>NC_136468.1:139279321-140479321 GCF_902686455.1 Sciurus vulgaris | reverse complement strand
CTGTTTCCTCAGTGGCCAAACGCCCTGGGGTCACTGTGAGGAGGCGGGAAGACCACGCTGCTGCAGCCCTTGACCTAGAGCCTGGCATATAGTAAATGCTCAGGAAAGAGTCGCAGACCACAATGAAGATAGCCGCCACATACAGGCTGGCTGTGTTGGTGGGAGGTCCAGGCTGGAGCCCGGTCCTGGCAGCCCCGTCCCTTCCCATCCTGGACCCGTGGCTCAAAGTTGAGCGCTGGGTTTCAGTGGTGTGGGTCTCAGACTCCACTCGGGCTCCCTCAATTACCATGGCAACTGGGGAAAATCAGGAAGCCAGGGGAAGGGAAGCTGCTCTTGCACTGGGCTGGCAGTTCACCTGGTCCAAACGGGGCCTGCCTGGGGGTGTGGGAGTCGGGGTCCAGAGTGGCTCAGGATGGGGGTGCCTCCCCTGTCCTGGAACATGAGCGGTTTTGAAATCCAGGAGAAGGGTGCTTGGTAGGGAACACAGGACCCTAGGATGGTGAGGTCAGGGCCAAGGCTGAGCTGTGTCTGCAGGAGGCAGAGTTGGCTTGGGTTTGGGGAGGGGGAGACAGAGCCCCGCTCTCCCCCAATTCTGTTCTCACCACCAGGTGACGTGGTGCAATTGATAGCAAAGCATGGAAACGTGGCTCTTGAGATGGGGATCTCAGAGACACAGCCTGGGAGCCCAGGAGAGGAAGGAGCCAGTCACCATGAGGAGTCCTGGGTGTGTGTGTGTGTGTGTGTGTGTGTGTGTGTGTGTGTGTGTGTGTGAGAGAGAGAGAGAGAGAGAGAGAGAGCGCTGGCAGACAGAGATGAGGTGGGAGAAGAGAAAACAAGACAGGGAGGCACAGAGGAAAGAGAGAGGGAAATTGGCAAAAAGACATAAGTAGCCAGAGACAGATAGATAGAGAGACAGAGAGAGGGAGAGGGAGAGGGAGAGGGAGAGGGAGATGCTTCCCCATCCTTACTCTGGCTGGTCTGGAGGGCTAAGGGGAGCTAGTGGCGACACTTCCTGTCGTAGTAAGGCATGGTGGCTGTCTTACATTGGGCACTTCACATCCTGCCAGCCCCGAGCCGAGCATTTTTAGGTACAGATCACTGAATTGTGATAATAATGGTGCCATGACTCTCTTCCTTAGTCCGTTTTTTTTTATAGAAGGGAAAACCGTCTCTGGAGGCAAAGCCACCTGCTCCAGTGCCCCAGTGATGGGTGACAGAGAAGGTCTTAGAACTCAGGTCCTGGGATCCCCAAGTCAGACTCCACTTCCTCCCACCGGGTCCTCGTGGGGAAAGGGGGAAGGGGACCCCGGCAGAACCATCGTGTGGGGTGAGTCAGGAGTCTGGGGAGGGACTCCTGGGGCTTGGGGACCTACTACACTGAGGCTGGGTTGCATGAGTGATCATCACAACAGGAAGCAAATGGTCAGATATTTTTACCATCCAACCAGGCATTCCTGGGACGATGCACAGTGACGGTCCCCCAAATGCTCCTTGGCTGTGGTGGCTTTCAGGTGGCTGTGGGCGCTCAGGCTCACGGGATGTGCAGGGGAGTGGGGATGGTGGCCATACCACCCTTCTCTGGGACCAAGGAGGCCTAAGCTGGCAGAGGCACATCCAGGCACCTGCACGGCAGGGACACCATAAATGGTCACCGTGATGACAATGTCCCTGGATGGCGGGCAGGGGGAGCACCCCCCTCAGCTCAGGGTGGGCCCAGGAGAGGGGGGCCCTCTGGCGGAGCCCAGGGAAGGGAACAGGTTCGTTTTCCGACCTGGAGGGGGTGATACATTATCCAGGGCTAATGAAAACATGTCATCTTTTGGCTGCAGAGAGGGGCTAATTCGATAGGCTGCCATGGAGAGACATCTGCGGCAGTCACCCAGCAGTGCCAACCCTTGAAGGGCTCTGGGCCGGGCACAGCGTGAGAGCACTTTGTCCCCCTGCTGTGTCCCCACCCCCCGGTTCGGGACTGGGGTGAGCCTAGGGGTCAGGCAGGAGCGGCAGAGGGGGTGTGGTGGCTGGTTGGTGTCTATGAACAGAGAGCCCTGGGCTTCTGTCCTGCCGTGAGTTCTTGGGCTGGTTTCTGGCTGAGTCTCAGCTTCCTCATCCCTCAAATGGGGTGAATTCTGCCTCATTCTTGTCGCCGGCAGGGGGAGAAGGGGAGGAGTGGCTGAGCAATGTGAGAGGGATCCTGGCACCTTTGAGGAGTCCAAGGACACTTTCCCGCCTCTTTCAGAATCACAGCGCACTTGGGGAGACCACTTGGTTTACTGTCAGACAGGACCAAGCCAGTGGTTCCCAAAGTGTGTTCCTGGGATGGCCGGATCAGCATCCCTGGAGAACCTGCTGGAAATGCTAGTTTCTGGGCCCTGCCCTGAACCCACAGAGTCGAACCCTCAAGGTGGGGTCCGGCGGTCTGCGTTTGCCATAAGCCCCACCCCGCAGGGTGATTCTCTTGCCTGCTCAAGTCTCAGAACGGCAGTTCCAACCAGAAGCCGGAAAAGATGTTTAAGTGAACGAGGAGCTGAGTGGCAACTGGATTTAGTGACATAATGACAACAACCGTCTCTTATTAGGCACCAACTGTATAGACCAGACCGGTGCATGATGACCTTGAACCCTCTTAGCCAACCCTTTATCCATTACTCACTGTCTTTCTCACTACTTCATCCGTAAGAAATGTCCCTTGGTCTGCTTTACTGTCCTGAATTACAGGCCCCTAAGAGATACCGAAAGACCTGGGGGGGGTCACTGTGTCCCCCCTGTTCCCAAGATGCACAGATTCTCTCTGTCCCTTATGCAGTGATCAGAACAGGTCTGTCTGAGAGCCTGGAGTCACCATGGAGGAAGAAGGGTCACAATTCTGGGTGATAAACGACCTACAGACATTTGGAGGATTACAGCAGGGAAGCAAGAGGAGGGGCCCTTTAAGGCTTAAAGAGGCAGGCTGGGCATAAGAAATAACATTAGTTCTGGGGTTGGAGCACTTGGCTTCTAGATTGGCTCTGTTGCTAATGTCCGGTGTGAGCTTGGGCAAATCCCTTGGCATCTCTGGGTTTCAAAAGGAGATCTTAACTTGGGCATGGCCGGCTCCCTGGATTATAGGCAAAATCCAGGGCAAGAGTGGTTTTCTACAGTTCTCTGCCGTTTCCCCTATCACAGTGTCCAGAAGCTTTAGGATTGGACCTTAGACTTTGTAAAAGTTGAGTTGCTGAACCCGACGGTCAAAGAAGGAGGCAGCTTCTTCCTTGAACCGGGCAGGCAAGATCATGGGTGCCCTTCACTCCACGGACCTGTTCGGCCGAGGCAGTTTCCAGAATGAGCAACAGATGGCGCTAAACCTTCACCGAAGCGTCTTGTTTTCTGAGACCTGCCAAGTGAGTCCCTGGTTTCCTGCACTCGGAGTTTGGGACCCCTTGTCTGGGACCCTGCTAAGCCAGGCTGACTCGGGTGGGATGAGGATGCTGGGCCACCCTGGGCTGGCTGCACCTCCTGGTTCCCAGCCCCTCGCCCAGCACCTGTCCATGTAGAAGTAGCCCCGAGAAGGTTGTGAGGGTGGGGTGCTGGGGAAAGAGAGAGGAGGGGTGGGGTCCCGAATACTCGAGGGGATCAAGAGGAGCCCTAAGGGTGCTGTTGGTGGTGTAATTTAGTCCTTCAGCTCTCCTATACCTCATTACAGAGTCCTCTGCCTGTCCCACCCCAGATCAAGGGACCACAAGGTTTGCAGGGATTCTCCATATCTGGAGTCCAGTCCTGAGGGTCTAAGTGCTGGGGTGCAAAGGGCTGACCAAAGAATTTGTATTTTGAAGGCGATGGCTGGGATTGCAGAAGTTGCCAATGTTTGTGCTTCCAGGGGAACATGTGAAGTGGATCGGGTGTGAGGCTCCAGGGAGTAGCGGAGTCTGTGGCAAAGTGGAGTGCATGTCCTTCCTAAAGCGTTTATACTCACATGCTTCCAAAGTGGTGTTCCAGCAAATTAAACCCCTTGAGCCCCCATTAAGGAGCTCTGGCCAAGGAAATGGATTTTAGCTTCAGTGAGCGGTGCCTTTGAGTGGCAAGGGGCACCTTGCTCTGAATGTCATGTGAGGCAGGTGTATAAGAATTCCCCAAGAAGGAGAATCCCAGTCCTGCATGCTGCCTCCAAAGATCTGGAATCTACTGATCTGAGGTGGCTGCATTTTTAGGAAACTCTCCAGGGGAAACCAAGGCAGGGGCCATCTGGTTCCAAGTTGGTTGCTTGGGGCCTGGAAAGTTAACCCTGTGAGCTGGGCTGGATCTTCATTCTCACCTGTAGATACCTGGAGTACAATGACCTGCTCCCCTCCTACAAGCCAAAGCAGAGATCTCTTGTGATCCTGCCTCTCTCCACCATATCACAGACATGTACAGAAAATATGACAGTGTGATTTATTCCTAAGAATCATAAAAATTCTGAGGCCAGTCCCCAGGGGAGGGTAATGAGAGGTAGTCAAGGGAGGGGTGGGAGAATTCCAGCTTGGTATTTAGGAAAGCCACAAAACCAGGTTGGAGAAACTCGACTTCTTCCCTGGCTCTGTCTTCCATCTGCTGTGTGACCTTGGGCAAGGCTACTCCCTCTCTGGATCCCTGTTTCCCCATCTTATAAAATTAAGGGGTTGGACACGAATGCAGTTCCTTCTCCGTTCTAGGTTGCTTTGGGCTCTACCGCAGCCTCTCGGGGGTCTGGGGGCAAGGCTGGGGAGTCGTGTGTTGGTCCCTGAGTGTCCCCTGCTTTCCATTTGGGGCTCTGCCTTCCTCCGTCCGTCTTCTTGGGGACCGATCTGGGACTTCTTTGCAGCATCTTCTATCATCCACTTAGCTACTCACTCCTCCTCCTTTCTGGTGGGCCTTGTGCCTGGCACGGTGCCCGGGGCTGGGGCAGCCGAGACGCCCTGGCAGGATTCTGACTCCTGGAACAACAAGACTCATGGCGAAGTCAGCCAGGCCCACAGTCCATAAGTAAGCGGTGACCCCGCAGGCCGTCGGTACCCCCAAAACCGTGGAGGGGATGCTGAAGGCCTCACCCGACTGTTGAGCTCTAATGAGAGAACCCACTGAATTCTCCCCAGCCTGGCAGTACTGAGCTCCGTGAGCTTCATACGCTCTGACATTTGATTTATTCAAACAGACACTCCAGCAAACTGTCTCATACTCTTCTCTAATTGTGTGGAAGTGGTGAGGGAACGAGGTACACAGTGTGATTTCAAAGCTGAGGAGTCTGACCTGGGCTCTGCTACTCGCTAGCTGTGTGACCTTAGGCGAGTTAATTACTCTTTCTGAGCCTCAACTTGGACCTCATGGGACGGTGCCAATTAAACGAGATCCTGCACGTGAAGCTCATGGCAGAGTCTTTGGCCCACAGAATATGTTCAACCAAGGCTCCCCCCGTCTCTCCATCTCCCGTTATTGCCATTGGTCTTTGTGGGATTCTTGTTTCCACTTTGAGGGTGGAAGCCAGGTCTGACTCTCTCTCAGTGCTCTGCAATATGTCTAGCCATTTGCTCGCAGGTTGCAGGCATTAAATAACTTAATCCAATTGGGTGGAAGGATTAGGACAATTTACACTAGCGACTCTTCAACGGGGTCCCCAGACCAGCAGCACCCACACACCTGGAGACTTGTTATAGATGCAGATATCATGGGCCTCTCCCAAGCCCACTGAGTCAGTAACTCCCGGGCCGGCACCTGCTGGTCTGGGTTTCAAGACGCCTCCAGTGATTCTGATGTGCTTTCAAGTTTCGGAGTCACTTCTCTGCACCAGTGAAGAACAGCTAGGGGGATTCTAGCAACTTCCAGGGGACTGTGTGCATGCTTCGGTGTTTAGAGAAGGTGAAAGAGGAGCTGGGGTGAATGAGGGAGGGGCAGGATGCCTCCCTGCCTGCTCTCCTCTCCCCAGGAGCTCCCCAAGCTCTTGGGACTCCAAAGAATGCAATTTAGAGAGCACTGCCTGGCGACGTTCCACCCTCCAACCCTGCCCACAACCCGTCCAGCCAGTCGCCCACCCAGCTGTCCATCCATCAATCACCCCTCCCTCCATCTAGGAGCTCATCTGTCTGTCATCCCTCCATTCATCCTTCCCTCCATCTACCAGCTCATCTGTCCATCTCTCCCTTCCTCCCTCCATCTGCCAGCTTCTCAGTTCATCCATTCATTCATCCATCCATACGTCCATCCATATATCCATCCATATATCCATCCATCCATGTATCCATCCATCCATCCATCCATCCATTCATCATTCATCCATCCATCCATCCATCCATATATTCATCCATTCATCCATCCATCTATCCATCCATCCATCCATCCATCCATCCATCCATCCATCCATACATCCATCCATATATCCATCCATCCATTCATCCATCCATCCATCTATCCATATATTCATCCATTCATCCATATATCCATCCATCCATTTATTTATCCATCATTCATTCATCCATCCATCCATTCATCATCCATATATCATCCATCCATTCATCCATCCATCCATTCATCCATCTATCCATATATCCATCCATCCACCCATCCATCCATCCATCTACCCACCCACCCTTCCACCTACCTACCTGCCTGCCCATGTGCTAATCTATCCATATCTATCTGTAGGAGGGCCACATGTCTCCAGCCTCTTTACAAAACTGTGGAAAAAATGATTCTGGAAGGCAGAAATGCTGTGTCCATTTAGAGGAAAGGGCAGGCATCATTATTGTCCAGTAGCACAGACACTAACTGCTGATGAAACACCATTCAAGGTTCAGTGTCTCTAGCTTTGGGATCCCTCTTCTTTAATCCAATACTTGTCACCTGGTCCTCTTTGTGCTGCCCTGGGGGAATCAGTGCTGGGGGAAGTGGCACAAATACTATTGCTGCTAACAGTACACTCCAGCGTCTTTGAACCAGGAATCTCGTGTCTTCTGCAAGCTTCCAGAGAATGGTGGCTAAACTGTGAGCTCACAGAGGGTGAAGCTCCCACCTGTCCCGTTTCTTGTCTGTCCGACCCCCTCCACCCTCCTTCATTTCTTCAGCATCGATTGTCAGCCAGGTCATGGCATGTACAATGACTTTGAGGTCCTGTCCTGGCCTCAGGGAGCCAAGGGTTGGCTTGTCAAGGAGAGGGACAGGGACCATGGGGGACTCCAGCTGTGCTGTAAGGCCAGAGCAGGAGGCTTTGGGGGCAGTTAGAAATCTGGGCAGAGCAACTGTCCATCATGTCAGCGTAGGAACTGACGCAGCAACAAGACCCCCTGAAGCACAAGAAGTCAAGAACCAATAAACGCGATGGCATCAAACTGAAAGGCTTCTTCACAGCAGAGAACGTGAAGAGGGAGCCAGCGGAATGGGAGGAAATCTTTACCACAGGCGCCTCAGATAGAGCATTAATCTCTGGGATATATAAAGAACTAAAAAAACTTAACACCCAAAAAACAAATAACCCAATCAGCAAATGGGCTGAGGAACTGAACTTCACAGAAGAAGAAACACAGTTCATCAACACGTATTTGAAAAAATGTTCAACATCTCCAGAAATTAGCAAATGCAAATTAAAACTACACTGGGACTCCATCTCACCCCAGTCAGAATGGCAATTATCAAGAATCTAAGCAACAATAAGTGTTGGAAAGGATGTGAGGGAAAAGGTATGCTCATACTTTGCTGGTGGGACTGCAAATTGGTGCAACCATTTTGGGAAGCAGTATGGAGATTCCTCAGAAAACTTGGAATGGATCCACCATTTGACCCAGCTATCCAGCCCCTCGGTTTATACCCAGAAGACTTAAAATCAGCATAGTACAGTAACACAGCCATGTCAATGTTTATAGCAGCTCAATTCACCATAGCTAAGCTATGGAACCAACCTAGGTGCCCTTCGACAGATGAGTGGATAAAGAAAATGTGGCGTGTATATATACACAGTGGAATATTACTCAGCCGTAAAGAAGATCATGACATTAAGGCATTTGCTGGTAAATGGATGGAACTAGAGACTATCGTGCTAAGTGAAATAAGCCAGTCCCAAAGAGCCAAAGGCTGAATGTTCTCTCTGATATGCGGATGCTGACACATAATAAGAGGGGGATAGGGAAGAGTAGAAGTTCACTGGATTAGACAAAGGGAAAGGGCCGGAAATAGGAAAGACAGTGGAATGAATAGATGTAACTTTGCTGGGTTCACATATGAACCCAGAGTTTCACAACTGTGAAACTCTGTATCCCAGGAATGGGATTCTAGTTAGAATAAGTTATACTCCATGTATGTATAGCATGTCAAGATGCACTCTCCTCATGTCTAACTAAAAAGAACAAATAAAAATTTAAAAAGTTAAAAAATAAAAACTTAAAAAAATTTTTTAATCTTTCAAAGTTAAAAAAGAAAGAAAGAAAGAAATCTGGGCAGGGGAGACAGCAGAGGCCCCAAGAAGGCCCTCTCCTGGATTGACCCCCTGCCTGCTTCCCTGCATGTGACCATGACATCCTTCGGTCCCTCTCATCGTCCCAGGGCTGGTCAGCTTGCTCTGCATTCACTGTTTTTGGGCAGGGAACCTGTTTTCTCCAGCTTGGTCCCCAGCACTCCACGCGATATTTGGTACACAGTAGGTATTTGATAAAGGTTTTCGGATGCACAGAAGGAATTTTAGGTGACGTTAATGATGACGAATACGGGATATGAACACCTGGGCGAACAGCAAGACCTCACCACCGGGCATGCCGGCGCCGTGCCAACCTTCCCGACTTGATCCGCGGTACACCCGTTCAACAACCCCAAACTGAAAACCCCAAACGCCCCACGGGCTAGACCTTCTGACCTAATGTCACAAGCGAAGAAGTCCACTCCCCACGCGAGGTCCAAATGCAGGTGCACCAAAAATAGGACTTCCAATTACTTTTGGGCTCTGCGAGTGAAGAGTCTGTGAAATATAAATGAATTTTGTGTCCCATCCTTGGAATCTCCTTGTGTAGATGCAAATATTCCAGGATCTGAAAACATCTGAAATCCAGAACATTTCTGGTCCTAGACATTTTGCATACGGGACACTCAGCCTGGATTGGCAGATCGCTTTGCTAGTTTTCACCTTGGAAAATGGCAGAGCCAGGATTTGAGCTCGGGAAGAAGATCCCGAGGGTCTAAGTGCTTGTACACTACATGATGGCTGCTGGTGTGGGGGGATGTTGGAAGGGGCAGTTTGGGGCACGGGAAGATGGGTGGCTACTGAGAAGCTATGCGTGACTCCATCGCGATCACCGTGGTGACTATTTCTTGAGCGCTTAGTATGTGTCTCTGTCACCTTCCTTATTCTTCACAGCTACCCAGTGAACTGGGTGTTATTGGCTAACATCTGGGGGAAACCGAGGCACAGAGAAGCAGATTTAACTTGCTCAAGGTCACATGGTTAAGCAGTGAACTTCAGAATTTGAACTCAGATCTCTTAGCCACCGATGCCCTCCAATCTGAAGGGAGAGTCTGTTGGAGGTGGAGCCCTAGGGGTTTGGGGTGACCTCAGGGCAAAGGGGTCCATTGGCTGGACTTTGGGACAAGGTTGGGCAGACTCAGACCTGGAACCAAGGAGAAGACAGTGGGATAGAGGATGAATAGGAGGTGCCTTTCCTGAAGTTTCCAGCCCAGGGTAACCACACCACTCTGTGTCCTACCAGTTAACATGACAGACAGAAAGAGGGTGAACAGAAGCCAGAGGAGATTTGGCCCAAATCCAGACTCTGCTTCCTGCTCGCTGTGTGACCTCGGGCCATTACCTAACCTCTCTGAACCCTAGTATCTTCCTGCCCTTCCAAAGCTTTGAAATGCACATCCACTAATGGCTACAAGGCACCTGGCCTGTAGCAGACCCTGAGCTACTTGCATCCACTCATTCATTTCCTGTTTACTGCAGGGCCACCCACTGGTGTCCCACCTGTGACCTTGGCCCCTGCTGCTCTCAGCATCTGCAACTTGCAACACTCCCAACCAATGCCTGCAAGGGTGGGGGCATAAGGGTCCCAAATCCCTTGCCCCCAGCAGGGCAACTGGGGTGTGTGCTCTACCTGGTTCCGCAGGTGCACTAACCTGCCAGCCATCCTCCCCTCTTCTGCCCCACTTCCCCACTCCATGCCTGGAGTTTCCTGGAATCTCCTCCCCAGCCCGCTCTGGCACTCCAGCCCGCATCGCAGGGTCTGCTTCTAGAAGATGTGGACTCTACCATGTGCCATGCTGCTCTCCAACCTGTGCCCAAATGAACCAGAACAGACAGACGGGGGCCCTGCTGCCGGGACACCTGGCGTAAGGCCATGGGAAGAGACAGAGGGATGAAAAAAATTCAAAAGGATGAACCGGAGCATTCGAGGCCCGTCCTCCTCCTTTTCTCTGCCTCTCAGAGGACCTTAAGTCTCTTAGACACATCCAGTTCTTTCCAGAACCATAAGGATGTTTCCCAAGTCTTTTCTTGACCATTCAATGAATTAGCTTTTTGGGGGAGGGGGGTACTGGGGATTGAAATCAGGGGCACTCGACCACTGAGCCACCTCCCCAGCCCCATTTTGTAGTTTATTTAGAGACAGTGTCTCACTGGGTTGCTTAGGGCCTCGCTTTTGCTGAGGCTGGCTTTGAACTTGCCATCATCCTCCTGCCTCAGCCTCCAGAGCTGCTGGGATGAATTAGCTTTTGGAGGCTCAAATTGCATCCTTGTACTATTTACATATATAATCCCCCCGCCATGCCACAAAAATGCCTTTTTTTGCTTTGTTTCCATTGATCTGATAAATACGCATTGAGCAACCACCATACATTCTGGGCCACAGAGAGACGGAGGAGCAGAGCTGGGATTCTGGTCTGGGAGGCAGATCAGACAGAAACCGAGATGTCAGTAAGAGAAAAGCTCACAAGTAAACAGTAAGTAAGAGAAGAAGGTAAGGCAGTTAACAGATTCTGATGAGCAGGATAAGGGGGTGGAGTCTGGGCCTTGGCCGATTTTAGGAACTTGGCTGGGAAGCCATCTTGGGCAGATGTGCATACCGTTGGTGCTCAATAACAGATGGTTAAACACAGGAAGTAAACTTTTCATTCAGTCAGTGAATAATAGAACAGACAAGCTAGGTACTATCAATTAAAAAAAAAAAATCTCCTGAAGACTCTTTTAAAGAACTTTAAGAGTTAACTTTCTGAATGATGCCTCCGCGGGAAAGGAATCTGACTTCATTCATAAATCTGTTAGGTCCCCCCCCACAGCCCCCGCCACGGTTCTTGGGCCAATTAACAGCCTGAGAGGAAGGCAGCGTTGATATGTGGTCGATACTAACAGGACAACTGCGGGAATCGATGAGCAGCCGTCGGAGGTCTCGGCAAACCTCGGGCGGGGGTGAAATAAGGTCTCTAACAGATTCTGCAAAGGGCCTCAAGACCTCGAAGTGACTCAGGCCACCACGGCCAACGCTTCCTGCCTGCTCACTCTGCTGGGACACCAAGGCCAGGATGTTCTCGGGGCCACACCATCAAGGTGCACAGTGACCCTGTTAGGTGGCTTCCATGTGACCTTATTTTTCAGGGAAGGAAATGGAACCTTCCAGAGAAGGTTCACTAACGTGCTCAAGGTCACGCAGAATGTCCAGGGCGATGGTGGGCCTGGCGGTGGAGGAGATGGGAGTCCAGAGGAGGCATGCCCCCCAGCCGGAGCCCACGAGGGACACCTACCCCTGCAGGCATGACTGCTGAGCTGGGGGCTGGAGGAGGCTGGCGGGGGACCCAGGGACGGCGGGCAGGGAGGAGGGAGAAGGGACCTTTCCAGAAACGTGCCCTGCAAGTCCCGGCAGAGCCAAGAGCTCCCCAGGGCTTCTGTGTTGCTACTACAGGTGGGCTGGACCCTTGGTGTGGCTCAGGGCTTTGCTCTGGATGAAGCCACATCCAGCCTGCGGAGACTTCGCATCAGCGTGTGACGAGGTGGGACAGAAAAAGTAAAAATCAGTAGGAAGGAGACAGAAAGGAAGGACAAGAAAATGTCACTTCAGAGTTCTGTGTGCGTTTCTGGACCTGGTGTGCCCCCAAGTCGGTGTCTCCCAAATCACTGGGGAATCTGTCCATTTAAAAATGACCACAAATTCGCCCACTTCTGAAAACCACCTTGGACACGGCTAACTAGCCACCAATGAGTGGATTAAGAGAGAGAGGTTTCAGGAAACCTAGCGCTCAGGGGATTTTCCAACGGGATCGAGCGACTGGATCATGGAGACCATATCACCATAAGGATCCTGAGAGCGAGTGACGGATGCCATCCTTCCACACCCCCCATGCCCACCCCCCGCCAATTTTTTGTTTTTTTTTTTTTAAAGAGGAGCCAGGAATCCCAGAAAGGAGTCTCTCCCTCCTGAGATGGCGCCTTTCTCGTTTGAGCCTGCATTTCTTGCTTTCCTAAATGAATCCGTGTCCCTGCCGACGCAGGCTGAGATTCTTTCCCGCCACGTCCGTCAGGGACCCGGTTTGTGCTGAGTTGAGTTCCCACCTTTCTCCAGGAATTCTCGGGACCCTCCTGCAGTGACTGGGACTGGGGCTGGGGCTGGTGTCCAGAGCACCTCACCACCAGGGCTGGGGCCCCCCATGCTGGCCCACCGGGAGGGCTCCTAGCAGCTGCGTCAACAGCCGCAGGCACACAGTCCCAAGGGCTGGCTGTGTCCTCAGCCTGAATCCCTCTGTTGTCGCCCCAACTTTCCTTGTCTACCACTCGCCAGTCTGAGCCTCATCCTGCTCGCCCAGGACCACCCATCAGCCCCCACAGGCACGCCCCTGGCTGCGATCCGACCTCCCTCCCTGGGTCAGCGAGATCTGTCTGAGGTTCAGCTCTGACCATGTCACCTCCTGAGCTCAAAGAGCTCCAAAGTCTCCTGTGTCCTCCGGATGAAGCCCAAGTTCCTTGGCATGGCTTGGCTCATTGACTCCTGCCACCCACAAATGTCGATCGAGCACCGGCGGCTGGTCCTGGTGAGCTCGGGTGAGGCCCTTCTCGTTGGCAGCGGTGGGCCTGGTGGACACGTCTCTTGTTTTCATGGGTCCAGCGTTCCCAGCCTTCTTGTCATGACGCGGCCCAGCTAGCTCTGGGGAACTGCCCTCCCCATTGGTGTGACGTCTTGGGGGTCTGTTTCCTGCCCCTGAGGCCCAGTTATTTGGCTTTGTCTCTAAATCCGAAGGCTACTCTGAAGCCCGCTTTTGAGTTCCTCCTTCTGCCAGTCAGTTTGTAGTGCTTTAAACCAAAGGAACCTCCTATCCGTCCTTCCGTCTGAAAGAGGTCTGCTGGTCTCCTGAGGTCCACGCACCTGCCTCTGCCACCTGTCGGGAGCCCTGGAGGCTGACCCTTTGCCAGTAGAGGGCGCTGGCAGGGCTTGGGGCATGGGAGGACAGTTAGGATGGGCTCCCTCCCTCCCCGGTCTTTGGGGCTGGAGAGAGCAGGGGCCTTGTCCCTCAGTTACAGAAGTCCTTTCCCACAGCTCCCTCGCCAGCTCTGCTCTCCGCTCCCCCGGCTCTTGGAGGTCCTATGGGGTCCAGGTCATGGTTTCCCATGACCCATGCAAACTGGCCCTGCATTGATCTCTCTGCGATGACACAGGTGGAGTGTGCATCCACCTCTCGTCAGGGCCCTGAGTGATACAGCGGGGGACTCTCCCATAATGGAT
Organism: Sciurus vulgaris; assembly: GCF_902686455.1. Classification (NCBI taxonomy): domain Eukaryota; kingdom Metazoa; phylum Chordata; class Mammalia; order Rodentia; family Sciuridae; genus Sciurus; species Sciurus vulgaris. The sequence continues at coordinate 140,465,648 of NC_136468.1, read as the reverse complement.
GCCTGCTCAGGGGAGGTGAGGCTCCCAGGCTCCTGGGAGGTAGCAGTGGGATGGACGTTCTCCTAAAGTGGCCTCCACAGGAACACGGATGAAAGACCTGCTGGAAAAAGTCCTGAGCCAGAGGACCGGGGCTCACCGCTGCCCAGGCCAGAGGACCGGAGTTTATCACTTCCTAGGTCAGAGGACCGTTCCTAGGTCAGAGAACTGGGGTACACTGCTTTCTAGGTCAGAGGACCGGGGCTCACCGCTGCCCAGGCCAGAGGACCGGGGCTCACAGCTTCCTTGCTGTGTAATCTTGGGGAAAACCATATTCTGTCTCTGAACCTCATCTTCTCACCTGTAAAATGGGACTGATGATAGAGTCCACCACCCTGGCCTCTGCTGGGGAGTAAATGACAGCATGCCATTCATTCATTCATCCACAGACGACATTTCCCAGGGACCTCATAGCCAGGTGAGGTCATGTGACTGGTGCTTACCAATGACACAGAGGCAGAGGTAATGACGTCATCATCAGAACAGACTCCTGTTATAATAAGCCTCTGAGATTACAGGGTCCACGTGTTATAGCAACGAGTTGTACCTTAACTAACCTATGGGTAGACCAATGGGGGGCGCAGGAGGAACCAGCAGGACTTGGCGACAATTTGCTCTTGCGGATAAGCGAGGAGGAGACTAAGAGGAACCTCTCTGTACCCCACAAATCTGCATAATCATTACGTGTTAGGAAATAAATGCCGCTGAGGGGAGACTAGGAGGATAACTCAGGTCACTTTCACAAGCAGAGGTTCCAGTCTCTGGAAGACAATGGCGTCGGGGAGGAATGGAATAACCCAGAGTCGATGCCTTCCATCCCTGCTCTGGGCAGACGACCTTACGCACCCGCGTCCCGGTTTCCTCATTCCTGGAGCAACAGTGCCTGACGCTCACGAGGGCCCTTCCCCGGTCTTGTTTTCTATGTGACTCCCAGACTAAGGGGAGAGGCCCCTCCTGTCCGTAACCCTTCCTGGCTGCAGAGAGCAAGAATAGGAGAGAACAAGTTGTTTTGGCCCCCAGGATTGAACCCAGGGGTTTTAACCACTGAGCCACATCTCCAGCCCTTTTTTAATATTTTATTTAGAGACAGGGTCTCTCTGAGTTGCTTAGGGCCTCGCTAAATTGCTGAGGCTGGCTTTGAACTTGTGATCCTCCTGCCTCAGCCTCCAGAGCCTCTGGGATTTCAGGGGATGACCACCGCGCACGGCAGGAGAGAACAAGTTTCTATCTACCTTCTAGTTATTTGGTTGCCTTTATGTATGAGGGGAAAATTACATTGACTCAGTATTTTCCAGTAAGATAACTTTTCCTTTTATGGAATCATCTCGAATCCTCATAATCTAGCACCTCGAAACACCGGAGATCAAAAGGACTGCCCCCAAGTGTCTAGGTTTCCGGGGTTTCCCCGGGTGAGTTAGAGAGTCCAGGTCTGATTTCTTAACAACTGTGGTGATGGCTGTAGTTTATGGACTGTCTGCAGGGTTGCTGCCAAGCGTCTCACCTGCATTATCTTATCTGACCCACTTATCATTTCACAAACACAGGGGCCACTTATTTCCACGCATCTTTATATGTTTCCTGTCACATGTCATTGTCAATGTTATATTACTGAGGTTCAACCACGGAGGCTCCGAAATGAGAAGACATAAATCCAGGATGGAGCCAGAGCCGGTGAGCGGCTGGCGATTCCAGACCTCCTCCGTCCACCCCGCTTCCATGTTGTTCCAAATACTCTGCAGCCGTTTCTCTTTCTGCCACCATATGCTCCTTGGTGTGCATGTGCAGGCAAATATCTGCAGATCTTAAAATCTGTCATTTTTTCCTTTTTTATTTTATTTTTTTTTAAAAAGGATAACTTCTAAGTTTTAGCTTGAGCAGTTATGGAGATGGAGTCCTTGCTTCCTGAGCCAGGGAAGATGTCGGGGAGCTCTTTGTTTTGGGGAGTGAGGCGTTGAGTTCAGAACACGGGAGATGTCTGAGCGCAGAGCGAGAAGGAAGGGAGACATAAGGACTCAGCAGAGGTCTGGGCTGGAGGTGGAGTCGGGGATTGATGGTCTTGACGATGGCATCTGAAGTACACAGTAGGTGCTCAATAAACATTCTTTCAACGGGAACGTGATCCACCTCTTCCTCGCTGCTCTGCAGCCTTTGGAAGTAGGCGGTATAAATCACGCTCAAGTGAGGCAGCCGGCTGAAGAACCATCCATTCCTTCTTTTCTGCTCATCTGCCCATTGAAGAGCTTCTCCGGGCTCAGAGCAGCCTGAGAATTACACTATTCACCGGCTGAATGGAGGTAATTCTGACGGTGCTTAAAACCGCCTTCCTGGGGAAAACACGCCCTCGTCTGCCATGCAATGAGGGCCACTTGAATGCCTGCCTTTGATTCCTTCCAGAAGCTTCACCTAGTAGGCTGGGGTGGAAAACAGAGTGTGAAAAAGGCAAGGCTGGCCTCACCTGCCTCTGGATGAGAAACCTTGTCTCCTCTCTGATCTGCAGGTTTTTAACTCTGGGGAAGTTTTTGAAGAGGCTGCTGCAGAAGGTTCTGGGCGTCACGTTGGCTGGGGAGAGACCAAGGACCTCTACTCCGGGGCAACCAGCTCAGATGTCTGCAGGAGCCCACCGTTAATGAATCAGAGGGATGGGTCCCATGAGGACCTTGGAGAAGCCGTGAGCATGTCAGGTGGAAAGGGGGCGCACGTGGCCCCAGTACATGCTGCTAAGTGGAACCTGAGTCCAGCAGGTCTTCTGGACTCTCAAGAGAAGCTCCAGATTCAGACTTGACGTGAAACCTGAGCTTTCAAAGCTGCCAACTATCGCATTTGAAGGGTTCTGGGGGCCGAAGACCATGAGCCGGGTTCCTGTGCGGCTTGGGCTTGGCCCCAGCTTGAAGCCCTCAGAGGGTTGTGAAGGGGGACAGGTGACCCCTTCTAAAGACCTGGGAAATCATTTGGAACCAACACACGTTCGCCAACTCTGCCACAGACCTCGTTCTTTGTAGCCCCACCTTCGGTTCAACATTTCAAAGTTTTCAAAAAGAAAAGATAATTGGGACTACGGCCGTAACTGGTAGGGGCAAAAAAATATTGTAATTTTAAAAAAAATATTTTTAAAAATAAAGTAACAGATGAACAGAAATGAGTAGACGAGAGAAGAAGCCTCCTCAGAGCCCACTCTGTGTGCTTCGGGCTGGGGAGGGAGTGACCCAATGGCCCCCAGCCCCCCATTTAAATTCCGGTTACTTGTAAACTGTTCTCTAAAGAGGCAGGCGGTTGGTGGTCCCGGCTTAGGAGCATGAACTTGGTATTCCCAAGGTCTGTGTGGCTGACCTGGGATTCTGTCTCCCCTTCTTCCCTCCCTGCTAGAATCTTCTCAAGCTTCTGATTTTGTTACAGGCGAAACTGTCATCGGCAGATAATCATGTCATCCCAGATAATCATGGCAGCAAGGACAATCCCATGGGGGGAACGGCCACCTCCTGCCAGACACTGTCCTGGACATGTCTACCGGCTTTCCTAACCTCTTAGATGCCTTTCCTCTCTTCATGGATTGGACTCCCTTGATCATCCTGGTCAGCATGTGACTAAAGCCTGGCCAATCAGAGTACCTCATACCCTTCCCACAAAGTGATTGGTTTACAGGATATGCATGTGACTCAAGTAGAGCCAATCAGAGCCCTTCCCTGGAACAGATATACGTTACCGGGTGAAGGAAGCCATCTTTCTCCTGAGGTTGTTAAGCTGGGACTGGGGAGGGGGTCTTGTTCCTGCCATTTGGAAGAGACTCATCTGTAGGAGGAGAGATTGAGGCTTCCAATCCAGGAGAAGAGACATGGGGTTGTGGCTGTGTGGTAGAGCACTTGCCTAGTATGTGTGAGGCACTGGGTTTGATTCTCAGCACCACATAACAATGAAATAAAATAAAGGTTTTTTTTTTTTTTTCCTTTTTTTTAAAAAAGACAACCAGAGAGCAGAAAGAAATGAGCCAAGCAATGTGCTCCTTTTCCTGTCTTTCTAGAGTTGGGTTTCTTTCTGATACAGTCCTTTATATGCTTTGTGTGTGTGTGCTGAACTCTCTCAAGAGGTAGAGGAAGTTGGTCTTAAAAATCTGCATTTTTAGATGAGGAAACCGAGGCTCAGAGAGGTAAAGTGAATTGCCTAAGGCCACACAGGCAGCAAGAGAGGGATTCAGTTTGATGACTCCAGAGCTGCTCTATTTATACGGTGTCACTCTGCCTATCCCAAAGAACCAGTTTTCTGAATTGGGCTTAAATACTATTTTGCGGTGTTAATGCAAGCTCCTATAGGGCAGGGGTGTCGCCAGTGAAGAAACCTATCATTTCTGGGTCAGAAGGGACTTTAGGGGTCCTCTGGAGTTCTCTAGAGGGAGAGGAAACTGGGAATTGGAAGCCTTCCTGGGGACTCTGTTTCTTACCAGTGGAGAAAGTCACTTAATGTCTCTGGTTGTGAATTTCCTTATCTGTGAAAAGGGAATAATACTTAGCCTAATACTCAAATTACAGAGTAGTCATGACAATTAAAGGAGATAAAGAGCAGGAAGCCGCTTTAGAAATATGTGGTTCTGTGCGGACGTCAGGTCCTAATCCTGTCAATCACGCCTCATGCTGAAATCCCGTCTCTGCCTACGCACCAGCAACGCCCGGCACACACAGCTCACCCCTCTCGGGGGCTCTTTCCTTCTCTGATTGTTGCACACTGTTTTGCACATTCTGAGCTGAGCTATTTCCTCTTGGGACTTGTGTTTATTGGTTCTGTCCCACCCCACGGGTTTCCTCCCTCCCGTCTCTCCTTCCTTCCTTGTCTCCCTTTCTTTCTTTCCTTCCTTCTGTGATACGTGTTGAAGATAATCAAAGAACCGAGAAGACACAGCCCTCATCCTCACCAGCTTCCCCCGACTGTCCCATCACTTCCCACACAGCAGGCAGAATGATTTTCTAGCAACACAAGTAGAATGGCGTCCCCTTCCTTACTTCAAGCCCGAGTGGCCGTCTATTGTCCTCATGATGGAATGAGCTACAGGCCCCTGTCTGACCCCCTGCTTCTCTCTCCAGACTCCCCACCCCATGACCTATGCTCCTGCCAAACAGAATGGCTCATGGGTACTGGCCTGGGCCCCTGCCACCCTACCCCAGGGCCTTTGCACAAGCTCCTCTTCCTGCTTGGAACACCTTCCCACCAGCTCTTTGCCTGGTTAAACCGAACTTCCCCCTTAAGACACTGGGGGACAGTGCCTTCTCCAAGAAGCCTCTCCTACTGCCTCAAATGGGCGAAATGGCCCTGCTCTGTTCCAGAGGCCCTGGTCTCACCTGGCCTAACTCATGCCATTCATGGATCCCTGGTGTTCGGTTTGTCCCTGTGTCTGTGTGTATTTGTGACACCGGGGACTGTAGAGGGGACTCAGAGGAGATGGGGAGAGGTTGGGCCCAGGCACGCGGTTACAAGCGGAGGTGAGGAGGCGGTCCCGTGTCCTGTGCCCAGCGGGCAGATTTCAGCTGACCAGAGCAAATTGTAGATTTCTAAACGGCCAGAAAGACGGTTCCTGAACGCTGTCACCACCAAGGAAGGATAATCATACGAGGCGGTGGGTTTGCTCGTGGCCCTGACGTGACGATCACACGGGGCGTCCACGCCTGGAAGAGCACCTGGGACCCCTCAGGACGCACAGCCACCGTGTGTCAGTTACAGCAAAAATCCAAACAGGAACAGGGAGTTTGGTGAATGGTAAAGGCCACTCCCCTGTCCCTATGGCTCCTGCCGCCTGTCTGTACCTCAGGTCCCTGGGGTTAGAAAGAGTCAGTGGCTCCCCAGTACCCTAGGAGGGGAGGGATGGGGGCTCCGTGCACCCCAGCTCTGGCTCCCCACAGCACCTCCCGTGCTGCCACAAAAATGTCACAATCCAAGGGACACGTGGCCACTTCTGGGGGGTCCTCAGGCGGAGACCCCCCAGGGAGTAAAAGGGGTGTGTGTGTCAGTCACGTGCTCTGGGGACGCTCCTCACTCTAAGACTCTGCGAGTGTCCCAAACTCAAGCCTGCCAATAGTGACTCTGCCAGGGACAGAGACGAGGGCTGCTTGTGGGGGTGGAGCGGCCAGTGGTCACCTTTAACTGTCCCATCTAACTTTCCAGCTTCGGATCCCGACTTGGCCGTTTCCCCGCTGGCTGCCCAGGGGGCCTGTCATTGAGCGTGTCCGTGCCTCAGTTTCCCTTTGTATAACATGGTCCTGACTCGTACAGGCACTAGCTTTGGGGGTCAGGATGGGCCTTTGGTGACAAGATGCCTGGGGTGTGTTCCCTGTGGTAAGAGCGTGATAAACCTCAATTATCATCACCCTTCTGTTTAAATTTCAGCTTAGATTCCTCTACTGCCCGCTCTGCTTCCAGCCCTCTAGCTGGTCCTGGGCGGGTCCTCCCCTCCTGTTCTGGGACCGCCTGCCTCGCTGAGCAGCTGGGAGCAGCCATGTCCCGCCCTCCCGGCCCCATGCTGCCCTTGGAGGAGAGAAGCCTGGTCAGCCAGGGGAGTGGGGCTGAGTCACCAGGGTGCTGAGCCCAGAGGCCCAGCGGATGTGGGTAAAGGGCCCTTAAGCCCTGGCACCCCAGATGGTGACCAGCCTTGCTGGTTTGCCTGGGACTTTCCTGATTTTCACACCCAAATCTCCATGTCCCGGGAGCCTGCTGCGTTCCAGGCTCCACAGAGGACCCGGCGCAGGACTGAGATACTTCTGGGAAATGGCCCAGGGACCACAGGACCCAGGAGGGGCTTGGCAGATGTGGCCTGGACCTCCGCAGGGGCTGCTCAGTGCAGCTGGCGCTGCCAGCCAGCCAGGGTGTGTTGGGGCTGGTCTCCCAAGGCCAGGAAGGGGCTTGGGCCGTTTCTCTTCCTACAGTCCTCCAGATGTCGCCTGCCCTGAAATCCCAGCGGAGACTTCGAGCATCCAGGTTTGTTCAGACCCTGCCCTCGGTCTGGGCTGCCCTTCCACCCCTTCTGATCATGATTTTTTAAAAGAAATCCCTAATTCCTCAAGAGCCAGCTCACACGCCACCTCCCTTTCCCTGAGCTGCCCACGGCCCCTCTCAGGTCACATTAGCCCTTCCCTGTGGGGCTCCAGGGGCGCTGGGGGATCCTCCGTGGGTGGCTGGGAGGCTGTGGCCAGTTCCTCGGCTACCCTAACGCCCGCCTGGACCGCGGAGAGCGAACGGAGCCCCTCCTTGGGCCTCCCGGATCGCATGTTTAAAGTCCTTTGAACGTTTCCTGGGACAGAGAACACGGCCCATAAACATGCCCCACAGTAACAGTAGGAAAGAGCAAATTACGGTGACAATGACTAGGTCTTCCCTCTTCCCTGCCTGGGAATCAGGCCGACCGGTCTCCAACCCGCTCTCCACACGTTTGATGATTGAATATCAAACCACACGAGGTTCCACACCTTTGATCCTCCAGCCTCAGGGGCCAGAGGGTGTTCTGGCAGATGACAGGCGCTATTCTCGAGTTCTTACAACCCGCCTGGCAGCGTCCCAGGCACCCCACGGTTGTGCTGTCTTCCCGAACCTGGGAGACGGTCCCGCCTGCTGTGGCTCCACCCACACAGGGCTGACCACGTGCCACGCTCGGTGGGAAAGACCCTCCAGCAGTGGCTTTCAGCGTGGGTGACGCTGTCCCTCAGGGGACACTCGGCAATGCCGGGGGATACTTTTGGGGGTCCCAGCTGAGACACTGGGTGGGTGGAGCCTCGAGATGCTGCTGAATGCCCTAGAGTCCAGGTAGGGTGACCACTCTCCACGTCATGTCCTTTCATCCTTCCAAAGGCCCAGGGACGTAGGGGTCCAAGAGGGAGACAGGCCGAGAGGGGCAGGCAGATGCCCAGGGGAGGCGGGAGGGCAGCTGGCTGGTGAGATGCCAAGCCTGTGCCCGTGGCGCCTGCTCTGGGCGTGCAGAGGGGAGAGCCCCCCGGGGCAGGCAGAGGGGTGGCTGTCCCGCTCAGCTGCAGGCCGCCCTGCCTGAGGGCCACTGGAGGGCTGGGTGAGAGCAGAGTGGCCTGGTCAGCGCCCAGAGCAGCCCAGGGGGATTTTCCGGGCCAGCCTGAGCAGCCAGCAGATGGGAATCTGAGCAGAATTTAATATCTGGCCATCTGCGGCCAGCAGTCCCCAAACACGGCCGGCAGCCCCTGTGGGTAGGCCTCACGGGTGGCCCAGGAGGACTGGGCTGCAGAGGGGAGGGCGTCTCAGGGACCCTGGACACACACCAGCCCACACAGGGTCCCCTCCCCAGGACCAGCAGCTCCGATGGACCTGGGACCATTGGCGGCCACGACTATGAGACCGTCCTTCTCTGTCACATACCTGCTCCTGGGTTCCCCCAGGACACCGAGGGTTAGTGACCAGGACAGATGATTTCTCTGCTCCCAACACCAAGCAGAAGCCCCAACGCCAAGAGGGACGTGGCGGGGGCTTCAGGCCTCCAGCCGCGCCAAGCGGAGGTGGTGAGGGGAGGGTCCTCCTCACCCGTGCTCAGCCTGCCCTAAGCGTTCCTGGGACTCTGTCCCTTTTCCCTCTTGTCACCTGCCAGCCAGGGGCCTGCTCCTCCCGGGTCTGCTGTGAGTAGAGAGCTACCTTCACTCCTTGAACCCCGAGAAGACCCAGCGAGTCACAGATCATCCTCCTGAAGCGTGGCTCTGATAAGAAGGGGACTGCCATTAACCAAGGATTTATATCGAGCCCTGGCACCGTGCCTACCTGTCACTCTGAGTCCTTATGACCACTCTGTGAGCTGCTGACCTGATCCCAAATTTCTGAAGCTCAGAGAGGTTAAGTCCTTTTCCCAAGGTCACAGAGCAAATGTGTTCTCCCAGGGTTTTCCAACAAGTTGAGAATCGCTGCAGAAGGGGCTGGAGAAGGGTGTGTGGTAGACCCCCGGATTCATCCATGTCCCCAGGGGTTCTCAGCAAGCTGTCTTTGACAAGAGACCAGAGTGGCTCCTAACCAGTCTTGCATCCGCCTGCCTCTCCGATGCTGGGGACACTCTGTTCCTGAGGTGGTTAAAAGTCACGCTCATTGTTGGGCTGCTGGTTAACATCGTGGACTCGTTTGGTCTAAGTTTCCTTTAAAATAGGGTCATGACCCACTTTGCACGTATTTCCTGGCTGGGAAGGTCTCTCCCTCTTGAACTTGCACCTTCCAAGGCTTTACCTTATTCGGAAGCCTCGGAACTTTCTTGGAACAGCCTTGGAATTGACCACTGGATCTGCTAAATGTGCCAAGCCTGCACCAGGCCCGAGGAACCCAAGCACGGAGTTACCCGATTTCTACGGGGCATCTTCCCCACTCCGAGCAGAGCAAGTCATCAGCAAGCGTGGCTGCGGTGGGGCCCTTGGCAGGCTCTGTCGCACCCCCGTGAGGCTGGGTCAGCATCCCTTCTGTCAGGGGTCAGGAGATTGCGGCTGAGGGTCTTCCCATCCGAGGGTGGCAGAGGTGGGACAGGGAACCAGGCCTGGCTGGGGCATGAGGCCCTGTTCCTTCCGGGAATGACTTCTGTTCATATCTGGAAGGCTGCCCTGCCCTGCCCGGTCAGGGTCAGAACGGGGACAGGCCTGTCCTTTGTCTCCTGGGGTTCGATACAGTGCTTTCCTCCTTGGGGGGCTGGGCAGGGGCTCAGGGCGGTTTCTCCCAATGGAGTTGGCACCGTTTTCATGACTAACCCACCCAGGCAGTGCTGGCCACAATGGCCAGGGGCCCTCCCGTCTCCAATGAGACCAGGTCAGACAAGCTAAGGAATTTTGCTCCCCTGAGCAGGACGCCCAGTCTGCCCTGGACGAGGAAATTGCATTACTGAATTACGGCTTGTTTGCAAGGTTCCCCGACCGGCCAGGACGCTGGCTTCCTGACCCCATTAACCAGAGTCGCAACTGTCCAAGCTCAGGGCAGCCCAGACGGTCTCTGGCTGCATCCCAAAGACAGTGGCCCGACCTTTGTGGAAGGAGACGCCAAAGATAAGGACAGAGTTCAGGTTCTAGCAGCGCCTTCCGGTCCCCGGGCGAGTTACCTGACCTCTCTGGGCCAGTTCTCCCACCTAGAAAATAGGACGGGCATCTGGTAATCGGAACGGGGCAGGCTGAGTTTTTCCCATCTTCCTTTTTTCTTTTCTGTTCTTCCTCCTTGCCATCCATTTTCTTTTCCTCTGGGTGTTCTCTGTTTTTTTTTTTTTTTTACGGAGGAAACCAGTTTTTTCTGTGCTGGCTCATCCCCGTTCCCCTCTTTCCAGCCAAGAGGTGGTTAATGCTTAGCCTCGCAGAGTCTGCTTCCCATGAAATGGGCTGGTGCCTGCTGAGCATTTCACCTGGTACCCGGTTCTGGAGGGGACACGACTGTCCCTTAGGGGGGACAACCTCCAACTCGCTCCCCTCCCTCCTGCCTTCCGATATTCACACTGGGATCCCCCGTGACCCCCTGGCCTTCCAGCGTGAGTGGCTGTGACTTGCTTCTCAGGAAGAGAAGATGGCATAAGTATGAGACGTCGCTTCTGAGACCAGGTGACAAAAAGACAGCGGCTTCTGTCTTCTCATCTTCTCTTGCCCTTGTGCTCTCGAAGCCCTTGCCTGGGGGGGAGAAGAGGCTGCCTCTCTGAGCTGCCTCCCCGGGGAGGCCCTCGTGGCCAGCAGCTGATGTCTCTGGCCACAGCCAGCGAGACCCTGAGGCTGCCAAGAGCCACCCAGCAAGCTTGGAGCAGAAGGCTGGCTGCTGTGTCCTCAGGGCTGGGAAGGACAGTGTCCTGCGAGCTCCAGCCCCCTCCGAGATACTTCCTAGTTTTTCCATGAACTGCTGTCCTGCCAACTGCCCAGCACCCCTCACGAGTCAAGCGCTCTCGCTGGGTTAAACCCATTTGTTTCTTTTTTTAAAAAAGTGAGGGTTTCCATTTTGCGTACGTGAAAGTCAAAGTCAGAGGGCCTGTACAGCTGCCCAGAGGACATGGCGGAGCCAGCACCCAGAGGGACACGGGCTGGCCTCTAAGCCTCTGCTGTCTGACAGGTGGGGAGACCGGGCCTTCTAAGAAATGGCCACCAAATAGCCCTTTGTCACTCCAGAGAGTACCCTTGGCCTGAAGCAGGGTGGTGGACGCCACCAGTGTTGTCTAGCCCAAGGGTCACCCAAAGCTGAGGCCATTTTGGGGGGAACCAAGATAAGTGGGTTTGTGGCATCTTTACAGAGGCTGGGAGACCCACCAGGTAGGCCTGTGTGGTGGTCACCCTCTTGGACCTGAGCTCAGAGGCCCTGGCCGCGTGGGCTTCCGGCCGTGGGTCCCTGGAAGCCCCTGGGGGAGGGGCCCCAGCCGTGTGGCTGAGGAGCCGAGGCCCCACGGCAGCCCCTTCCCGGGATCTCATGCGAGCCGAGGCCACAGCTGTGACCTCACCCCTCCTGCCCGGCCCTGCTTCCCCGTGACGGACGGCACACTCATGTTCGCTGCTGCTGCAGAGGCCATGAACTGGGCTAATTGTCTCCAAATATCAGATTGCAAGGTTTCGTGGCTGATTACAGGGACATTAGGATGGGAAGTGGCAAGGTCCTGCTATTGTGATCATTAATGACCGTCCCCGGGGACACCATCTGCCCGGATGGGCTCAGAGGCCTCTGCACCGTGCGGTCACCCGTCAGGCTCAGCCGCCCTCCAGGCCCCCGGCCACAGGAAGGACATGCCTCCCGGAAGAAGCAGGGGAAACTTCCCCAAGGCGACGTCCAGTCCCCCATTATCTTGCGGGGACGGTGTGACAGAAAGGAGTCTAAGGGTGCTCTCCCAGGCCACAGAGGAGGCGGACGCCTGCCAGACCAGAGCGAGGTCGACGGTCATCACATCCCGATAGGCCAGTGGCTTCTGCAGACCTCGCGAGACTAAAGCACCGGCTCTCTGGGGAAGGCACCTGACCACTCCCACTTCACAGACGAGGAAACCGAGGCTCAGAGGGGACGTCACACAGCCAGACCCCACGCACTGACTCCAGAACGCATCCTCGTGACCAGGGCTCAGAGAGGCCCTCCAGGGGCTGCGTACAGCCAGATGGGCTTGTATGTCCAGTTTTGGAATCTTCAGGGTTGGTTCGCAAAACTCCCTATTACTCTACAGCTGGTCCGGTTTTAGTTCACGTCCGGGTAGCCCCTCCATAGTCCCCCGACCCCAAGTTATTCCAGGGTCTTCTGGCTTCCCTTTCTGACGTCTCACCTCCCTGGGCTGGATGCAGGCAGGAGGGGAGGGTGGAGATAAGGAAGCAGGGCTCAGTGAGTCCCTCCTACAAATGAGTGCTTTTGGGTATATGATCTCATTTAATCCTTAAAAACGCCTACGTGTTAGGCGTGATTATTGCCGTAATAAAGCGACAAAGAAGAAACTGAGGGTCAGAGAGGTATCTGATCTGCCCAAAGTCACATAGTGTATTCAAGAGGTGGGGGCCAGGAGCGACCTGACCTCAGAGTCTGTTTTCCTTGTGACAGGTGACCTCAGGAAGCTCACTCTGCTATTGTGCCACATCTATTTCTGGCTGAGCCTTTTCCCCTGGGATGTACATTGTTAACCATTTGATCAGGTGTGGCAACTACCTGGCATGGGTGCCCACGCCGCTCTTCCCATACCCCTGGCAGACATTACTAATGGATCACAGCACACTCACTCCATGAACCCGGATCTGTTCCCAACACTGGGACCCAGGCAGTCACACCCTCTGAGATGGAAACCAGGACACACGTCCATCCTGATGGTCGTCTTGAGACAAGGCATCTTGATCCCCTGGTCTAGTTGACCTGATCAAGGTCATCTTGATCCCCTGGTCTAGTTGAGGGCCTTCCAAAAACAAGGAGGCTGAGATGGCCAAGGACAAACCCCACCCAAAGTTTGGCCTCCCTCCAAACATGACCGGTCCCGGCAGCTGACCTGATCTGCCTGGGATTGAGCGTTTTCTCACCAGGGTCCTCCCTGCCCCTCTGGTCTTCTCTAACTCCGTCCCAGCTACAGTGACTTCAGATCCCTGACCTGTTCGTTGTCTGCATCCCTCACTGAAACAGAAGCTCCAAGAAGGCAAGACCCATCATGTGTAACTCTTCGATTCTGAGAACAAAGCCCAGGATATAGTAAGTGCTCTATAAAGACTCATTAAGTGAATTTATGATGGTGAATTTCACCGAGGCGATTGGAAAAGAGAGACTCTCGCCACTGGAGTTGATAAGCTGGTATCACACGTCAGCCTGAGATTGAAGACAGCACAGAAGAAAGCTGATCCAAGAGGAGAACAGAGAAAGGTCCCCGGTGTCAATGATCTCCTGGATCCAGCTGTGCCTGAAGCCAGAGCTAGAACCACTGTAGGAAGTGACTGCTTTCTTGATTAGTCTACTATGCATAGTGGATTGTGTTGAGTGCTGGCTAATACTTTAGCAAATAAAAATCTATAGGCCCTGCCTTCATGTCCAAAGGAGAAACAAGACAGCATATAGGTGAACCAGCGAACCAAAGCCATCATGATAAGCTACAATAAGGGCTATGAGGACAGAGAGAGTCTGGCAGGGGGACTTATTTCAGTTAACTGTTCAGGAACATTTGCTCTGACTTCAGTCTTCGACTTACGGTCAAGAAAGAACACTCGCCTCCCCCACGTCCCCTGTGTGAGGCAGGGGTGGTGCAGGCAGAGGGACCAGTGTGTGCAAAGGCCCTGAGGTCGGAACCACCTGGGGGGCCAGAATCCCCATGCGCACTGAATCGGGGGCCACGTGACTCGAGATGAGGCTGGGCAGGTGGACCTTAGCCCGCCACTCAGACGGGAACCTGGAGATCAAGGCTGGGCATCGAGACTCTCTCCGGCATGCTCAGAGACGCTACGGCAGGCTCTGGAACAAGGGAATGGCAGTCACTTGTCCGAGTGAGATGAGAGGATGGGGAGAGGGTGAAGGGAGAGGAAGGGAGACGCCCGGGGCCTGCCAGGGTTTCAGGGGAGACCAGGCGGAGGACTGGATTGGCGTGGCAGGAAAGTGGCAGGGGCGAGGCCCGCGGCCGGCGGTGCTGGAGGCTCAGGGGCCGTCTGCAGCGACTCTCTAGGCTGCTCCCTGCGGCCCCGAGATCCCTGTCCCTCCACCTGGCTTCCCGACGTCCCTTTCCTGCTTTTCTCCCTGAGTTTGAGGGTCTCCTACCTCCTAATTGCCCTGGTTCCAGTTCTCTCTTGTTTTTGTCAAACACCAATTTTAAAAATGAGTCATCATTAACTTCAATTATAATTAGGCTCATTTCCCCCGTTCCCCCCCCCCCCTTCAAAACTCTAGGGGAGAAAAAAAATCATATTTTTGGCATCCTTTTTTTTTTTTTTATCTCTATAGCCAGAATAAATACTATTGATGACCCAACTGACCTCAGGGTCCCTAACTCTGGGGGCATTGATCACTGAGCCGGATCTCCAGGCCCGAGCACTCAGCTGCCCAAAGTGATCAGCTCAGGCATGAGCCCGGCAAAGACTGAATGATCTGGGGACACAAATCCACGGCTCATTCCAGGGGGAACAGCTGGCCCGGCTAAGGGTCACCCTTGGGAAGTAATCCCAGGCACTGGTAATGCAGCAGCCCCAACGACAAGGAGAGACAGGCATTTTGAAGGGGTTCACATCCTTTAGTCAATCCACAAACAGCTACTGGGTGGCAAAGTTTCCTTTGGGAGGAAAGATGGCTGGCAGGCTCTGGGTTGGAACCGCTGGTGGCTACTGCTTGCACTCTGTGGAATTCAGAGCAAGCGGCCTCACCTCCCTCTGCCTCAGTTTCTCCATTTGTGAAGCAAACACCTTCCCTCCAGGTCTGTTCGCAGAATGGAAACAGGTAATGTAGGAACCCTTGTCTGGCCAAGGGTAATGGAAGGTTCTTTGGGGACATGCACCTGACACAGAGAAGGACACAGAGAAGGCTCAGATACCATCCCCAACCTGAGTTGTCAGAGTCAGTGAGAAATAGGAAATAAAATGGCCTTCTATCATTAAGGAGCCTCCAGCACAAAGAGAACAGATCACGAGGTTCCACTTTCTGGATTCAAGAGGAAGAAAGTCATCGGCCACAGGGGCAGCACTCAGAATTCCGGTTACCCAGCCAGGCGCTGTGGCGCAGGCCTGCGATTCCGGTGATGGGAGGCTGAGGCAGGAGGATTGCAAGTGAGGCCCTCAGCAACTCGGCGAGACCCTGTCTCTAAATAGAAGGTAAAAAAGGGCCGGGGCGGTGGCTCAGTGGATAAGCCCCTCTGGGTTCAATCCCTGGTACCAAAAAAGAAACCAGAAAACTGGCGCTGTGGGTGAGCTCTGGATGGGGGTCACAAGGTGGCAGGGTGCCGGAGAAACGCCCTGCATCCTGACCAGGCAGCAGAGACGCAGGATCAAGCATGTGCCTGAAGATCAATGCGCTTGGCCGGGTCTCAGATTTGCCTCGATTGGGAACGAGACTCTTGAGTGACGTCTGAGGGCGGAGCTCGGGACTATGGCTACTCGGCCCGGACCCCAGCCTTTCCATGTTCGCCCTCTTAGGAAAACCACCTTCTAGACTGTGGCTCTCAAAATTGGCACCTGGGGCAGCTGCCTGGACGTCACATGGGGCATGAAGAAAGGCAGACTCCTGGGCCCTGTCCTCCACCTACTCACAGGGGGCCCCGAGTCGGCTCCCGGAGACATCATGGCTCCATCTGCTTGAGAAAGGTGAACTGGCACCTGACTTTTCTCTCTGGTTGCCAGTTCTCTTACTTTCAAGTGGAAATAATGTCATCTGATTCAAAAGGTTCCTCTGGGAAAGGCTGGAGATAAAATAGTTTCTGATCCCTGCCATGCCTCACCCTAGTGGTGTGGTCACTGGGCCACTTAGAACCTCAGTTTCCTCATCGGTAGGGTGGGCTGTTAGATGCCTAACTTGATGGAGCTGTTGGATACACTTACAGATAAATGCTGGCTGGATTCGTGACCCTGAGCCAGGACGTAGCTGGGGAGGACTAGGGAAGAGGGAGGGTACGGGGAAGATCAGGACATGTGGCATTTGAGGATGATCCGAAAGGCCATTTCCTTGAAACCATTTTTAAAGGAAGGAAGAAAGAGGGACATGAGGGATGAGGTTATGGAAGCAGCAAGGGACCTGGCTGCTGACTGCTGGACCTGCATCCCTGGGAGAGACCCCTGAGCTGGCGGAGAGAGTGCACACCACCCTGCACAGCGCCAATGTCAGTCTTCATTTACTGGGGATCACGGATTCCTCTGGGAATATGCAGAAAGCTACAGAATTTTTCCCCAGGAAATTTCCCCGATGCATATAACTCTTGCCACTTTCGAGGGCTCACAGACACTGAAATCTCATCCAAAGGCCCCTGGTTTAGAGCCCCAATTTTGGGGGGAAGTTACCAGGGATTAAACCCAGGGGTGCTTAACCACTGAGCCACACCGCCAACCCTCTTTATGTTTTGTTTTGAGACAGGGTCTTGCTCAGTTGCTGAGGCTGGCTCTGAGCTCGCAATCCTCCTGCCTCAGCCTCCCAAGTTGCCGGGATGCTGGGCGTGCGCCACAGTGCCTGGCAAAGAGCCCTAATCTGGAGGCCACAACTAGAGTCCAGGTTTCTGAGGCTCATCCTTCTTTCCTCCACTGTCTCAGAGCACTCAGGAAGTTAAGTCTGCCCTCGGGGTTTACTTCACATCCTGTGAAATGGGGGTAGCCAGCCCATAGGTCAAGAGAGGGTGAAGCAGACTCCTAAGAAGGGGGCTAAGGTCGGTGCCTCCCATGGGAAACTCCCGCCCCCACTCTACTCATCTCCACCCATCCATCCATCCATCCATCCAAATATCCACTCCCTTACCTATCCACCCACCCACCCACTCACACATCCATCCAGCCATCCATGCTTTCTGCTTGCTTGCTTCCTTCCTTCCTTCCCTCCCTCCATTATCTATCTCTCCAATTATCCACTCACCACTTATTAATCTACCCATCCATCTGTTCTTCCTTCCTTTTCTCTATCCATCTATCTGGCAGACCATCCACCCACCCACCCACCCATCCACCAGTCCATCCATCCACCCATCCATCCACCCACCCATCCACCCATCCACCCATCCATCCACCACTCCATCCATCCATCCACCCACCCATCCACCAGTCCATCCACTCATCCATCTATCCACCCACCCATCCACCAGTCCATCCACTCATCCATCCATCCACCCACCCATCCACCAGTCCATCCATCCACCCAACCATCCACCCACCCATCCACCAGTCCATCCATCCACCCAACCATCCACCCACCCATCCACCAGTCCATCCATCCACCCACCCATCCACCCATCCATCCACCCATCCATCCACCAGTCCATCCATCCAACCATCCACCCATCCACTCATCCACTCACCCATCCATCCACCCACCCATCCACCAGTCCATCCACTCATCCATCCATCCACCCACCCATCCACCAGTCCATCCACCAGTCCATCCACTCATCCATCCATCCACCAGTCCATCCACTCATCCATCCATCCACCCACCCATCCACCAGTCCATCCATTCATCCATCCATCCACCCACCCATCCACCAGTCCATCCACCCATCCGTCCATCCATCCCTTTATCCTTCCTTCATCCATCGTTCCTCCTTCTGTTCTTTCAGAAGCCAGTGGTGATCCCCGACGCCATGCCCAGCACTGAGCCAGCTCAGGGCTGCGGAGATGAGGAGGAGACCAGCAGCCTCGCCCTCCCTCAGCCCCCCATGCAGGACGCGGAGCCCAGATCTACCTGCTAATGCTGTGAACGTGCAGGGAGCCCTGTGCCCGCTCACAGGCAGCCCAGGGAAGGGCATCCAGAGGAGCTGCTGCCTCAGGTGAGTAGCGTCGTGGGGGTGAACGGGTGCTCGCTAGGACAGGGAAAGGAAGTAGCATTCTGGGAGGGACAGGTGTGTGCAAAGGCCCAAGGAAGACAGCAACTCTTGTTCTAGGACTGCACATTCGGCCTGGCCAGAGCAGAAGGCAGAGGACCCATAGGGTGAGGCCAGCCGGGAGGCCATGCTGTGGGGGATTCTTAATAGGACCCCAAGGCACGAACTACTGGTGCTCCTGGGAGGGGGAAGCTAGTTGGGAAACAGGGCCACACCAGACCTCCCCTCATTATAATCAAAAACCCTTCCAAGGAAACAGAACTTCTAACCTGACTCTTCTCTCGTTTTCTCCAAACCTGGAGGTGCCTGGGTTCTGGCAGAAAAACAGGCCCGAGGCCATGATTAAGCGCCTGCGATACACTTGGTTATGTGTGCAATTTAGATTTAATAAGAGGGCTCCCGGGCCGAGGGATGAAATACAAGGCGCTTGTTCACAGGTGAGATCTGATCTCTCTTTAATTAGATGGCAGCTTCGTGAGGCTTCGGGGACTGGGGAAAGGGCTTCTGCGTTAGACGATGACTTTTCCAGCAGGGTTTAGCTGCATCCCTCGTAGGATATCTTCAGAATTAACAAAGGAATAAAAAAAAAAAAAAAACAACCCAGGGACAGCCTCGATTGGTGGGAACTAGCAAGACTGGCCCAACTTCATATAGTTTATGCAAAATCAAGTGTGGAAGGCATCGGATTGAAAGAAGGTCTGAATGGATTCATGGAAGGTCAAGTGCGAAGCAATGAGTCACCTTCAGGTTGGTGGAAGAGACCGCAGATGGTGGCATCTCAGGAATGAAAGGGGAGAACTGACGGGTTCATTTAAATCCAACCGGGGCCCCTGGGCAGGACACAGAAGGGATGGCCATGTTAGGGATGGCCATGTTGGGGGCCGCCATATTGGAAGGAGTCCCAACGGGGAGCTAATTCATGGTTGGCCGCCATGGATGGAAGCCAGGCTTGGAGACAGTTAGGGTACTGGCTTAACTACCTCTCATTCTGTAGCCACTGGGGAAAAGGCAGTATTTGACCCCAAACTGGGCCTCTGGTGGGTTTGCCCATGACATCTGTCCCCATCCCTTTCTCCCAGTGACTGGAATCCCAAACCAGAAATGTTCAACCGCAACAATCTCCATTTTCCCCTTCTCACTACTTCTGGGCCTGAGAGAATCAGTAGGATTCATGTCATCTCAAGACACAGGAAGGACAAAGCCAAGAATTATAGAAAAGGGAACAGAATAAGGAGAGAAAAGTAATAAAAAATAATAATAGAAAACCATCTTGAGGTTTCAGTCTATAATTGACTGAGCTGAGCGAGTTCCAGACACATCT
This sequence comes from Sciurus vulgaris, assembly GCF_902686455.1. Taxonomy (NCBI): domain Eukaryota; kingdom Metazoa; phylum Chordata; class Mammalia; order Rodentia; family Sciuridae; genus Sciurus; species Sciurus vulgaris. The sequence goes on along the minus strand of NC_136468.1, from coordinate 140,446,371 downwards.
AACAAAAATCAATGTCAGGAAATTTCAGAGATAAGGAAGAAAAAAAAAAAAAATTGAAGCCAAACAAACTAAAAAAAAAAAAAAAGACCCAAAAAACTCTAAACCGCAACTCACTACCACGCGGGTGTTTTTTCCAGGGCTTTCTGCAGATTTCCAATGCTCAGTACCAAAGGCCAAAGATGGAAGTTGGCAAATGTCTACGGGCGTTTTAGAAAAGAAGATGCCACATGATGAATCAGCAGGAGAAAGTAGGATCAGTCTCTTCAGCTGAAAAGCCACAGTGGACTCTGTCTTCACACCCAGCATGGCGGCCACCACAGGGGACAAGGATTCTTAAACACCTTCGATTCTGTGTGCTGACGAGGACAGGGAACAAGAGGCTCCCTCCCGCGTATGCGGGTGGCGGGAAGGTAAAAGGGAGCGACCAGGCTGGGAAACTGGTCAGCAGCTTCTTCCAGCACGCACCCTCTGCATGGTCCAGCAGGGTCATCCCTACCTACCTGCCCAGGGAGATGGAGCCAACGTCCTCACAAAGACCTGCAGGACAGCGACCATCCCAGACCGGGAAACCACCCGGGTGCCCATCACCAGGAAAACGGGTAAACTGTAGGATGTTGACGCTATCAGACAGCGTCAGACGGAAACAGATTTCTAAAAAGGAGTGATTGACCCGAGATGGGTCCCAAGATGGCCAGCCCTGGGTGCGAATCCTGACTGGCACTGCCCTTTGCTCCCTCTGTGATCTCAGGGGACATCACTATTTCTCCGAGACTCTGTTTCTCCTTGTTGAAATGGAGATCATGATGGTAGCTGTCTCACAGAGTCCATGTAAGGACAAGAAGTCATTGTTATTATCGTTCGGTCTGCCTGGGTTCGAATCCCAGTGACGCCACTCACTTTCGGGTGACTCTGGAAAGTTCTAGAACCTTCTTTCTCAGTGGTGGGGTTGACTGTTTTCATCCCCCCGGGGTTTCCTACATGGTAACTAACTCCCATAGGACGGTCAAGGACAGGTGAAGCTGAATCACGCTCTTATCATAACCCTGGTTGCATCTGGGGGGTAGAGGCATGGCTGGAGAGGGGCGCGGGAGGAACATTCTGGGGCAATGGAAATGTTTTATCTCGTGACCTGGTTGATGGTTTTATGAGTAAATAAATTCTCAATTTTCTTTTGAGCTGTACAATTAGATTTCTGCATTGTGCTGAAGGTTTATGATAGCCCAGTGAGTACTTTCGTGCACAAATACACACACACACACACACACACACACACACACACACACACACACACACGAAGCACATGAAGAAACAGCAGCTGCATCTATGGACCTGAGTAACAGATCCCATCCAAGAATTCTCTCCACTTTAATTACCTCTCACAACTAAGGTGCCTTCCACGGGCTAGAAATGCATTTTCAGATAAAGACTCAAACTCAAAAGAATGCTCATGGACTGGGGAGACAGCTCAGTTGGTAGAGAGCTTGCCTCACAAGCACAAGGCCCTGGGTTCAATCCCCAGCACCATAAAAACAAAACAAAACCAATGATAATACTAAAAAAAAAAACCCCAAATGCAAGCCCCATTGATCAAATGATAAATCAAAATAAATAACCCAAATATGAGATCATAGGTTTAGTAACTGACAGAACAACGGAACTAGAAAGACAAGAAAATAAATCTGCATTGTTTTTGAATATTGGTCACCAATAATGCAAATGTAAAAATAATTAAATAGAGATCTATTCAATAAAACTATTGTTCATACTGATATTTGAATTTCAGGCCTGCAGAATACAATGAATGAGACTGGGAAACTGAGGAAAGGAGAGAAGAAATAAAATCTTAAGGAAATAAGCAGATACAGAAAAGAAGAATGTACAGGAGGGTCATGGAGTTTTTGACCAGACGAGAGAAGAAATGATCTAAATTATCAACAATAGACGACTATAAGACAGAATATCAGAAGAATATCTTCTTCCTCATTTGAATTTTTCTATTTGGGGGTATTTGAGACTCAAGGAAGTCTTTTCACCTCTTTGAACCTCAGACTCTTCATCTGTAAAACAGGGCCATTCATTTCAACCCAATAGAGTCATTTGCATTTATTCACCCAACACGTGTTTACTGAGCACCTACTCAGAGCTGGACCCTGTGCTAGGTGCTGAGGACACAGGATGAACACACCCGGGCCCTGTGATCATGAGGCTGATGTTCTACAGTGTCAGAGGCTAATAGTGCTGGGGAGAAAACTAGGACAAGGGATAGGCAGAGGGGACAGGGAAGCTGGGTGGCCAGTGAATCCTCCTCAAGGAGGGGACACTTCATCAGAGACCCCCGAGAGGTGGGGGAATGAGGCTTGTGCAAACCTGGGGCAAGAGGTTTCCAGGCAGAAGGAACAGCCAGTGCAAAATCCCTGAGGCACGCGTGTGCTCTGGGTGGGGCGGAGAGCACAGAGCGAGAGGGGAGGGAGAAGACCCCAAGGTCTCAGGTGGGGACTTTGGACTTTATTCTGAGGTTGCTGGAGAGCCATGGAAGGCTTTGAGCAGAGGAGTGAGGTCATCTGAGTTCCTCTTTGTGGGGGATTAAGGGGAGGACCACAGTAAGGATAGAGAGGACTAGCGGGGTCCAGGGCAGACAGAGCTTAGTGGATAAGGCTTGGACCCCCTGCATCCAGGAGAGAGTGGACATCTTTTTGTTCCGAGGCATGGGGAAGGGGAGGCACCTTGGATCCTGACTTGGTGCCCTGTCTTCCTAACCGTGCTCCCAGGGGCTCTGGCTGTTTGGGGCTGTGGTCTGACTCTGCACAACTCCTCAGGGGGAAGTGGGCTCAGGGGTCTGTACCAAGTCCTCACCCGGTGTCTGAGGACCCTTCTGCAGGCAGAGGGTCAGGACACCTCTTCCCTCCTCACCAGGAAAGGGGTCAATGCCCCACCCAGGAGCGGGGCTGGCAGGGGCCTTCCCCGGGGTCTTGGTAAGAAGAGAATCCTTTTCTCGGGAATCTTTCCTGGGGATGATCCGCCTGCCCTGCCAGCTGCTCCTTGGAGATCAGCTGCTCCGAGCTCAGACTTCTTTCCCTGAGACCCTCCCACTCGCTCACCGGCTCCGTCATCTCATGAGGGTCCCCAAGGGTTCAACTCCACCGTGGGTCCCGAGATGGCCAGCCCTGGGTGTGAATCCTGACCGGCACTGCCCTTTTCTCCCTCTGTGATCTCAGGGGACATCACTATTTCTCCGTGACTCTGTTTCTCCTTGTTGAAATGGAGATCATGATGGTAGCTGTCTCACAGAGTCCATGTAAGGACAAGAAGTCATTGTTATTATCGTTCGGTCTGCCTGGGTTCGAATCCCAGTGACGCCACTCACTTTCGGGTGACTCTGGAAAGTTCTAGAACCTTCTTTCTCAGTGGTGGGGTTGACTGTTTTCATCCCCCGGAGTTTCCTACATGGTAACTAACTCCCAATGCGACGGTAGCCAGAACTTCCGCCTACAGGAGGTGATTAAGTCATAAGGTCGCTGCCTTCCTGCGAGGGATCCGCGACCTTATAAAAGAGGTTGAAGGGAGCCGCCTGGCCCTTCTGCTGGGAGTCCCAGCAAGAAGGCGGCCTCTGTGAAACAGGAGCAGCCCTCACCTGACTCGGAATCCGCTGTGGCCTTGATCTTGGACTTCGCAGCCTCCAGAACTGTAATAAATTCCCGTTAGTTTTGCCATCTTCACTCTGCCGCCCCCTAGCTGCAGGCCTCAGACGCGTCCTTTTGCCTCTCTGGGTTTCGGTTTCCTCATCTGTGAAACAGGGTGAGGATAATGGCTCCTGCCTGGTTGGGTCTTTGGAGGATTAAATGAGCTCCTTCTAGACCACCCCGTGCCTCCTAGGGACAGGGCCCGATGTCAGTCATGGGGGTCAGCTGTGAACAGGACAGGAATGGCCTGGCTTATGCCGGGGACCCTCACAAAATCCATATTCCACAACTAGGACCAGTCAGTCACAACTCAGTGGCCATGTTGGTTCTGTTTTGTCTGTTCCCAACAAGACAAAGACCCAAAGACTGGGCTGACCTTTAAGGTCTCTGGCCTCAGTTTCTCCAGGCCAGTGAGACGCTTGCTGGGGAAGGTCTGGGGGACTCTGAAGAAGGGAAGCTGGACACCGTGCAAGTGAGACACCTGCACAGACCCCTCCCCATCTGGGGAGGACACAGCTCTTTCCTGCTCCCTGGGAACCCGTGGCCTCTGAGACGGCCCTGAGCCTGCAGGGCCGTGTTTATTGAACTTTGCAGGAGAGAGGGCTTCTCTGAGGCTGTTCCGGGTCAGGGAATCTCCAAGTTTGCTTTCAGAACAAATAACGAATCCACGAGAGGGGCTCTGACAGGGCTGAGTGTATGAACTTGAGTGAAAGGGGTCCTGAGAACTTCTGGCAAAACCTCTTGGGTTTTTCCTGGGAAAATGTGAGGATGAGGGAAGATCTACTGAGGGATGGCCAGGCCTTGGTCACTGATGAGTGACAGAGGACTGCGCTCTGGGGGAGATGCATACACCCAGCAGAAGCAGCCAGGCCTCTCTCTGTTTCAAGGACTGATCATAAAATATGCTTCTACCTCTGTGGTCTTATTTGGGTTTTCTGACAATCTATGAGGCAGGCAAGATAGGCATATTTTCCCCATAATGTCAGTGAGGAAACCAAGACACAGAGAGGTTGAGTAACTGCTCCAGGTCACACAGCTAAGTAACTGACAGTTGATTAGAGCCAGATTAAGTACTATGATTACTAACCATGAGGATTCTAAATACATAGGTGACCCCAGCCTGGAAGGAGAATGTCATCGTGGTAGACCATAAACATGGTGACATGCTATGTGACTCCTTCCTCTAAGGGTGGGAGCCTGTTTCCTCACCCCTTGAATCTGAGCTGGTCAGGTCACTGGCTTTGAGCAATAGAATGCCACACAGGTGACATCTCCCAGTTCACGGTGTAAGACTCAGGAGTCCTCATAACGGTTCTCTTGCTCTTAAAGTCCATTACATGTACAGATTCTGACTAGCCTGCTGGAGGAGGAGGGGAGAGCTGGAGCAGACAGGATCCATCTGAGGTCAGAGCCTTCTAGATCAGCCAGCCTATGGCCACCCTGGTAGCTGGCCACAGGTACATGTGCAAGGTTATCTGAGATCAGATATACCAATCATCTAACCCAACTCCAACTGCCAACTTGCAGAATTGAACTTAAATAACTTAACATAATACACATTTACATTTGGGGATAGATAGATTGTTACGCAGCAAGAGCTGACTGATACATTACAAGGACTGGTTCAAGGAACCATCCTTAACCCGACACTTGTCAGACTTGAAGCCTCCATACAGGCGGGACTTCCTCTCTCAGGAAAACAGAGCCTCAGTACATTTGTCTCCTTTTCCTCTGGGGGAACCACCCAACCTGCTTCCGAAGTTGAGACCATGGATCCTCCTGCCCCATGAACAGCAGCTTAGCCGTGTGCCTGGTGTCTACCCACTAGATGAAGCAGCACCCTCCACCCTAGTTATGACAACCAAAAATGTGTCCAGATGTTACCCAGTGCGCCTTGGGGGACAAAGTTGTGTCTGGTTGAAAAGCCGCTCACATAACCCCCTCTGAGCTCAGGAAGCAGGGCAGAATTTCCTCCCTAACTGAGGACGGCAAAGGTGGCAAGAGACGGCTAAAAATAACACAGCCAACCGAGGATCATAAATCACCGGGAGGGAGCTCTCTGGCCCGGAGGGTGCCATCTGCATCCAAGCCAGGGGTTGAGGCGCCAGTGAGCTGGCCCGGAGGGGACTCAGAGCAGGAAGGAGAGCCGGGGAGAGACAGGGTGGGAGGGAGGGCGGGTGGAGGGCTGAGACCGGAAGGGACTCTGAGAGGAGCATCTGTGTGGCCGTGATTTACCAGGAAGTGTCCTCAGGAAAAGTGGAAGAGAGACGGTGGGGACTCCGTGTGGCCAGATTTTATCTGATTTTATACAAAAAACTAGAAGTTGGGATTGAAACATCCATCTCGACGGCTAACCTCGGACAGCAAGCCCGGCCAGACCCGACGTCGTCCTCCAAAGGGACTGTCCTCACCTGAGAGCAGTTCCTCTGGGACCACTGGGTCCTTGGGTGAGGGGTGGGGACAAGCGGGTGGCTGGGCCAACGTGAGCTCACATGGGACCCTTGCCTGTTGGGTCCCTGACTTTAGAAGCACCAGTGGCTTCCTCTCTCCCATTGCTTCCTCTCGCCTCCCGGCTTTGGCCAAAACTTTGCCCGTGGTGGACTTTCCTAAAGACACCGTGGCCATTCACACCTCCGTCTCTGCCCCTGTGGTCCCACCTGCCTGGACTGCCCTTCCTGGCTCTCCTTCCCTCTAGCTCTGCAGCTGAAGTCCACGGGGAACGTCTCTGGACGTAGGCAGAGCGAGGGGCCCAGCCAGGCTGTCCGTGCCATTGCCTTCGCCTGTGGGTTACTTGATTGACAGCCTGCTTCCGCACGCCCGGGGCGCTTGTGCTGTTCCCCTGGGTGCCTGTGGCTGGTTGGGGAGACCGGCCGACACTGAAGATGGAGCCAGCTGCACCTCCCTGGGGGACCGAAGCCCCCGGGGCTCACAGCGCCCCCTCAAGGGTGAGAAAGGCAGAGTGGAGGTGGAGCCGAGGACATTTGTCCTCTCCAAATGTCACCAAGACTCAGAGGGGGGCTCCCAGCAGACAACTGGCATTAGATCACTGGTAATGTCGGTGCCAGGCCCAGACCCCACCCAGAGCCACGGTGAGTTAACATTGAAAATGAACCCTGTCCTTCCTCTAGGACCAGTGTCCAGAGCGCAGTCTCCAGGGGACGCTGCACAGCAACCAAGCTCTGCTTTGGAAGCCCCTCATCTTTTCATCCGCCGGAGCCTCAGGAGAGGGCTGGGTCCCTCTCCAGCTCCGAGAGTCCCTGTTCTAGTGGCAGGATCACTTTTCCGATTGCTCTCTGCCCACCCCAAGCTGCATGGCCTCCAGGCCTCCCGCGGACGCTGTCCCACCCTCTGGTGCCCACCTGGGTATTTTCCTTTAACCTGGTTCACACTCTGCCCTGGATCACCAGGGTGGAGAGAGCACCAGGGCACAGTCTGGGTGGAACACCCTCCCTTCAGACACAACGACTGGCCCTTCCCCGCCCTGACCTCGCACCTGGCTCTGTGGCTGCTGTGTCCCCTCTGAAGCTCCTCCTCTTCCTCCTCAGGAGCTGGCCATTCTCAGGGCATGGCTGTCCCTGCTCTCCTGGAGGCCTGGCCTCCTTGGGCTCCTGGAGGCCTGGCAGGCCTGATTCTTGGTCTTGTGAGCCCTCCCCCAAGCTCCAAGCTGTGAGAAAGAGCCAGATGTGTCCCTGGGGCCCTGTCACCTGGCCCAGTTGTTCCAAGATCCACGGCTGTAGATGAGGCTTCCGGGCTGAGGGTTGGGGGAAGGGAGTAGAGGTGTCTTGGCCCACTCGCCTTGGGCTTGTCTGCCTGTTACAGGCTTCTGGTTCTGAATGGTCCAGGAAGGTTCTAGAAATCTGTATTTTCAACAGGTGCACCATTGAATTTGGCCATTGGGAAAGTTGGGTGACGGTGAAGGTCAGTTCTGAGAAGGGGCCTCTGGTGGAGCAGACCCTGGGAACTGGCCCAGGCGGTTAGCTGGACAGACTGGGAAGTCTAAGGAGAGGTGGGGAGAGGGGTGGGTCTAGCTGACGGACGGACGGACAGACAGGGAGCAGTCTGCTTGTTTCTCTGATTCTTCACCCAACTTGTGATTCTATCCTTGTCTGGTGGTATGTTTTTTATTACTGTGAGCCCCCACTGGAGTGTCAGCCTTGGGAGGCAGGGGCTGTGTCCTGGCGTTTACTCCCACGCCCCAGGCCTAGTATGGTGCCTGGAACAAGGAAGGGGCTTAATAGGTATTTGTGGAATAAATGAATAAATCAAATAGCAGATGCCTGAGAGGATGGACAGGCAGACAGGCCAATAGGAAGGCAGGAGGAGAGATGAATAGACCAATAGACAGAGGGATAGAGAGGTGGGTGGGTAGGTACCAGAGTCGGCCCTGCAGGTAGACTTCTGGCCAAGCCCCTGTCCTCTCTCTCCACGGTAGAGGCCACCTATACTCCTACTGACCTGTTCCAGCTCCTTATTCCCCTCTGGAAGCCTGGCTGCTCCCCTGCCCACCTGCAGGTTAAGAAATTTTGCTCACAGGAGGAAAAAAAATATGCTGCTTGGGGGTCATGCCAGTCAAGGGCCAGGATGGAGGCATCCCAGGCAGAAATCAAAGCTGCAGGCCCAAAGCTGAGGGTGTGCTGGGGACTGGGCCCTGTTTTAGTCACTGGGGCCCCAAGGAGACCACATGCCCCTGCTTCCCAGGCTCCAGAGGGGAGGTCAGAAAATTTTCAAAAGTACAAAGAATAAAACACTGTCCCTCATATTCCCTACTCCACCTTGGTGAACACTTCGGCAAGTTTCTTTCAGCCCTTGTCCAAGACAAATACTTTTTAAAATTGCATCATTCATATATGTATACATATTCCTCTAACACAAATCTAGCATTTATTGAGGACCGACCATTTGCCAAGATGTGTTTATATGGTTTTTATACAAATTACATCATTCTTACAACCACTGAATGATTTAGGCATTATTAGCTCCAGATTACAGATGAGGAAACCGAGGCCAGAAGAAGTAAAGTAACTTGCCTTGGGGCCTGGATTGGAGACAGGCAGTTTGAGGTTAGAATCCACATTCGACTACCATGCTGCAAAAAATGAGCATATGAAAGATAAAGCAAAAGTCCTCTTTAACTCCCAGCTCCAAACCCAGTGCCCTACATCCCTCCTCAGCAATGGGATACCAAGGGCCAGGCTAAGGGGGCAGCTGTCCCTGCATACAGGCACTAAAAGCCTGGTCTGTCTGTAGAAAAGTTTCCAACAATAATGACTCCGGCTTAAGTCAGCCTGACTTTTCTTATCACTATGCCCTGGCTATTCTAAATAATGTCAAAAGTTAAAAAATTCCTTATTGCTAATTAGCATCCGCATATCAGTCTTTGGCTTTTTGGGTTTGGCTCTAGGGAAGAATAGAGTTACTTTAGATTAGGTAGAGGGGCATATAGGGAGGGGAAGGGGCAAGGGAGAAGGACAGACAGTGGAGTGAAACAGAATTATTACCTCAGGTACACGTGTGACTGTGTGACCCATGTGATCCTGCGACATGTACAATCAGAAAAATGAGAGATTATACTCCCTTTATGTATGATTTATCAAAATGCATAAATGCATTCTACTGTCATGTTTAATTAATTACAACAAATAAAAATTTTTTTTTTAAAGTTAAAAATTCCTGAGGATGAATTTTAAGTTCTAAACCATTGCTGCATTGCTATTAAGTTTTACTAATAAGATCTAAATCGACACACTCTTATAACACATTCTTTTATGAATACTACTTTACACGGATGCCAATTCAAAGACCCACCTCCCCAGGTCTACCCCCAGTCCCTGACATAACCAGATAGATTCCCCTACACATGATCATTTTGAAAGTTTGAAAGTTAATAACATTTTGGAATTGCTCAAAGTCACTGAAGGCTCAATTTGTCTTCAATCTCTGGATACTCTATCTTCCTATGTTTAAACAGTTGATTCAAAATAAATAGTGATTACAGACACAAAGAAACCACACTAGAGTTATTTCTATCACTCCTTACCATCACCCAGAGTGGTGTTTAAAATTCATTTGTGTTTAAAATTTAAAACGGAGAAGCACAGCATGAGCCACGAGGCGTACTACTTTCTTGGCATTCATTAAGCTTCAATTTTTGGTTCCTCCATGATCTGTTTTGCTGAATTTAAATACATCTTTAACGCTGAAATGCGTTCTTTAAAAATGATTGGTTTAAATCCAAAAAAACCCCATGAAAATAATACTTATTATTACTGTATTATTACTGAAAATATTTTGTCACATTAAAAAAAATGATCTGCTGCAGGTGACACAAATATCCACCCATGTCACTGCTTTCCAGGGGGAGTGGATGCTGAGAATTTCTTAAGTGTCTTTCCAACTTTGGTCTCTGCTGATGTATATGCATATATATGTCAATAAAGTATATATGGAATTATTTTGCATTAGGTGCCAATGTTAACCTGTGCATCAATATAATTAGGATTTCACTGTCTTCTCTAAGCTTCTTTTCTTGCTCTGCAGAACAGGTTTGCGATTTGGTCCTTGCGAATGCTCATAGAACTAGTTCTTTCTTTTAAATTGTCGGGTCCGTGGTAGAAACGTTTTACTGATTCACTGCTGACGAGCATCAGGCTGAGTCCAGCTCTTTGCTGCTACGAACGCCATACCCTGGGCTGGCGTTTCTCTGCCCGTGGGAAGTCAGACGCTGCACAGTGTATGGTTTAGAAGACCCTGTGGGGTCCTTCCTGAAGCCCATCCCGGCCCGTGGCTTCTGACCATCGGGGGTTATTTTCACTCTTGGCCTTTTCCAGGATGGCTTCCGGCCAGGTCAGGCCCTGGACGTCTTTCTCAACTCTGGTGGTGACTCCTGTGTGCATCTCGTGACCCGGTGGCTGTCACTAACCCAGTCCATGAGCCTCGTGACTTGGGCTATTTAGGTAACTGTCCCCATCCCAACACACACACACACACACACCCTGTCCCTCAATCCCTCCACGCCAAGGAGACATTTCCAGGCCGATCATATTACTCTGCTCTGTGCTCCAGGCTGGCCGCAGGGCTGGGGAATGCAGAGGTCACTCCGACAGCCTGACCCCACCCATCACTTTTCCTCATCCCCCAAATAGGCCACTGCCCAGGCCTGGCTAATTCTTCTTTGCCTTTTGTACAGAAATCCTCCCAACTAGCCTGGACATCCTCAAGGGTCGAGATGGTGCCTTGCTCCCCGGGTTCCCAGACCCTGGCGGGAAGCAGACGCTGGGTCCTTGGGGATGATGGGTTGGTGGCTATCCATGCCAGCTGCTGGGGTCGGGCCTTGGCCCAGGGGCCCATTCCTATGGGCATGTTCTCAGTCCCCCTCACGTGACTGGGAGCAGATGCCCGGCTAGCTGCTGTGAGGACGAGAGGTAGGTAACAGGCCTTCTGTGGGCGGGAAAGCCGCGGCTCACACAGCTTAACCACTTGCCCACAAGTTCTTCCGCGGTGAGAATGCCAACCAGGTAGCGCCTGGCTTCTCCTCTCTGGCCCCGGCCATCTGACCAGGTGAAACTGGGAGCCAACCCACACTTAGGAGACTTGGACCATTTCCCACCCGGATCACCGTGAGCACCTCTGAGCCAGCCTGCTGCCTGTTCTCACAGCCCCATCCGGGACCCCAGCGTGGTCCTTCTCCTCTGAATGTTCCTCCCGCCTCCTCCCCTGCTCAAATCTCACCCGGGGCTTCCTGCTGCCCATATTCACCAAGATGGCCGACAGGCCCTCTCGACCCAGAGCTGCCCAGTTCTGCAACCCTGACCTCTCTCCAGTCGCCCCTGTGGCCACCTGTCCGTTCTCTAGCTGTCTCCCATAGACTCTAAGCTCACCCATGGGCTGCGGGCTCCCTCGGGGCCGAGGCTGGGTCTTGGACTTGGTTTCTCATCTTGACCTTTCTGTTGCTCCAGGACAGGACAGGGAGAGACATGTCTCCTTCATGTCCAGCCCCATGGTGAAAAGGTATTTCTGGGGTCAGCCTCGGGCTGGGTGGTACCTCCTGTTAGCACTGCAAGGTAAGACCAAGGAAGTGCACCCCGTCTGTCTGTCTGTCTGCTTTCCTTCGTCCTTTCCTGCTTCATGTTAACTTGTTAACTATCCTTCCCAGAGATGGAGGAGATCTGTTACCACCCCCCGAGACACTGATTCTCTCACATTCCAGGGAGCCAGCTCCTCCTTAGAGTGTTCCGGTGGGGGTCCCTTTGAGGGGGTGCCTCCGATGCCACCTGCCACCCGCAAAGCCTGCCTGGCTTGACTTTGCAGGGGACTCCAGCTGTTGGCCATCTTCCCACACTGAGGAGTCAAGCTGGACCCTCCTGATATCCTCTGGTGACGGAGAAGGAAGAAGAAAGGGGGAGAAAAGAGAAGAGGCGGCAGCAGGGAGGGCCCCGTGGCAGGCGTGTGTCCTTTGCACCGGGGTCACCTCATTGTCTCGTGCTCACCCGGTCCCTCCCCTGCCTGCTCTCCCCTCTCCTCACTTTCTGCCTGGTGGAAGGGTGACAGGTTCCAAGGCCATCTCACACGGTCCTAAATTACAGGCGCCTGCCTCCTGGAGTGGGTTGAAGTGTCCTCCCGGGACCTTAGTTAAGACGATGTCCCCTGGGGTAGGTGGGCCCCTGCTCCACAGGACTGTGACCTTACCCGAGGAATATCATGTGCTGAGACAGACTCACACAGAGGGAAGACAATGTGAGGTCACGGGGAGGAGGCCACCTGCTCGTGAAGGGACACCGGGGGCTGCCAGAAGCAGAGAGGCATAGAACAGATTCTCGCTCACGGCCCTTGGAAGGAATCCACCCGGCTGAGGCTTTGATGTGAACTTCTGGCCTCCAGAACTCCAAGAGAAGAAATGTATGCTGAAGGAGCCACCTCGTTTGGTAGGGTGTCACGGCAGGTCCTGCAGCCTAGATCCAGAAAGTCCCCCACAGGCCCATGTGTTAGAAGCTCGGTCCCTAGGGTTGTACTATTGGGAGGTGCTGGGCCTTTAAGAGGCGGGGTCTAGTGGGAGGTCTTTAGCTCATTGAGGATTGTGGGACCAGGGCCCTCTGGCCTCTTTTGTTTCCTGGTAAAGAGTAAGTAGGAGTGTCACCCCAATGCCATGATGGGCTGCCTCACTTTAGGCCCAAAGCAAAGGGTCAGTCAATCATGGACTGGAACCCCACTCCCCCCAAATAAAAACTGGGAGCCAAAATAAATCTTCTCTTAGTAAGTTAATTATCTCGGGTATTTTGTTATAGTGACGGAAAGTTGGGTAACACAGCAGCCCTAGGAAACAAACATGCCTCTCGTCTAAGAGTTACACCCCACATCCCAACTGCAAGGTGGATTTCCTCACATTTCAGAAGGGGGACATGGGCACCTCGAGGTGACAGTCACGGGCCTGGTGTCCCACAGTATGCCTGAGCTTGGAGCGTTTCCAGGTAGGAGCAGCCCAACGCACCACGGGGCTGCCTCTTACTGTCCTTTCTGCTTTGTTGAATCTGTGTCCCTGTGGGTGGAGAGCGGAGACAGTGTCCCCAGCAAAGGCTCTAACTGACATGAGCTGATTGTTCAGGCCAACGACCCTGGGTTGGTGGCCAGGACCCAGGAGGTGCCCTGGGCTGAAGGCACCCATTTCAGTGGGTTGTGGGTTTGTGCGGGTGACTGTGCGGGGGAGGACATCCCCATCAGACTGTCAGCCGGGTCCTTCTCTGCCCATCAAAGTCATGGTGGAGAAAACCCACGATTGCTGCCTTTCCAGGGGACAAAGCCAAGAAGCCACCAATTACAGATGGCTGCATGGCTCACTGGTTTCCCCTGTTGGTAGACTGTCTCAGAATTCTAGGAAGGAGACCCACCATCTAATTATGGGACACCCACGTGCTGTCGTGGATGGGATAGTCCCAGTGTTCTCAGCAGCCCCCCTGGAGGATATGCCCAGAAACCTCAGAGGACTTCGACAGGGAAGGACTCATGCTCAGAGAGGGTCAGCTCAGCAAGTCCGCACACAGCCGCCCAAGGCTGGGAGCAGAGCTACCGAAGTAGAGGTCATCAGGGCCACCTGACACTCCCACTGCATCCACCCAGCCACTAATGTAGCCCTGGGAGCTCTGGTCCGACAATGCACGACCTTACTACATAATCCTTGGGGTGTGAGTGACAGCTGACCCTGAGTAGAATCTTCTCACACAGAGAACATGACTTTTAGTATTAAATGGACCCAGGCTCAAGTCCTGGCTATACAGTTTCCTGAATGATGCTGGCCAAGAAACTTTACCTCTCTGAGCCTCAGTGTCTTCATCTGTAAAATGGACATATAGGGGGCCTTCCCTCGTTTGTTTAAAAATGCTAACATAGCTGACGTTAGGCTAAGTGGAAAAAGCCAGACATGGGCTACTGGGTGGTGTCTGCACCAGGCGGGTTGTGGCTGGAGGAAGGCGTGGCTGGTGGAAGCAGATCACAGGGGTGTGGCCTTGGCCTGTCTTTGTCCCGGCCCTCCCCAACCCAACTCTCACTTTCTGACTGCCACGAGCTGAGCAGCTTTCCTGTCACCCCCTTCTGCCATGATGTTCTGCCTCACCTCGGGCCCAGAGCAATGGAGTCAGTCAACTATCCACTGAGACTTCTGAAACCATGAGCCCCAAATAAACTTTTCTTCCTTTCAAGTTGTTCCTATCAGGTATTTTAGCAATGAAAACCCAGCTAATACAGTGCTAATGTGAGCAACTGCGTGACTTGAACTGTAGCCCTAAGATCAAAAGTTCAGGGTGTACGTGAGTCTCTCCTCTGTGATTCTCACAGGGCTCCGCTGTGCATAAAGGGATCACCTCGTAAGTGTGATCTAAGCAGGCTGCTCACGCCCAGGGGCCAAGAGAAGGGACCCACCAGTGACTGAGTCCTACTGTGTGCCAGACTGACATACACTATCTCTATCTTGTGCTACAGCCAATGGGCAGAGTAGGCATCATCCTTATTACCATTTTCTAGATGAGGAAACTGAGTCTCTGAGATGTCACATTAGAGACCGACACTGAGCTCTGCCACGTGCCTGTCCCACCGTGGCTAAGGACTGGGATTCCAGCTCAAGTCTGTCTGATCCCAAGCTGGTGCCACTCTGGCACTGTGCCGTCTATGTGAATGGAGTCGGGTGACCTGGCAAGGAAATGTACACCCTGTCCTTGGTCCAGGGCTCAGCAAGCCAGGCATCGAGGTGTCAGAGTCCATGAGAGGATCCCTCTCTAAATACGTGGGCCCTGCCCCCAGGTACACAGAGCAGCCCACCAAACTCAGCTGGGCCAAGTCCCCATGTCCCCTCCAGAAGAGTCGGCTTTGCTGCCCTGTGTCCACTTAGATGGTTCTTGTCCCCTGCATTCTGCTGTGTGCTACCTTAGGGCCAGGGAGCCATGGCAAGCCTGGGTCTTGGGGACATGTGGTGTTCTGGCTCTGCCACTTATCAGCTATGTGACCTTGAAATATTCACTTAACCCCCACGAGTCTCACTTTCTCCATTTGCGACATGAAGCTAATGGCACCTAATTTGCGTGCCAGGAGATGAAGTCTCCCTCTTGTTCTTCCTCCTGCCAGGGGCACCCTCTCTGCTCTCTCCATCCGAGACTTAGTCTCCTACCCGTAAGAACCCAATAAACCCGGGGCGAAGATTAACGCGGCTGCTGTCCTGGTGCAATTAGCCACCGCGCATGCGCAACGCCCCCTCTTGCCCGGACTCTCAGCTCCTGGAAGGCGGTGATTTTTCAACTTCCTATCCCCGGCACCTACCGTCGTCACTGGAGCATAATGTGTCCTTAGGAAATGTTTGTTGCTGAATAATAAATTCAAAGAAAGGCCAGCATACACCACCGATGCTAAGCAGCTGAAATTCAGAGCCCCCAAACCATTCTGTAAGTATAAGTTTTCAGAAGAATCAGACTTTTTTTTTTTTTTTTTTCTCTTTGCAGTGCTGATTAGACCCAGGACCTCATGCATGCCAGGCAAGTACTCCATCACTGAGCTCAATTTCCAGCCCCAGAGACATTAGAGAGTGAAATATCTTCCCTTGGTTATTGAGAGAGCTGGGGACAAATTGGGACAAGAACTTCAGGGCTCCGTGCAATGAAGCCAATCAAATAATCCCACATTTTTTTTTCTCTTTTTGTGGTCCTGGGGTCTAAACTCACGGGTGCTCTATCCCTGGGCTTTATCTCCAGCCATTTTTATTTATTTATTTTTTTCATTTTTGAGATCTGTCTCAAAAGATGCTGAGGCTGGCCTTGAACTTGTGATCCTCCTGCCTCAGCCTCTGAGTGGCTGGGATCACAGGCATGTGTCACTGTGCCCAGTTCCATGGTACATGTTTTGATGGCATGTGTCCACTACACTAGGGATGAAAAGGTCACATACCATCTATCCTTCCAACCACTAATCTTTCACTCACTGATGTATCCATCCCATCCTTCCAGTTATTTATCTAACATTTCATCCATCCATCCATCCATCCATCCATCCATCCCTCAGTCCATCTGTCCACATACACACCAACCATGAGCATCTCCATGGAACAGTTCACCTTCCAAGCATTGCTCTGGGCTATTGCTGAATGACACCTGGACGCCACCTTTAGGGAATCTGCATTTGAACGAGTGAGTCAATGAGCAATCTCTGTTCAGTATGACCTGGGAGTGGAGAGGGAGGAGCACAGAGGCTGTGGGAGATAAGATTCAGAGGGGTCGGGAAGGCTTCTGGGTGAGGTGTGGCAGCTGCCTCGGCCAAGGCAGGCAGGGAAGGCTGTGTGGGGAAGAAGAGTCCCAGGCTGAGGGAGCAGCTGTGTAGAGAAAGGACAGAAGACACCTGCTGACCTGGGAAATCCAGGTGATTCTCTCTGGCTGGATCATGCACCCTTAAGCCGAAAGGAAAGAGACTTGGCCAGAGTCCAGGGCACAATTGCAAAGGGACTCAGGTTGAGCTTGAATTTGAACTTGGTCCCAAGGGACTGGGGAGCCCTGGATTGCTATTGAGGAGTTTTGAGGGGGGACTTTAGGAAGATCCCTTTCCCAGGAAATGGTTCTCTTTTTGAACCAGGATCAGCCCCCGGGGGGCGAGCTCTCCAACTTGGGCATGGGAGCAGATAGCCTCTGCCTAATGCACCCTGGTCTCCCTGTCCCTTTCCTAGGACCGCCTTTCACCTGGTTGAAAACCTAGCCATGTCGATGGGAGGGAAGCTAATGCTTCAGATGGTCTTTGGTCTTCTCCCCCAGGAAGCTTGCTTGAAGCGCTGGTGGGACGTTCAGATTCCAAAAGCAGGAGAGAAATCCTGTGGCGCATAATTCAGGGTGGTGATGTCCCCTGGGGCTGTACCATGGCCTCTCACTGGGGACAGGCTTGCCTCACACCATTCTCACTCCCCTCTCTGGCCACAAGGAAGGCCAGGAGCTCATTTTCCAAAATCGAGACCAGGGTGGGTGTACGTGCTGTAGCCCCAGGACAGAGCACAGACTTACTGCTCCCTTACTATGTGCCAAGGCATTGCGGTTTGGCCACGTAAGAGAAGCTGAAGCAGGTTCCTGCTTCCCAAGGGCTTATCATGGTACTAGGTGGGTGGGATGCACCCACCCAAAGATGCCGTTGTCAACATGGAGAAGGCAGAGCATGGGGAGCAGCCCCAACATCTCCTCTGAAGGGGTGCAGTGTTCAAACACACCACCTGTAATGGATGGGAAAGAAGGAAAAGTGTGTGTGGCATCTCGTAAAGTTGCCACAGTAACCAGTGTGGAACTAAAAATAGGAGCAGACCTCGATTGGAAGAGCAGGGCAAGAAATGTCAACAGATAAGGTCGTACGTCTGAACATCAGTCAATGGCGAGGGTAAACGTGGTACCCAGAGATGGAGAGATAACAGCAGAGGAAGCAGTTAGAAGCTAAAGAATGGGAGCCCCTGGGACACAGGATAAAAGCAGGAAGGGTGGGCAGGGAACTGTTTCCTATCGCAAAGATTTTTCTCTCAATGGATGACTTTTTCACTGTGTGCATGTTTGTACATAAAAGAAGTGAACAAATATAGATAAATCTGTTGGGTTGGATGGAGTCAAGAGCAGAGAGCGGGCGTGGGGCAGGCAGTTAATGCTGTTCCATGTGGAGTAAGGAGTCTGAGAATATCCTTCAGGGGAACTTGAACTTGGGTGGGAAAAAAATGACGTCTTTATTTTGTACTAACCTCTATCTGAAATTTAGCATCTGTGGTTACAGCAAATAGAGCCCCAAAGCCACAGTGCTAGCTGTTGTCAGTAGCCGTGACTGTGTCCCCAACAGAAGTTCGAAGTATTTTCGTATCACCTCACAGTCGTTGTGAATATCTCCAAATAGTTAGGCTCAGCCTGATTTTAAAATTGCAGTATTTCTTAGGCTCACAGCTGGGTCCTGATCATGAATGTATTAACAAGAAAACATGCAACCATGTCACGAGAAATTACCATCTCACATTAGCCTCCTTCCAATAAATTCTCGACAAGGATATTTCAAGAGGGCTGGTTCACTGGCCATCCTGAGTGTTATGCTTTATGCAATTAAACACATTATTCTGAGAAGCGGTCTGTGGGCTTCCCCAGACTGCCCAGGGCTCTGTGGCATTAAATAGGCGGAGAACCCATGGTGGAGTCTTCACAGGCTGAGGGAAGTGGGGACCCAGATGGGCGGAGAGGCAGATAGCAAGAAATCCAGAGGAGTCCCCATGTCCCAAATCACGCAGCTGTAGCCGCCACGGGGACCTCACTCAGAGTTCAGCTTCGACAATAGCCAGGGAGGGTACTCCTGCTGTTTACCTGCCAGTCTAGGAAGCACAGCCCAGATGTGCTCAGGGACTAATCTCAGGCCCACAGCTGGCAAGGCGTGCAGCTAGGAATTAGAGGAGAGGCTGCCTGCCTTCCGCCTGGGCCGGGACTCACCCGTCCCTACTGCCAAGTACGTTGGAAGGTCTCGGTCTCGCTTGATGGATGAAGCAACCAAGGGTCAGACCAGCCCAGGGGAGCCCCATCCGGCGTCTCTGCGTGCCCGGGGAAAGCAGCTGAGGTTTCCTCCCTTGGTTGCCTGCGGATTCCTTCCTCCTCACGGACGGCAGCCCAGGGGCTGGGAAGGTCGGGAGCTTTAAGCCAGATCCCTGGGCATCGCCATGAAGTTCAAACCCACCTAGTGTTTCTTTAACGCTTTGCTCAGGTCCTTCCTTCCACTTTTAGCCTTTGGCACCCACCCAGCATGGAACCCGAATGCCCCCTAATATCCTCATTAGACTCCCTCATTTGAACCCATTCCCTCCAACAGTGCAAGATGCACTTGAACTTGAACTTGTCCAGTTGGGATTCCCCGAAGCCCACAAAACACCATGCTTGTGCTGTGACCCTATGTTTTAATTTGTAGGATTTTGCCAGCATCCTTTCCTGGATTAACTGAGACCTCTCTTCTCTCTAAGCATAGCTTCTGGTGCCCGTTCTGCGTGGTGTTCATGAGGGCCACTCTGCTGTGAGGCCCCACTGTCCTTAAGGCACAGTAATGAGGAAAGGCTGGGGATGAGTCTCAGAAACAGTCCCCCGTGGGTCTGGCTAAAGGCCGAGGCCCCACCATGCCCTGTGAACAGAGGATTTCCACCAGCATAGGAGGAGAGAGCGGTGAAAAACCAAGTCACCACCATGGGAGACTCAAAAGAAGCTTCTGGAAGTCAAAGAAATCTGTGCTAACTAAGCTCTTAAAGAAGAAGAGAAATGCCCTTGGCCGCATGTCCTACACTTACTTTGTGAGTGGCAATGTTGTCTCAGCAGAAGGTCAGGCTACACATCACGCCCACGTTTCAAATGTGAATTTACTGGTCGGGCGATGGTGATGGTGTTGAATGTGCGGATTGTTGTGGTTTTACAGCCGCCTGTGAGGCGGAGAGTGAGGAGCCCACGCCTGCTTTTATGCTGGTACATGTTTCAACAACATCAGGATAAAAATATTCCATGGCAACCCTGGAGCGGGGTGGAGTCTGCATGGACACGTGCCCTTTAAAAGCTGAGACACCGAGGTGCGGGTCCCTCTGTGGGCCATGTCCACTGCTCAAAAACTGCTGGCCATTTGGAGATAACATTCCAAATGCTTAGGCTGGCCCCGACATCTTGCTGGTTTCTGTGGCCAGACCCTCTGCTTTGGGTTAGTGTAATGTCCTTCAAGAGGCCTTAAGAATATCCAGTAACACTTCCCCAGAGAGGTGGGGCATGCCAGATGCTTCGACCACCACCTAAAGCCCTGGTAGGTGCTTGGTAAACGAGGTCCTTCTGTCCTGTGGGACCAGGGACAGAGGTCCAATGGTGCATAAACCCTCGCCTGGTGTTCCTGTCTCCACGTCTTAAGTTCATGGGGACAGAAAGGAAATCGAGGTACAGATGTTAGCCAGAGTGGAGAGGCACCCCCAAAGGAGTTTTGAGGCAGTGTTCCAAACTGTTGCGGGGAAGAACATTCTGGATGGGGGAGCACACAGGCTTGGGTAAGGTCCAGCTCTGTGTGACCTTGGGTGAACTATTTAGCCACTCCGAGTGTCTGGTTCCTGGTGTGTTCATCCAGCCCTGAGCAGACAGGAGGGTGGAGGAGGCCAGGGGTGTAGCAAGTGGGGTGTCACCATTGCCAGAGGAACAATGATGAGTTGGAGCTGCATAGTTGCTCAAAGAGCCAGCAAAGGAGGGAAAGGCAGACGGGGAGAGGCAGAGCAGCAGAGTAACTCTGTCCCCTCCCCAGACCTAACTCAGGGACAGTCCCCAAGATATTTCCGTCCCATCTCCATACACAGCCTCCTGGACCTGATTTGGTGGTGGCCGAGGACCCAGCAGGGATGATGGAAGAGACCAATGCCAGGTTCCTGGGGAGATGAGGGAGTTCCCAGGGGGGGCCATAGCACAGGGTGTGCGGAGCAAGCGTGTCCATGCTGGGTTGGGCTGGTGCAGCTGGATGGCACTGGGCTCACTGAGGGCTCATAGCTCAGCTGCGACCCTCAATCCCTCCCAGAGACAAACGGCTCAGGAGGGCTCCTCTCGACTGCGTTTCTCACCTCCCCTATGGAGGAGAAGATGGGAGAAGCTCTTCTAAGGCACCGGGATGTGAGCAATGTGATTGCGGAGGTAGGGACATCTCATGCCTTTCTGTGGGCTCTGAGCCGGCGCGGCAGGAGGAGAGTGAATGGGCCAGCAGGTGGGGGAATGAGGGAGTGATGGAGACGGCAGGTGGTACCCAGGCAGAAGGACACGGCAATGATGGATGCGCAGTGGATCATGGGTAGATGAATGGCTGAGTGAGAGGACGGACAGAGGATGACGGACAGCTGGATGGCATGAAGTGGGGTCTTCATGCGGCAGGTGTGAGACGGCTCTCCTTAGAGAGGCCTGAGTGCAGTAGGTCGCCTCGGGAACCTGGAGTCTGTAAAGGTTTCCGCATTCCCAGAATCGATGAGAAGCTCGGTGTGTCTAAACCACAGTGATCTGGGTATGGGGCTGGCAGGGGTTCCCGTGTGACCAGCCCCAGTGAACACCTGGCACGCGGAGTCTATTACGAATTTCTCATTCACACCTGGTGCCACAATTTGTCGCTCCAGGAATGAAGTGTGCCCTGTGTGACTCCACTTGGCTCCTGGTTTCCTCTGGACTTGACCCCACTGCTCCTTTCCTTTGGTGATTTGGCTTTGCATCCTTTCCCTATAATCAACCCATGAGCATGACTACCAGGTGAATCCTGAGTCCTAGTGAATCATCCGAACTGGGGGTAGTCTTGGGGACCCCAACCCCAGAGAGATGGATGGATGGACATATGAATTGGTAAGTGGCTATAAAGGATACGTGGATGGGTGAATGACAGTTGATAAATGGATGAGTAGGTGGATGGGTGGAGGGACAGATGAGTGACTAGGTGGATAGCGAGAAGAGATGACAGACAGGAAGGATGGGTGGATGGGTGGGTGGGTGGGTGGGTGGGTAGATGAATGGAAGGCTGATAGATATGGGGATAGGTGGATGGATGAATAGATGAATGACAAGGTAGATATATGGGTAGATGACTGAAAGAATGGCTGAATGACTGATGGATAGATGATGAATGAATGGATGATGGATGGATGATGGATGGATGGATGAATGTTTGATGGATGGATGGATGATGGATGGATGGACAGATGGATGATGGATGGATTATGGATGGATGGATGGATGAATGGTGGATGGATGGATGATGGATGGACAGATGGATGATGGATGGATGATGGATAGATGATGGATGGATGGATGCAGGATGGATGGATAGATGTGTGTGTGTGTGTGTGTGTGTGTGTGTGTGTGTTGAAGGACATGGGAGAGGGTGGTTTAAATCTTTCAGGTGCTTTAGAGACCACAGATTTTAATGGCCACTGAACTTCATCAAAGGCCTCCTATAGCTAACTTTCTAGTTGGGAACGTCCCTGTGTGGGGGTTTTGCTTGGCAGGGTCAGGATGTACTGTAGTCGGCCCTGGTTGCATACTCCTGTGGACAGCTGGAGGCCCACTGCCATGTCTGGTGGTGCCCATTGTGAACAGGAAGGTTGTTTGGGGCACCAGCTCAGAGTGCAGGGGCAGAGTGAGCAGAACATGTGCCTCCTGAATCTGTGGGACTCACTGGTCAACAAGATTCCAGCCTCTTTAGAACCAATTTGGTTTTCTCTAGTTTGAGGTTTGACTGTGAGAATAAGAATTTTCTTCCTAATTGAACAGCGATTTTAAAGATGCACTTGGCAGGTGGGGGTATCAGAGGACTTCTCACACATGTCTCCACACCCTGTCTCAAAGCCCCCGTCACACGTGCCCTTAAACACGTCCTTGCACAAAAGCAGACCCTTGCACGGTCCCCTCTGACGCTACGTGCACATGGGCCCAGACACAGATCTTCTGAGCTCACTTCTTCACTGGTATTTTCTTGCAGCGGGCACACGCCCACACTCCCCACTCTCCACCCACGTCCTCCTATTCCCGGACACAGACCCCTCACAAACACAAGCGCGGGCACGCGCACACACACACACACACCTATGACCCTCAGATACTCCCTGGCACCCACATACACCCACGCACACCCGTGTGCACCACGCTCACACCCAGGCACACCCACACACTCCCACCACATTCACCTGAGGCCACACTCTGCACCCTCGTTCGATGGCACCGGGTTCGCCCAGCCTCCCTTCCCAGTGGCACCGTGGCCACGTCCCGCCAGCCCGTGTCTCCACAGGTCTGCGGCAGGCCTCGCCCACCGACGCTCCACAGTGACTGCCTCGATGTCAGGGGCTCTCAGCGTCCTGCCCCTGCCCCTGCCCCTGGCCCTGGCCCTGCTCCTCCCCGTGCCCTTGGCTGTTCCACGGCTCCTCCGTGAACTCCGCACTCGGGAGCGCGGGGACCCTCTCTCTGATTCCGTGCCACCCTCCGAGCGCAGTGTGGGACTGGCGTTGAAGAAACACTGCTGAATGGGGGCGAGCGGGACTTGAGGTCTAGAGATGGTCTCGGACTGGGCCCCGGGTTTGGGGGTGAGGCGAGGGGCCTCGCTGCCCTCGGTCCCCCTCCAGCTCTCCGCCGGGCGCAGCCTCACCCCAGCGCGCCCGGCCTTGCGGGTCCTGCCTCCCCAAAGCACTGACACCAGCGTGCTGGGTTGGGTCTTTGGGGTGAGAAGCAAGACCTGCCCTGGCCGCCGTATTTCTGGCTCCTCCCCTGGAGCCTCCCAGGGAGCCCCGGAGTTCAGCAGGGAAGGACCCGGATCTTCGCAGCCGCACGGGCCCCTGTGACGGGACCCAGCCAGGGTCCAGCACACCGCCCTGGGCCTCATCCAGGAACTGGACCGCACCACTTCCACACCAGTCCTACCAGCCTCCCGGAAGGGAGCCCGAGTGGCATCCCCAGCCTCCAGCCGGGGACGCAGAGGCTCCGGGAGCGAAGGGCTAGCGGTCAACAGCGGGCAAGCGCGGCGCTAGGATCTGAACGGGTCCCCAGGCTCCTCTGCCCCGTTTCTGCGCTGGGTCTGGGGCCCCCTCCTGGGCTCCCTTGGCATTTGCTGCTTCCTTTCAGGTCATCATCCGCCTCCCTCCCTGATCCGAGAGGGGCCACTCGGGCAGTGCAGTGAGTAACCTGAGGACCGCACCCAAGTGTCCCTGGCCAGGCCAGGACATCCGCGCTCCAGCTCCTGACGTCCCTTCTGGTAGAGGAAGCTGGCCGGTCTGTAAACTGTGATACCCCACAACCCACCACCCGCCACCACGGAGCTCGGCCTGAGCTAATGATTGACACATGGCCACTGACAAGGCCTGCCCTGGCCTCCCGAGGTGACTCCCAGAGGCAGCCCCCTGCCCAGGCCCCACGGGTGCTGAGCCTCTTCTGCCGGCCTCCGGCCTCCTGCACTTGCCCTTTCATGAAATTCCTTCCGCCAGACTCCATGCAGGCACAAAGGCCGGAAAGCCTGACCAGAGCAGGCAGGTTCAGCCAGTTGCCACCGAGACCCCAGGGCCCCAGCTGGGACTACGGTAGGAACTCTTGCTGGAAAGGCAAGGGGCTCCCCCACCGGGAGAATGCTCAGGGCATGTGACCCCAGCCACGGAGAACAACTTCACTCTGCACTTAGGCCTCTCCCCCTGGGCTGGATGGTGCCTGGTATACAGTCGGAGCTTAGTGAAGTTTGCTGAATGGATTCTGGAAGGGATGCCTGAGAGAAAGCGCCATCTCCCCCGACCCAGGTCTCCTTCACGGTCACCCTGTGCATCACCTGCCAGGTGTCCGTCCCTGTCCTGTCCCCCTTGGCTGGCTATGACTTCCTACCAAAGTGCTTTGTCAGCTGCCTGGTCAACTCGGGCGTTCAGAAGGGCACCCAACCCCCAGGGGTAAGAAATCAAAGACAGCCTGGCCCTCGGGGGAGACCCCCACCTGGCTTCGCCCAGGATGGCTCAGCTCTGGGCCATCCCCTCAAGCGTGTTTGGACCAAAGGCTCCTGGCTGCCAAGTCCAAGAAGCCCTCCAAGAAGCCTGTCACCAAGGCTGTGGGGAGCTGGGTCGCTCTCCTCGGTCTCAGTTCCTCTAGGTGAAGTGGGAAATCCTCAGCCACCCAGCAGAGAGGACCGGGCAAGAATTCAGCAAGCTGAGGCAAGCGTGGTGCCCGGGTCATGGCGCGTAAGAAACGGGAGCTCCTCAGATTTACCGGCGACCTGAGCGCGCGTCTCAGGCAGGCTTGGTCATCGATTGTCAAAACAATCCCACTGCCTTTGGGACAAGTCCGAGTGTGAAGCCCGTCTTGTCCTGGTGCAGAGGGTTCCCATGGACCCCATCATGACCGCCCTCACTGGCTTCAGCGGGAGTCACCAATTCCAGGTGGACATGCTGAGTGGCGTTGCCAAGTGGGGCCCTGATTCTTTGCTAAAAGGAGCCCACCTGCCTGGTAAAGTGTCCCTCTGCCTGGTAAGTCGCTGCCGTCTTCTGGGCCCAAGCTCTGTGGGCACAGGCAGCGGGGGAACGGGAAGAGATGACGCTTCTGGCGTCCAGGTTGGCAGGAGCGGTCAGAGGAGAGCCGGGCTTCCAGGCTGCTCCGTAAACCCCGGGGCGCGGGTGAGGGACACAGGGGTGCAGGGGCGCGGGGCGAGCTGCACCACCAGCCTCGGCACCCAGCAGGGTGGGCTCGGTGGGTGTTGGTTGAGTGAAGGACTGAATTGGGGCGTGGCTGCCCCATCTCCAGGGCAGCCCCAGGTCCTGGCAGGGCACAGGCTCTGGTGCACCCAACCAACTGGACGGAGCTGGGTTTTCAGGAGGCAGCTGGGCTTCCCCCAGGCCGCCCCTCCCTGCCTCCCACTGGCCTCATGCTCAGACACGGTTCCAGGGACCCGGTGCTCTGGGGCGGCCGCCAGCCTGCATGGCCTTGGGAGGCGGGAAAGCAGCCCCGGGACACAGCCAGTTAACCCCGTGAACCGGCAGCTGGGGGCTGCTCAGTGGATTCGTGAGGACGCTCGTGGGCTACTCGCCTCGGGCAACGCTGACCCAGGCAGACGGAGCTGGAAGGCGCAGCTGCAGACTCAGTCTGTGCCAAGGAGCCCACCTGCACACGCGCGTGCACAGCGTGCACACCTGGCTCCCAGCCGTGGCCGGCCCTCCTCCCTAGCCTATGCATGTGGGCAGATGCCCACGGTGACACTCGGTGGTCACGTGCCTGCCCCTCACGCCCCACCTCCACAAGGAGGTGACGGCCACAGACCACCAGGGGGTCCCACTTCGGGGGCCCTTCATGGATATGGGGACTTCTCCCAGCCGGGAGCTGAGGCCACAGCCCGCACAGGCCCAGGGACGGCTCATGTGTCACTCACTGCTCTCCATGCAACCCTGCCACCCCAAGCCTGTCCCTTAGGCAGGCACCGCCCCCCCCTTTCTCCCCCTGGGACTGGCTCCCTGCTGAGAGCCAGGAGGTGGCTCAGCCCCTGCGGACTTGCCAGCCTGGGGCTGGACCAGTGGCCCCAGAAGCATCTCCGGGTCCTGGGCCAGGGACCGCCACGGCCCTGCTGTGCCCTAGGACACGTGGCCCTCTGAAGCCCATGGCCTCCCCCGGAACAGCGGCCCTCACGGCCGCAGGCTCTCCAGGCTGCTCCTCGCGGGGGGCCACCCCACAGTGTGACTCTGGGCTGGTGGCCTGCAGGGACATGGCCTCAGATGCCCACACAGGATGACACAGAGAACCAGGTCCACTCATCCTGCAGACAGTTCCCCATTCACCCACCACGTCCCCCTCGACGCCGTGTGGGGAGCCTTCTGCAGCTGTGTGACCTGAGCAGCAGGACACTGACCAGCTGGGTCCCCGCGGGGAAGGCCCAGGTGCAGGGGCTCAGAGATGCTGGGCAGCCCTCAATCGCCCCAGGAGGACAATGGGCGGGAGGTGCCCCCTCCCTCGCGGGCTCCTGCCTGGGAGCAGAGCGCCCGGCGGGTACTCACCGGCTGGGCTGGGAGAGGCCTCACGGGCCTGGCGGCGTCCCCCTCAGTCGGTGCTCCCCATCTGGAGAAGCCAGCGGCACTAATCAGCCGCCCGGCGTGGTGCGGCCGAGTGACTGGGGCTTAATTGACACCAGGTGGCCCCTCCCCAGGGGCAGGCTGGGAGGCGGCTCTGCAGGCTGGGAGGCCAAGCCCCGGGCAGCCCCCGTGGTTCAGGCCTCCCAGGAGAGAGGTGCTCGCAGCCCGGCCAGCCGCCCCTCCTCCCCTGCAGGCGCCCTCTGTCCGCCCCGCCATGCTTCCTGGGCTCTGACCTTTCCTGCATTTCAGAGGTGGCAGCAGCAGGCAACCTCCTGCCCAGAAGGCGCCCGGCTCAGGTTTCCCCCAGCTGGCTGGGTCAGCCCGGAGTGGGGGCACCAGGTCTGCGTGTCCTGCCCATCCCGGCTGGATCTTGACAAGGGCTATCAGCCCACGGACTTTAATTGAACAGTTACTATGTGCCAGGTCCTGCCTGGTGCCCGCACATACCCCAGGAGGTGGGTATGGATTAACTCCATTCTGCAGGTGAAGAAAGGCTCAGAGAAGTTAAGCTTCTCCCCCAAGGTCCCACAGCAAGAGAGCCAGGACATACACCCCGCTCTGTCTGACACCAGGTCAGGGATTTTCATTACCACCTGCAAGGTAGATAACATCATCCCCATTCCTTAGACAAGCAAATTGAGGCTCGGAGGAGGAAGCTGGTCAGAGCCAAGTATGGAATTAGGATTTGCCACTAGGTGTGTTGGGCCAGGTTGGCAGGGAAAATATAGTAACTATTGAAACACAGGCCTTGTCTCCTGGCTCACCTGTGTCCCTGCTAATGTTAGGGTTCTGAGCCAGAGCTTACAGTTTAGGAAAAAGATACTGAGCTTGGAGTCAGGAGATCTTTGAGGAGCCTGCTGTGTGACCTTGAGGAAGTTACTCTACCTCTCTGGGCTTCACTGCAGCTGCTGTTAAATAACAAATGGAATACTATACAGGAAAGGCCTTGTGATTGCGGTTCACAGGGCAGAGTTGGGGAATGCCTGAGCAGCTCCCACTTTGCCCCAGTAGCCCTTCCCAGAGGCCCCCAGCCCTGCCCCTTCCCCTGACTGCAGGGCCCACCAGGGCAGTGTGACATTTCAGAACGCTCTTGGTCTAATCTGCAGCGAGGCTCTGGAGCTCTTCCGGTCTGACCTGTGGGCTCCCTGGCAGAGGCTGATGGTCCAGAGTGCACACGGGCTGGGCTCTAAAACTACTTCCAATCCGGACTCCATGCTCACCAGCTGCCTGTGCTTCCAAGCCACCTTGCTTCCGGTCTCCACGGCTCCTCTTGAGTAGGTGCTCAGAAGCATCCCAGCCCTGGCTGTGTGGGAGTAAGTGACATAATGCCCCGCACCTGCCTCTGGGTGACATTTATTGAGCAGCTACTGCATGTGGATTAGGGAGCCTGGGACACAAAACAGTCACTAGCACCCTTGTGGTGGAGATAGAAATGCACACACACACACACACAAACACACACACACATGTGCGCGCGCACACACGTCTGTAAGAGCCCAGCCACTTGGGACCACCATGTTTCAGTCATCTGTTGTGACATCATGTAGCAATGACAATTACTACGTTACTGTTTCTACCTGGGACAGGTGTGCCCCCATACTGGGTGCCTTGGTTTGACATGCCTGTCTGCTGGGGTCTGCACCTTGGGGAACTCCGACGTGGAGTGCGGGATTCCAGAATGCTCCTTGGTCTCATCCTCAGTGAGTTTCCCAGGCTCTTTTTGGTCCGTCTTGCGGCTCCCAGGCAGGCAGCTCGTCCCTGGCTCGGACCCAGACCCCACGTGGGTGGGGGAGCTGAGCCGTGACTCAGCCGGCCTGACTTACCAACCAGGCCAAGAAGGGAGCGGGCAGCCAGCCGGGCTGTCAGCAGTGCAGCCTCCGGAGCGAGGCCTGCGGCAGGTGCCTGGGACACTGACCAGGCTTCAGAATGACCAGGGGACTGCGCCTGAGCTCGGGTGGCCGCGCCGGAGGCCGCTGGTGGGCGTGGCTGAGAGACGCACTGGAACATTCTGGGAAGAATCATGGAGAAGGTTGCCTTGGGAAGGAACGAGCCCCTCAGTGATCCAGGATCCCATCAGGACACCGGGAAGGGAGTTCCAGAAATCGGGGGAGATGTGGCTCGCCTCTCCTCCCGGCCTCATCTTAGCACCATCTTCTTCTGGAGGCCTCTGGTCTGGCCCCAGCCGTAGCAGGTGCCCTGAGCGCCCAGCGCCGGCTTCCTGTTGGCCCGGCGCACCTACTCGCGAGCCCGAGTTGTTTTCCATGCTTCCTGGCCACTGTGCCCAGGGCCTGCAGATATGTCCCGTGTTAATAAACGGACAGACTGGAATGACGACTCTCCGTGTTCCAGCTTCAAGCTTCGGGCAGCCCCACCGAGTTACTCTTTCATTCTCCATTCTGCAAATATTTCCTGAGCACCTACTACGTGCCAGGCAGTGCCCTGGGCACTGGGGACACAGCACAGTTCTGTCTTCACGAAGTCTACTGCCTCGTGATTGCTCGCTTAACGAGGTGATTTTCAAGGTGTCAGTGGTTAGTAATAGTCGCAGCCTGTGCTCCACATCCGGGTTCCTGGGTCGCGACGCTATTGGATGGGTCTGTGGTGGGGCCATCCTGTTGGGGGGCGGGGATGTTGAGTGGCACCCTTGTGCTCCGCCCACCAGAGGCCAGTAGCACCTCCCCCACTCAGTTCCCACATCCCTACAACGTCTGCAGACATTGCATCGTGGTCCCCGGTTGCACATCACAGTCACGCGTTTAAGCGCCCATTATAGGACAGACATTTTCATTCATTAATTTACTTCATTTGCCCTTGAAAATAACTCCGGAAGGCAGGGATAATTGCTATTTCCATTTCATGGAGGAGGACACAGAGAAGCCCGGTCATATGCATAGGCTCGCCCTGTGACAAGGCAGGCTGGGGCAGGGCCGGGGACCAGCTGCAGAGACCAAGCCCAGGGCAGCGGGGCTCTTGCCTGAATGCTCCTTGGGTTCTCTTTTGGTCCCACCCTGAGGCGTCCTGCAGAGCCCAAGGGCCAGCACATAGTAGACCCTCCACAGCAGCACAGACCGGTAAAGCACAGGACAAGCTGCAGACGCCAATGTCAATTTTCTAGAAGCCACGTCAGAAGGTGTCGAAGAAACAGGTGAAACTGGCTCTGATCATGTCATTGCCCCGACACCACCGAAAACTACCACGTATGTAACCGACGCACAGATCATTACTGGGACGTTTGGGCCGGATCTCTGCACTTCACTGAAGTCCACGGTGTGTTTTCCTCTCACGTCTCAACTCTGACCAGTCTGTGTGGACAGTGGCTTCTGTACTGAGCAATGCTGATCTGGGCGTTTTGTTGACAAGGGATTGAGAACAGGAGGGAACGTTCTCAGCCCGAAGGGCAAGGCGTCCCTGAGCCCCTGGCTCCAGGGGTTACGGTTCTGTACTGTCGTGTTCCACGGCTCAGCGCTCGGCTGCCACTCTAGACCTGTGGGCCAGGTTGCCAGGGAACATAAAACAAACCTTCTCCGAACCCACCTGATGATATTAGATAAACCACATCTTGGTTTTAGGAGAAACATGTGATGTGCTTGCTGTGTGACCTTGAACACTTGACTCTACCTCTCTGGGCTTTGCTGCAGGTTTTGTGAACAACCAATGGGATGCTATGTGGGAAAAGCTTCGTGACTGGAACTCTCGTGATAGGGCTGGGGAGTGTCTCTGTGGCCTTTCCCACTGGGAGGGTTCCTCCATGTCCATCTGTCTTTCTGTTCTAGGACCAGAGCTCAGTGCTCGGTGTGTGTGTGTGCGTGCGTGTGTGTGTGTGTGTGTGTGTGTGTGTGTGTGTGTGTGTTGGAGGGGCTCTGGAATTGGGATTGGTTGGAATCAAAGGCCTAAGAGCCAATCCTGGGTGCCACATGGCCTGCATAAGCCTGGGCCTCAGTTTCCCTCATCTGCGAGCTGGGAACAAGGACCGTTCAGTTCTGCCGAACGAGAGGACTTTCTGATGAAATGGGCATCCAGGTGAACACTGGCCACACGCGGCTATCAAGCTCTGGAAACCTGGCTGGTGTGCTGGAGGAACTGATTTTCAAGTTTTATTTAATTTAAATTCATTCAAATGAAATAGAAATAGCCACCTGTGATCAGTGGCTTCCGTCCTGGACAGAGCGGCTTCAGAGCGCTGGTGGGGGACTCAGTATAAACCCCTGGCACCGGGTGGCATTCAACACCTGGTGACTCGTTGGCCTGGCTGTGGCGGGGTCAAGGAGAATGGCTATGGAGGTCGCCCTCAGCGCTGGGTGGAGTCAGGGAGGACTGTGGGGGACTTTTCTCCAATAACCTGGGTGTTTTAAAGCTTCTGAGTCATTTGGCATCCAATCAGACCTTAGTACTGTGAGCTCATGCCCTGTCCCCATGACAGAAGGATAAAACAAAAACAAAACAAAACAAAAAAATTCCCCCAAACAACTAGATACCTAAGTTCAAAACCTCCTGTAGGTTTAAGGGAACATTTTGACTCTGAGATTTGCCTGTACTATTTGTTTGTTTGTTTGTTTGGTATTGGGGATTGGACCCAGGAGAATGTTACCACTGAGCTACATCCCCAGTCCGTTCTATTTAAAATTTTTTCAGATAGGGATATGCTAAGTTGCTGAGGCTGGCTTTGAACTTGTGATCCTCCTGCCTCAGCCTCCCTAGTCGCTGGGATGACAGGCAGGCGCTACTGTGCTACAGTTGTATTATTATTTTTAAATGTTTCAAATTTACTTGAGGACACTGTCTTCACCTGTTGGCTCTGGGTGTTCCCAAGGCCACTTGGTGTGCAGAACTGACATTGAGATCTGACCTGGTGCACATGATCCATGAACAGAGGTCTGGGTGAGTCTCTGGGCCCTTCAGGCTTCCTTGGTTTGCAAATGACCAAAACAATGAATGCTAAGGACGATTTTGGGGAAACGAAGAGGCGGCAGGCAGGAGGGAGGTGAATTTATTAGAATAATGAGCATTGGGGGGGACTCCAAGAGATGTGGGGAGCACTCAGCTCTTGGGAAATGCAGAAACATTTGGTCAGGGAATGACATCAGCAGAAATTCCTTTGAACCTCAAATTTAACTTGGGGACCCAATCTTTCCCTGCAAGTCCCAGATCAGAATTCTAAAGTCCCTGGAGAGAAAATCTGATTGGTTCAGCCCGGGTCAGGTGTCTGCACCTGAACCAATCAGCTATGGTGGGCGGGCCAAATCCTGGGGTCAGGCCGAATCCTGCGGTGCAGGCAGAAATGGTTGCCCCAGGATGCTCCCCGGAGAAGGGATGAGCCTGCAGGCTAGGGAAACGCGGAAAGATCTTCTTCCCAAGCCCAATCCAGTGTGGCCGACATCCTCTGACCCGCCCATCTGGGAGAGACCCGTTGCTGAGCACCATGTCCTGTCTCTGATGCAGGACCAGGCAAACACATTACCAAACGCAAACAAATGGGCCCATATGTTCCGATGCAACGCTAATTATGGCCCTCGAAATTAGCAGTGCATGCCATTTTCCTCTGTCACAGAATAGTCCTCTTCAGAGTCCACTCAACCATTTAAAAACCAGCCGAATGTTCTTATCCCGCGAGCTGTCGATTAGGCTGCCGATCTGATGAGGTGCAGACCCTGAGTTTGCTGATCCCTGCTGTCATTACTGTCGCATGAAGTCCTTTGAATGATCTAAGACTTTATTCCAAGGTACAGGAATCAGGAATGGAGCAAGACGTCAGTGAATACATTGCGATGGAAAGCTAAATCAGCTTAAGAGGACTTAATTTGATGCGTAATTAGGAGCAAATCTGGAGGTCAGTTGTAAGTGATGTGGGCAACCCCCACTTTTGCTAGTCCAGCGTCCAGGGGACATTGCCCAGCTATCTGCCCCCTTTCTAGGTGGTGCTAGCAATTTCTGATTTTTTTCTTTTTAATTTGTCATTTTTTTAAAATTGCAAGATCTGATTTTTCTTTTTCTTTCCCTCTTTTAAAAAATTCTCACCGAGATTGGAAAACAACCCAGAATGGAGCTGAACCAGACACTAACAGGTCTGATCCTGACCCTTTTACCCCCCAATGCCTCGCCCCACAGCCAGGCTGCTGGTGTGGAACCAGATGTTATTAAAAAAAGAGAAGGAGAAGAGAAAACATCAAATAAATGGAAAACCTCAGAGGTTTCATTAGAAGTTTCTGAAGCTCTGTTCCCTGAATGAGAAGTCAGGGTGACTCTACAGGGAAGAGAACCCTGGCCCCGGAAGCTCTGGCCCTTGTCTTTGGGAGCATGCCGGGCCAGTAGCCGTTGCGGTGGGGACACCGGGGTGGACCACACTCGGCAGCTGGCTTTCCTTGTGAAATTGATCTCTTGGGGTCGTGGGCTGGAGAGCCGCTGCATCCCCAAAGACACAGAGAGTCACGGCAGCAAAGGACAGCCTTCCTGGAATCCCAAAGGAGGATGCTTGCTGAATGGCTCACAGTGGTCACCGCTCCAAAGTTTTCACCTCCAGTGAAAAAAGGTGGATGTGACTCTGACCCCCTTTTGTCGCAGGAGGAAACTGAGACTCTCAGGAGGGACTGTCTCAGCTTGGGTTCTCTCAGAAGCAAATGAGAAGCCATGGGCAAGGGACTTATGAGGGAGGTGGCCCCAGAGGACACAGGCAAGGGCGGGGGAGGCAGGTGGGGATGGGAGAGGGCGGAAAGTCAAAGTCCCAGCCTCACCCTGGCCTGCTGCACCTCAGAGCCTGGGCCACGTCAAGACAAGGGACTCTGGCTTCTGCTCAGCCATTGGCTGAGGGTGACACCCAGAGGACGCCGCAGCCCCACCAGCAGCCCCAGCAAAGCCTTCCCAAGAGCATCCCAGGAGCACCTGTCAGGCGCACTAGCAAGAGGGGGCGGGGCACGCCCAAATATCAACCAATCAGAGCCCAGGGCCGAGGAGAGGGGGCGGAGCTTCGAACCCCAGGCTTCCGACCCCTCCGGCTGCTGGCGGCCCCCAAGCACTGGTGCCCCTCCGCGTCCAGGTGTTCACGGGCCTTCGGAAAAAGGATCGGACATTTAAGCTTCGATTCCTCACATGATGGCCTTTCTAATTTATTTGTTTTGTTTTTGGTGATAACCTTTCTTCACGATGGCGATGGCAAACGGGAAAGAGCTTGCTGCTGGTTTTTTTTTTTGTTTTTTTTTTTTTTTTTTTGGGCAAGATTTAAAAAAGCTGAGGCACTACGTCAGTTTCTTAAACGTTTTATTTGGTTTCCTTTTGTGGAAAGGTTCAGGTGACATGGACCGTTGGGCTACATGGTCTGTAAAGGGTGCGCAAATCTACTTCGAATGTTTCCCAGGGTTGAGCAGCGGTTTCCCAAAGGAGTCCCTGCAACGTAAATCCTCCAGGAAAGAGTGAACCAAGGATCCTGGAGACAAATAAGCTGAGAAACCCGACGCCGCAGCCCCTCTGAGACAGCGATCATGTACACAGCACACCCAAGGCTCTGACAAGTCCCGCAAAGAAAGACACATCTACTTTTCCCTAGTTTCACCTTACTTTTTGGCATCCTATGGATATATTTCAGGAACACTCTGGGTCTGGCTGAAGCCACTGTTCTCAGAGCCTGGGGCCTAAGAATGCGTTTTTCTTTGTTTGGCTTTGCTGGCAGCCAAGATGGCATTTCACATGGGCACAAGCCCCCGGGGGAGTTCCTGAGTTATAAATGGTCCAGGGAAACAATGACCCGATTGTCAAATGTTGTGGCCGTTTGGAGCCCTTGGAAGGGCGGAATGTTGTGCCCATCGGGATGGCTGGATCCAGGGCAGTGCCAGCTGCCAGGCTGCAGCCCTAGAAGGAGCCGCCCACCCCGCGGAGCGACAGCCTGGTGGCTCAGACCAGCAGCTGCCTTCCGGCGTGTTTTGCAAACATCAGTGTCAAGGCGGACGGGTACCAGCTCCAGGGAGAGGGCGGCGGTGGCCAGGGGTGGATGCGCGACAGGGCGCGGAGGTCAGGGTGTGTGTGTGCACGTGGGTGAGAGCGGGCATGGGTGCATCTCTGTGCCCGTGTGTGCGCTCGCCCAGGGCCTCGCAGCTGCTGGACAGGACAGACGCTGAACTCTGCCTTCTGTCCCCGCGCATGCTAGCGCTCCCGGCTGAGGCTGCCTGACATTAGTGCCAGTCGTTTGCAGGACTGAAAAGGTAACCGTGCCCAGGACAGAGACCCCGGTTCTAATCCCAGCCGTGCCCCTTTCGGGCGAGTGACCCGGGTGCCTATCCCGCCCCTCTGAGCCGCCGCCTCTGCAGCTGCGAGGCGGGATGGCGTTTTCTCCCTGCGAGGGCAGCGACGTCGCCGGGTGGTGCGTGAAGGACAACTGGGATACGTGCGGCTCGGTGGCATCTCTGGCGCTGTGCCGGCCACACTCGAGGTGGTTAGTCACTCTTCTTGAGTTTGCGTGTGTCTCTTAGCAACTGATGTGCCTTCTTCCCTGGGCGGATCTGCAAGGTGACAGTGGATGAATTGTTCCCAACCTTGGTCTTTCTCATTCCATGAAAGCTGCTCTAATTGCGCCCACACACCCGCCAGAGCGTCCCTCGGTGCCGTCCTTCCTTAGCGACAGAGGATGGAGCCGGTTTCTTGTTCGCACCATGGCTGATATTTGGGGCTGGATGGCTTCTGGTGGGAGGGTCTGTGCTGTGCATTATGGGATTTGGAACAGCAATCCCAGTACCTAATTATTGGATGCTATTAGTATCCCCAGTTGGACATTGTCAAATGTGCCCTGGGCAGGGGGCAACATGCCCTGTTGAGAATCACTAATTCACTGTAAGTGGTCTGTCCCAGACACCATCTGGCACTGCAGTTCGGAGCATGGGTCCCAGATTCAAATGGCCTGGGTTTGGATGTTGGCTCTCTGCTTAACTGCTGTGTGACTTGAGACAAGTCACTTAACCTCTCTGAGCCACAGGTGCTTCATCTGTGTAATGGGAATGGGAGAGCATTTGCTTGATAGGATGAGGGCGCAATGAGAAGAAAGCACTGTTTCTGGGAACTGGGAGACAGGGATCAGGAGGGTCTCCATCTGGGCAAAGGTGAGGAGGGACCCACAGGGTTTGATTGGTCTTGTCACCTTGTTCCTGCCACCCTGAGAAAGGTGGACTCATCTGTGCCTGTGCTTCATTTCCCAAGTGCCTCCCTTGCAGCCTGTGCGCCAAGGTTAACGAGCCATTCAGTTCCGGTGAATTGCAAAGCTCCCCTCGATCAGCCAACACCTGCTGTGCCTGATTGATGGTAGCCCTGCGGCCAGAGAGGACCACAAGCCAGAACCAGGGCAATCAATTAGTCCCAGGTCCCAAGAAAGACTCTGTCCTCTTCTCTCCTGCCTGAAACAGAAGAGAAGGCCGGGCTTTCTGGTTTGTCTCACACGCCTTCCCCACGTCCGAACTGTCTCAGAGCCAAGTGTCGGATCTGGGCTTGGAAAAGCTGGTGCTTACTGGCTGCTTTTTGCTGGGAGTTGAAAGCGTTTGACCTGCTTTAATCCCAGCTCTTTGAAGGGAGCGTGATTATTGTCCCCTTTTTACATTAGAAGAAACTGAAGTTCCGAGAGCAGATGTCATTGCCTGGCCGGGTCACACCCCTGGTCTAAGTGACAGAGCCCTCGGCTGAAAGCCAGTTGTTGCTGCTGGGGACTTCCGCTCCTCGGAACCTCAGTTTCCACTTCTGTGAAATGGGCTATTCAGACACCCAGCCCCTGTGTGGCGAGTGGGAGGAGGGAGCCGTGTCTGTGGCCAGGTTTAGAGTGTTAGATACCAACTGCTCTTCCCTGGGATGTTGGGGGCAGCACGGGGCCTGAGCAAAGTGTCGAGAGAGATGGGAATTCTGGGGTGCTCCTCTGTCACTGGTCCTGGTACTTAGATGAAGTACTTAGGCCTCGTGATGCAGGGAGGCTTAAGTAATTATGCTCATTTTACAGATGTGGACGTGGAGGCTCAGAGAAGCTAAGCAACCTGCCCGCAGCCACACAGCTTACACGTGGTCACTCCAGTGGTGGAAGGCAGGACCTCGAGGACCAGGAGAGCTAAGCCGGCTCTTTCGTCTCTCGGCAGCAGGGCTCTGTGGCTCTGGCCCCATCTTCCTGTCCTCCTGCTCACGGGCTGGTTTTCCAGGCCGGTGAGCTCTTGTTTCATAAAAGCACCTGGTGGATTTTAAAAGTCCCACTGTGCGT
The DNA here is from genome assembly GCF_902686455.1 of Sciurus vulgaris. Lineage (NCBI taxonomy): Eukaryota > Metazoa > Chordata > Mammalia > Rodentia > Sciuridae > Sciurus > Sciurus vulgaris. The sequence continues at coordinate 140,409,401 of NC_136468.1, read as the reverse complement.
GCCCCCAATGGCCTGAGCTTTGCTTCTCGCTGCGGCTGGGCCCTGCCAGTTCATCTCTCTGCACCAGATTGCTGTGGAGTCGGGTGGCCCTGGGGATTGACGGGGTCCCCCAGCTGTGCTCAACGTGGACAGCCCTGTCTGTGTGCGGACACATCCACACCGCACCCCTCCCTCCGGAGAAAACACGTTTGTGGCTGGTTGGGTGGAGGATGGTGTCTGTTTTCTTGTGTTGACCAAGGGTCGTGGTCTGAGACGATGCCCTGAGTGTGTCTGTGCCTTTTGGCTTGGCTCTCACGTTCAAGGTTGCCTGCTGTTAGCCTGGACCCTGCAATAGGGAGACACATGGACCTGACCTTGAACCTACCTTGAACCCGACCTGCGACCTGAGAGGCATCTCTTAGTGAAGCCCAGCCTGGACTGGGTGCAGGAGGGCAGGTGCAAGCTGCCATAAGCCATGGGGTTAGGGGGATGTTTGTTACACGGCACAATCATGGTGAGAGCTGACGCACGCACTGATCAGCACACAGGATTCCCTCCGCCGACAGACAACAAAAGAATCCAGACCTGTTTTGGCGGCAGTGTGATGCAGGAATTCTCAAATTCTTTATTGGCATAAATAATTCAGACATCGGATTCTCACTAAACATTGCACTAAACACAAGAAACAGTAGGCTTGCCGGCTCAGAGGCTCACAAATTGTCCAACAGCCCAAGTTAGAAATACTTTTTTGAGAAGTGTAGAAAACGTTATAAATGATTCTGTACAAATATACACGGCGGACCCTCCATCCATCCGGCCTTCTTCCCTGGATGGTATCGGAATCAAATATTCTTTCCCAGCAGAGAGACATTGGCAGCAAGTGAGAGAGAAACAGAGATGACAGAGAGAGAGGGAGAGAGAGAGAGAGACAGAAAGAGACAGAGACAGAGTGGAGAAGGGAAAGAGAGGAAGGAGGTGACCCCGGAACACATGAGATCATACATGAGCTCGTTCTGCGACGGCCAGCACGCACACACAGGGAGACGACGTGCGGACCCCCGGTCCGTGGTTCTGTACAGGAATCAGTCTTTGTATATATAATATATATGTATAATATTTATAGGTATATATACTCTGTGTATAGAAAAAGGTAACAGCGTCATTTACAGAGAGAAAGCCTTTTTACAATTGAGGACATTTCCTAAGGTCCAGCACTTCGAGAGTGACCAACCCAGCGAGTCATGTGGTCAGTCTGTGGAGTGGACCCCGGAGAAAGGCCAAAGGTCAGGGAGAGAGAAACGAGAGGCCTGGGGTGGGGAGAGGGACCACCCGACTGTGGGAGGGTCTCAGGCCAGCACACTCACCTGGCTCCACCGGCCTCCACTGCCCAGTGACCTCCCTGGCCTCCACCTCGGGGCCTGGAGGGAGAATGTCCTGCTTCTGTGAGGACCTGAGTGGGCAGACCAGCTGGTCTCGCCAGAGGCTTTCCAGCTCCTTAGGATTGAGCCTTATAGATGATTTGCCTTGGGGAAAGCTGGGGGACCGTCTCAGTGAGGCCTGGACTCCAGGCCGCCAGCCTCCGGGGAGATGGGGATACCCCCTTCCATTTTGCCCAGTTCCCTGCTTTCTCAGGAATGCCCCAGGAGGTGGAATTCTGGGAGGAGTTCAGTTGGGTGATTGAGAAGAGAAGCCAGGCTTATTGAGCACCTTCTATGTGCCAGGTATTGTGTGAAGCTATTGACACGGACTCTTTCGTTCACTCCCCACCCCACAACCCCAGGGTCGGCGATGGATCGAGAGCCACAGGCTGTAGCAAGAAAATTCCAGGATACTCTGAAAGAAGAGCGGACGCTGAGACAGTCAGGGAGACCGTGATGCGCGGCAGGCACTGGCTCCAGAATTGTACGTGGAGTCAAGACCAAGCAGGTGAATAAGCCCTAGTGACCTACACACCCACACACACCCTGGGAGTCCTAGAGTCACCAGAGGTGCTGGGTTTTCTGTCCTTGGAACCCTGCCATATATTGACAGCAACAGAGGACGCACTACCCCACCAATCACGTCTATGCATTCTCTTCCACACTTTAGGCTCTATTGCAGACTTTAGCTTGTGGCCCACTATGACCCCTGGGTCTTCTTCAGCCACTTCTCTAAGAACCCATCCCAACTGTCGTGTATATCTGGAGACCTTTTGGGTCGGGTCTTTCATCAGTACATTGCCATGTCCATGCATGTTCTTGATCTCAACACTCCAGCGGCCCTTATACAGTTCAGGAAAGAGGCCACAGCGAGACTGCTGGGGGAGGCTTTGTGGTGCAGCAAGTCAGATCTTCCGGCTTCAAAGAAATCAGAGACACAGAGGAGGCCAAGGAGTAGCGAAGCAGAAGCAAAGACAGAGAAGAAAATGCTTCAGAAAGAAGAGGAGACGACCCAGGCATAGCAGAAGCCCACCCTCCAAGGTGGAGAGCTGGCAGCGGTAGGTATGGGAGCCTTTGAGGTGACCTCAGTGCCCGCCAGGCTCCAGCAAGCACAAAACCCCCAGGATACCGAGGTCACAGGAAGGACCAGGAGAGAAGTTGAGGTTGCCACGTCTGAGCCAGCGCACTATCTAGCTGGGGACGGCAGCAGGCCAGGAGCAAGGCAGGGAAGGGCAGGCAGGTTTCAGCCCCCAATAAACATGTTTTGCCTCTGAGCCTGTGCATGGGCTGTTCCTCCTTCCTGCACACTGTTCCCAACTCCCCACTCCCACTCTACTCGAATTTCAAGACAGTGTTCGGAAGTCTCCTCCTCTGAAAAGCCGTCCTCGAGGGCCCTTGTCTAGTGTGGGTGCTCCTGGGGGGCCTCAGGGCCCCCGTTAGGGTCAGAACTCTTCTTACTCTTCCACTGGACCCCAGGGACCCTGGAGGCAGGGGCCACTTCCCACCCCCATTTTTTCAGAAGCACAGGAGGCCCTTAGGCCACGTTGGCCAAGTGACTATAGGAAATCAAATCATGGGGTACCAAGGGAGGAGGCCTGCTTGACTCTGGATTTAGGGAGTCTGTGGGGACCACAAGCTTGGGAGACGGGCGACAGATTTTCTTAGGCTCCAGCAGCTCAGATGCAGGCACTGTGGCAGTCCTAGAGGGCAAGGTCAAGGTGGGTGGGGTGTGGGGGTCCCTGTCCCTCTTGGGCTTCCAGCCTCTGCTAGGAGGCTTGGGGCTCTGGGAACATTTATTCCCGATGGTCAAGGGGAGGAGTGTTTTGGAAGTGGGCGGGGGACAAGATGGCAGAATGTGGGTGGGAAGCCGGGGCCTCACAAAGAGAAAGCGACGGGGACAGGTGGGAGGTGGGGCCGGCAGGAGGCGGGCAGGCTGAGGCCACGCCCCGGAGCCCCGCCCCCTGAGCCCCGGCGGGTAGCCAGGCGGGTCGTGTCTACCCTGCACGACGCACAAGCTGATGTCTCCGTTTAGAAAATTATTCTAGTGGCAAGATTTGAAACAGACAGAAAACTAAGCAGAGGGACTTGGCGCAGAGATTCAGGCATCAGGGAGCGCTCCAGCGGCCATGGCCGAGCCCTGCCAAGGCGGGATGCTGGTCAGTCGCCTTCTAGAAGGTGCTTGGCAGCCACGGGTCCCACATTCTCAAAGCAACTTTCCCAGCCTCAGCTCTTTGCAGAATCCGCTCCCCCTTCCGCCCCTCCACGATCCTGGGACCCCCTCGCCCAGGAGCTGGATTCCAGGGGGCAGAAGGGCAGGACCTAAGAGGTTGTCCACGTCCACCACCTGCCCAGCCCAACCGGACCCAGGATCAGGAGGGGGCCGCCCATCACGTCTAGACTGCGCAGCTTCGTCTCCACTAGGTGGTCAGCTGGCCGGCGTCATTTCTCCACAGTGGCTGGAGCCAGAAGGAGCTGGGAAAGGCCCTGTGGGGTCAGGGGAGGCCCCTTTCTGGGGAAGATGGGACATTCCTGAAATCCCTAAGTAGCCCAGAGAGCAGCTTGAGAAGGGCCCAACAGGAGCCTCGAGGTTTTAGGACAGAGGGAGGAGGCCCTGGTGCTTCGAAACATAATTATTTTTTTTTTTTTGTTTGGTACTGGAGATTGAACCCAGAGACTCTACCACTGACCCCAGACCCTTTTTATTTATTTTTTTGAGACAGGGTCTTGCTGAATTGCTTAAGGTGTTGCGAAGTTGCTGAGGCTGGCCTCTAGCTTGCAATCCTCCTACCTCAGCCTCCTGAGTTGTGGGGCTTACAGGCATGCGCCACTGTGTAGGGCTTTCCGAGTGCTTTTTAAACCTGTCTCCCTGCCAGGGCACTCCAGGGGCTTCCTCCTTGAGACCCAATTCCCTGCGTCTGGCTCCATCTGTTCCCATGGAGGCTGACGCGGACAGCTGCTGGATTGGAATCCTGTACTGTGCCAAGGCACACCCTTGGGCAGCGTCTGGAGACATTCTTCTGGATGCCACACTGGGGGTGGCAGAGCCCTGGCACCCAAGCGGGAGGGATGAGGATGCTCCCTGTCCTACAGTGCACACCACAGCCCTATCATAAAGAACGCTCTGGGCCCGGCGTCAACAGCCCTGAGGGTGAGAATGATCATCCTCCCTCGCTCTTCCTTTAGATCTTGACTGATGCCACCTTCTCCCAAAGACCTCTCTCCGCAGTCAAGCCCCACCCGGGGTTTCTTCCTCCTACGAGCTTTCTTTCCTTCCTCGGACCCTTGTGAGCTGCAATGTATACGCCTGTGGTTGGCAGTTCCTTGTCTTTCTTAGGCTCTGAACTTCGGAATGGGGGAGACTTTGAATGGCTCATCACCAAATGCCCAGGGTGAACGGAGTAGGTGCTCAGTAAACCACCCACCCCATGAGTGGCCGTGGAAGAAGGTGTGCTCCTGGGGCGTTCTGTGCCAACCGACATCGCTGGCGTCCCGATGGGACGCAAGGGCCCTGCTCCACCAGGACCAGCACACGGCCGCTGCCGGGGAGGGGCCTCTCTGGCTACCACAGGCCCGCAGGTGATTCTCTCTGCCATCCGGCCCCAGGGTTTCCCAACACCCCGCCTGCCTAGCACTGGAGGTCAGGATATTTTTAAAGGAGAAGAACTAGCCAAGCTGATTTCTTTTGTTTTTTAAGTGATTGAAAAGAAAAACTAAGATTTGTTTTTAATCATTAGACTTTCGAATCTAAGAAGCCGTGATGCAAATAGATGTCGGCACCAACGACGGCTGCTGGCTCCGCGGCAGGAGAGAGCTGTGCTTCCGACTCATCATAAGGGAGGTGCGCGGCTGCTATTTTTCATCTCTACTACTGCGCAGCTTCTCCTCCGAGCACAGTCTGAGGGAGATGCTCTCGGGCAGGAGCTGGGGAGGTGTAGTGAGGGGAGGAAGGAAACAAAGAGGCAGCCTACGACAGGTACTCTTGGCCACCAAGCTGGTGTTAAGGGCATGTCAAGAGCTCAGGTATGGAGCTGGTGGTCCACTAGGACCCCAGAAGACACCTGCTTGAAAACTTGATCCTGAACCTTCCACAGAGAGAAGATTCCTCTTCCCAACAGGTCTGTGTGACATTCCCTGGCTTCCCAGATGCCCAGGCTGAACTACGGAACTTTTACACACTGCCTCAATACAGAACGACCCTCCTGGCTCCCCCGCCCACCTCAGGGCCCCCACGTGTCGGCCCTCCCTGCCCAGCAGTTACCTGGCTGGGGTGCAGTTCAGGCCTTGCCAGGAAACCCTCCCAGAGAATCGTGATTCTTCCTAAGCAGCAGGCAGATTGCCACGTAGCATCGGACACCAGGGCCCAGCGACTAAACCCTTCTTTCTGCATCTTCCAGGTTCCCTGACTGAAACTTCTGTAAGGCCCTGACAGACAGATGGCGAATGAATGATAACTGTGTTTCTGAAAATTTCCAAGTTTAAACCAGCCTCTGCCTACTGGAAGGGACCTGGCCTGTGGTATTAACCTCCCTTCTCTGGGCCTCAGAGACAGGAAGGGCAGCGTGCGGTCAGACAGTCATGCATGTCCACCTTGGGTGGCAACTCTAATGCTCTACAGTTGCATCTGGGATCTGCGGGGAGAGGTGCTGGGATCGATTAGCAATGTCTGCCAAGAGCAGAGGAGCCAGCAGGGGTGGCAGACGTGCTGTATATTTGCCCTCTTTGGACTAGATCTTCATCCGTCTAGATCTTTTAGATATAGATCTTTCTGGATCTTTGTCTCAGTAGCCCGATGGGAGATAAAAGTTCCAGGGGCTGATCGTTCTAAGGATGTAAAATTCTAGATTCTTTTCACCGTGGTCTCTGAGCAGGGGCATATTGGGGAAGTCACCGACACACAGCAAGCTGGATCCCTTTGGAAAATACCATTAGCTTGAGTTTTTCCTCTCTAGGGACCCTGTGCAGGGAACCTCCGTCCACATGCACAGAACCTGGATTTACCATCGGCAGGCCTAGGTAGGGAGCGTATGGGCTTGGGGACCAGGTTCAAGTTTTCTGGGGCTCAGATTTTCATACCAGCACTGAAGGGAAGGACAGGCGTCCCTGGTGGCCATGACCACCCAGTCCTATCTCAGGTCAGCTTCCTGGTTCATCTCATAGTGCCAGCCTCCTGGGCAGCCGGGATAGATGGGGTGTACCTTGCCTAGCAGCCTGTAAATGCCAGGGGAAGGGGCCAGCTGCTTTTTTTCTGTGGCTGGAACACAGACACTTGCTCCCACAGTACGAGGTAAGACACCAAGCTGAACTCAGAGAGGGTGATCGAGTTAGGGATTCGGAACCCAGCTCGGAGAAACTTGGGAAGAGACCCTATGGGTCTTTTAGATCACAACCACACACAAGCGTCTGACAAACAGACAAATCCCATACTTGTCCTGCATAATGCAGTGCCCATCTGGTCTTGCAGGGAATTGAAGGTGGATGGAAGGCACGGGGTCTCCTGTCCATCACCTGCAGGCATCGGCTCACTCTGCAGCGGAGGGAGGGGTCCTCCAACCCTGCAAGATGACCCTTCCTAGCCTGGGGGTTGGGAAAAGGGCTGAAGGACCCCTATGAATGGGAAGGAAGGGCCCTTCCCCCTGAGAGGGAAGGCCGCTCACTGGTCAGTCCCTGGGAACTCAAAGCTGCGTGCGATGTCCAGCACCAGAGGAGAGTCGGGCTGGCCCGCAGGTGCAGGGTGTGGGGTCCGGAGGAGTGGGGAGGAATCTGCGCACTTTCCTGGACAGCCAGACAGACGGGAGCACGGTGGACGCTCCCACCCCTGCAGCTCCTCCACATGCCCTCTCTTCCTCCCCCTCTGCGGGTGGCAAAGCACGGGTCACTCGCGGTGGTGACCTCGCGGGGACAAGTGAACTCCGAGTCGCCTTTCGAGACGCCGCCCCAGCACCCTGGGTTGGTTTATGTTCCTACCAGCGTCCTGCCAGCAGAGCAGGACGACGTGGCCATTCAACAGCTGGGCACATAGTAAGTGCCCAGCGAACAGGGACCCTGACGGTGGAAAGTCACTCTGCCCTGGGGGACACCCGAGCCCCTGGGGGACACCCGACTCAATGGGGCGCTTTACAAATGACACTTGATAAACCTGGTAAACACACGCTGGGATTCCAATCCCTCCAGCTCTGCCCAGGGAGCCCTGTGACCCAGGTCCTCGCTCTTACCCGGCGCCCCCCTCTGCATTCTCTAGTACTGGCTGAGGACCAGCCTCTCATTCCCCTGGGAGAGCAGGCGAAGGCCAAGTGGGGCAGGAGCAGGGACACTGGAGGCCAGGGAGGGGTCCCCGCAGCTGCCTGCGAACTTCCTCACTTCACAGGCAAAACCAAGGAAGAGAAGAAGGACACCCAGCTCTCCCAGGTCCACTCCCCTGCCTCCCAGCACGGGCGCAAGTGAAATGGAGATGGAAGGACATGTTGCCAGACCCTGCAGACCGGGCCGCCCGGCACCGGAAGTGACCGTTGCGTTACAGGAAAGCCACCTGCACAGAACAGAGGCTGCCCACCTTCACCATGGGGCTCGAGTCCAGGACTGCTGGAACTCGGCCACGGGCAGTCTATCTCCCGGAGGACCAGGGTCTGCACGGAGGGAAGAAGGTGACCAACCGAAGTCCAAGAGAAAGCTCCTGACTGGGTGCTGTGGTGGGGTCTGTCCCCGCCAGCCACCCCTCCACAAGGAAATCAACAAAAATAGACACACTGAAGTCCTGCCCCAGGGACCTCGGCATGTGCACCGACGGGGGTCACTGCAGAGATCGCGAGTTCACTGAGGTCGTTCCTGATAGGATGGGCCCTGTGACTGGTGTTCTAAGAAGACGGTCACCTGAGGACAGAGACCCAAGGGCAGTGGCACGTGAGGACAGAAGCAGAGTGAGTGATACAGTCATGAGCCAAGGAAGCTGAAGTTTGCCAGAAAGAACCAAGAGGTTAAGGAGAGTCAGGGACCAGCAGCTCGGGAGGCTGAGGCAGGAGGATCACAAGTGCAAGGCCAGCCTTAGCAGCTTAGCGAGGTGCTAAGCAACTCAGTGAGACTCTCTCTAAATAAAATACAAACTAGGGCTGGGGTGTGACTCAGTGGTTAGGTGCCCCTGAGTTCAATTCCCAGTAGGGGGCAGGGTGTGAGGGGGAGAAGATCAGGGGGCTGGGAGGGACCCCCTCCAGGCTTGGGAGTGAGCATGCCAACCTTGAGCTTTTGGACTTCCTGCTTCTGAACCCAGAGAGAACTCATCTCTTTTGCATTGAGCCACCCAGTGTGGGGTAACTTGCGGTGGCAGCTCTAAGAAGCTAACATGGGGGTACGCTGGCCACACACGCTGGACAAGACCACGGTGACGTGAAGCCTGGCAGGTCGTGGAGACAGGGAGGGTACATCTGGGGCCTGCAGGCTGAGGACAGGCATGAGAAAGCAACCCAGAGGTGGGATGTCGCTCCAAAGCTCTTAGAAACCTCCAGCGTCTGCAGGAGACACCAAACTGTGTCCCTCCGAGTTCATGGGTGGAAGCCCATCCCTGCGCATGACCCTATTGGCACATCGGGCCTTTGGAGAGGTAAGGGGGCTACCTGAGGTGAAAAGGGGACCCCTGATCCAACGTAAGGTGGTGTCCCTGGATGGAGAAACGTGGGTCCTGAGAAAGTGGCCATCTGCCAGGCAAGGAGAGAGGTGTCCCCAGGAGCCAACCCTGATGACACTGATCTTGGGCTTCGAGTCTCAAGAACGGCAAGACAGAAATTTCTGTTACATAAGCTACGCGGCCCCAGCGACCGTGCAGACCTAAAGAGCAGGCCCGCGGGAAGCAGGCCGTGCGCCAACATCTGCTCAGCCCGTCCCGGGCCGGGGCTTTCTCCCTCCCCCTGAGCCGGCTGCACCTAGGGCAGCCCATGGGACAGTCTGTCCCCTGTTGAAACAAGGCCCCCACCCCTGGCTTTCTTCCACATCCCAGTTGCTCCCAGTTGCTCTGCCCTTCAAGAAGCAGCCCTCGGTATCGGAGGCTGCCAAAGCTAGTCAAGGGCTGGGTCACAGGTATTTTAACGTGGTGGGCCACATCATCTGCCTGAAATAGCTGTGTCACTGGAACGCAGCAGCAGCTGGGACAACGTGTAAAGAAAGAAGTTCTACGTGAACAGTGTTCTGTGTGTCAACGTGAAATCTGAACTTCACAGGATTTTTCTAAGTCACGAGAGAACTATGATTCCTTTGCTATTTTTTTCCCCCAGATAAAAAAATAATAAAACAGAGAAGAGTCATTTGGCCCTGGGGCCGCCGCTCGCCAACCGCAGCTCTAGACTTCTCAAGATGGCGATGGTCCAGGGGTCAGAGAGCCTCGGAGGATGGACCACAGGCGGGACAGGATTGGGGTCTGGATTTCTGTGCGTGTGTTTGGGAGGCACGATGTGGGAGTGTGAGGTGGGACAAGGGAGAGGGAAGATCCAGGCTTCCCGGACACAGGAGTCTAGGTAGCGACATCAGTCAAGGGTGTGTGCAGGCAGAGCCGAAGGTGCACGTGGAGGGAGAGGAGCGAGTTCATGGCAAGCTGGAATTCTTTCCTTTGATCCGCAGGGAAAACCAGGACAAAGGCTGAAGTGGCAATTTAGCTTGCAGTTTGGCTCTGGGGAGGGGGGGTCCCAGGAGGATGTCCCCACCCGAGGCCAAGAGGGTCATTGGTTTTATGAGACGTGGGGCCTGAAGAGAGGGTGGAAGTCAGTGTGACATCCGCGTGCCCTTCAGAGGAAGTGGTTTCCCCCTGTAAGGTCCCCAGGGTCCCTGGTGAACCCTGAATCGAGAAGGTTTGCTAATGTGAGGCACAGCCAGAAACAGCGTCCTGTTGAGCTGGTGACTGGTGTCAGCAGCGGGGACAGGCACAGACACACACCCCTTCACTGGGTGAGTGATGCGGAATGAGCTGCAGGACAGGCGAGCAGCTGAGAGGGAGGATTTAAAGCCGCCTCTTCCCTTTCGCCCTGTGAAGGGTGAAGGAATAGGGCGGGCCTGGGGAGGGAGTGGCCTGGTTCTCCCCGGATTTATTCACGTGGGGTGCTGGAGCTGGAGCGGGGGCTGGGGGCCGGGGCAGCCTGGAGCCTGGCGCCCAGTCTGACTGCCTGGAGAGCGTGGCAGGCGTGGACAGAGCAGGGAGGTGGGGGAAAGGGCAAGAAGTCAAGAAGGGGCGCCGAAGAGCCAAAGGACCAACCCAAATCCACAAAGCCTAGGAGCCCCAGAGGGCGGGGTGGCCGGCGTCCTCCTGGGATCACCGGGGCCTGTCCTAATTTCCAACAGGTGCTCAGGATCCCATGAGAGGGACCCCCTTGGGAGACCCCACGGGGCCTATTGTGGTTAATTCTGGAAGCAGCAGAGCCCGGGGGGGGGGGGTCAGGCTGCAGCTCCTGTGGGCCTTTCAGCTTTGGGGGAGCAGAACCTCAGGGCTGCCTGCTCCCTTTCTCATTTCCTCTCTGGGCACAAAGGTACATGGCAAATCTGAAGTTGGTGGACCCAGGAAGTCCAGGAGAAGACTCAAGAGAGGCCAGTGGCTGGGTTTCAGGCACTCAGTGGGTCGCTGGGCACAGCCAGGGTGGTGCAGGCCTAGGCCAGGGACTGGGGGACTGATGGATGGGGAGGCACTTTCGGACAAGAGCTGCTCCCAGAACACCAGAGCTCTGGGTCTCTTGCAAGGGTGAGAAATACCTCCAAGACTCGCAAACGCCGGTCAGGAGCCTCCGGGACAGATGTCCCCAGAATGTCCATGGGGCCTTGAGTCTCCTGGTCCTAGACAGGTGGGGCTGTGGAAAGGCAAGGCAGGGAGGCCCTTTGGGGAGCAGAGGGGGCTCCCCTGGGCTGCCGTCGTTCTAACTGGCGCTGGAAGCAGGCTTGCTGGGAGCACGGAGCAGTCGGGGCCACCCAGGTGCGGGGGAGATCCCCATGCATCTGGTTGGATTTTGAATGTCAGTGCGGGTAGGGTTCGAAGCCTCAGTGTCCCTCCCTGGGAGGGAGATGCGTGGAAACGGCAGTAGCTACAAGGTCGCCAAGCCAGGGCACCGTCCAGGAGGTCTAGAGGGACTGCGGGCTGCCCTGCTGCCTCTGCTATTGCTCTTCGTGGGGACAGATTTCCCTTTAGTGCCAGGACAGATCCGTGGGGTTGGTCGGGGCTTTGGGGACATGATCCAGAGACTGGACCCTCCCCGGCTCTGCAGGCCCTACCTGTCCCCGCACCCTTTACGCATTTCACTGGGGGAACCGCCGAGGTCAGGAAAGGCTGCCAGCCCAGGCTTTGAGCAAGGTCAGCGATGGGAAGAGGGGACAATGAGGGAGCACAAAGAGACAAGGGGACCCCGGCTCCTAACAGGAGGCCACTCAGGGACCGCCCCAGGCTGGAGGGGAAAACACAGAATTTCCCCCCCTGCTTCCCCGCCAGACTTACTAAGGGGCAGATCCGGCAGAGAAGCTCTTCAGACAGGTGACCACGTGCACAACCAGGAGACCCATCCACCTGCATCCCAGAGACCCAGAGCTATCACTGTGCGTGGACCAGCTGCCAAAGAGCCAGGGAAGGAATGTACTAGAAACGACCCCCCCCCCCAAGTCCTAGTTCTCCGGGACTAGACTTCGGGGGGCGTCATGAGCCCTAAGCAGCCCCCTGAAGCCAGGGAGTCACTTCCAAATGGCCAAGGAGGGCAGGTCAGTGAGATGAGATGGGATGACCCTCTCGCAGGGCAGGAGACAAAGGCAAAACAGGGGACTGGTCCCCAGAGAGACCCAGACCTGGAAAGACACGCGGGGCCATTCTGTGCTGCACTTCAGAGCCGTGTGCAAAGGTGCCACACACCATTTCAGACTTGGGTTGCGGCCTCTGGGACTAGATGTGTCCAGAGGAATGGGCGTGGCCATCCCCCTACCCACCTTGACCTTGCTCTACACAGTGGCCTTGACTGAGCTGGTGCTCGGCTCTGCATCCCATCCCACCTCCCAGGAGGGCCTGGCGGGGACCCTCCACCCAGAGACCGAGGCGGCGAGGCTAGGGCTCCGAAGCTGGGGCAGACTGTTTTGTTCAGGGGAAGCAGAGCAGGTGGCCTGGGGCACAGCGGGCACGCGCAGGCGCAGACCAGTCCTGCACGCCTGCCTATGTGGGCGGGGCCTCCCGGCTCCGCCCCCGCAGCCCTGGGGCTCCACATCGGCCCAGGGTTCTCTTCCCCCACAGTCCCCGGGGCCTCCCTCATCGATCCCGTCACCCTGGCTGATCCAGATGGGTCCTACTCAGGGGTCCCAGACCCTGCCCGAGAAAAGGGGCGCATGTCTGGGGTGCAGGGCAGCCCCCGAGCGCAGCCGTGCGGTGCTCCCAAGCCGGCGGGCCGGGACCCTCTGATGGTGAGCTTCTGGCCGCCTGAGCTGGCAGAGGGCGGAGCAGGGAGGGAGAGGTGGCTCAGGAGCTGAGGCAGCCCAGCATCGTCCCATTGTCCCAGGGTCACAGCCTGGAGAGGGGAGAGAAGCACAGGAGCGGTGAGGTGGAAAAGGCAGTGGCAGAGGGTCAGGGGTGTTGACGTGAGATGCCCCTGCGCCCTCCGAGAAAAGTGAAAGGGACTCTTTCCAATGTGTGTGGGGGGTCCTATTATGGGCTGGGCTCTGTGTCAAGTGCCACACGTATCTGACCCCGTGTAAACCTAAGAATAGCCTGAATGATAGGCACGTGGTAGCCCTTTCACAGATGAAAACTGAGGCCCAGAGAGGTTACATGCTTTGCCCAAGGGTGCACAGCCAGGAGGCAGAAGGGCAGGGTCTGGACTCAGGATGTTCCCACTGGAAAATGCAGCCTCTGGACTAGGGTTGACTGTCTTGGGCATGGGTTGGGGCAGGGTCACTAAGGGCTGGAGATCCAGGGAAGGTGAGTCCAGCACCCACACCATGGACCCCCAGGATGCCCTGAGGCTTTCCTGCCCACAGCAGCCAAAGAACCTCAATTCTTTTGTCCACCTGTCTTTCCCCTCATGAAATGGAGTCTGGCCCCTAACAGACATTTGATATGCGCAGACTGAGTAATAAGAAACCAGAGTGAATGGCTGAGGGGACGAGCGGAAGGCAAGGAGAAGCTGAGCACCTTCCCTGCCTTTTGCTCATGCCTTGGAGAATGTGGGAAGCTGAGAGCTGCCATGATGGGCCAGGCTGCTGGCCCAGGAGGATGTCCACCAAGACATCCAAGATGGGCCTGCTGGAGGGTCCCTGAGCACGTAACTGGGGGGCTTGGCGGATTTGGGGTGCCACTCCAAGGGCACCGGCTCTGTACCGCAGGCACTCTGGACCCAGATCCCAGAGGACTCCCCTGGAACCTGTGGGCAGGGCAGCTGCATTTGTAGAAATGGGACAGTTGGTGCAGAGTCAGGGAGGGGAGCAAAAGGTGACAGGCCAGGAGGTAAGGCAGTGCGGGAGAGGCTGAGGGAGAAAACCTACTCTGCAGACTTCCAGAAATGTCCAGGGTGGGACAGGCGGCGGTTACGCTTTGGCAGTTTCTCCAGCATGTCCATGAGCTTGGTGAAGGTAGGCCTCTCCTCTTGTTCAAAGGCCCAGCAGAAGAGAAGAATATCCTAAAAGAAGCCAGTGAGGGTACTGAACATAAATAGTGACTTCTTTATTCCTCCTTGACTCCTCATTGGCTCTCTCCCTTTGTCTACCCATCTGCTCCATCCCCACATCCCTCCATCCTTCCTTCCCTCCAGCCAGCCACCCACCTACCACCCATCCATCCATGTATCCATCCCTGTGTGCATCCCTGTATCCATCCGTCCATCCATTCATCCATCCATCCATCCATCCATTCATATATCCATTCATATATCCATCCATCCATCCATCCATCCATCCATCCATCCATCCATCCATCCATCCATCTATCCATCCATCCATCCATCCACCCATCCATCCATGTATCCATCCATCATTCCATGCATGTATCCATCCATCCATCCATCCATCCATGTATCCATGCATCCATTCATCCCTACTTCCTTCCTTCCATCCATCCATCCACGTATCCATTAACCACCCATCCACACCAATCCCCTTATTCATCCTTCACCTGCCATCCATCTTCCTTCATCCCACCTCCATATAACAAACTAGGTAGGCTCTATGCTAGAAGTCCTGGGATACATCAAGATCAGTAATACTCCCCAAGGAGTTTCTTGGCATTTTTCTCAAAACTGAGGGCTACAAGGAAATCCTGAAGTCTCTAGCCACATCCCAATAATATAAGAACCCTTCAGAGCCACAGAGGAGAAACATTACTATTATAGTTGTATAATTTATTATCTCCTCATCCAAGAAAGGAAACCTGGAGTCAGATAGTTCTCACAGACATACCAGGTCATTACTGCTTCCCTGAATTATCTGTCTTCTGATCAAAAGAGGATTCTTCCTGCTGTGTTTAAGAGGAAGATTACTAATTTATAAGCAGGTCTCTCTGTTCTTGTATATCTTGTTCTGAGTTGGATAGTGCCTTATAATTATTAAGTAGGTACAAGTAAAAGTAACACCAATAATATTTATGATATTTTAATGAATATATTTTGAAAATAATAGAATAAGGGGAGTCCTTGGTTTAACTAAGCAAGTGTTACTAGGCCCCCTGGTGGCAGGCACCCAAAATTGCAGGCATAGTGCTATAGTATGGCCTGCTAAACTTCAAAGGAAACTTAACAAGGTTGCGGGACATTTTTTTTTGTCACCTCAAGGAAAGCATTTGTAACCTTAACACACAGGAGAAAGAAAACCCAGGGCTGTGCCTGCATCATCCTTGACCCCTAGACCTGGCACTGTCCCAGGACTGACTTACCGAGATTTCTTTTCCCATGCCAATCTGGCTGAGGTTGGGTTTCATGCCTGTGCCCATCTGCCATATTATTGCCTCTGCTGGTTGGGTCTTGAAAGGCCACTCCCTGGCATGGAGTTCATACCAGATAGTGCTGTTGACAGACACGTTAGGAGAGCGTTGGTGTGGTCTGTTCCTCTGACCCTGTACCCTCCTTGCCAATACCCACCCACCCCGTCTTCCTGGATGACCACTCCTCTTCCCAGTTTCTACCTCCTGGGGGCGGCATCTTGTCCCCTGGGGCACACTTAAACTCTCGCAACATCTTAGGCACCATGCTTATTTCAGGATACTCTCTTTGATGCCTAAATGAAAATGAATCAAAATGTGGAACCTGAGCTGTTTAGTAGACTATGGTTAGGATCTCAGACCCTGAAGCTGTAGTTCTGGGAAACGCCTGTAGGTGAATGACTCAGGATACCGACGTTCACTAACAAGGCGGCTCTCCACGGCATTGGAGAGAACACTGAACAAAAGTTAAAAACAAAACAAAACAAAACAAAACAAAACAAAAAAAAAACCACAATTGCCCAGTAATGGAAATCAGTTGTCTGTCTTAAGGTAAATCCATAAAGTGAGATGGAATATTACGTTGTGATGAAAATACTTCAAAGAAATTTTGCTGACATAAAACAGTGCTCCACAGATCATGTTAAGCGAAAAAGGCAGGACACGAGACTGTACGTAGGGTCTGATGTTACTGTTAAAAAAAAATCATTATGTATTCGTGGACCAGAGAATAAGATGGAACAGTGAAATGTGGACATGGGCCCTCTCCGGATCGTAGGATCGTTTTCCTTCCTACTTGGATTTTCTACAGATGACCCATTCTTGAGAATGATGGAAAGAAAATAAAGAACAAAGAAAAAGAAAAACAGGTTTGCAAGTTAGAATCCTTCTAGCAGCACCGTACGGGTAGGTGACGTCACCCCCCAGGGCAGTTGTCCTTAGCTGCCAAAAGAGAATCTTTATGAAAGAGGAGGGAGATTTATCTGGGATGCTGAGCATGGAAGCGTGGAGGCTACAGTCCTTCTGGAGAGGCTGACTAGGTGACTGTCTGCTTTAGAAATCCTGATGTCGTCATGAACAGGGAAGAACTCGCTCCGTGGCCATGGGAGAGGCAATGGGCCAGCAGTGTCCTCACGGTGCCCTGAGCCGTGGACGGTGGTGAGACCGGGACAGAGGAACACAGGATGCTGGGGTGTCACTGAGCTGTACCCTGGGAGCAATCCTGGCTCTCTGAGCACCAGATTCCCCAACTCAGGAAACAGCTGACACAATCCTAGGAAATGATTTCTCCTCGCCTCTGAGATTGTGTTGTTTGAAAGAACATGAAACAACCTGTTATTTTCTTGACTGCTCAGAGGACAGTGTCCAGCCAGCCCTGCCCAGGTCCGCACGGCTCAGTCCGGGGCTGGTGCAGGAGGCTCCGGGGCTGGCCCGTCGGGAGAGATGGCCGGCAAGCTCTCTGGGGAAACTGCCAGCTGACTGTAGTTACCCTAGCAAGCGATCATGCCTTGTGAATCTTTTAGATGCTCAATTTTAGATGCTATTCTAAACCTGTTGCTGGGGGAGGGGTCTGAAGCTCGCCTTTTTATTCTGACACTTTGCAGAGCCAATGTCCCCCAGGCCCCCTGCCCCAGAACCTGCTGCAGTTATTCGTACTAGCCAATCCCAAGTCTGCCCACCCCGTGCCTCGGGATCCTACCCAAGGAAACCACAGGCAAAGGTTCCCACCACACAGTCCTCCTGCTTCTCTGCCTCCAAACCCACCCTGGTGCTTCCCACGCCCTGCCTGGTGTGGCATGTGCCCTCTGATGGGACTTGTGAGTAATAAACTGTTTTCAATGGCGATCATCTCCTGATCTGTTGGCCTCATCATAACTGAATAATAAATGCCCACATTCTAAAATGGAAGAATCACTGTGAGGCCCATTTTATGAATGAGGAAACTAAGGTTCAGAGAGGTAGTGTGCCTTATCCCGGATCACACAGCCAACAAGAGGGTCAGCTAGATGCCGAAGCCAGCTAAGTGGACCCCAGAACTGTGCCCAGTATAGTCTGCTATACTGGGAGGCCTGTCCTCTATCCATTCGAAAGCGCTTGGTCAGGCTGGGCTGTGGCTCAGTGGTGGAGTGCTTGCCTAGCACGTGTGAGGCCCTGAGTTTGATCCTCAGCACCACATAAATCAATAAAATAGAGGTATAAAAAAAAACCATAATGAGCTATTTCAAAAAAAGTCCTTGATCATCGGGGAAGTGATGATGTGGGGGTACAGCTTGGTGTGGACGGCTGGCCTCTGGGGAAGGAGGTATGAATGGACTGTGGGCAGCTCTGACGTGGAGCGGGGAGGACGTTCTTCCCCGTGCTGGGTGCCTGCGAGATGTTTTCCCACTCAGTCCTTAGAGCCCCTCAGTGGGTTTTGTTATCCTGGATTGGCAGGTGAGGGAAGCAGAGCTTGGACTGGCAACATCACTCCCAAGCCCCCTGGGGCTCCATGGCTAAAAGCTCCCACCGTGCACATAGGCTGCTGCCCGTCCAGCTCCCGGCTAATTGCCCGAAGGCCAAGCACCCAGCCATCTGAGCCTCGGTTTCCTCACCTGCCAATTGGGAAGAACGTGGTACCTGCTTCCCAGAGTAGAAGTAAGGAGTGCGAGAGTCAGGGCACACCAAAAGAGCTTAACACAGCGCTCGATCCACTAATAAAATTTGGTTTTGCTCTCAGTCATTCCTGGGCATGAGGTTCCCAAGCAACAGGATGCTCCTAATTGGCAGGAACCCAAGAGCGCCAGGTCGTTCGCGATTCAGCAGTGTCAGAAATAAAACCCTCATTAAAACTCCTTTCAAGCCCAACTTTAAGAGAAATTCACTTCGAGAAAAAAAGAGTTGCTGAAGATGGAAATTCCGGTGGAAAACCAATTACTTACTCTGGTACATTTTGTTAATTGCATTTTTTTTTCTTTTTTGAGTGCTAAATGTCTTCTAAAATATACCAACTTAATGATTGCAATTTGGTTTCAGATAACAATATCTAACTAGATAAAGATTCGGGCATTAACTAATCAGGGCAAGTGACAGCCTTTCATGGCACCCAAGTGACAGATGTTGAGAATCCTGATCTCCAAACCACCCATCGGGGGTTGATGGGGAGGTGGTGGCGGGGAAGGTTTGCAGGGGAGACCGTCCCTCTAACGAGCCTCAGCCATGCCAAGTCTCACGGCCACGTCCACAGCCCGCCACGTGCCCAGGCCCAGGTGGACCCCCAACCCTTGCGTCCATGCCATGGGTAAGGCCAGGCAAGGGTGAGCCAGGCCGTCTGAGGCACGGGAGCCGGGAAGGTTTCTTGGCTACATCTGCTCGCTGGCTCTGCCCCTGCGTGGGCTGCTGCATCCCGAGCTCCTCCCGTCTACATTTCCAAAGACCCTGCTCACTCTCTTGCGATGATAGCTCTCACCCACAGCCGCCAAGTCTTAACCTCCTCTTTTCCAAACTCTGGATCTGTGCGTTTGTTTGCCTCTGGCTGGTTCTGCCGGGTCGGTCCAAGGCTGCCTGAGCTCTCTCTGTGCAAACCTGAATCCTTTGCCCTCCTGGTCTCCGCAATCCTACCTCGCTCACCTCCGGGGCTCTACCTTGCCCAACGACACCACTCTCCACCAGCCTGCTTAAGGCAGACAGCTGGGTACCACCAAACTCCAGCATGTCCACTCCCTAAATGCTTCTGAGAGTCACACCCATGGACACTGGGTCTGTGGCAACTCCAGGACCTTCCCTATGGATGGGTCACTGAACCTTGACCATGTCCTCCCTTCTATTCGCTACATAGCAGCCAGAGAGATGCGATGGAACTAAAACTCAAATTATGATGATGTCACTTCTCTGCTTTACAACCATCAATGGCTCCCTAGTACCCTGAGGCTGAAAACTCCTTAACTCTGCTAGTGAGTCCCTATAGCATGGATCACACTCTCCTCTCTAGTCTCTCAGCCTTACTTTCCCCATCAGCTTCCTTTCCTCCCCCACCCCATATAGATTTCTCTCCTGGGGGAGAGTTGTTCTTGTTAGCTTTTGTATCTTTCCACGTGCCTCCATCTACCCTGTATCCAACCTCTAACAGACTCAGGGGTGCCTTCCTCCTGGAAGCCTTCCCTGGTGGGACTGGGCTCTCTTCTCTCTCCCATTCCTGCTTATCCTCGGCGCAGTGTCTATCACACGACACCAACGCTAACCACCTCCTTGTCCTCCACAAGACACAGCAGGGACCGAGGGTGATTTCAAAATATGTCCCTGCAGATTGTCTGATACTCTCTCATGTAAAAGGCAGAGCTTAATTTTTCTCTCCTCGAGTGTGGGCTCGATTTAGCCATTTGCTTCTAACAAGTGGAATATAGCGGAAGTTTACGGTCCATTTGCCTGCTGAGCAATACATCTGCAAGAGAGGGGGTTTTCTTTTTTCTTCTTTTTTTCCTGGATGCTGGGGATGGAAACTGGGACTTCCGGCATGCCAGGCTCTACCCCTGAGTCCCATCCCAACCCCAAGAGAGGATCTGGAACGTTTCCATCACAAAGCAATGAAAGAAATAAGGACTGATGACTCTTTAAAGCGAAGGATAGGCTGATTTTCCTGCTTTGGTCCTGACACATGTATGCATGTATTGCAGTTTTACATTGTACCCTGTAAATGCATGCAATGAGTATGATTCTGCACCAATCCAAACTAAAATAAAACTAAAAAAAAAAAAAAAAGAAAAAGCAGAAGGATACGGAGGAGGAGATCTACGTAATCTCTGAGAGTAGGTCCTAAGTGGCACCGTGAGCTCACGCAGGTGAGGGGAGGAGCTGAGGCCTCCTCCTGAGAGCCATGTGAGTGGCCACCTTGGAAGTGGCTCCTGAGTCCACCCAGCCTTCAGTGGAGACCCAATCCTGGCACTGCAATCTCATGAGATCAGACTCACTCAGGAAACCTCCCTCAAATTCCTGATCTAAGAAACCAGGGAGAGGACAAGAAATTTGATCCATGTTGCCGAGTTTGGGGGTAATTTGTTACACAGCAGTCGATCACTGATACAACCCTGCATCTTGTATCCCCAGCCTGTGACGCTGTCCCAGCACATCGTGGGTACTCAGTAAATAGATACTGAGTGAATGGATGAGTTGGAAAGCTAGTTATGGCCACATAACCAGTTAGAAACCAGACGTGCCTGTGTTAGGGTCATTCTTTTTACGACACCCCGCTCAGATCGCCCCGTCTCACCCGGATCCAGCCACCTTGGCCCCCACAGACAGACAGGCATCCTTGGCCCTTGCAAATGCATCAAAGGAAGTCTAGGGAAGTGACCTCTGCCCAGGCGGGGGCTCCCGAAGGCCTGGACGGTCCACCTACCCGAGTGCAAAGACGTCAGAATGCTTGGAGAAAGGGAGCTTGTCCTCCTCTGTGTCGGGGGATAGCTGGCGGATGATCTCAGGTGCCAGGTGGCACAGCCAGCCGTTCTGGATGCGCAGTTTGTCGTCTCGCCTGGAGAAGCGAAGCACAGGTGAGCTCCATGTCCCAGCCCGGGAGGACGTGTCCCTCCAGCACTGACCAAGTCCCCAGAACGCTCTCTGCTGGTTTTCTTGCTTCCCTCCTTGGGGTATCACCTGATCTTCCACTTGAGGCTGAGACCCCGTGGGAGGGGCAGGGAGTGCAGCCTGGAGAGAGGGACTCAGCCCCCAACCATCACTGGGTCTTGTCACCTCTGAGGACCCCCTTTTATTTTGGCACCAGGGATTGAACTCAGGGCACTTGCCCCCTGAGCCCTGTCCCCAGCCCTATTTTGTATTTTATTTAGAGACAGGGTCTCACTGAGTTGCTTAGCACCTTGTCATTGCTGAGGCTGGCTTTGAACTCGAGATCCTCCTGTCTCAGCCTCCCGAGTCGCTGGGATTACAGCTGGGCGATTCAACAAGCACAGCTGACTCTTGTTATACACAGTACCTACTTTCTATGTTATAAAGTTGCTGGGAACATGGAAATAGCAAGTACTGAAACTTTTCTAACCCACATTAAAACAGAAAATGTGGCATATCTACACAATGGAATATTACTCAGCCATAAAGAAGAATGGCATTTGCTGGTAAATGGCTGGAACTGGAGACTATTGTGCTAAGTGAAAAAAGCTAATCCCCAAAAAACCAAGAGAGGCTGAATGTTCTCTCTGATATGTGGATGCTAACACATAATAAGGGAGGAGGGAAGAATAGAAGCTCACTGGATTAGACAAGGGGGAATGAAGGGAAGGGAGAGGGCATGGGAACGGGAAAGACAGTGGAATGAATCAACATAACCTTCCCCTGTTCCTATATGAATACACAACCAGTGAAACCCCACATCCTGCACAACCACGAAAATGGGATCCTAATTAGAGTAAGTTTACTCCATGTAAGCTTAATACGTCAAAACACACTGTCGTGTTCACCTAAGAAGAACAAATAAAAATAAATAAATCAAGAAATACAATGTCTGTTCATCTGGTCTCTAAAATCAACCCGCAACCACACTTGTAGAAATGTTGCCTAGAGAAAAAAATAAACCCCCGCGCGAGGCTACAGGAGTCCGGAATTCGAGGCTCCAGAGCTGCTGTTATACTGGACAGCTGGGGGGAGGGAGGGAACGTCCCAAATGTGGTCCTGCAAGATGCCCGGTCCCCATCTCCACTTCCTACACACGGGACGCGACCCTCAGACACTCCCAAGCTTTGTAGGTCTGGGCGCTGGAGCCGTGGGAACCAGGCAAAGCTGAGGACTCACTGCACTGCAGCCCTTTGGGGCCTTTGGTGGGCGGCTTAGCTTAGCCCAGGCGGCTACCCCAGGACACTGCCGTCCCCATGCTGGGAGGAGACTGGCACGTCCCTGGCAGGCAGCCATGTGGCCAGGTGACACCGGTCCCTTTGTTCTACTGTCGGGCTCTCAACTTGGGCGCCACGGGCACTGGGTCTGGATGACTCTGCGTTGTGCCATGTAGGACGTGCGGTGGCCTGGCTGGCCCCCGCGCCCCCTGTGGGGACAGTCACCAGACATTGCCAAGCCACCCTGGGAACCGGGCACATCAGCTGAGAATCCCTGTTCCGATTCAGATAAAGCAAGGAAGCAAACCAGGGTCTAAGGTCCAGTGCGTCAGCACCAGACTGGCCCCGGGCTTGGGCACCAAGGCCAGGCCAGACGCAGCCCCTGCTGGGAGGACGGCTCACCCCTGGGGGACCCTGGGGCGGGCAGAGTGAGGGGGTTCTTGCTTCTAGCATCGGGGCGCCTGCAGAGGTCTAAGCATCTGTGTGTCGCTGGCCACTGGGGGGACCTGGAACAGCCCTGAGCCCTCACTGTCCATCCACAAACTGGGCGCGCTGACCTGCACGTCCCCTGGCTGGCGCGGGGGTAAAATGGAGGGCACCTGGCGGTTGCCCAGCCGTGACCAGGACCTGGGTGTACCGTGCAGACCCGGACACGCACAGTGCACAGGCACATGGCAGTGTGCGTAACACCGGTCATCACGCGTACACACGGGCATTCCACGCACACACGACACGCGGCCGTGCCCTGTGACGTGTGTGCATAAAGGAATGTCTTCAGGGAAGCCAGGTCAGCCGAGGACTGGCATGGCGGGGTCACCAGGACAGGAGCGGGGTGGCCACACAACCCCCGTCGGCCGGGGCAGGCGTGGGCACGTGCTTGGGAGGGGGCCGGGCGCCAGGCCCCAGTGCGTGCTCCCAGGGTGACAGCCCGCCGGGCCTGCCACCTTCGTCATGGTTATTATTATTATTATTATATTAATCGCAGGCTGCGGGCGGCTGGCGTCTTGGGGCTGCCATGGTTAATGACACCTTTTCCTGATGGCAGAGGACAGCTGTGTGCCGGGGTCTCTCCGGGTGTGCAGAGCTCGCTCACTTTAAAGTGACCCCATCAAATGAGCACGCCCCAGGCCAGGCATGTCCTCTGCTGAGCACCTGCTGTATGCCAGGGTTTCCGTCCCCCCGCAGGGCTGCTCAGCCCACCCTGCGAGGACCCGTCTCTATTCTACAGATGAGGTCACAGGCTCCATTCAGCTCGGTGACCTGCCCAGGGTCACAGAGGTAATAAGTCATTAAATGAGCCGGGTGAGCTTGTCTCCATTCCTCCCGCCCCGGCTGATGCCGAGCTCCACCTGGGCTCTGGGGGACGCAGGACGCCAAGCCTGACCCAAGCCAGCCCCTCTCACTCGTCACACTTCAGCTTCGGAAGCGCCATGTGAGGCAGGGGCCGTTGACACCCGCCTTCCACCCCCATTGTACAGGTGAGGAAACTGAGGCTCGGGAGGTGTCAGATGTGAATGTAATGAAAATAAGTTTCCGTCATCTCTTCTCCTGGTGTTAAGGACTGAATTGTGTCCCTCTCGAAATTCACCGTTGGGGCCCTGACGGCCAACGTGACCATGACTGAAGAGAGGGCTTTTACAGGAAAGGAATCAAGTGAGGTCCTACGTCCGGGCCCCCATCCCCTAGGACTGGGGTTGTTGAAGAGGAGGAGTCTCAGAGATCTCTGTCTCTCTTCTGCTGCCTCACAGACAGGCCGCGTGGGTCACAGGAGAAGGGGGCTGTCAACAACCAGGAAGAGAGCCCCCATCAGACTCTGGGCCCTCACGCCTTGACCTTGACCTTTCTGCTTCCAGAACTGTGAGAAAACATAGCCCCGTTGCTCAAGCTACCCGCCCGAGGCGTTTTGTTACAGCAGCCTGCGCAGACTCATTCGCGGGGGTCGAAGAAACCGAGGGACCTCCGGCCTCTCTCACGGGAACTGATGCGGCTTCCTGCAGAGCCTGCAGCCTGGCCAGGCCCCCCCTTTCCACTCCTGTCACCCAGTCCCCAGGCTGCCAATCAGGGCCCCATGGTTAAGGGGTGACCCCTGGACTGTGCTCCAGCTTGGGGTGCTGCCTGCGGAGGGGCCCGTTCACAAACAGGAGGCAGGCAACTGTGACCCCGCCTCCAGCGGGGGACCTGCAGGGCCCCAGAGCTACCGTGGAGGTAACTGTTACCTGCCAGGTGGGAAGAGCCCTGGGGCTCACGGGACGCCCCGAGTCCCACCTCCCCGTGGCGGTCCCCATCCTGCCCAGGGGACTGTGCAGGATGAAGGATGGCCACCACGGTCACTGTGACCGCCCCTCTGAGAGACGGAGTCGGATTCTGCTCCCTTGAATCTGTGCTGGCCTTGGGTGACCTGCTGATAATAACGGGATGTCGTGGGAGGAGTGTTCGGGGACTTTCAAAGTGAGATCTCCTGACGGTGTGCGACTTCCCCCCAGGGCCCTCGACCGCTTCAGCGGGCCTGAGACCACCACGGCGTGAGGAAGCCCCGTGCAGTCACAGACAGGCTGCACAGAGAGGGGAAAGGGACAGGAGGAGGAGGAGGAGGAGGAAGGGGAGGGGGAGGAGGGGAGGGGGAGGAGGGGGAGACCCCAGCAGTCCCGCCACCCCCACCCAGCCGCGAGCAGGAGGAAGTCAGCTGTCAAGGCCAAGTTCAACCCGCCCGACTGCACCTGCCCGCACCTGGGCACCAAGGCTCAACCGAGCCGCCAATCCACGGAACCACAGGTGTCAGGACTTGTTGAAGCCACCAGGTTCGGGATGGTCTGTGACCCAATAACACAGAGCTGGGCCAGGGACAAAGCCCCGGGAAGCCACTGACGGCTACGTGGCGGCAGCGGAGAACCCGGGTTTCTTGCCGGGAGTTGGGGTGGAGGACACTCTGGCCTCTCCCTGGCCACTCGCCGATTTGTGTTGGCAATAGGCTGGGGTGGGGTAGGACGGGGTGACCTGGCTGAACTTCCTTTCGGGTGGACACCGGTCTCTGCGTGTGAGCTAAAGGAAGCGCCCTCGGGTCCTCCGTGTCCCCTCCTCTTCCGCACGTGGCTTGGGCAAACCCATAGTCTAAAGGGAGACCAGGAGGCCCGGCCCGCTCCCTTCCACAGGGCGGGGACTCGAGGTCAAGAAGGGCCTGTGACCAGCACTGCTGAAGAGCCTGGAAAAAGCCAAAGAGCACACAGGCCTCCTTTTGCCTGGAGGCTAACACTGGGCCTCCACCAGCTCCTTCCCCAGCCCAGGTTCCCACCCACGGAGCCGGCCCGAGGCCCCCAGGGGAGCCACAGGGAAGGAGGGTCCACTGGTCTCGCTCAGTGGCCCCTCCAGGGACTCCCCTTGTGCTGTTGGCCCATCTGTCTGCTGACTGTCTGCTTATTTTCTTGTCGTGGGCACTGTGGATGCTTTTGGAGACCATGGAACCCCTTGGGGTGGGGTAACACCTGAGGAGAAACCCGAGCGGCCGAAGCCGACCACACCAGCCGGGAATGGCTACGTGGGGTCTGCCCACCTTTCAGGCGGTCGTCTGGCTTAGAGTCAAGGCAACCCCCAGAGCAGGAACCAGATGCCCGGGGCGTGGGGTGTGCCTCCAGGAAATCAGTGGTCGCCCCAAGAGCTGAAAGGGGAGTGAAGGGAGGGACGCCTGGGCCAGCCTCCAGGAGGGACAGGCTGCTCCTTATAAGATGCATGGTAAGAAAAAACCCGCTGGGGTTTCAACTCTGCGTGTGTGTGTGTGTGTGCGTGTGTGTGCGCGCGCGTGCAAAAAGTGCACTCCAAACAAAAGGCAACGGCACAGGCCTGGTGGCTGGCTTGTTCCGGATCTGGCTGGCTCTTGCACGGCCAACGCAAGGTGGCTTGCGCTGGGCAAAGGGCAGTTGGGAGCGAGTGACTCAGCCAGGGTCGATGTTCTCCTGGGCGACCCGGGGAGGTCTCTGCCCCGCCCCCTGTGCTGGATGCTTTGCGTGTCACCCCATGTCACTGAAGAACCTTCCAGGCAGCACCATTTTCTTGCAGGCAAGGAAACCCAAGTTCAGGGACACTGGGCACCTTGACTAAAGTCGCAGTTAATGAGCAGCAGAGCCACACGGTCTCCCTTTAAGCCCTGGCTTCTTAACTGTACTCCCGCTGCACGAAAATTAATGAATTCCTAAGGCGGCGCTGAGCAGGGGCTCCGGGTGACGCCGACTTCCCGTCACTCAGGGTGAGCCAGGCTCCAGGGCCGGGGCCTTGCAGGACGCAGGGAGACCCTGTGCTCAGGGACTTGCAGGCAAAGGTGCCATTTGCAGGGCAGGCGAGCAAGGCGCTGGCCCCGTGGGAAGAAGAGCTTCACCCCGGCGTCCCTACTTGCCACTCAGCTCGGGTTGCCCAAGCCACGAGGGGTGCGTCCCCGCCCCCTGCTGGTCATCCGTCCAGAAGCCCTCTGGGCACTCCTGCCACCCTCACCTGCCGGCCTGCAGGACCCCGGAGATGCTGAAGAGCCCGAAGTCCGTGATGACCGCCTTGCCATTGTCGTAGAAGACGTTCTTCGACTTCAGGTCCTTGTGAAGGATTCCCTTGGCGTGGAGGTAGCCCATGCCCTGCAGGACGCGGGGACACAGGGCTGCCTGAGAAACCCAGCCCCACCCGTCACCCCAGGCGGCTGTCCCGCACGTGGGGCGGGAGAAGGCACGGGAGTGGGAACAGGCAGGGTCCTGAGCCACGCACCCGCCCGCCCCCTCAGGATGACTGCAAAGCCACCTCCTTGTAGCTGGTCTGCTTCCTGAAGAAGAAACAAAGGAAGACGTCCCTAGCGGGGTGGCGGGGGCAGGGACAAACAGGGGGCGAGGTCCCCAGAGAAGGAAATTCCATCAGCTGCCTCCTCCCACTTGCCCTTGGAAAGCCAACTCCTCTGCAGGTTTCCTCTCTGACTGCGGAGCCCCTGGTCCTGCCCCATGTCCCCAGTTCCCAGGGAGACACAGAGCAGGATCTGCTGGAGGCGGAGCCCAAGGGCAGACAGGAGAGGTCGTGTGGTCTCTGTGACCCATCTCGCCTTCCCTTTCTTCTCTCGGCTGGCTGCTAACACTTCCCAAACCCAAGTGCACCTGACTAATAAAGGCACCTGCAGGAAACACAGGATGTTCCTGTTTCTTTCAATCCCAAACAACACCCAACACCTTGATGTTTCCCGGCAGCTGTGCGGGAATTCAAGGACTCTGAGGTAACGGATCCTAACCCAAGAACCCAGCCACCTGGATGTCCCCACAGATGAGCGAGCCCAGTGACAATGGGACTCCAAATGGAGACCCCAAAGTTTTCCAGACCACGCCTCAGGGTCCTGTCTCAGCAGAGTCCTTACTTTCGCACAATCTGGTATTTTTCAGGGCACGTCTGACGTCTTTGAGGCCCTGGTGGTCTAAACCCAGGATCCCTGGGGGTTTCTCAGGAGGGGCCGGGTCTTCCCGAGGGTCAGGCGTGGGTGGGTGCAGAGCCTACAGTACCTTCACAATTTCCTGGGCAATCTGCCTGGTTTTGTTGACATCCAGGACGATCTTGGCATCCCTCACCACCGAATAGAGTGTCCGTCCCTTACAGAGGCTGCAAAGCAAACGGACAAGACCATTTACTGAAATGATGGGCAGTCATTAAGAAGTGACCCAGCGCCGTCAGGAGGAGCCACGTGGACGTGCTGCCCCCGTACCTATCGGTTAACAACCCGGGACCGAACCTCAGATCTGGTTCAGGGATGGAGATCTGGGGGAGACGTTCACACAGATTCTTCGAGAACTGCCTACAACTTCCTGGCAGGCAAAGACGCCTGCAGACTCTCGCGGCCTTCAGAGAGGGACTCGCCACCTGTAGCCCAGCCAGGGTCCCCCAGGCAGAAAGCTGTGCAGAAACCAACCGCAGGCTTCTGGGTCCTCAGACGCCACTCAGACAGCACTCTGCCCGCCGCCCGTTTGTCCCGGCTGCTCACGCCCGCTGGGAGCCGCCCGGGTGTGGGGACAGTGATGAACGACTAATAAAGTGCCAGCTGATGTGCGCTAAGGACCATCAGCAAACGATGCATTCGAGCCTCGTGTAAACAACCCGGTGACACCGCCCAACCAGACGCCGGTCCAGCTGGAGGGCTTCTCGCACTATTTTCAGCCTCATTGAGTTCACTTCGAGGACCAGCGGCTCAGGAGGAGAGGCAGGAGGAGGAAGGACATTATACAGCGAGAGCAAGGCCCTCTCCTGGAGCTGCCCGCACCCTCCCTCCCGTCCTTCCGCGGTGAGCCCGAGTCCAGCACACAGGTGCAGAATGACGGTGAATGAATGGACTCGAGATCCACCATGCTGTCCCTGGCCCCCGGCCCTGGGCCCGGCTGAAAGAAGAATGTCATTATGAAAATTAAAATTTCCATCTACATCAAAGTAACAGCATGCATGTTCTTCTCGAAACCCGCAACTCCGTTGCTGTGACACTCTAGGATTATATTCATTCACGTAGTATTTATTGAACCCTGGTTGTGTATTCGATTTTGCTGAAATCGTTATTTCCTGCAGTTGAGCAAGAACTGTGGTATAGCAAGCAACTCAAATCCCAGCCCTGCCCTGACTGTGTGTCTTTGGATGGGTTACTTAACCTCTCTGGGCCTGTTTCCTCATCTACCAAAGGAACCTCGTGACACACACCTTGTCATTGAGTTTGAGGACTGAACGAGACAAAGAGAACAATGCCTGGCACTTGGTGGGAAGTACAGTAAGCCAGTTAAGCACACAGGGGTCTCGAGCCAGACTCTACAGGAGGAGGATCCTCATCTGTCAGGTACTGGTTGTGTAACCCCTGGCAAGATTAGCACCCTCTCTGTGCCTCAATGTCATTATCTGTAAAATGAGGCCAATGGTTCTGGTCTCCTAGGATTATTAAGAATCACCTGAACTCAGATGTGTCAAGGAGTAGACACTTCTTCATGCCTAACACATAGTAAGTCCTCATGAAGTACTGGCCTGTTATGAGAGGAAGAAAATGATCAATAAAATCATGACACAGACACACACACCTGCTTGTGCAAATCTATAAATGATATAGACACCTCTCACACTGTCTGCCTCCCCTGTCTCTAATCTGTCTACCCATCCGTACACACACTCATCCCAAATGCACCTATAGCAGCTGTGATTTTCCTTTTTTCTTTTTTGTCGCAGGGATTATTGAACCCAAGGTCCACGCAACCACTGAGCCACATCCCCAGTCCTTTTAATATATTATTTTGAGGCAGGGTCTGTTAAGTTGCTTAGGGCCTCACTAAGTGGCTGAGGCTGGCTTTGAACTCTCGATCCTCCTGCCTCAGCCTCCCGAGCTGCAGGGATTGCAGCAGATGCCACAACACCTTTGAGTTTGACTAAGGCTGGTTTCTTCACCTGCCTGAGGTGAGAATCCCCAGGCAGCTGACTCACAGGGGTTCTGACTCACCTGTCCAGGGTGGCCCAGATGTCAGCAGGAGGCTGCCCAGATGACTCAAGGCTACCCCACCCCCCAGCTGTCCCAGCCAGTGTTTGCTAAGCTGCTGGGGGTGGGGGGTGTGGTGGGCTGAGCAGCCAATTAAGACATATTGACATTTAAATATTCGCGATGGCGGAGACCGTGGGTGGATTCCCTCCCCTGGATACTCTGTTCTCGATCAGCCTCCTACACTCATTACAGGCCGGGGCCCTCCCCACGGCTGCCAGCAGAGCAAAATGATTGCAGGAGGCTCAAGAGTCCCAGAGTGGCCTCCCGTTTCCCGGCGAGCTTCAGAGGCCGGTGCCTGCTGCATCCTCCTTCCCAGCAGCTGCTACTAGTCTTTCCTTTCTCCCCTCACTGCCTCCCGGCCTCCGGAGCTGCCAGACAAACCAGCATGGGCGGGTCGGGTCTGAATCGCCGCAGACTCAGTTGGCCGCATCTACCCATTGAAACCCACAAATAACCCGGATCGGCCATTCCCCCAAGACCACTGGCGCCCGTTCACCCCAGAGAGGCGCTGGAACGTGCTCGATGTTACTAGCAACCCGTTTGTCTGAGCAACAGACTGCGCGAGAGCGTTGCGCTGAGATTCCTCGGTTGAAACCCCAGCCTCCTCCCTAAGAGGGCGAGGAGTGGGCGGTGGGAGGTGATGAGGTCATGCGGGCAGAGCCCCCCGTGGCCCCGATCAGGGCTTCCATAAGGGGTCCCCAGAGAGTGCCGTCGTTCCCTGTGGGTACGATGAGGAGGGGGCCATCCGGGACCCGATGAGGGTCCTCGCCGGAGCTGGACTGCGCTGGTACCCCAATCTCAGACGTCCAGCCTCCAGACTGGGAGGGAGAAGGCTTCTGCTGCTCGCAAGCCGCCCGGGATGTGGGGCTTCGTTGCAGCATCCCAAACTCAGACCCATCTAGGGCCAGCGGCAGAAAAATGGAGAGAGCGGGATCCAGCCGGGAAGCAAACACGCCCATCCTGCCGGCGGCCGAGTCAAGCACCGCTCACGGGACGAGGCTCAGCAACCCAGCCTCTGAGGCCAGACCAAGACCGCGGAAGGCGCCGTTGCTATCAAGTGCAGAGCGGAGGACGCTTGTCTGTGTGCCGACCTGTTATAGGACGGACCTGTGTGTGTGTGCGTGCGCGCGTCGGGGGCTGGAAGGAGCACCCGGGGCCTGGCACAGGCCGGTCCCGAGTGGAAGTTCCCTGCGCTCTGCTCTCGCAAGCTGGCCGGAGGTGCAGGCCAGTCATCTTTAAAAGACAGAGTGCGCTTTAAGCATTTCAGCGAGAAAGGAATGAGCGACTGGTAGGTGGCGCTGAGATCGAGGGTCTCCACCAGCACCGACACCCCAGGCAGCCACCCCAGATTCTCCATGTGGTCCCGCTGAGCATCGCCTGTAGGAAGAGATTCCGGCTCCAGGCCTGGCTGCAGCCCACGTGGGTCTCCACGAGCGGCCGAGGGAGGCGCAAGGTGACGCTCAGCCCAAAGGAAGAGCAGCCGCCGGGGTCCAGGGCGACCAGGCCAGGGGAGCCTGAGTGTCCATGGAAACTCTTCTGGGCCTGGCGTTCTGGTGGCTGACAGCAGGTGGGAGGAGCGAGCAGGTCCCAGGACCTGTGCTAACGTCCACCAGCCGCCCCACCATCTCGCCAGGTCTGCATTACCACCCGACTTGACAAGAGGTGTGGAGACCTCAGGGAGTGAGGGACCAGCTGTCCCCCACACAGCCACCATGTCCACACGTGGCTGTCCCCATCTCCTCCCCACTGTGGGGTGCTCCATTATTGCACCTCCTTTTCAAGTGGTAGGGAAGCAGCGCCCCTGAGTCCAGGTGAACCAAGGGAGCCAGAACCCCTCCACCCCTTGCCGTTCACCACCTGCTGAATGACGGTGGGAAGCCGCTTCAGCCTCAGTTTTCTCATCTGTAAAATGGGACGGTAGAAGCAGCCATATATGCCAACACAGACTGAGCTTTCCAGGTGCCAGACACCTGCCTGGGGCACAAGAGCCCCGGGAGGTAGGTATTCGCACGGCACTTCACTGAATCCGAGATGCACGCGTCACATCTCAGCGTCCCAGACGCCAGCATGCATTCTGCCACCAGGCACAGGTCATAGTTGAGGGGCACTGCACTTCTTCCTTGGTGGTCCGTAAAACCAATGATGCGGAATCTAACTGAGGGCATCCTAGATCAATGAGGTATGGTGTCAGCTCTACAGACGAAGAGTCTGAAGGTCAGGGAGATTAACTGAGGCTGGATTTTTTTTTTTTAATTGGCAGGTGAAATTGTGTATATTTATTGTGTACAACATATTTTGAAATCCATGTACACTTTGCAGAATGGCTAAAGCGAGTGATTGAACACCTGCATCACCTGGAATCCTTACCATCTCGGGGAGGGGCGGTGAGAATGCTTAAAATCTCTTCTCTTTCAAGTATAAGATATTTCCTTACAGCTGAACCCGCCAGGACATACGACAGATCTCCTGAACGTGTTTGTCCTAATTAAAATTCCATGTCCTGTGATGGACACCTCCCGGGCACCCCCACTGGGCTGATTCCACCTCTCGGCCACTGGGAAGAGCTCTGTCTCCAGCCTGCTGTCCCCACGTCCCTTCAACGTGTCCATTCCACTGCCTTCGGCTAAGCACGCCGAAGGCCTGACTCTGGAAACGGTACCCTGGAGGCCGATCTTCGCTTCTTAACAGCTTTCTCTGAGACTCCGCCACAGGAAGACCTCCAATAAGTGGTAGTTTTAACGTCAACTACCACCATCACCCAAAGCCATGAAGATTAATGAGACCCGCTGTCCTCGGGGGCAGAGTTAGTCTGGAGGTCAACAGAAGGTGTTCCCGTGGATAAAGGATGCAGTCAGTACCTCTGGAGCTTCTCGGCACACACACACACACACTCACACACACACACTGGGTATCTCCCTAGGCAATGCGAATCCTGTTTCTCCAAGAAGAGGTAAAGGACAGGGAATCTCCAATTCTATCTGCAGCCCCAAACACCTCGGCGGCCTGGCTCACAACCCAAGGGGCACCACAGACTCTGGCCGAGATGGCGCTTGGGGACAAGATGCTCATTGTGGACCAGCCTGAAAGGGGTTTATCGGACGGTCATTGGGAAGATTTATCTCTGTCCAAACTGGTTCACTCCATCCAAACTGGCCGGGAGAGACATCTGGGACGCCACTTCCTTTCTCCCTCTGTGGAAGGGGGCTGGCTGGGGGCAGCTGCCTCTGAGACCTGTCAGTTGACTCCCTGCCTCGCTCTGCCCCTCGGAGCCCCCAGGGCCTTGGACATGCGCTGTGTCTGCCCCTGGGCACGCTCAGCCCAACGGAGGCCTCCAAGGACATCCCTGATGTATCTCCTGGTCCCTGGAACTGGTGGATGTTTATCAGATGTGGCAAAAGGGACTTTTATCGGAAGTGACTAAGTCAAGACTCTGGAGTGAGGACGATACCCAGATGGACCCCAAGGTAGACAAAAGGGAGCACCAGAGAGAGGGCGGAGCCTGAGCCGAGTGACGGATGTGGGAAAGACTCCACCCACCACTGCACCTCCAGAGAGGCAGGAAGAGGCCACAGGCCAAGCCCTGCCGGCAGCTTTGGAAGCCGGAGAAGAGAGAAACGATTCTCCCCTGGAGTCTCCAGAGCATGGAGCCATGACCACACCTTCATCTGGACTCAGCCAGACCCTCCTGGGACATCTGACCTCCAGAACTGTAGCATGAATTGCTTCTGTTTGAAGCCACCGGCCTGTGGCCTTGGTGACATGAATTCAGTGAGGTACATACTATGTCTTAGGTGGATGTGAGGCAGCAAGAGACCGCACAGGTACAGGGCTTGGTCCAGTGCCTGGCTGGAGGGTGTCTGCCTGAAAGTGGCCCACAGTGTCACTAATAAAATCATTCCTAATATTAGTGCTAGTCATGGATGCGGCGCTGCCGGGTTCTGATTCCACCCCGCGTTCTGGGAGATGATTGCAAAAGCTGACCAGGTCACTCTGCTGCCTTGGTGGCTCCCCATGGCTCTGCAAAACCAGGTCCCCAGTGCCCAGAGTTCCCGCGCAGTCTGGCCCTGTGGAGAGACCTGTTCTCCTCTTGTTCGACTCTCTCCTTCATCCACGGAGCTCCAGCCACGCCAGCCCAGCCCAGAGCCGTGGCCACTGCTGTTCCTCAGCCTTCAGTGCTGCCCCTACCGGCCTCCCGGACTAGGCCACTTCCGCCCACAGGTCTCCGAAGCACTGGGGCCTCTGCCCTGCTGACGCCGGCCGAGGTTGTGATTGACACGTGTTGGCTGCAGCCTTGGGTTCCCCTCCGTCTCCCCCGTGGACTCTGAGTCTGTGGGGGCAGGGGTAGGCCCATATGGTTGCTACTACACCCCAAACTACCAGCAGCTTTGAAGAAATGAAAGAACAGACCCAGGGCTACCAGCTGCTTCACCTGGCTAGGCCTCTTGCTGTGGTTTGACCGTGTCCTGCAAAAGTCCAGGTGTTGGAAACTTAGTCCCCGAAGTCAGATGTCAATGGTATTTAAAGGTGGGGGGTCTTTGGGATGTAATTAGGCTTGGAAGAGGTCAGGAGGGTGGGGCCGCCATGATGGTATGAGTGACTTTATAAGAAGAGGATGAGAGACCTGAGCTAACAATCCTTGCCGTCTCCCCACATGATGACGTCCACCATGTTATGATGCAGTCAGGGGCCCTCACTAAGGCCAGCACTAGAGGCTCTTGGACTACCCAGCTTCCAGAACCATGAGCCAAATAAATTTCTGTTGTTTTTTTTTTTAAATAAATTCCTTGACCTGGGGTGTTTTGTTATAGCAATGGAAAACAGATGAAGACACCTCCTCTTCCAACACTCCCGGAACTTAGATCCCTACCTTGGCACCATTACCAGGGAAATGAGAACCACTTCTTGGGGATCTGCACCCTCACTTTTCTTTGCTCACTCGCTCATGAGCTTGAGGTTGTGTAAGAGTGGTCCACTTTGTGCTTTGAATATAGCCTTTGCTGCTCTGCCATAGAGACTTGATTTTAAAACAGACGAGTCCTTTCTCTTCCTTTCTCCCGCCCCTCCCTATTCTTTGGGGGTGGGGGGAGCAGGATTACCTTCCTTCCCCATCCTAGGCAGGGTGAGCTGTCCCTGAGCACACACCCAGCCACCACAGGAACAGGAACAAAGTAGCTCAGACTTCTCGGACTTGGAGGAAGGCCCCAGAAGATCTCAGAAATGACTACCTCCCAAATTGACAAGCGAATTACAGCTCCTGACAGAGAACACTTGGAACGTTGCCCTTTGAATCACCTCTTTAAAAAGCCCTGTTCCTCCTAAGGGGCAGAATTAGCCTCTGGGACAAGAGTCCCCTGTGTTTCTTCTTTACTAGCAAAGCAATAAAACTTCTTTGTTCTTTTTCTCAAAACCATGTCCTTGCTATTGGATCGGCAATGAGGACAAAGACAGAGTTCTAAGTGCCCCTAGGTAAGGGTCTGGTGGTGCATTTGTGGTGGATGGATTGGGCTTACGGACATGTTGGTCTTAGCTGTAAATATCCCACACAGGGCATTTATGGTCCCCTTTGCCACAGTCCTCACCACTCCCTAATGTCACCTACTGGCCTGCTTTCTGCATTTACATCACTTGGCCAGAGCACAGAAGTTTTAAGGACAAGACCAGTGGCTGAAGACCAGAGCAGGCCTTCGGATTCCCTGAGAACTTGTTTAAGCCAGTGGTGACTGGCCCTGCCCCCAGTTTCTGATTTGAGATTTCTGGGTTGGGATTCAAGACTTTGTATATCTAATAAGTTTCCAGGTGATTCTGATGCTGGGGCTCTGGGTCTACACTTGGAGAACCACTGGTCATGGTGATTCATTTCATCAAGACATAATCAGTAAAGTTTGAAATCCATTTGGTGAGTGCCAATGTGCCAATGCGGACCTGGGAGGGCCCCAGGTCCAGAAACTGCAGTAGGCAAGACAGACCCCGTCCCGAATCCCACAGGGCTGACCGCCTACCAGAGAAGGAGACAATAAGCAAGCAAAGAAAGGAGCGTTCAGAGAGGTACTGTGCTGGGAAGAGACCACACAGATTTATCAGATAGAGTAGATGGGATTGGGGGCTTCTCTAGCCAGGGTGCTCAGGGAAGGCCTCTCTGGGGAGATGACCTCCATGCTGAGAGCCGAATGGGGAAAAAGCCAATCATGTGAACATCTGGGGCTGGAATTTTAGTCAAGAGCCCAGCCTGTGCAAAGGCCCTGAGGTAGAACTCAGCTTGGTGTGCTGAGAGCCACCATTGGGGCCACTGGCAGGACCCCAGCGAGCACCTCCCAGGCTCTCCTCAGGGTTCACACTCCAACTAAAGGCAGAGTTGGGTGGAAACAGGGCCAGGCTCTGACGGATTGGCATGCCCAAGGCAGTTGGTTTACAAATCAGTCGTTATTTTAAAAACGCTCCGGCTGTCGGAAAGGATTTACGACCCCTCTGCTGCTCACTCGATTCTCGGCGTCCCCTGACATCTCAAAACCCAAATCCCACCTCATGGTCACAGGCTCCTTCCCCTCCTTCCCTTGAGTGAATAAATCATTCGGAAGGACAATCGGCACTCTCCACCGAGTCCCAGCCTCAGGCAATCTCCGACTTCCAAGCCGTTTACCAACTGAAACAGAAGAAATGAAACCCTGCGACTCTGGGGCTGGAGAATAAAGTGATGCCAGGCAGCTTCTTATACAATCAGGCAATGCCAGCCAGACAGCAGGACACCCAGGGTTCACCACCCGATGCGCCGACGCGTCCAGGAACGGGGAGTCGTTGAGTCCCTCCGAAGGGATTGGCCAGAACCATGAGGGCCGCCTGCCAGACGGGGGGTCATGGGAAGTGAGCCCAGGTGCCTACGGAGGGCGGGGCTTTGCTTCTGCCCAGGCACCTGCCCTGCCCTCTGCCAGCCCCTGACATGGCTGCAAAGCTCAGAGGAGTGGGAGGAAGTAGGAAGCAGAGACTCTCCCTGGTTTACCGTCCTCTTCACCCCACGGCTGCATCTGATTTTGCTAAATCAAGAGACCAGAAGTGGGTTGCTCTGGGTCCCTAAGAACTGAGACATGGCATCTGGGCCAGGCTAACCAGGGTGCCCAGGGAAGGCCTCTCTGGGGAGGTCACCTCTATGCTGAGAGCCGAATGGAGAAAAATCCAACCATGTGAAAGTCTGGGGGCTGGAATTCCAGCTAAGGGCCCAGCCTGTGCAAAGGCCCTGAGGTAGAAGTCCTGACTGTGACTCTGTGCTGCTGGACACAGTGACATTCGCCCTGCCTGGTCTGGGCTGTGCAGGACAGGAGCACTCCAAGGCCACAGGCAGCCACCTGGGGAGGTGTGACCTTCGGCTCACTGTAGGGAAGAGTGACTGGGCATCCCTCTGCCTGTCATTGTGTGGTTCAGCCACGTCCAGGACATTGTCCAAGGACACCTTGAAATGTGCCCTTCCTGGATCCTGAATCGTGTTTCCTCTGCCTCTCCTGAGAGTCAGACTGCACATCTCATCCGGATCCCTCCCACGGCCAGCCTTCCAGATCCCTCAGCTTGTACTTAGTGGGTCTGCCAGGTTGGCCACCTCGTATTTATCCCTTGCTAACAGTTTCCTCTAAATGCGCTGCATTTCAAAAATCAGTGTACTTGTTATGGTTTAATGGGTTTCCCAAAGTTCACGTGCTATGAACTCAATCCCCAGACTCACACCTTAATGGTGTCTGAAGGAGAGGCATTTGGAAGGGGCTGAGGTCACAAGGGCCGGGGCCATGAGGGCAGGAAGAGGTGGGAGCCAGCTCACTGCTCCCACGGCTGAGAGCCGCCATCTTGTGCTGCAGCCTCTGGCCAGATGCAGCGCCATGCTCTTGGCTTCCTGGCCTGCAGAACCAGGAGCCAAGCAGAAGTCTACTCTTCTTCAGTTTGTTTCAAAGGTTTTAAAAAAATTTGTTCTAATTAGTTACACATGACTGTGGAATGCACTTTGATATATCATACATAAAGGAGTAGAATCCCACCGGTCATATAGTTATACCCTGTACCCAGGGTACTAATGTCCAATTCATTCTCCTCTCCTTCCTACCACCATGCCCCTCCCCTCCCTTCATGTCCCTCTACCTAATCTGAAGTACCTCTGTTCTTCCCTAGCACCCCCACTTATTGTGAATTAGCATCCGCATACCGAGAAAACATTTGGCCTTTGGTTTTTGGGGACTGGCTTATTTTACTTAGCATGATATTCTCCAGCTCCATCCATTTACCTGCAAATGCCATAATTTCATTCTTCTTTAAAGCTGAGTAATATTCCATTGTGTATATACACCACATTTTCTTTATCCATTCATCTGTTAAAGGGTACCTAGGTTGGTTCCACAGTTCAGCTATTATGAATTGAGCTGCTATAAACATAGATGTGGCTATGTCACCGCAGTGTAGTGATTTCAAGTCCTTTGGGTATAAACCGAGGAGTGGGATAGCTGGGTCAAATGGTGGTTCCAGTCGAGTTTTCTGAGGAATCTCCATGCCACTTTCCAAAACAGTTGCACCAATCTGCAGCCCCACCAGCAATGCATGAGTGTAGCTTTTCCCCTTGTCCTCGCCAACACTTATTGTTGCTTGTATTCTTTTTAACCACGTGTACCTCAGATAGAGCACTAATCTCCAGGATATATAAAGAACTCAGAAAACTTAACACCAAAAAATAAGAATAATCCAATCAGCCAATGGGCTAAGGAACTGAACAGACCCTTCACAGAAAAAGATACACAAGCCCAACACAGATCTGAAAAAATGTTCAACATCTTTCGAGCAATTAGAGAAAATGCAAATCAAAACTCTCAGATTTCATCTCACCCCCATCAGCATGGCCATGATCAGACTTCTACTCTCTCTGAACTCCCAGTCAGCAGCGCTGTCGCAGCAACAGAAAACGGGCCAGGTCATGTTTTAAACAGCAACACCATTATCAGGCAGAAAGCCCGAGGGTCCTCTTTTTGTAAAGCAAAATAGACAAGGAAGGTGTTCAATACCAGCCCTGAACAGACTCGCTCCTTAATGTCAGGACGGCCAGCGCAGGTGACAAGACAGAAGGGCTGACTCCTGGCTCAGACGAGGTGACATCCTCACGGGGCAGACAGGCGATAAGCCAACGAAATCACCGCACATCAGAACCAGAGCAACGGAGACAGACGCACGCGGCACCCGGCTAATAGGGCAGTCGGGTTGGCGTCTTGGAGGACAGCAGGGTCCCCTCCCACTGATGTCACTCTGTATCTGTGCAGACTCTGGGCCCATCTGTGACGACTTCTAATCAAGCACTCTGCTGACCCCTCAAGAAGGACAGTGGCCTTCTGCTTAGGACGAGGACCGTCCCCCAAGGGCCTTCCAGGGTGCCAGGGACACGGCCAGACGTGTCCAGGCATTGTCTCACGGAAGGCCTGCGCCAACTCTGTGATGTGGGTCTGGTCATTCGGGCTGAACCGATGGGGAAACTGAGGCTACAAGCCCCACCCACCCCCCAGTTGGGGACCCGCATTCCAGCATCAGAACCACCTGAGATCACATTCTGCCACTACTGAGCCGCGGATTCTGAATCAAGTTCACGCTCCAGGTCACTCAGCCCTGGTGGGATACTTCCCAGCCATTATCCTGCGAGGGCAGAGAACGCTCCTCTTGTCTCCTGCACCAGTAGGTGCGTGACCTCGAGCGTGCGGTCAGTACCTGCTCCTCGGCAGGGCCTGGAGACCAGGTGGGCTGACAGGCTTCCACGGAGCTGTCTCTTGCCAGACACTAAACTGAGACGGTCTCTCCTGCTAAGGGGAGGGACACTACTTCCAAATGAGGGAATTCACGTGCAGGACGTAGAATCGTCTCTCCGGGCTCCCACAGTAAGTAGGCAACGGGGTAAGACATCCTTCCAGAATTTCCTAAGACTCCTGGGAAAAGGGAAGAATTCAGCAGACCGGCTGACCCCTGGTTCAGAAGCGTCACCTTGGAAACCCTGTTTGTCCAGCTTGGCAGATACTGTCCCCCACCCCCACTCTTGGCTTTTCCTTCTGTCCTCCAAACTCAAGGTCAGACCGTGTTAACCCTCAGCAGTCCTGGGCTGCTTCTGTCTGGGGATTCCCAGCTGCCACCCAGAGACAAGCCAAGCAGGCTGGAGATGGCTGGACAGGAGGGTCTCCAGAGCTGCGTGGGGCATCTTTGACCGCAGCAGGCAGGGTGAGCCAGGAACTGGAACGGGGTGGGCAGAACAAGGGACAGCAGCTTCCCACATCCACCATCCCTGGGGAGGGCCGTTTGAGGCTGCGACAGGGCTTTACCTGCTGGCTTAGCACAAGAAAGAGGCCACAAGCCAAACCCAGATCAAATTCCTAAGGATGCTTTACACCTCTTTTCTGCTCAAGGTGCCCCAGGGGACAAGGAGACCAAGGAGACCTTGTCCCTGCTGCTGCCCCCTCCCCCGGGCTGCAGAGCGAGACACTGAGTTCTTGTCGGCAGACCAGAACCACATTTATTTTTCGGCTGAACAGTAAACGGAATTACTGTCTTAAAAGATGTATACATCTATCACCTAATTTATATGCATTAAAAATTCACCAGGGAGGAGAGAGTCCAGGGTGTTAGGAGAGCTATCTCCAAGGACTGGGATTTGGAGTTTTATACTTTTTTCTTCTGCTTATCTCTCTTTTCTAAATTTTTCCCCCCAATAAACACGTGTTACTTTTGTAAATTGAGCAAAAAGGAAGAAAGAAGGGGAAAAAAGTACCTCCGAGTCGGACTGAAGTGAGACCAGATAGTTAACAGCCTGGAAAATCCTGGCTAGCGAGAAACAGGGGTCAAAGAGCAGTCTGAACCGAGATCCGGCTCCAGAGAGCTCAGCTGGTTGAGCTGCTCCTGAGGTGGGAAGCATATCTGCCCCTTCCGTCTGTGGCCCAGAGTTTGGCACGTCCTGGGCACCAGGCACATGCCTGGTGCTTCCTGGAAAGCCCAGTGGGTCTCCCTCTCTGGCCAAGATCAGTGGCTAAGTTATTTGATTTTTACAAAATAATTGTGTAGCTGGTAAGAGGAGAGGGGGCAGGCAGATGAGTGGTGGGTGCCACTCCCCAAAATGGGGAGCCCCAGAGCTCAGAGGGCAAAGGAGGGCTGAGGATGCTCTGAGGGGGACAGGGAAGGGCAGTGAGCCAGCCGGGGCATTGCCCGCCTCTGCCTGATCCTTAGAGATGGTCTGATCCTTAGAGATGAGGGGAGAAGAGGGGAGAGAGAAGGAAGAGGAGGAGGAAAGGAGGAAGAAGAAAAGTTTAGCCTTCCTAGGGGATGATGGGAATATCCCCTGAGCATGGCGTAAGAGGAGACATCTAGGGGACAGGGCATGCACAGACACGCACGAAGTTCAGGCTGTAGACTAGCGTTAGGGATCACCGGGTCTACCCACTTTACGGAAGAGACCAGAACATGGAAGGGGCATGGAATTTCCCAAGGTTGGCTTTCGACTAGCCCAGGTTCCATCTGAAGCGAACCCCTGTTCCTAGAGCCAGGGATCTACTCTGCCTCCCGAGAATTGGGGGAACACTGTTTGAGAACCTTCGCACAAACATTCCGCTAAGGGTCTTCCGTGAGCTCGTTTAGTTCTAGCCTCTGTCCCTAAGACTGGTGTGATTCTGATTTCACAGCCCAGCCGATCCAACAGTCCCACCCCTAGTGCGGTGCCCGGCAGGGGAGCAGAGCCCGAGAGACGAGGTCATCTGCCAAGGCCGTGCAGCTGGTAGGGGCTTGTCCCTAACCACTGAGCTACGCGGCCTCTTCGGAAGGAGAAGGGATGGGGGTCTGAGGGACAAGGTACCCACATTTCCAAGCTCCATGAACAAGCCTTGTGTGCACTTCACTCCCACAAAAGCCCTGAGAAGGAATTTTTCACCTTTCCATTTTTCTAAAGATGAAGGAAAGACACAGGAGGATCCACCTCTGTCCCGGATCCTCCTCTGCCAG
Source organism: Sciurus vulgaris (assembly GCF_902686455.1). Lineage (NCBI taxonomy): Eukaryota > Metazoa > Chordata > Mammalia > Rodentia > Sciuridae > Sciurus > Sciurus vulgaris. The sequence continues at coordinate 140,367,797 of NC_136468.1, read as the reverse complement.
GCCTGAACAGAAGCTGGGCTCAGCATGCCCAACGTCCCGCGGTGCTGGGAGGCACCTCAGCGGGACCCACAAACCACGGCCCCCGGTTCCACCTGGCGCAAGGCCTGCTTCCCCCTGGCCACGAGCTAAGGATGCTTTTTCGCTCCTTTTAGTAGCTGAAAAAAATTTCGAAAGAATGATTTCTTGTGACGCGGGAAGAGGATGGGAACCCACATTTCAGGGGCCACGGTAGCATTCCATGGGAACGGGGTGACACCCTTGCTTCGCCAACTACGGCTGCGTTCACACCACGGTGGCCGAGGAGAGTTGTGGCAGAGACCGGGTGACAAGGCTGAAGAATAGTCTCCGTCGGGCCCTTTACAGAAAAATGTGTTTGACCCTTGCCCTGAGAAATCAGGGCGGGGGCGGCAGAAACTGGGCAGCCAGAAGCAGGGCCTTGGCCGCCCTGAAGAGCCCTTTCTGCAGTGGGGTCTGGCTGTGGTCAAGGCCGAGGGGCTTTGCCCCACGTCCACCAGCTCCTCCATTCCTTCACTCAGCCGCTCCTGCCTCCCTGCGTCTTGGGCCCCTACCAGAGCCCCTACCCTGCGGGGACCGCGTTGGGTATGGGCACGTCCAGTCTGGTGGCCAGGTAGGCAGCACACAGCAGGCATCAGGGCTCTGCTGGGGGCTGAACTGGGCTGACCGTCCACAATCCCGGGTGGCACGGTGCTGGCTCTAGACAGAACTGCCTGCTGCCACCCCAGCCGGTGAAGGCCAATGCCCAGCACGGACTCCCCTCCATACAAATCCTGTGCCTTTAAATCTTCCACCTCATCTTCGTTCCCAGTGTAAAACCCGACACCCAGCCCTAAGAGAGCCTTCCCAGGCAGCCCCGGGGCACTAAATTAGCGGGACACACGCTCATCCAAGCGAGGCGAATCCCAAATTGCTTTAGAATGCCTTCCTTACAGACCACTGGCTTGGACAGGGCCACCAGGGAGGAAATGACCTGACCCACTGACATCACACAAAGGACCCCTGGAGCTGGATAAAAAGTCACGGGCGTGACCCTGGCCTGTAGAAACACACAGCGGTGTGTGCGTGGGTTCTAGGTCCTGGGGGCGTAGGCGTCCGTCTGTGCCCCTCTGTGTGCACGAGCTTTGCACACACCAGCCAGTGTTTACCTGTGAGTGAACAGATACACGTCCACGTGCCGAATGCAGCTGCGTGGGATGCACCTTTATCCTTAGGGTTTGGATGAGTGTCCCCACACGTAAAGGCTCGGTCCTAGGCTAGGGGTACTGGAGAGTGCTGGGATGCTCTCAGAGACAGAGACAAGAGGGAGGCCCCAATCAGCAGGGCCTCCTGCTCTTAGACTTGATCCTCCAGAACCATGAGCCAAAACAAACCTTTCTGTCTCTCTCTTCATAAGTAGCCTGTGTCGGGTATTTTGTTATAGTGATGGAAAGCAGACAGATACATCCACGCTTGTGCGTCCTTCAGACAGTGCTCTGTCCCTGCATTTTCCCTGGTCTTGGAAATACTCTAATCAATTATGTGTCTGGAAACTGTAGGTTTGGGTTGGGGGAAGATGGGGGTTGGGGTGGGGTGGGGAAAGGCTGCTAATGAGGAGAGGCTTTTTTTGGTTGTTTTTTGTGTTTTTGTTTTGTTTTGTTTTGTATTTTGAAGTGATAAATGCTCTGAAATTAGATTTGGGTAATAATCATCCAATTTTGTTAATATACTAAAAATCACTGAACTGGATGTACATTTTCAATGATTTATGGCATAGAAAGTAGACATCCACCAAACTGTTGAAGAAGGAAAAAAAAAAATCCGAAGTTTACTAAAATTCTGACTCATTTCTTCCCGTCCCATTTGCTGAGATCCCTGGGCTGGGGAATAAAGCGGGAAAAGGCTGCTTTCTGGGCTCTGTCATTCAGAGAAGGAATTTCTCATTGTGTCGGTTTCTACAGCCCAGACCTCCGCTTGCCTGCAGGAACGAACATTTGGGCTTTTCCCCCTGGAGGAACTGCATGTAGAAAGCAGAGGACCCAGGGGACACAGGAGGTCTGGGGGCAGGAAGGCCGGAGTGGACACCGGGAAATGGACTTCCATTTCCTTACACTCCAAGGAGAAGGGAGGACACTGGAGAGCCAGGGGAGGGGGGTGCTGGGAAGAACCACTCCCTTTAGAAGGAGAAACTGAAGCGTGGAGAGGAGTGGGGACTTGGGCCAGCAGCAGCACTCAGCGGCTAGAAGCCTGGAATTTGAAGTCAGGGCAGGGATCCAAGCTCCGTACCCAGCTGACACACTTGAACTCTGAGGCTGCTTAAAATAAGGGCAGGTAGACACACCTGCCTCTTTCTGGAGTATTAAACTAGAAAACCCTTGCAAGGAAGAGGCCATGTCAATGCTCACAGAACCCTGTTCCATTCTGCTCCCTCCCAGGCCCACTGGGGACTATCGTTCCCAGTGGGTTGGCAGTTAGGCAGCTCCTAACTCGTTCTGGTCAATCACAAGTAACCCCTGTCACTTCCAGGTTGGAGTACTTAAAGCCCATTGCCCAACCACCAGTTCTTCTCTCTCCTGGTGCTGCTGTGACCCAGAAGGCTCCTGATGAGTGACAATATTAGGACTAGCCTGGATCTCTGAGCAATTGCATGAAAAAGAGTTGCCTTGGAGGACTGTCCAACCCACCGCTGGCTTCATGTGAGCTAGAAATAAGCTTTCTGAGTAAGGAAAGAGATTTTTAGGACTGTTTTTGTCATGGCAGCATACGCCTAACCTATCCTGACTAAAAGGACATGCAAAGAGGTTTGGCACATCAAAAACACTCAATAACTATTGGCCACCGTGGTTGACAAATGGGCCCCCAAATACAAAGTGAATGAGAAGAAAATGTAGAGAGGAAGGAACAACAGCAAAATCAACAAAATAAGATGCCGTGGTTTGGGTCAAAGTACTACAAAAAACATCTGTAGAGGAGCCAAACAGTCTGGTTTAGGGATTATATTTTCCCTGGTATTGAAGAACCGTGGTTCTTTTCCAAATGGCCACAGACACCTCCATTTGTATGTAACTGAGCGACACAGTCATTTTAAAGAACCACAGGCAAATGGGAATCTCTGTTTGTGAGATTCAATTTCAAGTTTTTGTTAATAGCTTTCTCCTGCTTCTCTCAGATAGAAAGCGAGTCACCCCAGGGATGTGACCTCACCTCTCAAGCATTTAAAAACAGAAAATAAATGTCCAGAGAGATTAAAAACACGGGTTCAGAGCCCTGAAAGGTTGTCACGTGATCATGTTGCCTCTTCATGGGAAAGAGGAAAACTCCATGTAATCCTATTATACAAATTTCCATTAGTCACCAAGTCTCACCTTGGTAATCTGTTTCAATTGAAAGTCCTGTCATCCTCCGAAACCCAATTTAGGCAGTGCAGGAACAAAATGTAAGTTGGTGCCAATTTCTCAGAGATGGGCCAAAATCTTCACTCAAGTTCATTTGAGGTTGTTTTTCCCCTTACACTCTTAACTTCAGGGCCCTGAAAGAATTCTTTCCCAGGGCTGATGTCGGCACCTTGCCCTCCCAGGCCGGAAGTTCCACACAGGCTCTCCAGCTTCTAGCCCCAAAGTTTCCAGGGTGAAGATGCAGGGCTCTTAAGCCGTGCCCAGCCCCCTCCCCCACCAAGGGACACGGGCTTTGGGGAACTCTCTGGAGGTTGGCAGTAGAAGGAGCCCAGGCTTGGGGCCAGGGTGCAAGCAAGAGTTAGGACCAGCAGGCCGTTCACTCCCCAAAGCTCAAGACCAGAGTCCCAGGATTCAGTGCAGAGGGCAGCAAATTCCAGTTTTGCTCTTTGGAACCTTCTGGAAATTTTTTTCCCCATGGATTTTTGACATGGTTGGTTGAATCTGCAGAGGTGGAGTTTTATTTTCCACGCTAACTAGTCTGTCCCTTCTCCCAAGAGCCACTGTTTTCTAGACTTCATTTCCTCTCTAATGTCTCATTCTTCGAGAACCGCCCATCCACCCGTCATGACCCTCCTCTGAGTCCTCTCCCTCTCCTTTGCACACCTGTTTACCTGGTGCAATGACTGCCGTGGGCTTTGTATCTTTGCCGTGGCTACTAAGGACAGGTGTATCTCAGAAAGCACTGGAATCCAGGACCAGCAAATGAACGAATACGCGAATTATCAACAAAGCCACGTTTGGACATTTCGACGGGGGACTCGAGTTCTGACCCTCCACACCTGGGCAGGAATCCTCCAAGTCAATACACATGCCACTAGTATCGGGCCTCACGAAGCATCTTCTCTATCAAAATTAGGAGCTAAATGTCAAGACTCTGAGTTGCAATTTCATAAATCCAACCAGGCAGCCTGGAAGAATGAGACTATGGATTTTATTGGTCCTCCACATCATATGCTAACATTCTTTTTGGCAGCCCGGAAATGACATTTCTCTCCTGAGCCAACATCACCTCTTTCGCCTCTTAGCAAACATGGATGCTCCCCACCCATCCCCCTGAATTGTCATTTGCAGTTATAAGTTCCATCCCTGTCTGGTTGTGTGGTGAGGGTCATTAACTCCAGAGCTTCACCAACACCATGCTGCTGAACACGGAAGAGCTTCATGCTGGCCACAGCCTGGCTGCACATACCCTGCATGGCGGGGAGGGAGCCCACTCTCGGGATTCTTCCAACGACGAAAATGGAGACGTTAACCCCAGTCTTTCTCCTGCCAGGTTGGAAGCTGAAGAGCAGCCCAGGGCAGAGCCCTTGAGTTTCAGCCTAAGATGCAGACTTAGGTACTTGCACCTCTGAGCTGACTATCAGAGGCACGTTATTGAACTTCTCTGAATCTCAAAGTTTCCTCATCTGTAAAATAAGGGCAAGAACACAGTCCTCCTGAGGAACGTGAAGGTGAGATTCCTGATTCCATTACAACAGGCTGCTTTGTCTTTCTGAACCTCAGGGTTTCAGCCATAGGTTGGGTTTAATAAGCCTGCTTCACTGTTCTGGAAGTTAAATTAGGTAATAGATCTAAAGTGTCACTATTGTGCCTGGCTTGAAGGGAGCACAGATGAAAATCGAGCTATGAATAATAAGGACATCACGGTACCCCCTTCTCTATGGTTTTGCTTTCTGTGGTTTCAGTTACTCAGGTTAAGTGTGGTCCAAAAATATTAAATGAAAAATTCCAGAAATGAAAAAATTCCTAAATTTACAATTGCACGCCATTTTGAGTAGTGTGATGAAATCTCACAACGTCTTACTCCATCCCAACCCCACTCTGCTGAGGGCGGGAATCACCCCTTTGTGCAGCGTATCCACACGGTATATGCTACTTGCCTGTTAGGTACTTAGAATCTGCCCAGCTAACAGACTGTCTGTCAAGTTATCTCAGTGCTTGCTCAAGTGACCATCACTAAGCTTAGTAATGAACCCAAATTGCAAAAACAGTGATACCAGCAAATCAGTTACGCCAAAGACTTACTTCCTTCAAGTGAAAATTTGAGATTGTTGGACTTAAGGAGGAAAGAAAAATATCCCATGCTGAGGTTGCTAAGATCTACAGCAAGAACAATTTTTTTAATCCATAAAACTGTGAAGAAGGACAAATAAATGTGTGCATTTTTGCCGTTACATGTCAAACTGCAAAAGGTAGAGACAGAGTACAGAAGTGCTTAGTCAGGACAGAAAAGTCACTAAATTATAGGGGGTGGTACTGCCGGCGTTTCCAGGCATCCACGGGGTTCTCGGAACCTATCTCTTGTGGTTTTCCATGGCCCAGTGATGCCACCCAGGCCCCGGCCGATCACTCTGGTTTCTGAGATGGGCCAAGAGGTTCACAGCCTCCATTCAGGTCATCGCCTGAGTGACAGAGAGCACCAGGGTGGCAGCCAAACCCAGAGCAAAATACCTGCAGACTTCAGGTCGCGGTGGGGTGTGGGATTCTGAAAGAGGCACCTATTCCAAAGGAAGCAGCCAGACCCCTCTGTCTTCAGACAGACAGACAAGGAAGGCGGAGTCTCGGGGAGGCGTCACAAGTCACAGCCACGCTAACCAAGACACTCACTGTGCGGAGTAGGCACGACGCCAGCGCATTCTGGCAGTCAGCACCCCTGCGGTCATCCAATCAGCAAATAAGTACTGAGCATCTCATCAGTGCTCAGTCCATCAGAGTACTGAGAATGCTGATGGTGGGTACTATTTCTGAGTACACTGAATGGCGGGTACTGTTTCTGAGTATGCTGATAGCAGGTACTATTTCTGAGTAGGCTGATGGTGGGTACTGTTTCCGAGTATGCTATGTTGATCAAATGCCTTCGCCCCAATACCGAAACATCAACCTAGACCCAAATGCCGAATTCGGACCGGAGCGGGCAGGAGAGGCTGAGGCGTGTCCCATGGAGAGGGACGGCTCTGAGGTCAGGGGAAGATTCCTGGCATGGCAAGGCAGGGCCACGAGGCCAGTGGTCCATCTGCCACCAGCCGCCCCTCTGCCTGCAGACCCCAAACCGGGGTTCTCAATCTGGCTGGGTTTCTGGAGTGGTAAACCTCCCCGCTGGGATGTGTTTGAACTACTGATTTGCTTAGCAAACTCTTTCTCTATAAATAATGAGTAAGTAAACACACGCCTGCCACGGATAAATTATTATGAGCCGGGAGCTAATGGGGTGCAAAGCAGCACCAGCAGCCCTGCTTTGGGTCTGTACTCCCTCCCCGCCACGGCCGCCCTCGGAACATCCTCTGCCTCTCCCCGCTAAGGACAAAGGCCACCTTTCCCTTGTCACCTTCCCAGGTCCTTGGGCCCCCCCTCTTCAGTTGTTATCAGAGGGAAGGAGACTCACAGGCGGACACGAGTCTAATTCTCTGTACCACGGCCCGGTTTTTCCTTTGGTGGGGGGTGGCCTCTTTCTTTTCACATCTGGGAAAGTGACCCAGGATTCATTTCCACTGATGAGCCGTGTGCTGAAACCCCCACCTACGAAGGTCCCCTCAGGGGTGGTTCCAAAGCAGGGAGGCCAGAATGCGGCCGACCACGGTCTTCCATCTACCCGGCCACGGTGCCTGGCCCCAGGGACGTGGCTCTTATTATGACGCACCGTCTGTCTGCATCATCTCCCAGAAGGAAAGCTCCAAATGCTCCTGCCTGGCACCTGGCAGTGTCTCGTGGAAGGTCTCGAAGGCTATTTGCTGAACGGCGAGATTAATGGGTGAGTGGGTGAGTGGATGGGTGGACGGACGGATGGATAGATGGATGGGTAGGTGGATTCGTGGTGATTGAATGGATGGATGGAAGTAAGTGGGTAGATGATGGATGGATGGATGGATGGATGGATGGATGGATGGATGGATGGATAGGTAGATTCATGGTGGTTGAATGGATGGATGGATGGAAGTAAGTGGGTGGATACTGGATGGATGGATGGATGGATTGGTAGGTGGCTAGTTGGCTGGATGGGTAGGTGAATTAATGGTGGTTGGATGGATGGGTGAGTGGACGGAGGTAAGTGGATGGATACTGGGTGCATGGATGGGTCAAAAGACAATAGGACTTGGTGGATGAGTGGACACAGGGTGGGTGGCTGGGCAGGATGGTGAGTGAATGGAGAGGTGGTTGGAGGATTTCCAGGGATGGATGGTAGATGGGAAGGCCGGTGGAGGAATGGTCGACAGGGAGGTGGGTGAAGGGGTGGGGGATTTGATGGATGAACTGATAGAGGCCAAGTGGGCAGGTGGACAGGTGAGCAGTCGCTCAGCCCAGGAGGTAAACAACCCAGCTAAGGACCAAGCCGGTGCCTTAGGAATCATGTCACCAACAAGGGAACCGAGAGCTGGGAAGGCTAAAGCTTGTCTCGAGTCACACAGTGGCAGGGGAGAACTTCAATGCCGGGCCCAGCCCTCCTTCCTGTCCCCTCCCGGCATGCAGCATGACCGAAGGCCATCCCTCTGTACCCACACGGGATCTTTAGCGCCACCTCTGAGGCCGGTCGAGGGTGTGATTAGGCCCAGGGATGCGCCTGGCACCGAGGACCAGAAGCCAGGGGGCAGGTGCCAGGGAGCCGAGCAGCCTGCCATTCTGAGGCCCCGTCAAAGGCAGCCCTCGCTGCTCAGGGACCAGGTGATCCGATGCTCCCACGGTCCTCAATCGCCTACAAACACCCCCAAATAAGCCTGCAGAGGTTCCTTGATCCGCGTGCCTGAGTCCCCAAGGGCTGCGCTAATAACTGCCTTGGAGGGACAGGAACCTCTGAAGACGTGTGTGACCCTTCCCTGCCTTTGAAGGGAGCGGACCCCGATGCCTTCCCTCCTCGGCGTTCCTCTGGGTCCTTTGAACACCTAGAAGAAACGGAGTCCGCGTTTGAAGAGGACTCGGAGACAAACCTTTTGATTAAAAGTAGGAGCGACTTCTCAGCCTCGCGCCTTTCTGCTGCCGTCAAAGGAGGAGGTGGCAGGAGGAGGCCTGGGGAGGGCCTTGCTTCTCCTGGCTCGTCTCAGAGCAGAGACAGACGCCACCCAGGAGACCACGGAAGAGGCTGGGCCCCAGCAAGGGGCACCGGCTGGGGGTTGCCCTCGGTGGTAGCTTTGAATGTGGGTCACTGCCACCTGCTAACTCAACCAGAAAGTTCTCCTCACCGGTGAGGTGGAGACCACCCACCCCAGCCCCACCTTTACAAAAGTACCCAGCGCACCTGGTCATCCGGAAAAGTCAAAGAGCTTAGACCAGTACTGGGCACATAGTTAATGTTTCATTAACTATTATTATTATTATTATACAAATTAAAAATTCTCCTACGTTTCTCTAGCCCTAGTCACTTTATATAAAGAGTTTTGGGTTTTTCTGCTTCACTTGCTCCTCCCAGTCACCCAGGGAAATACACGCTATTCCCCCACAACAGTCACAGATGGAACACTGAGGCTCAGAGAGGTGAAGTGATTTCTCCGAGGTCACACAGCCAGCAAGGAACTAGGCTAGAACATCCATTCAGGACATCGAATTCCACGCCCAACATTCTTTCTCCTGCTGCGTGGGACAAGAGTTGTACATTTGTGTCACCTCTGCAGGCTCCCCTAACGCAGGGCTAGCAGTAAAGACATAATGAATGTGAACACGGACATGACTCAGTCATTTCCGAGTGCCTTCATGAGTATAAACTCATGAACCCTCGCATCGGTACCACAAAGGAAGGACTAGTCTTATCTCCTTTGTACAGATGTGGAAACTGAGGCTCAGAAAGCCTCAATCATCCCCAATATGGAAGAAGAAACTTAACAGGCAACAGTTAGCAGCTTTGACACTCCTTTGCAGGCTGATTTGGTGACTTTCATTGGTGTTCCCTGGTGACCAAGAGGTTCACAAAGCTTATCTTGGGACACGTGGAGAAGAGATAAAAAGAACATTCAAAGAAAGACTTAATTCCATCTGTAAGATGATAAGGAAGGTTAAGACTCAAGCTTGGGCATCGGAGGGGTTGAGGTTAGGCCCTGGCTGGCCTCCCACAGGCTGTGTGTCTTTGTACAGGTCAATTCACCTCCCTGAGCCCCCCAGGTTCCTCATCTGTAAAATGTGGAGGGTAGATTAATTATATGATGTGCATGTCTGGTTACGCACAGTGAAATCCACTGTTCTGTGCGATCCACATGCACCAATGCAAACAGCAATAACGACTCAATGAAGCAACCTCTACACGGTCCTTAGTGCGGGGCTAATTACGTAGTAGTTGCCCAACAAATTCGGTTCCCGACTGAATATCGGAAGTGCCATTTCCCAACAGAGGGCCTTCCCCTCCCCCGTTGTATAGAAAATGACTCAAATAAGCTCTTGAGCTCCCTTTATTTTTTTTTAAAGGATCGCGGCGGCTGAACATCAAAGGCCGGTTTTGCAAATACTACTTCTCAGTCCCCAGAGGGGACATTCCCTGGGAGTAGATTCATTTCCAGTCTCAGGGACGGCACGCAGCCATTCTGATGAATCTCGGCTCCGTCCAGCTGGGATCTGTTCCTGGGAATGGCTCTCTGGCTGTGCTCTGACCTCTCCGATGACTGTCACCAGCCACACTGAAACCGCCCCTCCGCTCATCAGGCAAGGAGGGTGAAGGACCGGAGGCCCCCCTGAAGCCCGGCTCTGCCCTGGAAGTGGGCACCTGGATGACAGGTGGGGCTGTCGAATGTGACCAGGCGGGTGGACGGAAGGAGTCCGCAGTCCGGACAGTGTGGCGGCTAAAAGAGTTCTGGGGGTCCCTTTTCCAGTTGCCCCTCATCCGTCCCCGAGATTGCTGGCTGTCCCAGGTCCCCGGACGACACTCTCCTGCGCTCCTCCGACCCCGGCTCCTGCTTGGCAGTCTTTCCTCCAGGATCCCTCCATCCTCTCTTCTTTCCACCTGGTCTTCTCCCCAGGGGTGCTGGTTCTCAAAGTGGGGTTCCCAGACCTGCAGCCCCCACATCACCTGGGGTGATTGTTAAAAACCATCCCAAATGCAAATCCCCAGGCCCCCTCACAGACCTGCTGACTCAGAAACTGGGCAGAGAGGGGAGTGGGGGTGGCGGTGTTTTCTGGGACCTTCCAGGGGATTTGGATGTTATGAGAGACCGGGCACAGCTGGCTGCCGGTCATACATCCCCAGTCTAGAACCATCTCTGCGCAGTGCTGGATCCAGATGCCAACTTAACACGGTCCCGTCACTGACTCATCCTCAACGTCCTCAGCCAGGCTCTCTTGACCTGGCTCCCAAGCCCGGTGTCGTCCAGCAAGGTCCTTCTCAGCATCTCCAGCACCCAAGGGTCTGGTCTCCCGGTGGCGCCCCACCCACTTCCGTCAATCTTGCTTTCTGTGACGCTGGAGGGTCTGACGTGGACAGAACCACGCTGCAGTGGGTTGAAGGAACTTCTGGGCAGTGGCCCTCCAGAGAACGGAAGAAGCCCCCTGAGCACACCGTCTCTTCAGAGGGAACCTCTCCTTGCATTTCTGAGTCCATGAAAATCACCGAACAACTACTGTACGGGTCACCCGGCGACCGTCCCTCTGTCTCCCGACCTCCCTCCCTCTCTCCTTCCGCCAGAACAAACTTATTCCACATGGGAAGATATATGCTCCCGATACATAGATGAATATCGACCTCCCTCTTGCCAGTCATTATCAAGATTTATCTATCCCCAGGGCTCCCCATTGATCGGGGAAAGCAAGATCCCCGCTGGTCGATCAATCCTGATATACTCCGTGACAAAGAGTCAATAGCTATTTATTATTTGATTTATGGGCTTCATTATCTTAAACACGATCAGACAGGGGACAAAGCAAAAGTTGAGCCATGACCAAGCCACAGGAACAGGGTTGGGGATACATCAAACCAGACCCCAGGGCCCAGCAAGATCCCAGAAAAGCGTGACCTCATTCCTCCCACTGGCTGGCCCCTCTTGCCACCCTGGGGTCTGTGGCAGGGAGAGGGAGGGGAGGGGACCATGCCGGGATTTCAGTTTGCACCTGCTGCCAAGCAACAGGTCACAGGTCAGGCAGGCGTGGTGGTTAGGACCACAGACTTGACATGGACAGAGGTCGGTCTTTGTCCTCTTCAGGGGTGAGAGCAGTTGTCCATGGGGCAACAGAAAAAATGACAGATTCAGGCCGGGTGTGGTGAAGCACGCCTGTAATCCCAGCCACTTGGGAGGCTAAGGCAGGAGGATGGCAAGTTGGAGGCCAGCCTCAGCAAATAAGCAACTTAGTGAGACCCTGTCTCAGAATAAAAAATAGAAAAAGGACTGGGGATGTGGCTCAGTGGATCCCTGGGATCCATCCCCAGGATGAAAAAAATAAAAATGAAAAGAAGAAGACAGATTCAGGCACAGCTGGGAAGAAGGCGGAATGGCCTCTGGTGGGAGTCTGACCATCCCAGGTTCCAATCCCGTCCTTCCGAGCTTACGACCTGGGGCAACGCTGTAATTAAAAGCTGGTTTCCTGCCATTTGATAAACACTGTTTTTCTGTGTTTTGGACGGTTAACCATCCTCTGAAGTAGGTGACGGTCAACTCCACCGAGGACAAGGCGAGGAGACAGATGAGTGGGCCTCGCGCGGCAGAGGGCTGATCGTGGCAATTCTGCCTCCTCACGGATCCACTCTGGAGCACCCTTAGTGCCTGTCGGGCCGCTAAGGAAACCGTCCCTCTGCTTCTGGAACACGTGGAGGGCCGATCTGCGCACGCTCACAACCCGGGAGTGCAGTGGGCTGTTTTTAACTTCAGTAAACAGCACGCCTCTTAGAACGTGTGGCATCCAACCCTGCCTTGGTCCCCACCGATGTCGGATCAGGATCAACACAAACTGTCCACACCCCTCCCGGAGCAGCTCGTTGACAAGCACTGTGCTTGAGGAAACGTTGCCCCAGAGTCCTCTGTCGAAAACATCAGCCCGAACACGCCACCCTGTGGGGTGGATTCCTGGGTGCAAACTCCCCAGCCTGACTCCCAAGGGCCTGTAAGACCCTCTCATTTCTTAACTCCAGCTACTCCCAGACGCATCCTACGCTCCAGCTTGGGCTCGTACCCACTTCAAACCCCGGGGCCTTTGCACGTGCCGTTTCCAAACTTATTATTCATCTGGCACTTACTTAGTTGAATAAGGGGCCAACTTGGGGTCTCTGCAGCCTCCTGGAGCCTATTTCAGAGACTGAGACACCATGGATCCAGAGAATTCCTTTGTGAGCCCCTGGGGGCTAGTCAGTCCAGAGCCCAACAAGCAATGAACCTTTGGGCCAAACACCCAGGCCCTTGATTACCATTGACACCTTATTTATTTTTATCCCATCTTCTCCCATATCCCATAGAGCCCTCACTCAGTACTGTGTTTTCTTTATCTCCCCCTCCTTTCTTAGTGATTCTGATTAAAGAGCACCGTTCATTATTGCCACACCTGCCTAGAGGAGTGGGCTGGGAACCTATTTTTTGGAAACGATGATTCATTCATTTAACGAGTGTGTGTGGAGGACCTGATATCTGGGGGTGCTGGGGATAGAGAGGAGAGGCCCTTGCTCTCCTGGGGCTTTGTTCTAAGGCGGGGGGATGGATAGAGATCCAAACCAAGAGCACAGCAAAATAATTACGATCTCCGGGGAGAAACGTCTTCCTGAGACTGGGGACCAGGGACACCATAAGAAGGACTAGAGATGGACGCTGCCCGATGGGAGGGACTCCGGTTTGGCTTCTGAAGGCCTCCCTGGCCCCCATGGCTTCTCCTCAGTCCCTTCTCAGTCAGGCCACCCAACACCGCAGCATCCAGTCTTCGTCCTCGGGCGACCCTCCTCCCCTCCCCGGGTGACCTCAGCCTCCAACGAAGTCCACAGCTTCAATCAGCACGTCCCTGCAGATGACTAACACTTGGTTATTTCTAGCCTCAACCTTTCGGCTCAGCTGGAGACCAGTCTATCCAGCTCCTGGCTCAACATCTCCCTCTGGATGGCCTGGAGCTTAGTAACCTGTCCAAGCCACAAGCCAGCAGCAGAGATGGGACAGGAATCCAAGGAGCCCCCCCTCCAGCCAGGACCTTCAATCGTTTGATATCAAAATAAACACAGAACACCTGCTGATCACGGGCCAAGACGCTGCGGCACGCGAGGAAAAATTGACTCAATCTCCTAATTGCTGCTATCATTATTGTTGTTCCGATGTCATCAGGATTATCACAGTAACTGGGAGGTACAAGTCACCGAACAGCCCTAGCTATGGGAAGCACTGTGCTGTAAGTCTTTCCACGTGAGAGTCAAATTCTTACCACTGTCTTGCCAGAGAGATTAGTGTTATCCCCATTTTATAGATGAGGAGACTGAGGCAAGTGGAGGTGAAGGAATCTGTAACAGGCCCCATCCAAAGAGAGAGGGTTCCATACTCGTCATTTAGTGGAAATGCCAAGGGACGAAACACGGTTGCCGGATGAGTCTACCGTCAACAGAAAAAGAAGATCCATCCCTAGAGGTGTTGGTACCACAGCCCTCCTGGCCATTTGCCAAAACCTATTTCTCCTGGGAATACGGTTGGCTATTTTCCAGCCTCCCTCGCAGCTGGGTGTGGCCAAGGGACTCCACGCCCTCCATGAGGGCAGGAGCCCAGTGGTATGCACCACTTACAGTCACGGCTTTTCCCTCTCTTTGCTCTTTCCTCCTCTCCAGCTAGAAGCAGAGGCCTCTGAGTCTTAGCGTACAGACTTAGACTCGAAAGGTAGGTCTCTGCTCACAGGGAACAGTCACCCAACATCCAGAAACTCCCATCTGGAACTATTATCTGATGGAGAAATAGGTGTTCAGACACTTCATAGTTTTAAGGCCTATTTGTTACAGCAGCTTCCATGATCCTGACCAATACAAACTGTGAATCTGTCTACATTCTGGGGGGAAAAAGAAAGCAATTGTGCCCGGATGGATAGGCATCAAATGGTTCATGTCAGTCTCTGTGGTTGAAGACATGATGGGTGAATTTCATTTCCTTCTCTTTGCTGATCTGCATTTTTGATAACAAATGAGTTGTCACTTGGGAAACAAGACACAAAATATTAGCGAAGTGCTGACAGAGGCCGCGCACGCTAATTCAGAATCTTCGAGGGGCCAGGGAGTGGTGACCGGCAGTGAGACCCTGAGGCACGCAAGCCCTTTGGGGCTCATACGATTGTTTACCAACAGGCGCGTGAAATGGACATGAGATGCTAATAATAATAATGATAACGATGCAGCCCATTTATAGCGTTTCTTTCACAAAAGTCCCGGGGTGCTTTACATTTCAGCACAATTAAAGACAGCCACAGACAAAAAATCTTTTCAGCTGTGCTTTATAAAGGGAAAGCGATTCAGCCTTTTTGAACAAAAAAAGGAAGCCAATTCCGCTAGCTGATGTTGGGGGGGGGGTGGAATCTTCATGTGCTCAGGCCCCCCCCAAATCTCATATGTTATATTTAGGACAATCAAACTGGTCCGAAGTGGGGGGAGGGGGAGATCAGAAAGACACCAGAACCAAGTGACAGAAAAAGCAAGTCAAAATCGCATGCCGGCCCCGAGTCCTGGCAGAAGGCAGGGGCCCCCACTCGTCTGTCCAACACCCCGGCGTGGCGTGATGCTCTTGGGAAGCGCAGGAGACAGCCGCGGATCGGGAGCTGGAGATAAATAATCCATTAAGTAGCTCCTGATATTTACTGGGTTTTAAAAGCTGTGCAAATGAGGTCCCGTGGGATTTCATTACCACCTTCGCCCCGGGAGACCATCCTCATGTGACTGGAAGGGGCCTCAGACTCCGCAGCCCAGCGAGGGAGGGATGAGCCATTTTCAAAACTCTTCCCGAGGGCCTAGGGAGACCCCGTCCTTCCTTCCTCTTTTTTTTTTTTTTTTTTTTTAATCACCCTGGGGCACAAAGGATAAGCCTCACCATCAAAATGAGGTGTTGACATCAAGACCTCACGCCCTCCTACCCCTGCCTGGGAAGGTTCCAGAAGGCGTTCAGGGTGCTCCCAAATGCAGCAGAACCGGAAGCCCCCCTGGGGCCACAAGCCGAACCAGCCGAACCAGCCGAGGGCCTCATGCTCCTTCCTCGGCCAGGCCTGTGCCCTCCAGGGCAGGGTTTCCTGGATGCTCTCACCATTCAGCGCTCTGAACCAAGGGGCCCAGCGTAAGAGGAGGCAGAAGCCAGGCCGGCAGGAAAGTTCTGAGCAGTGAGCGTGGCTCTTAAGAAAAACCTTGCTCTGGAAGGCACCAAAAAAAAAAAAAAAAAAAAAAAGAAAAAAAAAATATATATATATATTCGGGGGAGAGAGCATAATAAATTCCACACCCTTTTCCTGGTTTTTTGAGGCCCCACAATCATCCGGCCTCTGTGGGCCTTTTCCTACCTCCCTCCCCTCCTGGCCCACTTGCTTCCTCCTGGTCTTCAATATGATGGCCTCAGGACCTTTGCACCTGCCATAGCCCCACCTGGGTGACCCTTTCTCTGCCTTTGGTGTGGCTCAAATGTTACCCACCACATCCCACCCTGAGACACTTCCCCTGAGCCCTCTTCAAGGGAACCCTCCTGTTGCTCCTACCCATCCACCACCCTGGCTGTGGCCTTCATGGCACTTACCACAACATTTCTACTGCCCGGCTCAGGAGCCACAGCAGACTGAACACACTAGACCAGCCTTCAGAGGCACCTCTGCCCCAGTTCCAGGTTCTGCCAGTTACCTATTCCTTGGACTGGGCCAGGTTCCTGTTGCCAGTCTGGCCTCAGTGTTCTCCTCTGCAAAATGGGCACAGGGATTGGCAGGAGCACGTGACAAGAGAACCAAGGTGGCTGAAGGCAGGTGGGACCGGCCGCTTTCCCGCTCTGCTTGCTGGTGCTCTGTGTTGTTCCCTCTTCTCAACCAGGGAGAGGACTTCCACAGAGAGGCTGGGCCAGACCACTGTCACTTCGCAGAAAAGGGAGCAGGTGAAGGAATCGGTCTTTGTCGAGCCCACAGCTCTCCATCTCCTTTCCCGGAGGACTGGAGCAGACGCTAACAAGGGGCCCGATTCCTGCGTGATCAGCCTCCCTGGGAAGAAGGAACCGGTTCTCCCTCCCAGAGCCCCTCTCAGCGGCAACCAGGGTGCGGCTGGGTTAAAAAGGCTGCACGGATTTATCAGGCCTCTGGTAGTTTGCTAGGAATGGAACTCGACGGGTCCCAGGCACACACAGTTTGAAGGGCCGTGCCCACTGGCAGCTGCAGGGCCTGAGGTCCAGAGAGCCCACCCTCTGGGAAGCAGGGCAGCCTCAGAGAAGCCACCAACTCTGTCAGAGTTGGGACCGACACTCCCCCAACGGACGTCCGCTTCCACCGGCTCATTTTCCAGATGAGGAAACTGAGGTTCAGAGAGAACCCCGCTCCAGCTGGGCGGAAGAGTGAGGGAGGCGCTCATTCAACTCCTCCATCATTCACTTTCCCATCCCGTTTGCAGTTTTCAACACGAGCAATTGCACAGACGGTCGATAGCGCCGCAATAATTCCATAATGACCCAATCGTGAAATAATTTAGTCATCCTGATGCTAATTGTATTTGTGGATAAAGCGCTTGGGTAACTAGCTGGTTGTTACTCATCCCCCAGAGTTATACATATTGCATTACAAGGACGCTAATCTTAGAAATACTCGTTAACTTTGATGATAATTACCAAGTAATTGGCTGGAATATGCTATTGTGAATTTATCCAGAATATGCCAGGTAATTATCTGGTTTTATGCTCTCTGTAAAATAAAACCAGGGTCCCAGAATTATTCCAGCCAGTTGGCTAGTGCCCAACTATCGATCTCTGCCAGTTCATCATGAGAACGCAAGTGATTAATCAAATTACTCAAATATTTAGTTTTCAATTGAATATTCAGATAAGAATTCTGGAGGGTCAGCAAGTGGACAGCACTGGACCACAGAGCGGGGCATGCGGAACCCCCTCCCAAAGATAAATATATACACAACACAATGATGTGGAATAAACACCACTTCTTCGGGTCTGGCATCCTCGCACAAAATAGCAAAACACTTCAGAGACCAATTACACGTCCCAAAGCTGCGGAGTCTTTATCTTGGTGCCAGGAAAAGGCTGGGCTATTTGTGAAATCCGTAGGTAGTTATGGTGCTTGGGGAGGGGGCTCAGGATTTTGTATATAATAGGAGAGGGGCCGCCGATGCAGCTGGCTTGCAGGGGGAGCCACACAGTTTCATAAGGACCACTCGATTTTCAAGGGTGGCTGCTAACTGGGCCCATCAGCTCCCAGCAAGCCAGCCTCTGGGAAGGGGGTGAGGGAGACAGGCGGAGAGGCCCGGGTAACAGGTCTCCACGGACAATCCTGAAAAGGTGAAAGAGGCAGACAGGAGGTCCTTCGAAGGATCAGAGAGGACACGAGTGTCTGGTATGGGGGTAGGAAAAACATGTAAGGCCAGGTTGGTGGCACATGACTCATCCCAGTAGCTTGGGAGGCTGAGGCAGGAGGATCGCAAGTTTGAAGTTAGCAAGTTAGTGAGGCCCTAAGCAACTCAGTGAGACTCTGCCTCTAAATAAAATACAAAAAAAAGGTCTGGGGAGGTGGCTCAGTGGTTAAGTGTCCCTGGGTTCAGTTCCCAATACCAAAAAATAAATAAATAGAGTCGGATTAACAGGTCAGAAGAGGAGGAGCTGACCAGAGAGAAAGGGGGTGACTGAAAGTGGGAAGAAGCCCAGGGCAGGGGCGAAACCACCCTCCAGCCAGATTTGTGCCCCCTGGGCGAGAGGCCCCTGCCTTCTGCTGAGAGGAGAGGATGCCTCCTGGAGAAAAGAGGAGAAAGGGAGCCCAGCGTCCTGCTGCCAATGACGGCACACATGGCCACAAGTCATCCCTGCAGCTCCGACCCTTCAGAGGTCCAGTCTGTCTCTCTGCACCTCGAATCTGGTGACCGCATGGGTTGCTTTGGTCAGTGGACGCCAGCGAATGCGTCCCAAGCAGAGGCGCGGTCAAACGCGGGTGTTAGGTCTTGACCTCTTGCTGCACTTGGGAACTTAAGGTCACCACCAGGGTGGACCTGAACCAGGCAGCTGGGGACCAGAGGCCATGTGCAACAGGACGGAGGTGCCCGCTGATGGTCATCCAGTGGACAGATGTGCGAGGCATCCAGGATGGATCAGGCCTCCGTCCACCTGACAGCTGACCACAGCTGCCTACAAGAGTCCAGTCACTGAGCCTGGTTCAGTCCAAACGGTCCACAGGATCTGGAAGCCACTCGGTTGTGGGATAGTTTTGTCACTGAGCACCAGGTGACTGAGCTTACACGGCCTAAGCAGAAGGGCTCGGCCCCTGACTGAGGACTGCAGTCACTTCTGTCCTGGCAGGGCTGACGGCCACCATTGCTGCCCGGTTGAAGGAAGGTGGAAGGATCTTCGGTCCCCACAGCACTTACCACGCTGTCCCCGGGCTCCGGGCAATCCACTGCTTGCACAATCAACAGCGACAGAGGATAACGTGCCTTCAGCCAGTCCCCACGGCCTTCTAACTGGACTCAGGTAGGTTTGGTCTCTCAGGGGAGCCGGGCAAAGACACACCAGCTCCTCTCTGAGCCCACAGCTCCTGCGAGCACACCTCCCAAGGTGAGAGACGTATACAGCAGGATCCCACGGCGGGAGATGAGTAAGGGAAGGGGAGGACTCCTGGGGCATCCCAGGCCATACCAAGAACGCCACTACTGTCACCAGGTCTAATGTAATAAGGAACAAATGCCAAAGCTCGAAAACACACCAAAGGATTATTTCACGACTGTTCACCAGAAACCAAAGCTAATCTTTTTTTCAGTGCCTGCCTCACATCAGCAAGTGAGGAGAGAGAGAGAGAGAGAGAGTCCAAGAAAGTCCCTGTCATCTGACATTCTGTTAATATTAATTCCTATTAACTACTTCTCTGGACGGCCACAGACCACACATCCTGGAAATTCCTAACGGTGATGTTAAAGACCAGAAATGTACTCTGTGATGTCATCGGAAGCCAGAATAACAGCCATCAGAACCTCAGTTCAGAGATTAGGAACTATGGCCCCTGGGCCAAACCCGGCCCACCACCTGGTTTTGTTAACAAAGTTTTATTGGAACACAGTCCAGCAAATTCATTCACACGTCTTCAGTGGCTTTTGCCCAACAGAACGGCAGATCCAAATAACTGCTATAGAAACTGTATGCATGCAAAGCCCCAAGTATTCACGATGGGCCACTTTGCAGAAGAAGTTGGCCCATTCCTGGTCCAGGGTGATCCACCCACCTTCCACATGGAGAAAGCCAGCCTCAGAGATCCCTTACACAAAAGCTTAGAGCGCAAGGGGATCAGCCCCAGAGTCCCTGACTCCCCATCCAGCGCTTTCTCCAAAACCCGGCTGTGCGAAGCGCCCAGCCTCAGACGTGTCTCCCGGAACTCACAAGATCCTCAGGGAGCTGAGCTCGGCACACCTGCACACAGCCCGTCAGCCAGATGGATTAACCGGAAAACGCGCCTTGCAACGACGCGGGGCTTGCCGGAGCCGCTGCAGGCGCCCGGGCGGACTGACCTGGTGATGATGGCCAGGTGCGGGGGGCTCATGCAGGCGCCCATGAACAGCACCACGTTCTCGTGCCGCGTCTGCCTGTAGGCCATCACCTCCCGCTTGAAGGCCTTGAGCTGGTCCTCGTTGTCCCTCTCGATGTCGATCAGCCGGATGGCCACCTCGCCGTGCCAGCGGCCGTGGTACACCTGCCCGAAGCGGCCCTTCCCGATCAGCTCTCCGATCTCCAGCTGCTCAAAGGGGATGTCCCACTCCTGCAGGAAGATGCTGGTCTGGCTGGCCTTGCGGGGGAAGCTCCGGGCCGAGAGGAGGGACAGGTTCATCTCCTCGAAGTCGTCTTCCGACTCCTCGTGGCCCTCCTCGTTCTGGGGTGGGAGGGGGAGAGGGTCAGAGCCGTTGCTGCCACCGCCCCGCCCTCCCCCGTGGTCCCGTGGGGTCTGGACACACGGCGTCTCCACGTGGCTGGTGCAGACCAACCTCCGTTCCCCCAGGGGGCTTAGGTCCAGAATCAGACTACGAGGACGGTCCCCAGAGGGAGATCACGAGGGCCCCACTCTTGAGCTGGGTGGGGCGGACACTGAGGGGGGAAGTGCTAAGGGGACCCCCATTCCAGTTTGCTGAGACCTCTGTGATTTTAGCACTGAAAGTGACACATGGCAGGACACGCCTCGGTCCCGGCCAAACTGAGGTCTGTCGCCCCGGGAAATGCCTTGCTCCGGGTCACACAGCCAGGCACGGAGGACTAAGTCAGGATTCCTTCCCCATTTTCCCAGGCTGACTATTTGTGTGCCTGAGATAAGGAGGACAGACTAAATAAAACACGGGTGCCCCATGCGTCACCTTACAACACGTGAAAATCATCAATAGGGTCTTTGGCTCCTCCTGGGGAACTTGGACTTGATGATTCAGAAACTGTGAGAGGTCAGAGCTACAGGTCAGAGGCCTGAGGCTCCCGAAGCAGCCAGGCAGGGCGGAGCCTGGAGTGTGTGCTCTTAATAGACCGAGCTTAATAGTCAGACCAAGTGAGCTGGCTGCTGGCCTCTGTGTGGCCTTGGGCAAGTTGCTTCACTTCTCTGGGCCTTCCTTTCCTCCTTAGGAAGTGGAACTAATAAAATCTGCCCTGGGGGGTGGTGGGAAGGTTTTGATAAGAGGAAGAGCTATTAGGTTCTTTGCACAGACCTGACCACCCGTATCAAAGACCAGCTTGGAGCCCTGAGAAAATACATGTTCCTGGTCCCCGTCCACATTGACTGAGTCCAGACGTCAGCAGGCCAGGACCAGATGTCTGCGTTTTTACCTGGCACGCCAACGTGGTGAGCATGCTCAGACGTGACCATCGCCAAAGCTAACCACTCAAGGTCTCGGGACCCAACTGCTTTTCAGGGTGTCTGGGGCCTGGGGACACCTTGACTCTTGGATTCTTTAGCTGGAATATGGGACTGTGTCCAAGCCAGTGAGGATTTCCAGGGGCCCAGGAACCTCATAAGAGAACCTGGGAAGAAGGCCTCTTAACTGGGTACAGAGCTGCCTGACCCCAAATACCTGAGAAGGTGTCCCCTTGGCCCCATCAGGAGAATCAGCACAGGTAATGCGTCTTCTCCCGTGACCACCTCCCAGTGACCACAGTGGGTCCTCCAAAAGGACCTGATTTTCCCTGGAAACCCCGCTTCTCCTCCTTCAAGTTCGGGATACGCTAGCAGAGGGGACAGAATTCCACAGTTCTCACCAGGGACGCTTCATTTATTCCTTCCGAGGCTTGGGCAGGTGGAAAGGAGCCCCAGAACATTCCAACATCCTGCCGAGCCCAGTACTCCACGTATTCTCTGGAAGGCAGCGGGGCACATCCCCCTTGGTATCCACCCTGTCCTGAGCTGATTTTTCAACTAAGAATGCAGATCGCACGCCAGCTTCCGCCTTCTGCATCGTGCTCACCAGACAACGGCCCACTAGGCTCGGTGCCGGGAGGGGCCACGGCCCAGTAACTGTCCTGGAGTCCTGGAGTTGGAACACCCAACAAATGGCCACCGCACCCTCGCCTCCCCGGCCCCAAGCCCTCTGCATCATCCAAGACACAGGTCGGCTTTGCCACGATCTAGGCAGCTCCTGGGAAAAGCTGCTCCCGGATTCTCACCTCCGAGGTTGGCTCCACTTCAATTTGAAGTAATGGGTTTCCTTCCAAGCTTGAAAGAAAGAAAAATAAATGTGACCCCGAGGTGAAAAGGGAGGTAGGCCCGTGCACTGATGCGTCCCAAGAAGGAAGTCCTCGCGACCAAGCCTTTGTCTCGCCTTTCAATTCAATGCTCGGTTCTGAAAGAATCCAGAGCCGAGCCACGAAAAAGCAGCACATCGGGACATTATTTTAAATAGATTTTCCGGGCTGCTCAGGGCTCATTTTTCTTTATTGCTTTCATTTCAAGTAGTCTATCAGTTTCTTTATAAGATGTCCTAAATGGCCTGGGGAGAAGATATCTCAGAGGCCGACCTGTCTGCTAGGAAAGACTGAGTCTGATTTCTAAGGTTCACTCAAATCTAGAATCTTCTGGGAAGATCTTTCTGTTCATTTGTTCCCCGCTCACTCGTTCGTTCGTTCGTTCGTTCATTCATTCATTCATCCATCCATCCATCTATCCATCCATCCATCCATCCATCCATCCATTCATTCATCCATCCATTCATTCATTCATTCATTCATTCATTCATCCAACTTGAATTCTGCGCCAGGAACAGCACCAGGTCCTTAGAGGGAGACAGGGGTGGGATGGGCATGGCTGGCCCCTGATTCGAAGGAATACCCTCTTTCTACTGAGGGAACCGAGGCAAGAGTGTCGCGATTGTGCAGAGAGGCTAAAAGTAACAAGGGCCAAGAGCTGGGTGTGAGCTGAGTAAATGGGGGAAATCCCCGGGAGAGAGGGCTGTTGGAAGTGTTTGAAATTTCATGGGGTTTGCGTGGGACCTTGCCCATCACACAGTATCGGTGTGTGTGGAAGGAAGGAGACTTGTTGCTGTGGACAGGGAGACGCCTGTGTGGGTGCGTGTGTGTGTGTGTGTGTGTGTGTGTGTGAGAGAGAGAGAGAGAGAAAGAGAGAGAGAGAGAGAGAGAGAGAGAGAGAGAGAGGCATCCTAAGCTCAGGAGCGGCCTCTGGATTCTAGGTGTAGGCCGTGCTGGCTCTGGGGCTGCAGCGTGGGTGGTGTGGGTTGTGTGTACATGGGGACGGGGGAGCTCTGTGCGGGGATGTTCTGTGTGTGCGTGAGCTGGGGGGACTTGCTGGGGTTGGGGAGGTGCCGCCAGCTGATGGCCTAAGTGGGTGGGTGTGTACCGGGCGTGGGGGCTGCGGAGCAGGTAGGTGCACGAAGGGACAGGGACACGGCGGGCACTGGGGCATCTCTGCAGAGTCGGGGGGGAGGGTGTGCTCCTGGAGCGCAGCGGGGCAGCAGCTGGGTCACAGAAGGCCTGGAAGAGCCGGCTGGGGAGGAAAAAGGCAACTGCCACCAAGCCCTCACCCCGCCCTGGTCCTCCAGCAGACGCCGAGCAGATGCCCCCGCCCACCTCCTCGCTCTGTGTGTGTGTGGGGGGGCCCAGGCTGGACCCTCAGGTTCCAGGAAGCTGCTGGGCGTGCAGACTGTCAACCCACTTCCTTGAAGGGGTCCTGGCAGGAGGGAGTCACAGGAACCAGAAGCTCTAAAAGAAGGGGAAGCAAGGGAGTTGCAAAGGGGTGTGTGCTATCCAGTTATTCAGAGCACAGCCCGCCTGGGAAGGCCCTGGGAAGCTGCGCGGTGACAGCTGGCATGCTAGGAACGCCACGCCCAGGGTGGGACATGGCGGTGGGGTCCCTCCCCACGCCTGGAAGCACTCTTCCTTGTGCATTAAGGTCTGCCGTGACTCCAGCAGCCCCCTCTGGGAGGAGCGAGCACCCCCCCACGCCATGCACCGAAGCAGATCGCAGCAGGAGCGACTGACTCTGCTTGCCACGCGCACGCCCCGGCTGTCAGTTAGTAACCCGGAGTTCATCTGGCGCAGATTGTGGAGTTGGTTTTATGTGCAGCAGAGGAACGACCCAGAGCGAGGTGTCAGCACAACATCCCCTGGCAAATTGCTGCTCCTTTGATTTCAGAGACGTATCATTTGGTTCTTTAACAAAGTCCTAACGCGGGTCAAAATGGATGGAGCAGTTAGAGGAGCCAGAAGGAAAACCAAGTAGGCAAAAGAGTGTGTTGGAAAACTGGCCGAATCCTAAGACCCTCCGGCTTCAGCCACAACCAAAGAAACGAAGGAAGGTGGGTTTGCTTTGGCTGCACAAGCAAGAGACCTCCTGTGCAGAGGGTCTGCCTCCTAGGGAGCTGCACACGAGGATGTTCACCGCAGTGTTGTTTAGGGGAGGCATGAAAACCCAGCAAGAGGGAAATATGGAGACGACACAGTCATTACAAATGATATCTAGGAAGAGTCTGGAACATATGGAAAATGTCATGTCACAGCAGGAAAGCTAACTGACAGGATGGTATTCGCGCTTCTCATGGATCATGATAATGACTGTAGATGTTCTAATGGCGGGCGGGTCTGCAAACGGTTATTTTCTCTTTCCTTTTTTACAGGGTAGACCAATTTTCCAGAATTAGTTTATGCTATCTCTCTAAGGGCATAAACCAGAGGTGGGCAAGTGTTTTCTGCAAAGGGCCAGAGAGCCGAATGGGTTGTTTCTTTACAAGGACTCAACCCTGCCTCTGGGCTGAGAAAGCAGCTGTAGGAAACACACTGCCAGTGAACGGGCCTGCTGAGGTTCCAATAAAACTTTATTTATAAGAGCAGGCACCAGGTTGGATTTGTCTCATGGGTCACAGCTTACTGATCCCCGATCCCCAGTATCAATCTAAGTGACACTTTTTAAAGGGGGGACAATGATATAGATTAAGTGCCATTTCATTAAGTTCTAGCTATTGCCTTGGGAAAGTTCTTTCTATCCGCAGGAAGGGGGTCCCGGGGGTCCTGAGGAGACAAGCTGGGAGTCGTACTTGCCAGGCAGAGCTGGCTCATGGGGGCTGCTCTGGCTCTCCTCTCCTCTGTCTCAGCCTGTGTGGCCATGCTCCTTCCTTCTCTCTGCCCAATCCTGCCATGTGTCCCTGTTCCCCACCCCCATCTATTCCAGGAAGAGAAAGGAAGGAGACAGAGAACCAGAGCATACAGAAGGCCCAGATTTTGAAGCAGAGAGCAGAGAAAAGTGGTCTCTGCCCCACTTACATTGGATTCGAAGTCACCGGATGCAGGATGACCTGGGGAGCCCGGGTTGGCGTCTCTGGCACCGGCACTACATCTGAGAGTGAGATCCAAGGTCAGAAACCGAATGCGGACAACAGACCCACCCCAAGGACTGATTCCTGGGAGACGCAGCGGCTGATAACACCCCACCACATCGTGGGCCCCAGGGTTGACCAGTCCCCTTTTCCCTCCCTTGACAACCTGGACTTTGCGTGCTGAGATGACCAGTGTTCTAGATGACTCCCTGCACCGCTGAGGTCTCGGAGCTGGTCATCCCCCTCACTCCTGAGTTCTCTGTGGGACCACGAGGCCACTTGGTTTTGCCTCTCTGACCATCTCTTCCCCGCCACGTGGCTGTGGACCCCTCTTCATCCGGGCCTGTGTGCCCACAGCAGACCACCCTCTTGGGCTTTCATGGGGGTTGGGACCTCGTTGGTGCCGCGATTCCTTGGAGACCTCCCACGCTTACTTTGTGCATTTCCACACGCAGCCATCGTCCTGGGGTGTGGCGACCCTCCCGAGGCCATTTCCCTTGCCCCACCCAAGCGGCTCAGCGAACATGACACTCACCTGGGAAGATGAACTGCTGCTTGTACTTGTAGTAGTGAGAAGC
Organism: Sciurus vulgaris; assembly: GCF_902686455.1. Classification (NCBI taxonomy): domain Eukaryota; kingdom Metazoa; phylum Chordata; class Mammalia; order Rodentia; family Sciuridae; genus Sciurus; species Sciurus vulgaris. The sequence goes on along the minus strand of NC_136468.1, from coordinate 140,341,911 downwards.
TTGAGAGAGAGAGAGAGAGAGAGAGAGCGCACTGCTGTGAGCGAGTCCCTCCAGGTACCCAGCTGGGCTCCCATGACCTCCACATCCGTCCCCCCCAAGTGTTCCCGTGTCTCTGCAGACACCCCGAACCACAGGCGATTAGGAAGCCAAGCTCTAAGTGCCCAGGCCCATCTGCCCGTTCACTCGCACCCCGAAAACCAGACGGCTCCAGCCCGGATGGTCATCCTGAGCACAAAGCCACTTTTTGTTAAATGCATAATCATAAACACATATACAAAGTCTGCAAAGCCATAACCAAAATATCAATTCTTGCCCTTTTGGCAGAGTGACGAAAGTGACTTTTTGAAAAAAAAAAAAAAAAAAAATTACGCTTTTCCTGTTTTCCAAATTTTCTACTCTGAGCATGAAATTCCTTTTCTTTATTGCTGCTGTCATCGACTGCTACAGACAGTGGATCGAAACAACTCGAATGTGTGGCTGGAGGTCAGAAGGTTGATGCGTCTTAAAGGGCTAAGATGGAGGGCGTGGTTCCTTCTGGGTCCCCTGGAGAATCTGTCCTGGTTCTCCAGCTGCCTGAGGTCGACTCGCTCACCATCTCTCTCTGCTTCTGTCTGACCTCACTTTCTACTGCCTCTGACCTTCAAGCCTCCCTGTTAGAACGATCGCTGTGATTACATTTTGGGCCACCAGGATAATCTGACATCTTGAGATCCGTAACTTAATCACTGCTGCCAAGATCCGTTTTGCCATGTCGAGTAGCAGATCCACAGATCCCGGATTAGGACGTGGGCAGTTTTGTTTCTTCTTTTGAGAGGGGCATTATTCTGCTTAACACAAGCATAATCGAACGCCTGTATTTAGGAAATGGCTATGTACGAGGAATTGCTTAGACTTCGCTGCCGATTCTCATTTTGCTTCTGTCCACTCACCTGAGGTCAGAGGGCTCAGACACTGGGAGGTTTCTAATGTGCCTCTCATCTCTTTGGGGTGCAGTGTCTGGGGTTAAGGAGCACATCACACAGTTTTGGATGCCCTCATGGACAGAGATGGGGTTAGATATGAGTCTGAATGGCCGAATCCATGTCCAGCAACGGCTTGATGACATCTGGGGACGGACTGTGCCTCTGAGCTGGCTCGTGAAGTGTTGGCACAGTGTTCCGAGCCGGGAGTGGACACGCCAATCCTGCGGCAGGGAATTTTGGTTGCTTGCAACAGCCAGAGCCAGCCTCTGCAAGCTGCAGCATCCTGCGGCAAAAAGGAGTCAGCAACGGTCCTTTCGGCGTAAGGCTGGGATGGGTGTCACCGCGGGACAGTCAGCCCCTCCCGGATCCAGAGGTTCCACGTCAAGATGCCACCAACCCAGGATTGGAAATATTTGAAAACACACAACGTCTGTGCTGAACATACAGACTTTTTCTTCTTGTCATTATTCCCTAAACAACATAGGAGAATAACTATTTCCATGACATCGGTGCTGTATCAGGCATGATGCGTCCTCTAGAAGTCATTTAAAGTATGAGAGAACGCATGCAGGTTCTTGGCAGATACTGGGCCATTTGACACACGACACTGGAGCATCCACGCATCGATATTCAAGAGGGCCCCGGAACCCCAGGATCCCGAGGGACGCACGGATTAGTTGCATTGAGTGAACTCAACTCACAGCCGAGCGTGAGCTAGAAGAGAACCAGAGAGCTTCGAGCGCTCAGTCCTTTGGATCAGGAAAGTCAATTAAACGCCCGAGGGGTTGGAATTGATTCACAAGCGCCTTCAGGACAGAGAGTAAATCCCAGCGTCTCAGGATCCCAAACTCTGCACACACGCTGTGCAACCCCCACCTGTTGAAAGCGTGGCCCCTTTGATCACAGATAAAACAGCAGCGACTTCCCGCTTAGACCGTTTGCAGATGGCTTTAGAAAGCTCGAGTCCAGGTGGGTGCAGTGTGACTCTGGAAAACGGGGTGTCCGGAGTAGCAAACAACTCACTCTGAGTTCCAGAGCAGAACTCTCAAAGAAAACACCCTGCGTGACTCCAGGGACTTATTTTTCCTGTCACATAACCTAGGATCCTCAGGGCACGCAGCCACTTTGCCAAGAAGAGGCCAAGATTAAAAAAGAACCAGCTCCTCTCAGGCGGCTTAGCTGATCTCTCCCCTCCGTCCCCGCAGCTCTGACGGGGCTGGGAGCATTCTGCGTCTGCAGAAGAGATTTACTGGCAGCCAAGTTCTTCTGAGAAGGAGGGGCTGGGCTGCGGGGCGCAAGAGCTCTTGGGGAGACTCAAGAGCTGGGGCAGGCAAGGGGTCACCCCACAGATGCCTCCGTGCCCTCGGCCAACCTCAGCCTTGACCCTCCCCTGGGCCACAGAAGAGCTCATTCCTGACGACTGAAAGCAGATGAGTGACCAGAAGAGGAGGGAGGATGTCCGGGGGGACCCAACCTGTGGCCAATGGACACCACACAAAAGGGGCCCCAGGGACGCTCTTGGGCTCCTTTGTACAGCAGGGCCCCTGCACTCCCCGCCCCCAACCTTCAGGACCCAGCGGCCTCTGACCTCCAACCTGAAGGTGTTCTGCCCTTGAATTCGCTCAGAGCTTAGCTCTGCCCTTTCGAAGCCCCTTCCACTGTTCATACTGCCATTTCCACACCTACGTTTACTTGGTTCACACACACCTGTCTCTCTTGCCGAGCCACTGACCCATGCCACACCCAAAAGATGCCCGTGCCTGAATCCCTGGTCACCTGCTATGGCAGAAGGGACTTGCAGATGTGATTAGGAGCCTGAGGCGGGGAGACTGTCCTGGATCACCCGGGGGAAGCCCAGTGTCAATTACGAGGTCCTCATAAGAGGAAGAGCAGAAGGTCAGAGTCAGAGATGCTGATAATGGAGGCAGAGGCAGGGCCACCAGGGGCCACAAAGGGAGGAATCTGAGCAGCCTCCAGAGGCTGGGGGACGGCAGGGAGCAGGCTCCTCCCCCAGAGCCTCCGCAATGGACCGGCCCTGCTGAAACCTTGGGTTCCATCCAAGTGAAACCTGTTCTGAACTTCTGGCCTCCAGAACCATAAGATAATCAATTTGTGCTGCTTTAAGTAACTTTTTTTTTTTTTTTTTTTTGCTGTGCTGGGGATTGAACCCAGGGCCTTGTGCTTGACAGGCACGCCCTCTACCCACTGAGCTAGATCCCCAGCCCCTTAAGTCACTTTTTAAAAAATATTTGTGTTCAGTGTTGATCGTGGCAAGGGGAAAGTAATACAGGCTCATGAGTGGTTTGTTTATCCTTCCGGGTCTGGCGCCGGGTATAGTAGATGGTACATAGTAGATGCTCAGTAAGTGGCTGTGAATGAAATGAATGAGTAAGTGTAGTCTGAGGGTCAAGAAGACAATTTGAAGAGAAAAAAAATGCAGCCCTGGGCCGTGGGTGAAATTCAAGTCATGAATTTATCCACTCAGCATTTAATTAGTGCCAATGTGCTGGGTTTGGGGCGGGCAGCGAGCGAAGCAGTCACATTTCCTGATCTCGGAGAGCTGACATTTGGATGGAGGAGACAGACAATAAACAAGGGAGTAAATAAACGTGATCACAGCACGGGGTGATGAGCCTAGGAGGAATCGAACAGTGGCAGGGAGAGCGCTCTGACCAGGGGGAAGCACCCATCTGAGTCCCCGTGGCCCCCAAGTGACAGCTCAGACGTCCCACAGTCCCCACCGAAGGCACAGCTGCCTCCCCCTCTCTCCTCCTAGGTGCTGGGGTTTCTCACTTCCCGGAATACCGTGCGTGCACACGTGCATCAGGATGTGCCCAGAGCTCCCGGAACAGAAGCCATCTGAACCCTGGTCTCAGAAGCCCCCAGGACAACCCCTCACGGAGCCTCTGGGTGCATCTTGCTATGCTGAATGGTGGGCCCATTTGACAGATGAGAAACTGAGGCTCCACAGAGCGGGTGCCTGTCCAACGCTACCCAGGAGGGAAGAGCAAGGCTGGGCTGAGGCCGGCCCTGGCTTTCCATCTCGCGGCTCTTTCTTCACCTGCCCTGGGGTTACCAGGCGAGGCAAATGGCTGTTGACCTCTAAGCCCCCTTTGGACCAGAATGTTTAAGTGAATTGATGCTGGAGACATTGTTATATCTCGCACCAGCTTTTAGCCTTCAGAAAACTCAGCACCTGGCAGAGAACCAGACTCAAAGCTCCATTCCCCAAAAACGGAGGCTTCCAATCCAGAGCCTAACTAGGTCCTTGCCACGCTGGGCCGATCTTGCTAGAACCCCCAAGATTATGGAGATCTTTCCAGGTCAGGAAACGTATACAGGGTGCTGCATTTTTTAATGGTCACGGAATACTGAGTTATGCAGATGTAGTACCGTATTCTGCACTCGTCCCCACCTGACCGACTCTTGAGTTGAAACCAATTTTTCACCATGATGATGAAGTCCCCACGTAGAGAGTCCGGGGTTTGAGTGCAAGTGTCTCTTCATATAAATTTTAAGAAGTGACAGTGCTGAACACATTTGAAATTTGAACACAGAATATCACATTATCTTCCCCAAAAGTTTGGTTCCATTCCTATTCCTAACGCCAAAGTACACAGGAATTTCATCTCTCTTTCTATAATCCCGTCTAGGCCCATATTCATGAGTAACTATGATGAGAAATGCCAAAAAAGATAGCCGTAGCCATCTTTATTATTTTTGTGTTTATCTGATAAATAATGCAAGCAGCTTGCATTTGGGGGGATCTTTAATGAGACTGTCATTCCACTAAGCTCTTAAGGTTTAGCCCTTCAGTGATTCTAAGAGGACGGTACTACTAATATTACGCCCATTTTACAGATGAGGAAACTGAGGCCCAGAGAGACAAGTCATTTACACAACAGCACGCAGATCTTAAGTGGGAAGGCCGAGATTTAAACCCAAGCTGCTCAGTTCCAGAGCCCACACTCTTAACTGCTATGTTAAAGTGTTTTTCCCCTAATGATCCTTTAGTCCAGTTCCCAAAGAGGGCTGCAACCCCATCCTGACCTGTCATGGCTGGCCAGCACAGCGAGCTGTCAAGGACTCTTCTTTGCCTTCGCCAGGGAGCTAAGTGGCCCCCTCCTGGTGAGTTAGATCTTGTCTGAAGACCCCAACAGATTCTTTTAGGGATAAAAAGAGCTGGGATACTTTTATGGCCAATTCTGCTGTAAAAGGGCTCTTTCCCAGACCCTGATGTGTCCATAAGCAGCAGCAATTTCAGGGAAATACCCTCAGAGTCAATGCCCTGAGTCCATGTCTCAGGGTTAACACGGCTAGAGGAAAGCATCCCAGGCCATGTCCCCAAGTCAGGGTGGTCGCAGGATGTGGAAGGCTCTTTACTCCACTCACCTCCCTGCAGAGAAGTGGGCATGGACACCCTGGGAGCTGGCAGGGGGAGCCTCAGCCCCTGAGAACACTGGGCGTCCTGCCTGCCTGACCTGCGGTGGCTCACTACAATGATTCAGCCGCTGACTCACTCTGTGGCCCTTGCTGGCTGCCAGGAGAGGGGCCCTCACACCAGCAGGATGTGAGGCTGCCTCGGACTTGAACTTAGCACAAAAATCCCAGAGTTGCAAGACTTCAAAATATACCCTGTGTCTCTGGAGAGAGCCCAAATCAAAGCAGCTTGGGCAGGTGACTTACTCAGCTTGTCCTCGGCTGGACAACGGTTCCTGGGCTCTGCTCAGGTGTAGGGAATGGAGATTCACCTCCGAGTTATTACATGTGGTCAAGGACCAGGGTTTTTTTTTTTTTTTTTTTTTTTTTACCTATATGAAGCTCACTGACTCAGGAGGAAATTCACCACTAGACCAGCACAGTCCAAGGGAACTTCCTATGCTGGTATAATCCAATATGGCGGCCACCAGCCACACATGGCTATTGAGACTTGAACTGTGGCTAGGACAACTGAGGAATTAAGATTTTAATTATATTTAATTTTAATTCATTTAAATTCAAACAGCCATAGGTGGGAAGTGGCTGCCATATTGAACAACACAGATTGGGACTCTGGTTCCAACTGGCCAAGCCAGATTTCATCCCACCACCTCTCTCTTGAAGTCAGTCATGGTATCACAAATATGGCTAAGTTGGAAGCATTCTTGTGGCCCTAGAACTGGGCTGAGTTTATATACAGAGATACTTGCACTGGACTTAGTCTGGCCTACCTAAAAGTAGAAAGGTCCCTTTCTAAGTTCTAATGACAAAGGAATCCAAGAAACCAATGTCTCATGAATGGTTATTCCACCATCATTTCAGAACCCAGTGTCTAACCCTGGTCAACAGCCCATGTTTGAGGTGGAGGAACCTTCTGGATCACCTCATCTAACCACATTCTCTCACAGGTGAGAAAACTGCAGTCAGAGATCACACAGCAGGAGCATGATAGGCTTGGATCTTGAACACCAGACTCCAGACTGCTCCTTTGGAGCTGTGTCCTGGCATCTGGGTTAAGACTGAGAAGGCAGCCCAGCTCTGGTGGGTGTGTCTCAGACCCTAAGAATCATGCCGTCCATTTGGACTGACTTAACTCCTAAGACAACCACTGAGCAGAGCAGAGGTGCCTCCTGCAACTTAGGTGAAGCTGTTAACCAAAAGACCATCTCTAAGAGTCCTTGGGCCTCCTGTGCCTCAGTTTCCTCATCTTTAAAATGGACTTGATACTACTTCATGATTCCTCTAAAGAGTAAATAAGGTCACATATGACAAGTTCCCTGTGTGACAAAGGTCCATCATCTACTTATCTCCCTGGTCCCCTCTGATCATCAACCCACTGCCTTCAAGCAAGGACCAGCCCATCACGGCCTTGGCATGGACCCAGCCCCCTCCTTCATCTCTGCTCCGCCAATGCTACACACCGCGCATCTCCCGAGCATGGAGGTACCTGGCAGGTTGAAGTTCTTCTGCTGCCTTGTGCACTGCGGGGACGGGTGGAGGGGAGAAGGCGGCGTGGCACTGGGAGGGAGAGGGGGTGCTGGTGAGGACGGCGTGGAGGACGTCGTGGATGAGGGGTTGCTGCTGGAGTCTGGCTGGTAAGGGACAGGGATGTGGTCCTGCAGAAAGAAAGAGGGCAGGGGTCAGGATCAGGCAGGGAAGCAGAGACACAGCAGAAAGAGTGAGCCGAGCAGGAAGGGGCCCCACCCCAGCTTCCTCGGCGACTCCTGCCCTTTCTGCAGTTACCAGGTCCCTTCAGTGTCCCACCTGCTTCGTTAGCTTCGCCAGCGTGGGAAGAATGGCATCCAGAATCAAGCTCCTGCACACTGCTTGGACCCCAGAGTGAAAGGTTATCTTGTAATGAAAACCACACAGGTGACAGCCACGTGCCCTGGGCCTCTTTGATTCTGGAAAGCCCCATGCAGAGGTGCCCAGAGTACGTGCCCTCATCCTAACACCTCTCCTCCCGGGTGTTTATGAAAGAATCAACAGCCCGACAGCTCCAGAGAGCACGGGAGCCAGCCTCCAGCATCTCGGCCCACATCTCAGCTGGAACCTGCGCTACCTCTCCTTGCCGCAGACCAGCCCCAGGCCAAGGATGAAGGCCAAAGCCAGCGTGCATTCTCAGAGGGCCCTGGCGGGCAGACTGAAGAGGACAATGGAGTGGACACAATGGTGTTCCCATCCCCCAGAGACAGGTCACTCAAATTCAGAATCCAATCTTATTAGGAATAAGGGTCTTTGCAGATGTAATTAAGGTCAGGATCTCCAGAAGCGATCAGCTTGGATTAAATCCAATGACAAAAACCCTCATAAGAGACAGGAAAGAACAGACAAAGAGGGCAAAGCCAGGTGAAGACAGGTAGAGACTGGAGGGAGGCAGCCACATATAGAGGACTAATGGAGTAATCCACCAGAGAGGCCACAGAGGCCCCAGCAGGCACCTCTGACATTTTGCTATTGCTCAGTGATGTTCTATGACATAGATGGACCACACCCACTAATGGACCATTACCCACTAAGTAGCTTCCTGTTATTGGTTATTGTGGACAAAATTGCTATCACGTTTATGCACAGGTTTTATGAGTGCGTGGGTTTTTATTTGACTGGAACAAAAGTCCAGTAATGCAATTTCTGGATAATACGGTAATAACGTGATTAGCGTTTAAAGAAAATGTAAAAATTGTTCTCCAGAGTGGCTGCGCCACTTTGCACCCGCAGGCCGTAATTGACTGATTTTCTCAACATCCTAACGAGGGTTCAATTTCATCACCATTTTTTTTCCTTCTGATAAGAGTGTAGTGGTATCTCATTATGCATTTAATTTGCATTTACCTAATGGCTAATGATACTGAATGTCTTTTCATGTGCTTATCTGCCATCTGTATGTTCTTTTTGCTCTTGATTACTATAGCTATATAAGAAGCTTTGAAATTGAGTAGACTTTTTTTTTCATTCTATTCTTTTCAAAAGTAGGTCCCCCCCCCCCCAATTCTAGTTCCTTTGATTTTTTTTATATAACTTTTAGATAGTTTTGTATTTATCTACAACAACAAATCTTGCTGGGATTTTGATAGGAATCATACTAAACCTATATAGCAATTTTGAAGAGAATTGAATGTTACAATCCATGAACATGGTATATATTTTAATTTCCTAGGGCTGTTGTAAGAAAGTACCACCAACCAACCGAGTGGCTTTTAAAGAAAGAATTTATTCTCTCACACTTCTAGAAGCCCCAAATCGGAAATCAAGGTCCTAGCAGGCCATGTCTCAAGCTCCCCCTGAGACTTTAGGTAGAATCCTTCCTTGCCTCCTCCTGGCCTCTGGTGGTGGCCAGCAGTCCCTGGCATCACTCCAATCTCTACCTTGGTTGTCCACGGTGCTTTCCCTGTAGATCTGTTTGTCTTTTCCTTTTCTAATAGATATGAAAGTCATATTGGGCTAGGAGCCACCGGTATGACATCATCTGAATTTGGAGACATCTGCAAAAACCCTTTTTCCAAATAGGGTCACATTCACAGATCCTGAGGGTCAGAAATTTGTCTTATCTTCATGGGGGACAAAGTCCAATTTACAAAAGTGTATCCTTCCATTTCTATAGGTTTCTGTTTCCTTTGACTAGTATTTTGCAGTTTTGAGCATACAAGTTCTGTGTATATTTTGTTAAATGTGTATGTCTATTTCCATTTCATTGAGCAATTAAAATGGTCTATTTTAAATTTAGGTTTCCATACATTAATTGCAAGCAAACCGAAACACAACTAATTTCTGTATATTGACATTGTGTCCTGCTACATTGCTGAACTGGCAATTCATTCTATTAGTTCTGGGAGGGTTTTCATTTTATTTTGTTTTTTGTATTTCTACATAAACAATGATGTCATCTGAAAATAAGGACAGTATTATTTTTCTCTTTCCAGTTGGCATGTCTTCCTTTCCTTTTCTTTTCTTGTCTTGTTGCAATGGCTGGAACTTCCAGCACTAAGTCTAACGAGAGTGGTGAGAGGGGACATAGTCTACGTTTGGGCGGTCCTTAGATTCCTGAATCTCTAAGTTTATGTCTTGAGCCCACTGGCGTCCATGCTAGTTTCTTCAAGTCCCAGACTGAGATATATGACGCCAAAAGAAGTTTCAGAGGACTCGTCCTGGACTTCCAGCTGCTGCCTTAGGATGTATTTATATACATTATTCAGAGCATTTAGTTGTACTTAGTGGGAGAAATAGGGAAAAGTATTCTAGACCATCTTTCCCAAAACTGTGAAACCTTTTTAATCTGTTTGTTCTTTTAATCCTGGGAACAAATTTGCAAGTTGGGTGTTATCTCTGGAGGGAAAAATTAGGCCTGTGGAAGTGGAGGCTTGGCCCTGACTGTGTAGTGAGAGTCACACATGCTTCCTCTTTGCACCACTGGCCTTCCCAGGCTACGGAATTTTACCCATGATAATGGCTCCCCCTAGTAAGATCTCTGGCCAGTGGGGGAGAAACAAACTTGAGTAGAAGGCAGGGGACACCCGACCATTTGGATATAGGTTTGCTGTTTCAGGCAAGGTCATGTTCAAGCTCATTCCAGTCCCTGCCAGGCAAGACCACCCTGGAGGTCACTCTGCTCTGGTGTCAGTAGAAAAGCAGCCCTCTCGCTCTATTTGAAAAGGTAAGTACATTTTCATGACCACACACGTGTAAGTGGAATAACATGTGAGCGACAGGTGAAGCTAAGATTTATGTGGTTGGGATAGGACCCAGGGGGGCCCAGGGGGGCACGTGAGGTATTCAAGGAGGACCGAGGGAGTGAGAGGAAGCAGATGGGCTCATCTAGACCCCCTGCAGAGCCTCTGCTCTTTGAACTGCCCCTCATAGACTGGCAGATTTCAAGAAGTTTCCACAGATGGTCTCCAAAGATGATCATTATGTAAGTTACAAAAGTCTTAAAGACTTATGCTAAAAAATGGTGTCCCATTATTAGGGACTGGAGTACAGAGCTTGCTCAAATGAGGGTCCAGTATCAAATGAAAATGGTGGACCAGAATGCAGGTATTCAGGAGGGACTTGGGCTGACATCACCCGCTACTCCTCTCTCATCGTCGCCCCCCTACCCCTGAATGTCCACCTCAGTCACATCAAAGGGCCCACAGTTTCCAAAGCAAACCAGGCTCCTCCATACCTTCAAGGCTAAGGACATGCTGCCCTCTCTACTTGGAACATCTGCTCAGCCCTGTCCTATTCTGCCTGGAAGATATCCATTCCTTCTTCAAAATGCAGCCCAGATCTCTTCTCCCCGAGAGGCTGACCCAACCTCTCGCCACCAGGTAAGGTGCATTGTCCCCACCAGCCACGCACAATGCACAACACTCTTGCTTCTATGTGGTCCCTTCTCAACGTGTCTGTCTCCTCCTCTGGACTAGGAGCTCCTAGAGGACAGGGACTGTATTAGATTCATCCCTGTATTCTTAGCACTTTGCAAGGTGCCAGGGGACATGTGGTAGCCCCTCCATAATGCATGCTGGATAAAAGAAAAAAGAAAAAAATGAAGAAATAAAGGGTTGGCGGGATAGAGAAAAGGAGAGAGAAAGAAAAGGGAAATCCATCTCTTCCCCTTAGACTCTGATTCATTCACCTTGAAATCTGCAGAACTTAGCACAGAAACAAAAATATCAAGGGTGGGGCTTCTGTCCGCTGTGTGAATGAATGAATGAACCCATCAGTCAGTCGACCTGCAGGGCAGCGGGAGAGCTGGCTTTATGGAGGAAAGAATCATCTCTACCTTCTGAGGACGGGACTCTCTACCTTCTGAGGACGGGACTCTCAGGTTTTGATCGTGTCTGTAGCTCGGGGCTGATGGGGATAAATGACTTGTCAGTAGCGTCATGGCCACTTTCCCGGGCAGAGTTGCTTCAGCAGGAGGGGGGATGCCTTCTGTAGGTCAGACCCCGGTCTCTGTCCCAGTAGGAGCAGCACCGAGAGGCTGTGTTCCATCAGAGCGACCCTGACCTCTACAGTCATGCAGGGAAGGGCCGATGACGTGACCCCTCTTTCTGACCACAGTAAGAGATGGAAACCTGCCTCAAAGGCCCCCCAGACTGTCTGGCCCCTTCTCTCTGTAAGTGGGGATGCTGAGATGTAGGGGGAGGGAATGGCTTGCTGGAGTCACACAGTTAGTGACCCAGCTCCCAGCTACCAACTCAGAGGCAGAAAGGCAAGGTTGTCCCAAGTAGCAAGAAACTCACATCCGGGAACCAACTAGAAGGATGGTCAGCTTCCGGGTTCCCACTTGACCCCCAGGAGCACTGAGTAGGATCTGGTAGATGTACCCATGGATATTTCCTAAAGACACGATCCTCACCTCCTGACCTCAGTCTTGGCTGAAAGCGGTGTTCTCAAGAAGTGACCTCTAGTAGCCCACAGGCCCACGGTGGCAGCTGGTCAGTACCCTACGACTTGGAATGAGAGGCTGACATGGGCCAATAATAAAAGTAGCAGGGGTCCTCGGAGTAAAGACTGAGAGGAGGTGAGACTGGGAACATGGGTTCCTGACACCAGAGGACTGGCAGGTTGAGGGGTGAGGGGCACCAAGGACCCAGAGGAAGGATGGCAGCAGAGAGTGACCAAGCCAGGCAACAGCAACAGGCAGAGCAGAACCACAGGAAAAGCCCGAGTCCTGCTCACGAGGGGACCAGAGCCATGACCCCGGAACCCGCCTGGCTCAGGCCATCCTCCATGTCAGTTGCACAAGGCCTATTAGCTCCCCCAGGGAGCTGTCCCCTTCCTTCCTTGCCCTGTGTCCCTCTTCACAGCAGGCCGCTCATCTTGCCCAGCCTGGCCTAGGCAGGTGTCTGTCCTGGTGAGACGGCACACAGCCCCTTCAAACGTGCTGGCCACAGAGGACGGCTCCAGCCCTGCCACCACTGCAGAGGGCATCTGGGATGCCTCATACGGAGGAGCCGGGGTCGCGGGCTGGGCCCCTCAGGAGCCGGCAGACGTGAGGCTACTGCTTCTCCTCCATTCTGCACCAGGCCCTCCATTGCTGCCTCTTCTTCTGTCTCCTTTATACTCCTCCATCCTCCCCATCCTCCATCCTCCATCCTCCTTCTGCTCCATCCTCCATCCTCCCCATCCTCCCCTCCTCTACCCTCCCCATCCTCCATCCTCCCCTCCTCTACCCTCCCCATCCTCCATCCTTCATCCTCCTTCTGCTCCATCCTCCCCTCCTCTACCCTCCCCATCCTCCATCCTCCCCTCCTCTACCCTCCCCATCCTCCATCCTCCCCTCCTCTACCCTCCCCATCCTCCGTCCTCCCCATCCTCCTCCTCCTCCTCCTCCTCCTCCTCCTCCGTCTTCATCATCAAGCCCCTTCCGGGCCCTGGATACCCGGATTGGACTCACTCCTTTATACGCATCTAATCCTCCCACAACCCACTGCATTATATGCCCATTTTACAGAGGTGACAGACCTTGAAATCGCCTGCCCACAGTCACATGGCAAGTTAAGGGGCTGAGCTGCCCGGTTGGGCTTTCTACCTCCCAAATCCACATCCTCACCCCTGCGCTAGGTGTCTGCAAACCTGGAAGGACCGAGCCAGACAGAAGAAACCACAGCACTGAACAGGAAACCTTCAGACAGAAGTGGCCCAGAAATCTATTACACTAACCACATCATCAGCTGACAAAAAGAATTTGCATGGATGCAGTGAGAAGAGAAGCAGGGAGGACAACCCAGCCTTGGGACGGGTCCTCTCCACCTTCCTGTCAAAGCTGCCTCCTAAGTAGAGCTTAACTTGTTTCCTTTATCAAATTCTCCTGCTAGCAGACAGATAGAATAATGTCACAGTCACTGATCTATCTACCTGTGCTTTGTCCCATCAGATGCCAGGAGGCAAGAACTTGAGGTGGCTACTCCTCCTGAAGATGTCGCACAGGGAAAGGTGGCTTTAGAGATGCGAGATTCCTTCCCAGGAGCCTCTCCATTTGAGCCCCCTCTGCCCTGGTGAGCAGTGGAGGCTGCCCTATTTTACAGACCGGTATATTTGCTCATTTATTTATTCATTCTGCAGTGCTGGAGATGAAGCACAGGGCTCCACGCATGCCAGGGAAGAGCCCTACCACTGAGCCACAACCCCATCAGAAAAGGAAAAGGGCACCCAGCCTGGCATTTTGGTTGAGGGCCTCAGGACTTAAGCCGACAATACTAGCCAGAATTTCCTGGGCGCTTTATGCCAGCAACTGCATTAAGTGTTCCTAAATGTCAATTATTTCACTTCACCTCCATGGTAACGCTGAGGCTGGTGCTCTTATTGCCCATCCAGGGCATTTTAGAACATGGATGCAAATCCTTAGACCTCTGGACTGTTCCCATCCAGAGTTGGGTCTATGTCTCCTTCCCTTGAACTTGAACTTGGACTGCCTCTATGAGTAAAGTACAACAGAAGTGACACTGCTCAAGTCCCACCCTGTTTGCTAATTCAGCTGCTCTTGGAGTCATGAGCTGCCATAGAGGAAGTACAATGGCTGGGGAGCAGCCATATTGGGAGGAAGCCCAAGCCACAAGGCAAGTCCACATGCGCATGCGCTACCGGATCTCCCTGCTACTCCCAGACTTTGGCTTATCTTGCCAGGCTCCAGACACGTGAGTGAAGAAACCTCCAGCTCATATCAAAGGTCCGCAAACTTTTTCTGTAAAGGACTTGAGTAAACGTGTCAGGTTTCGCAGTCCACACAATTCCTGGTCATGACCTCTTAACTCTGCTACGGCAGCAGGAACCACGGGCTGCCACAGACAATCCAGGGGCGACTGCACCCCAGTGTGTTTTCTCAGAAAATCAGACGATGGGCTGGACTTGACCAGTGGACTAAAATGCACCAACAGAGGAGTTTTCTCAGCTCAGTCCCTGGACATCATGGAGCAAAGGCATTCTTGCCTCTTTATGGTCCATTCCAGTTCCAAACCCACAGACCCGAAGATCAGGGTAGTTTGCCAGGCAACTGCAGATAAGTGGACCACCTCCACTGTACATATAGGAGAACTGAAGTTCAGAGAATTTAAATTACTTGCTCAAACTTTCACAGCCAGTAGGTCAAGGAAGCCAAGCCCAGATGCCCAGGTTTTCCTGACTCCAGAGGCTGAGGTCACTCAACTGCTAGATTAATGTCACAAGGAGCCAGATGGTGAATGGCTCTGAGATCTAGGAGTGAAAACTGGGTGATAGCGTGAGAGGAAACCAACAAATGGGCTTTGGTGGGAGCACGGAAGGAGAGATCAGAGATGGGGAGGGACTGAATTCTGGCAGGGACTTGCAGGCTGCGGTGGAGAACCTGATGCGTTTTCCAAAAGCAACAGGAAGCCACCGGCTGGCATTTCAGCAGAGTGACGGGATTCCAATCACATTCATTCAGAATCACCGTGGCTGCTGTGTGGCCAGAGGATTGGGGAGGGGCCCTCCCTCTCCAGCCTCCGCGGAGAAGCAAGACCGGAGGTCAACAGCCACCAAGATGCTCAGCGGGGCCCTGACTCAGATCAGTGACCTCCCCATCTCTGGGCTGATTCACTCTTTACCCACCTTCAACACAAGGCAGGAAGAGAAAGAGGTCCAGAGGGGACCACTGTTGACCAGCTGCCCGGGAAGGAAACCCACCAAGCTGGCCGTTGCTCATGGCTCAGGGCCCCCACAGACATCCGCCCATCCAGTCTCCACCAGAAGCTGGGAACCAGATCCCCAACCCTTAGTTCAACAGATGTTCAGAAAGCCCGGAACCATCTGCGCAGTTCATCCGGGCAGATGGGGAAACGTCTCACGGAGCAGAGCAGGCAGGATCTGAGCTGCCAGGGAAGCTCCCTGGTGGCTTCTGCTCCCATCCCTGGTGCCCCTCCTCCACACGCTCACGCATCCTCCGTCCCTGGGTCCCCTTTTTAAATTCGATTCCCAGCTCGTGCATCTCTCTGTGGACTGCTGGATGCCCCACTCCCCAGGCTGTAGCGTCCCCATGGGCTGCAGTTCAGGGCCACACTCCCGGGTAAACCCGTCCTCCCCTCCTGCCCACCACCTGGTGCTGCCAGCCCCACATGCCCCGCCCAGCTGAAGTCCAGCCTCACCTTGTTGATTTTGTTGGTTTTGGGGAGTGTCTGACTGATGTGCAGGTCCGAATACCGAGGTGGCTTCCGTACAGGGTTGTTGATGTCGCATGGGACCGACTCTGTCCGGACTAACCTTGCTGGATCCGTAGGGGTAAAAGCAATGGATTGAGAGTTTAAGTATGGCTTTGGTTGTGATCATGCCTGGAGAGCACAGCTGAGACCCCACCTCGAGGACCCGCCCCTGACACCGAGGTGACAGTCACGCCGAGGTGACAGTCGCTGCATTGGGATCTGGGTGTTCTTTGGGGCTCCTCCTATATTGTCCAGACAGGACTCTTGGCAACAAACATTATCATTCAAAACCCCGAAGCTATGGGTTTTTTTTTTTTTTTTCCATCAATACCATCAATTGTTTCATATTGACATTCATTTCAGAATTGAACCTCATTTAAAAGACAAGAAGGTGCTGATTTCTCGGGGCCTGTGATTAACAGACAGGACCATGATGACCGCCCGTCCCTGCGTCCTCTGAGCTGTGTGTCAGGATCGCCTTGTGTTACTTTCGGGGTTTACCAGGACTAAGTAGTTTGCTGCCCGTCCAAAGACATCACTCGTCCTAATAAGCCATGGAACCCTAAAAGGAAGACTCAGCTCTGCAGTACGCCTTGGGACAAGACCAAAGCCACACAAGATCTGCCCGTAGAACAACCTCTCGATCCAGGCCACATCGTCAGTCCCCTGTCCCCTCGGTTGAGGAACAAGCTCCAACGTGGCTCTTTGTTAGTTCCGAGGGTGCCGGGGGCGGGGGTGGTTGAGAAGTTAAAGCTTTGCACTGACCCAGGGATTTAATTTCTCTGCTCAGCCTGAGCTGTCATCACCATGGAAACAGACTATTTTCAACTTCCCCCCAACAGTGGGGGAAAGGAGGACTTCTGGAAAGTTCAGTTTGCTTTGCTGGTACAGGTGCCCGCGATCTTGGCGCCCGGGGGGCACGACCATGAAGGTGGGTGGGAGGGAGCCCTCCTTCAGATGCCACCGTAGAGTGACGGTCCCCTTCCAGCAGGCTGGGTCTCGCCTCCACGTGGGAGTCGGGCTCCAGCTGCACCCGCCACGGAGAGGAGTTTGGTGGGAGGCAAATTCCCCGAGGCAGCTGACCCCAGGCCCAGGAGCTCAGGGGCTGTGAGGATTCCGGGTTCAGAACCGCCTCCTTGAGTGTATCCAGCTACTCAAGGAACAGATGGTTCTTAATTAAGCACGTGGGGAGGGGAAGGAGGAGGAAGTTCAATTCTGTGCCTTTGCCTCTCTCTTCCAGGAGATCGATGATGCAAAGATCATCAAAACCAACTGCCTGTTGGCCATGGGACTGCGTTGGGTAGCGATCTGTCTCCTCTATAAGTTCCCCTTGGGTTTCTTCTAAAATTAGGCAGGTTCCCCTGAGCATGCACTACCCAGGCCAGGGGAGATGGGAGGATGAGGAGAGTAGACTGGATTAGCCACTTGCTATACCCTAAAGTTGCTTTCTGGTGGCTCTAAGGCTCCACCCAACCTCTAGATGGGGCGGTGGCAGGGATGAAGCCAGAAAGATTTAAAATATTTAATAAGTTGCTAATAGTCACAAGTAAGTATATGGCACATAAAACCCTCTATTTGGGCTTTTGTTTGAAAACTTCGAGATGCTGGTGACACAGGTCTGCACTGTGCTGGAGTGGCCACGCTCCAGGAAGTGCCCAGTCATCCCCGCCCGCCATGGCCCCACCTCGCCAGCAACTCTCAATGGGACACAGGCCTGGCCCTAGCACACCCCTGAGCTTACATACAACTCCTGTTCTCGAGTGACACTTTTCAACTTTAAAGGACACAGAAATGCCCTCCAAATACTATTGAAAATGTGGATTCTTATCCAGTAGGTCTGGGGTAGGGCCAGAAATTGTGCATTTCTAAAAGGCTCCCAGGCGATCACAATGCTGCTGGACCATGGACTCTGTTTTGAGGGCAAGGGTCTGGACTGTGACGTCCAGTAGAATTTTCTGTAGCGAAGAGAATGCTGTAGATCTGCCTTATCCAATATGGTAGCCACAGGTGGCTACAGAGCCCTTGAAGTGTGGTTGGTGTGACTGAGTAATTAAATTTGTAGTTTAATTTAATTTTAGTTAATCTAAATGTAAATAGCCAGATGTGGTTGGGAGCTATGTTATTGAATGGCACAGGACTAAAGAGTCCCCTGGGGATGAACTGCAGGGTAGACGATGGAGTCCAGGGACAACGACTCCAAAGGGCAAGAATCAGGAGAACGAGTTTGAAAACTGGACCATCAGGCTTTCCAAAGAGTTGTCCCCTATTGAATCCTTGGCAGGCAAGATAAAAGCCTTTCCTTCCAGCTTTTGCACAGTGAAAGGCTGGCAATAACTTCCTTGTCTGGTCAGGTTGGCCCAGACACTCCCAGGGCCCCAGAGAGTAGCATACAGATGGCCCAAACCAACAGACCTGAGTCAGACCCCTCCCGGGTCATGCTCCTGCAAGGCCAATTGATTGAGTCTGGAGAGCACATCATGGAGAAACACTCGCCAGCACTGTTTTCAAGTGGGAAGGAAAAGCAACAGAATTGGGGGAAGGAGAAGAGTTGAAAGTATGGCAGGGGAGGAGGAGGCGTGGTGAACCTGGGGGCTGAAGATCAGAGGGACCAGTGTAAAAGCAAGGAACAGGGAGGACAGGCGTACAGGATGGATAAAGGTCTCCGGGGAGCAGAAGGTATCTGGAATCATGCCAGGTTGGAAGGCCAGTTTGGACAGTCTGCAGGAGCACCCCCACCCAGGGCAAGAAGTGTTAAATACTTACCACCCCGGTGGATGATCAGGAGGTGACAGGGTGGGGCTTCTTTGGTGCATTTGTTGTGGCACTTTAACCTGAGAAAGAAAGAGAAAGAGAGATGGGCGTGTGACTGGGTGGGTGGAGGGATGGATGGGATGGAGGAGTGAGTGGATTGGTAGGGAGCCAGTGGATTAGTGGATTGATGGATAGATGGATGGAGGAATGGGTAGGTGAATGGATGACTGGATGAGTAGGTAGGTAGAGGGGTGGATGGATAGGTGGACAGGTGGATGGATGAAGGGATGGATGGATAGATGCATAGATGGATGGATTGATGAATGGATGGATGGATGGGTGGGTGGGTGGATGGATGGATGGATGGATGGATGGATGGATGGATGGATGGATAGGTGGACAGGTGGATGGATGAAGGGATGGATGGATGGGTGGATGGATAGATAAGTTAATGGATGGATTGGTGGATGGATGGATGGATGGATGGATGGATGGATGGATGGATGGATGGAAGGAAGGAAAGATGGATAAAGGAAGGAGGACGGGTAGATGGATAAACGGATGGACGGATGGAAGTGAATGGATGTGTGGACAGAGTGAGTGAATAAATAGATGAGGTGGTCTGGAAAACTCTGGACACTGGTTAGATGTGAGATGAGACAGAACAGCTGCTACAAAGGCATATCCTTGGCAATCCAGATCATTAACTCTGGAGAGAAGCTGCTGGTCCCCCCTCTCTCGGGTCCACCCCAAGTGGTCTGAGAGTGGGTATCAATTGTTTCACCCCCATGCCCACACAGACATGATGCTTTGAAGCACATGTTGTGCTATCAGTCTGTACTTAACGGCCTTGGCCCTGCCCTGCTAATCACCACCTACCGTTGACTTGAAACCTCATCTTCCAGTCGCTGTCCTAAACACTCTGCATACACAGCGTCATCTGATCTTTATAGCAACTTTAAGAAATGGGTATTATTATCATTCTCACTTCCCAGGTGGAAAAACTGAGATTAACTGGACTTGTCCTGGCAGGAAGCCTGGGTCAGTGGTCCCAAAGATGGCCTCTTACTTATCCTAAAGGCTCAAGCTGTAGGAGACTCGGAACCAGAGCTTCCAATCAGGGTGAGATCAGTAGCAGGTATTAAGAGGTATTAAGTTGAAGAGTCTAGAATCAAAAGGCCTTTCTCTGAGACAAGCCTACCATGTCACCTTAGTCTCTCCCTACAGTTGCCTGAAATTGCAGGGACAATAAAGACCCCAGGTTACCGCAGCCAACTTCATGTTTTTTTTCAGCTGCATGTCGCCTCTGTGGGTACACACCAGGGGATGCTGTAAGCGTACCCCAGGGCCCCCTCGGATTCCCTCATCGTGCACGGCAGCCTAACTTCTGACAGCTCCACCAGATGGCTGTCCTCAGGCTGCTTAGAGGGCCAGTATTGTAACAGAGTCAGACGCCACGCCGGGAGGTGGGAACCTCTGACTGGCCTTCTGACCTCTTCCCCTCTGGGGATTTGATAGTTCTCTTCCGCAGGATGGTTTGAATGTCCAGACAGAGACTTGACATTGACTCTGGCTCAGAAGTTCTCAAAGTGGGGCTCCCTGCCTAGCAGCATCAGCACCTTCTAGGAACTTCTCTGGACCCCCAAATCCCAGGTCTGCTGAGTCAGCAACTCAGGGGCGCGGCCCTGGGGCGCACCACTCTGCGCTTGAATGAGCCCTCCAGGCGCGCCCGAAGGTTGCTGTGGGGGTCTGGGCACACTCCCCAGCTGCTTCTGGTGTCCGGTCTTCATGGCTCCGAGAGGGCCCTGAGAAGCTAGACCTGGGGCCACCGAGAAGGCAGAACCGAGGGAGGAGGAATGGGGACAGCAGGAAATGGTGGCAAGGGTGGTAGCTCCTCTCCACTCCTCCTGGGTCTGAGGGCATCGGGGAGAAGGTCCCCCAGCAGTCGCTAGCTCCAGTCCCAGCTGCAGACAGACCGCTCCCCACCGGGAAATCGAATAGATGTGTTTTCCCCTCTGAATATCGGTTTCCTTCAGGTTGCCTTATACGAAAGGCAAGTGGCGTTAAAATTCCATTCACGATGACATACACGTTTTCATCTTTAAATACACCCATTAAAAAGACAAGAAGCAAATGACTGTCCAGGGTGACAGATGTGTCAACTCCCCTGATCGGATGATCAGACATCATACAGGTGTGTTAAAATGTCACACTGTACCTCCAAACTGTGTTCAACTGCTATGTGTCCGTTTAAAATAGATTTTAAAATAATAACAGGGTTGACAGGTAAATAGGAAAAAATCATAACAGAGTGTTGAACGGATAAATAAGTTCGATTGGGAAAAGTCAACCCAGACAATTCGGGATCTTCAGAAACAGGAGACGGCTGTTGGCATTAGAAAACCTAACCCAGTTGAGAACTATTAAAAGGTGCCCACTATTGGTGATAAATGTCAGAAAGGCTATGGGATCTGGAAAAAAAACAAGAGATAATACTGAAGTTCAAGAGGTGACTTTCTAGGTACTTTACATAATCCATGTGGCCTAGGAATAGCCCTAGGAAGCAGCAAGGATTGTTATCCCCGTTTTACAGAGTGAGAAACTGAGGCTCAGCAAGTTTGGATAACTTGCTCAAGGTCAAATAGCCAGCGAGCAGCAGAAGTCCTGAGTCCAGCTCTAAACCCAGATGCGAGATGCCTGCGGCCAGGTGCGGATAAAGAGGAGGGATCCCGGGACAGATAACATACTTATTCAAAGCGTTCTTCTTTGAGACAAGTCTAAGACGTCATCTAGTCCTCCCCGCTACCGGGGTAACAAAAACCCCAACTGACTGTGTCGTGGTTTTTCTCTTTCTTTTCCAAAGACTCTGGACCCTCAGACGTCTGGGGAAGGTCCCAGGTCCCTTGGGATAAGCAGTGTCATGTCACAACCCTGCTGTACAGCTCTGCTAAATGCCGAGAGAGCCATTCATTCATTCACTCAGTGAACAAATGGTGGACCGGACCCAGCAAGCCCAGGAAAGGGGACTCAGCAAATGGAGCAGACGAAGCTCTGTTTATGGGAAGAGCAAATGGATGAAATTATTGCAAGTGTGGTAAAATCGTGACCCTGAAATACAGGGAAATGGAAGCGTGAGTATAGGGACGGGCGGGCAGGGTCCCTGGGCAAGTGTCACCTGGGAGCATCTCTCCTAAGAGGCAGCACTGGAGTTGAGAATGAGCTTTGGTGGGTTCAGGGGTCAGAAGTTAAAGGTCCACAGGGCCAAAGAGAAGAGAACAAGCAGAGCGGTGGGGACCTGAGAAGGGGAGGTAGGCAGGGCCCCGAAGCCACTAGAGAAGCCCACATTTGATCCCATAGGCACGGGGAGTCCCTGGAGGGTTCTGAGCACGGTGACAGAATGCTTGGGAAGCCCCGTGCCGGGGAATCTGCAGATGCCACCAGGAGTTGATCCAAGCATGGTCTGCACTTGGAATAGCTAGACTCCACCCTGGAAACTTCCAGAAAGAAATCCTTCCTTTCTGCCACCTCCACCCAGGTGTCTTTTCTAACAAGCCCAGCTGGAAGGTGACTCGCAGAAGTAGAAAAGTCCCCTGCAGTGGGGACAAGTGATCGAACTTAACCTTTGGACCACTGCCAGACCAGGACAGGACAGGAAGGGCCTCCCATGACCTCGGTCCATGTTCTGCTCTCTTCCCTGGCCTGTTCCCCTGCAGGGTCCCTTCTTGCTTGTCTCTTGAAGTAATGGAAGAGCCCTCCTTCACCTCTGGTCAAAGAGAGTGGGACATGGAACCCTCTTCCCCCCAGCCAGGGCAGCGTGAGGGTTGGGAACAGAGTCTTGGTCCTGCAGAAACCAAAGAGAAATGTCTGCGCCCAGGGAGACGCTCAACCACCCACGGAGGTTCTGGATGAGGAACTGGGCTGCACGTCCAGGCTCTGCTGATGTGGCACAGCCCCTGGAGGGCAGGCAAGAGGGACCGCAGCCAGGCTTGGGGCCACGCGGACACGGCGTCCTACTGAAGGAGAACCGCTTTTCCAGCTGGGAACGCACCTCATTCCCTTCAAAGCAGACTTCTTCTTTACCGCGGAGGGAAGAAAGAGCAGCTAGCCTACAGTTCAGCAGGCGACGCGCCTGCTGCAGCATCATGTTCCCCGGCGGTACCTTCTAGGGTTCTCATCCGGGAAGCATTGTGGGGAACGGGAATGTGAAGCACGGCTTGCGAAGACAGAACCACCCCATTAAAGGAATGTGCTCTTCCTCCCAGATGAGCGATGTCTGGGAGCCTGAATCTTCTAGAAGACAGTGTTCCCTCCAGGGGAGAGTTTGCCAAACCAACCTGGGTTTGAATCCTGGGTTTGACTCCCTGGCTGCGACACCTTGGGCAAGTCACTGACCCACTCTGAACCTCAGTCTCTTCTACAGTGAAGTAGGAACAACTGTCTCCTCTTCCTCCCAGGGTTGTAGTAAGGACTAAGGACAGATGCTTGGCTCACAAAGTTGCTCAGGAAGGAGCAGCCTCTGTATCTTTCTCTACTGTAGGTAGTTTGTGCAGCAGCTTCCCATGAGTTCCTATGACTTGTTGCTGGGGGACTGTTTTTCTGGCTGGAAATTTGGACCGGTGGAAGAATCTGGAGCCCTCAACCAACCATGGTGGGAGTTGATTGATGAACAGCCCAGTGTCCTCTCCCTTGGGTGCCGTGACGTGTGCTCGGGGTGAGACTGGACCCCAGCTGCCCATAGCTGTGACCTACTCTTCAATGTACCCAGGTCTGGCCCCTTCCCTCCCCCTGATTCACTCCTGCGCCCTCTTAATGGTGCAGCCTGGGATCGAACCCCTTGTCCTGGAACCCTTAACTCGGAGTCTATAGAAATAGGGATCCCAAATAAGACACCGTGATTTTTAAAAGAAATTCCCAGCACCAATGTGACCTGTCCCCTGGCTTTGCCCTGCTACCTTCAGAGAGCATGGAATCTTGGAAAGAATTTATTTAAAACTTCCATTATAATAGCTATTTTTTTTTTTTTAACTTCTAAGGCTTAATAGGATAAACTTCAATTATGGAGAAAAGTTGCTTGCCTGGAACATCTCGTTCCCCAAGGGGCTGCTGGCTAAATGAGACATCACGGCAAAGTTAAATATGCAAATTTATCTTGAGGGCAACATCCGGGTCTCTCCCCCTTTCCATCAGCCTGGTGCCCAAGGTATGCTGGATAAATGTTGGAGAGATGGAGGGAGGGAGGAGGAACGAAAGATAAAGGAAGGACGGACAGAAGGGAAACTGTCAGAGTGTGACTGGGAGGGTCAGTCTCTCAGAATTGTCGGGGAAGTGACATCTCTGTCTTATCACTTGCATTCCTCTTGGTGAAAGGTAAATAGGACCCTCTCAACAGAAGGGGGCTGGAGATAAGGATTTGACCAGAAGCAAACTGGATCGCCATGGATCTGTGGAACTGTGGGGGGCAAATGGTCCCTTTTACGAGAAGCTCTGCTGTGTTCTTAATAGTTTTGTCACAGCCCAGAGCAGACACAAGCCTGGAGCCCAGCATGGAACCAGGATCAGGACTCTCGCCATCCCGGAGGAGGGACAGGCAAAGCTCCCGCTGGGGAGAGAGTCTCATCAATTCCAAATGGTTCTCTGGGCGATCCTAACCGACTTGCGGAACTTTGCTCGGGGCAGGACAAATCCCTCCTTTCTACTTTCTCCTACTCTATCCCAGGGTACCTTGCAATAATCCACCTGCCCTTCCTCGCAGGGTTCAAATGCAAGTGTTTTCAAAAGCCGCACCTCATACCCAGCTGAGGAAATATTAAACAAGCCCCAACAGTGAGCCCGGAGCTCTTGAGTAGCCCCCTCGCCCCAACAACAGTGCTGTAAGAGGTGGAGGCTGTTGTGCCCATTTCAAAGTCAGGAAGACTGAGGCTCAGGAAGCGGCCCGAGTCATACACATAGCAAAGGGCAGAGCAGCAGAAACAATTCATTCCATTTCCAACCCCTCAACAAGCATTATTTGATTCCTCCTCTGTGTCCATTGGGGCAGGACTTCTTTCTCTAAGGATCTTGCCATCTAGAAAGAAGCTTAGGGTCTAGGGATTAAAGCCATCTCCTGCGACTTCAAGCATGAACATCCTTCCGTTCATTCCTCTGCTTGAAAACTGCCTCTTAGAAAGGATCCCACGTGGCTGTGAACCCTGCTCCCTTGTCCCTGTGATGACGAGAATCACTTCCCCTCCGGAGGTTGCTGTTAACAGCTTCTCGACCGACAGATGTTTCTTGAGCGCTTACTATGTGCTAAGCACTTGCTTGCCCCGGAGGTAGGAGCCATGAACAACCCAGACCTGACTATCCTCAAATAGAGGTCAGGTCAGGGAGATGGCCGGGCCACACGACACGGTGGTACCCAGGAAGGTATGACGGACAGGCAGGTGTGGCGCTGGGACTTGAGGGCAGTCAGCGGGGCCTCCCGGAGGAACTGGCAGCAGACCTGGGCTGGAAAGATAGGTGGGAGCGAGCAGAGGCATTCCAGAAAGATCCAGACAGAAGCCTCGGGGGCAGAGACCAGTCGGTGAGTGGACGCCCAGTCTGCCCCCCGTGTTGACAGCTCAGAGAGGCCGGAGCTGTGGGCATGAGGCGGAGGGGGCAGCCAGGGACGGTGCAGGTCATGAAGTTGGCTTCATCCTGAGAGCAAGGAGACCCAAGGGAGGGGTTCCAACAGGGTGGTGCATGCTGGGTAAGCCCCTCTGGTGGCCGAGGTCCCCTCCCACCTTGTTTATCCTACTCTCCGTCCCTGCTGTCCATCAGGTCATCCCAGGCCCTCCCTGGACCTGGAGGGACTTGTCAATACACGAAGATCCATTTGGCCTCTTTTAATTCAGGAAAAGAGGACACGAGGGGACAGTGCAGCAGGAGGGCCGTGGGGTGGCGTGGGTCCAGGGTCTGGGTGGAGACTGGGTTCTCAGACTCCGTTCTGCACATTTAGTTCAAGGGGAAGCAGAGTAGAAGCTAGCATTAGTGGCCGTCCTGTGTGACCAGACCTTGGCTGGAAGTGGTTAAGTGGGACCTTGAATGGGAGGGATACGCGTTTGAGTAACAGATCGCCCGCCAGAGACCCTGGGTCAGTCATTTACATTTTTTGGGGGGGGTTTAACTGGGGATTGAACCCAGGTGCCCTCAACCACTGAGCCACATCCCCAGTCCTTTTTATATTTTATTTAGAGACAGGGTCTCACTAGGTTGCTCAGGGCCTTGCTATGTTGCTAGAGGCTGGCTTTGAACTCAAGATCCTCCTGTCTCAGCCTCCCGAGTGGCTGGGATGACAGGCATGTGCCTGTGCCACCACACCTGGCCAGTTATTTACTTCTAAAGGTTTCTTATTCCTTGTCTATAAGATGGGGATAATAATAGACCCCGCCTGCCTTCTAAAGTTGTTGCAAGGGTCACACTGGATTCTGCACACGACCTGTATGGCACACATCTGGAGCTTGGTGAGTCTTCGGTGTACAAAGTCACCATGACCACCCTCGTGGCCAGCTCCTGCTTCAGCTCCCAGTGGATGTAGGATCCTCCCTCACATACAACTATATTTGGACCCACATTCTTTTGCTTATAATAGGTAAAAAAAAAAAAAAAAAAATGCATATACAGGACAATTAATTCCCATGGCAATTATGGCAAAAGCTGAAGTGTTTCTATTAATGGAAAAGTAAGTTCAAGATTCAAGCTGGTGATCTCTGAGATGCATGCTCATAATTATATCCTGCCAATATCCTGCCCGTTGTATGAATCCTGACGCTTCCAGAAACTTCCCAGCAGCTGCAGCAGGGCGCGCACCCTCTCCTCAGCACGGGAAGGTTGGAGGCCACGATGCTCCCAGCAACTCAGACGCACCCTGGCTCCCTGCACGCTTCCACCTCCTTGTCACCCGTAGTCAGAGTTGTTTTGCAAAACAGGAAATTTTCAGATCGAACATTGTATTTTGGTGCAAAAATCTCGATAAGGAGAAGGCCCGGGGCAAGAGGGAAATAGAGAGTGCAACGGATCTCAGGGCCAAGATCGCATAACACCGTCAGGCTGGGCGAAGGCGTGTGTGGCCCTCCTTAGTGCAGTCTAGCCGAGTGACCACTGGCCTGGAAAGAAACGTGTAAGTGTGCCCTGCCAGACTTGGCAGAGGAGGAGAAGGGACTTGCAAGAGGATGTTAAAATACCCTGGGGACAAACTGCAAAGCGCGGCTCATGAACCGGGCTTCCTAACACAGCTCCTCACTAGGGAAATGATCACGGGTCTCCTACAGGAGTGGGGGGTGTCCTCAACTGGAGCACAGATGTGTTTTTAGCTAGCAGAGACCTAGGACTGCCTGAGGGGTTTCCGGGCACGCGGGATTTGCTAAGCTTGGGAAAATCCGATGCCCCTACAATACAATAGGACTTATAATCCTATGATCGCCTGGTGACTATAGGGCTGGTAACCCTATGTCTCACCCAATAACCTTGGAGTCGGACCTCATGGCTCCCCTCGTAAGTTGAAAATTTCAGGAAGGGGTCCAGGTGTGGGACAGGCACTGGACAGTTGACACGCTAACAGAGAACAATACACGCCACAGTGCCCCTGGTTGGGAGTGAAACATTTATGATACACACCGTGTCTCTCCACCAGGGGCAATTCCACACTCCCAGGGACATCTGGCCATGTCCAAAGACATCTTTGATTACCACTATTGGGTGTGGGGGGGCTTTGATTGGCCTCTAGTGGGCAGAGGCTAAGGATGCTGCTAGGCTTCCAACCAAACGCAGAACAGCCCCATGACAAAGAATACCTAGCCCCAAAAGCCAAGAGGCCAAGGCTGAGAAACCCTGAGTCTCATCCTTCAACATCTCTCCCAAGAAGCCGACTGCTTTGCAAAAATCCCCAAAGAAACGTGCCAAACAAGAACTACGGAAAAAGGAGAACTGTCCTATATTTCCCAGAACTTCAGCCTTGTTTCAGCCCCTGGACGGGGTTGAGCGGGTATGTTTCTTCCATGTTTATTATACTTTGCATTAATAGAGAGAATATCTATTTCTAAGTATTGTGGGACGCTCCTATTATCTCAATCACACTGGATGAATGTCTTTGTCTCACTGTACATCAGAGAGGTTTAGAAGATTTCCCGTAATCACACAGCAAGGAAGTGGCAGATCCAGGACCTAACCTCAGCTCTCTCTGCCCCAGAGTTTGTATCTCTTGTCATCATTCGGGTCCCTAGAACAGAGCCTGACCTAGGTATTGCTGTAAGGGATCAATAAAAGGTGTTCTCTAGGGAGAAATCTATTCTACTCTTGGAGAAGGGGATAGAAATCAAGGTGAAGCTAAGCAAAGGTGTGGTTTCGGGTTAATCCAGGGTCGGCCTGATCCTGCAGAGCGTCCGCTGTCCTGCTGAGTCTGCCTGTTTCACGTGAGGAGGCTGCGATTTTGCACACCTGAGTGTGTGAGGTGGTCACCAGCTCTGAGCTACCTGGGGAGGGGAGGGGCTTAACCCCAGGCACCCCTGGGGGAGGCCACTGCAATCAGCGAAGCACCAGGCTCCAGAGATGGTCCCAGGGATGAGCCGCTGTCTGCAGCACCTGTAACCACTGCTCAAAGAGGCCCCTGGGGATCTGAGCTGGATGCCATGGCACAGGTGAGCCTGAGCCCTTGGGCCACGGATTCCATTATTCAGTATTGAAGCAGAGGAGTCAGTGCCTAAGCCTTAAGTATCTGCACGGTGCTCAGAAGCCTCCTGATCACACCCCCTGCCAATCAACGACCAGTAGAGCAGGTGGATCGGAGAACATCAGCCCTTGGGGCCACTGCCCCCCCCCCCAGAATGGTGATCCTGACCCCAGGACACCCTTCCCCAAGGTACTGGCCTTGGCAAACAACCTGCTCTCAGGATAATGAGGGTTCTACCTTCCAAGACTGCTTTTCCAGGACTGGGCTGGATGGGCAGTGAGCAATCCACCTCCCCCACGTCTCTGTCCCCATCGGCAGACTCAGGTGGAGGCAGCATGAATCAGGGCAGAAGCAGGCTGATCTCCAGCTACCCCAATGCAGAAATGCACCCACCTGGGCCCAAGCCTTTGCCCAGGCTGGTTCCCTGGCTGGATGCCCTTCACCTGGCTAACTCCTCTTCCTTCAAGACTCAGCTTCCAGGTCCTCGGGTTCGGTCGCTCTTGGTGAGTAGGACCAACCCAGCATCCCCCACACAGGGATCATCTACCTGGCCTGTTGCTCCCTCTGGGTCTCAATTCCCCACTCACCTTCAAGGAAAAATAGAGGTCATCAGGTGGCATATGAAAAATATAGGTTCCTAGACTCCCATCCAGAGTCTGCAGAGGGCTCACCAAGTGCAATGTTAAGCTTCCGCCGTGATCCACGGCCCACCCTGAACTCTCAGGACAAGATGGCAAGTGTCCTTCTCCACCTGCACAACCCCTGGGCGGCACCAGATTCCCCCCAGTGGATGCTCAGCCCTGGCCAGTGGACCAAACCAGAACCAAAGCCCCATCCAGGAGGAGAGGGCACAGGAGAGACACTTAGGTGGGCTGGGAGAAGTTCCCTTCCTGTCACGCTCTGCCTGTATGGGGGAAATGCACCTCAGCTTAAATGCCCCTTCTCTAGAGAAGTTCCCCAACTCACGATTGGACATCTTCGCGGCAGAAATGCAGATAAGGGTAGAAAGGTTTCCAAGGACCCAGATCTCAGCTCTGCAGAAACCTGCGCAAGAAGGACCCTCGAGGAGGGAGGGACGCAGATAACACAAGACTGAGGGCCGGGAACCCATCAGCATCGTACGGCAAGAACAAACTGGTGGCCGCTGAATCCAGTGATCAGCTGGTAAGTGAACTGGGCCGACAACCTGGCACTCGGAGCTGAACTCCACTCTGCTCTCACCAACCGGCTCGATAAAGACGCCTCGATTTAGATAACTGGGAACTGCTTTTGGAGTCTTAATTTCCTATTAGTTCATTAATCTCTCCATTCAAAACGCCAACAACAGCTGATGATAATTCCAAAGGAAGTGGGCATTAAAATGAAGCAGAAGGGAAGGGGGTTAGAGAAGTTTCTGGCTTCCCAGGTGGAGGGGAACCCCAGAGTTAATTCATCAAGTTACGGGGAGTGTTAGCTCTCATTAATTAAGCACTCGCGAGGGGTCAGGTGAAAAGATGAGCATTTTTTTGAGCAATTCTCTTACTTGGTGTTTTGTCTTGTAAACCATCTAGGTTAGTAGATATTATCTTTATCTCCATTTTATAGAAAAAGGAACCGAGGTTCAGAGAGGAACATACAACCAGTTGATAGCAGAGCCAGGATTCCAATATGGGCCTATCGGCCAGACATCCCGGGTTCCTAATCATATAGTAACTTTTTGACTCATCACATGAATATTTATTGGATGCATTTCTTGGGGAGATAATGATAAACAAGACCCACATCAACAGTGAGACTCAGGGGCCAAAGAACCTGAAAAGGAATCATCAGAGACCATCCGTGTTTACCAAACGCCTCACATTTTGAGAGATGCAGCGGGCCAAAAATGTTTGGATTTTGTTTCTTAACTTACCACCTCTCTGTAGAGCAGTGATTCTCAAAGTGGGGTTCCAGGGCCAGTGCATCAGTACCTCCGGGGAGCTGGTCAGAAGTGTTACCTCTGCCCCCAACTCTTCCCACAGCTACTGAATCTGTGGCCCTGGGGTGGGATCCAGGGCTCTGTGTTTGAAAAGCCCTCGGGTTTACTCTGATGGGTGCCCCACTGCAAGGCCCACAATCTAGAAAAGGAAAAATCGCTCAGGAAGGGGCCTGAGACCACCCAGGCCCTGCTTCCCACATTGCATGTGCACAAGACCCACTGGGACCATCTTCAAATACAGGTGTGTGGGTAGCAGGCTGGGGGCGGGGCCTGAGAAGGCGCATCTGTAACCCTGCGATGCTGCTGGTCTGGGGACCACGCCCAGAACAGCAGGCTCGGAGGGAGGGAGGGAGGGAGGGAGGAAGGAAGGAAGGAAGGAAGGAAGGAAGGAAGGAAGGAAGGAAGGAAGGAAGGAAGGAAGGAAGGAAGGAAGGAAGGTATGGAGGGAGGAAGGAAGAGAGATCATTCCCTTCAGGAAAGACTCAAATCCCTGGCTCTGGGCTCCTTTAGGAGGTCAGAAACGCGCTGGAACACACTCAGATTTTCCCAAAGTTCTCAGTGGGGTAGGAGACCTTCCTTGACCCTCTTAATTAAAACTGCAACCCCACCCTGGCCCTCCTACTCCGGTCTCTGGTTTGTTTCGCATTGTCTGAGCACATGATCTATTCCAACTCACCTCCTCTGTCCACCGTCTGGCCAACTCCTGTCCCCACCGGCACATAAATTCCAGCAGTACAGAGAGGTTCTATCTGTTTAATTCCCTGTTGCTTTTCAGCGTCCTGAAGAGTGGCGCATCATATTAGCGTATCCTAGCTAAGCATCCCTAATCGGAAAATCCGTAAACCCCGAATGCTCTGAAATCCAAAAGTTGTTGAGCACCAACAGAATCTGCAAGTGGAAAATTCTGTGCCTGGTCTCAGGAGACGGATCAGTCAAAACACAGGTCGCACTCTGAACATGGCCTAATGTTGACATCGGCCTGTGTGTACATGAGACATTAATGAATTTTGTTTCAGACTTGGGTCCCCTCCCCACGTATAGGTAGATGCCAAAATGCAAATGTTCCAAAATGAGAAAGAATCTGAAGCTTGGAAACACTTCTGGTCCCACGCGTTCCAGATGAGGGATCCTCAACCTGCAGGGCTAATCGTTTAACCCAGGCACGTGAGTTGAATAAGTGCGCGAATAATTCCCACCGGTTTTCTCTAAGGAGCTGCCTCCTGTTCTCAGGGCCACCTCTCTGGGGCTGGCCTGTTGCCTTTCTTTATGCAGATTCCTCACGGTCATCGAAATGCGTTCTCTACAGCGAGTCTCCTTCGGACTCCTTGGCCACAGGGTCTGTGTATACTCGTTCCTATCCCTCATCTCGCCCGCTATCCATCAGCCCTGCAGGGCATCCAAAATTGTGTCTGTCCTTAAAAGCACGCGTAAATGACCAACATCCTCACTCTGATTAATGCAGACCCTGCAGGCGGGTAACCGCCATCTCAGCCGACATCAGTGAAGCATGCTCATACTTACACACTGGAGGTAGCCCTGAATCCTGTCCAGTTTATACAAGACCAAGACCCCTGAAGCACACGGGGGTCCCCCAACAGCTGCAATTGCTGTCCGCCTTTCTGCCAGTTTTTCTCAAGGGCTAAGCAAATTTGTGAGGTCACCGTGTAATCCGACCATGTCTCAGTTTCAATAATGCCCCCTCTATGCCAAGAGCTACTTTTGCACAAGATGGAGTGCGGAGGAATGTTCTTGAATAAAAACACTGGAATCTGGGGCAAGAGACACTGTAGCGACTCCTTCCAACAGTCCCGAGGTGGGGTGCTAATATCATGCCCACTTTGCAGAAGAGAAAACTGAGCCCAGGATGCCATACTTCCTTTTTTTTTTTTTTTTTTTTTTTTTTTTTTTTTTTAATGGTACCAGGGATTGAACTCAGGGGCACTCCACCGAGCCACATCCCCAGCCCTTTTTTGTATTTTATTTAGAGTCAGGGTCTCACTGAGTTGCTAAGTGCCTCGCTAAATTGCTGAGGCTGGTTTTGAACTCACGATCCTCCTGCCCCAGCCTCCTGAGTTGCTGTGGCATTGGATGGTGCCTGGCAATGCCACACCCCTTAAGAGCTCAAGCTCACACAGGGAGCTCGGCAATGCAGCTGGGACCCAAATGTAGTTGTCCCTGCTTCCAAAGCATGCGCTCCTTGCAGCCAGCCCTCTGCCCAGCCCCCAGCCCTGCCAGCCTCCAGACCTTGGCAGGGCCTGAGCCTTTGCCCGTTGCTTCTAGAACAGACAGCATGGAACAAAGGCTGCCTCTGAGTTCTACCTCTAGTGCTGAAAATTGAAACAGCTTGGGAAGCGTTCAGCCTCGCTGACTCCCGGCTGCGTCCCTGTCACCTAATTACTTGACTTCAAAAGCCTCCACGCAGCAGGGGCAGGTGGCAGGTGTGAGAATGTGAAGGCTGCTGTTCCCCCACCCCCACCCCGGAACATGGTGTCACCAGATACAGAGGAGCCAGGGCAGCCGGTGTATAGGCCTGACCCAAGGGCCTGGCCTTGTGCCCCTTGGGGTCAGAAAGACCAGGGACCACCCGAGAGCCCAGGTCCTCGGAGGCCCAAGGTGGCCGGTACTGGGTGATTACCACCTGGTCTCCTTAGATGTGGATCTCAAGGCTTCTCAGTGGAGGAACTAATTAATCCTCCACACCACCCCAGGAGGGAGGGAGACCAGCCTCACCCTCGTCTCTCAGGTAAGACTGCCAGGCAGGGGGTGAGGTGGAGAGTGAGCTCGCTCCTGCTGCGACCGCACCACCACCCAGGGGCAGGGATGCAGGGAGGCTTAAGAGGGCTCAAAGCAGAGTTCCCTGCCTGGGCTAGGTAAGCAAGAGCAAGGCTGGAGAGGAGAGAGGCATTTCTAGAATCTTCTGAGTGGCTCCTATCAAGCAAATGGATGCATGTCCATTTGAGACTTCTACAAGCAGTCGAATGTTGCTGGCTAATTTCTAGAAACTGGACCTGAGGGGGTCCAGTATACGGAAGGCCGGGCAGGAAGGCCCTGGCGATTTCTTCCTGAGGACTGAATTCTGAGCCAGCCACTGTGCTATGTCCCCGTGGGTTGATTTACTGGATACTCAGTATTGCCTGAGGCAGGTATGATCTTGTTCCTTTCAAACAGAAAGGTGAAGTGACCTGCCCAAGGTCACACAGCTACACAACGTGGCAGAGCCAGGATTTGAGACCAGCTTAGTCTGGTGCCACAGAGATCCTGCCGTTTCAAAGTTACAATCTGGTCAATGAGAGAAAAAGCTTGTCACCCACGATCTTAGATGCTACTGAAATCACAAAGTACCCAGGCACTCTGGCACACAGCATTTTGCATTTCTACCACCTTCCATCAGCTCTGCTTCTTTCTCACAATTGATCCCTCCTTGTCCCCCTACCCAAATACAGAAGGGTTTTAGAGACCCATTTCTGAAATGCAAAGCAAATGACTCTCCCAAGAATCAAGAAGCCAAACTCCAACGAGCATTGTTGGTACCAGTATGGTCAGGTGCTGGGAAAAGCCACCCCGAGGTGCAGCTACTTACTTGCAGTTTTTACACTTGAGGCCGAAAAGCATTCCTTTCCCACAGACTGTACACGTCTGAGACATCCAGTACTTGGTGGAAAACCTGTGAGAAGAGATAGAAATGTTCAAGACAATGGTCACGGACTCATCTCTAGCAGGGTGAACTACCCGGAGGGGCACGGCATGGGCCCTGGATCCTAGTCCTGCTTCTTCCGAGACAGGTGACTAAATCAAGTTGCTGAGACCACTGGAGGGGTCTCCTCATCTGTAAAGTAGGGATAATAATAATATTGACCTCACAGGTTATTGGAGGGCTAAACCAGGTCACGCGTGTCAAGACTTCACTCAGCGTCTGGCACAAAGCAAAGCTCAGCGAATTGGGTTACCTTGGACATTTCTAATGGTCATTTGTTCCCTCAACAAATATTGCCTGGTGACCTCTTAGGTGCCACATTCACTTCGAGGACAGAGCAATGGATGGGGCTGGTAGCACCCTCAGAGAGCCACAAAGCCAGGCGGGGTCTCCTTGAGAGTCCACCTGAGCCATTCTCTGCTACTGCTAAGGACATCACGTGGGGGGCTTCCAAGGGGCCCTCCCTTCCCCAAAGAGCTGAGACCCCAAACTATTTAGTCACAGAAAAGAGTTCCCAAGGCAAAAAGCCTTTTCAGACCATCCGCTCACCTCCCTTCTGCCCCCTGCCACCTGGGGTTTGGAGGTCTCCCACATCTGGAGGAGAGGGCAGTGGATCAACTCCCCGGGCCCTCCTCCCCCATCCTGCCAGTGCCTTCTTCCCTGAGATATGAGGCAGCAGCAGGGCTGGGCTCAGGAAAAGTATTGAAGGTTGCCAGGTCACAGTTAATTTTAATTTTCAATTTGTGCCTCCGTCGGCAGGAGTTGTATCTAATCTCCAACCGCTTCAGAGTGTCAAAAGGGAAATCGGAAGTGATTATGTAACTTGGAGACAGAATTTTGAGGGAAAGGCTGTCTCGGTCTGCCGTACCATCTTGCCCGATCTGGGTCAGTTCCTCTCCAAACAGAACGAGCCGCAGACCAAAACCTCCATATCTAAGCAAACAGCAGTCTTCTGAGCAGAGACGCTGGTTGCCAGGAAAGCATCGCTCTCTGCTTTTGGATTTGGGGGGTGGTTTAGAGCCCTTTGGTTCCCTCAGCAGGCCAGGGAGTTTAGCAGGGTCTGTCTTCAGGATTTGGCAGCCCTGGGATGAAGAAGGGCATTGCTTTACCCATCAGCTAGCCGCTTAGGAATGAGGGGAGGGCAGTTTTATTCTCCTCTCCAGCCCCCTCCCGTCCCCAGGATCAGCTCTCCGTATTCCCCAGCTGGGACTCGATGACAGGGAATGGGATTTTAATTTTATCTCTTTATCAAGGCTGAGGTGAGTTCAGGTTTCTTCCTCCTGGCATGGAGCCCCAGGGAGGAACACAGGACAAAACAGAGCAACAAGCCATCGCGGGTCCCTACAGTCTAGGAAGTTGGTCACCATACCCAAGATTATCGGGTTGCTTCCCCGCTTCAGGCCACCAGCATCTGAAGCTGAGATACTATCGGGTTCCAAAATCAGGGTAAGAAAGCCTGGAGGTGGGGCCTTAACCAGGGGGTGGAGCTGAGCCAGAGACCTGGCCAATCCAAGAGAGGAACTCAGCTAGGGGTGTGGCCAATTCAGGTGGGTGGCAGAGCCAGGGGCGTGGCCAACCCAGGGGGCAGAGCTGAGTCAAGGGTGTGGCCAATCCAGGGATGGTGAAGTCAGGGGGGTGGCCAATCCAGGGAGTGGAGCTGAGTCAAGAGGGTGGCCAATCCAGGGATGGTGAAGTCAGGGGCGTGGCCAATCCAGGGGGTGGAGCTGAGTCAAGGGTGAGGCCAATCCAGGGATGGTGAAGTCAGGGGCGTGGCCAATCCAGGGGGTGGAGCTGAGTCAAGGGTG
The DNA here is from genome assembly GCF_902686455.1 of Sciurus vulgaris. NCBI lineage: Eukaryota > Metazoa > Chordata > Mammalia > Rodentia > Sciuridae > Sciurus > Sciurus vulgaris. The sequence goes on along the minus strand of NC_136468.1, from coordinate 140,306,439 downwards.
TGGCCAATCCAGGGATGGTGAAGTCAGGGTGTGGCCAATCCAGGGGGTGGAGCTGAGTCAAGGGTGTGGCCAATCCAGGGATGGTGAAGTCAGGGGCGTGGCCAATCCAGGGGGTGGAGCTGAGTCAAGGGTGTGGCCAATCCAGGGATGGCAATGTCAGGGGTGTAGCCAACCCAGGAGGTGGAGCCAAGTCAAGGGTGTGGCCAGTCCAAGGATGGAGCTGAGCAGAGAGCAGGGAAGCAGCAAAGGCAAACAAAGCCCTCATCTTGGTCCCCCTCTGCAGCCACGGCCTGGCCGTTGACAGGTCTATCACGTTGTTCTCACTGTTTCCTCCAATCTTTTCTCTTTTGCGTTTTAACAACTCTCCTGTCAACACACTTCTTTCAAAAACTGTTGACAAGGGCCATTCAGTGGGAGTGCTCATTCCCACCTTGCCCCGGGCTCCGGCACCCGTGTCGCGCCTGGTGTTGCTCTCCCAGAGCCCTGACCCCTCGTGGTATACGAACTGACCCTCCCCAAGCCCGCCAGCTCCCCCAGGGCACGGGCCTTCCACCTCGCTCAGTGCTGCCAACCTCGCACAGAAACCCTATAAGTGCGAGCAAAAGGAATCCATGAATCAGTGACAAACTTTGTCTTCAACCTGTCCACGGAGACCTTGGCACAGAAAACTCAACCCAAAAGTGCTGAGACTCATTAGCTTTAGGACCGTGACTCAGTTCTCCAGGGTCTCGGTTTTCTCATCTGTCAAATGGGCAAGCTAACTTCTGCTCCACTTACCCCACTGAGTTCCTGAGGAGACTATGGGGATGATGAGCCCAAAATGTGGAAAGTCAGATTTAGAAAGTTGAAGAACTTCTGACAAAGAATGCCTCATAGATAAAATGACTAGATGGTTAGGCCTCTCCTCAAAAGGGCAGGTTATGACCGACCCCAGAGAAGCTGTCCTGTTGCCCCAGCAGGGCTGCAGCTGTAGACCTGTCCCTCACAGAGAGACAGCACAAATGAAGTCAGCTTGCAATCTTGCATTTCCTGGGTGAGGAGCGAGCCCCCAGATCAGGATGTAAAGTATTTATCTTAACGAGGATACCATTTATTGTTTCTTATGTGCTCGAATTTTAACTACTCTGTCAGCATACTTCAAAAACTGTTGACAAGATGCTGCTCAGTGAGAATGTTACATAGTTTACATACATGTGATCTTCATAACCACCCTACAGAATTATCTGGTGAAAAAATGGAGTCTCAGAGAGGTGAAGTAACTTCTTTCAGGTTGCAAAGCTTTACTAACTGGGATTGGAACATGAGTAGTCTGACTCCAGGGCCCAGACTTTTAACCACCATGTGGGAATTTGATAAGGGTATAAGGTTAATAGGACGCAGATGACTTGGTCCTTTGGGTGCCACCTTGAGGCTTAGCCTGGCATGGGAGAGAGGGGAGAGTGACGTAGGAGCCAGGGCAGAATCTTCCACCCTCCTCAGGGGGCTGGGAGGTGCTACCCAGCACTCGGGAATCACCTACCTGTGCTTGATGGAGTTGCCGAGGTCTCTGCGTGGGATCTGCGGGGACCAGCGTGGCACAGACAGTGTGTCTGCAGAGAGAAGAGCAGAGGAGGAAAGCCTGTTATGGAGCCGGCCAGGGGCTGGGGTGGACTCTGGTCAAGGCCTGGAAGGTAAAGGGAGGCTTGCCAGCCTCAGGAAGGACACCAACCGCCTTCACTTGCTAAATCGGGTTGAGCGGGACCCTGGTTTGGGTTGTCACCTCAGCCAGTGCAAGGTCCCCCAGGTAGGGCAGCCAGGAGATGCCCTTAAAGAAGCCAGCTGTGGGAAGAACCCACTTTGGCATCACTTCCATTTACAGAGTACTCAGTGACTCACGTGGCTTAAGCTGGCCATGTCCTCCAATTACCCCAGCTACTGGGTGGCCAGCATGCCCACCATGCAGGTGGGGAAACCAAGGCTTGGAAAGGGGAAGTCACTTGCTCAAGGACACATATCCTGGACATGGAAATCCAGGTCTGAGGGACCCCAGAGCCTGTGACCTGGCCAAGGTGCAATGCGGTAGATTATAGACACATACCATGCTATTGATTACAGATACCTACCATGCTATTGATTACAGATACCTATCATGCTATTGATTATAGACACCCACCATGCTATTGATTACAGATACCTACCATGCTATTGATTACAGACACTTACCATCGCTATTGATTTCTGGTATCCTATGTACAACCCATACGATTATTTACTTAGCACTGTAGGTCAAATCCATGTCTTTGTTTAAATATTTGTTCTTAAAGACAAACTCTATGTGGAAAGATATATCTCTTTCTGTACGTGGTAGATAACTATTTTTAGATGATCTAGTCATGTACCACCTAAGCCATGCTAGACTAAGTGGATGAATGAATGAGTGGGTGGTGAGTGGGTGGACAGATGGATGGATGGATGGATGGGTAGGTGGGGGGATAGGTGGATGGAAGGAAGGAAGGACTAAAGGATGGATGAGTGGATGGGTGGATGGGTGGATATGTGGATGGGTGGATGGGTGGATGGGTAGATGGGTGGATGGATGGATGGATGGGTGGGTGGGTGGATGGATGGGTGGATGGATGGATGGGTGGGTGGATGGATGGATAGGTGGATGGGTAGGTGGGTGGATGGGATGGGTGGATGGATGGATGGGTGGGTGGATGGGTGGATGGATGGATGGGTGGGTGGATGGGTGGGTGGGTGGATGGGTGGGTGGATGGATGGATAGGTGGATGGGTGGGTGGGTGGGTGGATGGGATGGGTGGATGGATGGATGGGTGGATGGATGGATGGATGGGTGGGTGGATGGGTGAATGGGTGGATGGATGGGTGGATGGATGGATGGATGGGTGGATGGATGGATGGATGGGTGGATGGATGGATGGATGGATGAGTGGGTGGGTGGATGGGTGAATGGGTGGGTGGATGGATGGATAGATGGGTGGATGGGTAGATGGGTGGATGGATGGATAGATGGACTGACTGACAGGAGGATTGGTATCTGACTGGATGAATGGATGGATAGGTGGGTGGGTGAGTGGATGGCTGGATAATGGTGGGTAGGTGGGTGGGTGGATGGGTGGAGTGAGGAAGAACCTAGACGCCATGCAGACTTCCGACCAGGTGCCTGACCCATCCACCTTTCCTTTCTCGCTTTGGCCTGCATCCCAGGGAAGCGCACCGGCCTTCCCAGGGAGCTCTGGGTCCTCTGCAGCCCCTGCACCAGCCCCCACCCCAGCCCACTTCCGGCCTCCAGTGCAGCCTCCCTGCAGACCCCACGGACCCTGAGAGGTGCCAGACAACAGCAGCAACAACCAAGTGCCGCCTGTGACATCGCCACTAGATAGGCAGAGATGGAGCAGGGGATCTGCATGCCAGCTCTGGTTCTCAGGCCAGATGGACGGAGCCAGCTCAGGGTCGCAGAGGCCACCTGGGTCCTTCACAGCCCACTGCCATGGCAGGCGCTCCCCGGGGAGCCGGCCTGTCAGGACCCATCAGGGAGTATTTCGCCCCACCCACTCACTCCTCTCCTGTCTAATGACGCTGTCGCGGCCATCTGAAAGCTGTTTCCAGAATCCCAATTCTGCCCTGGTGAAGCTAATGATGTTCCAAGCCCCAGAGGGCAAAGAAAACTCGCGAAAGAGACAGGACAATGTATCAGCCAGAAGCACAGGCGGTGGAATGTCCTCCAGCTTAACTAAAAACTAATGTCATCAAGCTCGAAGTCCATTGACGACTCCTTTCTGTTCCCAAGGGAAGCAAAAAAGAAAGAACAACAGTGTGTCAAAAAAAAAAAAAAATTTTTTTTTTTCCAACCTCCTTTTGGGACTGAATCAGACGTGGAAGGAAAGAGTATTTGTTAACTCCTAAAGGCTGTGCTGGAGAAGAAGGGTTTGCCTCCCTACGAGGGATCCACAAAACGAGGCGTGCCACGTGGGTCTTTTCTCAGGGGCCATTTGAGGTGACCGACTAGAAAGTTGTGTCGCGAAGGATTCTGAGACTCCATTCTGAGGCAATTGATGGGTAACGTCTGCCCCGAGTGAGGCGGAGGTGGTAAGTACCAAGTCTGCACACGTGTGCCACCTCTGCCAAAGCCAGAACCCGTATCTTCATCTTCACATCAGCCCCGCATAGGAGAGAGCCTGCGGCAGAGAACTTGACCCAAGTTTGCTGTATTCAAGGTTATTGTCATAGAAACACTGCGCTTACTGATCACTCAGCGTGAAGCACCACAATGTGCATTTTATACCTGGAAGCTATGTCTCCCTGCAATTGGTATCTTCTTTATCCCGGTTGGACAAAGGAAGACCAAGGAGCTCAGAGAGGTGCAGTGACTTGATAAAGGTCACACAGCCAGGCACCCACAAAAGGGAGTGTTCTCGACCTAAAGAACTGTTGCTCCCGAGGGGATATGTGACAACATCTGGGGACATTTTGGGGTGTCACACTGTGTATATGTGTGTGTCACTAGTAGGGCAAGGCCAGGTGTGCTGTCCATCAGCCTGTACTATAGGTGACAGAGCCCACCCATGGCAAAGATTCAACCAGCCCCAATGACAGCAGGGGCAAGGTTTGAGAATTTCTGATCTAGATGTTTCTCTTTCTCAGGTGAAGTCCTCGCTGCACCATCTCCACCCCTTGCACACACACACACACACACACACACACACACAGCCGAAGCTCAAGTGAGCTTTTAGTTATAAACACATTTCTCTGCTCACTCTTAGATTCCTATCCTACTGACTTCGTGACTCTCCATGACGGCGCCTTCTCAAAAGAAGTAGCTGTAATTAAGTTTAGCAGTTTGGTTTAATTTCCCAATATCTGGTGGAAGGGTGCGTTGTGTCGGTTACATTAAGTGGCTGCAGCATCGTTAGTCTCGGGCGGTAATAACCCGTGCCCGGCTCCCTGCGTGGGCGTGCAGGCTTGAACTTGGAGGTTCTCTCTTCACTTTCACTGTTTGGATTTCATTAAACTTGCCAGGCAAGCTTAAAGCAAAGGGAAACTGTTAAAGGGAGGGTTTTTTTTTTTTTTTAAAGCTATGAGAATAGAAGCCTTATCATAACAGAGAAGGCAAACAGCATTTACAGCAATTAAACCCATACAGAGGCTTCTGTTTAACAATCAAAGCACCTATTAAGATGTCTCCATAGCCACGCAAAAGCTTCTTTTCTACCCTAATTTTCTGATAACGAGTTGGGCCAACACAGAGGCAGAATTCCACACGTCGCTGCTGACTTCAATCTCAGGGATGAAATAATAGACATCTCTTCTTGGCAATTTTCATTGCCAGGGCCGGCAGAGGAGAGTGGGCAGGAAGGAAGTTTCTTCTCCCCTTGCACAGGTCTGGCCTCGGAATAGCAGAAGGGACGTGGCCCCGGAGCCCTGGGCTTTGAGATCACCCTGGAAGCCATGGAGACCGACAGAAGACCTGGCAGAGGACCTGGCCTCGATGAGGCAGCCATACCAACGACTCGGGCTCTGGCCTCATGCGTCTCCGACGACCCTAGGTGTCAGTGACTGAGTTGGGATTTAAACCACAGCCAGGAACAAGCCGGATGTGTGTCCTCATACATCCCCCTCAACCCCAGCCTAAAGCTGTCAGCACCTCCTACCTCTGTCTGCAAAGAGCAAAGGAAAGGATGAATTCCAACACTCACATTCAACCTTTAGACACCAGGAAAGGCAAGAGACTGCATTCTCTCCTACAGCCTCAGGAGGAACCAGCTCTTCCCACACCTGCTTTGCAGTCCGGTGAGACCCATCTTGGACTTCTGACCTCCAGAACTGTAAGGTACTACATTTGTGTGGTTTCAAGCCACTGTGGCCATTTGTTACAGCAGCCATAGGAAACTCATACAGCACCTGTCTTGTGCCAGGCACGGTTTTAGGCACTGGGGATATACTCAACAGCATAAGTATATTTTCTGAGCTTTAGAGTCTAATGGGGAAATTGGAAAGTAAACGAATAGACAAAGAAGGGCATTTTTAGGAAAATAGTGCAGACTTTGGTGGTTTTTTTGAAGCAATGAGAACCTTGACCCTGGATTAGAACAAAGGCAGGAGGGTGCACCACCCTGTGCGTTTAAGAGCTCCCCCTGGTGTCCAAGGGGAGAATAGCCCACTGTGCCTGGACAGCAAACAAGTGGCAGGACCTCCCCACCTGCCCAAGCCCCACCCTCCACTCCCCACTCCCAGATCAGTCCAGTGCATCATGTCCACGGCCATTCCATCCCCCAGCCCAGACCCTTCCCCACTGTCCCTCATGATCCCAACAGTAGCCCCTAATCAAAACTCCACCACCACCCTTCACCACGTCCTCAGGCTTAAAGGTAATGCTGGTCCACCCCACAGCTGGTGCCCTTCCTGAGAAGCCCACAGGAGCCCGGCGTGCTGACGCCCGCCTGTACCCCCAGTGGCTCGGGAGGCTGAGGCAGGAGGATGGGAGGTTCAAAGCCAGCCTCAGCAATTTAGTGAGGCTGTAAGCAACCTAGTGAGACCCTGTCTCAAAATAAAAAATAAAAGGGGCAGGGCATGTGGCTCCGTGGTCAAGTGCCCTTGAGTTCAATCCTGGTACCAAAAAAAAAAAAGAAAGAACTCCACAGGATACTTTTACCTTCCTGGTTGTAAGAGAGAGACGAGCAAAGAGCTTTGTCTCAAACCACCGACTTGTAATGCTGTGTCCCTGACTCATCTTAGGGGATACTTCCTTAAGAAAGTATCATGGGGTAGGAGGACCCACCAGGGAAGGAGGACGGGGTAACTATGCGGGCGAACGCAGGGGTGAATTCATGAGCGAACCAAGATAAGAGAGCTGTCCACAACGGTTAGTTCAGCGGTTAACTAGAAACTTCCAGGGCCCTGGGAGATCTTCGACATACCCTCTCTGAGGCTTGGAGTGAGTCTTGGAGGACAGATGGTCTGTCCTCCAAATACTCTTGGGTGGCAGGGAAGGATGTTAACCTCATCTCCATTTTGCAGATGGCAAATCGAGGTGACTGGGAGCCACGACCTGTGGTGTGTCTTCGGATGAGGGACAGTTTCTAGGGTCCCAGTGCCGTCATGTGAAGGATGTGGGCGAATAGCTGTGTCTGCTCGCAGGGCTGCCTGGAAACCAAGTGGAGGGATGCCCTCGGGGGCTGGTGGGAGCAACACTGGGTCCTGTTTACTGTACACATTCCGAGTGAGGCGCGCCCCTGGCAACCCCTTCTTTGCTGAGTCTATACCACCTTAGGGAATCGTATCCCCCATTCCCAGAGAAGGAAACTGAAGATAACAAAATTGCTCAAAGACATACAACGAATATTTGGTGCACGTTAGCATTAAACCCAGTTTTCTATAAAATGTAAGTCTTACCAGCCACTTCTTTACCATGTCCCTTGGCCAAACAAATCTTAAAATATTTTTTAAAAAATCACACCTTCCTTGCCAGGCGCAGTGGCGCACGCCTGTCATCCCAGCGACTCGGGAGGCTGAGGCAGGAGGATCTTGAGTTCAAAGCCAGCCTCAGCAAAAGTGAGGCCCTAAGCAACTCAGTGAGACCCTGTCTCTAAACAAAATACAAAATAGGGCTGGGGATGTGGCTTAGTGGCCAAGTGCCCCTGAATTCAATCCCTGGTACAAAAAAAAAAAAAAAAAATCATGCCTTTCTGGAGTTGGAAAGGGCCAGGAGAAATTGCCTCCGGCAGTCTCCAAGTCTCGCTAAATCCCCTTGGATAGATGAGGAGCTACCCAAAGCTTAAATGTTTCCATGGAGATAAAGACCTCTGAGCACATAACATTATTAATATTAACAGCTAACATTTATTGAGCACCTAGTACACAGCAGGACCTAGATTACATGATTTAGACATATTATTTCACTTAATCCCCATAACTCCATTTTAGTCAGTAGAGCTGGGGTCTGAGCCAGGGCAGTGGAGACCCAGAGCTCATACTTGGAAATACTGCAAATGAAATGGAAATTTCAAACTATCTTTAAGATTCCAACCCCGGGGACAGGATGAATGGAACAATAATTTAGCTGCGTCCGAATCAACTAGCCAATTCTTTGGGTCTGAAGACACCTTATAACTAATAAAATTGAGACCAGTAAACTTTTCTTTGGGGGCCACAGGCCAGCCACCAGCTAAAATCCCACTGATTTATCCAAGATGCCAACTGCTCTCTGACTAAAGTCATTCCTGATATTAGTCACATCGCGGAGAAGAACTCTATTTGTTTTAATATCCAACTCAAACAGATCTGATCTAAGAATATTTTAATTACGTGCCGGCTCTAAAGGTTACAGCTCCAAAATGCTTTGGGGCCCAAGTAAGTTTCTTCATGAATTTGGACGTAACTTTCTTCCCGAGACCAGCATGACCCACTGCCCAAGATCAGAGGTCATGGTTGGAGGCCCTCGACGGCCGTGAAGGCTTCCAGGGAACCCCTGGGCGCTGGTGGATGAGAGTGGACTTTAAAGCCACGTCGCAGGAAGGAAATAAGGCAGCAGGGCTGTGGGTGACGTGGGTGGAATAAGGTCGCTGTCACACACTCTGCAGGGAGAGATGCCATACGGGGGTGTCAGAGGAGATTCCTGGGGATCCCCGTGACACCGAGGCCAAACAAGGAGAGGCCCGTGTCGAGGAAGGGCACGTTGCAGCTGGGGTCAAGCCAGTTAGCCTGTGTCGAGGGTGGGGGTGTCTGTGGACGTGGCCTTCAGGGCAGAGCGGAGCAGCACACTTTACCTCTAAGTGGGGACGGCGTCCAAGACAGGGACTTGCCCAGTGCACTATGGGAGAGAGGCTGTGGAACTCTGAGGTGGGAACCCAGGTGACAGGCACCAGCTCTGCCACTTGGGAGGGCAGGGACCTGGGGCACGTCTAATTCTCGGAGTCTCCGTTTGGCCTCCGGTGACGAGGGGATGGTGACTTGTCCTCACGGGGCTCTGTGAGGAGAGCAGAGCAGCACCCTGGAGAGCGCCTGACGTGGTATTGTTATTGTTGTTTTTGAGCTTGTCATCCTTCTCTGGCTTCTAGAAGGAATGCAGCCGTCAGGCAGAGAGGCAGAGCGGCAGAGCGCTCCGCAGACTCTGATTGAGCGCGGAGGTCGCCAACCCGACCCCCGGGTCAAATCCTGCCCATCCTCTGGTTCTGCAAGTACCGTTTGATTGGCACACGGCCTCGCTCACTCGGTGACAGTCCCGCGCACGCGGCCACCTCGTCACGAGAACGGCAGGGTGGAGGAGCTGTCAGGGGGGCCGTCCAGCTTACCCAGCAGACAGCCATCACTACCCACCCTTTGGAGGAAAAGTGTGTCAATCCCGATTTAGAGCTGCCAGACTCATTTCCCTGGCTGATTAGCAGAGGGACTGTTTTCCCCTTGGAGCCAGAAGACCTGGTTTCCAAGATCCACTTCTGCCACTTACCTGGAGGGAATCCTGGGACAAACGGCTTGCCGTCTCCAAGCCGAAATGTGGATGAGCGCTCGGGGCCCCTCCCCAGGCCCCTCATGCCAGCACCCCGGGGAATGCGTCCTTTTGATCCCATTTCACAGAAAAGAGCTGCCAGGCACAGGAGGGTCCCTAGGCGGCCCAGTGGGGATGGTGACCTTTCTACCCTGACTGCCTCCTGCCAGAATAATCCATGAAGGAACAATGACTCCCGTGACATGCCACTCTTGAAATCCGTGTCGACTCGGGCGGAGGGAGAGGAAAATGAACTCCCTCTTCTCACCGAGCCTGTCTGGGTTCATTAATGTGATTCTCTAGCTGTCACTTTATCAAAGCCGAAGGAAGCCTTGAGGACGTGTGAGTGAGGACCGGAGGTGGCGGTGGTCAGGTCCCAGGGCGGGAAGGAGATGAGACCCGGGGCGTCTCCAGGTGGAAGCCTTAGGCAGGGAGGTGCGCAGGTGGAGGGCTGGCGCGTGGCGGGGGAGAGGCAGGATGGTGCTGGGGACACTCCCGTCCCCCGCTCCTCCTGACCCCCAGGCCTGGCCAACAGACAAAAAAAAACAGTGAAGCCAAACCCGCAGCACCTTGGGAATCGAGCGTCCTCAGAATCACACTTCCCTTTTACAAAGACCAGCACCACCTGCCTCTGGGTCCCGGCGGGGAACTTAGGGTCCCCCTCAATTCGGCATCAATCAAAGTGCGCACGGTGAGAGCATGGCCCGCTCCTGCAGTGGGGCCCCGGGGCCCCCGGGGCCCCGAGCCGTCACCTGTGATTTCCCTCAGCCCCCTCGGATGGCCTCAATTAAATTTCTCCGCTGGTAAAGAAAGAGGTGGCCGAGGCATTTAATTACATCTTATCCTGCGCTCGCCGTGCAATCTATTAAAGCGGATCAGGGAGTTTGACTTCGTCACCGAACTATGGGAGAACTGGGTGCCTCAGGAGCCATTCCCTTCCTTGCGGGGACACGATGCAGAAGCCCAGGAGCTAACCGTGGGGTGTGTGTGCAGGGGACAGGAGGGCGGCCGAGGCCAGGGTGTGCGGCAGGCAAGAAAAGTGGGGCCACCGGTTCTATGAGTCACCACCCTGAGGTCTGCGGGGGCAGTGCCGCTAATGGCCACTCCTCCCTCGGGTCTGAGTGACACGCATCAGGAAACCTGCCTTGCTATTCTCTCCCCCAACCCTCCCCCAATTTCCCTTGTGATTTTACTGCAATGTTCTGAGAAGAAGAGGGAGACACCCTGAAATGCCGAAGTCACTTTACGCAACGAGGTAATGAAATTAAAACGTGCAAAACAGGAAAATAAAGGCTACCGTCTAGAAATCCAGAAAAGGCGTTAGGGTGATGGGCCCAGCTGGCGTGGTGGGGGCCACTGATGGAATAAAAGGCCAAAGAGGACATGAGGTGCTTGGGGGAGGGGTCAGTTTCATAGCCCCCCGGGGGGCAGAATCCTGTGTCAGGGGCTGGTGGCACTGCGGCAGGGGTCTCTGTCCCAGAGGATTGGTCCCAAAGACCTTCATTCCAGGGTCATACTGACTCGAGCGAACACCAGTCAGGGAGGAAGAAGGTCCTGATCCCAGGCCAAAGAGCAAGAGAGGCCCCCACGCATCTGAGAGAGCAGATGACCAGCTCAGGCTGCTACGCGGCCCCTGGCTGCCCTCCCTGAGTGACACTAACATCACGTAACTTCCTGGCTCCCACTTTTGAAGATGCGGTCCTTCCTGTCTAGAAGATTCTTCTGCCCTCCTCCTCCAACTCTTCCTGCAAGACCCACCCCACGCGGCTCTGATCTGGGGCTGGGACCTCAGCCGGAGGTACAGCCTGACGCTTCCTCTCCCAGACCTCTCCCCACCTGCCAGGCCACTCACAGCCTGCCACCGCCCCCACACCGGGGTGGGACCCGCAGACCATCCTCAGCCCCTCCCAACTCTCTCCTGTAATGAGCACCAAGGGGCAGACTTGCCATTTATGTCACTTCTCCTTCCGTCCCCCCAGCCACCCACCTGGGGAGGTTGTACGGATACCATTTTAGGAAGGAAGACGCTGAGGCTTCACAGAGAAACACAACAGGCCGAAGAACGAAGTTAGCAAGGCCAGGGTCGGTGTCCTGGTTTCCCCTGGGAAAGTACCTTAACTTCTCTGAACTGAAGTACCGTCGTAAGGATATCAACGAACAGGGGCCAGAGGTGCCTAAATCAGTGGTTCCCCAAATTCCAGCACACGGGAACCACCCAATTCCTGTGCCGGCCCCACTCCTACCAGGGAGCAAACCACGGTCCCAGGGCTGAAGGTGGCCCACAGCCTACTTATATAAAGTTTCATTGGAATGTGGCCACGTTCCTTGGGCTGCAGAGTTGAGTAGTCACACCACAGATCATATGGCCACATAGTCTAAAATAGTCACTATCGGGCCCTTGAGTAAAAATCATGCTGACCCCTGATTTAATTGCGCTGGCCTCCAGATAATTCTAAGGTACAGCCAAGTTTGGGGACAGGTCTGAGTATTTCACATTCATTAGCCCTGGACTCTTCATAAGAGTCGCTTTTAATCACCTGCCCCCGAACCCTCAGCACAGCGACAGGCACAGAGCAGCATCTCCACACATATTTATGGCAGGAGCGAATAAATGAATAGAAAAATCTACTCCCCTGAGACAGGTATGGGCGATTCCTTTCAGCAAGTGGCGACACAGACTCAGGGTCACTGAGAGAAAACGGCACTCATACCGATGTGACCCTCTGCCTCCTGGATGGCAAAGCCCACCTCTGAGCACTCTGTTCTATGGTCCTGCTGATTCTGGAGGGAGGACAGGCCAGAGCAAAGTGGACGGGGTCTCGTGCACCCTGCTGGACGCTCCGAGCGGGAGGGGAGGCAGCTCGGAGACCCAGAGACGTCCGAGGCTGGGCTGGTGCCACAGAACCGTCTGGAACAGATCCTGGACCTGTGTCCTTGACCCGAAGGAAAATGATAATTGGGAGAGGCTGGCTTGCCCTGCCTGCCTGGGGCTTAAATGAGGACAAGACAAGAGGTAACAGAGGCCCACGCTGCCATCGCCCCAAATGTCCCTGTGAAGAGAGAAAAACAGCCCGCCCTGCACCTCATCAGTTCCAACTGGAAAGGGTCTCACGTTGAATAAGCCAACGGACACAGCGGTGGGGGTGACAGGGGCGGGGTGGGACATGGGGGACACAGAGAGCCCGGGAGGGGCTCTGCCAGTGGGGCTGGATGTGTGCATGCAGAAATGGGTGAAAGGACTGGTTTGTGGCTGCAGAACCCCTAACCTGGGCATCCCAGGGGCGCCAAGTCCGTCTCGTGCAGAGAGGCAGAACGGGCAGTGTGGGGTTGATCTGCAGGGACAGAACAGAATGGGCATCCTGGCTGTCTTTGCCCAGTCACCTTCTGTCTCTCCTCCCTGGACCTCCTCGTCTGAAAAATGAAAGCAATGAAAACTCATCTTGCAGAGTGTCCCCAAAGACCGGGCACCGGAATAGGAAGGCAGCGCCCAGCACCCGCCCTACAGCAGCCCCTCTCCCTGGCCAGAGAAGACAACACGGGGACGAGGCCATGGGAAGGAAGCCGTGGCTCTCTCAAGGGCCAGCAGTGAGTTACGTGAGGACAGGGCCGTCTAGGTCCCCCTGGCCATTATTCCTCTCCTATCATGCTGTTCTCGGAGCGTGTCCGCAGCCCTTGCTCGCCAGGGTGTGATGGATGGGTCTTGAGTCCCCGGCGCACTACATCATCAATTACTTACATATTTATTACCTTGAACTGAGTTTATGGATCTTAAATCAGAGCTATTCAGAGTCGTCTGAGCTGAAATTCTCCCCCCTTTGGAACTGTGGTGTTTTTAAATTATGCAGCCACCTTGCAGTTAATGCTCGGTGGAAGTTAATTGTCCATAGAACAAAGGGCCTCTGAGATGTTCCCCACAAAGACTCATTCTGTGGAATTTACTGCCCGAGTGCACTCCGGGGGGACAGAGTAGATGAGCCTGCGGCAAGAGACCCCGGCCAGACTCCGAGGAACCTGGCACCGGGCATCAGTCTGGATTTCAGGGGAATAGCTCATGTCCCTTTTCTTAGTCCTTGGAGACTCAAAACGCCATCCAGAGAGGTGTCACGCTTGTCTGTACCTCGCAGACACTGTGGGGACAGCCTCGTGATGGATCACTTTCCAAGGTCAAGACAGGGACTCTCTATTCTAAAGCATGTCTTTTTTGAACACCCCTAAGTGGGACCAGAAAGCCCCCTGAGAAGATGGCCTTGTGACAGGTGCCGGCTGCAAGCTCTAAAAGTGAAGCCACGAGACCGCATAGCGTTCCTCCTGAGAACTGCGCTCAGTATTAGGAGGGTCCAAAGACCACCCGCCATGCTTCCTGCCCACCTGGGGCTAAAGAAGCAGGTCCCAGGTTTAACTAGTTTTAAGAGTTAAACTAGTCCAACTCGAAAGGGGTCAGAGGACAGAGAAAATCTATAGCAGCGGGTCTCAGTGGAGGGCAGTGGCCCCTCAGGGGGCACTGGACAACAGTAAGGAGACTTTACGTTGGTTGAGTAGAGGCCAGGGATGCCCTTAACTATCCGAGGATGAACCGCACAGCCCCCCACCCCCTGCTACAAAGAATGGTTCAGCCCCCCAGTCAACAGTGCTGAGACTGGACCCCTGCCTCGGGGACCAGGAGGGGACGGCCACCTACAGGGCCTGACACCACTGATTAACGTATGGCCAGCTCTGAAGAAGGGCTCAGTCAACCAAGAAAGGAGAGGCGCAGCTCCGCCCTCCAGGGCCACGGCGCTGGCCACCGCACAGGCTCGGAGCCCATTCCTTTATTCCAGCAGCAGCAGCTCGATTTTCCACTAGGAAACCCCTGATCCAGTCCAGGGGTCTCAAGGCAGGCCGAGCCCATGACGGTCCTGGGGCAGACGGGTCGAGCAGGCTGGCGCATCAAGGAGTCTGACTCTTGGACCACTGTGATTGGCTCAGGCGTGGGCATGTGACCCAAATGGGCCAATCAGAGCCTATGAAAAGGCTAGGCTCTTCCCTGACCCCTGGGGCAGCGCAGGGATGGCCTTGCGCTGCAGCTCCCGAGCGCCCCCTGCAGGAAGGGCCTGCTGAGGCCAGAGGTGCATCGTCCCAGGGCCAACGCCAAGCCCCCAGGACTTCTCCGGTTGCTATCAACCTCATTTATTTTATTTCATTGGTACCAGGGATTGAACCCAGAAGCATTTAACCACGGGGTCACATTCCCAGTCCATTTTATTTTTTTATTTTGAGACAGGGTCTCGCTGAGTTGCTTAGGGCCTCGCTAAGTTGCTGAGGGTGGCTTTGCACTTGCGATTTTCCTGCCTCAGCCTCCCAAGCTGCTGGGATTACAGGCATGTGCCACCGCCCCAGCAGAAACCATTTTCAAATGTTTACAGCAGGTTGAGCTGTTTCCAGTGTTAGAATGCTGACATGCAAGGTCAGGCAGACAGACTGAGCAGCTGGCTTCAGATCTCTCCAGTCCCTGCCACAAACCCACCAGCCACAAAGGTGGAAGTGCCCAACGTTTATATGCCATGTACCGGCTACTGATACTAATAGATTTAATCATAGCAACAATCCTACATCCGATTCATTATACTTAGTATTATCTCAAAATCACAGAGAAGAAAGCATAGCCCAGAGAGGATGAGTAACTTTCTTGAAGTCACACAGCCAGCAAGTGGTCAGGCCAGGATCTAATCTAGGCAATCCGGCCATCAATGGTCCAGAAAGAGCAGACTGTGCTCCTCTGAGGCCTTCAGACATTCCATGCAGTCAAGTCCCCTTGGTTCCTACTTCACATTCACCAGAAAAAAAAATGATTGTGTCAGATATACACATATGACCTAAAGAGGTCTCCCTACTAAGGCCTGGCTTTCCAGAAGGGCTGCCTGCAGAGAAGTGGGTCACTTGGTTGGCCCTGGGGCCTTACAGTACAGTGACGGCGAGTTTTCGCTTACCCGACGACATTCCAACTTTATACATCAGTCTCGAACGTCTAGCTCATGTGAATGCAGCTCCCGGGGAATCTGGTTTCCGGACTGGCGAAGCAAGCCCCAGGTGTCTGAACTCGGAGGAATTCTCCAACCTGAGTGCTCCGGGCGGCTCAATTTCCAACTGTCCAGGAGCGGGAGCAGCCCAGGGGTCTGTCCACGGACAGAGAAGCAGAGTGTGACCATGTCCAGCCATGGGTGAAGTCATGTGCCACGCCACAGGGAGGGCGGGCCTCAAACACACCATGGCAAGGAGCAGCGCAGACGCCAAAGGCCATAGGCACTGGGACGCCATGCATATGACATGCCCAGAAGGGGCAGATCTATGAGCAGAGCGTAGAGTGGGGGTCACCAGGGGCTGGGGGAGGGGCAACAGAGAGGGACCGAGGAACGGACGGGTGTGGGGTTTCTTTGGGGTGATGACAGTTTTCTGGAAGTAGAGCCAGTGAAGGTCGCCCCGCTCCGCCAGCAGGCTGGAAAAACCACTGCATTATTCTTAAAAGGGCCGGCGTTATCGTACGTGGATTATATCTCAATAAAGTCATTAAAATAAACTTTGAGCCTGCATCCCAATCAGCCAGAGAGCTTGGCAAAGTACAGACAGCTGGGCCATACTGCCAGGGTATCTGGACAAATCAATCTGGGGCAGGACCTGAGAATCTGCATTTCTAAAGCATACCCACTTGGTGCTGGTCCAGGTGCCACTGGGTAGTGGATGCCCTTTCCCCACCTGCCACTGTGCTTAGAAATAGCCCCAAATATCACCCTAGGCCTAACCGAGTTAGGAGGGCCACTTCACCACTGGGTCTCCTACAACGGAGCTTATTTATAAAAATGCCAAGGACTTATCATTTAGTACGGAATAATCACCCCTCCACACACCCGATACATCCCGGTCTGAATTCCTGCAACCTATGAATGTTACAGGAAAAGCAACTTCACAGATGTGATTTAAAAGGAGCCTGTGCCCGGCATGGTGGCACACACCTATTCTCCTAGAGACTCTGGAGGCTGAGGCAGGAGGATTGGAAGTTTGAGGCCAGCCTCAGCAACTTGGACGCTAAATGTAATCACAAAGAAGGCAAGAGAGTATCAAAGGAAGAAGGAGGAGGTGAGACCACACAGGGGGTCAGGGAGACAATGCGAGGTGAACCAAGGAATAGGGTCACCCCAGAAGGCCCCTAGAAGCTGGAAGAGGCAGGGGATGATTCTCCTTCCTGGAAGGAGGCAGCCCTACCCACAGCTGAAGTTTAGTCCCACAAGACTTCTTTTGGGGTTTCCCACCGGCAGAACTGCAGGAAAATAAGCTGGAGTTGCTTTAGACCACTAAGTGTATGCCCGACGGTCGGAGCATTTCAGACAGGGCCTCCGAAGTAGCCCCTCCCTGCTCCCCAGCTCTTCCAAAGAAGAGGTGCAGACAGGTGTGGAGCGAGGTGCTGGGCCAAGCCTGGCGTTTTACGTGCAGGATCCGCCCAGCAACCTGAGCAACGAGGAGGCATTTCCTGCCACGGAGGAGGAAACCGCAGGTCAGAGAAGTCCAGCAGCTTGCGCTGCACAGCTAACAAGGCCTGAGGGGCAGGGGTCTCGGGCTGCGGCCTCTGCAGAATTTCCCATAGGAAGTAAACACTGTCCGTTTGTCTTGTGTGGTGACTACAGCCAGAGCGGCGGGGCTGGCCTGGAGATATCTGTGAACGGGATTTAGCTCTTCATGCAAATCACAATGAAGGCGATGCCACGCCACACGCACACGCACGCACACGCACGCACACACACATGCACACATGCATGCACGCGCACACACGCACGCACACGCGCACACGCACACACGCACACCCTCCTTGGAAACAAGCACTCTACCTCCAGTTCCTCTAGGGAGGGCACAGGGCAGACAAGGGGACCGTGTGCCCTCGCCTCGACCATCAAGAGCCCCACTTCCCGACCATCGGCCTCTCCGACGGCCAGCAGCTGCTGTGACGGGGCTAGCGATCTACACGTGGACATGACTTCAGATGGGACGGAGCGACCTGGAGGCGGCGGAGAAGCCCCGTGACCTGAGGTCGGCGTCACATCCCTGCCATTCAAGGAGCGGGTGCACACTCCAGCCTCTCCCGCCTTCCCAAGCACTCCGGGCTTTAGGTCAGGGGACCTCAAACTTCCTGCACCCAATTCCCTGGCCAGTCCCTCGCCCAGAGTGGCCAATTCAGTGCGGGCGGTGGCAGTGGGGACCAAGAAGTTCCAGCGGACGCTGATCTTGGGCCTGCACGTGGAGAACCGTTTCTCAGCCCAGGACTAGTGATACGCGGGGCTCTCCTGTCATGTCATCGTAGGATGTTGGGCCTCCGCCCAGAGATGCCAGCAGCATCCCTCTCCCCAGCTGGGACAAACAAAAAGATTTCCAAACGTTGCCAAATGTCCTCGGGAGGGTCACCATTTCCACCACCTGGAGACCATGGCTCCAGACCAAAGATGTAAAGAACGCAGTCGGTGAAGTCGAGTCACCCGACAGCGTCATCCTGGGGCTCCTGACATGAGCTCCAACTACTCATCAAGAGTGCACGTCCAAGTGGGGGAGGGGACACGTCACCAGGTCCCACCTATTTGCTCGGCCTGCAGGGAGCCTGGGTGCCAGACCACAAAGCCGGTCACTCCCAGGGGCCTCCCCAGAGGGTCAAGCAGGCCCGGGTCTCACCAGCCACACGGCTGGTTGTCTTCTTTGAGTTTTTCCCCCAAGTTCTCAGAGAAGCCACCACTCCAGGTGTAGTGACTCAGCCGAACACTAAGGACAAAACTGCCAACCCTGGCTAATCATTGAAAAAAAAAACGGGGGGGTCTGATCTGCCCAGGGGCCCAGGGCCGGTGTTCAAAGACATCTGATTGCGACCATGGAGGAGAACAGACTCACAAAGCTCGCCCGGCTTCCTGGTTCTCAGACTCAGCAAACCAAACCCTAAGGTGCAATCTTCCCCGGGTTTTCAAAGGCTGATGGAAGGATTTTCAAAAGCTGATGGACCGTTGGCGGGAAGGGAGGAGGCGCTGGAGGCGGGCCTGAGGAATGGGTGTGGAGCAATCAGAGCGTTTTCAAGCCTCTTTTGCTAACACCTGCCCCCATTCTCCAGGGAGCGGGCTCTGAATGCGCCCGGGACCCTCCCTCCAGCTCCCTTACCTGGCCCCCTGTTCTTGCAGGAAGGAATACAGCCTAATGATAGATGTGCTCCGACAAAGGCAGGATGGCTGAACTCCAGGAAGCACATTCACAGGTCTGATGTATGCCTTTCACCTTGCCGCAGGGCCTGCAAGCACACGTCAACATCTTTGCGCTCCGTCAATGGGACCTTGATTCGCTAAAGGCTGAGGGGGCTTTCGCAGGTGAATGGGTAAAGCCAGCTCAGGGTTTTCCAAAGCTCAAAGCCCAGGTGACGGATTATGCATGTGCTGGTTTCTTTCATCCCCAGATAACGCCTTGGATGCTCTCCTCTCCGGCTGGTGGGGAGAAGTGTTCAGGGGGCATGGCTCCGGGTGGCCACTGCTGTGCTCTAAACAGAGCCAGGAGGCTGTCCGGAGTTCCCGCCCCAGCTTTGCCCCTGGCTGAATCTTCTACCCTCTCAGAGACTGTTGGCCTGCCTGCAACACAAGGATTTCAACAGCAGCCCTTTAGGGTGGCTGTCAGGTTAACTAGTCTGGAGTAGGGTCCCCGGGGCCGGCTGGCATCCTGGTTTGGATACTTGACAGCCATCGAACTTTGGGCAAGTTCTCAATCTACCCTGTTCTGCCTGCTTCTCCTCGATGGTCTCTCACAGGATCCACAGATGGGGCCTGGCATTCAGCAGGTGCTTAATTTATCTGCGTTCCTCTCTACTTAATTTCTACTTAAGCTCCGAGGGAATCAGATAAGGCCTAAACGGTCTGCATGGCTCCTTAAGAATCAAAGATCTAGCTGGGTGCCATGGCGCATGCCAGCAGTCCCAGCCCCTTGGAGGCTGAGGCAGGAGGATCTCGAGTTCAAAGCCAGCCTCAGCAACTCAGCAAGACACAGTCTCTAAATAATACATAAAAAAGGGCCAGGGATGTGGCTCAGTGGTTGAGCACCTCTGGATTCAATCCCCAGTACCAAAACAAATAAAATAAAAATCAAAGATCTAGGGGGTGCCTGGCATGCTGGGTTGAATGGTGTTCCCCTGAAAACCACATTCACCTACAACCTCTGACCATGACCTTATTTGGAAACAGGGTCTTTGCAGAGGTGAAGGAGGTAGGATGAGGTCATACTGGGTTAGTGTGGATCTAAGCCAGTGACCTCAGAGAAGAGGGGAAAATGGACCCAGAGATGCAGAAGACAGAGAGAGGGCAGAGGGGACACACAAACAACCAGAGATCAGAGGGCGCCATCTACGAGCGAAGGATCACCAAGGGGGGTCAGCCGCCACCAGACACCGGAAGAGGCAAGGAAGGGCTGCCCTACAGCCTTCAGAGGGAGTGTGGCCCTCGACTTTAGGCTTCTAGTCTCCGGAACCGCGCAAGAGTTAGTGCCTGTGTCCCAGGCAAGAGCCGGCTCACCGCCCCATCTCCCGGGAGCTCCCCACCTGACTGCCACAGCCAGGCTGAGGACCGAGTGCAGGGTCCAGCAAACTCCTTCAGTAGAGAGCCAGAGAGCAACCCTGCAGCCTCTGCAGCGCACCTGGCCTCTGTCCCAGCACCTCCGCCCCCACGCATGTCTCGTGAAAGCAGTCAAGGTATGCAAATGAAGGGGCGTGGCCAGGCTCCAAGAACACTATTGACGGACCCGAAATCCAGTTGCACTTAGTGTTCCCGTGCCATTGGGCGGTATTCTTTCTTTGTTTTTCATACTCACTTTAAAATGTAAAAGTGTGTTCTGAGCTTGTGGTCCACTCACAAACAGGCAATGGGCCAGGGTCACAGAGGTGAAATTCACATAAAATTAAGCATTTTAGATCAGATGATCCTGTAGCATCTAGGGCACTCGCGGTGCTGTGCAAACATCAGCTCTCCATATTTCCAAATCATTTTCATCATCCCAAGAGGGCCAGGACCCATGAAGTGATCACTCCCCGATGAGGCACATATCAGTGCTTCATTCCTTTTTATGGGCCAAATAATATTCCACCATGAATATGTACGTAACGTTCAAATGGGCATACATATACATACACACCACAGTTTATTTATCCATTTATCTATGGGTGAGAATTTGAGGTGCTTCCAACTTTTTGCTCTTGGAAACAGTGCCGTTGCTATGAATATTCATGTACAACACCTGGTGTTTGAAAACCTGTTTTCAATTCTTTGGAGCATGTATCCAGAGGCAGAAGTGCTAGGTTGTTTAATAATACTAACGTTTCACTTTCTGAGGAAGCATCAGACTGTTTTTCCATGTCAAAAGCGTGATTTTTCCTCCAGTGGGTCAGATTTGAACAGTAAGTGACAGTTGGTGAATTCTAGAGTCTGGGTATAAAATCTCAATGCCTGCATGTTAGAAAAAAATGAGATAGATGTTTACAACACAGAAACACAAGCTAGAAAATGAATCATGGGGGGGGCATTCTCAGACTTTCCATAAGTTTCCTCATTGTATACAAACATGGATGCAGTGACTTGTTAATCAACATTTTTTTTTTCCAAGTGCTGTCGACTTTAAGGAAAGAACTGTCAGACAGGAATTGCTTATCTACTGAAACAGACCTTCAGGAATGAAGAAGAAATTCAGATACTCTCAGATGAAGGGAAACTAAAATAATCAGCTGCTATCAGACAGCCCTTAAAGAAGGTGGAAGTTCTTCAAACAGGAAACCAAAGAATCACATAGTATCAAGAAGGAAGAAAGGGTGGAGAAATACAGACAAATACGGTAGGGCATCCTTCCCATTCATTACTTTACAAGTATATAATGTCCATCTTTTGTCCATTGTGATGTCTTTATCTTTTTTTTTTTTTTTTTTTTTTTTTTTTTTTTTTTTTTCTGGTACCAGGGATTGAATCCGGGGGCACTTGACAACCAAGTCACACCTCAGGCCTTTCTGTATTTTACTTAGAGACAGGTTCTCTCTGAGTTGCACAGGGCCTCACTAAATTGCTGAGGCTGGCTTTGAACTTGTGATCCTCCTGCCTCAGCCTCCCAAGCTGCTGGGATTACAGGGGTGAGCCACCACACCTGGTTCTTGATGTCTTTATCTTAGACTTCATTTAATTGATAATAACATTGTTATCTGACTTTACTTTTAGCTCATTTTAGCCTGGTATACTTTTTGATTTGGGTTTTGGTGGTGCTGGGGATTGAAACTCAGGTCTCACACATGCTAAGCACACGCTCTACTTTCTGCTATCGCTTTATTTTTACTTCTTCTTTTTTTTTTTTTTTTCTGGTTGCTCGGCTTTAAATGTGCATGTTGTAAAGAATGTATTGCTGTGTCTTGGTCTTGTTTATCCATTTTTATTTCAAACTGAGATTCTCTGCCTTTTAGTGGGTAGGTTTGATCCATTCACATTTATTGTGATAAGTGATATAACAGGTCTTGTTTTGAGTTTTCTGTGAATCAATCTTTCTTTTTGTTTCTTGTTTTTCCTCTTGTCGGTGTTTACATCAAATAATCAGTTAAATATTATACAATCAATTTTTAGTCCCTGCTGCTTGAAACTAATCTATTAACATCTATGCCTATGAACATTATTTTTAAAAAATATATGATACTTATCTACAGTCATCCTCAGTATCTATGGGTGGTTGGTTCCAGAACCCAACACACAAATCTGCAGATGGTCAAATATGTTACATAAAATGGTGCAGTATCTGCACAGAACCTGTGCACATCCTCCAGGGTACTTTACATCATTTCTAGATGACTTTAATACCTAATACAGGGAAAGTGCTACATATACAGTTGTTACACTGTATTGTTTAGGAAATAATGGCAAGAAACAAAAGTATGTAATATAGTCAATACGGAGGCATTTTTTTCAAATATTTTTGATCAGAGGTTGGTCGAATCCACAGATTTATAACCTTGATACAGAAGGCTGACTTTTTATTTCTTAAGTAGCCATGTTCATGTAATGCGAGGTGCCCACTGGTCTTCTGATTCCTCAGTGGAGAGGTGGCAGGAGTGGTAGGGACTGGGTGAGGTGGGGACCCAAAGGGGTGGCCGCTACTCAGCCCTAGTCTGCCGTAGTCAAGTAGGAAAGCAGGTACAGAGTAGCTGGATTCTCTGTTTTTCAAGGGAAACCAGAAACCTATATTTTTATATGAACATTTCCAATTTTTTAAGGTTGGAAAGTACTCAGGGGAGAGACATTGCTTGGGCCAGAAAAAAGCTGTCCATGGTCCACGTTGACAGTTTCCCGTCATTTGTGTTTTCTGCTAATAACGTTCACGGCACCTTCTGCAGAAAGGTCACTGGGCTCCCTGGATTTGGGGTTCAGGAGGGGTTGTGATTACTGAGATTCTCCCTAGCATCTGCGGTCAGGCAGACGTGTCGCACCCTGCATCCGGGTGAGTGCAACCACGACCAACCTGCTGATTTGGGCTTTAAGGACATTCTCCCCAAGCCAGCAAATCTCCACGAGACCAAAGAAAGGAAGATTCGTCCATGGAAGGAAGAAAGAGCAGGATGACAGGAGGAATGCTTTGCTACCAACTACATACAACTGCAGGGATAGCCTCTTTATGTGACCTTCTGGGCCTCCGTTTCCTCTCCCACTAAATGGAGAAAATGGTAACCTTTTAATTAGTCCATTTTCCATAACTATAATGAAACACTTGAGGTAAACTACCTTATAAAGAAAAGAGGTTTATTAAGCTCACAGATCTGGAGGTTCAAGGACATGGTCCGGGCACTAGCTGTGGCTGGTGAGGGTCCCAAGTCAGATGACCTCACGGTGGTGGGGCCCATGCCCGGGGAGGAGCTCACATTCCCAGATATTAAGTCAAAGAACGAATCGAGTTCCCGGGAGAATGACATCAATCCCTTCGGAGAACAGAACCCCCAGTGACCTCCCGCTATTGCCTCTCTCTATTCGTTACACCGTTTCCTGTTGCAAAACGGTCACACCTTTGTCCAGGGTGCTTGCTGGGCACCGCTGAAGGGAGATGCTGCTGTCAGACAACGCACGCGCAGCACTCGGGCCAGAGTCTAGCGCACATGTGCAGAGGGAGGACGGTGATCCGGGCCTTAGGGGGCCAAGGTGCCCAAGCGGACGAGAAGTCTTTTGGTGGTTGATCCCTAATCATTCGAACTGCGTTTCCTCCCTCCCGCCTCCCTCCTTGGCCTCGCTCCTCTGCCACAGGAAGGCCATGCCTGTTCCCTGGCTCACATTCCGGGCCGCCTTGGGGGACATGGAAGCAGGACAGGACAAGGTTTCTTCCCTAAAAAGCAAATAGTACCTTCGAAACGTGTTCCTACACGACCAGGAAGCGGGGCAGAAGGGACACAGGTGGCAGAAGCACAAAATGCAGGGGCGGGCACTGGGCGGGGCACTGGAGCATCCCTCCCTTCACTTGGGGTCCCACCCTGGAGCCAGCTCTGGAGGCGACAGGACCGGGTAGCCAGGCCAACCGCGCCCGGCGCCGGCAGTGTGCTCTGCAGCGGGCTCATGGCGCTGGGTGACAGCGAAGTCCTCAAAGGCAAAGGACGCATCTGGCTCATCTCAGCCTCGGCGCGCCCAAGTGGCACAGGGCGGCCACCAATGAAGACCCAGCTGGTTCACACAGGAGTGAGCTGCGGGAGCTGCGGGCACAGCCTCCACCCTCTCGGTGACTAGGGAGAGGGGGACATGTGTACCCCTGCCACCTCTGCAGACACAAAAGTGGAGCCCGGAGAGAGGAGCAGCTGGTCGGGGGCCTGGCCACCCTGATCGCCCTGGGGCAGGGACCCAGGATCCGCTTGCCTCCGTGAGAACCTTCACAGGGGACTCAGGCCAAGCACCGAGCTGCCCGGGTTCAAGGCCTGCACCCTGCCTGCCTCCTGCGTCCCCTCCTGGGAGAGGCAGCAGCACAGGCTTGATGGGCAGCAGGGCGGCCGCGTCAGGCGTCCACTGACAGCAGATCAACCCGGGCCTCTGTGGATCTGAGGCGGACAGACAGGTGTGACAGGATGCTACTGGGCCTGTGACACCACGGCTGCCCTTCTGGAGCGAGCTGGGCAGAGTCGGGGCACGCAGCAGGCAAGGCTGTCCCAGGGCCACTGAAGCATGAGTAGCAACTTCCGGCGCTCACGCACCTGCCTGTCAGCACTGGGGAAAGTGGGTTCAGCTCAGATCCCCAGGGGACCACCCCTCAGGCTAGGGAACTGAACCTTCCCCAGCAGGGGCGAGGCACTGGGCTGTAATTAGCAGAGTTTGAAACCTGACTCTTCTACTTGCAAACAGAAAACAGTATTGATATCTCTGACCCTCGGTTTCTTCATCAGTACCATGGAGTTAAAGGTACTGTCTCTTTCCTGGGGCTATTGAACAAGAACCTGCATGACAAGTATTTAAAGATGTCTAACAGTTGCCAGCATTTTAATAGATACTTGCCTAGACCACACATTCCTTGAAGACATGGCTGTGGTTTACAAAGTGCCGAGAGAGGTACCGGCCACATAGCAGCTGCTCAATTAAGAAAATAGAATGAAGGAATGAGCTAATGAATGAAACCACAGATAATTTTAGCGCTGCCTCCAGACTCCAGATGAACACCATATCACTACTCCAGTTTTTATAACCAGGTGATCTCGGCTGAGAGAATAAAGAAAGCCGCTCAAGAATGCAGAGCCCGGCCACTCTTATCTCATCCCCAGAGAGTAGGGAGAAAGCATCAAAGCAACCATTTGTTACTCTACACACCATACTTCCAGGGGCCCATGAAAAACCTATTTTTATTTCTTTTAAAAGCAGAACAAGAGTAGCTCAGTGGAAAAGCATTCACCTAGCAAGCAAGAGGCCCTGGATTCCATCCCCAGTATTTTTTTTGCCAAAAAATAAAAAAAAATAATAATAATAATAATAAGTATATTGCAATGAATCCAGCAAGTATTATGCCCTTTTTATGCCAACAAATTAGTAAAATCTAATTTTTATATATTTATTTACTTTACAGAAGGATGGAACCCAGGAAGGCAAAAATGTTTGAGGCAGAAATACACACAGGAAATGGCCCCGGGCTATGAGCCAGGGCTAACCGTGGAGCTAAGCAACAGGGGATGGATGCATTGGGGAGTATCAGCTCCAACGTGGGGTGCACAGGGAATTCCAGGAGGTCGCCCACTGCCCATGAGCATTCTTCCTGCCTTCTGTCAACAGGAAGTACAGTCGATCCTCTGAATCCACATCCCTGTGGATTCAACCCATTTTAAATGGGAAAAATATAATGGCAGCCGTACTGAAGGTGTGCTGTTATTTTTTCCTTCTCGTTCCCTAAACAACACGACACAACACAATGACACTTTACACAGCATTGACACTATCGGGTACTCAAAGGACTCTAGAGGTGACCTGAAGCACATGGGGAGATGGACACTGTGCCACGTGGAACAGGAACTGAGCCTCCCAGGATTTTAGTGTCCAGCAGGGTTCTGGGACCAGGCCCACCGGTGCCAAGGAAAGGCTGCCGGCCTAGTCTGCGGTCCCATCATCCCCTGCTCTCCTCTGCCCGGCCCTGCCATTGGTCCACCTCATGTGCTGGCTCGAATCTCAGACACGTGTAGTCGCATGAGTCTGACGCCAGGTCGACAGTTTTATAGGGACTCCAGAAGGGACCAAACCTGGTTCAAACCCCAGCTCGGCCCCTCTGTCCCTGAGAGACCTCAGACTAACAATGGTCCCTCTCTAGGCCTCAAGTTTCGCGACTCTCCAGCGGAGATAGAGACTTCCACGGGGGACGTGCAATGAAACCAGACCGCGATCCACCTACAGGGCCTCACGTGCAATAAATGCACCTGGCAGCACACGGCTGGCCCTGGAGCAGGGAACCTCCCAGGCCCAGGGCGCCTGACCCAGGGCTTAGCAACTGCGGCCCAGGCCAGATGCCTCCTGCCCTGGTTTGAATGGCTGAAGTCTCAGAAGTTTCCCAAAGGTTCAGATAAAGTGTTTTAAAAGGACGATATTTTGTGGCATGAAATTCAATGCCAAGTTCACTGTTCACAAATAAAGTTTTATTGACACACGGTTGTACCTTTTCTCTCCTGTATCCTCTGCGGATGCTGCTGTGGGAAGAACAGAGGGTACATGGCTGGGTGTCTCAAGTGTGGCATGACTGGCACCCAGGGTTGGATGGTTCTTTGTGCAGGTAGGATACTGAGCACCATGCCTGTGTCTTCCTGCTACCTGACCAAGGCGTCCTAGCCCCACGGTGACAACCCAAAATGCCCCCAGACACTGGGAACAGAAGATCACCCCCAGATGAAAACTACTGCCCCGCAGGACCCAAAATATTTATTATCTGACTCTTTATGGGAAAAGCTTGCCCAGTTTCTGAGCTGATCCGATTTCCTTTGTGCACAAAAAAAGAAACTGAGGCCCAGATATGCCCAGCTGGATAGCTGTAGCACAGGACGGCCTAGATAGTTTTCTCACTCTTATTTTTTTTTCCTTGTGTTGTTTCTACTCTATAACTCAGCTGCATGGGTAAGATTTTTAGCTTTGGGGAGAGTATAAATCAGTACAATTTTCATAGGATAATTTGGCAATATGATTCAACAGCCTTATCACTATGCACACTCCCGGACACAGATATTATTCTCTCTGTGCCACCTCAGGAAATCTTCACAGATGCTCACACAGCTCTGGAGCTGTGCAGATTGTTTTAGGAAATCCAGAATTGTTTAAAATGCCCTCAAATTAGAAAACAATCCAGGATGGCCAAAAATAAGGGAATGGGGAGATAATACACAGGACAGGTTATGATGAGATAATATGTAGCCATGAAAAATGATCCTTGCAAGGTCAGACAGACGGACAGACACACACACAGCATTCCAAACTCATTCTCTCTCTCTCCATCTGTGCATGTCTTGTCCTTACTAAAGTGTTAAGTGAAAATAAGCAAGGTGGAGAAAAAAATGCATATTTTAATCATCTTAAAGCAATAAACACTACTGTATATAGAAAATATCCAAGAGAGGGGTACACCCAGCTTCTAAGTGGTCACCTGCTGATGGTGGGGTTTGATTCTTCTATTTTCTATGCTTGTGTATTGCTTTAAATTCATGGCAATAAGCACAAATGACATAATTTAAAAGATGATTCTTAAAAATCTAGAGAAAACTAGTTCTTGAGATAAGACACACAGAGGAACACAAATGGATAATTCAGAATTGACTGGATTGGTTCAGGCTTGATAGAAAGACTCTCTGATCACATCTCCCTGGGTGGGCTGCCCAGAACTCTAGTTCATTACCTGATAAAATGTGAATTTAATATTGCTATTAGGAATACATGATTGATCTGGTTGAAAAAGTAACTTAACAGAAGATAAAAGGGAAGACTGTTGACATCTCCAGGCCGAGAGAGGCCCCTTAATATCTTTCTGTCGTGCTTTCATGCATTCATCTGTGGGAACTTGGGGAGAGGAAAATGAATCAACATTACGGGGCTGCCTTTTAATTCACACCCGTGAAATAATTTTGACGGTCGTTCCTGAGTGTTTAACCAATGTTTATTCTGGAAATGTCACCCGCTGCCTCTGAAATTTACTTTGGTATTCTCTGAGTGTTATCTCTCTATTAATAAGTGAGTGTGGAAAAATCTGCTCTCTGTTTTGTGTCCTGATGTCTTTTCTGATGTGCTAAGGGCCTTGGCTTGAATTTGATGGTCTTGATCACAGTTAAGATAAAAATAAAATGTCTCTTCAAAGAAAATCTGTTTGCTACCTTCTGGAGACTTGGCTTATTATCTCTCCTCGTCCCACCTTAGCACACCGGATGGAGTGGCTCGGGTACCCTTGGCTGTCCACTCTATTGCCTGCTGTGGGAGCAAGAATCTTTGAGTAACGGCAGAGACCACCCATTCTCCCAGTGAGATTCAGGAATGCTGAGTAAACATGTCCCCGTCCCTCCAGTTGTGCACACTTCTCTAGAAGGCCTTGCAGTACTTTACAGAGGTTGAGGCAGCTCAGGCGCAGGGGTGAATTCGCAGAGGACCTGCAGCCTACCCACAAAAGCCAGCCCCACGTGAGCGCGCCATCTTGGAAGTGGATCCTTCAGCTTCTGTCAAGCCTTCAGGTGAGACCACAGCCCCAACCAACATACAGAGTGCATTCTGATGAGAGACTCTGAACCAACACTGCCTAGCTAAGGTGCTCCAAAATCCCTGGCCCACAGAGGCTGTGAGAGAATAAATATTCATTGCTGTTTGAAGCCACTAAATTTTGAGATACAGTCATGCATCACCCGAGCACATTTCAGTTAACAGCAGGGTCTACGACGGTGGTCTCATAAGATGATACCACCCACTGAAGTCATGGGCGTGATAGTTTGTGTAAGTTCATTCCGTGGTGTTCACACAATGATGCATTTGCCTAAGGACACATGTCTCTGAACACATCCCTGTCATTTAATAGCACATGACTGCAATTTGTTAGCCCGCAGGTAACACAGACAGATTCTGAAGAGAAAGAACCTTCGGTGCCTAGTATCGTGGATCAAAAACATTTTCTAGGTATTTTTAAATGATGAATTAATAAAGGAATGAATTTGAAAGAAAAAAAAAAAGAGGAAAAAAGTATCAGTCAAAATCAGGATAGGAAGTCGACCTTCAGCCCCATGTCCAACGAGGGAACTGGGTTTTCCCCGCCCGGGTGGTACGAGGGCTTGCATGAGTCTGTACAGATGATAAAAGAACAGGAGTACTTCAAAAGGCTGTTGGGATTGGTATGCTGTGTTCCCATGGGATGTGAAGAAGGAGCTGGAAGCAGGTAAAAGGAAACAGGGACGCTACTAAGCACCACCCAGATATGCCCTTCCAGCAAGTGCTCTTAACTCAAGAAAGCAGCCTTGCCCAAAGCCACAACCCCTGCTGAGGACACCCCACTACTAAAGGCAAGTCAGCTGGGTCAGAACAGCTCTGCATCGCCCGTCAGCTCCCTGTACCGGGTGAGGTCAGATGAGGTCTCTTTTGAGACTACATATCCCAGCCCCTCCGTCTGTCCAGTCCCAGTTCCTCAACTCCCTCATTTCTGTTCACACCCACGGTGCTCCCCAATAAATGTGCAATGTGTGCATATCACATGCTGCTTCCAGGAAACCGCCTGTGATACTTGGCAAATCCAGGAAAGGCGAATCTGTGATTCCCTTCCTCCTTCCTTTCATTCATTCCTTTGTTTAGTCATTCATTCATCAATTCGTGCATGTAAAGAGCAATGGCCGGGGGCCCTTCATGAACCAGGAATTGGCTGGGGCACTGGGTTTATCATCCTTACTAAGATGTAGCTGCCTGGGTGTGGTTTTCTTTGTATCCGTCTTGTCTGGGATTCAAGGAACTTTCTGAGCAGTAGCTCGATGTCTTTCTTGGCAAGCTTTCAGTCATTATCTCTTCAAATTTTACTTCTTTTTCTTATTTCCTCTTCCTCCGGAATCTCAATTTGCAAGTATATTCGACCTTTTCAGCGGGTCTTGTGTATCTCACATATACGTTCTCAGTACTTTTCATATCCTCACTTGGCTTCAGTATGGAAATTTTCTGTCTCTAGTGGTGCCTAGTCTGCAGTTAAACCCAGGTATTAAATTATTAATTTCAGTTACAAGATTTCTCAGTTCTAAAAACAAAAAAAACCACTTAACTTTTTCCTAGTATCCAAATCTCTGCTAAAATGCTCCATTTTGTCATCAGACTTCTTATATCTCTTAGTCATATTTTCTGAAGGCCCACAAAATACGAGTTGAGAAATTTGGCATCATGGATGCATTTCAACATTTCACTGAGTGAAAGAAACCAGACACAAAAGAATATTTATTATATGCATCAATTTATGTGAAACTCTAGTACATGCAAAGTAATCTAAAGTGACAGAAGAAAAAGAGGTTGTTGGTGGATCTGGGGAGATGGGGATACTGACTGAAAAAGGGATGAGAAATTTGGGGGGTGAAAAAATTTTCTATATTTTTCATTGTAGTATTCAAACAGGTGTGTGCACTTGGCGAAACTCATTTAAGTGCATGCTTAAATGGGTACAATTGATTATACCTCAAGAGAGCTCATTTTTGAAAACCTGAATTAAACCTAGACTCATTGTGGAGACAGTTTCTAATTCTGGAAAACAGAATTAGGTAAAATTAAGTAATGATAAAATAAAATAAAGTTCATGTTTGATAATTCAAATATCTGGATCTCTTCAGGATCTATTTTCTTTTTATTCTCCTGGTTCTCAGTCATGTGGTTTTGCCCCCTAATATGTCTGGTCGTTTTTTTATTGAATTCCTGAAATTGTGCATGAAAATTGGAGGAGATAATTTGAGCTTCTGGATGATGTTATTTTTCTCCAGAGAGGATTTAAATTTTTCTTCTGGCAGGCAGTTAGGAAAGAGGCAAATTGCATTAATCCAATCTGATATTGGACAAATTGGATACTGGGCTTCATTTTTATAAGTCCTGACCCATTTCTCATTTACCCTTACTCCTAGATATAGCCCCTCAGGGTCCCTACTGGACACATTGGTATTTACCAGAACCCCTTCTGCTTAATAAACCTTGAGATTCCATTTTCTCCCTGAGTAACATGAAGTGCAAAAAGTTGTGTTAGTTTCTTGGTCTCTCAGCTGCCATTTTGGACTTAGCAAACACCTAAGAGGAAAAGCAATATGGAACTTTGGACTCACCTCTTTGCTTTGTTTGTTTGTTTGTTTTTTCTGGTATCATGGCTACTTAAGTCCTTCCTACCTCAGTAGCTTTCTGATGCCTTCAAAAAAATTTTGTAAAAATATGTTGTCCAGCTTTTCTAGTTATTCTTAGCAGAAGGAGTGGTTTATAGCAACAAAACTCACCACTGTTGGAAGCAGAAATTTCCCTAGGATCCTAGGGAGATACAGATCCAAGGCCAGTGCCTACCTTCAAGAAACCTGCTAGGAGCTATTGAGAGTAACTACCATGCTGTCTGCTAGACTACCAGGCTACCAACTTGGTGCAAATACTCTTTCCCAGCAACACCATGGGAACAGTCAACATCAGGTTCAAAAACACTAATGACAATGTACATGCATACAAGCATGTCAGAACACCTTAAGTGATGTCAATTCATCATCTTATTTGAACCTTGCAGTTGATACTTCTAATTATTTTCAGAAGCTTTATTGAGGTATAACTCAACATATAAAATTCGCTCATTTTAAGTATAAAACTATATGATTTTTAGTAAATTTACACAATTGTTATCATCATCACAACCCAATTCTAGAACGTTTCCCATCAGCTTGAAAAGCTACCTTGCCCAAAACTCATTTGCTGTTCTCAGCCCCAGCTCTAAGCAATCACTACCCTCTGTCTCTCTGCATTTGCCTTTCTTGAACATCTCATACGAATGAAGTCATCCAGTATGTGGTCATTTATGTCTGTCTTCTCTCATTTATCACAATTGATCTTTAATGGAGGTATTATTATCCTCACTTTACAGATGTAAAATTGAGGATCGGAGAGGTTAAGAGACTCATCTAATGCCCATCAGCTGGTAAATAAGAAGGGCACCAAGATTTGAGCCCATGTCCGAAAGTTTTTCTTCCTGGCAAAATGCCTACCATCCCCAATCCCGAGTCAAAGTCACGTCCAGTGGATCCCCAGATGGTCACGGGCATAGCCTCTGGTCCATCAAGGGTGCATAGTAGTTGTTGAAGTCAAATAAGTTCATCCTCTATTGATTCCTGCCTTTACCCCTATCCTCCATCCAAAGGTACCATTGTGAATGACCTTCTATTACCCGCCATTAATTGGTATTTGTTTGGGGACTGCACAGGGTGTATTGAACAAAGGAAAGTGAAGAAATTACAGAATTACACCCAGTACAAATAGTTAGTGGATTAACCACTATTGAAGCTCATCTACTTTTGAGCTCCCCATGGACAAATAGTTGCCCCTGAGAGAGATGAATCAGGATTGTTCCTCGCTCTACCATCAGTAGCAGAGGCCCAGAAGGATGGGCCCAATCTCTACCTCTGCGACTCAAGAGCAAGTCAAGGACCGTCTCTGTGGGCCACAATGAATAGCTCATGTGTGGGTATTTTCCATTTTTCTTTTATTTATTTTTTCTTCAGGTTGTGACATTACTATTTTTCATGATTTGGACTTAACAGCAAGTTCTGGGAAAGCGGAGAGAGAAAGATCCAGTCCAGTCCTATCTCATTAATCTTCCTGATTTATTCAGCCCATACAAAACCCAAACTAAATATGTAATGAGCCCCTGCCATCTGTAAATCACTGTGGGAAGATTTAGAGCATTCACAATCTAAGTCTCTCCCTCCGGGGAATTTATTTACTGAATTTGGAGGCAGTACAGAAGAAAGGTTAAGAGCAAATGATCTGGAGTCAGACTGTGGGTTTGTATCACGACTCTGCAACTCGCCGGCTGCATGCCCTAAAGCAGGCTGCTTCCCTCCTCTGTGCCTGTTTCCTCATCCATTATATGGAATAGGCATACCTCACAAGGTTGTGTCCTGATTTAAATAATAAAGCATGGAAAGAGGCTGGCACAGAGCCAGAATACAGTTATTGCAGCCACAAATATGTGCATGCAAGGAACATAGATTGCAATGTTGGGGATTGAACCCAGGGCCTTGCATGTGCTAGGCAAGCGCTTGACCACTGAGCCACATGCCCAGCCCTCTAGATCTTCTCCTGATGCTGCATGAATGATAGGACACCAATGTCCTTTTCCTGGCTTGGGTGATGTACCATGGCTACGTAAGACAATGCCCCTGGGAGAAACTGAGTGAAGGGCAAACGGGAGCTCTACGCTATTATTTCAAAATTAAAACCTTCACAAAAACAAATTCCCAAGCCAAATATTAAAACCCACATCATCATGCAGACCTCCCACCTCCCCACTGTCGCCCGCCTGGCCAAGCTTTGGCATGTGATGTAAATGGAGGTAGAAGAAGGGCCTTGGATTTTAAATGGCATCTCGAAGACACATTTGCCCCTTTGTTTCATCCTAGGAAGCAAAGGGATGAGCTTACTAAGCACGTGGAAGCTACCGCGTTTTGGTATCACAAGCAAGATGACATCAGCTGCCCAGGTCAAGCCCATCTTGATGGGAGAATCTGGGATCGTTTCCTTCAGTGACTCCCAAAGTCACCACAGTGAGAGAGAGAGAGAGAGAGAGAGAGAGAGAGAGAGAGAGAGAGAGGAGGTAAAGTGCTCAATCCCCTTCCATGAGAGAGAGAGAGAGAGAGAGAGAGAGAGAGAGGAGGTAAAGTGCTCAATCCCCTTCCACGTGGGGATCCAGGATTGGGGATAGGGTTCATTCAGTATTAAACCATTTCCAGCATCTTATTTTATGGGTATACTTCAAGAGCTCAGCCAGTCAACACTGTAGAGATTTACAATCAGTTCCCACAAATTCCGTACCCCTAGGACATCGGCAGAGCAAAGATTCTATGTCAGAGAGCCTTTTTGAGAAGACAACACAAATTACTTTATTCAACTAGCATCACATTCTCAGTGAGCCTGTGCAATTTGAGTGTTCTGAAATTCAGTTACCCAGATTCTCTTTCTGTCCCTGCAGCCAAGGTCAAACAACATCATGCCCCTTCCACTGCCTAAGCCAGGGTAACCCACGGCCAGTGCGCAGGTTGGAGAGGGCCCTACATATCTGCGGGAGATATCCAGGTCCACTCTAGGCCAACAGAATTTCCAGAATCTAGAATTGTGTACGAACGTCCTTTATTCCACTGTGAGGGAGAAGAGGAAAGGTTTTCTACATCTAGCCCAAGATGATACCAACTCAGCAAGTATGTCGTGAACCTCTTCTATATCCCAAAGACCGTGCTGAATACCAGGAATCTCAGAGACAAGCCGTGAACAGTGTCCTCTTGGAATACACAGGCAGGTCTGGGAGAAAGGCGAGCCAACGATTATAACACCTTGAGGTCGGCAGCTCTCCACGGGAGGAAGCTGAAGGGACCGGTTCAAAGTTGGGGTTTAACAGCCCGAACTGACATAACAACTAGACCCT
This sequence comes from Sciurus vulgaris, assembly GCF_902686455.1. Taxonomy (NCBI): domain Eukaryota; kingdom Metazoa; phylum Chordata; class Mammalia; order Rodentia; family Sciuridae; genus Sciurus; species Sciurus vulgaris. The sequence goes on along the minus strand of NC_136468.1, from coordinate 140,271,812 downwards.
TCCAGCTGTGAGGGAAGCCCCCTCTCAGCTCTGGCCTCATTACCTTCTTCTTTTCCTCTCCTTCGTGCTTCATGATGCAAATCTGATACCGTATCCCAATGTCTGCACGTGGTAGATGCCCACGAATAGTGGGTGAATTAAACATAATGATATCTCATGTTCCCAAATGTATTGAGCTAGTCCTGCCTTTATGTCAGAAAGAACTTAAAACGACTTATACATTATAAAGGGGGAAATTTGTTAATGAGCTAATGCCGAAAGCTGGGAGAAAGAAATAAGAGTAGGAGAGAAAAAGAAGACCAAGAAGGAGAACAGAACACAAATGAGCTACTTATTACAAAAAGTTGGCCTCCCGGTTTGATTTTGAGCTTCCTGGTGGCCAGAGGAAAGAGGAAAACACAATCCGTGACCTATTCACTCAGTGATCCCATAATATAAAACAAAGCAAGAATGGGTGAACATCACAACTTATCCTACTTCTGACATCAGAAATAAATTGGCCCAAGGACGCTGGTTGCTTTGGCAATCATCCTCAACAACATACTTTAGGGGCTGTCTTAAATGTCCTTCAATTAGTGGTGAAGGGATCTAAGGATCAAAGTGTAAGTCAGTGAAAGCAATCAAAGTAATGGAGCTATTTTGATATTTTGATAACAGAGCAACCAAAATAATATCCAGAGTTTCATTCTGGCTTGTGAAAACTGCTCATATCCTCCCAAAACTCTACTCCCTTCAGTCAACCTCTTGTGAAATAAGAAACACCAGCAAGACCCCTGCCAAGTGGGCTTCCGGAAGCTTCATCAAGTGTGATCGCACTCACTTTAGAGCATGCCCATGGGCAGGTCCAGGGGTCTTTCTCAAGCACTTTTTGGGTTCTTTCCATCACACACAGGAAGAGGCAAGGAAAATCCCAAGTTCTCAGGAAGTGGTACCATCTTGCCCAATGTACTGCCATTTGGATCTTAGTGTCTCTTAGCGTCTAGGCTGAAGGATAACGTGTGTTGTATATGGTGGTATGAGGGGCTGTGAAGGTGAGAGAGAGCGTGTGTGTGTGTGTGTGTGTGTGTGTGTGTGTGTGTGTGTGTGGAGAAGGAGGAGCTGGTGGGTCAGGGAGATACAGTGCAAAAAGAAGCTGGAGAGGTAGGAACCAGAGCCCATAGGCCTGGGGCCATATTGTTTTGTCTTTGGCCTAAGAGCAATGGAGATCCATGGAAGGGTTATAAGCAGGAACCAAGTGATCAGATCTGCCTTTTGCAAAGATCCCATTGGCTTAGAGTGAGATGAACTGGAAGAGGCAGAAAGGAAGCAGGAGTTGGGGAAGAGGTGGGGGTGGAGGTAGCTTTGACCCCATGGTGGAAATGTGGAGAGAAGTGACTTGAGACCAGAAGTGTTAATTGTCTGGAGTTGGAGATATAAGGTTTTCTGGGGGTTGTGGTTAGTCAGTAGAAAAAGGAACATGGTTTCCTGGAGGCGGCCAATGTGGGCAGCACTGATGGGCAGAGACAGTGGCAGCCAGAACTAGTCTTCTGCAGGAATTGCAAAACTTGCAAATGACAGTCAAGGGTACTATCTTCTGTTGGTATCAATTCACTAAAGACCTGGGCACTAGAAATCCGGCCTCCTCTGGGGAGAAGGGAAATTGCTCTCTGGGCTGACTATGGAACCAGACTCTCAGTCCACGTTTGTGGACCGAATAAATGAAAGACTAAGTCAGCAGCTGCCAGGGAGATACCTTGTAAAACTACAAAATTCTATGATGCCCTGACCTACTATAACTATTTCTGTGTCTGAAAAATATTTGACTCTTTTACTTTATGATCAAAAGACAACTTTGTGATTCTTCCTGGTGATGATTATCAATCTAGATCTGTTATTCTTCATCAGAAAAAAAGTCACTTTTATCTACATTTGTTATGCCTAATTATTTTTCTTCATCCATATTCCAATATGCTAAATCGTATGATAATACATCGAGATAATCTTTAGTCAGTTATTTTGCAAGCCTGCTAAGTGTTCATTAACAACCAGAATCCAAATTAATCCCCAGTGTTTATCACATACTTATCCACAAGAATCGAGTTATTTGAGGGTAGGGTGGGAATGATTATCATTATTTATCAAATGAGATAATGTGCAAAAAAAGGACTTTTAAACCAAAAGCAATATACAAAATGCAAACTGTTATAATCACTCAGTGAACAAAACTTCAAAGTTGTAAAAATTCTGTAAAGTTCCCATTAAACATTTATTTTTGAGCAAAAAAATGGTTTCCTGGCATATCCCCCAAAATAACTGGGGATAAATATATGGCTAGAGAGCTTAATAGATTAATACAGTTAAAAGTTTCTTAAATAAATGTCAAATAGACAAGGGTCCTCAGCCAAAATTAAGAAGAATTTCCGTAGCCATCCAGGTGACCTTTCACTTTGGCTAGCGTTAGATGAAGGGACTAGTTGTTTGTTAGGACCGTTCTCATTCTTGGCCATAAACCTGTGTTATCTGATGAAGTCACTTGCCCAGTAGTGAATCCTTCTGGATGATCTGACTCTTGGTCGTAGGAGAGCCCTCATCCAGCTACTGGAGAGCGACAATGTCATCCAGGGATAATTGTTTTAACGACGGTGACACACCCTGCTACTTCATGTTACTGGAAATGGGGATTTACTGAAAGACCTTCACCGACTCTCGCGTTCACGGTGGTGAATATATGACAACGTCCCCCATCCTCTGGTGACACGGGGGTCCCCTTCCTTCCTGAACTAGGCCACGCTCTTTCCTTCCTTGAGCCCCAGAAGCGCCTCCTTTCTCTGCTTAGAATCCTGCCCTCTTGGGTGCTCCCACATCTACCTCGTCCTTCACCTTCCTATCTCAGCTGGAATGTCCCCTTGGCAGAGCCACCAGGAGTGCCAGCTGTGCCTTGCCTGGATAAGGGACGCTTCCCCATGTGCACAGGGCTGTCCTAACAAAGTACCCACCCGCCCGCCAGGTTCTGAAGACAACAGGAGACCATCCTCTCGTAGCCGGAGAGGGTGATGGCCTGGATCATGATGTCAGCAGGATTGGTGCCTTCTAGACGCCTGCAGGAAGATCTCTCCGTGCTTCTCTTCCAGCTCCTGGTGGTTGCCAGCAACCGTTGGGGTTCTTTGAGCTGGAGAAAAAGAGCCTGATTTCTGCTTCCTTCCGCCTTCACGAGGTCTTTTTCCCTGTGCGTCTCCTGGCGATTTCTTATAAAAGCATCAGTCACTGAATTTAGGGGTCACCAAATCCAGCATGAGCTTTCTTTCTCCAACATCTGCAAAGACCTTATTTCCAAATGCAGTCGGAGGTTCTGGGTGGACATGAGTGCTACTATTCAACCCAGTACAGGAAGGTAAGTCTGGGTTAAAGTACTACCTGCGCTCTGTTCCCCAAGCTGGGCCCCAGTGTGGGGTGATGTTATCCAGAGGGGTGCTTTTTTCTAGTTCACATGAAGATTATGCAATAAGGACCAGGGAGCCCCGCCTGACTCTGCTTCACGCAATTTGGAATCATCTAGATTATCCGTGCCCCATCTCCTGCCTGCCTGTCACCCCACGGAGGCAGAAGCTGTGCCTGCCTTACATACGAGAGACCCACCCAGCCCCTGAACATCGAGTGGATGGTGATTCCAATATTTGTCCAAGTCAACAACTACAGGTGCGCCTTGACCCCTTAGAGCTCATGCCACAAGTCCCTGCCCACGATCCGACTGGGCAGGAAGGGAGCGGAAACTCGGTGCACGGAGCTGGTTTTGAGGTATCCGTGATCTGATGGAGGGAGGGAGATGGAGAATGCGAGATGGAACTCTAAAGGGCTCTCATGGGCTCTGGGTCCTCTGCAGAGTCTGGAAGGCCCCGGCACGCCCTGACCACCCACGTTTCCAAGGCCCGCCGGGCACGCGCAAGCAGCAGGACCAAGGTGGAAAGGAGGCTGGAGCCAGCGTCCCCAGGAAGAACTGACAGGCCCTGTCCTCTCCAGGCTGCTGCCCAAGCAGGAGGAGGAAGAGGACGAGGTGAACGGATGGCCTGTGCACACGCATCACAGGGAAGCCACGTTCCATTAGCCACACCCACCAGTCAGAGCCCCCCAGATGATCTGCCCACCCAAGAATCTGGTGTCAGCAAAGGTCTCCTTCAAGGAGATGGTATATTTCTTGGGAAGGAGAACGTAAGTACTGAGACAAATCATGTACCTCATTCTGGAAAGCAGAGTCGGCCCAGAGGCAGCCCCTCTGGCCATCTGGAACTGGGGATCCGGGAGCAGTCACCCAGCCTAAGTGGTCAGCAGAGGTCAGGGACACACATGCAATGGCTTTTGCCCCGAGGAGTTTCAAGGGGACAATGCCTCATGCACGACCTGCTCAAGGTGCTGTGGACGCTGCAAATCAAACCTGCCACCTGCACACAGAATCGCAGCCTGCAGGGGGACAACCCATGGCATGAGGAGGCACGCTTCCCTCTCCCTGCTCCATGATGAGGCCTGCTCCCTACTCTCTCCCCCACAGCCACGTTTATCTGCTGTTAGAAACACAATCAAAGGTACGGGATTGTGTCCCCAGGGAGGCAGAGGAAGCGTGTCAGTCAGCTTTCCACCACTATGATAAAATCCCTGACATAATGAACTTAGAAAGATAAAAAGGTTTATTTTGGTTCACAGTGGTAACAGTTCCAGTTCAAAATCAAGTGGCCCCATGGATGTGGGCCTCTGGCAAGGGTGGTCGATCATGGTGTGCAGAGCCAGCTGCTCACCTCATAAGCCAGGAAACACACAAACACACACACACACACACACACACACACACACAGATGAAGAGCCTGAGGTCCTACAGTCCCCTTCAAGGGCATCCCCGGTGACCTTAAGAACTCCCACTAGGCCCCACATCATAACGGGTCCTAACGCCTCTCAATGGTGCCAGGCAGGGGAACAAGACTTTATCAGATGGGCCTTTGTGGGACATTGATATCCAAAGCATACTAAGAAAAAAGCACTCTCTAAATTTAATAATGAGAAAACACTGGATGGTTAGGAAGTGATTAAAACTGACAGCAAACTAGAAAATACAACCCGAAATTAAAAATGGGTAAGAATTCGAAGAAACAGAACACAGTCACTATTGGTCATTTGGGTGGTGAGATCAACGAGAAGAAATTAAAACAGAAAAGACTGCCAATCAATGAAGACAAAATGTAAAAGGCACAGGGCAAGTGAGAAGGAAAACGATCAAGATAAGTGGTGTAAACCCAGGAGAGGATAAGTTTTAGGTAGAAAAGTCAGGAATGGGTTTAAGGATGAAAACATGGAGTTCAGAAGAGAAAGGATAAAAAATTTAAAACAGAATTGAGAAAGTGTTTTTAATCAACTTTCTCTTTTGGACTATTTTTTTAGATCTATAGAAAAGTTGCGAAGGTAGGATAGGGTTCTCTTATACCCTCCACCTGGCTTCTCCTGATGTTGACCTCTGGCACAACTCACGGGTACGCTGGGATTCAATGCCAGCCTCTATGTGGAGTTCACTCATTGTCCCACTTATATCCTCTTTTCTGTTCCAAGATCCATTCTAGGATACTACATGGCATTGAAGGTAGAAATATTTTTGAAAGGAAATAAAGCAAATACTTAAAAGCAGGTCTGGATATGAAAGAAGAATACTAAAGACTAGAAACTAGTCCCAGACCAAAGAACAGAATCAAGAACAAAGGAAGAATCCCCAGCAAGGGCAGACACCTGGCCATGACCAGCTGGCAGGACAGGGGAGTGAGGCAGAGAAGTCTCTGCACTGTTCATTTGCAAATAAAAATAGGTCCCTACCTTAGTCACACACCGAGATCAACTGCACGTGGATTAAGAATTTAGATGGCAACGGAAAAACCTTGCGACTTCTCAAATCTATAAGACAGTATGTTCATGATCTCAGGGAGGACGCAATTTACTAAAGAAGATTTTTTTAAAGTATAAACCATAAAGGAAAAAAAATGAGGCACTGGATTGTATGAACATCAAAAGCATGGCTACATCGAAGAGACCCAGGGAGATGGCATGATACCAACCAGAAATTTGTCACATGCACATCACAGCATTAAAATCCAGAATGCCCTCCTAGTCTCTAAAAATCAGTAAGAAAAAGAGAAAGGATTCCGTAGGGAGAGAAATGGCAAGTGACGTAGGCATTTCACGGAGAACGCAATGAGTGTTTTGTAATAGACTCGGAGAAAAGACCCTCAATCTGATCAGATCTGCTCCAAGGAATATTCTAGAATGTTCTTTCCAACACTTCCCTGATTAAAAAACTAAGAAAGGGTGCTTGGATCAAGGACTAAGTCCCAGGCCTCTCCCTGGAGAAATCTGATTCAGGAGGCTCAGAATGGGAGCCAGCAGTCAGTGTTGTCAAATCCATTCCCAAGTGACAGGTGGCACCAGAGAAATTTGCAAAACTGTACTAAATGTTCAAGTGCATCAGAAGAGAGTCCAAAGATGCCTAAAAGTTAAAGAGAAAAAGAAAAAGGAGGGAGGGAGGGAGACAGGGAAAGAGGGAGAGAGGTAGGAAGAATGAACGCAAGCTCCTTCCACGGAGGAACGCAGGAATTCATCCTGGTCTCTGCGTGCAATGGAATGTCACTGTATTTCTTGACTTTAAAATGCCATTTACTAAGGTCCAGAACTGATTTACAGACCACAGATGAAGAAAGAGGCTGCCAGTTAGTTCAAGGCATGGTGCTTTCTCCTACTTACAATTTTTCCTTTTGGACTATTTAAAAATCCTTTTAAGCATCTTCAGACAATTTATTATATACCATGTGGTTCTGTTCCCACCCCTTCCTGCATAGATAGTGTGTACGATATTTTTGTTGTTTTCATGCCAAGTCACAGTGCGATGATTTTGCAAACCTTACGGACTCTATTCAAACTCTGCCCCTGTGAGATCAACAAGGCACATCACCACCAAAGTGACAGACAGCGTTATGAGGAGCCACATCCGCGTGGGCTGGATGGGCACGCGGTGAGGATCGCCACCAGAGCCCATAGGCCAGACTGTGGCTGTGAGGTGCTGTAGACTGCAAATCACAGCCTGATTTCAGAGGCGCTAAATGGTGGTGATAAATATGCATCTCGGAGCTGGGGCGGTACTGCATGTTATGGCATAAAAATAAACAAACTTGCTGGGCGGGTGGCGCACACCCATCATCCCAGCCACTCGGAGGCTGAGGTGGGAGGATTGCAAGATCGAGGCCAGCCTCAGCAACTCAGCGAGGCCCTGAGCAACTTGGTGAGACCCTGTCTCAAAAAATAAAAAGGGCTGGGGATGTGGCTCAGGGGTTAAGCACCTCTATATTCCATCCCCAGTACCCCAAATAAATAAATAAACTTTACTCACAGAGACCTGCACAAACCTCAGAAGTAGAACATTCAGAAAAAATAAATAAAATTAAAAAGTCACAGACTGTGAAGTATTATCCCGTTTTTATGAAGTTCTGGAATCTGCAAAGCCCAGCCACATATTTGGAGGCATGTACGTGTGACATGTCTTATATAGAAAAACAAATTCAGGTCTATACCACCTCTGAGGGAAAAGGAAGGAGAAGTTGGTCAGGAAACACACAGAAGCCTGTGATGTTCTACCTCTCAAGTTCAAGTTCAGTACTGATAGTCCAGGTTCATTTTATCAGGGCTAGGATAAGAGGGAGGCATTAGCTTCAGGAGGCAGTCAAAAGCCTCAGGGAACAAGATGAAAATATGGCAATGCCACATTGTTTTTTAAAAAATCAATATGAATGCAAAAGCAAACCAGGGGCAACAAAGCATTAGAGTCTCACATAAACAGAGGCGTCAAGCCTGCACTCACACAAGCTTGCTTCACTTGTCACTCCCTAATCCCGGCCCCAGTTCAAATAAAACTTTATTGACAAAAACAGGAGGCTGGGTCCTGCAGTTTGCCCAAGCGGTTGTTGGAGATATTTCGCTAAGATAGCTTTATCTTGATATCGGACCTTCCAGGCACCTCCTAAGTTTTGTGCACAAGGCAATTTCCTAGTTCCAGCCTCACCCTGGCCTGGCCCTGCATTTTGTTCTTTTAATTTTTTGAAATATATACGTATAAACACAAATACACCTAGATGAATCTATGTAGATACACAATTTTAATTTGTAATATGGTGCCTGAAATATTTTATAGAAAGTGAAACCCAGAGAGACTTAACCACTGATCTCAGTAAGATCAAGTTTCCCACCACAAACCCTAAACAGACACAGGGGCGGGGTGCCTGCCCACACTCGGAAACATCTCAGGGGCCAGCACTCCCTGCAATCCATTCTTGAGTGTCATCTTTGTCATTCTGCTGTGAAAAAAGTAGAATCCTCACTTCCAGACAGAGAAACTGAGTCAGAGAGGTTGAGTAACCTGCCTCACATTGCACAGCAAGGAATGGCCCAGCCCCGTCCATACTTAAAGGTTTTGAATGCATCCAATACTCATCCGTCATCAAACTGAATCAAACAGTATCTTACTGAGTTTTTCACTAGTCCTGAAAGTGGGGTGACAAGAGAAAGCAAAGAAGATTTCTGATGAAATCCATCTTAACCAGGAAGATGGCTGAGTCCAGAGAGCCTGTTCCCCTGGCGGAGCAGGCAGTGTAGACGCAGGAGCCTGAGGCTGAGCAGCAACTGCTGTGACTAATGGGCTCCCACCCCACCTCTGCCAAGTGCCCCCACGGACTGCGCGTCAGACTCTCCTCCAAGGCATACGGCCACCCGGAGAGCCATGGGGCATTTTGGGAAAGTGGCATTTAACTCCTCGTGGTCACTAGGGGGCCATCTGCGAGGTGATCATTCGAACACAGTGACTGATGGGCAATTTCACAGTTGAGGAGAGCTCTGTCACTTCTCCCAGAAGCACCCATTTACTCCCAGACTGATGAGCCAGCCGCCGGGAGCTGGCTCGTTAGCATGGGGCTCCAACAACCCTGGGCTGAAGCCGGGCCCTTAGAAACGCGGCCGTGGCCTCCCAGGGCCGTGGCAGCTCGGCACCACAAACTGGGGGACTTTGGACAAGAGAAATGCCTTCCCTCGCGGTGCTGGAGACAGGCACGTTTATTCTTAATATTCTTTATTATTTTATTCAGCAAGACGGAGCTCCCTCTAGGACCAGGGTCTCCCCTCTCTCCCCCAGCTTCTGCTGTTGGCCATCAATCCTTGGCGTTCCTGGCTTGCAGCGCATCTGTCTCTGCCATTATTGTCACACGGCCATCTCCCTGGGTTTCTCCATCCAAATTCCCCTCTTCTTACAGGGCACGTCACTTTGGATGGAGGGTCCAGCCGCTCCCGGATGACCTCACCTTCCGTTCCCTAATTACATCTGCAATGGCCCAGGTTCTGAATAAGACCCCACACTGAGGTTCTAGGCTTCCACATGCCTGTGGAGGAAGACAATTCACCACGGAGGCACCTGTCAGGTGGCAGAGGCTGCTGTCGAGGGAAAGAGTAAATAGCACAGGTGTGTTCACCCCTGAGCCTGGACAGCCCCCTTAGCACTGAGAGCAGATTCAGGACACGAGATCGAATCCCAGACTGGCTCCACCTCCTCTCTAGATTTACCTCCTGTGCTCACTTGCTGTCTCTCTCTCTCCGTCTTGCTCTCTTTCTCTCTCGCTCTCTCTCTCTCTCTCTCTCTCTCTCGCGCTCTCTCTCTCTCTCTTGCTCTCTCTCTCTCTCTCTCGCTCTCTCTCTCTCTCGCTCTCTCTCTCTCTCTCGCTCTCTCTCTCTCTCTCTCTCGCTCTCTCTCTCTCTCGCTCTCTCTCTCTCGCTCTCTCTCCCCACTCACCCCCTGGTTGCCATGTCCTGAACTGCTTTCCTTCCATCATGAGGTTCTATGTTACCTTAGACCCAGAGCCATGGAATTGGCCAGCCGTGGACTGAACCTCTGAAATCATGACCCCAAATAAACTTTTCCTCCTCTATGCTGCTCTAGTGAGGTCTTGGGGGTCACAACCACACAAAGCTCAAACAACTGTCATCCTGGCTCTTTTGCGTCTCCCCCGCCGTCTGGATGGTGGGTAAGGACAGAGATCCCGGGCACCCAACCCAGAGAGCAGGCGCTCCCAGGCGGTGTTTGGCTGAAGGGCAGAATGGAGGAATGGCCCTTTTCGTCAGCAAGTGCACGACAGTTACCCACGGTGGTGGGGTTCACCTGGACATCTTCACAAACGGCATAACATCACTCGCTCCATCCCGATCCCAGGTGCAGACATGACCCTTGGAGAGGCCAGCTCGGAAGTTCTGCTGGAGGAGAAGCCGGGTTCTCAGAGTTCAGACCCGGCTTTAACATCAGGAAAACGGACAAGACCTCGGTGAACGTTTTGCACCTCAAGGTGAACGGACTTGACCCCAAATGTCTCCTTCCTCTGGGTGCTCCTGAGAAAGCCACTTAACTTCCCCGGCCACGTTGTCCTCATTTGCAGAAGGGAAAAGCCAGCGTCCACGTCCTCCCCAGGGTTACAAAGGTGGCCACACCCCGACACCTCGGCAGGCTGGAATTCAGATGCGGGTTTGGGCGGATCTTACTAAATCACCCGTGACCTGCTCACACGTGATGACTGAATCCAATGAGGAGCCCAGAGTTAGTGAAGTCACTTTCCCTCCTCGGACCTTGGGTGGCCCATTCATAGCATGCAAAGAAATTTCCCATAAGGACACTAAATAAAATTGGAGTTTCTAAATTGATTTTCAAGGTGGTGCCTTGGGGACCACTTGCTGAGGGACAGGAGGGAAAGCAGGGTTTGGCCAGGGAAGGGTACACCAGACCCTCCCTGCTTCAGGAACCCAGAACCACTGTACTTTTATCTCTTATTCCTATTTTGGGGTTCTAGATAAGATTCTTTTTTGCAGAGAACTTTTATGGCTGAACAGTGTGAGACAGTTTTCAGACTCCAAGCTAGGAAAAAAAAAAAAAAAATTTTGTTTCTGCAATGATTTGACTATTGGTTTGTCCCCTCTGGAACTCATGTTGAAATGTGACCACCAAGACAGGAGAGTGGGAGTGGGGCCTGGGTCAGGGGGCAGAACCCTCCAGAATGATCAGTGCCTTTCTTATAGGGATGTATTAGCTGTCACCTGAGTTCAGCCCCTTTTCTCTTTTCCACGTGGGCCTGCTTGCCCTCTGCTTTCCACCATGCATGGAAGCAGCTCAGGAAGTGTGAACTTCCAGCCTCCAGAACTAGGAGCTTTAAAAAAACTTCTCTTCATAAATTACCCAGCCTCGGGTATTTTGTTATAGCAAAGAAAACAGACTGAGACCATTCCCAACTTGGATTTCATGGACCAATAAAATAAACAAATAGGGAACTGCCTAGAGTTAGCCATATTTTCCCCCCAATAAAGACACTAAATAAAAAAACTCAATCACCATTTAAAATGACCATCATTTCATTTTTTTTTTTTTTTTTTAAAGAGCATTGAACACCGAAAAGGTACGCAGGACACGGTCCCACACTCAAGGACTATATATTAAGTTCATGAAGATGGCTTGTGGGAATACTCACTAGGGTGTCCCTGTTTCCTCAGGTATTTGGTAGCTGGTAAAAAAACATCGCCAGGCCTGAACCCTCCTCTCTGGACTATTCTCTTTGTCCCAGTTCAATGGGAGCTTGTTAAATACCCAGGTTCTGGGCCTGGCCTCAGAGAAAAGCATCAGATGTAGAGAACAGGAAAGAGCCGTGGCTGTTGCTGGTCTGGAAAACCAGTTTAGGAACTGCCTGGGCCTCTTCTCTCCCTAAACCTCAGGCCTGGGGCCGACAATTCTATTCTGGTCACTTGACTCCATGGGCTCCCCCCAAGCCTCTGCTGGGTGGGAGGAAGTGGCAGCAGTTTTAGGCCCTTGGACAGCTGTGGAAGTCTCCCCCTCGGTGGGTCCTGTCCTCACAGCCTGATCTGCCCGTCAGCGACCTCAGAAGGTGGCTCCGTGCCAGTTTGGCTGAAGTTGGAGCCAGGGCACCAGATAACCTGACAGAAATCAGCATTCGTCAGCAGCAACATCACCCGTGAATTACGTCCCCGCAGGGCCTCCGCCCCTGTAAATCACACGAGATCACAGCACGGTCCAAACCCCATCTTCTATTGATTTCTCGCACTTGGACACAGTGTGAGATGGGAAGACAAAATTTGCAGTACAGACACTGAAGTTGGAGGTGTCCGGGAAATCCTGCCAGGGCCTGCTTCCGCCCACCCAGGCCCTCCGGACACGCTGGCTGCTCCGGTCGGTCAGAGGATCCTGGCCTTGGCTGCATAATGCAACCTCCCAGGATGCCCGAGAAGTACTAACGCCTGAGCTCGACTCTCCGGGGGCTCCAAGGTCACCGGGCTGGAGCGCAGCCTGGGGACTGGAATTTTTAAAAGCTCCCAAAGTGACGTGAGTGTGCAGCCAGGTCTGGAAGCCACCAGGCTAGAAGCGGTTTCTTCTTGATTTGCGGCGAGCTGAAAGTCCATGGTGCAGGACATGCTCTGGAAACGGAATCCCAAGTAAATGGAAAAGGGAATGTTCGTCACACGGACTCAGGCACCCCCTGTGAATCAGCCGTCACCCACGTTCGCCCGCTGGCTAGGCGAGGAAGCAGGTGGATACGGAGACATACCCATTAGCCCAATGAAGAAACCAGGGCTTTACAGTGCTGAGCAACCTAACAAGAGCCACACAGCCAGGGTTGCAGCCCTGGGAAGAAGACTCAGAGGGCCCAAGTGTACCTCTATCCACACAGCGTCTAACCAACGGGACTGCAAGTTCTCTGCAGTCAGAGACTGTGGGGCACATTCTTTGACTCCTTTATGATACTCAGTATCATATTTTACGTGTCAGAGATTCAATCAACGCCGAATGCAACATTCAGGTAGGGTGGGTTCAGGGCTGTCCTGAGGAAACCAACGAGGACCCAAACTGAAGTGAACCCAAGCGTCATACCACGGTATCCCCAACCACGGCACTTAGGTGGGGCTTCCTGCGTGCACCCGGCAAGGTGCGCAGCATCCCTCTGTTCCATCCCGCTCCATGAGAAAGGTATAATGTACCCATTTTAAAGGTGAGGAAACTGAGGCTCAGGGAGGTTAGATAATGAATGGCGAAGATAAGATTGGGATTCAGGCCTATCCAATCCTCAAGTCTATGCCTGGCCAAAGCCAGGATGCTACGACTTTGCCTTGGAAGTGGAGCTGAGGACATCAGGAACGTCAGAGGATAGGGTCACAGAGAAAGTCCTCACCAGGGACGCTAAGAAACAGCCCAAGGGACACATGAGGACTGAGCGGGTTTCTATGTGATGGCGAACACAAGGCTCTACTAACTGGGCTGTGAACCGACTTGGCCAGGAGGGTGCTCTCCTAAGCTCATGAAGACAGACACCCTCTTCTTAGGTAGATCCCTCCAATTCCAAGCCTGTAGGTGGAGATCGGGGTTCAGGATTAGGGTAACAGGTGGCCTGCCCATTTCTCTGACTCCACTGATTGGCTTAAAGGCAAGCACACGGCCAAGCAGGTTGATCAGGGTGATGATCAGACTGCGACATTGTCTGCTGTGGACCAGAACAGGGGAGAATGAAGGCATTAGGTTTGCTGGGGACACCTCACCACCACAAGGAGCCTAAAAGTAAAGCCATCCTGGAGAAGAGCAGAGCTGAAGGATATAAACTGAGCCCCTAGATGCAGCCATGCCTGAAGCTATCAAACCCTTGGACTTTTCAGGTATATGTGTCAATAGATGATGTTTACCCTACAGGAAGCCTGAATGAGGTTAGCTGGTAACCACGAGTCCCGGTGTGCAACAGTACCACCACCACCATCACCGTCCAGTGATAAAGAGCTGCCGACTTTCCAATCACTGCAATGGCTTTTGGTAGTTTTGCTTGGGTGCCTCCCTCTCAATCGATCAAGGCAGAAGAACTACGCATAAAATTCAAAGCCTGCTTCTAAGCCTCGTGGCTTCAGTTCCTGCCTTGGTGACACCCCAGGTTCAGATGGATCTAAGCTCTGAAGGGTGACGAGGAGGATTCTTTCCCCTCCGCCCTATAAATTCCAAGTAGTTAAAGGCTTACTGTTTTGGGCACAGACAAAATGTTCATTGCTAGCCATGCAAAAATTGGGGTGAGGGAGCTCCAGACAGGAAGGTTACTAAGCAAGACCCATGTGGTTGCCGTCCTCACGGGGATTTGGGGGGAATGTGACCTTAAACAGATTCTTCCAGATGTCACTATAAGCTTACCCACTGGGACAGGTGCTTCTGGAGGAAAGCACAGGAGGAGGGAGCAAGTGAGTGGTGTAAGTTCGGGGGCACTTCCCCAGGAAGTGATGGTTGGGCAGTGTGCTGGCCCAGGGACTAGAGGTGGGAGAGGGTGGGGCTTGTTTAAAGAATTCATGTGACAAGGGGCAGAGGGGGAGACGAAGCCAGAGAAGGGGCAGGAGCCAGCTCACCCAGGGCCTCGGGGGCCATGTTAAGGACCAGGGCTGAAGCCTGGGAAGAGTAGGAGACCATAGTGGGATCTTACTCTGGAATGGGGACCAGATTCTCATTTGGGGAAGATCACATTGACACATGGGGTTTTGGACCAAAGTAGATACAAAAAGATCCATTTGGAGGCCATTGCATAGCTGGGACCAGGGTGGCTGTAATGGAGGAGGAGATGGAAGAAACTGGAAGGACAGAGGTTGCCATTGAAATCCCATGAACCCCATCCGGCCCTCCACCTATTTTTGTAAATAAAGTTTTATTGGAACACAGTCACACTCATTTGCCTTGGTAATCTCTGAAGACGCCTTGCACCTTAATAACAGAGTCAAGATTTGGGATGGAGACCAGGTGGCCTGCAAAACTGGGGGAAAAAATAGTGTCTGGCCCTTTAGAGAAAAAGGTTGCCATTCTCTAATTTAGAAGGTTAACTCAACAAGACTTGCAGTTAAGGCGTCATGGAGAGGAAGAGCCGATGACCCCACCTAGGCATTTACTCATCAGCAAAATGGGGATGGCAGAGGAGGGCCAGGATCGTTGATGAGGGGATTAAGACCTCTGTCTCGCGAACAAGGGTCCGTCGGGCACGGGAAGGGCACACGGCTCAGAGTCTGGGGACACCACGGTTTCTAGCCCTGGCTCTGATGTGCTGCGTAACTTCCCGCCATGGGCCTCGCCTCTTGGAGTCTCAGCTTCCTCGTCCACAGAGCGGAGGCAGGAGCAGCGCCAAGGACACCAGGGCCTGGCCTGCTCCGCGCGGTTCCACAGCAGTGCCGCTCTTCCTTTGCCACGAAGTCAGTTAACTTCTGAAAACGCCTCACCCGGGGGGGTAACAGGGACAAAGGCAAGAGCCACCAAGCCAAGGTCCTGGGGATGGCGGTGGGAAGGCCCCGGATGACAGCATGTCCCGACCCAGGACCAGGACCTACTCCAACAGGCACAGAGGGTCCCTGGGCTCCTACACCAACCACTGGCTAACCAGTGTCTGCTGCCACGGCTCCTGGCGGGAGCGATCCCAGCGTACGGGTCTGAGGTCGTCGCCTGCAGGCTGAGTCCAGGCTGTTCGCACTGGGGCAAGAATGTGCAGGCAGACAAGAGGAGAGCTGAAGCTGACAACCAGGAAGTGGCCCCACGCAGAACACGCACGCACGCACACCTCCCATCCCTACGCATCACCAGCCACCCACCCACCAAAACCCCTCACCTGTTAAACAAAGGTACTACTTCCCATCTCGCTGATGGGCAGAGACTACTGTTTTGCAACCTTCATGACAAAACAGAGGGAACCATCATGGGGCACTAGGAGACTCAGGTTCAAGACCCAGCCCTGTAGCTCGGGGGAAGTCCCTTTTACTCTCCAGCCTTGGTTTCCCCATCTGTGAAATGAGGAATTGGAAACACGATTTCTGAGGCCCGTTCTAGCTCCGAGGCCTATGATTCTACAACAGCTTAAAAATGGGGAGACCCAACGGGCGCGGCGGGGCACACCTGGGACCTCAGTGTCTCGGGAGGCTGAGGCAGGAGGATCGCACGTTCAAGGCCAGCCTCAGAAGTTTAGCGAGCCCTGAGCAACTTAGTGAGGCCCTGTCTCAAAATTAAAAGAAATAAAAAGGGCTGGGGATGTGGCTCAGTGGCTGAGCGTGCCTGGGTTCAATCCCTGCTGCCAAAAAATGAAAAATAAATGGGGAGCCCCGAGAACAGGGGCCAACCCGCCAACCTGTGAGTTACGCCGTGCTGGTTTACACGGTGTTAAAAGTTTTCTCATTGATTGCAGAGATTTTTAAACGGAGAGAGTTCTGGTACAGGGTCTCCACCTTCTGAGAAATCAGAACACCAGGCAGCCCCAGGCCCAGGGTCCAGGATCCGACCCGCTGCCCTGGCAGCCGGGGATTCTTACCTCTTTCCTCCCTCACAACCAGCAGCTTCCCTGAGAGAGCAGCCCTGGGAGTCCGCCTGTGCCCTGAGCTGCCATTGTGGTAGGGATTGGCCTAGGGCCACCTCTCACTTATTCTTGTTTGGAAAATGAGGTGTGGGGAGGCATCTATACTGGTTTCCTAGGGCTCTGGAACAGTGGCCACAACTGGGTGGCTTAAACCCAGAGGCAATGAATCACTCACTGTTCTGGAAGCCAAAGGTCCTAAGTCAAGGTGGCCCTTGATCTTTCAAAGCCGGGTTGGCCCTTTCTGGAGGTCCTGAAGGAGAAGCTATTCCCTACCTCTCTCACTCCCAGCTTCCGATGGCTCCAGCAACCCCTGCTGTTCCTGTGTTGTGGCCTCACTCCAATCTCAGCCTCCAATTTCACATGACATTCGGGGTCTCTGTCCAAATCTCCCTCTTCTCCTCGGGACGCTAGGCGTACTGGATCAGAGTCCACGCGAGCGACCTCATCTTAACTCAAGTACCTTTGCCAAGACGGCACGTCCGAGTCAGGGCACGCACGTTCCCAGGTACCAAGGGCTTGCGTACGGGCATGTCCGGGAGGTCGCAATTCCCCCGTCATGTCTAATTACTTCACTCCACGCAGGTGGACAGGAACACGCAACAGAGAGGTTGCAAACGCCTTTGGCAGCATAAAGACAGGCCGGTTGCCAACCACGGAGATGCCTGGACAGGGGCGTGGTGCCACCCAGTGCCTGCGTCTGGGCTTCAGCTTCTGAACGTGCTTTTGGCTCCGTGAGAGAAGGCCACACTGGAATCCCTCCTGTCCCATCACAAAGCAGCATCAGGAAGGCCAGGGCTGGGTTCCCAGCCACCTGGAGAGCCGCAGGCAGGACAGCAGGCCCAGGACTATCCTAGATCTCCCGCTCCCACAGAGGAGAGCTTTCCAGAAAGACGTGATGCGGGAAGCAGAGACAGGGCCACGCACGCAGACGCCCACACAAACCCCACGGCCTGAGTCCCGGCACCAGGAAACACAGGACATTCTATAGAGTGGCTGGCCCCTTCTCTTCAACCGTGTCCAAGTCATAAATGACAAAGAAAACTGAGGAATCTCTGGCTTGACAGCCAAAGGCAGCATGTAACCCTGGATCACATCCTGCGCCAGGAGGAAAAGATGCCGCAAAGGGTATAATTGGGCAATTGCAGCACCTGAAATAGGATTAGGTGGACGTTCGCGTCCAATTTTTAAGTGCACTGAATTTGGGGACTCTGTGCGATGATGCAAGGATCTAAGAGAAGAGGCAACCGGTCTCCAACAGTTTGTAAAAATGAGAGAGAGACGAAGGAGACGGGGGGGGGGGAGGGAGGGAGAGGGCGAGAGAGGCGGCGGGTAAGGAAATGTTGAAAACCGACAAACCTGAGTTGAGAGTCTACAAGTTCTGGTATTATTACTGCAACTTTCTTTGCAGTTTGAAAATCAACAATTTTCCCTCAGTGTTCATGGAAGATGGATTCCAGGACCCCTCGTGGATAGCAAAACCTAAGGATGCTATATCCCTGGTATAAAACAGTGTAGCCTTCGCCCAGAATCACCCTGCCCCTTCCTCCTGGAAGATGACCCACAAAACCTAACCCAATGCACAGGCCACCTAGGTAGTTGTCACTTGTTATTGTTTAGGGAATAAAGACAAGGAAAAGGGTCTGTGCCTGTTCCGTGCAGATGAATTTTTTTGTAAATATCTTTTATTCTCAGTTGGCTGAGTTCACAGATGTAGCACCCACGATCCATAGGGCTGACTATATTTCAAAATGAGAAAACTAAAAATCAATTGTCATATGGCCCAGTGATTCCAAAGTGCTGGCTTGCAGAACCTCCGGGGGGGGGTCATGAAAACTCACACTGCCGGCCCCCTTCTCTGAGCTTCCGACTCGGTAGGTTTGGGCTCAGGGAGGAGAGCAGGAATTTGCATTTCTAACACATATGGTGGTGGTGGCAGTCTGGAACACCACTTCACCCCTGGTGTAACCAGTTGGCCTTGTGCAGGTGACCACCCAGTAAACGGACACAGAGGGGTTAGTCAGAAGTGGCTGCTTCTGGGACACAGGGTTGGGATTTGTGGGGGTTGCGGTGCCGGGGACCAGTGCTTTCTATGATCCATTTTGTCTGCAAAGCACCTGGACAGGGACTACCCGGATGGAGCAGGTGGGCAGTACCTGCTGGGGAGTGAGGTTCTAAAATGAGGCAAGGTTTGTAAGGCACCTGCTGGGTCCACAGCAGGAGGGGGCCAGCTCCTGGGGCTTGCTCATTCTTGGGGAGCCAGGTCTTTAGTGTCACTGCAGTGAGATACACGCTTCCTCCTTGGGACAGCTGCGCCTGAGCCAGGTTGAACCCCCGCGATCCCACATCTCTCCCTGTTCTGAGCTGAGTCTGTGGTCGGGGTGCAAACTTCTGTCAAGACAGGCGCTTCTCCTCCCCCTCTTCCGGGGGTAATGAACCTTGGCCTCAAGCCTCATTAAACCCCATTATGTAATCAGCCCCATCCTGAGTCTCTTTATAACCCTCCAGCGGCCGCCTGTGCCCGAGCATGCGCCGCCGAGCTTCACGGCCACCTCCCGCGACTAACTTCCACGCCAAGTCACATCCGCACCGAGGGGCCGCTCTCCTCGCCCCGTCTGCGGGACAGAGAATGGAAGACAGCTCCAGTCCAGAGCATGCGCTTTCAAGACACCGTGCCCAGCAAACTTTTCCTGAGACCCAGCGCCTCTGAATCAACTCCAGCTGGTGCCATTATGATCAAAATAGGAAAGTTCCAGAACCATTTGCCACTTGTTCCCCTTGGTAACCGCTGCCCTGAAGCTCTCTACCCTCCCCCACTGGGGAGGGTGGGGGGCAGCTAACAAAGAAACACTCAGAACACTGCAGGTGGCAAAAGTCCTGGGTCAGTCCCCAGCCCAGACACCAGGATGAATGAGCGGCAGAAGCTGCCCGCAGCTGGCTCTGGGGCCACTTTGTGCAGCTGCCTGGCCCCCATGGGGGTGGCCACCACCTGGGACCATGGATGCCATGAATATTAACAAGACAGCCCAGGAGGGGTCACAAACAGTGACATCCAGCGTGGGTGCTGCTGTCTGAGGCAGCACAGCATGCTGACACGCAACTCCCCCACCAGGAGAAAAACCCAGCCAGTTCAGTCCCCCTCTTACTGAGCAGGCCAGGTTCAGGGAAGAGGGTGCTGCAATTTCACCGCCCGGGGTGGTAGAACAAAGGGAGAGTGTCAATGTCACCTCTTTCCTGACCTGGTGACCCTGGGCCTGTTACTTAAATTCTCCTGGCTCCAGTTTCTTCATCTATAAAATGGGGATAATAACTGTACTTACTCCAGAGGACTGTGAAGCATAAATGAAATAATAAAAGGAAATTGCTTTGTATGACGCCTGAAATACTGTCAACACAGAGTAATGCCAACGGCTATTATTGTCACTTCACCACGGTTACAAGCTCCATCATCTAACACAGCAAGAGCGCCCAGACTCCCCGTTATTGAGACACGGCGCTCTGAACACCAGCCACCCCCGTGCTAAGAAATTTACACGCATTCCTCATTTGAGCCTCACTACCTCCTTGTGGGGTAGAAAACAGACTCAGGAGGTTCGCTGATTTGCCCAGTGACTTATCAGCAGTGGGTTATTGTTACAAACTCCAAATTGCTTCCACCCGGTGGTAATAAAGGATGATGAACAATCAGCTCTTCATTTAGGGGGCACGGTTTCGCTCTGAAGTAGCTTTTTTTTTGCGGGGGGGATACTCAGTGACGGCCTATGTCAGTTGGGATCGGAGATGACCCTATGAAGAAACCACAAGTTCACAGCTTGTTGGAGCAAAAATGGTAGCTGGGTGGTACCCATCAGACCCCACCTGAGCAGCCCAGAACACACACAGACCACCCCTGACTTCGGGAGACTCATGGTTCAAGTGAAACGGTTTGGTCTTTGTACTTGACCACGGTATCCAGGCCTGCTCACGCGAGCCGTCTGTTTTCCACTTTGAGTACCGTGTTTACTAAACTGCGTGAGAGGTTCAACACTCTTATAAAAGACGCCTCGTGCTCAAATGATTTTGCCCAACAGAGGCTAATGTCAGTGTCGTGAGCTTGTCGAGGTGGCGGCCCTGAGCTGGGAGGTTGGGGGGGGGTGCGGGTTCAGTGCATCGTCCACTTACGGCATCTCTAATCTACCGCACGGGGTCAGGAGGCCACCCCGTAAGTGGGGGAGCACCTGTGTAGGGAGCATGCAGAGGCGAGCCCACTGCTGATTCTCGGGGACCAGGTCCATTTCTGAGTCAGCAGCCTCCGTGCAGAAAGGAGAGTCTGATACGGTGTTTCATCTGTACTGAGCGGGGCCATGAACCAAGGGCTGGGGACCTTGGAGAACCCTGCTTCCTCCGTCAGCTGAGACTCCTGGGGCACCCGCTACCTCCCCCTACTCGTCACCCCTACCCCAGGGAAGCAGGGCAAGCCCCAAGGAGGTGATGTCCTTCTTGCTGCCCAAATGGGCAGCCGGGTACCCTGAGGCTCCAAGCTCAGCCACTCTCCTGCCAGAGCTGCCTGCCGCTGTTCCCAGGAGTCACCATCAGGGACAGCAAGAAGGCGCATCAGCAGCCTTTGGAGAGCCGGCCAGAGCCAGAGCTGACAGTGACGAACAGGAAACAGATGCAGCCTGGCAGGGACGCAGCCCCAGGGGATTCTGGGCCGGGTCAGCAGGAGAAAGCCTGGCACGAGGGCCCAAAGCAGGGAGTTTTCTCCAACTCAGAGCAGAGGGGACTGGGCACGCGGAGCAGCAAGCAGAACCCAGCACCTGCAGGGTGTTCTCTCCAAACCAGTCCTGAACCAGGCAGAGACTCTCCTAGGGAAAGCATGGCTGCCTTCCTCAGCCCTGGCACGGACCTCCGTAAACTCTCCTGTCACACAGTGCGGGGAGCTGAGACCCAGAGAGACAGGGATCTGCCACACTGAAGAGATGGGAGTGCAGGCAGGGTGGGGTCTGGATCGGAGACAGAGCCCACGGGCAAGACCATGCAGCCCCTGAGCTCCTCCCCCTCTGTGAAGCGGGAACCGTGCTGCCCGCCTGGCAGACTGTGGCAAGTCTGGACGGTGCAGGTGCAGCCACCGTGGCCAGCAGAGGCAGGGCTCCCACGGGCGGGGGCGGCACTGAGCTGCCAGCAGAGAGCTTCCCAGGTCTTCGCCGGGGGCCTGCCGCACCGTCCGGGCTGTCTCTGCTTGGGCTACTCCTTAGCATCAGCGGAAGTGGGGCTGGCCCGTGGGGTTCCGGCTGCGACCACGGGGACGCCAGTGCTATCTCTCGGGAGATCAGAGGACAACCTCTTCGCACTCGGAGACCACGACTATCCAAAGGCCAGCACTGAGTTTCTACCTTCTAATGAAGGTCTTGGCTTCTCCCCAAGGTGGGCAGGCAAACCTTCCCTCCCAGGGGGGACCAGAGCAGGGGCGAAAAGACAGGAGCCGTGTGGTGAAGGCTCAAAAACTCTTTGGCAGGGGTGGGGACCCAAATGTGCCAGTCAGTAAGGTTTTTTAAAAGCAGGCAAGAGACAGCTTTACTCTGGCCCAAACTAACATGCAGGGCACTGGTCAACCCCCAGGGGAACTGTCCTAATGTTTGCTCGTAGGACGGTGATGCCCAAGGACGGAGGGCCGCTGCCCCGTGTCGTGCCAAAGTAAATTCCAAGCACTCTTAGGGCCGCAGGCAAGTGACAGGGCGGGGGAAGGCATTTAGCCACAGCAGCCCAGAATTAAACAGAAGGCCACAGGCGGTAAACACAACCAGAGGAAGGAGTTTATACGCCACGCGATGATACCATTTATTAAGCACTTACTGTATGCCAGGCCCTGTGTACAAGGCTTGATGGGCATGAGCTCCACCGTCCTCGGGACTATGTATGTGGTGAACCCATAATTATCCCCATTTTGCAGAGGAGGAGACCGAGGCTCAGAGAGACTCTCGCCTTACTGGGGTCAGACACATTGCTCGAAAGGAGCAGAGCTGGGTTTTGAGCCCAAGCATCTCCCTCCAGGGTGGCATTCCTGGCCGTGACCCTGGCCTCCCCTTGCTGTCACTGATCTGTTGTCAATACCTGTTTCCTGGTCCTCGCTCACTAAGCCACTCTGACCAGCACACAGGCCCACCTCAGGGTTGTTTCTGGTTTTTCGTAATGAATGAATCCGGTGCCTGCTGCTGTCCACCTGTGCAAGGTGGGGGCTCTTTTACTTTGCTGGGATCTGGGCCGGCACACCCTGGGCACAGACTGTCTCTGGGTCTTCTCCTAACTGATGTCTGCTTGGGTCCTTCTGGTCCAGACCCCCAGCTGATTCCAGCAGGGCACACACCACACACGTTGTGGATTAAACCAAACTCATCCCTGGGGTCAGCCTAACCACCTAGGCGGATGTTAGATGTTTCCCATGCCTTTTCCCAGGGAGAGAAAGAATAGCTTTCATCAAATTCTCAAAGGGTCCATGCTCTCTCTGAAAAATGCTTCAGAGCCCTTAAGTAAAGCCACAAATAAACTCTGCATTTAGAGAAAGGCATTCTTGGTAGATATTGGAGGGACTGAACTTGTTTATCAAATCATGCCTGATGGTCGAATTTATCTAATTCTGTGTCTGAAAGAACCAGATTTAAGTCCCAACTCAACTGCTCCATGGCTGTGTGACTTTGGGCAAAAGTTTTCTAGGGTCCCTGAGTCTCAGTTCCCTCATCTGTACAGTGGGAACAATCCATCTATCCAATCGGTAATTGCAAGAACCAAGAGTTCCCGAGGGTGGGCAATTAGCTCAGTCACCGTTTCTCTCATTTATCCAAAGCGACAGCACAACATGAACAACCCGTGGTGGAATTAAGGGGCAGGGGTCACTTCTTCCAGCATCTAGCGGCCCCTCCTTCTCCTGAGCAACCCATCAATCAGAATTGCTGTCTTGGCTGGAGGACTGGTTGGGCTGTATTCAAGGGACTTCCCTCTGACCGTGTCTGTGCCTATTTAGCACAACGGGCCTCTGGGCAGAGAAGATTAAAAGCCTCTGAAACATCAGCCCTTGATCTCCAGAAACTTCCATTTCCGCTTCGAGTAATAACTACTCTGGCAGAAAATTCGTGAGAGCAGAATATAAACCAGCCCGGGCCACGCTCGGCCCAGCTGGAACCTGAACATATCTCTGAGATGTTAAGGTCACGCGTGTTGACCTCGAGCAAAGAAAAAAAATGCACCATCTCATCACTGACGCCTTATCCACAGTGGCTAAGAAAAATCCAGGGAAGAGCGGAAGCTGAAGGGTGGGTGGCGGGGAGTTTGGGGTTTCCTTTAAGGCCCTGCGAGGCTCAGCCTTGATCAGCCAGCGTTTTAGGAGTGTCAAAGAAAAACTGAGAGTCTGCACCTGGCCCCAAGGCAGCAGTGCCGGGGACCAGAGGTGGCTGCCCAGAGGCACACCCAGAGCGGTGACTTACTTGCAGAGAAGTTGGCCTCAGTGTGGACGGTGTGGATGGGAGGGGTGGAGGGCAGGAAAGGCGCGTGTCCCACGAAGAAGGAGCGCAGGGAGCGCTCGGACAGGAGCGGGGAGCGCTGCTGGGAAGGAATGTTCTCGCAGCTGCCCACGCTGCTGTGGATCTTGAGGTTCAGAGGTTTGCTCTTCTTCTTGGCTCTGAGAGGGAGACAGAAAAGGAAAGGAAATGTATCCATCCAGGCACAGAACGAGAGCCAGCCGTGGGTCTCCCGTGGAGGGTCCTCTGGCCGTCTGAAGACAGACAGTAAGTCCCAGGTGGACCTAGTGCATTCAGGAGGTGGCCTTCACCCCATCTGAGACATCTGTCCCCAAGTCACTGCCCTGCACCCATATGCAAACCACCCGCGTGGGTACATGTTAAACCTGACACCAAGGAGACCAAGTCTTTGGCAGGATCCTTTCTGGAGACTTCTCCCTTTTATCAGGACTTCAGGTGCTGAGGCCCCCATGAACCTGTCTGGCTGTCAGTCTAGCCCCGTACCAGGAGCCCCAGATGGTGCCCACCTCAGAGGTGCAGAGGGCAGGGGGCTCCCCCACACTGTGGGCTAGATCCCATGAGGCCCCCCAAGGGCAGCTGCAGATGTGCAGAAGTTATGTCAAGAAGGGGCTCTCTTGTCATCCCAGCAGCTCGGGAGGCTGAAGCAGGAGGATGGTGAGTTCACAGCCAGCCTCAGCCAAAGTGAGGCCCTAAGCAACTCAGTGAGACCCTGTGTCTAAATAAAATACAAAATACGAAATAGGGGAGGTGGGTCAGTGGTCGAGTGCCCCTGAGTTCAATCCCTGGTACCCACCCCCCAAACAAAATAAGGAGCCCTGTGTGCCCCCAGTCCTCCCCTCTGCGCCCTCCCTAGCAATCAGCATTGGTTGGGGGCTGCCAGGGGTGTCCAGCCTGGTGAACGGGACCATGCTCTCCAGATCCAAATCCTGCTTTCACCAACCTCAGGCAAATCAGTTTGGCTCTGCATACCTAGCTCTCTGGTCTATCAGAGTTCTCTGTCAGGATGTAGAGAAGATTAGATAAAATAATCCCTGTAAATTCCTTGGTATGAAATATCAGGATCTGTTGTTATGGTTATTGTATGATGGGAAATTCCTCGGATGATTCCTTTGAAGTCTATGCGACCAAAACAATGTAGAAACTTCTGGAAAGTTGGGTCCTACCCTCAGAGACTCTTTAAGCCCCAGAAGATGAAGTGATATTGTACAAAACCCGGTACCAAGCAAGAGACTCACATTTAGCAGGAGCTTAAATATTTGCTGAATGATCTCTGAACAGCAAAATAAAGAAAGGTACTAAAGATTATGTCCCAGAACCCCTCAGCTCATGGCCTCTGACCCATGGCCAGCTCTGAATCCACTCAAGTGAGGAGGGAAGAGGGACATCTGCCTCAACCCCGTAAGGCAGGCGCTGGCCCTCCCCTGCCAGTGGGCATTCAGGGAGAACACGGCCAAAAAGGCGAGGCGCACAGAACTGTAAATACAGGGAGATTTATAGCAGCGCCTGAGAAAAAGAAACGGTGTGATACTTAAACAGTTTATTAACAGAAACGTCTTATCACTGTTAACATCCCATCAGAAGCCAGGTTCAGGACACAGTTTGCTACTAATGAAAAGAAGCACAATGAACGATGATATAAAAAAAATAACATCAACTATCTTACGAATGAGTTTTGTATGCATTCAAGTTCGGGCTCAATAAAGCAGATTATTCAAAGGTCAAAAAATTTCAAAAGAGGAGGTGAGGGGCTCAGCCATCATGCAAAGTCCAGGGCTGATATAAAAGGGCCAGGGTTTTCAGGATTCTTTCTGAATACTGGGTTTCTTTCCGTCCATCTTCCTTGCAAGCAGATCATTAGCAGGCAAAGTTATTCCATCTCCAAGAGGATTCCTCATGCTGAGCAACCGATGAGGAGGAAATGCTAACAGCAGAAGGACTTCAGCCAGGTGCCGACTGCCTTTGATCTGCAGCTCAGAGAGGGCGTCTCCAAAGGCTTCAGCATGAGACCGGGACACTGTAAAACCATTCCAGCTTACCAAGCAGGACGCGCAGTAGAAGATAAGCAACAATATCAACCATGGCTACTATGATTGCTACTTTGAAAACAGACCACGTCCCAGGGCTGAGTCAGAGGCTTTCCAGGATGGTCTCATTCCAAACCTCACCATGACCTCCAGGAAGATGCCATCTTATCCTCTCTCCACCGACAAGGTCATGGAGAAGGGAAGGGAGTTGGGGAAGGGATGGGGTCAGGGGGGCTCATCTCTCATCTATATCCCACCAGACCCTCTCCGTCAATCCTGATTCCAGACCGCCCTCCGCCCTGACCCTGACCAATAGCAAAGCCCCGAATCTCCACTTTGGCTTCTCCTCCGTCTCTTCTCTTGGAGGCTTTCACCAGAACACTCGAAACCCACAGAGATATCTCCATTTGCCCTTCTCTCGCCAGCTCTGAGCCCTCTCAGTTTTCAGTGAATAAAGAGAAAAACTACAATAGGGAAAGGAGGCGGGGCAAGATGGCAAAATTGCCTCCTGTCTCTTACAGAATATTCCTGCTGTCTCTCTCTCTCTCCTTTCTCTGCCTCCTGAACTCCTACACATACTCCAGAGCCCATTGCAAATGTTACCGTATCTGTGATATCCTCTCCTAGTTCACTGGGTCCACTGAGCATCTTCCTGCTCCTCCACCATATTCCTGAGAAGACCTTAACGTGGCACCCAGTATCCACCCCCACACCCTGATCTGGTCCTCAGTACCCAGTATCCACCCCACACACCCTGACCTGGTCCTCAGTACCCAGTATCCACCCCACACACCCTGACCTGGTCCTCAGTACCCAGTATCCACCCACACACCCTGACCTGGTCCTCAGTACCCAGTGTCCACCCCACACGCCCTAACCTGGTCCTCAGTTCCCAGTATCCACCCCCACACCCTGACCTGGTCCTCAGTACCCAGTATCCACCCCACACGCCCTGACCTGGTCCTCAGTTCCCAGTATCCACCCCACACACCTGACCTGGTCCTCAGCACCCAGTATCCACCCCACACACCCTGACCTGGTCCTCAGTACCCAGTATCCACCCCACACGCCTGACCTGGTCCTCAGCACCCAGTATCCACCCCACACGCCCTGACCTGGTCCTCAGTTCCCAGTATCAACCCCACACGCCTGACCCGGTCCTCAGTACCCAGTATCCACCCCACACGCCCTGACCTGGTCCTCAGTACCCAGTATCCACCCCACACGCCCTGACCTGGTCCTCAGTACCCGGTGTCCACCCCACACGCCCTGACCTGGTCCTCAGTACCCAGTATCCACCCCACATGCCTGACCCGGTCCTCAGTACCCAGTATCCACCCCACACGCCTGACCCGGTCCTCAGTTCCCAGTATCCACCCCACACACCTGACCCGGTCCTCAGTACCCAGTATCCACCCCACACGCCCTGACCTGGTCCTCAGTACCCAGTATCCACCCCACACGCCCTGACCTGGTCCTCAGTACCCGGTGTCCACCCCACACGCCCTGACCTGGTCCTCAGTACCCAGTATCCACCCCACACACCTGACCCGGTCCTCAGTACCCAGTATCCACCCCACACGCCTGACCCGGTCCTCAGTACCCGGTATCCACCCCACACGCCCTGACCTGGTCCTCAGTACCCGGTGTCCACCCCACACGCCTGACCTGGTCCTCAGTTCCCAGTATCCACCCCACACGCCCTGACCTGGTCCTCTGACCTCACCCTTGCTTATGAGCCTCCACCACCAGGAACACAATCTCCTTCTTTGCTTAGTGAACCCCTCGTTGTCCTGGATGATCTGCTCTGGTGTCACCTCCTTCAGGAAGCCTTCTGGAGACCCCAGTCCCTCCCAGGATGGACCAGGTGTTCTTCCTCCGGGAAGTCTTCTCTAGCGCTCCCTTATCCCTCCCGGCCTGGGTTAGCCATGTCTTCAGTTCCCACACGAGTATGACTGTGATTTCCTATTTTTTTTTTTTTTTTCCAAATTTCTCATCTCAGCCCCAAGGAGCCTGCGGGTCTTCGAAGGCAACAATTCTGCACAGGTCATTTTTCTGTCTTTGGCAATCAGCGCGGACACTGGCACATAGTAGGTGCTCACTGGACTCTTCCTCAGGGATGGCTCTGGAGTAAGACTCTGGCATGTCACCCATGACATTGTCTTCTACATTCAGACGCAGGTTCCTTGAGGACAGGAACCCACGCAGTTCCTGGGGTTGGATCCCTCAGCCCCCTGGTTTGGCACCAGATGAATGAAATGCACCCCTAATGCTGACGTGGAAGCATGTCTCCCCTTCCCCAGGAGCACGTAAGGGTGCTTGGGTAAAACTGCATCCCAAACGACCCTCACCCCAAGCCCCTCACCTTGCCCAAACCCCCACCCTGTCCAGCCGGGCGTCGAGCGCCCTCTGGTGGCCAAAGCAAAGCCTCCTCGCAAAGAGTCCTGGACGGAGAGCCGAGGAGAGCAGTTCATTTAAGAACTGAGGCTTCCTTCCCACACAGGCAACTGAAAGTCGCGCTCTCCAGGAGGCCTGCTGCTCGGCCCTTGAAGGAGCCCCGTGTGCCTGCCGAGTCACCCCTCGCAGTGCCGGGCTGCCAGCCCTGCTTATTATCTCCCCAGGGGCCTGCGGCAGGGACCGCACAGGTGCTGCCTGTTACAGCAGCTCACGTTGACTGAGGCCTTCGGGGAGCGGGTAGAGATGGGTAAGGTGGCAGTTCATCAGTGAAGATTACAAGAAGGCTCTCCCCCAGGGAAGTGTAACAGTGCTTAAATTCACAGGCTTTGGGATCAGGGAGGCAGGGGCCCTCCTTGAGGCTCAGTTTCTGCACCTGGCAACGGGGAGAATATGGGCACCTTGCTCAAAAGGCTACTGTGACAAATGAAAGAGCATGCAGGGAGCAGAGTATCCGTGCCTGTTACTAAGGTCCCCACGGCCAGGTGAGACCACGTCAGGTCTTTATAGCTATGGCAACAGCCTTGAAGGACCAAGAATGGAAACCAAGTTGTTTTTCACCGAAAACACCTGGCAACCCCCTCACCACCACCACCGCCCTTGGCAAGTGAAGAGGACACAGCCAGACCCCCCCTCCCCCGTAATAGTGCCATTGTCATCTTCAAAATGCCCACGGGAGCCTCCAGGCCCCCAGCCACCCAGTGACGCGGCCAGATAGATCCCCAGCAAGAACCAGCTCCATCCAGCACACTTTTAGCAGAAGGCCGATGGCACGGGAGAAGCTGTTCCCAACTGGTGGCCGCAGATGGAGCTGAGAAGGGGTAGCTGTAAATATGCACCAGTCGGACAGGCGGACGGATACAGAGAAGAGAGGGAGCAAGAAAAGGAGGGAAGGAGGCAGGGAGGGGAGGTGGACAGATGGACAGATGCAACGAAGGAAGAGAAGGTTGTGGGGTAGGGAGAGGGGAGGGGAAGGAAGGGGAGGATGGGCGGCCATGTGACCAGGGCAGCGTGGAAGAAGTCCCATCACGGCTTGCCCTGACCAAGGACGCCTTCACTGCGGCCCCTCTCCCCACGATGCGCAGACGGCAAGTAGACTCGGGCCCACGGGGGGCAGCATCCAAGCTTAGGAAGACGCGCTTGTTTCACCAAGTACAGCAGAGGACGCTTCCAGGGTGGAGCCGGGCAAAGGCCACCCGCTGTCCTGATGCCTGATGAGCACAGGCTAGCCTGACTAAAGCAGTCCTGAGAAGCATGAATGTCCCTTTTCATCCGGTCCATTAGGCTCCATTTCTAGCCTCTTTGGTTCAAGCCACCGTCCTCTCTCCCTCCCTCGCCTGAGCTACTGCCCGTCCTTGCTGGAATCTCAGGTCCACCTTTTCATTTTCTTTTTGGTCACATTTTGCTATCTTGAGGTGACACTCACATGCATCGTTTAGCAATTAACCACTTTAAAGCAAAGGATTCACGGGTGTTAAGTGCATTTGCATGCGGCACAACCCTGCCTCTATCCAGTTCCAAACATTCACCTCTCCTAAAGGAAACCTTTGACCCGTTCGTCACGCCCACGTCCTCTCCCCTCGGGCCCCTGGTAGCTCCCAGTCTGCTTTCTATCCCTAGAGACTGGTTTACTCTGGATATTTCATGTAGTTGGGATCGTGTAATAAGGGAACTACCCAGATGGGATTTGTGCACTAAGGACACTTTGGGGTCTGGCTTCTTTCACTGAGCCTAATGCTTCCAAGAGTCCCTATGTTGTAGCATTGTATCACAGCCACATTCTTTTTTACAGCTGAGCCATTTGGATTCTTTACAATGTCTCTGCCCAACAGTCAAAGCACAGTTTTAAAAAAGCATACATTGTATCATGTCAGTACTAATAATTTAAAACCCTTCAAAGGTTTCCACTATTCTCCCTTCCTCTGTGTACAAAACTTCATAGGACCTTTCAAACTACCCCCTAATTCTAATACCATCCCCATGTCACCCCTGACTCTAGCTGCTCTGGCCATCTTTCTGGTGCTTAACCACACCCAGTTCTCATCTACCTCAGGACCTTTGCACCGGCTGTTTTTGTTGTATGGGACCTTAGTTCCCATCCTGCCCATTGGTGGAG
Organism: Sciurus vulgaris; assembly: GCF_902686455.1. NCBI lineage: Eukaryota > Metazoa > Chordata > Mammalia > Rodentia > Sciuridae > Sciurus > Sciurus vulgaris. Next base: position 140,241,271 of record NC_136468.1, on the reverse strand, counting down.
ACCTGCTTTTCCTTTAGGCTGAAGGAAGGTTCATCACTTCTTTAGAGATGTCATCCTGAACTCTCAGAACTAGTCCCACCTTCTGGTGACACGGGCTTCCTGCGGCATCTGCCTTTTCTTCACAGAATGCATCCCAGTTGGAATTCTGCATTTATTCCTGAGGTTACTGGATGAGCATCTTCTCCCCCATGACCTATGCCCACCATACAAGAAGGGTTTGTATCCTCAGCACCTGATGCAAAGCAGGCATCCCCTGTGGCAGAGCCAAGACCAAGAGCCAGCTCTGCACATTCCAACCCAGCTGCATGTCCCCAACTCCATCAAGAATGACTTGGTCTTCTCCACCCAAGGGGAATTCTAAGGTGGGAGGCTATCATCTCCATCTGCCGGTCAGGGGGCTGAATTAGTGGCATCTTCCCAGTTAATTCTCAGCTTGGGGTCCTCGGAGTAGAAACACATCTCATTTCTCTTGCCAGTCCCTGGTCACCCTCAGCTTAAGTCTGCTATATGTCTCTGCACTCAGAAGGTTCTAGATCAACGTGCATTTCCTACCCTCTTCACAAAGACAGTTGAAGGAAGTCCCCAAATGATGCTCAATCCTCACACCATTTTCTCTTCCAAGATTCTGCAGGGCTTCAAGTTCATCTGAGCTGCAGCTCACCCTGGTCCCCGTACCCTCAACTTCCTCAGATGTGGGGGGTGTCCCCGTGAACGCGCAAAACTGTAGGGAGCCAAACCCCTCAGCCTCTCAGCATCTGACCCAGCTAGTCGGGAGGCAGTGGCCACAGACAAGCTCCTCACTGCTTGGTTTGAAGACCAGCAAAAGCACTGAAGCCCAGAGTCATTTCCCCAAAAGGACAGAACATTCACTGGTGTCACCCAGGGCTGCGCCACGTGAGCTATCGCGACCCCAGAAAGAGTCATTTTGATTATCTGCACTTGGCCTGATCTGATGACCCAGGGAGAGCCCTCCAAGCAAGACCCTTTCTGAAATCAAAGGACAGCACACTGTTTGGGGGGCTTAGAGCCCAGGGAAGGGGACCATTTGGGAAAGCGAAGGCTGTTCAGTGTAACCTCAAGGGAACATGTATGGAGACTGCTCTGCTCCTTGCTTGGTCCAGGGCTGCCCTCAGGTCTAGCTGGGGCTGGGGGGTCTCCTCCAGCACAGCACGGACCAACCAGGGCCAGGCAAGGGGGCACAGCTGAGCCAGCCAAAGGGCACAAGCCACATTTCTCAGATTTAGAGGGACAGGCGAGGCTTTCAAATGAGACCCAGGTGACACTCTTTGGGTTCTAAACTTTTAAAAAACTTTTCATATTGAACCTGTGATTCCACAGCCACTCTTTTCTCTGTGTAAAACATTCTCTGAAGGAGGAAATGAAGACGAAAAGAGAGGAGGGGGAGAGGAAGGAAAAGCAGGCGAAGAAAGAGAAACGGAGGAAGGGGAGGAGGCAATGTTGGTTGAAAAATGTTAATTCTGGTTAGACCCCCACCCCCAGCATGGCTAAAAACAGAACCACCATGCCAAATGCTTTCAAGGACATCAAGGAACCAAAATTCTCATAAAATCCTGCTAAATCTGTAAGCTGGTAAAAAATATATATATGTGTGTTTTAATATATATATTTATTTATATATTTATATATAAGTTATATATATTATATGCAAAATTATATATAAAATAAAATTATACAAAATTATATAAAATAAAATAAAATTATATATATAAATTATATATAAATTTTATATATATAAATATAAAAATTATATATAAATTATATATATTATATATAAAATTATATATAAAATAAAATTATACAAAATTATATAAAATAAAATAAAATTATATATATAAATTATATATAAATTTTATATATATAAATATAAAAATTATATATAAATTATATATATTATATATAAAATTATATATAAAATAAAATTATATAAAATTATATAAAATAAAATATATAAAATTATATATATAAATTATATATAAATTTTATATATACAAATTATATAAATTATATATATTATATATAAAATTATATATAAAATAAAATTATATAAAATAAAATTAAATATATAAAATTATATACATATAAATTTTATATATATAAATTATATATATTTTTTTTTTTAGGAAAAACTAATTTTTTTTTTTTTTAGGAAAAACTAATTTATTTGGAGTATTCACTGAAGCTGAAAATAATCTGTGACCCAATCATTTGGTCCCGGGGCAGGTACCCAACTGAACAAGGGTCAGACCCACAACACGACCCAAGGAGGCCGTGGCGATGTCACCCCTGTAACCCAGCACTGGGCCCCTGTCCACGCCCATCGCTAGCGAGTGGGCACAGACACGCCACACGGCCAGACCGTCCGCTGCGACAGTGCAGCAAAAAAGGACATCCCCACTGCGTAACGTGGACGAATTTTTCAAAGACAAAATGTTGAAAAGAAGCCAGCCACCAAAGAGCCCCTGCTGCGTGACCCCACAGCGAATCCCACAGCGACCGCAGGTCTGCGTTCACACGTTTGCGGGTTCAAATCCTCACCCCCGTGTGGACTGGGTCAGGTGACGGGAGGTGGTTAGGTGGCAGGGCTCCAGAGACCCCTCTTGCTCTTTCCAGCAGGTGGGAATTCAAAGAGGAGTCAGCAGCGTCGACCCAGAAGAGGACCCTCACCAGAGCCCGACCATGCCGGCACCCTGAACGTGGACTTCCGGCCCCCAAAACCAAGAAACGCACCTCTCTTGTTTACAAGCCACCCAGTCTGTGGCATTGTGTTGCAGCAACGGAACTGAGAGTCCACTGATATAAAATTTACGAATGGGCAAAACCGATCAAGGGCAAGAGAGGGGCAGACCAGTGCTGCCAGGGGAGGTTGTGACTGAAGAGGACCCAAGGAGTCTCCTGGCAGGTGGAGAACGTCCTCGGCCTCGTCTGGGCGATGATTCCCCGGGTCTACAGATACACATTCATCAGGCTGTACCTAAAAACTGAATGCTTTACTTCTGTATAAAAGTGGGGCTTCCAGAAGTTCTCTTTTTCAAGCAGTCATAAAAAAGACAAGCAACCCAACTAAAAAGTAGGCAAAGGACTTGAATAGACACTTCTCCCAGGAAGGTAGCTGAATGGTCCACAAGCAACTGTAAAGATGCTCCAGGGGGCTGGTCACCGGGAACCACAAATCAGAATGGCTGCAAGATGCAACTCTAGACCTGCCGGGGTGGTCACGCTGAAGGGAAATCAGAGATGTTGGTGGAGAACCAGAACCGGGTTCACTGGAGGCTGATGTTCCCAAGGGCAAACTCCTTTCCATGGGGAAGGAGGCCAGGACTCAATACCAACGGAAGAAGGCCAGGCGTCCATGAAAAAGGACAAGAATTCCTCTTCACCCTGGACTTCTTAACCCAAGAGAAACACAAAGGTCAGGACCAGGTTGACCACGAGGGCAGGCTGCTCACCGCTGGGCTGGGCTGATGATACCCACGTCTTTCCCCAAAAGGAGGCTACAGCAGGACTTTCAAAGGTAGCGAGAGAAAAGCTTTGCAAAGAATGTCTGGTCCAAGTGTCCCTTCTCCGGGTGCTGTGTTCTTATTCCTCAGACTCCCTGAGGCCTCACCAGCACTGTGGGTTTTGGACTGAATTACAACACACCCCGAGCTCAGGTCCTAACCCCTGGTCCCCCCGAATGTGACTGTATTTGGAGAAAAGGGTTAAGGTTAAAATAGACCATAAAGGTGGGACCTAAAGACAACAGGGACATGTAAGCATAAAGGACAGGTGAGGTACATTCAGAAGGTGTCCACCTGCAAGCCAAGGGGAGAGGACTCGGGAGAAATCTGGATCCTGCCAACACCTTGATCTGGGACTTCCAGCTTCCAGAACCGTGGGAAGATGAAATGTCTGCTGCTAAAGCCGCCTAGTCTGTGGTATTTTGTTACAGCATCCGAGCTGACTAATACAGTGCATGTATCTCAAGGGATGCTTTGGCACCGTGATTGAAATAAGGAAAATCACCTGCTGCCTGTTAAGGACCAGCCACGAGGGCCACACACAGGGCTGACTCGTATGGAATAATAATTTGCAGGGTGTGCGCTTCTTCATCGGTTCTCAGGCTCCACCAATTAGAACACAGATTCCGTCCTCATCTTGTTTGTTACTGAGGCCTCCAAGGTCCAGGAAAAGGCCTGGTGTGCAGAGTCCTCGACACCACACCTGGGGGGGGTCTCACCACCTGCACCTCACTGGCAGTTCCATTTACAAGACGGAGCAACTGAGTCCAGAGGGCGCTGACATCCTACACCTGTCTCCAAACCCAGAGCCTGGGACCCACCAAGGCTCAAGGCTCCGTTCCAGTCTAGCACCAGCAAGGGGACTTCCCCCGGGCGCTGGACCCCGGACATCCTCACATACCGGGAGTCAGAATTCCAGGGCTTTCTGAGTGAGACTCAGATGGCTTCTCCCCTGCTGTGACCACACAGTGACTTGGGCTGGGGACCAGATTCCTTGCAAGAAGCAAAGCAGTTCTCCCCAGCGACAAAGCAGAACGGTGAAGAGGCCAAAGAGGCAGCCCCTGAGCCCACCTGTCCCATCCAACAGCTGCAGACACAGGCCCGGCTCAGGAGGAACACAGTTCCCATGTGGTGGTGGATCTGGCTAGAGGCACGGTGGCTCTCAGAGAGGGACAGATATCCAAGTGGCTCCTGGGGACCTCTGGAGCACAAAGACTAGTCTTCTGTGGGCCAGGACAGTGGGAGAATACAACGATGCGTTCAGCAGGGACTAAGGATCAAATGACCCTGAGTGACGGCTCAGCTCCCCTTATACCAGCTGGGTGGTCTTGGGCAAGTCGCTTCTCCATTCTGAGCAGGCCTCCTCACTTTTCAAAGAGGGACGTCCCCAAGGTATAGTGACAATCACAGGAAATCCACTGGGGTCCACAAGGGGTCGGGCATGTCACAGATGGGGTCCTCTCTTGGTGTGAACCCGCTGTTGGCAGGAAGTTTCCTACGTGGTGAAGGCACTTGACCTCAGCTGTTTCCTCTGTTCCTTGCACCTTGAACCTGCTCTACCTGAGCTCCTCCAAGCCTTCTCGCTATCAATCCCTCCCACCTCTCTGTTTATCCTTAAAGGCTCAACTCAAGTACCAGCTCCTTTGAATCCTCCAGAGCCAGCCCAGCCTATGGGCCACGGACAGCCATCCACAGGTGTTATTTACTGTGGTCCAGGTGCTAGTCAGTCATCAAGTGCATGAGCTTGTGCGGTCCTCAGAAGGACCCTCTAAGAAGCTCCTCCGGTAACGACCTTCTGTAGATGGGGAAACCGCAGCTCAGAGATGCGATGTGTTACATGGTCACAAATTTGGCACACACCCACCATGCATGCTGTGAGCACAGGGCCCTGCTTAGGCACTTCCAGAGACAAAAGGGGAATACAAGAGGCAGTCACTACTCTCAGCAGCCTCCCCTTCCCGTGTCCTGCACCCGCAGACCTGGCCCCTGAGCAAGAGTCTACGCAATGTCTGGTAAACGGCCGTTGGGGGTTCACCAAGGCACAGCAGTCACCTCAACTTCAGTGTGACCTTCTAGAAATAAGAATTCAAAGGTTCAAGTCCTAGCCAGGCCAAGGGGCACAGGCCTGTCTTCCTAGTGCCTGGGGAGGCTGAGGTAGGAGGATCTTGAGTTCAAAGCCAGCCTCAGCAAAAGTGAGGTGCTAAGCAACTCAGTGAGACCCTGTCTCTAAATAAAACACAAAATAGGGCTGGGGATGTGGTTCAGAGGTCAAGTGCCCCTGAGTTCAAACCCTGGTACTCCCTCCCCCCCAAAAAAATATAAAACAGCACAAGTCATGCTGCCGACTTCGCTCAGCTGGGTGTGGAGACCCAAGAAGCCCTGGCGATGGCTGGGATATGCTCCCCCGTTGTTCCCCAGGAGGCGCCTACTAGTGTGAACGGGGCAGTTCACCAGACCAAGTTGGGCTGGCGAACTGTGGGCAAGCAGGGGCCACATCCAGTCTTTTTTCTTTTTTAATAGGTAAGGTTTTCTTGGAACAAGGTCACACCTGTTCACTGATATATTGTTTGTGACTTCTTTTGCCTGACGACAGTAGGGCTGGTTGTGTGCGGACCCTCTGGCCCCCAAAGCCACCACACTTACTATCTGGCCCTTCACGGTAGGAGCGTGCTGATCCGTTCCAGACTACCTGTCCACAGGTGTTCATCCAAACAGTCCGAGGGCCCCAGAGTCTGCTCAGGACGCACTGCCCCTCAGGAGGAAAACGCCTCTGGATCTGTGATGCCTAAACAATGAACACCCTCTCCTCCTGTTCCCTTTCCTGCTCAGAACCTGGCCACAGCAGTGCTGTGTCAGCCGGGGTCAGGCCCTGGACACGCTCTTTCAGCGGTAAGTGGAAAGTCGTCTGCCTGAATCTATGCTGTTCTATATAGCTGCAAAAATTGGGTCTGAAAATCTGAGATAAAATTCACAAGTCTGTTTATCAGCCACGATTCAAAAGCACTCAGAGGCCACACGTGGTTAGGGCCGCGGCAGCGGAGAGAGCAGATGACAGCGCATTTCCAAACTTCCTTTGGACTCTGCTGCCCCAAACCTCCCCTGGGGGCACAGTGACGCTCTGACCCCCCTTCCATCAGATCCTCCATCTTATCGCTCTCTGTCCTCTCCTCTGATGCTCCAAGTGGGTCTCCATCTCCCTACAAGAGTCAAATAAACTGTGCTCAACAAAAGATGAGAAGCAGCTGAAATATGCATGGGCAGGGGCGGGTCAATTAAACCATGGCAACTGCATTCCATGGGGACGAGGTGGGCATTAGAAAGAGTCAGGGTAGAGGGGACGCTGATGTTTATTATGCCGTGGAGGCAGGAGAGGCGAGGTTGCAGACAGGTGCGTGTGTGCGTCTATACATGCATAGTCTAGTCCCATCACGTCTTTAAAAGATAAATATTAATTTAAAAACGACCCAGTGAATATTACCAAGACGCTAAGGTAACTGGACTGTAGCGAGGAAGGAGGCCAACGAGAGCCACAGACCTCTCGGGGTGCCCTCAGGGGGACCCAGGCAAACAGGTAAAACCATCAGGAACTCGGAATGGACAACAGAAGCCCCGTGGAGAGGGCCACTCCAGGGCTGCGGCAGGCTGGCCCGGCATTTTCCCTGAGACCTGGACGTCGAGGAGAAGCCAGACCACACAGATGGGGAGGACGAGGGGGCCAGTAGGGAAGCCAGGGCGCTGCTGGGGAGGGCAGGTCGCCTCGGGAGAGCCAGGAGGAGAGCGGCGGGGTGCATCTGGAGGTGGAGGGTGGGAAGTGACTGGGGCCCTGCTCTCCGGGATGCTCTGGTCCACTGAGACCAGCAGCTCATGGCCCAACAAGAGGAGATGGTGCCCAATACGGCTAACCCAGGAAAAGACCCAAATTCAAAATTCACAGCATGGTTTCTACTGAAAGCACATCATTTTGCAGCATTGCAAAAAAAAAATCCTAAGTTGAACCATCGCAAGCTGGGGGACATATGTAGAAACCCTTCCTGGAAGGATGCAGTTGGCGGCTAGGGACTGGGGATCGACACTTGGTTACGTTGGAACATGTCTCCTCCAGTTAAACTTAGTAACATAGACTTTTATAATAATAAAACGTAATTCTAAAACGACATATGCTGAGGTTTTTCTCTTTATTTTAGTCCAAGAAAGAAAAAAGCCCTAGAAAGCAGAAGTACAGACATGGAAAGATGAGGTCAATTGTTAACTGAATATTATAATGATATTTTATTTTTTCAAGAAGTACCAAATCGAAGGTCAAATTTGAGATGGATTTTTGTTTCTCAAATGGCTGTTCTACCTCAGCTGCTAACTGCTATCTCAGATTTAGTTGATGGATATAAAAATGTGGTTGTGGCTGGGTGTGGTGACACATGCCTGTGATCCCAGTGACTTGGGAGGCTGAGGCAAGAGGATCGCAAGTTCGAGGCCGGCCTCAGCAACTCAGTAGACCCTGTCTCAATGTAAAAAAGTAAAAAGAGCTAGGGATGTGGCTCAGTGGTTAAGTGACCCCAGGTTCAATCTCTAGTACCAAGAAAAATATAAAAATACAGTATATATGTAAATATATATATTTATATAACATAAATCATATATATACACACACATATGGTTGTTTATAAATCCCTAGGAGTTAAACTCATATTATACACATATGTGATATATATGTGTATAGATATCCACATATGTATATAGTATATAATATGAACATATGCACTTGAAACATATGTAAAATGTCTTAAAAACCAAAATATACACTTTTTTTTTTTTTTTTTTATGGTCAAACTCTATTCAGAGACAAGTCAGCTCTCAAAATACCGGGGAATGATTTTGGCAAAGTTATATTGTTACATTGTGTGTACATGGGAATATGTAACCACAAATCCCACCATTATGCACCACTGTGAACTGGGATAGATTCAAACTAAAAAGCTTTCTCTCAGCAAAGGAAACTATCAGCAATATGAAGAGAAAGCCTACAGAGTGGGCAAAAATCTTTGCCACTCACCCTTCTGGAAATTAGAGCACTAATTTCCAGAATATATAAAGAACTCAAAAAAACTCTACACCAACAATACAAATAATCCAATCAACAAATGGGCTAAGGAAATGAACAGACACTTCACAGAAAAAGATCTACAAGCAATCAACAAACATGAAAAAATGTTCACCATCTTTAGTAATAAGAGAAATGCAAATCAAAACTACACTAAGATGCCATCTCACCCCAATTAGAATGGCGATTATCAAGAATACAAGCAACAATAGGTGTTGGCGAGGATGTGGGGAAAAGGTACACTCATACATTGCTGGTGGGGCTGCAAATTAGTGCAGCCACTCTGGAAAGCAGTGTGGAGATTCCTTAGAAAGCTTGGAATGGACCCTCCATTTGACCCAGCTATCCCACTCTTCGGCCTATACCCAAAGGACTTAAAATCAGCATACTACAGAGATACAGCCACATCAATGTTCATAGCGGCTCAATTCACAATAGCCAGATTGTGGAACCGACCTAGATGCCCTTCAACTGATGAATGGATAAAGAAACTGTGGTATATACATACAATGGAATATTACTCAGCTATAAAGAAGAATAAAATTATGGCATTTGCAGGCAAATGGATGAAATTGGAGAATATCATGCTAAGTGAGATAAGCCAATCTCAAAAAAACCAAAGGATGAATGATCTCACTGATAAGCGGATGATGACACATAATGGGGGGTGGGAGGGGGGCAAGAATGGAGGAAGGAGGGACTGAATAGAGAGAAAAGAGGGGTGGGAGGGGTGGGGGGGAAGGATAAAATAACAGACGAGTCAAAAACTATTACCCTAGGTAAATGTATGATTACACAAATGGTACGTCTCTACTTCATGTACAAACAGAGAAACAAGATGTATCCCATTTGTTTACAGTAAAAATAAATTTTAAAATAAATAAAATAATAACATGGGGAAAAATCCCACAGACCTCGTCCTGAGGCTTGGTTCGAGGAAGGAGAGAGCCGCCCCTCCTAGGCAGGCACACCTCCCACCTGCTCATTCGCGGCTTCCGACCCAGAGCGGGGACCAGGGGAGGAGGAAGGAGAGGCAGGCAAGGTGTCCCGGGGCGGAGGTGGCCCAGTGTTCTCTACCAAGGGCCAGAGAGGGAAGGGCTGCCTCTGCGTGGGTCAGGTGTTCTCGGTCGCCACGCGTGGACTCTGCCACTGTGGCAAAGTAGAATAAAAGCCAGCAGGAGACCACGCGTCCCTGAGGGAGCACAGTCGGGTTTCAGGGACGCTCCTTCCTAATGCAGGCGCTAGGCTACATCCGGCCCTGGGGCTGCCGTCTGCCAACCACTGGGCTCGTGGGACCCAGACTAATCTAAGAGCAGGAGAGTCAGCAGGAGCCCAGGGCGTCCCTGAATTCCACCTGCCACCACCTGGCTGTCCCTGAGAGCCACCACTCCGCCTGCCACCTGCACTTGACTCCAGGTCTCCCTTTCTCCCTCCTGCCCACGCCTCCTGGGACACGCTGGGACTTGTCACCCGCAGCTCTAGGCCTCTCCCCAGCTCCGACTCTGGTTCTGAAATACGATCCGTTTTCCAGATGGTGTGATGGACACGGGCCCCTCCCGGCGTCTGAAAGCGCTGGGGGTGGGGGTCATGACACCTTGTTCCTTCCAAATCCCAGCGCCCAGCACCATGGGGGCGAATGGTAAGGGCTCAATAAAGACTTTGCGATGAACGGAATGCAGGAAGGCGCAGGTGTTCCACAGCACTGTCCCGGGATGCTCAGGGCCCCGTGGCCGCGCCAGCCCCCCTGGAAGAATGAGTCCCAGCGTCGGCACTAGGATCCCCCTGCCCGAGATGCTGGGGGCGGGCCAGGCGCTCAGGACAGGTTGTCTGGCTTGGAGGAGGAACAGCCGTGCTCCACGCTGCAGTTAAGGTCACTGGGGGTTCTCCAGAGCTAATGGACCCAGGACCCAACTCAAGAAAGGCCAGGGTGGGATCGCAGATCTGGCTGACCTCCAAGCTGGTGGCCACTCACTCTTACTTCCACTGTTAGAGTTAGTCCGAGTATTCTCATTTCATAAGGTGCCCGTACAGATAGGAAGCTGCCAGGTGGTCAGTTCCAAGGTCAGCCAGGTAGAACCAAGCTTACGACTTGCAACCTGGGCATGCAATTGCTAGAGGCTGGCCTTAGACCCAGACAACGTCTCTGCCTCGTGGAATAATCCAGAAGCCCACAGCTCCTCTCCAGGTAAAGATCCCCCCGCACGACCCCAGCCAGCGACCCCACTGTCATCTGACAGTGAGCTGGGACCCAGCCTCCTGGGCCTGTTCACTGCCAGCTCCCAGAGGCCTGCAGACTTCCCTGCATCCCTGTGATTAGCAACTAATCTTATTTTTTTGTTCCCCAACCCATAAATCAGTTACAGACCAAATATTTACACAGGCCATCATTTCCTACTGAACCAGGGCTCATGACAGCTTTCATTATTAAAAAGGATGACTGATTTTAGGCAGAGATTTCATGGGCATGTGGCTGGTTATTTTCTTTTAAGTTTCCTTCCTCCGCCCCTTGCCTGAAGAAAAGACAATTTCCAAGATAAATTGGCACAGAGGTCGACTCTCACAGTCTCCCCAGGGTAGACGGAAAAGGGTCGGGGACAGGATTCTATCAATGCAATGAAGGACGGCACCCCTCCCACAACGGAGAGAGAGGGCTGGGCTGTCCTCTCCTGCCTCTTGGCCTCGCCCTGGGGGTCAAAGAATGGAGCAGGGAGTCATTTGACTCAAAAATATCCCCTGAAATAAGAAACTTAAGATCTCACCACAGACACTTCTGAAATCCAAAGAATCATCCAAAACTACTTTGAAAATTTATATTCCAATACGTAGCAAAATCTAGAAGACATTGACTAATGTCTGGCCACATATGACCTGACCAAATTAAACCACGAGGATGTTGAAATCCCAAACTGATCAACATGAAGCAATGAGACTGCCGCAGCCATTAAAAGCCTTCCAACAAAGTAAAGGTCAGGACCAGATGGATTCTCAGCCAAGTTCTACTTTCAAGAAGAATTAACACCAATCCTCCTCAAATTATTCCACATCAGGAACACTGACCAACTCATTCTCTGAAGCCTGTGTCAACCTGGTACCAAAACCAGGCAAAGACACATCAAGAAAAGAAAACTACAGACCAATATCCTTGATGAACATTGATGCAAAAATCCCTAATAAAATATTGGCAAACCATATTCAAAAACACATTAAGAAGATAGTACATCATGATCAAGTGGGTTTGATCCCAGGAAGGCAAGGTTGGTTCAATACATATTAATCAGTAAGTATAATTCACCACATCAAAAGAATTAAAGCCCAGAATCACATGATCACCTCAACAGAGGCAAAAAAATCCTTTGTCAAAGTCCAGCGTCCATTCGTGTTAAAAACACTTGAGAAACTAGGGATAGAAGGGACTTACCTCAACAGTATGAAAAGCTATATAAGACAACTCAAGGGTGATAACATACCAAACAGAAAGACTGAAAGTATTTCCTCCAAAATTAGAAACAAGATAAGGAAGTCCACTCTCACACTCCTATCCAACATAGTCCTTGAAACTCTAGCCCAAGCAATCGGGCAAGAAAAGGAAATTAAAAGAACACAAATAGGAAAACAAGCAGTCAAATTATCTCTGCTTATGACACGGTCATATATCTAGAAGACCCAAAGACCTCTACCAGAAGACTTTCGGAGCTGATAAAAATTCAGCAAAAATGCAAGATATAAGATCAACATCCATAAATAAATCACTTTCCTGTACTCCATGAATCCGTTGAGAAAGAAATCAGGAAAAGTATCCTATTCACAATAAGCTCAGGAAAAAAAAAAAAAAAAAAAAAAAAAAACCACCAAACTTAGGAATAAATCTAAATCTAACCAAAGAGGTGAAAGACCTCTGCAATGAAAATTATAGAACACTGAAGAAGATGGAAAGACCTCCCATGTTCATGGATAGGAAGAATCAATATTGTCAAAATGGCTATACTATCAAAAGCAATATACAGATTCAATGCAATCTACATCAAAATATCAATGACATTCGTTACAGAACTAGCAAAAATGGTCCTAAAATTCCTTTGGAAAAATAAAAGATCCAGAATAGCCAAAGCAATTGTAAGTAAGAAGAGCGATTCTGGAGGTATCATCATAATCTGATGTCAAATTACTGAACATTGCTGTCATAATAAAAACAGCATGGCATTGACATCAAAATAGACATGAAGACCATTGGAACAGACTAGAAGACACAGAGACAAACCCACATAAGTATAGTCACTTGATATCCACCAAGGGTGCCAAAAACATACGTTGGAGAAAAGACAGTCTTTTTAACAAATGTGGCTGGAAAACTGGATACCTGTATGTAGAAAATGAAACTAGATCCCTATATTTCACCCTGCACAAAGTCAACTCAAAGTGGAACAAAGACCGAGGAATTAGCCCAGAAGTTTTGTAATTCCTAGAAGAAAACATAGAGTCAACATTCCGACATATTGTGCAGGCAAAAACTTTCTTAATAAGTTCCTTAAAGCATTTATAATTAACTATCTATAGTTTGGAAGATTGTCATTCTGACTACAGTGAGATGCAATCTCAATGTAGTTTCGATTCTTGAGTTCCTGATTGCTAAGGGTATTGAACATTATTTCATATATTTATTGGCCATTTGTATTTGTTTGGAGAGATGCCTGTTCTTTTGCCCATTTATTGATTGGGTTATTTGTTGTTGTTAAGGCTTTTGAATTCTTTATGGATTCTGGATGTTAATCCCCTATTGAAGGAATAACTGGTAAAGATTTCCTCCCATTCTCTAGCCTCTCTTCTCACACTCTTAATTGTTTCCTTGGCTGTGCTGAAGCTTTTTTAATTTTTTAAGCCCCACCTAAAAATCACAACAGCTTCCCCAGGACCTGGATTCACTTGAACACCTGGCAGGGAAGGGATCTGTCTTCTGAGTTTTTAACACCTTGCCATCTCCCTAGGAAACCACCTACGACCAGCATCCTAAGGGAACGTGGCGTTGACAAAGGTCACTACGGGGGTGAGCCAGCAAGGACCCTTCTCTGCACAAGCCCAAGGGCAGCTTGTTGGAGTCTATTCCTGAAATATTTATTCAAGGGAAATGAATCCTTTGCCACCTGTGGAAGCCCTCATGTAGCTTCCTCTGCCCTGGGGAAAAACAAACAGGTGAATCTTCATGCCCTAAACAGGCCCCCAGCTGAAGTTCTCTGAGCTCCACACTGAGATCCACGCAGCGGAGCCCAAGAGTGGACAACAGCATCGACCGTCTCTCCAGACCCGTGCAGAGGATGCCGGGGCTGGCTGCCTGCGTAACCTCTCGGGTTCTTGCTTGTAAATTGAGGGGTCTGGAGAAGATGAGCTCAAGTGTTCCCCGGTTCTCCGTGCGCCTCTTCTCCCCACTTCCCAGTCTGACCTCGGGCAGGTCAGCATCCACGGGCGTCCAGCCTTCTTATTTATACAATGCTATGACCTCTCCTGACCCCGAGTCTGCCCCTGGCTCCTGGGGGACAAATGAGTCAGCATGAGCGGGGCAGAGATCACAGAGAAGTCTGAGCAAGGATGATCCCATCGGGGTGGAATTTCCAATAATTCAGTCCGGGCTGGCCCACGGTGACTCCGAGAACAGACTCTGAAACTTTCTTGGAGTTTGAAGGATCCGGCAGTGCCTGAAATCCGTGGAGGGCTACAAAGCCAGGCCTTCGAAGGGACTTTCAGATTTGCATCCAGCCGGGACTTTTATGATGGAGACGGTGATCATTTGGGATTAACTAGCATGGGGGAACTTGCAAATGGTAACTTAGCATCTTCATCCGCGTAATCACTCCTGCTCAGCTGGACTTGCATCTTTAAATATCTGAGCCAATAATCGTATCACTGCCGCCTTGCAGGAGAGAGACGTTTCCCAGCCACCAGTGGCCACTCCGCCCCTCCCGGGGGAATGTCTCCTGCAGGGCACACAATCTCCCTGGAGGTGTCAAGGAAGGGACAGGGCTCTCTGCAAGTTATCAAAGGCCAATCAGACCAATCCAAGTCTCTCTGGGAACGTCAGTCTCGAGCAGTGCCACACAATAGCAGGGAAGAAGGTCATCTGAAGCCCTGTTTATCAGGCGTGTTTCCTCCCCAAAGCCCGTCAAGTCAGTCCCGCTACTTAGAAGCCCCAGGAGAGCGGGACCCTGCTCCTTGGTGGGTCTGGGGCTCCAGCATTCCTGTTGATCCTGAGAGCTACCCTGTCATCTTCCCAGTAGCTTCATTTATGGTTTAAGGTTTAGGCTAGAGTTGGCCTCTGTTGTTTATAACCAGAGGCCCCTCAGCCTCCGGTCTCTAAAGCTGAACTTCCTCTTTAAAAAAAAAAAAAAAGGAGAAGAAGAAGGAGGAGGAGGAGAAGAAGAAGAAGAACGGTTCAAGTTTTCACTAAGTCAGACTCAGCATGCTCAGCCACAGTTTCCCAAATCCCCTGGGGCAGGGCCTAGGAATCTGCATTTTAACAAGTCTCCCAAAGACTCCTTCACTCCCCCAAGAACCACTGCTCGGAATGGAACTCGCACATTGTGACACCTGCCTGCACTGTTACCAGCAGGTTCGGCACAGCTGGCTGACACTCCAGAACCAAATGCCATCCCTCCCACGGTGGCATCCGCTCAGGCTTCAAGGCCGAGAGTCGAGGCCCCAGAGGCTGCGCCAGGATGGGAGTGAGCCTGAAGGAAAGGAGAATGCACACCGAAGCACACGCTCCAGGACAGTCAGTCACGCCACTGCCTGACCCATGATGTCATCGCCTCTGTCAACATTGAAGCCCACGCCCCATCCTTCCCATCAGAATAGGCCAGGATTTCAAGTCAAATCTGAAGCACCCCAGGAACAGCTCCATTTAGGGGGTCCCCAGTTGAGCACACACAGATAGCAAAGCAGGAGTCATCTTAAAAAGAGAATGAGTCAATAAAATATGATGCTTTCACATTTTAAAATACTATGCAGCCAGTAAAAAGGATGAGGTGTCTCCACGGCAGGGGTCAACTAAGTTTCTGTAAAGGGCCAAACAGTAAATATCATAGACTTCACAGGCCATGCAGTCTCCATGGCAAGGACTCAACTCTGCCTTTGTAGCACATAGCAGTCCTAGGAAATATATAAAGAAATGAGCATGGCTGTTTTCCAATAAAACTTTATTTATAAAATAGGGAGTGGGGCAGATTTGGCCCAGGGGCTAAGGTTTGATGACTCCCAAGTTGCCCTGACTGGCAAAGACCACTCACTACCAAACCACACCTGTAGTATGATCCTAGGTGCATAGACAGACGAACGCAAATACACGCACTTCATGCTTGAATGTGTTCATTGTGTCATCGTGGGATGCATTTGAGGTCACATGAAAAGAACTGGAAGCATTTACACTGAGGAAGATGTCAGGAGTAAGGGTGGTAAGGAAGAGGATTAGGAAAGAAGTAAAGGAAAGAGGAGGGAAGGGAAGGGAAAGAAAGATGATGGAAGGCTGTGTCTCAATAAAACTTTATTTATAAAAGCAGACCGTGGGCCGCGTTCTGAGCCCTGGTCTAGAATATCGACTTCATGGAGGCAGATCGTGGCAGCCTTATTCACCGCTATATCCCTATCGTCTGGACAGAACCTGGTGCACAGCTGGCGTTTAAAAAGTAGTTGTTGAAATAGAGAATCAGACCCAGCCTCTCCCTAATTAACTGAAAAACTAACAAGTCCACTGTTAATCTTGAGCCCTCGACACAAGCACCTATAAAGGGATCCAACTGTGCCTTATTCATTTAAATGTCTTGAACTGATTACTGCTGGCACGCAGGTTAATTAAATGGCAGTAATCTTTAAAAAAAAAATAAACAAATAAAATTCAGTTGCCAGTCTCACATTCTCGTATCAAAGGGGTCTTGCTCTGGGGCACTTCGCTGATTTGGAAAAAAAGAGTGGAGGTGAATGGCTTTTGCCTTGTATCCAGAGACTTATTTCCCAGTCCTCACCAGGCTGGCCGACGGGGGTGCAGATTCCCAGAACTGCAGGCAGACGCTTCCATCTCCAAGGAAACGCTTCTCGAACGGCGTCCAGTGTCTTCCGGCCTGGCCGCGGGCAGGCAGATTCTGATTCAGGAGAGAATGTGCAACCCCATTCTTCAACAGAGGAACAGGGCTTCCTGACATCTGCTGACAAGGCTGCAAAAGTGACTTTTCGGAACTGCGTTCTGGAGGGGACAGGAGGAGAAATGAGAACCAGTCGGGTGTATTTTAAAGTATATGTAAAAAAAATTTTTTAAAAACTCTGTACTTTGGGACATTTTGTTCCATGGTGTCTTGGAATCCAGGCAACAGGCATCTTGACGGGCGGATGGAGGAAGCAATGTCACAGGAAAGGTTGACGTCCTTGGGAAATGATCCACGTGAAGCCTTACTGCTGCAAGGGAGATGCTGGGGATGGACGCTGGGCCACTGACCCTGGCCGTCAGCCGCGGCACCTGGGAAGCTGAATAAGGCTCCCCTCCCCTCCTGCATATGCAAACTCGCTGGCCCCTGACTCTGCTGCCTTCCGGGTGACTTTCCAGCCATGTTCCTCCAGCGCCGAGATGAATTATGCAACAGAGAGCTTTGGCAGGTTGACAGAGACAGACGGCTACCCACCGAAGGCCGTGCCCGGTGTGATCCAGAACCATCACAGCGAGACGTTCCAGCGGGCACCCCGCTTCCCGTGCTGCTCGGGGCAGAACCTCTCCACCCCGTCTGTCTCCGTTGCTATCGATGGCAGCCAGCCCAGAGCTCCCGGGGATGCTGAGGCGCCCAGCAAGGTGCTCTCCGGGCCACGCCGCAGCTGCCGGTGAAGCCCAGGAGCGGGAATAAAACCAAGCCCGTAGAAGGGCAGGTCTCTGGGGGGCTTCCCCGGGCTGGTTTCTGGGGTCAGCATTTCCCCCAGGTTAGCTTTGATGTTCAGGGTCCATGCTGGAGGCACGGGATTGCATCCCCATCTTACAGATGGGAAAACCGAGGCACAGAGTGTCAGCTGCTGGCCCAGGGGGCCCACAGAGGTGGCATTCCACCCAGACCCAGCTGGCCACAAGTCTGGGCTCCTTTACTCGGCAGGTGTCACGAGAATAGGGACAAAGAGCCAACACAAGCACCGAAAGAGGGCATCTTTCTAAAGAGGAGAGACACACGATGGCGGTCACAAGTCCCACTTATAGGACATCGGTGGGATAGAGAAATCCACAGGGACAGAGCAGCCTGGCCATTTCCAGGGGCCGGAGGAAGCGGGAGAAATGGAGAGTGATCGTGAACGGGCACAGGATTTCCTTCAGGGTGAAGAAAACATCCTGGGACTATTTTCGAGGTGTGATCGCGCAACACTGTGAACGTGTCAAAGGCCACCAAGCAACAGGTGGCTAATTTGCTGTCCTGTGAGATTCCCCTCAATTAAAAAAAAAAAAAATTAAAAGTGTGATCCCAAGACATGAGGAAGCAGAGCGGTTACCAAAGGAGGGCGTGGAAGTCGGGAGACGGGGAGGCCTTTGCCACCACAGCTCCCCTGGGCTCAAGCAGCCCCGGTCCAGCGAGGAGCCAAGCCTGGCCCCCCAGGGAAGCCGCGCGGAACCAGCGACTCGAGAAAAAGCCAACTTGGTGGCACAGAAGCACCGGGTGCCTTGGTTCACCAAAGGACAGACCAGGAGATGCCTGGGTGAGAACCAGCCTCAAGCGAACCACTCCCGGGCAGCAAATGTCTCCCCTCCTCCCACCAGGGAAGCCCAGAGGATAGGTCTGATTTTCTAGAACATTCCTGAATTGGAAGAGGAAGCTCCTTTTCCAAAACCTACACAGCCTCCTTTCTGGGCCTCCACCCAGGTCACTAAAGATGGTTGACTGGTTCTAAGGACCCCTGGTCTCCAGGTCTGGGCTTGAGAGGCAACCACCCTCAGAGACGAGGGCCGGTGGAGGCTGCCCAGCCTGTAGGTTCCTCGTGGCTCCCAGGCAGATGAACACCTCCTTTCCAAAACCCATCTGACAGCTCCCCTCCTCTCAGGCTCTGCCCCACGCACCCATATGGCCTCTCATGGGACCCTCCCGAGCCCTGAGACCCCCATGGCAGGTGGGACACCTGCAGCTCAGGATGGAGGGTCCTTTGCTGGTGTCACCTGCCCCCAGGCAGTCACACCGGGCTTTCAGAAGGGATCTCTGACCCCGCGCCCTTGGACTGAGCCGCACGCTCTTGTCTTTTGAACAACTTCCCTCCAGTTCCGTGTGGCCTGGCTACAGGACTGGCCAAAGGGTCCTCACTTGACCCTTGAACTTTGTCTTAGGGGGAGAAAAAAAAAAGTACCTAAAATCAAAGGACCTAAGACCCACCATGGGGACATGAAGAAATCGGAACCCTGGCAGGTGGGTCATAAAAATGGTGCAGGCGCTGTGGAGATCAGGATGCAGGCTCCTGCACGACTTGAAAATGGAAGTGCCGTAGGCTCCAGGGGTCCACCTGAGCGGGTCATCCCGAAGAGTCGAAAGCAGACCGCTGGGCGGATACCTGATGCCTGAGCTCAGAGCAGCGTCATGCAGACAGACAGAAGGTGGAAGCAACCCCGGAGCCTGTGGAGGGGCGAACAGAGAGACGGAGGTGGTCTGCGCATCCCCCGGAACATTACGCACACGGCAGGGACCTTCCAACACACGTGACAGCCCCGGTGGGCCTCGGGGACTTGGTATTAAGTGAGAGAAGCCAGCCAGCCACAGCAGGACCAACCCTGTCTACCGCAGGAGCTGCCCCAGAGGAGCCAGATTCACAGACAAAGCACACGGTGGTCGCGGGGGCCGAGGGCCGGTTACGTTTCCTAGGTACCCAGTTTCCATTCAGCAACACCAAGCAAGTTCCGGCCGGGTGCGGTGGCGCATGCCTGTCATCCTAGCAGCTGGGGAGGCTGAGGCAGGAGGATGGCAAGTTCAAAGCCAGCCTTAGCGAAAGTGAGGCCCTAAGCAACTCAGTGAGACTCTGTCTCTAAATAAAATAAAAAATAGGACTGGGGAGGTGGCTCAGTGATGGGGTGTCCCTGGGTTCAATCCCCAGTACCCCCCCCCCAAAAAAAAACAGTTCTGGAGATGGACTGTTGGCCATGGATGCCCAATGACAGGAATGAACTTAATGCCAAACTGAACTGGCAAAGTTTACCACAATCCAAAAAATAATAATAATCTAAGTGTCGGCAAGTGGATACCCACCCTCAGGTGATGGAGAGGTGAAATGAAGGAGGAGGACCACGGAGGAAAAAAAGACCATGAAAAGTAGCTGCTTTACTTTAAGGAGGCCACAGAGGGGGCCACTGGGGCCTGCGCGTGCCTTCGGGGTGCCACCCTGTGGGGGAAGGATACCCCGGGACAGAGCAGTGGGGGCCCAGCCCAGCCTGGCTCCCCCGCCCTCTCCGCAGCGGCTGAATCTCTCCAGCTGCACAGTTTCCACCAGTTCGGATCCAATTTAATTAGAGGCTCAGGGCTCCCCAAGTACCAAAAGCAAATGCCAAGTTTATGACCGTTAGCAAAGGAGCCATTCAACTCAGGTCCACTGAAGAGCAGCACAGAGCCACCTGCCACCTGCCACCCCAGGGAGACCACCTGTCCCAGCTTGGGGTTTCTTGGAGGTCCCACTTCACCCATGAGCGACACGCTCCTTGGGTCATAAGGAAACCAGTGGACAGTGAACCCCCAAATAGGAACGGGCCTTATTTTTCAGAGGCACAAATTGCACACACATTTTCATAAGCCGCCGCGGCGGGTTCTGTCCTGGGATAACCTGGGCCGTCTCCATCGCCAAAGCTTCATGGTGGACGTCAAGAAAACACAGATTTCGAGACAGAGGAACCTGGAGTCTGGCTCTCGGCTCCTCGGATTTCTCTTCTGCCAGAAAAGCTGACCTACATCCTGGCGTGGCAGGAAGTGGTCTCGCAAAGCCGTGCAGAGCGGGAACTGGGGAGTCAGGAAGGGATTCGGGACACAGCTCCGAGGCTGAGAAGCTGACATTTTAGCAGGTCTGCTTAATCTTGCTTGGAAAGGGATTGGGTTGGGTTAGATAGTGCCATTCCCAAAGGACCCCCTGAGCTCCAATCCGCCCTAGGATTAGCTGTGATATCTACTCATGAGTGACATCCAGGCTTCCAAGCACACCAGTGACCTCCCCTTGCCAGGCCTAGGTGATGTCAAGAAATTGCCTAAGGATCCAGACCCAGGAAGTGATAGCTTCACAGAGCCTCAGTCTCCACACCTGTAAAATGGGACTCACATAGCACCGGCCCTCCTGGGCTGCAGGGGCCTCTCCAGAGCTGGACTCATCCATATCTCTCGCTCTCACATCCTGGTCTGCACAGAAACAACTTGTACACTGTGGTACAAGTTGAGTTGTGGTATGTTGTGGTACAAGAGGAGGGCCTGCAGCTGCCCCAGGCACCCGACATTTCAATGCACCTCAAATCACTTCTGCCGGACATCGGGAAGGGTGGCCAGCTCTTTCTCCTTGAACGTTCCTAAACTTAATGCTCTGGGTTCTTTATTTTTCAATTTAAGTTGGTTGTATTGTAAAAGTGTATCCACATCATCTCAAAATGTTGCAACAAAATGGAAAGATATTTATTGGAAAATAAAAGTCCCCTTACAGAGGATTTCTGGGGGGCTGCCAGTGCTCTGATCCTCGATTGGGGAGCTAGTTACACAGGTGTATTTGTTAGATAAAAATTCAAGGAGCTGCCAGGCCTGTCATTCCAGCGGCTCGGGAGGCTGAGGCAGGAGGACTGCAAGTCCAAAGCCAGCCTCGGCAACTTAGCGAGGCCCTCAGGAACTCAGCGAGACCCTGCCTCTAAATAAAATATTGGGGGGAAAGGACTGGGGATGGGGCTCAGGGGTTGAGTTCAATCCCAGTACAAAAAATAAATAAATAAACTCAAGGATCCATTGGCTGATGGGTGCACATTTTTCTGCATATATGTGAGATTTGGTAAAATGAATTTTTTTTTTAATTCCCTTGTGATGGATTGAATTGCATCCTCCCAAAATACATCCTAACCCTGGGTACCAAAGAATGTGATCTGCTTTGGAAATAGGGTCGCTGCAGGTGTGATCAGTTACATGTCCATGAGGTCACACTGGAGTCGGGAGAGTCCCAACTGCAAAATGACCAGGGCCCACGTGGAAAAGGAAGCTCACACAGACGTCCATACACAGGGAGACCGCCCGGGGACAGAGGCAGAGACAGCAGCCGTGCTTCTGCAGCCAAACAATGTCACAAAGTGCTGGCGAATCACCAGGAGCCGGCAGGGGGCAGATGACAGTCTCCTTGGGAGGGACCGACCCTCCACTTTGGATTCCAGGACCCCGAGACCACAGATGCTTGTCGTTCATACTTGTGGTACTTCATCCACAGAAGCCGGAGCAAACTGATCTCCTGCCTTGGTCTCTCCCCGCTCCCTGGAGTTCCTGAGCAGCCGCCATGCTAAGGTTGTGACTTGTGGTCATTACTCTTGCCACCCCTTCCCAGTTTGTCCGCAGCTGTGCTACATACTCCACGCCAGAGTTCCAAACCGGCTTTGCAGAATGGAGCCTGGTGGGGCCTATGGGACATCAGCTGACAACCAAGAACAGCTCAACCATGCAGCTAAGATCACAATCAGATCCCCATATCCACTTCCCAACACCCCCCCCCCAACTGACCACCACCCCTCAAAAGCCTCCAGCAACCTTCCATGTCATGTTCTGGCCCCTCCCCACCAGCTGACATCATAGGACATTTTGTTATCCTCCACCATGGGCTGCCCCAGGGCCTTTGCACCTGCTATTCTCTGACCTGAAATGCTCTTCTTGTAGAAATCTCCATGGCTGACTCCATTGCTTTATTCGTTTCTCCTCTGAAAGGCCCCCTCATCAGAGAGGCCACCCCTCCACCTCTTCTAGAGCTTGGCTCTCTCTCTCCCTCTTTCTAGCCCTTTCCTTGCTCTGGTTTTATCGACGGCAACTACCATCACCTGACCTTGTGCATACAGTCAGCTCTCTGTTCTTACAGGTTCCACACCCCTGGATTCAACCAAGCACAGACTGAACATGCTACAGAAAAACTGAACGCGTACGGACTGATTTCTTGTCATTTTTCCCTGAAACACAGAGTGTAACAACTGTTTCCGTAGCATCTGTGGTGCGGCAGGTATGGTAAGTCATCTGGAGAGGACTTAAAGAACGCAGAGGAGGGGCAGAGGTTCTAGATCAACGCCACACCGCTTCACACACAGACTGGGGTGGGCGCCGGGGTCCTGGAGCCCGTGCCCTGTGGAGCTACGGAGGAGAGGGCTCCTCGGCGTGTGTGCCTCCTGTCCTTCCCTCCCCAGCTCCATCAGCACAGGGCCCTGGGCTCCTCTGTTCTGCTCCAGACAGCACATCCCATGGGGCCTCAGCCACGCTGTGAACGAGTGGACGTGACAGCATTGACGTGACCCGTCAATGGTGACAGACGTCAACCAAGCCTTATCGATGCACGTTACGGTTTGGACCTGAGGTGTCTCCCAGAAGCTCACGTGTGAGCCAGTGCGGGAAGGTGCAGAGGAGAAAGGATGGGGTCGTAAGCGTCTTCACCCAACCAGTGGATCCATCCCGGGGGTATTACCTGAAGCGGTGGGCATGGCTGGAGGAGGTGGGAATCGCGTGCGGCTTTGGGTAGGTATCTGTATCTGGAGCCTGGAGTCTCTGCTTCCTGACCACGTGAGCTGCTTCCCTCCACCACCCTCTCCTGCCATGACGTCCTGCCTCACCTGGAGCCCCGAGGAACGGAGCCGGCCTCCTGTGGACACAGACCTCTGAAACTGAGTCCTCAACTCAACCTTCCCTCCTCTACGATCATGCTGGTCAGATCACTGAGTCACAGCAGCGGAAAAGCTGACTAGCATGATGCGTCACCTCAGGTACGACTGTGGCCCCCAAGTCACAGAGGGGTGCCGAGCAGCTGGGTGGTCTGCCCTGGGCTGTGCAGCTCGGAGGCGGTGGAGCCCAGGGCCTCGACCGTCCGCCTCACTGCCTCTGCTCATCCTCACCTCTGAAGCGTTCCACGGGACATGACCGCCTTTGTCCAGCGGCCACTCTGCCCATCGAGCCAAGACCCCACCCCAGCATCATGGTCGAAGGAGGGCTTTAATGAAATGCAGATTAAATGCGACCCACAGCGAGCACCGGCGTGCCTTTCTTATTTATTTTTCCTGCACGGAACAAGTCTGGTTGTTATAAAAAATCATCATAATGTCACTGCAAAATAATGATGCCGCCCGATGCTCGGGAGATGGATGGAGTCTGCCGGCGCCGTAATTGCCTCCCTGCCACGGCCCAGACTTAACTAGGTGAGGACACTATTAACTGCACTAAAGAAAACATTTATTCTCAGAAAACCACGTAATGAGGGACGCCGGCATCTCCGAGACGAGGGAGGTCGCTCCTTCAAACCACTGAAGCAGCCTCTCCTCAGCCCTCTGCAAACTCCCAGCGTCCCCGCCACCATGCACGGTGACACTGCATAACCGATCCTGGCCGATAGAAAGGAACTTCCATTTTATTCCTAAGCACTTGGTCGGGCCGGCTGCCTCTGGACCTCTCCCCAACAGCACCTCGCCCCTTGTCAGGACCTGACGCCTCGCTGACCCTCTGCCTGCTCCCCGTGGGGGAAGCCTCTGGGCCGGGGGGTGGCTCCGCGGGAGGGAGCTAGGCAGGCACGCGACAGGCCCCGGGCTCCGTCCCCAGCACCACCAAAAATCTTCTCAAAGCACAAATCTGGTCGCGCCAGGTGTTCCCTTAAAACACCTTGGTGGCTTCTCGGGTCTCATAAAATAAAGATCAGACTCTTTCCCGTTACCTCTGGACAGGGTTGAAAGGTGTCCCGCCTCTCAAAAGAGTCATCCACGGGGACTGGTGGATGTCACCTTATTTACAGGAGAAGAGAAATCCCAGGAGACGTAACCAAGTCAAGGATCTGGAGATGAAATCATCCTCGACGGTCCAGCGGGCCCCTAAATCCAATGTCAAGCATTCTTAGAAGAAAAAGAGGAAGACTTGACGTGGAAGAGGGGAAGACACCGGCAAGGGACACCTAGCACCACCAGAAGCTGGACAAGGCAAGGACACGACTGTGTGGAGCTCTAGGAGGGAGCACAGTCCTGCTGCCACCTTGCTCAGGCATCTGGCCTCCAGTAGGAAGAGAGAGAAAGAATTCTGCTGCCTGAAGCCATCAGGTCTGAAGTGACTTGTTACAGCAGCTACAAGAAACTCATACGGCCTTCAAATCCTCCCCGTGACCCAGACCCTCACGCTCGTTCTCTCTGCTCAGACACACTGACCTTCTCCAGTCACTTGGATACAACGCGCTCCCCTGCCCAGTGCAGGGCCTTTGCACATGCCGCGGCCTCCATCTGACCCCAGTTAACTTCTACACCTTCAGGCTTCTGTTCCAACATCATTCCTTTCAGGAAACCTTCCCTAATGTCACTGGCCTGACCGTGATTCCCCATTACAGACCCTCCCAACGCCAAACCCTGTTTGGTACCTCTGTCCATTACTATTGCCCAGGTGTGTGAGTCCCTCGTCTCCCTCATCAGAGCTGCCCAACAAGGGTGGGGACGTGGCTGACTTCTTCACTCCCAGCCCACAGCTGCCCAGCGATGCCTGGCCTAACAGACACCCCAATATTTCAGTGACTGCTGGGATAAACGGAAGTGTGATTTTGTGAAACTCAAAAATAGCATCTATAACCAGACGCCCAACAGGCCCGTTCAAAGCAGCGGGGTGGGGAAGGTCCCTGGGAGCGAGCAGGCCACGGGACCTGACTCGGTTTCCCATACACCACGGACGTGTTCGGAAATAACTTCCCGAGCCTACGTGGACGGCGTCCGATCAGGACTTCTTGACTCCTCGTCAGTGGCAGAACGAGTTTCCCGGCTGAGGATCCGCGTCCCCATGTTGTCCTCCACTTCCCCCGACAAGCTGGAATGTTCCCAGACACCCAGCCAATCACTTGCAAAAAGACAGAAGAGACTCAGGGGAACAGCTGGAACCTTGGGAAAGCTCTCCTCTGGTTAAAGGGATGCTCAGCTCCAAGAGACCCCAGAGC
Organism: Sciurus vulgaris; assembly: GCF_902686455.1. NCBI lineage: Eukaryota > Metazoa > Chordata > Mammalia > Rodentia > Sciuridae > Sciurus > Sciurus vulgaris. Next base: position 140,215,519 of record NC_136468.1, on the reverse strand, counting down.
CACGATCTTGCACAGCTGGGGGGTTTCCCTCTATCCACAGCTGGACAACTGGCCAGAAGGGAAGCCAACGGGCGTCCCCAGGAGATGGCGGAGAGCCGGGGAGGAAGAACGCGTCTCAGCGGAGGACTCATCTCCTTCCTGTTCTCTCCAAGCTCAGACTCACCCACCGGCTCAGGAGAAGCCCAACCCAGAAGCAAGAGGGAACAGGAGGCAGCCGCCGTGGAGCCGGGGTCAGGGAGAGCGGGCTCTGCAGTCAGCGCTGGGTTCGAATCGGAAACTCGGGATCTGCCATTTGCCGGGTCTTAGGCAAGTGAACCAGCGTCACGGCCTCATGTCGAAGAGGGACCCAGGCGTCCACTGAAGTCATGTTCACGGAGCTTCAATGATACGTGGGGCGGGGCAGGGACCAGGCGAGGTGCCTGGACACAGAGGTAAGGCAGCATCAGACCTCGAGTGTGACGCCCAGCACGTTGTTCAGCTCCCAGGCCCCGGTGCTGGGTGCTGAGTACTCGGAGCCACAGAGGAACAGCACCAAGACCATGTCGCTGCCAAGAAGCTAAGTGGGGAAGAACCTGCCTAAACGTCATGACGCCGATGCCGTGACCACAGGAAAGGCAGCAAAGCCACCGCGCCATGAGCTTCCTGAGAGGCCAACCCCACCTCCTGCTGCAAAACCGCTAGTGTGTCCTGGGCGAGACGGAATTTATCCAGTGCACACGGCTCCCAGCCACCTTCCCGGGGAGCAGGATTAGAAGCCAAAGGAAATGAACACAGACAGACCCCGTAAATGTCAGTCCCTCCCAGCCCTGCTCTGCTAGGGTGCACATGTTCCCGACCTGACAGCATGGGGGGTACAGACCGTGAGCCCAGAAATTACCTCCGCTCTGGGCGGTCGGAGCGGGATAGCGGAGAGGCAGCCCGATGCCTCACTTTGCAAAGAAACGGCAGATCTAAAGGAGGAAACGGCACACCCCACACCCAGGGGACATCAGCGTCAACAGAAGGCACTCGGGCAGCTCCTGGGTAAAAACCAAGCCTCATTTGGGGCATCATTTGATCCGTGCGCTGCCTTCTACAGAAAACCTGTAATCTTCACGACTATTTGAATCTGAGGACGTTTCATATTCACGGATGGAGGACATCCATATTCATGCCGTGGCAGCAAATGGTTCCTGGGCTGCAGGTGCCCCAGAAATATCTTTCATGTCAACTGGTTTAGTTACAGAAACTCAGCTTTCCAAAGACCTGCAGCCCCAGAGGCCATTTCCTGCCCCCCGCACCATCTCCAGCTGAGCAGGCGAGCACAAGATCACACTGCCAGGGTGGAGCGGGGCGTATCCCAGGCTCCAGTTCCCAGAGCTCACTTCTGCCACTTCTTCGATAATTGAGCTATACGTCCATCGCCTGCAACCCCAACTGCTGCTGGGGAGAAAGGGAATCCTGGAAGGTCAAGGAAGGTCATGGAAGACCAAGGGCCAAGAGGGGCAAAGATCCTGAAGAATCAGACTGCTGGGTCCAAATCCCGGATCTGTCCTTCTGACAAACTCAGCTTCTCACGAGGCTGATCTGCTCCTCTGGAGGATGGGAATGGTAGATAGGGGCATCCATCTCTGGGGCCACTATAAAGATTTCATGAGAGGAACATGGAAAGTCCTTGGGATCTCCAGGTGGACCACTAGTGTCCACCATGTGTATTTCTGAGTGAGGCAGATGTACTGACCACCTGTGCTACTTTCCTGTGGCTGATGTAACCAACTACCATTAACTGAGAGGCTTAGGACAACAGACATCTATCTCCTTACAGTCCTGGAGGCCAGAAGACTGGAACCAAGGGCCAGGCTCCCTCTGAAGCTCTGGGGGAGGAGTCCCCTGCAATCCTTGGTGCTCCTCGAGACGGTGGAGCTGCATCCCCCAACTCCGCCTCCATCAACACCTGGCCTTCATCCCCGTGTGTATTGTCCCTCTTCACACCCCATGAGAACACCCGTCATTGGATTTGAGCCCCACACTAACCCAGAAAGGCCAGAGAGGGAATCCATTTCACACCTTCCAGAAAAATGTCTGCTCTGTCCATTTACTTCAACTTATTTATCAAGGACCAAGTGGGTGCCCAGAGTCAGGGACCCAGACAAGACAGAGCAGGGACACCCTTTTCTGACTTCTCTAGGCTCCGTGGTGGAGTGTGCTGGTGAGCCCCAGGGGACACCAAGCAGGGGTCCCTGGACCCAGACCTTCTTCCAGTAACTTCAGGTCCTACCGTGCCTTCGCCAAGCGTGGCCTGGGCCCGCCAGCCAGACAGGGAACATGCTGCGGCCACAGCCTCGCTCCCACCCCTGCCAAAAACCACGCTTGCAACTACGCGCTGGCGGCTCTGGCTGGGGCCAGAGCAGAGCACTTGACCCTGCTCCCGCATGGAATGGGGATGCCCTTCTCTCCCAGAATTCTGGGTGAGGCAGGAAGGACCCAGGCTCCCGGATCTGCCAGTTCAGCTTCGCCAGCACCCGCTCACCCCTCTGGGCCCCACTGATCTCATCTGTCCCATGGGGCTGGTGACACCTGCCTCGCAAGCTATCGGGGCCACAGTGTCTGAAGTTCCCAGGAACCTGCCCTGCGTCTCGCGTTACCGAACATCTCGAACGTGCTCATCCTACACCTCCCGTCCCGTAAAGCACCCACGGTTCTCGGGTCCAGTTCGTGCGTGGGGAAACTGAGGCTCACAGAGGTGAAATCAGTTACCCAAGCACCCTGTCCCCGGCTCACATCCCCCTGAGGGACAGACACTCAGAAAGGGCCTCTGCTCCCTCCGTGTGAGCCGTTCTGCTCAGGAAACAGATTTAAAAGTGGCCCCGGGACAGAGGCAGGAGAGAAGACTGGAGGCCTGGAGCTGCAGGAGAGGTGGGGTGACAGTGGGCGGGCAGGGGACAGCCCTCTGGGATGACAGGCCGGTGGCTAGCTGCAGTAAGACACAGGTTGCGCAACTTCGTCAAGCGAATAAACGCCACTGAATCACACTCAAAGCAGGTGACTTCCACGGTGCCCGGATTATACCTTCATAAAGCCGTTAGGCAAATAAACACACCTGATTATCCTTCCCCAAAGTGGCCTGGGAAACAAACCGTCTGTAGAAATGAAGTGTCCGTCGTAATAAGCAAGCGGGTCGCTGCAGATCAGGGATCACAAAAACCCAGGGGCAGATGTCCAGCACCGCACCGTCCACCATTGCCACCAAGTGGAACGACCCCAACGTCCACCCACTGGAGAAACGGATAGAGGAGGGTGGGGAGACGGAGCTGGAGGGGTCTCACCCAGCCACGCAAAGGAACAAAGCCCTGACCTAGGCGGGTCGCGATGCCCAGGGAGGGAGGCCAGTCTCCAAGGGCCACAGGCTGCCCGAGACCATTTACATGAACTAGGAAATCCAGAGTCAGAAGGTAGACGAGAGGCAGCCAGGGGCTCAGGGTGGCCAGGAGGTGGGCAGCAGGGCAGGAGGAAGGGACAGATAAGACGCTTGAGGTTTCTCTTTGGAGGGACAGAATGTTCTAGAATAAAGAGGGGGTGGTTGTGAACTCTGTGACTACACTACAAACTATCACATTGTGCACCAGCTGGATGACACCGTATGTCTATGAATTCTATCTCAATAAACTCGTTGAAAATAATAAAATGAGTAGGAGGGATAAAGGTTGCCTGGGACAGCCAGGGTTCAGAGCCACACTCTGCCACGATCGAGCTGTGTGAGCCAGAGCCACTGCCTAGGTCTCTCTGAGTCTTGGTTTCCTCGTATATAAAGGTGGGTATAAATAATAAGAGTGTCTGTTACTGCCCGGGGGTTGGTGCAAGAAATAAACGCGGTTACTCGCGAGAGAGGACTAATTCTTGGGAGCCAGGTACACACTGCAGTCTTGAGAAATAGAGGATTTCTTGAAAATAAACATAAACAGAGATGCAGAGGGCAGAGAGGGACCTGGACCAGCCCCATAGCCACTGTCTATTCCTAGTGAGTTCCTGACTCTAAGTCCAGTACCAGGGAGAGGGTGGTCTTGGAAGGAGGGCAGGTCACACATGGTCCTAAGCCTGCTCCCAAGTTCCCCCAGATCAATGAGCTCTGGCACCCTCCCCGTTCCTCAGAATGCCAGCTCCCAGACAAGATCGCCATAACACAGAAAAGGGGTCCCCAGGCGGAGTAGCGTGAAAATGTCCAAGTGTAAGTAACGTGAAGCGGGCATCTTTGCTGCAGGACTTGTCAGGGCCTTTGATCCACATCCGGGTGCACTGACCTCTACACGCGGTTCCCAGACTTGTTAAACCTCAGGAGACCGTGATCCACGGCTTCAGTTAAACCTTCGTGAATCTACCGCTGAGTATTCGTCAGGTAGTGATGAGCCAGGTCAGACGGTGAACTCGAGGGCCCCAAGTTCCATGCTCCCACTATCCCCATGCCTCCTGGGGCTCACCTCATGGATCCTCTTGAGAACCTAGAGGTAAGGGCTGGTGTTCTGCTGCTCCCTGGAGACGCGAGGACCCGCACCGCCGAGGAACAGCAGCGCCAGAACTTGAACCCCGGGCAGACTGGCAGGTGCCGTGATGTGCCTCTCAGGGCCCCATGAAGGATCGTGTCCCCAGCCGGTGAGTCTGTGTAGCCTGGGGACAAGCCTGGCCCAAGGTCCACTTCCTTCCAGGGAGGTCCTCGTCAAATAACCCTGACAGCCCCCATGGCGAACGGCACGGAAGGGCCCCTCTGACATCGTCCTCCCTGCCCGTCGGCTTAGGCCTTCAGAGAGATGGCCTCTCAGCCCCACTTTCCCTCTTCCCCACCCACGGTATTAGTCTCCTCCTGCTGCTGTAACAAATCACCCACCTGAATGGCTTCAAACTGCACGCGCCCATTACCAGACGGTTCTGGAAGTCCAAAGTCTACAGTTGATCTTAAGGGGCTCAAACAGAGGAGTCGGTGGGGCCGAGATCCATTCCCTCACCTCGTCTGGCTTGGTCCCGCCTGACTCACGGACCCACCTCGGCTCAGATCATGGCTCCCTTCTCCTAATCCAGCCTCGCCCGTGAGGACCCTGGCTCTCGACACCTCCTCATTACAAGTACCTTAACGTAATCCCCTCTGCAAAGTCCCTTTTCTAAAAAAAAAAAAAAAAAAAAAATTCAGTTGTAAATGGACACAATACCTTTATTTTATCTATTTATTTATTTTCATGTGGTGCCGAGAGTCGAACCCGGCGCCTCACACAGGCCAGGCAAGTGCTCCACCACGGAGCCACAACCCCAGCCCGCAAAGTCCCTTTTACTGTGTAAAGGAGAGTATTCAAAACTTCCAGGACGTGGGAGAGGCAGGCGGGTTGGGAAAGGGGACTCCGGGGAATGATTCTGGCCCGGGTCTGGGGTACAGCGCGTGCACCTACGAATGCGTACCAACGACCCCTGCCACCACGGATACTCACATCACACCAATAAAAAGCATGCAGAAGAATCCAGGGGGTGGACCTCCTGAGGGAGGAGGAGCTGCTGACCTGCCTCCCCGTCCTGTCCTCCTGCCATGCTTGCCGTCCCCGGAGCACCCCCTAACAGAGTGCACCCCACCCTCCACCTCAGAAGCTGCTTCTCAAGGACCCCGACCTGCACCTGCCCATCACCAGGCTACAGGTCCGCTCTGTTTTAGCTCCAGGCTGGGGACACAGCAGTCCTCAATATCCAACCCTCGATAATGGGCTGGACAACCAGACGGAAGGAAAAGCGTGACTTCAAGCCAGGAACCCACTCCAGCTGACACCATCGGAACACGCGACCCCGCGTGGGGATCCTGGCGGGTCCAGGCGCTCAGCACTGTTGATACCTAGGGCCAGGTAAACCCTCCAGGGGTGCGGCTGGCCCTTCCTTTGAAGATGCCGAGAAGCAGCCCCGGCCACCACCGGTGCCAGGCCAGTAGCACGCTCCCCGTGACTGCGCCGATGAGACATTGCCCAGGGTCCCCGGGAGGGGGGACAGGGAGGATGGCGGACTACGGGAGAGAGACTGGGAGACCTATTTCTACCCCACTCGTCCCAAGACAGAAGGCTGCGGAGAGTCTGCTCCCGGCTCCGGCGGGGCCGCCGTGGATCTTCGCCAAGGAGAGGGATGGAAAGGTATCAGCAAGGATGGAATATCGACTCAGAGGCCCGAGTCTGAGGACAGCGGGGCGCACAAAACACCCAGGCCCGGCTGGTAATGATGCGATTTGAATACGGCCTCTTGCTCCCAAGCAGCAAGTCTCCGCTTCTGTTTTGTTTAAAGAAAAAAAAATACATGAGCAAGGGGGAAATTGGCAGGTGACATCCAAGTCCCCAAGGGCATCTGGATTTCATTATCCGCCTCTCATCTTTTATGTAACAAGGAAACGGGGGAGGCTTCCGAGCACTGGAGGATGGGAACGCTGGACGTGGGAGGGTGTCAGCAATGTCAGGCCGGCACAGAGCTCTGTCCTGAGCAGGTGCCTGGGTCGCTGAGGCAGAACTCGGTTCTGGAACAGAGCGTAGACAGGAGCGAGTGGTCTGTGGTGTTGCAAAGCTCTGGCTCTTGGGTTCACGTCGAAGTTCTGTGGGACTTCTGGACATTCGATTTAACCTTCTGGGGCCTCAGTTCCTTTATCTATGCCCTAAGGATAATCGTCCCCATGGTTGTAAGAATTCAGGGAGCTAAGAAAGCATTTTGCTCAGGGCCGATTTTTTTAGGCAGATTTTTTTTTTAATAGACTGCATTTTGACTCATTGGACACAAATGGAGTACATCTTTCCATTTCTATGGTTGTGCACCATGTAGATTCATACCATTTGTGTGATTGTGCAAGTACCCAGGGTAGTGATGTCTGTCTCATCCCACCATCCTTCATACCCCCGCCTCCTCCTCCTCCTCATTTCCCTCTACGTTATCTAAAGTTCCTCCATTCTTCTCTCACCCCCCAACCCCCTCACCCCCATTATGTATCATCATCCACTTATCAGGGAAAACATTTGGCCTTTGGTTTTTTGGGATTGGCTTATTTCACTTAACATGATATTCTCCCAATTCCATCCATTTATCTGCAGATGCCATAATTTTATTCTTCTTTAAGGCTCAGTAGTATTCCATTGTGTAGATATACCACAGTTTCTTTACCCATTCATCTGTGGAAGAGCATCTAGCTATTGTGAATTAAGCTGCTGTAAACGTTGATGTGGCTGCATCACTGTAGTATGCTGATTTTAAGTCCTTTGGGTATAAACCGAGGAGTGGGATAGCTGGGTCAAATGGTGGGTACATTCCAGGTTTTCTGAAGAATCTCCATACGGCTTTCCAGAGTGGCTGCACCAATTTGCAACTCCACACTGGTAGCTTTTAAACGCCTGTTCTGTCCCCACCTACCTCCTTAGCACATGTCACTCTCTTTTAAAATGCTCCTTCCCTGGTGGCCTTCTCTCCACAAACACTCTAAACTTGTTTCTGCCCCAAGACTTTTGCACATGCTGTTCCTCTGTCTGGAACAGCCGGCCTCGTTCTCCCCTTGACTACCGTGCACACATCTGTGAGAGCCCGTCTTCAACGTCACCTGCTGGAGACACTTTCTCCAACCATCCGGTCTAGGTCAGGTCCTCCGCTGCCCTCTCCTCTCATTGTGCCCTTCATCTGCTTTCCTGTCCCTTACCATGGTTTTATCATCAATACCTCTCTTGATGCAAGTATCTGTTTAAAGACTACCATGGCCTCCAGATTCAAAGTTCTAAGAGGGCCAGGACACTGGATGGCTGACAAGCTTATAATCAAATACATTTAAAAAATAATTTCAAAGTCCTATGGAAGATGACAGGAGTGGTCAAGAAGGGCTCTGCGAGCAGCCAAAACCAAGATCAGAAGGAATGGACAGCCTCGGCCATTCCAAGAGTAGGATGAGGAAAGAGAGACATGTGCAAAGGCCCTGAGGCAGAAGGGCTTGCGTGCTCCAGGAACACACTGAGGACGTGTGACCGAGGCTCCTTGGGACATGGCTGGGAGGAGGGCAAGGTGGCTGGGAGGTCCTCGCTGTCAACCGTGGAGACATTGGTGCCTGGACAGCAGAGTGGGAATGGTGACAGACAGGTGGGTGGAGTTGATGTGGGTCTTGGAGGTGAGACCGGCCAGTTTTGTGATGACCACTGTGGGTGCTGCTCTCCTTCCTGTAAAGGAAGAAGTCTGGGATGTGGGGATCCGTGCAGCACGCAGATCAGGAACTCTGGGGACTTCGGTGAGACCCTCCGCCCAGATCTGTCCTGGCAAAATCTTCCTGAATTCTCCTGGGTCAACTCTCTTCCTCCTGCCCTCGGGCTCCTGCAGAGATGCCCTCTGCTCTCTAGGGTAAAATCCCACAAGTGACTGCAGCTAAGAAGGCAGCCTGGGGCCCCTTTGTGGCTGGACAGCCATAAGACCTTGGCCCCGGGTCACGGGCATCAGGCAGACACCCAGCTGGGTGGAAGGACTCAGCCCGTGAGGCCTGCCTGTGCGCGGCCAGCCAGGGCAGCCTGAGGTGTGAACGGCCCATGCCCGCCCCCGGCTGAGAAGGGGGCTCCCGTGGGCGCCCACTCACGTCATTCCCACATCGGCAGTGACGGGCAGCTTGATCTCGCCCTCCTGAGCAGAGGCGGCAGGTGAGGGAGGAGCCCAGGAGGCCAGCATTCCCAACGTGCCACCAGCAACGGCCTCATCTCCAGGACCACGGCTGCCCCGGGCTCCGGAGGAGGAGGCAGAGCCCAGGCTTGGGCTGTGGGCAGGATGACTGCCTCTCCCAGGAAAGGGGAAGCCTGGGGACAGTCTCAGAGAGGAGCAGGCAGAAGCCACAGGGTCCCCACCCAGGACCAGGACGGGGGTCTGCAGCCTGTCTGGAGCCCCGAGGGGCTGCTGCTACCTACCCAGCAACACGCAGTCCCAGCTGCTCTGTCTTGACCTCTGCCTCCATCTGTAGATGCGGCCATGAGCTCGGTCCCTCCTCCTGGAGCACGGAGGGGAGGAGGTGCTAAGTGCCTCTGAAGGACTCAGCACCAGCCGCGTGGTAAGGTGCTCTGCCTCCGGGGCCACACCACGAGTGGTTGCCTCCGAGCCTGGGCCTCCACCCAGCCAGGTCCCAGAGTCTTTCCGGCCACCTCCGCGAGGGCGCCTCTTTACGATTTGACTCTACAGTGGAGTGGGAGTCCGCATGGACACCCGGTTGGTCCCCTTTCCAAGTTTTGGTGCGGCTTGCAATCCATCCCAGGAGCGAGTCCACACCTCCTATCAAATCGGGTGGCCGGGGCTGGGGGCACAGGTGGGCTCCCGAGCACAATTAAGGGAGGCGAGACGAAGCCACAGAGGCCCGTAGGTGCTGGGAGCTGAAGGGTCTTCCACGCTCGCTCTCAACTTACAGCTGCAACCGCAAGTAGACAGACAGACAGACAGGCAGACAGACCTCCCCGACTGGTCTGTACCTCAGAGGCGCCAAATAACGTAGAGCTGGGCATGATCGTTATTCTCCTCCAAAGAATGCACAGCGGAGGGGCCAGAGTCAGGACGGGAGGGAAAGGGGGACGGTCACCCTGGACGTCTGCACACCTTGGTGTATTTGGATGTTAGCCCAGCAAGGACACATTGTATCATGTAATCGGGGGTCGGGGACCTAGGAGAGACAGGCTGTCAGGACAGGAAAGAACAGGGCCACCCAGCACCTTCCTGGGCTCTGCACCTTCCTGCTCTCTGTTGGCAGGTGGAGGGACCCGGGCTTCCAGAGTAAGAGGTGAGATGGGGCTGCTCCCGGGGGACCCAGCACAAATTGCTCCTTAGTCTGACTCGGAGGGAATGGCCTGGGCTCCCGGGGCCTGCAGCCCGCAGCTCCTGAGCAGAGGTCAATGAGCCGTGCACAGCGTTCCTTGTGATGTGTGGGGGCCGGCGAGGGCCGATCATTCCCTCCGGTTTCATCTTCTCTGTGGCTCATCTATCTCAGAGGTCAGAGGGAAGAAGGGGGATTCTTTTTTTCCCCCTTGATCATGGGGCGGGATGCACGCGGGAGGAACCAACAGCAGCCCTATCAAAGCCTGCCTGTTAAATATTCATTCAAATACCTGTCACCGTCCCAGGGGGAGGACCGGACTTAAGGCTCGCCTCTCACTGATCTATTATGCTGTTTGGAGCTCCAGGTGAACTCTTTCATGCGGCTGCAAATTATAAAATCGTGCCATTCTTTGAAGAGAACTTTAAGTGATCCAAAGCAACGTCGTCTTCTTCCCTCCAGCGTGTGAGCGCCTCCGAAGCTGAGCCTCCTGCATGAAGGCCAGAGAAAAGGCAGAGAGAAGCCCCCGGGGTAGACGGCACCCACTGGCCTCTGGGGATCTGTAAGGAGGGGGAACGATCCTCAGGCCTGGAGAAGGAGCAGGAGGGACAGGGGAGGTGGGTGGCATCGCAGGGCACCTGCTCTGTGTCCAAAACCTGGCACCCCCTCACTGACCACCTCTAAAGCATGAATCCTCCTTTGAGAGGTTAAGTGACTTGTCCAAGGTCACTCAGCTAGCAGAGCGCACCCCTGGGATTTGATTCCAGAGTCTGGTCATCGCCGCAAGTTTGCTCTCTAGGAGACGGTGGACCACGTCAGGAGACATTTTCAGTTGTTACAACTCGGGGAGGGGAATGCAGCTGGGTAGAGGCCGGGGAGGCTGCTGAACAGCCTCCAATTCTCCAGGCAGGCCCAACCCCCATCACGAAGAATCATTCAGCCCCAAATGTCAACTGTGCAGAGCTGGAGAGGCCGCAGCCTACAGAGGGTCTTCTGTGGCCATCTCAGGTCCCGGCTTGTGGCCTTCACCCCGGGAATCCAGAAATCCCAGCCAGGGCTCCAAGGCTTTTCCCAGCACCCGTGGCAAAGCTCACCTGGTGGCGAGCAGGCGTCTGGGGAATCTGCCTCTCTGTGTTGCCCCTGGATACATAAATTCTCATCTAAATGCACGCGCACGCTCACGATCGCCCGGCGGCGGGAGAGACGACTTTCTCATTAAGGGGCACAGCCTAAGTTCCTCTCCACTGAGAGCAATTAGAACCCGCGCCCCCAGCCACGGAGCCCGGCGATAATTAACAGTAATGAAACCCCTGAAGTGGCCCACGTGCCAGCACCCAGGACCCCCGAGCGGCGGGCCGCCCCCTCCTGCTTCGCCCGCCACACCCCGCCAACAGAATGCCGCATTCCCGAGGGACCCAAAGAGGAAACCCAGATCCCCATTTCACCTGAGAGCTGGGAGGGACCACGGGCATCTGAGCAGGACTGGGGCAGAGCACAAGGGGACCAAAGTCACCTTTGTTGAGTGTTCCACCAGGAGCAAGGGGCATCTTCCTCACTGGATCCCCGCCCGTAACCATCAGCTGGGGAAGCCGTGGTTGTCCCCATTTTATGGAGCAGCAAATATTCTTCTGTAAAGGGCCAGAGAGTTAATATCTTGGGCTTTCCAGGCTTGCAGGACGCTATTGCAACTATTCAGGTCAGCTGCTATAGCACAAAATTAGCTCCAGACGAAACACACTGAACGCACACTTCATCTACCCATACATCTGTCCATCGATCCATCCATCCTTCCGTCCTTGTGTCAAATATTCTCTGATGGTCTAACACACATCGGGCACTGCTGAGTATTCTTCCAACAACTGTAGCCACACTGGTCTTCATTAAGTTCCTGGACCATGCAAGAGCTTTCCTGCCTCAGGGCCTTTGCACATGTCTTCTCTCTCCCTGGAACAGGCTCCGCCATGCCCCGCCCCCATGCCCACTCTCTCCATAGTCATTTCTCTGATTTTAACTTCACTTAAACGGAAAAAGCTTCGTGACCACTCCAGCGTTCTCTATCAGGTACCATTTCCTTCTTCCACGACACTTCGAACACTTTGAAATTATTTTATTCCACTGCAAATTTGTGTGGTAGCAGTCTCCCCAGGAAACATATGAATTCCATACAGCCAGGGATTAATTCTTTCTCCTTTGCTACTAGATCCTCAGCATCTGGCACAAAACAGATGCTTAATAGTTATTGAACAGAATGAACGAACTTAAACCCAGAAGAGTTGATTCCAAGGTATGGCATCCAAGAACGGCTTAGACTGAGCCATCTGACCAGCAGCCGCCAGTCACGTGTGGCTAGAGAGCCTCTAACACATAGCTCCCCTGAAGCAGGAAATGCTGCAGGCATATAACACACCAGACATTTTGGAGATTGCCTATGGAAAAAAATAATGTAAAATACAACTTTTTAAATCGACTACATGCTGAAAGGATGTTTGGGGATCTATTGGGCGAAAGAGATTATTAAAATCAATTTCATCTGCTCCTTTTTACTTTCCTAATGTGGCTGCTAGAACATTTTTAATTGCATGCAGTCTGCGTTCCCCGTCTGCTGGACGGTGGTGCTGGTCTAGGGTGCCGAGTGCAACTCCCCGTCTCGGTACTGATTAGTTCTCTGACCTTGGTCCAGTCAATTAACCTCAGCAGGTCTCAGTTTCTTTATGCAACAGACAAATGTAAGAACTTCTGCCCAGGAACAACCACACGGCTCAAATGAGATGCTGGACTGGCAGAGCCCAGGGTCCAAGCTGTGCACACGGAAGCTCTTCTGTGGCCGGAGTCTTGGCTCCTTTCCCTACTTCCTCCATCCTCTGGGGTTTCGTGCCTCCCTCACCGGCACCTGAATATATTACCTCCCCTGCTGCCTCTTTTCCACCTTCTGATCCTCGTGGTCTGACTTTCAAAGTCCACATTGGTTCTTCCTCCCAAGTGACTTTCAGAATCTCAAAAGCCAGAGAGTCGAGCAAGATGAGTTCATGGTCAAAGTCACCAGAGTTGGCATGTGAGCCACCTTCCCGCCCTTTCTTCAGGGGTGATATTTCAATTAACGATGGTACCCAGGGAAACTAGGTTACTCTCGGACCTCCTCTTGGATCCCGCTGCATGTTGCCAACTGTGCCTTGAGAAAGCAAGAGGCGGAGGTGGGGTTCCTCTGACATTTTTTAAGCACCTAGATCCAACTATATCTGAAGCCAGCCATCTGTATGAACTTTGCCATCAAAAAAAAGTCAACAAATACATTTTGTGGGAGAAGCCAGGTTAAGGTGTAGTTTAATTAAGGGGAAAAAGGTCAAGGACAGTGCATTTTAAAAGGAATTTGTTTTCTTGACTCTCAATTAAAACAGGAACTCCAACTGGATTAACGGCATGTGGCCCAGAGACGCTCAGAGAGGCTGCTGCAAATCTGTTGTGGGTTAAATGCAAATGGTCTCCACTAACACGGCTGGGGATGCACAGAGGATGTGGAGGAAGGTCCCCGGCCTGGAATCATTTTGCTGAAACTCTGCTGCCCAGTCTGTAGAAGGGAAGCGAGCACTCAGCAATAGTAAGTCTCAGCTGAGTTGGAATGATCCGGAATTGGATTGTGGGCCTTTCTGTGAATGGGGCTGTGGGGTTTTATTCGTGTTACTTGAGAGAAGCGTCCTGTTGGAGTGTCACCGGGAGACGTGCCCTGACTCCTGGCTCTGGTCACCCCTCAGCCAGCCCACAAGAAAGCAGCTCATGGGCATATGGGGAAACCGTGGCATGCACATGCCCAGCCAGATCGGAAGCCCGTGACCTCAGAAGCCAGGCGCCCCGCCAGGATGATTAGCAGGTCGGCGTGGTCAAGGCCGTGGACTGGTGAAGGCCACACCAGCCACACCACAGGGTGGATTTGGGCCTCTCCTGCGTGCGCCTTGAATGTAGCCACCAACGGCAGCCCTGACGGGGCCCGGCCTTCCAGCCGGGTCCTGGCCCCACTAGGTCAAGGAGGTCTTGACCTCTGACAAGGTCTAAGGTGACCACAGAGCGTCATGGTCTCCCTACAAGAGAGGACTTCCAATCTCCCGGCCATTCGCCCAGCAGTGGACCTGGTGGGCTTTCTGTTTTGGTGGACGTCAAGGAAAACGTGCGTTCAGTGGGTCTGTAGGGCTTATGGGGTGCCCCGCAGAGCCACATCTGGACAGCAAGTACTCGGGTCATACCAGGTTTAAATTTGAAGTAGTTGGCGACATTATTTTTAAAACAGGAAAATTTCACATAGAAAGATACCCACTTCTCTACCTCCTCGTTGATAAACCGAAACTACTCAGGACCTGCCCTCCACGTGGGAACAACCAGCCAGACAGGCACCTACAGCCACTCTGCCTGTAGGTTGGGGCTGGGCGTTCCCCTTAGCCCCACTCCCCACCCTTCCCTACCGTGAGTCATTGACTCTGAACCTGAACATCAGTTGCCATTCACCTCAGGTAAGTTAGGCCCTCTTCATCCATTTGAATCTCCCGCCTGACCTTCCTAGGTATTAGAGTTGGCAAGTGCCGTAAAGAGCAGATGCACTCATTGCAAAGTAATTTTTTTTTAAGCAAAACTCCAGTTTAAAAAACCAAGGAGGCAGAATCGGACAGCCCGCTCAGGCTTCTACCTTTGTCTGGTATGGCGATATCAACAGGCAAAGTCCAGGACGGCAGGGCCCTTAGAGACTTCTGAGGCCCCTGAGTGGCTTCTCCCCACCCCTAGGGTCCCTCTCCACGTGGAGGGACCCCACCAGCATCTCTCCTGGCCCCACGGCCTTCCCTCACAGGCACGGTTTATACCCGCTGCTTATGAGCACCCACAAAGCCCGTTCAGACTCTGGATATTTTCTGAACCTCTGGCCCCATGCCCAAAGAGGAGCTATTTAGGGTAACGTGAAACAGAGGCCCCAGCCGATAAAAGCCCAGGCATCCTGATCGACGTCCTCACTTGCATCAGATCGTTTATTCATTCAACAAACTCTAAGCATACACACCAGGCGCTCACTGGACAGGTTCCACCAAGTCTCCACCAAGGCTCAGTCTTGAGTGACCTTGAGCGTCCAATCGCATCCTAACAGAGACTCTGATAGCAAAGAGCAGGGCCCGGTTCTTGCCAAGGAAGCCTGACCTAGCTGAAGGTGACAGGCTAAGGAAAGGTTTCTAGAAGGAAGTGCCACTTGAGTCCCACCCTGGGATCAAAGGGAAAAACAGATACTAATTAAAAGGAGAAAAGGAATACCGAGAAGAGGCACCAGACGGAGGGAAGATCATAGGCAAAGTCCCTGGGGCATCCAGGAGAGGAAAGATGTGCGTGTGTAGCACAGGCGGCAGAGACAGGTGGCCCAGGGACCCTTGGAGGTCCCATTCAGTTGTGAAATCCCCACATGGGGTGGGGGGTAAGCTTCAGCTGAGTTAGGCTCATGGATTCCGTCCCGCGTCCCACTTCTGGGACAAATTTCTCCAAAGGACAGAAGTTAGGAAAGGCGAGCAATCAGATGCGCCAAGGTGCTCCCGACGGTGCCACCTGCAACCCAGAGCCCTGAAGTTCTGGAAATCCCCCGCGAGAAGAGGAGTCATCAGAGAACCAAGAATGTCCACACCGTGCTCTGTGCCCACCTGAAAACGGAACTCGAGTCAGAATCAAAATCCAGGGAGACACTCGGGATACGATGACCGTATTCATCCTCTTCATGAATGTGGATGAGAAGTGGAAGGTGGCTCGCTTCCACGTTTGTCGAGAAACCTAGAAGGTTGTAGGGTCAGAATTAATGGCAACGGTGTTAACAGGATATCCAGGGGGATCCTTCTACTGTCCCGGAATTATGGTTCTGATCCAAAGCTAAAAACAAAAGACACGAGTAACTCCACCTTCTAAAGAGAGCAGCCCCTCAGCGGGAGTCGGGGCCAGACTCCTCCCCACAAGGGTAGGGCCAGTCCACACCCCAATAAACACTGCCACCGCTCCCCAGTCTATAGACAAAGATGAGGGGCTGGGTAAGGGTTTGGATTTGATCTTTAGACCTTTGGAGAGAATGGGATTCACCAAGAAAAGGCGTGATTATTTCCTAGAGGGCAACTGGTATTCCAGTTCCTAAGTAGAAGGCTGCTAAGCTATGGACCCCTAGGTGCTACCATACAGATAGAAGGGGACAGTACTTGGAAGAGATTAAGACCCAGAAGATGGGATTCTAGTGTCTGGAAGAACTTTCTGTGGCAATGAAAATGTTTTAGATCACTCTTATCCAATATGGCGGCTGCTGATCACACACAATTGACCCCAAGAAGTAAGATGGGTATAAGTGTGGGAACTAAAGGGGCAATTGGCCTTAATTAGCTTAAATTTAGGTCATGGGCACCTGTGGCTAGCAGCTACCACACTGGACGGTGCAGGTGGAGGTCTTTCCACAGGTGGGGGATCACCAGATAACCGAAGGCCTGAGAGAACCCTGAAGCGGTAGCCTGGGGAGGAAACGGGGTGCTTCCTCCTCCATCCCCGGGCTCTTCTCCCTCAGAGACTGTGAGAAAGTCCCCGCCTGTTCCCGCAGCTCCAGAGGAAAGCCTGGGGTATAACGGATGGGTGGGAGCTATGGATCTCCAGGTGGTCACCAACAAAGGGACCAAAAGTGGCCCATCCGTGGAGCCAATGGGACAAGGCTCCCCCTCTGAGGAAGAAGGGTCTCAGAGGCAGAGGAGGCTGTCATGATGAGCCCAAGAAAAACATGCTCACCATTTACATGGAACCCACCCTCCAGGGAAGGCATGCCTGCTCTGGGGTGAGTCCTGGCAGCCCCGAGCTGTCAGTCATGGGAGGGAGGCAGCCCACAGAGCTCCGTTAGAGGAACAGTAACCTGTTTCTTTCCTGTTTAGACCTCAACACGTTTAGACTTTTCGTGGGTTTCAGGCACTCGATGCTTACATAAATGATGTCAGCGTCACCACAATCCTGCGAGAGACATCTCACCCTCTCCATTTGCCCGAAGAAGAAGCTGAGGCTCAGAAAGGTCGCATGAGTCACCAGGATCCCAAGGCTGGGTGGCACAGCTGGAACGCGACCCAGGGCTTCCTCATTCCCAAAGTTTCCTCGGATAGGACGGGTCATCTTTGGAATAATAAAATTCTCACCAAAAAAAAAAGAGCTCAAAGAATAATGTACATGAAGACATGAAAGCTACTGAAATCCAAATCGGAACTGCACTCGAGTCAACGGTATTTTTCCAGAGTCAAGGTCCCGGTTTAGATGTGAGATGCCATCGCCTCTTCGAGCTGGGTGACAGGCACGCAGGAACTTCCGAACGACAACCGTGTGTGGATCTTAAACCATTTCATACTAAAATGTGGTTCTTAACGAAAAGCTAACAGTGGGGGGAGGGTGTTGAACTTATGTAAAGTGACGCTTACTGTGTGTCCCTCAGCTGGAGGACTAGCAGAGACACGGAGAAAATGCCCCAATTTGACTGCATAAGTACCTCAGGCTAAGCTGTCTTCGACCCCTGTCGAGGCATGATTTCGAATAGCTGTTTTAAACACAATATGTTTGGGGAGGTAGGATGTCACGTGTGGCTTTCAAACTGCACCTGGAAATAAGTTCCAGGGCTCCATGGACACCAAGAGAGCCGTGCAGAAGTTAGGGACCCTGTGCAAACACAGAACCCACACCTTTCCCAAATTGTGCTGCCTCGGGAGACATCCTCCCCCCACGGAGCCCGAAGAAGCACGAGGTGGCTTTAGGCGGCTTTGCTGCTGCTGGAGACACAGCAAGCATCGTCTCTCCGGATCATCAGCGAAAGAAAGAAAGAAAAGAAAGAAAGAAGAAAGGAAAGAAAGAAAGAAAGAAAGAAAGAAAGAAAGAAAGAAAGAAAGAAAGAAAGAAAGAAAAGAAAAGAAAAGAAAAGAAAAGAAAAGAAAAGAAAAGAAAAGAAAGCAAGCCTTCCTCCCCTCCCAGCCCCCACCCCCATGCAACTCTGGGCTGCTGGATGCTCCACCAGCCACGTCCAAGGCGCAGGGCGGAGGTCTGCAATGCCAGGACACGATCGGCATCATCAGCCAGATGCCCAAGAACAGGCCCAGAATAAACAGCAGAAATCAGCAGAGACACGGAATCCATGCTTCGCAGGAATGGCGGCTGGTGGGTGTTCGGCTCTGGCTGGGTGAGTCATTCATTAGTGAAGAAGAAACATGACCTTTCTCTGTTGATTCCAGGAAGACTTAGAGGTGGGAGGGAGGGATTTCAAGAAGTCAACAGAGTCAGAGACAAGGGGAGACACAGGCTTAGCCAATCTGTTTCCATAGGAGGTTCTGGGGGCAAGCAGGGACTGAGGTGGGCAGCGAAAACCAAGAAAACTGGTTAACAAGAACAGAGATGCAGATGGTCCTTATCCAGGGTCTTTTATCTGTGGCTTAATCACTTTTCACTCACTCACACAGAGAAGGTGGCAAGGGAGGCAGGCTACAAGAGGCTGAGAGGTAAGGGAAGACAAAGTCAGCTTGCTTTTTCTCTCCCAACTGTGCTCAAGACCAGGGAAAGAGAGAATAATGAGGGGGGAAACAAAGAGATAAGAGAAGAAGAGACAGAAGGCCAGAGAGACTACTGTCATCAAGACCGTGTGGTCTTGCCTTAGGAAGAGACAAACAGACAGATGAAACAGAAGAGGGATCTCTCGAAAGATACATGGCCAATTCATTTTTGGCAAAGGTACCAGGTAATTCTATGGGGAATGGGTGGGCTTTTCAACACATGGTCCTGAAAAAAACTGGAGGTTCATATGGTAAATATTGAGCCTCTACTCTTGCCGTAGATCATATGCAAAAAAAAAATAATAATAATAATAATAATGTGAGATGAACCGATCATGAAAGTTAAAGCAGTAAAGTTTCTAGAAGAAAAAAGGATGTTTGGGGGCCTGGCGGACTTCTCGAACACAAAAAGCACCATACCTAAGAAAGAAATCATGAATTGGTTGTCATGAAAATGGAAACTTTGGCTCTTTGAAAGACAATCACCAGAAAGTAGTCAAGAGAGGCACTCACGGGGAAAATATCCACCAAACGTGTATCTGACAAAGGACCTTCAACACCATAAATAACCCAGTTAAAGATAGAAGATGTGAATGGATGGGTAGTTCCCACACAGAAATGGCCAGGGAGTCCACAAAAGATGCTCAACAGCTTTAGTCACTGGAGAGACACAAATTAAAAGACAACAAGACACCAATTCGTACCACATCTAATTTCATTCATTCGGAATCAAGAAGTTGGACACCATTATTGGCACCAAGGACACAGGGCAGGGCCTCTTGACCTCGATGCCCTTGACATTCTGGGCTGCGTGGAGGTTTCCCAGGGACTGTCCAGTGCACTGTTCAAGGTGAGCAGCGCTTTGGTCTATGCCCAGGTGCTGCCAACAAACAGCATGTCCTGGGATGTTTCCAAGTGTGCTCTAGGGGGCAAAACCAGCTGGGGACCCCTGGAGAACAGCCACTGACCGCTCGTCCTGCCGATGGTACCGGGAAAGGTGCCCACTTCAGAGAACAGCTCAGTGGTCTCTCATAAATTAAATGAGGCCATACACTGAGCCCCATGGAGTCCACTCGTAGATATCCACCCAGGAGACGTGAAAACGTGTCCACAAAAAGAAAACCTGTACAAGAATGTCATAGCAGGTTTAGCCCCCACCTGGGAACACTCCAGACATCCATTCAAGTGAACAGAGTGCATCGAATTGTGGTCCCCAAAAGGCATGTACCCCAGTACCTGCGTATGTGATTTTTTTTTTTTTTTTTTTTTTTTGGTACCAGGATCTGAACCCAAGGAACTTAACCATTGAACCATATTCTCAGCCCCTTTATTTATTTATTTATTTATTTTTGCGGTGCTGGGGATTGAACCCAGGGCCTTATGCTTGCAAGGCAAGCACTCTACCAACTGAGCTATCTCCCCAGCCCTTTCTTTTTATTTTGAGACAGGGTCTCGCTAAGTTGCTTAGGGCCTCACTAAGTGACTGAGGCTGGCTTTGAATGTGTGATCCTCCTACCTCAGCCTCCAGAGCCGCTGGAATTACAGGCGTACACCACCACACCCATCTGTGACCTTATTGAGAAGCAGGGTCTTCACAGATGTGATCGAGTTAAGATGAGGTGGTACTGGATTCCAGTGAGTCCTAAATCTAAGAACGGGTCTTTATAAGAGAAAGGAGCACAAGGGAAGGAGGCCGTGGGAAGCCTGAAGCAGAGTTAGCAATAATGCAGCTGAGAGTCGGGGCATGTCGAGGCTTGGAGGGAGCCACCAGAAGCTGGAAGAGACAAGAAAGGATCCACCCTAGGGCCGTCAGAGGGAGCATGGCCCTGCGGACACCCCAATTTTGAATTTCTGGCTTCTGAGTTTTGAGATAATACACTTCTGTTGTTTTTAAGCTACCACATTTGTGCTCTTGTTATAGCAGCCACGGGCAACTGATACGATGAGAATGGATCAATAAATTGTAGCATATCACACAATGAAATATTAGTAACCTGCAGTAATAAAATAATACCAAGAATAAACCGATACAAGCCATGGAGGAATCTGGAAAATAGCACGTTGAGTAAAAGAAGTCAGACCTAAAAAGGGCACACACCGTGTGGTTCCATGCATAGCAAGTTCTAGAAAAGATCTAACTCATGCAATAAAATTCAGAGCCGTGGTTGCTTTCAGGGTTGGGGAGGTGACTGGAGAGAGGCATGGAAGACCGTTGGCAGGGACAAGAAATGCTCTCTCTCTTGATTGGGGAGGTGGGAGCTTGAGGAGAGGTGTTTATTAAAACCCATTGAACCTAAAATCCATGTTGTTTTATAGTATCAAAATGATGCCTCCGTTTTTAAAACTGCAAATAAAGAAGCTAAAGAGAAAAGAAAGGCCAACTCGAGAAGCACATTCCTCTTTCACAGTGCTCAGGGGCAGATCAGGGAGACGCAGGGCGCAGGCAAGGGTCAGAGGAGGAAAAGACCCACAGGCAAACACACCGGTCACTTGGACCCACCTGCAGCAAGTTTAGTCATTTTTGTGACACTTGAGCTGGTCACAGTTAAGTAAACCCACAAATTCTTCACAGGAGGCCAAGTTTGCAGGGTTTCTCACAGCAAATTGGCTGGGGCCGACATCCCAGCTGCTGCCCATTATAACCCAGAACGGAACATTAACTTCTGAGAGGCCCCCACGGTGCCCAGAGAGCCTCCAGCCTCCTCACACTTCAAGAATATTCTTAAAAACCTAAGTAGACAACTGAAAAAAACTCAGAGCAGTGTACCTGGTTGAGCTAGCCAGGAGATCCCCCAGCACCATGAAACAGGCCAAGCATGGCCAAGGGCCGTGCAGAGTCTGGCGCCCCGTCTGCCCTCAGCCCTCATTCTCAGGGATGCTGGGCCTCAGCTGAGCCAGCTGCAGACACGCAGGAGCTCAGCAGGGAAGCAGTGGCCCCAGGTAGTCTATGCCGGCCCTGCCCGAGAGCAACCCAGGCCAGGCGGCTGCTGCAAATCTGGGGAGAGGTCAAAATCATCAACTTTGGCATCAGAGAGTCCAGAGTTCAAGTGGCAAGACCCTCCTAACCTGGGTTCCCCAGCCAGCGTTTCCTCGTCTGAGAAATGGAGACAGTGTAGCCGCGGAAAGGAGCTCATCTCAATAGATGCTCATTTCCCTTGCAAAATGCAGTCAGCAGCACCCACTTCAAAGCAGCACCAGGAGGATGAACAGCGGTGAACACGGAAGCGTTTTGTCAAATGCCAGGAAGACAGGAAAGGAAGTGGCTCGCGGGAACTTCTCCCTCGGTGAGAAGTAGCGTTTGCAGCCCTCACTGAGCGTGGGACCTGAGAGGCAATGAACTTGCCTCTCCCTGGAACTCCCCACGGACTCGCTGGAAGCCCATCCCTCTGTTTTTATGGCAGCTGCCCCAGGGAAAGGCTCCCACCAAGTCACATCGGACTCTTTGCTCACCTCGGGTTGTAACCATCCGTTGCCCTTCTGACGAGAGGGCGTTAGCAATGCTCAGACTCTGAATTGCGGGCCAGGACGATTCCAAGAGATTTGTTGAAGGGAATGATAAAGAACATCTCCCCTGGCTCCGGCCATGTGCCACTGCATTACTCTGCCCAGCAGGACCAGGGAAGGACGGGAGGCCACAGCTGGGCCACCAGCTGGGTCATCCCTATCTTAAAGGAGCATAGCAATGAGGTCCTTGTCAGACAACTTTTGTTACACTTTCTTTGTACCAGGGAAGTGGATTCTAAAGCTGGGGGACTGGGACTCAACAAACACGTGCGGAGCCTCTAACTATGCTCCACGCTGTGTTGAGCAGAGAAGCAAAAGAGATGAATAAGACAGGGTCCCTGTGAGGTCCAAAGAACTCACAGGCCAGGAGACAGGGAAACAGCAGGGAGGAACCTAAAGCCCACTTCCTGGATAAGTGGCAGGCCTGGAAATGTCAACTAGAGAGACGTCACCACACAGGTACAGTCAGGAGTTCAGCCTCTGGGCCAGGTGATCCGAGGGTTGGATCGCATTCGTCCTTATCAGCTAGGATAAGAGTCTGCAGGAATTTTCTGAGAGGGCCAGATAGTAAATATGTCAGGTTCCCAGGGCCACACAGTGTCTGCGGCGATGACTTCACGTTGCCACAGTAGCATGAACACGGCCATAGATAACCCGTAAATAGGTAGGTGCAACTGTGTTCCAATAAAACTTTATTCGCAAAAGCAGGCGGTGGCCAGATTCAGTCCTCAGGTGGTAGTTTGCCTCTGTGTAAGGAGATGTGATATGGGGCAAGTTCTAGAATCTTCCTATAGCTCCATGTCCTTCGCTACAACAGAAAGATGGTGGTAGGCCTCCTTCCCAGAGAGATTTTCAGTTATTAAGTTGATCTTCCTTAGTACCCTGCCCATCACGTGGGAAGATGCAGGAAATGCCCACCACTGCCTCTGTTTTTGTTACCAACTGCACTGTAGCGTGATAAAGATACGTGATGCACGATAATGAAAATAGAATGTGCAGATAGAGGCAGAAAGGAGTGGGGATGTGTGTGGTGTGTGGGTGACACCGAGCCTCCCTCTCATTCCTGTTAGAACCAGGACGAATTCCACCTAACCTCCCTGCAGAGTGAAGTCGCTGTCCAAAAACCTGTGCAAAAAATGTCCTAGGTCCTCACACACCTCCTATGAGAAAAAAAAAAAAAAAAAAATGATTCAAGAAAATCAATCTGGACCCTGGCAAAGGACATGTATCTTAGTATCACTGTTCAACTCCAATGGCAATAAAATGTTCTCAGGGTCCAAGTCTTAGAAAGCGAAATCAGAGCTGGCGCCGACCTCAGGTCCCATGAGATGTCACAGCTGGGATGGGTACATCCCAGCCCAGGCCGGTGATTAAACCCTGGCTCCAGGAAGCGATGTGTTGAATTCAAAAGACGGACACAGAAAGGCCCCCAAGGTACAAAAGACGATCCCAGAACACCTCTGGGCTGGAAGGGACCACTCAGCATCTGCAGCCTGGAAATCATTAAGCAGCGCTGTCGAAAATTAACCTCGCCCGCTCTCAAGGCTTCCGGGAGCCACGGTGGAAGGGGGCCCCAGCTGGGGGCCTCGAGAGTTGTTAATATTTTTATTCTTCCTCTATTAATTTGAGTTAATAAGTGCCTCCAGCCTAGGGGGAAACAGGAGGAGGGGCAGGGGGCTCATTACTAGCAACCAGACAGCCCCTGGCTGCGTTCATTTTAAATTACATAGTCCTAACAGGGCCCACGAGGGAGCTGCTGGCCAGAAGGCCATCGGAGGTGACGCACGCAGGAGAGCAAGAGGCTCCAGAAGACGGTCAGGGGCTCCCTCTCCTGCCATCAGCCTCTGGGAGCAGATGGCAGCACCTCCCGCTGACTTCCACTCAGCCGTGACACCAGAGCCCCACTCTGCTGGGTCCTGGGAGGCACAGTCATACCTGCAAGAATTAATTAGTGGAAAAGAGGAAGGAAAGGGCCCAGAGCAGCTGGACTGAAGCCCTGAGGCCAAAACACAGGCTAAAGTGACGCACGGCGGGTCGCGGCCCTCCACATCGAGTCCATCTGGAGGGCTCCCTACTGACCATCCTCAGAAGAAACCCTGGCCTGCCCAGTCCTCCCTTGCTGCGCCACCCCATCCACACACACAAGCAACAGTCCAGCTGCACAACTGTGTTCAGCTCCCAAGCCCGCCCTGGCTCCCAGGCTTCTGCTGTGATCCTGCCCGGACATGTCCTCCTCTCTGCCTGGCCATCTCACACACGCTTCAGGGTTCATCTTAGAGCAGAGGTTGGTAAACTTCAGTCCACAGGTCAAATCCGGCCCATCGCTTGTTTTTGTAAATAAAGTTTTATTGGAACGAAACCACACCCATTCATGTGCAGACCACCTGGGATCGCTTTTGTTTACGATGGAAGACTTGAATGAAGGCAACAGACCGCAACACACCGCTGCGGGAAGCCTGATGTCTATACTCCCTGTCCCCTTACCAAAAAGCTTGCCGCCCCTGTCTTAGATGGTAGGTCCTCCGGGACGCTGTCCCTGGCTGCTGAAAACGTCTGAAGTGAGCTTCCTCTGGCACTCAGTGCTTGTCTCCTCCCCTTCCCCAGCCCTCTCCACATGGAGTTATAACTGATTTCATCCGTCTCCGCGAGAACCTGAGCTCCTTAGGAGAAGGTTGGATTTTACACCTCTGTGCCCCAAGACTCTCTTACACAGCCCCCCGACATTCCCTAGGCACCAGAGATAGAGGTTTGTTGAATGAAAGAATGAGGGTTTTGAACCCAGACAAGGGGGAAAGCCCAAGCCCCAGCCCATCCAATGAACAAAGAGCCTCTAGGATGCCCCCTGGTGGACGGTTCCCAAACGCAGAAGGAAAGGGGAAGGCTTCACTACCAGGCCACCACCGTCCTCCACGGTGGTTCTGAGCTGGCTGCCATCCTCCTCCGAATTCTATGGCTGTCTCTAAGACAGCCCCGCCGCCCCTCTTTACCCTGCTGCTCACACATCACTGTCAAACTCTGCTGACTCATTTCCTTCTGCTCATTGCAAGCAGGGGTCATCAGCTCACCAGAGACTCCCTGCTGGGACTCGGTGCCCGTTGGTACTCCAAAAATGCACGATGAATCCATGAAGGGGTGACGCTCACTCCTGACATCCTTCCATCTGGATACAGTGGGATTTACAATGGATGGTGCCCAGTGCCAGGCAGGGCCTGACTGGACTGTCGGGCAGACCCAGGACTGGCCCCCGACCCAGCAGGGAGCAGGGAGGGTCCCCTACTGAAAGACGGTCTTCAAGGTTTTGTGACTGAGGCCACACGCACGTGGCCCTGAACAGCTTCACCACCACGGCCACCAGTTTCTGGATGCATTTCTGGGGCCTCAGCTGTGCCCTGGCTTGTCCCTGCCTGTCTCTGTGTGTCGGTTCCACCTCGTGCTGATATCTCAGCTCCCGTGACTCCCACAATCTCATATCAGAGTGCCGGGCCACTCTCCCGCATGACTCAAATCGCCATCTAGAAGCCCAAGCGCAGCGGAGCAATTGGCCCTGGGAGGAATTTTTATGTCTCCTCATTTATCACACTAGAAGTTCGTTTCAAATCGTATGAAATAGGTCAAATGTCAAGACAGGGAGCAGCACCTTCTCTTTGTCTTTTCCAGCCAGGGTCCCACCCTCTAGGGTGAATTGGATTGGGGACATAAAATTTGGAAAGCTGGTGCCTGCCAGTGACAAAACAGAGAGAGAGAGAGAGTGAGAGAGAGAGAGATAGGGAGGAGAAGCAAGAACTCAATAAGATTGGCACAAAGAGACAAAAAGAAACCATAAATTCTACTTAAAGTCCCTGGGGAGACCTGGCCCTCGCCTGCAGACGGTCCAGCTCTTGTTCCTGGGAACCTCGATGCTGAGACTTGTTCTAACACTCCCTCTTTTATCATGTTCATAACGATCACTATAATTATGCATTCAAGAGGACAGGGCCAGGCAAAGCGTGTCATTCCCTGCCCGGTGAAGCAGCCCTAGATTTTCATACACGAGGACCAGGAGGAGGACACTTGTGCATGATCAGGGGGACGTCAGAGCACCATGCACCACAGGGTGCCCTGGAACCGCAGCTAAGGAACAGGTTCATCACTCTGCCCGGCTAACACCTCCCTCCCGTCTCACTTCTAAGCCACGCTCCGCCGAGAGAAGGAAAGCGTGCTCTGACGGATAGACTTGGGGAGGAGGGAAATCAGAGTCACGAGACGTGCCCATCCTGACGGACGATAGTACTTCCCCAGGGTTGTGTCGACAACGAGGATTCTCAAGTCAGACTGAGATCCCCCGAGAACCCCTGTCTAAAGAACCCGGGCAAATTGGCCTTTCAGGGACCATTCGACTGTGGTCAAATCAGATCAAAATGGGTCACTGAAATTTCCACCATTCTCAACTCAAAGACATCCTACAAGATCCTATGAAAATGTCACCTAGGGCCACCTACTTGCTTTGGCTTTCCTTTTCTGCTCAGAGAAAATAAACACTCTCTCGTCTGTTTAAAATAGTAAGGTGATCGCCTCTACATTTTCCCCTATCCCATCATTCCAGAACTTTCTACATGACTGGAGGGATTTGCCCCCACATGCACCTCCTCACCTGGCAGGAGTCACACCACACTCACCTCTGGGTCCCCAGCACGTCTCTGGGTCCCTGGCTCATGTTAGGAGCCCAGTAAACATTTGCTGAGTTCATCATGTTCCATTTGAACAGTGACCCAGCCCACCCTGGTCTTGTCTAAGAACCCTCAAAACTCATAAGGGTAAATCTCCAGAGGGGACGTTCTAAGGAGCTTTCTCCAGAATGGGAGCTGGGACCCCCTACGCAGAGCCGGGCCCTGGGCTCAGGGGGAAGAACAGGGATCAACACTTGGGAAATGCTGGGGAAAACCGTGTTCCTCCCAGCGACCCCGACGGCTGCTGACTACAGCTCCAAACGCAACTGATTACCTCTAGAGCCCCATGCGAGTTTCCTCCACACCAAGAAATTAAATCCAGCCTTTCGTGGTGAGAATCTGACTTTCAGGAGGGACTTTCTGAACTCCAGTTCAAGTCCCGCCACCGCTAGGTACGGCCTTATTTACGTACTGTCCCTTAAAATGGGCTTTTTTTTTTTAAAGGCTTGTCTTAGGCAACACACGTCTATGGATCTAATGCTCAGCCACACGTTTTCTTCTAACAACACTAAAGTATGAACGTCATTTTAAACGTTTGGAGCTGCCTGGGTGCTTCTTCTGGTCATTTCATCTGCAGCAGTTTGAGGCCCAAATCGTGGTCCTGAAGGAGAGTTCCCTGGGAAGGCACCCTGTCCCTCCCACAGGGCTCCAGTCACCGAGACTGAGACCCAAGCCCTGCCGGGAAGAAGCCAGGACTCTCCCAAAAGCAGAAGGACACAGCAGTCAAGAGCAAGGGATTCATAATCCCTCAGAGCTGCCCTGAAACTCCGACTCCTACTTAGTAGCTGTGACCTTCAGCAAAGTGTCCGCCCTCTCTGACCCTCGGTCTCCTTATCTGTACAACAAGCCACTTTGTATGGCTACCGTGGAGACTGAATGAGAAAACGCACTGAAGCCATTAGCAGGTGCCGGGCACGTGAAATCAGGGACGCGTTCACTACCACAAGGTACGACTGGTGCGTTCGCACGGAGAGCCCCAGGTGAGCAAGACGGGCGGGTCCGGGGAGCTCAGAGGGTCATGGCAAGGACAGGTGGGGAACAGGGCAGACCAGAAACAACCGTGAGGGCTGCTGGAGCGGGGACGAGGCAGCCACCGGTGCTGGGAATTGACACAGATGCCACAGCTCAGGATGAGGGAAGTGTCCCGGGAGGAAGTTCAGGTGCAGGTGAGACTGACGGATGTTGGGGGGTGTCACCAGGTTTTGATAGAGCCTGGCCCATGTAGCCACGTGATGGTGGTGGTGACCGTGGAGGAGAGGGGAGATCAAACACCATCTCAGAGCACACCCTCCCAAGACTGACCGGCAGCCCGCCGTGTCTGGGGCCTCTGAGGCCAGCCTCCGGCCGAGTCCCAAGGCTCACATTCATCTAAGACGAACAGGAGGCAGGGAGGGGAGAGACAGGGTGTCGTACCACTGGTTCACCCAGCTGCCTGTGCAAATTTAACTCGAGGGTCAAGGTTAAAGGGGGACAATTAAAAAGATGGGGATGTGTCTGAAGGAGGCTTCACTGGCCAAATCTGAGACAAGGGGAGCATCAGAATAAATAACAATGGTGTACGATTTTACCCACCGAGTGAAATAGGATCTCCAGTCTACACTGATGTACACAATCAAAGAGAGGGGCTGGGGTTGTGGCTCAGTGGTAGAGCACTCGCCTAGCACGCGTGAGGCACTGGGTTCGGATCTCAGCACCGCATATAAACACAGAAAATAAAGGACCATCAACACTGAAAAAAATATATTAAAAAGAAAATTAAAAAGCTAAGGAGAAGGGAAGTCCACCCTTGCAGTAGAAGCTGACCAGGAAGTGTGGAAGAAATGACGGAGCGAGGGGGGAAAAAAAAATCACCATTTGGAAACCATCATAAAAATAATCGAGTCAGGCAAAAATCATCAATGGATGCTAAAACTTGCCGTGAAATGTTGAGGAGGAACAGAAGATTTATGTAGTTTTGAAATGTACCCACACAAAAATACTTACTGGTTTAGATGGGCAAAATTGCCACTTTACCAAGGAGGATTCTGGCAGATGCCCCCTTGGTCAAAGGATCACAGTAGCATCACGGGTCATGGGTCAAATGACAAGGGGCCTGGGCCCTGAGGACACTGCATCCTTTCTGCGTCCTCCTTGTCTGTGGCACGGGAATCCAGGTACAAGGAAGGCTCACAGCAACCAAATCTGGAGGGAACTGACAAAACAAAGCCACAGACTGCTTCCGAGTGAAGACAGGGAAGATAGCGTTGTGACGGTGGCGTGCTTTGGGTGATCGGGGGTGTCTTCTGCTCTGATGGACATTACGGGGACAACTGAAATATGAACAAGGTCGGAGAATAGACAACAGTACTTTACCTGTCTTCATTTTCTGATTGGGGGAAATCTGCCGTGCTTATTGAAGAGAATGCTCTCGGTCTTGGGAAATACACGCTGGGAAACAGAAGTGAGGAGGGGTTGTGTCTGCGACTTTAAATAGTTCAGAGAAAATATGGGTGGGTGGGTGGATGGATAAATGATGGATATGTGGGTGGGTCAGTGGATGGATGGATGGATGGATAGATGAATGAATGGATGGATAAGTGGGTGAATGGATAGATTGTTAAGTGGGTGGGTGGATGGATGAATGAATAAGTGGGTGTTTGGATGGATGGATGGATGGATGGATGGATGGTAAATAGATGGATAAGTGGATAGATGGATGGATGAATGGATGGATAAGTGGGTGAATGGATAGACGATTAAGTGGGTGGGTGGATGGATGAATGGATGGATAAGTGGGTGGGTGAATGGATGGATGGGTGAATGGATAGACGGTTAAGTGGGTGCGTGGATGGAAGGGTGGGTGGATGAATAAGTGGGTGTTTGGATGGATGGATAGGTGGATGGTAAATGGATGGATAAGTGGATAGATGGATGGATGAATGGATGAATGGATGGATAAGTGGGTGAATGGATAGATGGTTAAGTGGGTGGGTAGATGGATGAATGGATGGATAAGTGGGTGGGTGAATGGATGGATGGGTGAATGGATAGACGGTTAAGTGGGTGGGTGGATGGAAGGGTGGGTGGATGAATAAGTGGGTGTGTGGATGGATGGATAGATGGATGGTAAATAGATGGATAAGTGGATAGATGGATGGATGAATGGATGGATAAGTGGGTAGGTGAATGGAACGGTGGGGAAGGATGGATAAGTGGGTGGATGGATGGATAAGTGGGTAGGTGGACGGATGGATGGATGGATAAGTGGGTGGGTCGATGGATGGATGGATGGATGGATGAACAGGCATAGAGATGAATAGCATAAAAGGAAAAGTGACTAAAATAAAATATTACCATTTGAGAATCTGGGTAGAGGGAATTAGGAAAGAATTGTAGCTTTCTCGCAACTTTTTCATTAAGTCTAAAATAATGTCACAAATAGCTTTTAAAAAGAGGCAGAGTATTTGAAGACCTAACCAACCTTGCAAATTTTTAAAAACTGGGCAGGAGTAGAAAAAGAAGACTCGCCATCCTTAGATCCCTTCTCCTCTTAACCAATGCACCCTCCCTGCTAGAATGGGTGTATCGGGGAAGGCGCCCCCCCCCCCCCGAGTCCCCAAGCCTAATGCTGTCATCAGGATGGGAGTGACGGATATCTCTGCCTCACCTCCGCCAGGTGTGGCTCGTCTGGAGAGGGTTCTCCTCAGTGCGCAATGTTTAGCCCCTCGCCCTGTGTGAAGTAAGGAAAGGGACAGCTCGCAAGATGACCACCCAGACAGCCCACACTGTGCCTGGAGTGTCTGACCGCAAGCTTCCCTGCTGACAGCCTGCCCCTGCCACAGCATGCAACCCACTACCCACCATGCCCCCTGAAGTTCAAACACAAAAGATGGAAGTCATTGCTGCATGCTCAGCACTGTGCCAGGGCTCCATCACTAACCCCTCGGGAGGAAGGAAGGGCACTTCCTCCTTAACCAGGATCTATCTGCAGCACCCCACTTCTGTAATGGCACTGACCATGATCCATCCCAGAATCCCCACTCCACTGCCCACAGCCTGGCTTACAGTGCTCCCGGAGGCTGAAAGGAAAGACCAAACACCAGGAAAAAAACAAAACCAAACACTAACAAGCGGAGACAAGTCGCAAAGGACGCCTTCCCGGCTGCGAGGTTTTCTAAAAAGTGAACCACACTGGTGGACGGTATGGTTGGCCCCTCTGTATCTAAAGGTCCAACACTGGAGGATGCAACCAACCACGGATCAAAAACAGTCTTTCAAGTCAATGAATAAGTGGGCCGAGGAACTGAACAGACCGTTCACGGAAGAAGACAAACACTCGATCAACAAATATAAGAAAAAACGTTTGACATCTTTAGCAATGAGAGAAAAGCAAATCAAAAAGACCCTAAGATTTCATCTCACCCCAGTCAGAATGGCAATTATCAAGAATACCAACAACAGTAAGTGTTGGCAAGGATGTGGGGTGAAAGGTACACTTATATGCTGCTGGTGGGACTGCAGATTGGTGCAACCACTATGGAAAGTGGTAAGGAGATTCCTCAGAAAACTTGGAATGGAACCATTTGATCCAGCTATCCCACTCTTCGGTCTTAAAATCAGCATATTACAGAGATGCAGCCACATCAATGTCTATAGCAGCTCAATTCACAATAGCTAAATAATGGAACCAACAGATGAATAGATAAAAAATTGTAATATATATATATATATATATGTGGAATATTACTCAGCCTTAAAGAAGAACAAAATTATGGCATTTGCTGGTAAATGGATGGACCTGGAGAATATCATACTAAGTGAAATAAGCCGATTCCCCAAAACCAAAAGCTGAATGTTTTCTCTGATATGTGGATGTTAATTCACAATGGGAGAGGTGCTAAGAAAGAATAGAGTTTCTTTAGATTAGGTAGAGGGGACTGAAGGGAGGGAGGGAGGGGAAGGGGTTTGGGGGTAGGAAGGACAGAAGAAGAATTCAGACATCATTCCCCCGAGTCCACATAGAACTATCCGTGGGATTGGTGGGGTTTGACATCATGTTTAACCAGAAGAATGAGAAATTACACTCCATGATCTATGACACATCAAAGTGCATTCTACTGTCATGTATAACCGATCGAAACAAATTTAAAAAATTTTTTAAATCTCATCTGCACTTGAACTGGGGCAGACTTTTTCCTCGTTGTTATTCCCTAAAGGATACAGTGTAACAACTATTTACACAGTGCTTCCACTGTACTAGGAATTATAAGTCATTTAGAAATGGTTTAAAGTACGTGGAAGAATGTGCACAGGTCCTAAGCAAGTGCCACGCCACTTTATATGAGGGACGTGAACAGCTATGACCGCCCAGAGAGGGATTAATGGGGGGGTCACTATGCAGGTAGGGTGTGACTGGAGGTGGGTCAGGGGGGTGTCCTGAGCACACGCTCGCGCTCTCTCTCTCTCTCTCTCTTTTTCTCTCTCTCTCTCTCTCTGCTTCCTGGTGCCATGTCCTGAGCTGTATTCCTCCTCCACACCTTCCACCATGATGTTCGGCCTCACCTTAGGACCAGAGCAATGGAGCTGGCCACCAATGAACTGAGACCTCTGAAACCGTGAGCCAGACACACTTTGCCTGTTCTCATTGTTCTTTTCAGGTCTTTTGAGCACAGTGACAAAGCAAGCTGGCGGAAACCCTGGGCTGTAGACTCCTGGCTGGCAGACCTAAAGACTCAGAGACCTCGTGAGCCACACAACCCACCCCGTGGAAGGAAGGAAGCAACGGCCAAGCTGAAGCCTGAGGGGAGCTGCTTTGTGGTTCTGTCCTGGAACCTGGCTGATCATGGGTATGAGATCCAGCAGGGAAGATCTGCAACTCAGCTGGTGGGGAGGGAGGAGCAGGGGCAGCAGCCCCTTGCTATGTGGAGGGGACCTGGGGTGGAGCCCAGGGGCGGGTGCTGGCCCCGCTGCATGGCCCCTCTGCCTGCAGGGCTGCGCCTCTGCCTCCAAGCCCCGCATGAAGCCTGGCAGGGGGCAGCCACAGACTTCTAACATTCTGTCTCCACTTCAACTTCAATTTTTCATATCTGATCCACCTAACAACATTCATTTCAGGCCTGAACCATGTGTGTTGTCCTCGTAAACTGGAATCGAGGGCCGGGAATCTAGGAGGGGTGGGGGACCCTGTCAAGGCAAAAGGAAAGTGGGGAGCTTGGATAGAACTTTCCTAAGCAAACCAACAGTACGTAGCAAAAGATTTCTCATCGGCATGCGTTTTATGAGAAAGAATCGTATCGTGTGCAATGTCTACATATGTATAAACGTGTCCCTACCTGTATCTATGTCCATAGACACGCTAGGAAGCACGGAAGGCCTTATCGGAGACATCACGGATTCGAAATGAATTTGGTAGAGCACTTGCCTAACAAGTATGTGGCCCTGGGTTTGAACTTGAACCCCAGGGTGGCAAAAAAAAAGGCGGGGGGAGGAGGAGGAGGAAGGAGAGGGAGGGAGAGAAGGAGGGAGGAAGGAAAGAAGTCCAGCGTGAATCACCAAGTCCGCATGACAAGATTGTTAAAAGGCTGTGGCAAAGTCCCTCTTCTTCACAATACTCTCCTCTTCCGCACCAGAACTTGACCCTGGGCCCTCTCCAGCCCCGACGCGGTCACATCTTGATACGGAGGAAACGTGGCCGAGTTAGAAGGCCACACCGATCGATGGTGGGGGAGCTGCCTCTGGTGGGTAGCCCGCTTCTGAACCGGCAGATCTTGGCGTGAGCCTGTGATATCTGCTGAGGACGCCACAGCTCCCGGAATCCGCTCTTATAAGGGGGCCTGTCCCCCGCGGGCACTGGGAGCTAGACAGACGGAGACAGGACAAGAGCTCACGTCCCCTGAGTCAGGAGAGTCCCGGCACCTACTTAATGTGGGTCTCATCACTTTGTACTTGAACTGCCACTTGGAAGTGAGGGGCAAAGAAGAAGAGCCCCTGGGGGTGACAGAAGAGATGCCTGGCTGCCCCCATCCTCAGGGGTCCATCTGACACCAAGTGTGTGTGTCTCCACGCTTCTGTGGCCCTGAGAGGAAAGGCCCCAGGAGCGGAACAGAAGCCCTCGAACGTTAATGAATATTCTGTTATCCGCAGACCTGTCGCTCCCCTCTTGCCCTTGTAAATGCATCGGGGTTCCTTGTGATAATTAGCACAATGAGCCGGAGGTGTGTGCCAGGAAGTTTAAGTGCTCGCACGTAATTACTTTGCTAACAGAGACAAAAAGATCGCTCCTGAAATCTGATTTGCATAATGAATCTGTCCCGCCAAGCCCTTCTCACACCAGCTACCAAGGACTCAGCCTGGGCCGTCTCACAGCCAGCCAGCCGAGGTCCTGACATGCTGCCCCCAAGGGTGGGGACCATACCACGGTCGGAAAGCAGAGACAGGCACCAAGAACCTTCTGGGTGGGCTCTGGTAAAAATCTGTTTTCCTCTGGGAATTAAATAAAAGGAGGAAATTGTGAGATCTCTCAAATGCGACATTCGCGTCTAGGCAAGTCACCTTAGCAAAGGGACAGTGTAGCTCCGATTATGAAGAAAGGCAAGGAGATCGTAATCCCCGCACACAGGAACCAGGTACAGATTTGGATCAAAAAGTCGTGATAACAAAGTTCTCTCCGGCCAGGGCGAGGTGAAATTTCACCTTTCATTCCTTACATTTTATGTTGCTGATCTTTTCCAAAAAAAAAAAAAAGACATATCTGGGAATTACTTCCATGATTCAAACTGTCATTAAAAATAACCTTTAAGAAAAATTTGTTTAAAAAAAAGGATTGTTTTACAATAGACTTTCTTTTTCATGCCGAGCACCTGTGCATTTAGAATGATTCAGTTAAAAAATAAAATAATTCCATTTGATTGAACCCTTTCCTATCCTATGACAGGAAAGAACAAGTCACTGGTATCACAGGCAGAGAAGGAATCTTAAGTCATGCAAATCATCACACACCAAGAATTGCTAAGGGCTTTGTCACCCAGTAGTGGCCATGGTATGGGATCCTTAGGATAAAGGTCAAGACGGCCAGTATCTTTGTGATAGCTCTCTCTTAATTTTCTAAACAGTTAATTGTAAGGAATCACAGGTGGTTTTCTCAGATGAGGTGGCCACAATTCCAGGGTGAAATCAGAGAACCTTGACTATCAGGCAGAAATGTTGAAGGTTCTTGGAAGGTCCCCATGTCTACATCTAACTGTGTCTCTAGGATTATATTCAAAGATCTATGTTGGTGTTTCTCAAACCTTATTTCATTAAAATAATGAATTCATTTAAAAAAATCATTTTCAAATAGTTTTTTTTCTGTCCTAATCTCAATCTTCAGCCCCCAGTGAAATTTTAATGCCACATCTTGCTGGAAATCATGGGTATCATTCTTTTTAATGACTGAATAATATTCCATGGTCCATATATGTATACCCCATTTTCTCTATCCAGTCATTTGCTGGTGGGCATCTAGTTTGATTCCATATCTCGACTACTGCAAGTATGTACAATTATCATGTGTTGATCAAAAATATAAAAACACACATTTGAAAAGATAGAAATGCTAACTACCCAGATTTGATCATTACATGTTGTATACATATATTGCATTATCACACTGTACCCATAAATATGCCTGATTAAAATAATACTAATTAATTTAAAATATAAGTAAATAGATGTCTTTTTTTTTTAATTTAATGCCACAGATCAACTCTATCTGACCTGTTCATGTTCTCCAGCTCTTCAGGGGACCCCAAACTACTGTAACATCCAAGTCTTCTGCCTCCCCCAAGAACCTATTTTGGCGCCCCAAGAGGTGATTTCACCTTCTTGAAAATGCACGTTCTCTGTGCACATTGGATAAGTGCATAGAAAATGAACAACAGAAACCTTCGACTTCCCTTAAAATACTTCCTAAGTTGTTGAAACTTCTATAACCACAAGGTGTTACTATCAGTGGAGAAAAATAAATAAGCAAAGCTCTGTGTGTGTGTGTGTGTGCGTGTGTGTGTGCGTGCGTGTGTGTGTTAGTAGTGCCAGCAGAGTAAAACCACACACTGAAACTCAAATGCCAAAAAAAAAAAGAGAGAGAAAAGCAAGAGAAGCAAGCAAGCTGTTCTGCGAGGACTGTTTGGATAAGACCCCACGCCTGGGCCGCCAGGCTCCCAGGGGAGGTGGGCTTCACAGGCTGCTCATGTTTTCTGGTTTTCTTGCTCTGCTCCTTCTGAGAAGGCCTCTGAGAAGCCACAGGGGACATGAATGAAACCCAAGCAGATCATCTGATAAACGCCACTCTGGGTATGGAAGATCTAAACCCAGACTCCCTCCAACCCAGGAGCTCCCAGGGCGTTGCGAGCTTGGAAAATCACAGGGGCCAACAGTTTTGAAAGACTGGGGGGCTGTTCAGAAAGATCTGCGACTTCCGAAACAGAGGTGACCAAGGGCGAGGGCCAGCACCACACGGGCGGGGGGCGGGCAGTAAGGCCATGGGGCAGAGGAGAGAAGAAACCAGATGTGAAAGTCTGCTCCACCCACAGGGTCCTATATTTGATAGATACTTGAACAATGTCACAAAACAACATATGAATAACCTCCACATGCCGATATGCCGATGTAGCCGAGTCTCTGCGGGTCTATTTCAGTTTTTAAGTGCTGGTCACAGCGCATGAAAATGATACTACTACCTACTAATGGGTCATAATCTCAGATTTAAAAACATAAACGCATTCCCCACCCTTCGGCCCACAGGCAGGAAAGCTGAGACTGGACAAGGTCAAATCCAAGGTCCCAACCAGGATCAGCTCAGAGGCAGGGAAGTGCCGCCTGGGCCGGTCTGATCATTAGCACTGAACCCAGAGAATGCCTCTTCTGGGGCCCTTCCTCAATCTCCAGGGTCAGAACGCACCTCTGCCCTTCCTCACCCTGCCCACAAAGTCCAGGACGCCACTTGTCACTATCTTGGATTTTCATTCCCCCTGTGGTGCTGGAGATGGAACCCACAAAGCCAGGCAAGTATCTGATCCCCAGCCTCTCGTGGATTTTTTTTTTTAATACCCAAAGGCCAGGTGTCCTGATGCCCCTGTGCACCTGGAGACACCCTCCCAAGCCAAAGGGAGCACCGTCCACATCATCAAACTGACCCCTCTGTCCCTCCCCTGAGCCGCTTCCTTGCCTTGAGCCTCAGCATCCCCCGAGACGGGCCATGGAGCCGCCTCCTTGAAGCGCTGAGCCTACTCACTGGACAGGTCCGCCCCACGCGCAAGGCGCCTGCGCCGGAATCCTGATGCGCAATTTCCGAAACACACTGAAGGTGGCCATGGTGACTGGGGAGGCTCCGAGGAGGGGGTCTCCAGCATATTCAAAGTGAACTAGCACTTAAAAGGCAAAGGGCAGCCTCTGTCATGAGGCCCCGCCTTGTAGATTAAAAAATTCTGGGTCCGGAGGCTCTGCTTGCTGACCAGGTGGCAGCTCGCCCCGAGGTGCGCCCAGGGAAGGCAAGAGGGAGGCGCAGAGAGGGAGGCGGAATGCCAGGCGCCGCCCCTCCTTCCCCCTCGGCCACACCCCCAGCCTTCCGGGGACCCTCCCCAGCCTGCTTGCCTGGAGGCCTCAGCAGCCCCCAGTCTCTGTTTCTCTCAAAAACCAAAGTGCCGTAGGAAAAGTGTCCTCTGCTCAAAGCCTGAGGTTCCAAACATGCGTGCCACGCCTCCACCTGAGGTTCCCCAGGCAGCCCAAATGACCATCCTAAACTCACCTAAGTCTTCCACTTAAATTGATTTAGGGCCTTCCCAGCTCCTTAGAAGGAAGATCCACACTCCATACCATTTGGCCCGTGAGCCAGATCTGGCCAGGCACCCGCTTTTTTAAATAAAGTTTTATTGGAACCCAGCCCCACCCCTGTGTCTGCCTGCCTTCTGTGGCTCCTTTGCTTCTCCAACAGCAGAGCTGAGCAACTGCACCAGACACTCTGGCCTGCAGAGCCCAAAGTACCGACTCTCTGGCCCTCAACAGACCCTGGACCGTCTGTCAGGTCCT
Source organism: Sciurus vulgaris (assembly GCF_902686455.1). Classification (NCBI taxonomy): domain Eukaryota; kingdom Metazoa; phylum Chordata; class Mammalia; order Rodentia; family Sciuridae; genus Sciurus; species Sciurus vulgaris. The sequence continues at coordinate 140,177,915 of NC_136468.1, read as the reverse complement.
GCCTTTTTTTTTTTTTTTTTTTTTTTAATTGTGGCAAAATATGCATAACATGGAAGTTACCATTTCAACCATTTCAAGTGTGATTCCAGGGGCATGAAGTGTAAGTCCCATGATGGTGTAAACATCGGCGCCTCCACCTCCACAGCTCTCTCCTCATCCCGCTCTGAAACTGTACGATCAACAGCTCCCAGCTTCCTCCTGCCAGCTCCCGGCAACCACGATTCCACCCCTGTGTCTGTGGATTTGAGGACCGTGGCTGCCTGGTGTCTGTGAATCACACGCTACCTGTCCTTCCACTTAGCAGACTGTGTTCAAGGTTCAGCCAGGTGTGGCAGGCATCAGAATCTCCATCCTAAGACTGAATGAGATTGCATGCTGACCACATTCGTTTATCTGTCCACCTGCTGAGGGACGCTGGGGTTGAGTCCACCCTCTGGCAGGTGCAAATCATGCAACCTGCTAATTCCTGAGTCTCCTCTTCCTCCCGTGGCTGCCGTGGCCAGGGACCTTCTGCCAACTCTCTCAATGCCTCGGGCTTCCCTCCACCCTCCACTGGAATGAGCCTCAGGAGCAAAAGACAGAATTTCAAAGACCCCGTGGAGTAAAGAAGAATATCTGGGTAATAATATTTTACATGGATTTTATGTTGAAATAATATTTTGACATAGGAGTTTAAGTGACATATGAAAATGAGCATCGCTTCTTTCTTTCTATTCCTTTTCATCTGCAACCAGAAAAATGTAAGGCAAATAATGACACGGTGGGGGCGGTGGGGGGAGGTGTCCTGTTTCCAGGGGCAGCACCAGGCTAGACTCTGCCGGCGCTGCAAAATTCTCCTGGAAAGAGCCAGATGGGAAATATGCTGGCTTTCTGGGCCACGTTCAACCCTGCAGTTGTGACTGGGAAGCAGCCACAGGGCATCCATGAAGGGATCAAGTGGGGTGTGTTCCAGCCCATGCGCCCCAAGCCCCTAGAATATTAATAGCATTAAAACAGTGGTCAATTCTGGGACATTCCACCTTCCTGAACCTTTCCTCCGTGAAGAGCCATGTGCATTCAGCGACAGCCAGGAAACACAAGTGTCCCCCTGGCCCTCCCGCCTGGGCAGCTCCCCGGGCCACAGGACACAGCCCTGGGGTCCCCGGGCCCCTCCCGCCCAGGCCCCAGCATCCACACTCACTTGGGCGTGTGGGCCTCGTCCACGCGGTGACCCAGCTGGAACTCGTGGGACTTGCTCCGGTGCAGCGCCGTGAACCCCGGGATCAAGTGGATCAGCTTTCGGGAGGAGGGCGGCGGGGTCCCTGGGGGCTTCAGCTTGTTCTTCCTCCTCATGGGGGGCGTGCCCGGCGGGGTCACGGTGGTGACGATATTCGGCGTGCGCGGTGGGGTGCGGACTGTGTGCCGCTGCCGGGGACTCGGGGGCAGGGAACGGTGGCCCGACTCCAGGGGCGGCGGGCACAAGCCCGGGTAGGCGTCCACAGTGAGCCTGTCCACGTGGGTGTACACCGGGGCCCCCGGCGCGGGGCTGGGGTGGCAGAGGTGCTGGACGCACTTGGATGGGACCCTGGGGCTCTGAGAGAGGTGGGTGCGGATCCACGGGGTGGGCTCCGGGGGGCACACGGGATTGTTCTCCTTCCCCGTCTCGGTGGTGGGCCACTGGATGATCCAGTCCTGCTTTGAAAGGTTGCCTCCTGGGTGGGAAGGAAGAGCAGAGAGAGGTGGATAAGCCAGGAGAAAGCAAGGCGAGTTACACCAGATGCCCTGCCACGTCGTGCCCGTGTCCCATCATAGGCACATTATGTCACGGTGTACCTGAGCCTCACCTGTTGGCAGGTGCACCTCACAGATGCCCAGTCACGTCGTCTGCAGGTTACACCACTGCACCACGTCACGTGCACCTTATGTAATATGCACATTGCACGACACGTGTGTTGCGTCGTGTGCACATTGTGTGATATGCATGTTATACACACACCTGCTACATCATAAGCACCTTTACCCAGAGACCCTGCGCCTAACCGAAGAAAAAGTAGGTCCAAATCTTCACCAGGTTGCTTTAGGACCTGACTTCCCTAAGGAGACTCCTAAAGCACAAGAAGTAACGGTTAAGGACGGATTCAAACTAAAAAGCTTCCTCTCAGCAAAGGAAACGATCAATAACGTGAAGAGAGCCTACAGAGTGGGAGAAAATCTTTACCACATGCACTTCAGATAGAGCAGTAATCTCCAGGATGTTCAAAGAACTCAAAACACTTAACGCCAAAAAAAAAAACAACAACAACAAATAACCCAATGGACAAATGGGCTAAGGAACTGAACAGACACTTCACAGAAGAAGAAATACAATCGATCAACAAATGTATGAAAATATGTTCAACATCTCTAGCAATGAAAGCAATGCAAATGAAAAACTCTTAAGATTTAATCTCACCCCAGTCAGAATGGCAATTATCAAGAATATAAATAACAATAAATGTTAGCAAGGATGTGGGGGAAAAAGTACACTCATACGTCCCTGGTGGGACTGCAAATTGGTGTAACCATTATGGAAAGCAGTATGGAGATTCCTCAGAAAACTTGGAATGGAACCACCATCTGACCCAGTAATCTCACTCCTTGATCTATACCCAAAGGACTTAAATCAGCATACTACAATGAAACAGCCACATCAATGTTTATAACAGCTCAATTCACAATAGCTAAGCTCTGGAACCAACATAGGTGCCCTTTGACAGATGAATGGATAAAAAAGATGTGAGATATATTCATATATATATCATATATATATATGATGGAATATTACTCAGCCTTAAAAAAGAATAAAATTATAGCATTTGCTAGCAAATAGATGGAGCTGGAGAATATCATGCTAAGTGAAATAAGCCAATCCCTAAAAACCAAAAGCTGAATATTTTCTCTGATATGCAGATGTTAATTTACAATGGTGAGGGTAGGGAAGCTTAGGAAAAATAAGAGTTACTTTTGATTAGGTAGAGGGGAGTGAAGGGAGGGGAGGGGGTACGGGGACAGGAAGGGTAGTAGAGCGAATCAGACATGATTACCCTGTGTACATATTTAACTATATGACTGGTGGGATTCCACATCCTGCATAACCAGAAGAATGAGAAATTATATTCCATTATCTATGATGTATCAAAGTGCATTCTACTGTCATGCGCAATTAATTAAAACAAATTTTTAAAATTAAAAAAAAAGTAAGCGCATGTACAAAATCCAACCACACCTGCTTGGCCCCTTCCAGAAGAGAAGGAAGCCCCTTTGTTACCCTTATCATCCCATTCAATACCCTCCTCTTCCACGGTTTCCCTGGACTAGGGGGAAACCCACAATCCAAATGCCCAGGAATGCAAACAAGTTCATTCCTGCCTATGAACAGCAGTGTCAAGGTGATTTAAAGGATTTTCAAGGATACCTTTACCTGGATGGCAATTTTAACACCTGAACCCCACCTGAGATTCAGGTGTCAAGCTCACCCTTGATCCTTTCTGACCACCTATTTCCCACCACACCCTTGCTCCAGATCCACGTTCCTGAGCGCTCACTGGAGCATGTGTCCCACCAACATTCTCCAAAGGCAGCCGACATGCCAAGCACCATGCTTGGAGAAGGCATCAGGGCTGGGCATGCCACCAGACCCCAGGGCTTACATTCTGCAGAAGCACAGACTTGACACACAAGCAGACCTGCTCACTGGAGCATTTCACATGGTTATAGTTCTGGGAGGGAAATAAAAAGAATAATGTGATAAACAGAGTACAGTGACAGTGAACGACTAAACGGACTGTGGTCCAGACACACCGTGGAATACTACTCAGCCATGAAAAGGAACCTGAGGATTGAGCTAAGTGAAAAAAGCAAATCCCAGATGTGGACACACTGCCTGGCCATTGACGTAGCATTTTTGAAATGACAATATTTTAGAAACAGAGTAGATTGCTAGTTGCTGGGGATAAGGATGGAGAATAGAAAGAAATGGATGTGGGTGTGGAAAAGCAGCAACAGAGATGTATGGAACCCAGCATTTCCTCTGTGGTGCTGGACACATGAACCCACCCAGTGATGAAGTTACACAGAAGAAAATATATAGAGAGATGGCAAATAAAACTAAGGAAATCTGAACAAGATGAGTGGACTGTATCAAAATCAATATCCTGTGACTCAAAAAAAAATTAAAAACCCAGTAACATATTAACATTTTTCACTCATTTACCATACTGACAGGGCACCTGCAAAACTGGCCTAAAGATGCAGACTCTCGAGCAGCAAACCTACAGCCTTTCTTCATCCCGCACACTGAGGTATAAAGTGTCAGGATCAGAGAGCACTAAAGTACAGACTTCAAAACCACATCAGTGTCGGGTATGGTGAAGCGCACCTGAAATCCCAGCGGCTCGGGAGGCTGAGGCAGGAGGATCGCAGGTTCAAAGCCAGCCTCAGCAACTTAGGGAGGCTATAAGTAACCTACTGAGACCCTGCCTCAAAATAAAAAAAAATTTTAAGAAGGGCTGGGGAAGTGGCTCAGCGGTTAAGCACCCTTGAGTTCAATCCCTGGCACAAAAAATAAATGCACACATATTTGCGTACATACATACCAGATGGAGAGGGCAGTGACTACTCGCCCGTCAGAGGATGAAGGAACAAGTGACAGACAGGCCACCAGGCCAGGGGCCAAGGCACTTTCCTCCATGAACCGCATGGACAGATCCCGGGGAGTTTGTTGGAAGGAGGACACGTGACCTAATGAAGAGTCACTTCTCAAGGATCCCTCACTCGGCCACCGGCACAGAGAGGGTCTTGCAGGGGCAATGCAAGAAACCACGCGGTCTGACATGGCTGGTGGCAGCGAAGTTGAAGCGGCACATTTGAAAGGCAGATACCGGTGTTCTCCCTCGTTCCGGAGGCAAGAAGTCCGTCTTGTGGAAGAGGAAAGGGGAGGAGGTGGGGAGAGGCCGCGGCAGGTGCGCGCTGAGCTGAACCGGGAAGGTTTCCGCGCCCTGCGGCACAGTGGGGTGACTCGCGGTGACGACAATTAATTACAGATGCCAAACTAGCTCGTGCGAGGAGTAAGAAATGAGGGCTGCTGAAGGCGAAGAGGAGCCGGTCCCTCCGAGCTCACCGGGACGGACGCATAACCTGCGTCAATCAAAAGGTCAGGCTCACCCCAGAAACGCAGGCGGCGGCTAGGTGTCAATCAAAAGTGGTGAAGATGGAGCAAATGACTTTTTTAAAAGAATGAGTAAGAAAAGAGAGGGGAGGCTGGCTGGTGTGGATGGAGGAAGCAGGACCCGGGAGAAGAATGGGCCGGGGCAGGAGGTCTGGGGCAGGGGGAGTCCAACACAGCCCCCCGCAGTCCTGACAATGACCTCAGGAGGCGCCCACGGGCCTCGCCCGACTGTTTGCAAAGCGCTTCCGTGAACTTGGGCGCTCCGCCCCACTTTAAAATAAAACAACTCACTTTGCTATTACATATTCAGTTTTTAATTAGAAAAGCCATACAAGGAAAAAGGCCACATCATTCCCAGGCCATAGTCCATTTGGCTGCTGAGTCTCCCACGTGGTTTCTGTGCATCTTTATTTAAGGGGGAAAAAAATTGCAAGACAAATTAATGGATGGTCATTTGCTTCCTTCCCAGTGTAACGGGGCTGTTTTTGATCTTAATTTTTGTAACTTTGGGCGCAAAGGGCCAACGCTGACCCCGTTTTGTAGCTAAGGATGTTGAGGTCTACAAAGACGCAGAGATGAAGATGACCCAAGGTCACGGCAGGATGGTAAATGGCAGCCAGAATCGGAACCCGGGACCTCACCACCTTGATGACCAGGGCACACAGAGGCAGAGCCACCGCCTGCCACCACCACGGACCAACACAGAGCAGTCAGGGGGGAACAGACGCTGGAACAAGGGCTCATTCCTCACCGAGACCTACCCTGTCCTCCTCCCAGACTTTCTGGAACATTCTACCAAAGTCACCATCATCGATCTCTACTCTCAAATATGTGTGCACACATATTAGCCCAGCAAGAAAGAGCCAGCTCTGAACTCAGGTGGCTTGGGCTTCAGTCTGCTCCACCCCACTTCCTGGCTGAGGGACTATGGGCCCTCCCCTGACCCCTCTGAATCTCAGTTTTATCACCTGTGATGTGGGGGCAGTAAGGACCCACCTCGGGGACTCCATGAGAATAAATGGAAGAACACAGGTTACGTTGCTCAGTAGCTCCCTGGTGCAGCAGTGGCCCTGCCCTGTTAGGTGTCCTGGTAGCGACTCTCAGCACTAAGGTGACACATGGCCATTTCCTACTCAAGGCATCTCATCACCTTGCAAGGTCTGGATTGAGGTCCCTGCTCAGGAAACACAAATCCACTGTCAAATTAGCCGATGTGAAATGTGGCTAAGGAAGTGGGGTTTTTATTTATTTTAATTTTCTTTGTTCTAATTAGTTGTACTTTTTTTTAAAGTCACCTTACATTTCTGCTGCAATGCAAGACAACTCTGGACGTCGTCCCTCTGTTGCCCTCCCCAAGCGACATGGAAAGAATCTGGGACTGGGAATCAGAGGAGACGGACTTAGAATTCTGGATCAACCACTGACTGGCTCTGTGACCTTGGGCAAGTCACTTAACCTCCCTGAGTCTTGGTTTGGGGGTTCATAAAATGGGACTGCTCATGGCTTTCTTGGGGGATGCAGAGAGGACTGCAGGCAGTCACTCGCATCCATTTAGTTCATGACTCTTTGGACCCTCTCGGGCACCGTCCCAGCACTGCACAGCGCAAAGCCGGTGGGAAAAGCCCTGTCTTTACGGGCGTGGATGCACAGAAGAAAGGGCAGGCGCCGTGCAGGACCCGGGAAGGTGGTATGCAATAGGTCACTGATGATAAGAGCGATGGAGGAGGTCAGGGAGAAACAGAAATCTGCCAGGGGCCACTCTAATCAGGAAAGGATGAGGCGGTGACAGTGGACATTTGAGCAAATACCAGAGGAAAGCAAGGAGCCAGTCATGAGATAAAATGAGTCCAACAAGAGCTGGTCACTGTGATGGTGCAGACCACGGGCGGACGCCTGAGCGGAAGGAAACTGGACACTGGAGCGCATGACTCTCCCCTTTGTCCCCAGGCTGCGTATCCATCTGTCGTCCCCACCTCTCAAGAGCCTCACAGTCCAACCAGAAAGATCTGCAAGCAAGCAGGCTCTTGCTGCAACCCCATCCCTGGGGACAGAGCCCAGGGAACTAGGAGCAGGGATTCCAACGCCAGCGCGCGAAGGTCCCCAGACGCGCCATTGCAGAGCCAAAGGCAGAAGCAGCCGAGTGCCCGTCAACCCAACAGCGCGGCGCAAAGGTGGTTCGCCCATTCAAAGGACCGTGACTCGGCCACAGAAAGGACGCACGCCCCAACCTGCGTGCCCCTAGAGGACGTGTCGGGGACGTGCCAGGCGCGGAAGGTCACCGGCTGCGGGATTCCATCTACGCGGAACGTGGAAAAGGAGCGAGTCCACTGAGACAGCGCAGGGGAGCGGCGCCCGGGGACTGGCGGCAGTGGGGGTGGGGTTGCGTTCGGAGTCATAAGAATGTTCTGGAACAGGTAAAACTGTGGATTCGCTAAAAGCCACGGAAAGGTTCGCTTTAAAATGGTTAATTGTCTGCAATGTGAACTCCACCCCGATACAGAAAATCAGTGGGTGCAATTCCAACCCCGGAATCCTGTCTGAGAAAGTGCGGGAGCCCACAGTGCCGACCAGGGGAGCCCGGCTGGGGCAGAGGGTAAAGCGGGAAGGACAGGGACGCTGGAAACAGCAGGGTCGAGAGTCTGGAGATGCGAGAACGGGACAAGTGGGAGAATGGCGGGGCTTCGGTGAGGCTGGAGCGATTTAGGAGAAGAAATTCGAGCGAGGAGAGGAGGGGACGGGAGGACCATCCTGGGATTTGCTTTCCGAGGCAGAAGGGGAGGCTCAGAGGTTAAGGGTCAATGGGACTGATCCCCTGCAGCTGGGATCCCAAAGAGGGAGGTGGCCACCCACCCAGCTCCTGGAAACCACCACCTCTGGCAATGGGTATGGCGGGCCTCTGGTCTGCCACGTCATCCACCCCCAAGCACAAGGCTCCAGCCCCAGCCCGTGGTCATGGAGGATGACAGATGGAAGCCAGGGCCCATGCTGCATCCACAGGGCTGGGCCCTACATCCAGCTCACCTAGAGGGAAGGGCAGGTTCTCCCGAAGGTTCAGGGCTGGAGGCCAAATTCCTGTCTGTCACATGCCAGGTTCTGGACACAGCAAAGGAGGGGCTGGTGCTTCCCTGATCATGTGGCTTAAAAGTCACACAGCCCGCCAGGAAGGGTGGTGCAGGCCTGTCATCCCAGCGACTCCGGAGGCAAAGGCGGGAGGATCACGAGTGACAAGGCCAGCCTCAGCAACAGCGAGGCACTAAGCAACTCAGCGAGAACCTGTCTCTAAATGAAATACAAAATAGGGCTGGGGAGGTGGCTCAGTGGTCGAGTGCCCCTGAGTTCAATCCCTGGTACCAAAAAAAAAATGTTTTTTAAAGGGTCACACAGTCCAGTGGACGGGGTCCTCTCCTGGAGTTTGCCAGGGAGCCCAGTGTGCTGGCCCAGAATGCAAAGGGCAAGGGGACTGTACACCCATCCCTCTTCCTGTCCCTGTGTCATCTCAGCCATCCCAGAAAACCTGGTGCGTGGACCATGCAGCATCTGTCCTATTGCTCAGCGGGACGCTCTGTGGGGAGGGGAGGGACGTGATCAGATGAGCGCCGTGGAACCATCCTGACCCTGGTGCGAGGAAGGAGTGGACAGGCCAGGATGGCAGCAGGAGCCAGCCTGAGGCTCCTGGAGGTGACGAGGACCTGGGCTAGGGTGTAGCAGCAAGCAGCCAAAGAGGCAGATGGACTGTATAGAGGGGGAGAAGGAGAAAGAAAGGCTAACATTTACTGAGAACCGACTGTGAACTTGACACCAATGTTCCAAGTAATTTACACGTGAGAAACTCCAGCACCACACAACCATTCTATGAAGGGAGCAAAAATTACTCTATTTTATAGATGAGGAAACTGAGGCACAGAGAGGGTAAGTGGCTGCTGAAAGCCACACAGCCAAGAGGAAAGACAGCTGGAGTTTGGGTGTACTCAGCACCCTGAGGCGTAACACAAAGCCCAGGTCCATGTCCCCGTTGCTAGTCTGGCTCACGCAGTGTCTGGTGGCCCTGATCCCAGCCACAGGAAACACAGGAGACAGAAGCTGAGCCCAGAGGATGTGGTCTGGTCAGACAGGTTGAGTCTGAGATTCCTCCAAGACACCCAGGGGGCGATGCCTGGGATGTGACTGACCCTCACCTTCTTCATCTCCCCAGAGACTGTGGGCTGCTCCCCCAGAAGTCATTCTTCTGATCTGGGAGGATTGATTATGAAATTGCAACCTCTCCTGAGTCTATCCAACAGTGACATCTTAGATTTTTTTTTTTCCAAAGTCATGACATGATTTAATGAACTCACCTTCTGTCTCCTCCTCTGTCTGATCCTGAATCTCCAAAGCAGATGTCCCTCGACCCTGAATGACCTGAAGGGTGGGGAGGGGAGGTCCTGAGCACGTCACCCACTCCTCGCTCCCTCAGTGGGAAGAGAGGTACCTCTGCATCTGCAGGACTTGCTTGCTGAACAGAAGGGGCAAGAATCCACTCTTCTGACTGTCAGGTAACGAAGTGGGAGTTTTATCACACATAGGACACCCCAACCTAGCAATATGGCTTATCCTTACATTGTCTTGCTGTGACTCAGTTTCTTCATCTGTAAAATGGGGATCACAACCAAGCTTTCCTCCAGGAATGTTCTGAAGAGTCAGTAAAACCAAGTAAGGCATGCGTCTTCATCCCCGGCACGCGGACAGTGACGCAGAAACGTTTGTGTAAAATAGAGGTAAGCCCGTGTGTTTCGCACGATGCCGCTGGGATTAAATGAGTGTACCAAGAGCCGTGCCTTGTGTCTCAGGCAAAGTCAGCGCACAAAGATCCTTCAGTCCTTATCCCCGGTCTTGCCTGGTGCGACCCCACCCCACCACAGAAAGCAAAACCTGGTCTCAAAAGTCACTGAACCCTGATTGTGAGTTAAACTGTACCCCCAAGAAAGATATGTTCAAGTGCTAGCCCCCAGGATCCTCTCCACAAATAGGGTCATTGCAAATGCAGCCAAGTTCAGATGCGTTAACCCAGGACAAGGGTGCTCCCTGTGGTGTGTCCTGATGAGAAGACAAGGTAAGCATGGAGAGACCGAGGCACGTAATGCAGCCACCAGCCAAGGAACGTGGAGGATGGCCAGCAGCCAGCAGTGCTGGGGACAGAGAGGCCTGGGACAGAGTCCCCCCAGGGCTTTGGGGGGAAGGGTAGCCCCACCATCGCCTTCATTTCACACTTTGAGCCCCCAGAACTGGGAGAAAATAAGTTCCTGTTGTTGCAGGTCAGCAGGTCTGGGGTGGCTTTGTTACAGCAGCTGCAGAGAACTCATACGGCCCTGCCTGGGAATCGGCCCCCTTTGCTGAGCATGGATTGGGAAATTGTCATATAAGACAGCAACAGGGTCTGGGGCTGGGGCTCACTGGCAGGGCGCTTGCCTAGCATGTGTGAGGCACTGGGTTTGATCCTCAGCACCACGTGAAAAAAAACATAAAATAAAGGCACGCTGTCCATCTATAACTACAAAAATATTTTTTTAAAGAAACCAGCATTGAGGTGGGGGTGGGGCTCAGTTGCAGACCACCTGCCTGGCATGCCCAAGGCCCTGGGTCCCATCCCCAGGATGGCAAAAGAAAAAAGAAAAAAAAAAAAAAAAAAACAAATTAGCACTTGAGGCACTGGCCGGTGTCAGGGGAGGGGATTCGGTGCTTACTCTATGCACCCATAGGATCACGTATTGATCCATTTTATACAAGAATTGGGTAAGTGGTAGGATTTGGCTGTCGTCCCGGAGCTGATAGAAACCTACACCCTTGCTTTGCCCTTTTATCCAAGGACATCTTGCAGATGAACAGGGACCCGCTGCCCCCCACCACCTCAGTTCTGCAAAGACAGTCAGACAGTCACACACATGCACGCGCACACACACACACACACACACACACACACACACACACACCATGGATTTAAGGAGACACCAAATCACCCCCAGCTCCCCTCTCTTCCAAGTCTGCAAGACCAGAAGAAGGAAGAAAATCTTGACCCGACTCTTTTTCCTGTGGACGCTCCCTGCTCCCCACCCTGCATTGCAGCATCAGAAGTTCAGGGAGGAAGAAGCAGAGAGTCTCATTTCATTACCCAAATTGCCACCTGCTCAATGGGCAGGTCCCCGACTCCTCTCCGCGAAGCCTCAGAAGCGCCCGGCCGCGGGGCCGAGCTCCATCAGCGGCTCCCGCTCCCTTTTGATCCTCTTTTTAATAAAGTCTCAGGGAAAAGAGGTGATTTTTCATTTTAAACAGGGGAGGTGTGGTAGCAAGGGGTTCCGGGGCTATTAATCGTCCCTCTTGCTAGCTTGTCATCCGTTTCTGGAAAATCATGGTATTTCAGGTCTTGAAATGGGCGGGGAGAAGGGAATAGGTTTTAAGAAATGAAAGGTCTGGGGACTGATTAAAGGCGTCTCAAGGTGTCGGAGGTTTTTCTTTTGACATTCTCTGATAAGGGGAGAGAAAACCCATTTTCAAGGGAGAAAGTGATTTCGGAAAGTGGAAGCAAGTGTCTGACTTCTCTTTTTTTTTTTTTGCACGAACAGACAAACAGGCAAAGATGTGGCGTAGAATGTGCCTGAACTTGAGAGCCAGCATCAGAACTAGACCCGGGCTAGGTTTCGGAGGCAGATGCGGTGGCAGGGAGCCCCGGGGGGCCCGGATTACCACTGCTGGGAACTTCCTTGGACCCTTCACAGCCTCTGCTAGTTCAGTTCTCAGGAAGCAGGACTTTTAGACACCATCTGGAAATATCTGTCTGAAGTCACGGGTATTGTCTTGGCGAGAGACAGTAGCATCGTGTTCACTGTGATCACGGGTTCAGCATCCCTCACCCCCAAATCCAAATTCAAAATACTCCCCAATCTGGAACTTTCTGAGTGCGGTCGGCCACAGATGCCTCCAATGGAAAGTTCCACCCCTGACCTCATAGGACGGGTCTCGGTAAATACACCGGAGCACTAGGAATATCGTATAAAATCATTCTCCAGGTGTGGGTGTAAGGAGCGCACGACACATTAATGAGTTTTGTGTTGAGACCTGGGTCCCCTTTCCCAAGGTAGCTCATTAATACAGAGGCGACTATTCCAAAATCTGAAAAGAATCCGAATCCAAACACACTCTAGTCTCAAGCACTCCAAATCAGGGCTACTCAACCAGGGATAATAATTATTCAATTATTTAAAAGTGTAATTAGCCGGGCATGGTGGCACACGCCTGTAATCCCAGAGACTCGGGAGGCTGAGGCAGGAGGATGGCAAGCTCAAAGCCAGCCTCAGCAACTTAGCAAGGCCCTAAGCCATGCAGCAAGACCCTGTCTCTAAATAAAATACCAAATGGGCTGGGGATGTAGCTCAGTGGTGAAGCAACCCCTGGTACCAAAAAAAAAAAAAAAAAATGGAATTATATTCAGAAGTGTTGTAATACAACTATTTTAAATAGGAAAGAACTCTTCTTTGCTGTTAATAATTACTTTCTCTCCTTTTTTTTAAATTCCCAATACTGGAGATTGAGCCCAGGGCTGTGCCACCCAGAAGGCACACCCCCAGCCCCTCTTCTAACTTTATTTTTGATTTTGAGACAGGGTCTCACGAAGTGGCTGAGGCTGGCCTTCAGTTTGAGTCTCCTGCCTCAGCCTCCTGATTTACTGAGGCTGCAGGCATGTGTCACCATACTGGTAACGGTCTGCTCCTCACCAAGCACATGCTAAGTGCCCGATCTTACTCTCCATGTTTTACATGCAACATCCGATGATCTCCTCACATAGGCTCCACGGGAAAGCCTGCTAAGGTGTCTCCTTTACAGCAGGAAAAGCAGGATTCTTGGCAAGAGTGAGAGTCACAAGGTCACAGATCTAATAAGACCGGGTCTGGGATTCCAATCCACGTCTCCACCCCTGGCGCTCAGGCTTCCCCCGAACCCTCTTGGAAACGTGAGACCTGCCGGGAAGGCCCCAAAAGGCTGAGTCACTTTACGCAGAACAGGGACGGGGGTGGGGTGGTGTCAGAGGCAACTCCACAACCCCAGGAGGGAAACCCCAAATCCAGGGAGGACTTTTGAAGTTCTAGTTCACAGAACTCACAAAGAGAGCCGAGTAAGCACAAACGGAAACCCTTAGTTGCTAAAGCACTTCAACATCAGCCAGGGTCTTCGGCGGAGACCGCGTTAGTGAACGCGGCACTGGCCAAACTGGGTGTCCCGCTGGGCGCTGTCTCCACCCCAGGACATCCCCAGGAGGAGCCAGACAGATGAGTGACCTCGATCTTTGCAGGTCATCTAGGGGACGGGACAGGGCCGGGGAGTAAGGCCTCCCGGTTCCTGTTCTGCAAGACGTTTGCAACCCCATGACCCAGCAGGACACGTCTCCTGAGATGAGCCTTCAGTCACTGCCTTCGGGCTGGCTGTCCGCTTTTCGGAAGCTCTTTAAAACCCGTCTCACCGAGGCGCAATTCCCATAGATCATTTTCAAGCGTAGAATTCAGGGCCAAGTCGGACCTTCCTGACGTGTGTTAACGCCCACCCATCAGGTTCGAGACCTTTGCATCACGCGCAGAGGAAAACCACGTACTCCCTGCTTTCCCCTGGCCCCAGCCCCTGGCCAGCACGAGTCTTCGCTTGGTCTCTGTGGATTTGTGCAACCTGGGATTTTCATACAAATAGAGGCGGACAATCCACAGCATTCATCGGGGTGTGCGTCTAGGAGAGGGACGGCCGGGCCACGTGGCAGCTGGGATGAGCCTTCTCAGAAGTGGCTGAGCTGCCTTCCACATTGGCCGACCCGTCTTAGACTCCCGCCAGCCACCTACAAGGGTTCCCACTCCTGTTTGGTGGAGGTGGGTACCAGGGACTAAACTCAGGGGCACTCGACCACTGAGCCACCTCCCCAGCCCTATTTTGTGTTTCATTTAGAGACAGGGTCTCACCGAGTTGCTTAGGGCCTCGCTTTTGCGGAGGCTGGCTTTGAACCCACGATCCTCCTGCCTCAGCCTCCCGAGCCACTGGGATGACAGGTGTGCGACATGGCGTCTTCAACAAAGCACTCTTCACATTGGCCATGGTTACTCATGCTGGATTCCTCAGGCTCCCTGGAATCATGGTGCTGAGACCTGATGACCATCGCCATTACCCAGCAGCCCCAAGCAGCCCAGCCTGGACTCAGGGTAGATTGGAAACCGTGGTGCACTGGAAGTCAAGATTCCTGGGATCTGCTTTGGCTAGTGACAGTGCTTAAGGATGTCACTCTCTTCTCAGTACCTCGGGGAGGGTTCCCCACTGGCCCACCAACCCTCTCGCTCCCTCTTCCTGTTCCACTTCCCTCCTAGCCCTTAACACCCAGTGGGCTCTTTTGTTATACAATCAGTTCTCATTATTCACTGCTGGTGTGTGCTACATAGTGCCGTGAACGCTGAATTAGCAAATACTGAATAACTACTCCTGGGAGACACACCACATTGCTTCCTGCAAGCTCTGGTCACAGAATTTCATCCATCGGTCCACCCACAACCTTGTTTTGTGTGTGTCTCTGTTTAAAGACACCTTATTTAGCAGATGTGGTTGACTGATTGGCACTGAGCTCACCGCTTACAGCATTATAAAACAACATCCCGCATGAGGACATCTGCCACATGCATTTTCTCCATAAGACCCGTCACGGCATCCTTGCTGTTAGGAGCAGGAGTCAACACGGCAGATCTGCACTTGGACCATTTTAAACGGTGGAATCACCAACAAAAACCCCCAAAATGAGAAGAAGAAAAAAATTCACTAAATTTAAGTTGGCAAAATGGCGTCTCGCTCGCATGACAAGAGCTAAAACAAGTAGACAGCACTGTCTCACTGCACCTCAGCTGGGAATGTGTCCCCAGGAGGCTACAAGGTCTTGCCACTCTGCCCATGCCCATATTGACTGGGGGTCAATTTTAGCAAGTAGATGAAGTCACAAATGCACAATCCACAAATAGCAAGGATGGCGTGTATTTTTCTGTCTCCCTGTTTATCATCTGACTGGAATACAGCTCTAAAAAGCCAGAGGCCTTCAGCAATGCATTGCCCAGTGCCTGGCACAGAATTTGGCAGTAAATGTCTATATTCATTCATCCGTTTATGTATTTATTTATCTGCACTTATATTTTGTCTTGATGCGCAAGTCATAGCCTGCTTCAATAAACAGTCCTGAGTGCATGGGTTTGGAACGCTCATAAATTGGAGCAGCCTCCATGAATGGCACTGTTCATACCGTGTCTTCCCTTTTCCCGGGGGGATCGAACCCAAGGTCCCCTGTGGAGGCCTGCAGCCATGGACTTTACCGAAGCCTGCACGTACCACGTTTGACCTATCTGTACGCACCGTATGAAAAGTCATTTCCATCTTAACGAGTACTAATCATGCACTGCCGCCAAAACTTTGGCAGTTACGGGCAAATTTTGCTCTACCACGTGTTCCTACCATGTGGAGTGGCCCTGGTCGTGGACTGGAACCTCTATAACCATGAACCCAAGTAAACCTTTTGTCTTTTTAAGTTGATCAGCTCCAGTATTTGTTATAGTAAAGGAAAGCTGACTAGCACAGGACTGAATTAGAATTAGGTCATGAGAGTCGGGACCCCGTGGTGGGATGAGGGGCTTCCTAGGAAGAGGAAGAGGGACCTGAGCTGGCACACTGCTCTCTCTCTTCACGTCATGCCCTCCGCCATGTTGGACGCAGCAGGAAGCAGGTAGCAGCACCGGGCTCTTAGACCTCCCAGCCTCCAGAACCATGAGCCAATCGACCTGTATTTTTTATGAATCGTCCACTCTGTAGTAGCCAGTTCTAACAACAGGAAGTAGAGTAAGATGGTCATTCATTCCACAAGTCTTTATTGAGCACTTACTATGGAGCAAGGGAAGCTGCTGGAAGATGCTCGGGGGCTCACCTGGCTTGTGGCCCATAGCACTGGACGGTAACCCCTCTCCGGGACCTGCGATAACTCCCAGTATAAGACACTGGCATTTTTAAAGAGCCTACTATGTGCCAAGAGCTGTGCTAGACCTTCTGCCGCCTTTTCAGTTCTCACGGCCACGCTGGGAGCCAGAAGCTCCTTTCCAAGCTACGGAGGAGAGTCTGGGGGTTGGGCTGCATTCATCCTAAGCTACTGATCTCCTGGGTGAAAAAGGCCAATTTTAGACCCATTGATTGTCCTTATTCCCCTTTTGCAGAGGTTGATAAGGGGGAAGAGATGGAAGTTCCACTGGGCAGGACAGAGAAGGAAGAGGACGCAGGCCCTCCCGCAGAGACACCTGGGAGCAGTCGGAGCAGAAGCAAGCATGGCAAACAACACTGCCTTATTTCTGAAAGAGGAACCAAGCAAGAGCCACTGTGTTGGAGAAAACGATCTCGCGAATGGCTGACTGCAGTCAGTATTTACCGGGTCACCAGGTGCCTGGGGCTCAAGATACGAAGGAAAAAGTGACAGCGGCAGTCACCCATACGGACACTCCCTGCGTGCCAGTGCCCCTCTGAAGAGCGTGCCTGTCACCTCGGCCACTCTCCACGGAGGCAGAGCCCAAACGTTCCTCCACTTTACAGCTGACCCCACGGGCCCCGAGCCGGTGAACCTGCAAGTTCCGGGGCCTGGAATCTGGGGCTTGAGATGTCGCATCTGCAACGAGACCCCGGCTGGTCCTGATGCTGCAGGTCCCAGGATTTCATTCAGAGCCATCTGTCTGGACTCGGAGACTCAGCCGGTCAGCGCTTCCCGCAGCCCCTGGGACCAGGCTCCCAGCCCTGCATGGCTGATCGACCATTTCTTCTTGCCCCACAACGGGAGGTGCGGAGGGAAGGCGGAGAGGTCTGAGGTTTAATGAAGGCAACGCCATCAGCCAAGTCCTCCCCTGTCAATAATGGCGACCAGAGAAGACCCGGGTGGCATGATTCAAGGACACTGTGCCCAGCCAGCAGCTGCTCAGACCTTTTGGAGTCTGATTCCTGCTTCCTTGTCCCCAGGCATCCTGAGAGATGCTTCCAACCCTGTAGTCTCCCCAACCACGGCCACTGAGCAAGGCAGCCATGATGATTTCCTGGCAAAACTGAGGATCAGAGAGGTAAAGTAAGTTGGCCAAGGTCACACAGTAGGAAGAAGCCAAGCTGGGGTCTGAACCCAGGTCATTAGAACCTACATCTGGAACACTTTCTACTACATGATCTCTTCTTGTCAAGGAGCACCTGTTTCCCCCACCACCACCAGCACGTCCTCCCTGTCCCTCCCGTGGGCCAGAGCACGTTTTCGACCAGTGGAGGCCCTGGCCTCACCCATGACTCCCGTAATCAATTCTGTTCGATTCCATAAAGAGCTAGGAGCACCCGGCAGATGGAGATGCCCAGGCCCTCGCCCCTCTGGGTTCAGGGAGTCACAGAAACAGGACCGTCACAAGGGGTGCGAGGTACAGTCCACACGCAGGCACCCGGTGCGTCTGGGAGGCCGGAGGGGAGGAGACGTCACTGCTGAATCACAGCAGCCCTGGGTCCGCCCTCCCCAGCCCCAGCCGCCCGCCAGGCCCCACGTCCTCCCAAGCCCGGGCATGGCCTGCCGCCCACTCTTGGGGCCAGTGCCCAGGCGCCATCTTCAGTGGCCCTTTCCCTCCCAGCCCCAGCACGACCTGTCCATGCCACCTCCACCCATCTGTACTGCCCGTCCATGACACCCCAAATCCTACTCCATCCCATCACCCGGTCCGGGACTGCCCATGCCATCCCTCACACCTGGACATCTGCAGCAGCCTCCTCACTGGCCTCCTTGCCTCCCTTTCAGCTTCTCTACAATGAAACTGATCTTCTGTACCCATATGTCAGACCCTCCCTCTCCTACCATAAACCTCAATGACTCCCTATTACTCTCCACATCCAAATTCCTTCCTGTTGCCTACAAGTCGCTCCCTAATCAGAGCACAGCCTGCTTCTCTCCCTCCTCATCCCTGTCTGCCCCAGCCCCATCTTCTGTCTCCTGCCATGTTGAACTTCTTTCCTTCAAACACCAACTCACCTCAGGGCCTTTGCACTTGCCGTTCCTCATTTGGAAAGCTCTCCCCCCAGATCCCGTGAGGGCTGGCTTCTCGTCACGCGGTTCCTTAGCGAATATGTCACTTCTCAGGGAAACCTCCCCTGGCCTCTCAGTCACTTCCGATTATATCAAAGTTTTATTTTCTTCACAGCTCTGAGTCATTTCCTATTTATTCCTTGATGGTCTGTCTCCCCCAGCTGGAAGGCAAGGTCCGTCAAAGTGGGAACTTGGGCTATCTCCCTCCCGGAACTGCGTGTGGCACAAAATAATCTGTGGACCCTCACACGCTGAGCCAGTGACTGAAGGAGACGCTGGCAGAGGTGTCAAATAGCCCGGTGTGGCTGGGACATTCAGCCTATGGAAAGCAGACCCAGGGGTTTTCAGCCGAGGAGTCACACCACGAGGGGTCCTTTCTAGAAAGACGGGCTGCCAATCAGGGTGGCGGGCAGCATGACGGTAGGAAGAGCATTTTGGAGGCTGATGTGGAAATCTGGCAGCCACCAGGCCTGGCCAGCCCAGGACACAGGGGAGCCCAGACACACGCCCACTCGCTCAAGGAACCTTGGGCAGCACACGGTGACGGGTGAGGTGCAGAGGAGGCTGAGGAAAGGAGGCAGCAAAGAGCCCAGCCCCAGGAGGTTCTTCCCGCACACTGGCCCATGCTTTGCGCCCAGCAGAGGCAAAGGTGTTCCACCAACCACCTGTGTTCTGTGAAGGGCTGGGACGCTGGCTCACCACCCACAGGGCACCGGGCTTGGTCCCCAGGACCACAGAGAGAAGAGACCAAGCGCCAGATTGTTTAAGAACGGGGAACCTCTGCCTCCCTTCTCTCCATACCTCATTACCGAAAGATGAGCCGCCTGGCCAGAGAAAGTGATGGCTTTGTGAATAAGAGTCACTAATAAGAGGGGAGGGACCCGGCACCCCCCACAGGACGGGGCCACGCGGGTGTCAGGACAGCTCTGCAGTCAGACGGTGGTGCTGCCCACCTGCTGTGCCTGGGCGGAGCTCGGTCTGGGCGGGGCTCAGTCTGGGCGGAGCTTGATCTGGGCGGGACTTAGCCTGGGAGGGGCTCAGCCTGGGCGGAGCTTGATCTGGGCGGGACTTAGCCTGGGAGGGGCTCAGCCTGGGCGGAGCTTGACCTGGGCGGGACTTAGCCTGGGCGGGGCTCTCCTGGGCGGGGCTCAACCTGGGCGGGGCTTAGCCTGGCGGGGCTTAGCCTGGGCCTCCGTGGCCCCAAATGCAACAGAGGTGTCGCCCGAGCCCCATCTGCAGCGGTTCGTACTGGGCGGAATGGCATCCGACACGTAACCTGCCCCTGCCCGGCTGGCCGCGGGTCAGCGCTGCACCACGGGCACTATTATTAGGACTCCCCATCACACAGGTCACATGGTAGCCGCTTGGGCCCCTCGGCCGCTGCCCCTCGGCTCTGTCCCTGGGCTGACTCATCCTGCTCGCTGGCGACGGCCTGAGCGCTGGTTGGCTGCTATTTCTCCAGAGCTGGGAGATGTCATAATGCGATTGATGCGCCCAATCATAAAAATAACCAGTTATTTTGATGTGGGGTGCGTCATCCCTAAAAATAACTGGGTGCCTTGGAATCGAAGGCGCCAAGGCAAATGCAGGGTTGCATGGAGGGCGCGAGTGCACACACACACACACACACAGTCGTTTCTAGTAGGCTCAGGACACACACCAACTCTCCCACCTCATCACAGCAACAATGGCAGCATTCTATTAGAGGGCTCTGTCCAGAGAGAGGCAGCCCAGAGGGGGACAGAAGGACGCCACAGGGCCAGAGAAAGTCCCCGGTTCACCGCTTCCCCAAGCAGCAGTCAAGTCGCCCACTCCTGGCCCTGCGATGTCCCGGGACTTCACCTGCCGGGAGAGGGCGCCTTCCTAATGCCAGAGAGTTGCCCCGGGGACACATCCTTGGGTGGTGTCGCAGGAGACAGCCCCTGGTCATCCCTACGGCCTCGGGGAGTGTCCCCTGCTGTTGAAAATGCCCGGAAGAAATGCACTCCTATTGCTAGACGTGCGTTTCCTGTGAACTTCAGGAGTGTGGGCACAGGGTTGGGAAAAGAAAAAAAAAAAAAAACTCTAGATTTTTTGGGAAACAGATGAAGCCCAACTGGGCAGCAATGTCACCCTACTAGTGACATCACCCTGGCCTCTCCCTATGGACACTAGCTCAGTCTTCTGGAAAGGGACACTGCCTTTGCCCGCAGAGCTCAGCCTTCCAAGCAGAACCAGCTGGACCACCTGGGAGACACAACGAGTTCCAGGCCAGACGGTCCAGGACTCTCTGGAGGGACCTGGAACATTCCCCAGGGCCCCTGCCTCCCAGAGAGAAAATTTTGCCTCCAAGATGCGGGGACAAAGGAGACTCCAGCTTCCCGGCAGGAGGGCAAGGGGTGAGGAGTGAGCAGAGGATGGAGTCAAGAGGCTTCAATGAACACGAGCATAGCGTCTGTGGGCCGGGTGGTGGGAGTCTCGCTTTCCTTGTCTGTAAATTGGGGAGAGTCCCATCCGCCTAAGAGGGTGACGGCGAGTGCTAAATGAGATGGTACTGGGCCTTCACATGCCAGCATATAATAAAAAAAGAAGAGACAAATGGTCACAGTGGTCATCATCCTTAGACAAAAGTGAAAACGTGGAAGGGATCTAAGCACCCGTCGATAACAAAGCCCGCGAGACGCTGCTGAGAATTCCTAGTGATGCTCGCACCCAAGTCAACTTCCCCACATGGCGCAGCGAGTGTCTTGCACTGTCAAACCAGCCTAGATTCAGATCCTTAGCAGGCGTGTATCCACGGATACCACGTGGAGCCCGTTCCCAGCGCAGGACAGACGGAGAGGTCCTCACCATGTTCCAGGAGGGGCTGGCAAGATGCAATTTCCACGCACAGACCTGCTGCTTGGCCTCCGGTGCCCGACCACCCTGCTAGGCAGGGGGATCAGCCCGGAGTCCTTTACCCCGACGCGCACGCACTAAACCGGCTTCTTTATTGACCACGTGCCTGCGTGTGTCAAGCTTGGGATGGGAACCTGGGAACCACGACTGGGGACACCATCATCCCAGCCCCTCCCTACTCCCCAGAGCTCACTGAGTGACCCTGAAGACATGCAGAGCTCAACACAGTCAACGCGGGACTCAGCAACACCACCCCCCAAAGCAAAAACAGGTGTGCCAACAAAGCCTGGCATAGGAATGTTAGCAGCAGCATTCACAGTAAAGATGAGTGAACAACATGCAGTCTATCCATGCAATGGAGTATTACTCAGCCATGAAAAGGAAGGTGTCTCCCACCATGCTACAGCACAGATGAACTCGGAAAACATGATGCCCGGTAAAAGAAAGCAGATGCAAGAGGCCACGCGTTGCATGATTCTAGTCACGTGAAATATCTGCAAGAGGAAAATCCCTAGGCAGGGGAAGGAGATGAGCAGTTCCCGTTGGCAGGGACAGGCCAATGGGAGTGACCGCTCACTGTGCACAGGGGTCTATTTGGGGTGATGAATCAATTTTGTAAATACATAGCAGTGATGGTCATATGACATTCCGAATGCACTTACTGCCCTTGAAATCATGCACTTAAAATGATCAAAATGGCAAATTTTATGTCGTATACATTTTACCGTAGTAAAAAAATTAACTGGGCCTTGTGGTGCACACCTGTAATCCCAGCAGCTCAGGAGGCTGAGGCAGCAGGTTGCTGAGTTCAAAGCCAGCCTCAGCAACTTAGCGAAGCCCCTAAGCAACTCAGTGAGACCCTGACTCTAAATAAAATATAAAATGAACTGGAGATGTGGCTCAGTGGTTAAGCACCCTTGGGTTCAATTCCTGGTACAAAAAAAAAAAAAAAAAAAAATTAAAGACCACAGATGATGAGCTGTCATGGGCCTTATTCTTTCTAAATGCAAAATGCAGAGGATCAGAATCAGGAATCAAGCAGACTGGTGTCTGCACATCTGTACTGCTACTCTCAAGCTGTGTGACCTGGGACAAGTCACTTAACTTCTCTGAGTTTGTTTTCTAATCTATAATAGTAGCTACTACTGGGGGTTGTCGTGAGCATAACAGATGTCTCTTAAGATGTCCTCTGGGTGTTGCTTCTGAGTCCCCAGGTACAGCCATCGTCACTGAATAATTGTCTCCACTGTCATCCTACGGGCATCTCAGGCTGAGCACTAATGGGGGACAGCCTTTTTGGAAGACCCTCAGGCACGTACAGTCCCCAACGCCAGCTGTGATGAGCCTGCTCTCGGGGTGACGGCTCACCTCTGGCAGAAAGCTCCAGGCTCAGTGGGAACAAGGGACCAAGGGAGCCGTGGCTGAGGATGCCGAGGAGGGAGGGAGCCTGGGTCCAAACCCACAGGGCTGGGTTCTGATTGGGCCTTTTTCTGACTGTCCTGCCCTGCAGAGTCCAAAAGTCCAGAGTCACAGAGGCCTGGGTGCTTGTCATCGAGGGCAAAGGAGCCTGGGCAGCTGGGGAGGCCGAGCCAGTAGCCACTCAGGTGGAGCAAAGCGGACTCTGCTGGGAGGGAGCAGCGGGTAGGGAGCAGCAGGTAGGGAGGCCGGGAGGCAGGAGGCACCTGTGGCCCGAGGAGGCAGACCAGGAACTGGCCCGGGATTCCTGAGAGGCCCCAGAGCTGAAGAGCCGTGTGTGGTCGGGGCGCCTCACACAGAAACTGGCCCCTCAGAAAAGGGCGACCAGGAAGGAAGCAGAAGGGTGTGGGATATGTTTGCAAAGGGCTGGTGAAGGAGCCACCCCAGGCCATGGAAATGCAGGCAAGTATGAGTGTCCTGTTGCTGCCGTAACAAGCGACCTCAGCCTCGTGGCTTAATACCACGCTGGCAGAGGGCAGAGGGCAGAACGGATCTTACTGGACTAACATCAAGGCGCCCAAAGACCTGTACTCCTTCTAGAATTCTAAGGAAGGATCCCTCTCCTTGTCTCTTCCGGCCTCTAGAAGCCCCTGCAGACCCTGCTCCTGGCCCCTCCTGCGGCTCCCAAGCCGGCTGCAAAGCATCCTCCACCCTCTCTCTCTCAGACTCCGGCTCACGGGTGGCCTTCCTCCTTCCCTTACGAGGATCCTCATGATGACTTGGGCCCACCCACCACGAGCCACACCGCCTCACATCTCAGGGTCTCTCGTTTGATCACGTCGGCAAAGTCCCCGTGCTGTGCAAGGAAAGCAATCCCAGGCTCTGGGATTTGGAGGCCACCCTCCTGCCCAATGCACCAAGGACCTTCCCATCTCCTCCATGAGCCTCAGTGTTTTTCCTCTGTCAAATGGGATCATGGCACAGCGCCGGCCTCCTGGGCTTCCTCGAGGATGAGAGAGGGACTGGATCGGGATTGACTGAGTTGAAACCCCGGGATGAGCAGGTGGGGCCAGGCAGGGTCCATCCCTCACTGCCTGGCTTCTGTGCTCTACCAACCGCGCCCCAGGCGGCCGCTGACGTCGTGGGAATCGGGCTCCCCACACACCTCGTCTGAGCCTGAGGCTCAGGAGGGAGGGAGCTGCAGCCCCGCTCTGACAGGAGGGGATCATTCTTCATATAAAAGTGAAAAATGGATCTTCACGCCCCTGGGCCCGGGAGCCGATGGGATTCTCGAGGCAGGCTTCACGACGCGTCTCTTTGCCATTTGACTGAT
This sequence comes from Sciurus vulgaris, assembly GCF_902686455.1. Classification (NCBI taxonomy): domain Eukaryota; kingdom Metazoa; phylum Chordata; class Mammalia; order Rodentia; family Sciuridae; genus Sciurus; species Sciurus vulgaris. The sequence goes on along the minus strand of NC_136468.1, from coordinate 140,153,984 downwards.
AATTGCATTCTGAAGCCAGGATTGATAAATGGCCCGTGCTTTTGCCATTACTGGGTGTTTACCTGATCCATTTGATGAATATTAATTCACAAAGAAAATGTTTCCATTCCTGAAGCAATTCCTGGGCCCAACGACCCTCTCCCCCTTCCTTCCCTCCCGGTGCCGGCCCAAGCGATGTAGAGTTATGTAATAACGAGCCCCTGTCAGCGTGATTTATTGGGCAGGAAAACAAAGAGGGAGGAGACTTCCATGTCCCTTCATTAGGCAGCCCCTGGGGGAGGAACACAGCGTTCCTTTCCAGAGCCGGAGCGACGTGGAGAGGTGGCGTCTCAAGGCCAGAGACGAGAGAGTTTCGGACAACATCTGTTGGCTTTTGGTCAAGGTCGTTGCAAGAGCAGCAACCTGGATGTCTCCTGTGCACCAGCTGAGGAGCTTATCTAAAAGAGGGTGACATGCACAGCCGCGATCTATACCCTCTGGACAGGCATTTAACCCCCGGTACAAATTTGTGAGACAGAATCCACCGCTGTGCCCATTCTACAGATGAGCACACCCAGAGGTCAAGATCACACTCTAGACACAGCAGAAGGGCACCCGGCACCAAAGTCTGACAGCCCCAGACGGTTCTCTTTCCCCCAGCCCTGGGCCCGCCAAGCCCAGCCCGGGGACTAGCTGCCTAATTTTCTAAATGAGGTTTATTAGAACTCGTCAAGCTGGTTCGTGGGTGGACCGTTTATGGTGGTTCTGAAGCCTCACTATTTACTACCTAGGCTGAGAGGAAAAGGTGGCAGACCCCGGGCTGTGTTATCTGCCAGCAAGTTTACGATCCACGGAATATCCCAAGAGCTCAGTAAGTGGTAGTGACATAATAATGATGGAGCCCGGGCACAGAGGCGCACACCTGTAGTCCCCAGCAGCTCGGGAGGCTGAGGCAGGAGGAGTCGCGAGTTCAAAGCAGCCTCAGCAATGGTGAGCACTAAGCAACTCAGTGAGACCCTGTCTCTAAATAAAATGGAAAAAAGGGCTGGGATATAGCTCGGTGGTCGAGTGCTCCTGAGATTAATCCCTGGGACCCTAAAAATAAAATAAAAAATAATAATGATGATGATCATTTCAATTTGTTCAATGGATCACTCGCATGTTATAAATGTTCATCATGTGGGCTTTTGCTGTCTGCATTTGACTGTTATTATCACACTGATTTTTACCATCTTTACCTCCTTGAGGAAGACAGGGAAGTCCTTCTGGCCCTGCCTCCCCATTAAGGAACCAACCAGCCTTCAAGATAATAAGCGTTGGGTTTCTTGAAGCAGATCCAAAGATCCTTCAACATATTTAATAATAATGTAACTCTTTGAGTGTTTCAAGGCTCTTAATGAGAATTTAAATTGGAACCGCATCCTTCCACAAGCTCTTCAGAAAAAAAATATGTAAGCAGCTCTCCTTCCATCAAGTGCAAGTCCAGGGATGCCCAAAGACACCCGGATGGGAAAGGTCAAGTTGTTTGTCAGGCAAGACCAGGGCGAGAAGACTCACACATTTGGGGGAATCTTCAGACATCTTTCCTGGCTACCCACCGCCAATCTGCAGCCTTGGAAGCCGCAAGAGACCTCCTGGGCTCTAGGTAGGGTGAACGCAGGACGGTACTGGATAAGCTGGGGGGTTCCAAGGACACAAGACTCTCGAAGCTAAAAGCAAGAACATGCAGCCGGGACCTGCCCCAGGACACTGGGTATTCAGCAGCAGAGAGGGAACCCAGCTGGGGTCAACCACAGAGCTCTCCCTGCAGAGACCCTTCACACGTTTTCATGGACCAGTCTGGCGATGCTGAATCTGGACTCAGTGTGACCAGGTCATCAGCAGGCCCTCTTGGACCACAGTCATGTTGTTAGACATGGGAAGGGTCAGGCAGAGAGCAGAAACTCTGAGCTCCCCTCTTGCTACTTGGAATCAGCGTGGGCAAGTCGCCCCAGCCTCTGAGCCTCAGTTTCTTCATCTGTCAATAGGGACAACGAAAACTGCTGCTTCCTCACTGGGATTAAATGAGTTGAAAACCAAGCAGAGCCCAGAGCCCAGGGGACAGAGCCGGCCCCACAGAGCTGTGCTTTAAAATCTCTGAACTTGAATGTTACCCATAATGATTTATGTGTGTTTTCAACCCTGGCAAAGGGAGGTCCCTGGGCCAGCAGCATCGGCATCCCTGGGGTCCTGGCTAGAAATGCTGATTCTAATGCCCCATCTCAGATAAGCTGGATATAAATTTTCATGGAAGGATGATTCCCAGGTGATTCAGGTGTACATGAAAGTATGGGCCACCCCCCACCACTGAGCTGCACCCCCAGGCAGGAACACTGTTTTAAACAGCAGGTAATGTTTCCTGAAGCTAGCATGGGTAGCACGCCGCAGGTGAGGGGCCCCTGGGCTGGATCACGGGATTTCAGAGACACCTGCTCTGGCCCCTTAGATGCTCATGGGCTGCACCTTCCAATCCCCAGCTTCCATCCCCAGATGCATGCGGCTAGAATCTTCCAGAGAGCTTTTAGAAGTCCTGGTGCCCACAGAAAGACAAACACCGGCACCTGCTTTCCTTTAGCGGAGGAAGGTCAAAAAACAAAGTTGATGTCTTAGAAGTGGAGAACAGTGGTTCTCAGGGCCGAAAGGGAGTGGAGGAGGAGGGTGGAGAGAAGAGGGTGGGGGCCAGGCTGCGGAAGGACAGGAAGAACACCTCTGGTGCTCCACAGCACAGACAGGTATCAGGGCAGCAGCAAGGAACCACAGCTTTCAAAACAGCTTGCGGAGAGCTTTCCCAGCACAAGAAACAGTAGGTGTCTGAGGCAATGGACATGTCAATCATCTTGGTCTGACCTTGACATGTTGTATCCAAGTATTCACAGGGGTGCTCTCCTCCCTCGGTATGTGCAATTAATATATGCTCATTAAAATTTTAAATAAATACATGTTTTAAAATTTAAAACAAAACGTGAATCCTGATGTCCCGACCAATTAGATCAGCTCTGGGGTGGAGCCCTGACTCGCTGTTCTAATCTAGACCGGATCGTAGAATCTTCCAGGGCTCCGCCATTTCCCTCTGGGTTGGAGTAGACAGACTAAGGACCTTAAGAACATTATTTTTTTTTTTTTTTTTTTTTTTTTTTTTTTTTTGCGGTGCTGAGGATCGAACCCAGGGCTTTATGCTTGCGAGGCGAGCACTCTACCAACTGAGCTATCTCCCCAGCCCAAGAACATTATTTTTTAAACAAAGTTCCATAACATGAAAGTCTCACAAGTCACACACCTGTAATCCCAGAGGCTTGGGAGGCTGAGGCAGGAGGATTGCAAGCTCAAAGTCAGCCTCGGCAACTTAGTGAGGCCCTAAGCAACTCAGGAAGACTCTGTCTCTAAATAAAATACCAAAAGGGCTGGGGATGTAGCTCAGTGGTGAAGCAACCCCTGGATTCAATCCCTGGTACCAAAAAAAAAAAAAAAAAAAAAAAATGGAATTATATTCAGAAGTGCTGTAATACAACTATTTTAAATAGGAAAGAACTCTTCTTTGCTGTTAATAATTACTTTCTCTCCTTTTTTTTTTTTTAATTCCCAATACTGGAGATTGAACCCAGGGCTGTGCCACCCCGAAGGCACACCCCCAGCCCCTCTTTTAACTTTATTTTTGATTTTGAGACAGGTCTCACGAAGTGGCTGAGGCTGGCCTTCAGTTTGAGTCTCCTGCCTCAGCCTCCTGATTTACTGAGGCTGCAGGCATGTGTCACTGTACTGGTAACGGTTTGCTCCTCCGTTTGGGGCAAGCACCAGGGTGGCACTTACATTCACCTCCACCTCGAGCTAGTCCCCAGACACCCCAAGGAAACCGGTGCCCTTTAAACGCTCTGCTGACACCTCCCCCGGCGCGGGCGACACCCATCAGCTCTCCTCTCTGTGGATCGGCTCCTGTGGGACATTTCACTGAAACGGAGCCCCACACTCGGTGGCCGCCCGCGTCCGGCTCTCTCGTTCAGCCGATGTCTCCGGAGCTGGGCCACCACGGGCCGGCATGGGCACCCTGTCTGAGTCACTTTCGGACACCAGCGTGCTGTGACTGGGAACTGGGACGCACCCCTGCCCAGGCTTAAGGGCGTGGCTGGGCGGCTCTCCTGACACCTGTCCCCTCCCCCTGTCAGGCCCCATTACGGAGGGACCAGAGTAAAATCACACACGCCTCTTCTGCACGGGCAGGGACCTGGTCGGGGAGCAGCCCTGACACCTCCTTTTCACGGTGGGGAATCTGCGACCCCAAGGGGCAGCTGATGAGGCCCGACGGGGAGGGAAGCTGAGCGGGGAGACAGCCTCACTCCCACCCGCACCTGCTCCAGGAGTAAAATTGGGAGAAATCGGAGCAGGCGGCCCCCAGGTCACCGGGGAAACCAGGTCTGTTTCAGAAATGCACTAGAGTGTCACCCTCGCCCCTGAGGACTGCAGAGCAAGCGCCCACGGGTTCTGTGGGAAAGAGACCCGCCCGCTCCAAGTTAGAGTCCCTGACTCTCAGTTCCCCCTTCTGGAGACGTTCTGAGCAAGTTTACTAATTAAAGGCTCTGAGAAGTCCCGCAGGAAAGAAACGACTCGTTGAATAAGTCTGATCAGGGAAAATATTTTGGGGTGGGGGTACTTCGCCTACAAATGCATCTTAGAGGTCCCTACACCTTGGCTTTTTCTTTGTTTGACCAGTGTCTGTTAAGGACCTATCACGTGAGGGGTGCTATCTGAGGGACTGAGGATGTGGTGGCGGAAAAGATCCTCTTCATCCCTGCACTCAAAGCATGTGTGTACATCCTCACAGGTGACAAGAGATAATAAAATTAATATGCAATCAAGAATAACAGCCCCCGGAATGCAATCTTTCAGTGCCCGGCTCAGAGCCCTCTCGCTTGAGACCTCGCCAGCCCCGCCCTCAGAAGCCGACGTCGCCCTCTGATTTTCTGCAATACTACGTGTCCCCAAGGTAGTTAATAGTGTTCTGTCCACAACGGCTCCCACATAATCAGCTTGAACTTTCACGGACCCCCTGGACAGCGATGTGCCAGGTTGTGTCTTGTGTCCTCAGCCACCGTGGCAAGCTCCAAGAAAGGAAAGGGTCTCCGTATTTCTCTCCCCCGAGATTCCTGCTGTGTGAAGTTCACAGATGCAATTTCATTTCCTTTGGTCCCTCTGGGGGGATTATAGTGAATCTTGATTACATACATGGTCTTGTCCTTGGGGGGCCCCCCAGACCTACCAAAGCAGAGCCACAGAGGTGAAGCCCAGAAATCCATAGTTTATGGTGGGTTCAGGGATTGAACCCAGGGGCGCTTAACCACTGGGCCACATCCCCAGCTCTTTTTATGTTTTATTTAGACACAGGGTCTCACTAAGTTGCTTAGAGACCTCACTAAGTTGCTGAGGCTGGCTTTGAACTCACAATCCTCCTGCCTCAGCCTCTTGAGTTGCTGGGATTACACGTCTGTGCCACCACCCCCAGTTGGAATCCATATTTTTGCAAGCACTCCAGGTGATTCTTAGGCAAGATCAAGTTTGACATCCTCTAGCCTACAGTTATATATTTCTACTTTATAGAGTCTGGGATCAAATCCCAGGTCCAAACTTTCTTAGCTCTGTGACCATGGGAGAATTACTTACCCCTCTTTCGACCTCAGTTTCCTCATCTCTAAAATGGGAATAATCATAGTGACTACTTTAAAGAGTTAACCTGAGCATCCACAAGCGTTTTCTTTGGAGCCCAGAGCCCAGACTTGGCTGGCAGGGATTACTACTTACTACCATGATGACTGTAATGTATAAAGCTGCTCCCCCGCCCATCAGGTGCAGTCATTTTCCCGCCTCCCAACCAACTTGTCAATCTGTGAACATCCTAGCTAGCTATTGGTTCATCGGTCAGCTTGCAAGTGTCCTTCTCCGATATTGGTCCCCTGTTAGCCCGGCGGAATTCAACTGTTTTGCTGTAGCTTCCCCCGCCATCTTTCCCATCCTTCTGTCTGTCCTACTCACCTTTTCTCTATCCTCCTGGCTTTCCACTCTCTCTAGCGCGTGCCCTTTCTTTTCCTTTCTCTTTTCCTCTCATTTTCTCTCTTACCCTGCAGGGAGACACTCTGTTTGCTTAATAAACTCCCATATGTGATTTCCCGTGTCCAGCGTGGTTTCGTGGGATTCCTTAGAATGACCTAGAACACAGCTTGTCTACCAAGCTGCCGCTCCAACGGGGCTCCTTCCCAGCCACCTCCTACCCTCTCCTCCTGTCCCTGCCCTCCACCTGCTGAACTCCTCTCAGAGCCTCGTGCAAACCTGGTCCACTTGCTAAACACAAAAGGCATCTCTCTTCCCTCCTAGGCCCAGGGCTAGACAACATTTCCCAGCCTCCTCTGCGGTGAAGGCCCTGGCCAGGGGAACATGGATGGCAGCAAGGCAGAGCCCTGCCGAGTCTGGCCAGAGAATCCTCCCGGGATCTGGCCAGTCCACCCCCAGGTGTCAATATCCAGGGTGTGGTGGCTGCCCCACACTGGAGGTGGCGGAACCTCGGTCCTGGTTCCACAGGGACCCCCGGGGCAGAGTCCTGTCCCTACCTCCAACTGTGCGTACCCTTAGGGGGGTCAGTCATATGTGCTGTTCCCTCCCCCCCAGAAGTTTCCTCCAAGCTCTTGGCTTCTCCCCACTGTCCTCACCTCGACCCCTTCCCAGCTGCCACTCTGTGGGCTCTGTCTGAGTCGCTCTTGGTTGCTGGGCAGGGTGGGGCTGAGCAAACCTCCCCGGCCTCCAAACTCTCCTAGAAAAACTCCCACCTCCCAAACGTGGCAACCAAAATTGACTCCTGGGGCCAAATGTCCCGGGGGGCAGGGAGCAGGGGACTCGCTGATCTCTACAAATGTCACCTCTCAAGAGAGCTTCCTGGCCACCCAACCTCAAATTTTCCCCCTGGCCTCCAGGATACACCCAAGGGCCCCGCTGGCCCTGGTCCCCGGGTCCCGCGCACGAACTGGACTTGACGGGCAGGTCTTCGCCACTGTGCTCTCTGCTTTGCGGCTCATGCCCAGCCTAGTACCCGGCTCCCTGTAGGGGCTGCATAAATCTTGCTGAACAGGGCCTGGAAGCCTGCTGGGCACTGAGTGAGATGGGAGGATGGAACTCAGGGGAGGGACCGCGTGGCTGGGCTCCCAATGGCTGAGTGATTCAGAAAGAAGACAGCAACTCAGGCGGCTGGGGAGAAGGGCGAGAGCAGGTTTTGCAGACTGTGGGCTTGCGTGACATACGATCACATCGCTCCCTCAGTAGCAGCGCCCAGCTGGGAGGAAGTGGACTCCGGGCTGAGCCTCTGCAGAGGCCACTGGGCTTCAAGGACTGGCCAGCAGTGAGCTGCTGACCCACGGACCCTAACAAACAAGTGGGGTTTTAGCCTCCCTGCAGTTGGACAATAAACAAGAGTCCAGAGAATTCGCCAGCGGTGGCGCTTCTGTCAACTGCCAGTCGAATATGAAATGAACCTCTCTCTCCATTTCAAAGGTGACAACCGACTTGCGGATTAATCTGTCACTTCCCAGTCCCTCTCCTAACAGTCCCAGAACACGCAGAAGCAGCCAAGGAAAGCGGGTTTCAACTGTCGGGCCATCCCAGACCATCCATGGGTCTGGGTTGGGTGTTGTTTCGGGGGTAGTATTTGGGCTCCTTTGAGCAAAGGGAAATATAAGTGAAATAAATGAGGAAAGCAGGTGAGCTTCGCAAAACAGAGCTAGAAATAAATGCATCCGTTAGAAAGATGGCCGTGAACCCAAATTAATCACAACGTGCGTGATGTGTTTCAGAGTGTCAAACTTGAAACGTGGGTGTCTCGTTACCTCTGTCTTTTTTTTTTTTTTCTTTTATTCTTGTTTCCTGCCTTCCAACCAATGCCTGGGTCTCAGATGGAACCCGCACGGAACAGAAGCATCCCAGGTTCCAGACACGGCGCACGGCGCGGCTCATGGGAGGCCATTCCTCCATGGGGAGCTGCGACCTCCGCCCTCCTGGCCCTGCTCTGTCCCTACGCCTACAAGGCACAGCCACCTCCACCACGGGACCGCCCTTCTCATATGTGACAACAGGGTGCGATTTGTCTGCCCCGATTTCTGCTTCGGGGTTGAAGACCACCCGCTCCTTCAACCCATTCTGGAAGGGAAGCCGCTTGGGGGGATTTGTCCAGCAGCAATCAGCAACATCTGAGGATCCGTTAGGAATGTGGATTCCCTGGCCCCACCCCAGACCTACCGAGTCAGAAATTCTGAGAGTGAAGCCCCACTATCTGCTTTTACCAGCCCTCTGGGCTCCTGCTGCACATCCAACCTCTGTGCCATGGTTTGTGAGTCCTCCAAGGGTTTGTGTGGGAACTTGGTCCTCAGGATGGCAATATAAAGAGGTGGTGGGGCCTTTAAGAGGTGGGGCCTAGGGACAGCCATGTAATGGCTCCTCCCCTGCCTTGCTCTGGCCTCCCGGAACACCACGTGACCTCTCTCTCTCACCTGTGATTGTTCCCCCATGATGCTGTGTGATGCAACCAAGGCTGGCACCATGCTGTTGGACCTTTCAAGCCTCAGAACTGTGAGCGCAACAAACCTCTTTTTCTATAAGTTACCCAGCCTCAGATACTCTTCGTTATAGTAACAGAAACAGACTAACACACTCTGTCTTGGCTTCCTCTCTATAAAACGGAGCTCCTAAAAGCGTTTGCATCACAGAGTGACTAAGGAACCAGTGGGATCTGATGTGACAGGGTTTTTTTTGGAAGCCTGGGAAGGTCAGGAAAAGGCAGTAGTCCTCACGGTGCTGGCACTATTTAGGACGGTTTTTGGCAGCTACAGAGAGGATGTGTCCTAGGACTTGGTACAGCTCTACGTAGATTCCCCTGCTCAGAAGGGGAGATGGTTAGAAGGCCCAGGCACCTAGAAGCTCACAACCCTGCCTGCTGCCTAGAAACTCAGGAACAGCCTGGTGATTCTCACCTCCCTCTTTTATCAGGCCTCCTTGAGAAGGCCAGTGATAGCCCCTGCTGGTGGGTTGGACCACGGGGCCTCAGCTCAGGGGGCGGGAGGATCTTGATGGAGGATTCCTGTTGTTGGAAAGGTCAAAGCCCTCAACAAGAACCGAAGGTTTTTGTCTGGGCTCATTGGCACCCAACACCAATACCCCCATTGAGACGCCCTGGTTCTGTGCTACGCAGGAGGAAATACCACACCACATCGGCCTGCTGAGCGCAGACATGCAGGCTGCACGAACAGAGACGGGCCACCATGGAGTATAGAGCACAAAATCAAAGACGACGACATGTCACCTTATCAATATTGAGGGCTGGGGTATATACATCAATGACAGAGCCCATGCCCAGCATGCCTGAGGCCCTGCGTTCAACCCCCAGAACCAAAAATAAAGAAAGACATTGGTTTTTATACAGAGAACACATTGCAATAATTCTACTTTGGATACATGGGTTCCATAAACAGCACCCAAAGGAACACCACCCATTGACTTTCAATGCAGGTACTAGGAAAAAAATGTAAACTTCCATTACACATCCACTGGGGAGCTGGTCTAGACAGTGGAGTCCAGATGGGAGGCCAGGGAAGCCTCCTCTTGAGTCACTGCCATGAGCTCCACACGCCAAATGGCCCTACATCCTCAGTATCTTGCCTGAACCATCACTTACCAGCTAAGAGGGGCCCGGAGCGTGGGAGGTGGAGAGAGGGAGGGCAGACGCTGCTATTTTCACTATGACAACCCAGCTCCAAACACCAAGTCACAGCCAAAGGGCAGAGGCATCTCCACACACCCCACCATACCTAAAAGAAGTTCCCTCCTGAACGGGTGTCTCCAGTGTTTCAGCAGAATTGTTGCTCTAGAGAAGCTCCATTCAGAGGCCTCTGGGAAGCATGTGCAGGCAAGAAAGGGAATCTACCTTCAGTGCCTTGAGCTCGCCACCGCAGATCCCTGCAAGTGTGAGAGTCCCACAAACCATCTGCACTTGATCACTCAGGTGCGTGTTCAGACAGGCAGATTTCCTCAGACTGTCTAAACAAAAATCTATGAGGAAAAAATATTCGCTACATATATCACAAAAAAAAGGCCAATTTCCTAATAAGTAAGGCTCTTAGACGAATCAATAAAAAGATACAATGGGCAAAGGATATGGGCACGGGGTTCTCAGAAAGGGAATATGAATGTCATAAACTTTATGAGAACACACTCAACCCTCAGAACAGAGAAGGCTCATAAAAGTGAGGAAAGACCACTCTTATAGACGTGACCATGGAGGTCAGTTTGGCAATTGCTATCTACAGTAAGATGCACGAGCCCTCTGACCCAGCGACTTACAAACTCCACTCTAGGTGTGCAATGCATGTATAAAAACATATCCACTAAGCTGCATTTGTCACAGAAAAGGAGTGCAGACAACCTCGGAGCCCATGGCTGGGAGGCCAGGTAAAGCAAAATCGGGACCATTTCACAATTAAACAGTAGGAGTCCAGGAAAAGGATCAAGACAGCGCGTAGATGCTCCTACAGAACAGTCTCCAAGACACATGGATAAGAAGGGGGAGAGCATGCAGAATAGCGTGTATAGCCAGCTCCATGTGCATGAAAACCAGAGAATATTTATGACGTTCATTTGTTTACTAATGTACTGAGCGTGACCCCAGGCTAGGTATTTGGCTAGATGCTCAGCATACTGCAATAAACAAAACAGACAAAAAATCAGGGAGCTTCACACCAAGGGGGTGGAAGTATTAAGTAAACAGAGTCATAAGTACTCTGGGAAAAAAATAGTAAGGTCGAGGAGGTATAGGGAATGGAGGAAGAGGACAGGGTTGCAGCTGAAGCAAGAAGCCAGGGAAGGCCACCTCAAAAACCAAAAAGGACGGTGGAAGTGATATCAGAGACTTAGGCTAGACTGCAAGAACATCATGCACCCCCTCCCCTATTCCATCGGCTCTTCCACGGTGGGAACCCAGCACCATGCTGTGAGGAAGCCCAAGCAGCCACCTGGAGTCCAGCGGGGCCCCCGCTAAGACTCCAAGCCAACAGCCACACCCACCTCCAGACACCCTGTGCCAGCGAGCTTCTCAATGACTCCAGCCCCCAGACCCCCACAGAGCAGTGGCCACACCAACCACTGTGTCCGGTCCCCAGTGCTGACCCCCAGAAGCTGTGCATGTAACACAGCGGTTGCTGCTGGACACTGCTTGAGCTGGCGTGGAATGTAACTGAACAGCCACACCGTCCCGCAGTATCCGTGATCTGGCCCTGCCTTAGTCATCAGGGAACCCTTGGACCACAGTGTCTCCCCTGCACACAGGGTCACCTCGCAGAGACTGGCAAGCAGGACAGCTGCCTTGGCAGAGTGCTTCCCAGGGCTGGGAGCTGAGCTGGCATTGCTTGAGTTAATGCACTTGAGCCCCCTGTGCACAGGAGGACCCCACTTTACAGATACGAGGCCCAGAGAGACAAAGCAGGTTCATCCCACCAGCTCATAAATGGCAGAGAGAGCAGGAATCTCACCCCCGAGCTGTCCGTGTGGATTTGTGGCCCACACACCAAACCCTGGCACAGCATGGCAGGAGAGGAGGCCACGAGAGGAGGCCACAGGAAGATCAATGCCCAGAGGGGCGCCTCTCCGTGTGCCAGACCCCAGAGAAGGAGGCACCTTCGCCAAACCTCGCCAGGAACCCCAGAAGCCGGCTTTCGAGCAAGTTCAACTAGTATTCAGGAAGAAGTCTCGAGAGCGGCTGAAACCCTCCCCAGCCTTCCCGGGTGAAACCGTCTTCCCTGGAAAAAGAAGGCCCCCCAGGCTTGCTGTCCGTTCACATCTGAATCGTGAAAACACTCCAGCGAAACTTCATCAGGCCACGAGCGACAGGCGGCGTGAGCTGCTCTCCCTCGTCCCCTGCCTCGTCCCCAGGTGGAAACTGCCTTGGGAGATCAGATGGCTCCAGGTGACAGCTCGGTAAGTGAGAGGAACCGAGGGACACTTGTTCTGGGCCACTGACCCCCACTTTGCACCTGGGAGCGGGTGCGCCACTCCTAGGGGACGGGCCCCCACCCAGGGTCTGGCTCGCGGGTCTCACATTGCTGATCTCCAGCCCCTGGCCCCATATTGATCAAGGAAAGCCTTGATAAGACCAGGCTGCTCACCGGACCTGGCTAGACCTCAGGGGGCCGTCCCTTCTCCCTGCGGGAGCCGGGGCCTCACCCACCCGCCCGCTCTGCTGGAGATGTCCCTCAGCTCCGCCAAAACAAGGGTGGAGCAGAAAGGGGTGAAAGAGTGACCTCTGGGGTCACAGCATCAGAAACAGATCCCAGTGTCCCCGTATGGCCTTGGGAAGAGTTCCTACCTACTGCATCTTAATTTCCTCACCTGGGACACAGGGACCATAGTCGAGGCTGGTGACTACCACCAAGGCCTCTGAGGGTTGGCATTGGCTGTGTGACCTGGGGCAAATCGCTTAACCTCTCTGTGTCTCCACTTTTCATCTGTAGAGCAGGAATCATAAAAATACCTGCCTCCTCGTGGTGCCTGAGAATCAGGTGGGCTTGGGGACGTAAATGATTCACAACAGTCTTCACGTAGCGTGGGCTGCACAGGGTCAGCGCTGACGTGCCTGTTCCAATCTTCACGGGGAGAATTAAATGAAGGACACCTGCTAGTGGTGGCACGGGCTGCCCCTTGGGGTCCCTTCCAGGAACGTCCTGGGTGGCGCTGCTCCACGGAGGTGAAAGTTGTTTCTCCCCCGGCCTTGATCCGCCGAAGTGCCCCTGGCTGCAGGAGGGACAAGGACCCCCACCAGCAGCGCTGGATTGGGCAGGAACACGGGCAACCAGGGAGCCGGCAGAGAATCGGGCACTCCCCCAAGGGCCTGCTGGCCACGGCTCCAAGATCAGGCCCGTCATCAGCTCGCAGGGAACCACCCCCAGCCCCCGGGCGGGCAGCAGTATTTCCTGCATCACGCGAGGTCAGGGCTGGCTCCGTCCAGGTCCCCACTGGGGTCAGAAGAGTTAGCATCGCCCAGTGAGCCGTCGAGAAGGAGCCTGCGGTCAGGAAGGAGAGAGCGAAAGAGATGCAGGCTGAGGCGCTGGCCGGGGACAGCTGCACCCAGCGGCCAGGCTGGACACCGTGGGAGAAGAAGCCAGCGTGGAAGGGGGTTGATGTCCCCAGGAGGGAGCTCCCCGTGGCTGCAGGTGGTCCTGACAGGCAGCTGCCCACGCTAGGCAGGCTTAGCGGCGTTCCTCCATCTTCCACGGGTGGAGCACGCATCCTGAGCAAGGCATGCAACTGCAGCATTGCTAGAACCTTCCAGACCACCCAGGTCATCTCGAGAGGCAGTGAGGACCAAGGTCCCCGAGGACACTGGGGTAAGAGATGTGTTCACTACCTCATGGTGATTTCCCAGAGTGTGTGTGTGTGTGTGTGTGTGTGTGTGAATGCTCATCGATGCCAGGCACAGTGGCACACGGCTGCAATCCTAGCAGCTCGGGAGGCTGAGGCAGGAGGATCGCCAGTTCAAAGCCAGCCTCAGCGACTTAGGGAGGCCCTAAGCAACTTAGCAAGACCCTGTCTCTAAATAAATATAAACAGGCTGGGGATGTGGCTCAGTGGTTAAGTACCCCTGGGTTCGATTCCCAGTATCAAAAAAAAAGGTTGGGGTGGGGGCTCATCAGACTGTATACCTTGAATCCATGCAGTTTATGATATCTCAATGGAGCTTTAAAAGACACAGAATGAGAAAAGATGATATAAAGATTATTAGAGCAACAGTGTTAATAGCAAAAAATTAAGTAATACCTTGAAAAACAGCAGAAAAAGGAAACCAGAAAACATAACATAACCAAAAACAACAACTACACGAAATCACCACATTCCCCAGGAAGAAATAGGGGGTAACTATTAAACATGATGCTCTAAAAGACTAATTCATGACGTGGCTACAAAAATTAAGCGGAGAGAAAAAGATACAAGACAATCTCCATAAGATTATTTTTATACCATTTCTCTTTGTTAAAAATTCAGAGAAAAAAACTGGAAATTTTAATTAAAATGTGATCACACCTCACTTGGGTAATTCTGAAAGCATTTGTAAATATTGAAAGGACCCTATAAGATGTAAATGGGCAAGATTATGGGGAATTGGTTGGTTGGTTTTTTTTTTTTTTTTTTTTTTATGCTTTTCTGTATTTTCCAAAAATTTCTACAAACAACAACAACAAAAAATGATTTCAGTATCCCCAAAGAGAAATAAATATTGCTTTAAAACAATAAATAGGCGAGGCCCAGTGGCATATGCCTGCCCCCATCTCAGTGACTCTGGAGGCTGAGGCAGGAGGACCACAAGTTCAAGGCCAGCCTCAGCAACTTAGCAAGACAAACATTTTATTCATGTTTCAAAATACAAAATAAAAAGGGCCAAGGATGTGGCCCAGTGCTAGAAGCAGCCATGAATTCCAGCCTTGTACACACACACACACACACACACACATACACACACACACACATACACACTCACACTCAATAGAGGGTATCTAAGGATTCCCCGGCCCCAGTTCTGCAAGGAGGGAAAATCAGAGGAGACTTCACATTGAGGTGACCTTGGCTCCCCTGAACGCAGGCTCCCCACCACCCCTGCCAAACTCCGCCAGGCAGAGGCTTGGGCCCCAGGTCTGGGCAGGAGCGGGGTGTTCTTCAGCACCCCCGCGCTGATTGCATTAAGGCCTGCTTCTGTTTCCCTCTAAGTAGATTAGGCTTTTCTTGAACTTGCTCCAGTGGGGTCCCGGAAATGCAGCCCAGGACCGTCCTGCGGTTCGTCTGCAGAGCTCCCTGGAATACGGTTAAGCGTGTAATAAATACATTTACGTCTAATCAGATAAATCACTCCATCAGATCGTTATCTTTGAAACCAATTTGAAAACCAGCCTCTGGCTGCAGATCCAGGGGAAGGAGGAAGTGGAAGAAACAAGGAGACTGGAGCAGAAGCCAAGGTCCCAGGGTCACGTTCCCACCCAACGCCCAGGTCAAAGCGCCCTCCCTCCCCGACCTGGAACCGGCCACGCAGCACGGCAGCCAAGTCGCTGTGGAAATGCTTCCAGGTACTACCAGCCCCCAGGACCTTCCGAAAGACACCAGGGCTGGACTCTCGCACCTGGTCCATCTGGTCGACCTCCCGGATGCAAAGCAAAAGAATGTTCTAGTTCACAGGCAAGACCTCGGAAGAGGTGCCATGAGGTGGAGTAACGTCGAAGTCCTGCAGAATCGAGAGTAAGGGGCAAGAACTTGAAAACCAGACTCGCCCAGGTTCGGATCCTCTGTCACTCACTCCCTGTGAGACTCTGGACAAGTGGCTGAACCTCTCTGTGCCTTGTTCTCGTTGTCTGTAAAATGGGGATTAGCATAGTGCTGGTGGGGTTAAGTGAGATAGCACATGGAAAGCGCTCAGCACGGTGTTTAGCATCATTATCAGTCCAAGTTAGACACCGTTCTTGTCTGAATTATTTTTGTACGACTTCCTACCTAGTTCACTTTCATGTGGACACATGATACCCCTCCAGACATAAGCTGCCTGAGAACACTGTCATCTTATTTTAACAAATATCAACTGAGAGCCAGGCTCTGGGAGAGGTGATAACACAATGGTGAACAAGACAGGGTCCTTGATCTCAAGGAGTCGACAGCATTATGAGACATGGGTAAATAAACAGCAGATCTGCAGCTAAAACCTGGGACGAGGGCTCCAAAGCAAAAGAATAGGCTCTCCTGACAAAAAAAAAAAAATAGAGGGGTGCTTTTGTGGGTTGGGGGACTGGAAGACCTTGCAAAGACAAACGTACTTAAGCTGGAATGTAAGAGTTCAATAGAAGACAGGGAGAAAAGAAGAGAGAGAAGGCTCCAGGCAGAGCATAGAGCATATGCAAAGGTCCTGCGGTGAGGAAAACATTTCTGGGACCAAATGGAGGTCAGAGTGACTGGAGGTTGTGGAGTAAGTGAGGTCAGTGAGATAGGGAGAGGTGGACCGTGCCTTGTGAATGGAGGGTTTTGAGCAGGCAGTCACCTGAAGGAATCAGGAGACGGACTTAGAATTCTGGATCAACCACTGACTGGCTCTGTGACCTTGGGCAAGTCACTTAACCTCCCTGATCTTGGTTTGGGGGTTCATAAAATGGGACTGCTCATGGCTTTCTTGGGGGATGCAGAGAGGACTGCAGGCAGTCACTCGCATCCATTTAGTTCATGACTCTTTGGACCCTCTCGGGCACCGTCCCAGCACTGCACAGCGCAAAGCCGGTGGGAAAAGCCCTGTCTTTACGGGCGTGGATGCACAGAAGAAAGGGCAGGCGCCGTGCAGGACCCGGGAAGGTGGTATGCAATAGGTCACTGATGATAAGAGCGATGGAGGAGGTCAGGGAGAAACAGAAATCTGCCAGGGGCCACTCTAATCAGGAAAGGATGAGGCGGTGACAGTGGACATTTGAGCAAATACCAGAGGAAAGCAAGGAGCCAGTCATGAGATAAAATGAGTCCAACAAGAGCTGGTCACTGTGATGGTGCAGACCACGGGCGGACGCCTGAGCGGAAGGAAACTGGACACTGGAGCGCATGACTCTCCCCTTTGTCCCCAGGCTGCGTATCCATCTGTCGTCCCCACCTCTCAAGAGCCTCACAGTCCAACCAGAAAGATCTGCAAGCAAGCAGGCTCTTGCTGCAACCCCATCCCTGGGGACAGAGCCCAGGGAACTAGGAGCAGGGATTCCAACGCCAGCGCGCGAAGGTCCCCAGACGCGCCATTGCAGAGCCAAAGGCGAAGCAGCCGAGTGCCCGTCAACCCAGCGCGGCGCAAAGGTGGTTCGCCCATTCAAAGGACCGTGACTCGGCCACAGAGAGGACGCACGCCCCAACCTGCGTGCCCCTAGAGGACGTGTCGGGGACGTGCCAGGCGCGGAAGGTCACCGGCTGCGGGATTCCATCTACGCGGAACGTGGAAAAGGAGCGAGTCCACTGAGACAGCGCAGGGGAGCGGCGCCCGGGGACTGGGCGGCAGTGGGGGTGGGGTTGCGTTCGGAGTCATAAGAATGTTCTGGAACAGGTAAAACTGTGGATTCGCTAAAAGCCACGGAAAGGTTCGCTTTAAAATGGTTAATTGTCTGCAATGTGAACTCCACCCCGATACAGAAAATCAGTGGGTGCAATTCCAACCCCGGAATCCTGTCTGAGAAAGTGCGGGAGCCCACAGTGCCGACCAGGGGAGCCCGGCTGGGGCAGAGGGTAAAGCGGGAAGGACAGGGACGCTGGAAACAGCAGGGTCGAGAGTCTGGAGATGCGAGAACGGGACAAGTGGGAGAATGGCGGGGCTTCGGTGAGGCTGGAGCGATTTAGGAGAAGAAATTCGAGCGA
Source organism: Sciurus vulgaris (assembly GCF_902686455.1). Classification (NCBI taxonomy): domain Eukaryota; kingdom Metazoa; phylum Chordata; class Mammalia; order Rodentia; family Sciuridae; genus Sciurus; species Sciurus vulgaris. The sequence continues at coordinate 140,136,539 of NC_136468.1, read as the reverse complement.
GGAGAGGAGGGGACGGGAGGACCATCCTGGGATTTGCTTTCCGAGGCAGAAGGGGAGGCTCAGAGGTTAAGGGTCAATGGGACTGATCCCCTGCAGCTGGGATCCCAAAGAGGGAGGTGGCCACCCACCCAGCTCCTGGAAACCACCACCTCTGGCAATGGGTATGGCGGGCCTCTGGTCTGCCACGTCATCCACCCCAAGCACAAGGCTCCAGCCCCAGCCCGTGGTCATGGAGGATGACAGATGGAAGCCAGGGCCCATGCTGCATCCACAGGGCTGGGCCCTACATCCAGCTCACCTAGAGGGAAGGGCAGGTTCTCCCGAAGGTTCAGGGCTGGAGGCCAAATTCCTGTCTGTCACATGCCAGGTTCTGGACACAGCAAAGGAGGGGCTGGTGCTTCCCTGATCATGTGGCTTAAAAGTCACACAGCCCGCCAGGAAGGGTGGTGCAGGCCTGTCATCCCAGCGACTCCGGAGGCAAAGGCGGGAGGATCACGAGTGACAAGGCCAGCCTCAGCAACAGCGAGGCACTAAGCAACTCAGCGAGAACCTGTCTCTAAATGAAATACAAAATAGGGCTGGGGAGGTGGCTCAGTGGTCGAGTGCCCCTGAGTTCAATCCCTGGTACCAAAAAAAAAATGTTTTTTAAAGGGTCACACAGTCCAGTGGACGGGGTCCTCTCCTGGAGTTTGCCAGGGAGCCCAGTGTGCTGGCCCAGAATGCAAAGGGCAAGGGGACTGTACACCCATCCCTCTTCCTGTCCCTGTGTCATCTCAGCCATCCCAGAAAACCTGGTGCGTGGACCATGCAGCATCTGTCCTATTGCTCAGCGGGACGCTCTGGGGAGGGGAGGGACGTGATCAGATGAGCGCCGTGGAACCATCCTGACCCTGGTGCGAGGAAGGAGTGGACAGGCCAGGATGGCAGCAGGAGCCAGCCTGAGGCTCCTGGAGGTGACGAGGACCTGGGCTAGGGGTGTAGCAGCAAGCAGCCAAAGAGGCAGATGGACTGTATAGAGGGGGAGAAGGAGAAAGAAAGGCTAACATTTACTGAGAACCGACTGTGAACTTGACACCAATGTTCCAAGTAATTTACACGTGAGAAACTCCAGCACCACACAACCATTCTATGAAGGGAGCAAAAATTACTCTATTTTATAGATGAGGAAACTGAGGCACAGAGAGGGTAAGTGGCTGCTGAAAGCCACACAGCCAAGAGGAAAGACAGCTGGAGTTTGGGTGTACTCAGCACCCTGAGGCGTAACACAAAGCCCAGGTCCATGTCCCCGTTGCTAGTCTGGCTCACGCAGTGTCTGGTGGCCCTGATCCCAGCCACAGGAAACACAGGAGACAGAAGCTGAGCCCAGAGGATGTGGTCTGGTCAGACAGGTTGAGTCTGAGATTCCTCCAAGACACCCAGGGGGCGATGCCTGGGATGTGACTGACCCTCACCTTCTTCATCTCCCCAGAGACTGTGGGCTGCTCCCCCAGAAGTCATTCTTCTGATCTGGGAGGATTGATTATGAAATTGCAACCTCTCCTGAGTCTATCCAACAGTGACATCTTAGATTTTTTTTTTCCAAAGTCATGACATGATTTAATGAACTCACCTTCTGTCTCCTCCTCTGTCTGATCCTGAATCTCCAAAGCAGATGTCCCTCGACCCTGAATGACCTGAAGGGTGGGGAGGGGAGGTCCTGAGCACGTCACCCACTCCTCGCTCCCTCAGTGGGAAGAGAGGTACCTCTGCATCTGCAGGACTTGCTTGCTGAACAGAAGGGGCAAGAATCCACTCTTCTGACTGTCAGGTAACGAAGTGGGAGTTTTATCACACATAGGACACCCCAACCTAGCAATATGGCTTATCCTTACATTGTCTTGCTGTGACTCAGTTTCTTCATCTGTAAAATGGGGATCACAACCAAGCTTTCCTCCAGGAATGTTCTGAAGAGTCAGTAAAACCAAGTAAGGCATGCGTCTTCATCCCCGGCACGCGGACAGTGACGCAGAAACGTTTGTGTAAAATAGAGGTAAGCCCGTGTGTTTCGCACGATGCCGCTGGGATTAAATGAGTGTACCAAGAGCCGTGCCTTGTGTCTCAGGCAAAGTCAGCGCACAAAGATCCTTCAGTCCTTATCCCCGGTCTTGCCTGGTGCGACCCACCCCACCACAGAAAGCAAAACCTGGTCTCAAAAGTCACTGAACCCTGATTGTGAGTTAAACTGTACCCCCAAGAAAGATATGTTCAAGTGCTAGCCCCCAGGATCCTCTCCACAAATAGGGTCATTGCAAATGCAGCCAAGTTCAGATGCGTTAACCCAGGACAAGGGTGCTCCCTGTGGTGTGTCCTGATGAGAAGACAAGGTAAGCATGGAGAGACCGAGGCACGTAATGCAGCCACCAGCCAAGGAACGTGGAGGATGGCCAGCAGCCAGCAGTGCTGGGGACAGAGAGGCCTGGGACAGAGTCCCCCCAGGGCTTTGGGGGAAGGGTAGCCCCACCATCGCCTTCATTTCACACTTTGAGCCCCCAGAACTGGGAGAAAATAAGTTCCTGTTGTTGCAGGTCAGCAGGTCTGGGGTGGCTTTGTTACAGCAGCTGCAGAGAACTCATACGGCCCTGCCTGGGAATCGGCCCCCTTTGCTGAGCATGGATTGGGAAATTGTCATATAAGACAGCAACAGGGTCTGGGGCTGGGGCTCACTGGCAGGGCGCTTGCCTAGCATGTGTGAGGCACTGGGTTTGATCCTCAGCACCACGTGAAAAAAAACATAAAATAAAGGCACGCTGTCCATCTATAACTACAAAAATATTTTTTAAAGAAACCAGCATTGAGGTGGGGGTGGGGCTCAGTTGCAGACCACCTGCCTGGCATGCCCAAGGCCCTGGGTCCCATCCCCAGGATGGCAAAAAAAAAAAAAAAAAAAAAAAAAAAAAAACAAATTAGCACTTGAGGCACTGGCCGGTGTCAGGGGAGGGGATTCGGTGCTTACTCTATGCAACCCATAGGATCACGTATTGATCCATTTTATACAAGAATTGGGTAAGTGGTAGGATTTGGCTGTCGTCCGGAGCTGATAGAAACCTACACCCTTGCTTTGCCCTTTTATCCAAGGACATCTTGCAGATGAACAGGGACCCGCTGCCCCCCACCACCTCAGTTCTTGCAAAGACAGTCAGACAGTCACACACATGCACGCGCACACCACACACACACACACAACACACACACACACACACACCATGGATTAAGGAGACACCAAATCACCCCCAGACTCCCCTCTCTTCCAAGTCTGCAAGACCAGAAGAAGGAAGAAAATCTTGACCCGACTCTTTTTCCTGTGGACGCTCCCTGCTCCCCCACCCTGCATTGCAGCATCAGAAGTTCAGGGAGGAAAGAAGCCGAGAGTCTATTTCATTACCCACATTGCCACCCTGCTCAATGGGCAGGTCCCCGACTACCTCTCCGCGAAGCCTCAGAAGCGCCCCGGCCGCGGGGCCGAGCTCCATCAGCGGCTCCCGCTCCCTTTTGATCCTCTTTTTAATAAAGTCTCAGGGAAAGAGGTGATTTTTCATTTTAAACAGGGGATTGTGGTAGCAAGGGTGTTCCGGGGCTATTAATGTCCCTCTTGCTAGCTTGTCATCCGTTCTGTAAATCATGGTATTCAGGTCTTGAAATATGGGCGGGGAGAAGGGAATAGGTTTTAAGAAATGAAAGGTCTGGGGACTGATTAAAGGCGTCTCAAGGTGTCGGAGGTTTTTCTTTTGACATCTCTGATAAGGGGAGAGAAACCCATTTTCAAGGGAGGAAAAGTGATTTCGGAAAGTGGAAGCAAGTGTCTGACTTCTCTTTTTTTTTTTTGCACGAACAGACAAACAGGCAAAGATGTGGCGTAGAATGTGCCTGAACTTGAGAGCCAGCATCAGAACTAGACCCGGGCTAGGTTTCGGAGGCAGATGCGGTGGCAGGGAGCCCCGGGGGGCCCGGATTACCACTGCTGGGAACTTCCTTGGACCCTTCACAGCCTCTGCTAGTTCAGTTCTCAGGAAGCAGGACTTTTAGACACCATCTGGAAATATCTGTCTGAAGTCACGGGTATTGTCTTGGCGAGAGACAGTAGCATCGTGTTCACTGTGATCACGGGTTCAGCATCCCTCACCCCCAAATCCCAAATTCAAAATACTCCCCAATCTGGAACTTTCTGAGTGCGGTCGGCCACAGATGCCTCCAATGGAAAGTTCCACCCCTGACCTCATAGGACGGGTCTCGGTAAATACACCGGAGCACTAGGAATATCGTATAAAATCATTCTCCAGGTGTGGGTGTAAGGAGCGCACGACACATTAATGAGTTTTGTGTTGAGACCTGGGTCCCCTTTCCCAAGGTAGCTCATTAATACAGAGGCGACTATTCCAAAATCTGAAAAGAATCCGAAATCCAAACACACTCTAGTCTCAAGCACTCCAAATCAGGGCTACTCAACCAGGGATAATAATTATTCAATTATTTAAAAGTGTAATTAGCCGGGCATGGTGGCACACGCCTGTAATCCCAGAGACTCGGGAGGCTGAGGCAGGAGGATGGCAAGCTCAAAGCCAGCCTCAGCAACTTAGCAAGGCCCTAAGCCATGCAGCAAGACCCTGTCTCTAAATAAAATACCAAATGGGCTGGGGATGTAGCTCAGTGGTGAAGCAACCCCTGGTACCAAAAAAAAAAAAAAAAATGGAATTATATTCAGAAGTGTTGTAATACAACTATTTTAAATAGGAAAGAACTCTTCTTTGCTGTAATAATTACTTTCTCTCCTTTTTTTTAAATTCCCAATACTGGAGATTGAGCCCAGGGCTGTGCCACCCAGAAGGCACACCCCCAGCCCCTCTTCTAACTTATTTTGATTTTGAGACAGGGTCTCACGAAGTGGCTGAGGCTGGCCTTCAGTTTGAGTCTCCTGCCTCAGCCTCCTGATTTACTGAGGCTGCAGGCATGTGTCACCATACTGGTAACGGTCTGCTCCTCACCAAGCACATGCTAAGTGCCCGATCTTACTCTCCATGTTTTACATGCAACATCCGATGATCTCCTCACATAGGCTCCACGGGAAAGCCTGCTAAGGTGTCTCCTTTACAGCAGGAAAAGCAGGATTCTTGGCAAGAGTGAGAGTCACAAGGTCACAGATCTAATAAGACCGGGGTCTGGGATTCCAATCCACGTCTCCACCCCTTGGCGCTCAGGCTTCCCCCGAACCCTCTTGGAACGTGAGACCTGCCGGGAAGGCCCCAAAAGGCTGAGTCACTTTACGCAGAACAGGGACGGGGGTGGGGTGGTGTCAGAGGCAACTCCACAACCCCAGGAGGGAAACCCCAAATCCAGGGAGGACTTTTGAAGTTCTAGTTCACAGAACTCACAAAGAGAGCCGAGTAAGCACAAACGGAAACCCTTAGTGCTAAAGCACTTCAACCTCAGCCAGGGTCTTCGGCGGAGACCGCGTTAGTGAACGCGGCACTGGCCAAACGGGTGTCCCGCTGGGCGCTGTCTCCACCCCAGGACATCCCCAGGAGGAGCCAGACAGATGAGTGACCTCGATCTTTGCAAGTCATCTAGGGGACGGGACAGGGCCGGGGAGTAAGGCCTCCCGGTTCCTGTTCTGCAAGACGTTTACAACCCCATGACCCAGCAGGACACGTCTCCTGAGATGAGCCTTCAGTTCACTGCCTTCGGGCTGGCTGTCCGCTTTTCGGAAGCTCTTTAAAACCCGTCTCACCGAGGCGCAATTCCCATAGATCATTTTCAAGCGTAGAATTCAGGGCCAAGTCGGACCTTCCTGACGTGTGTTAACGCCCACCCATCAGGTTCGAGACCTTTGCATCACGCGCAGAGGAAAAACACGTACTCCCTGCTTTCCCCTGGCCCCAGCCCCTGGCCAGCACGAGTCTTCGCTTGGTCTCTGTGGATTTGTGCAACCTGGGATTTTCATACAAATAGAGGCGGACAATCCACAGCATTCATCGGGTGTGCGTCTAGGAGAGGGACGGCCGGGCCACGTGGCAGCTGGGATGAGCCTTCTCAGAAGTGGCTGAGCTGCCTTCCACATTGGCGACCCGTCTTAGACTCCCGCCAGCCACCTACAAGGGTTCCCACTCCTGTTTGGTGGAGGTGGGTACCAGGACTAAACTCAGGGGCACTCGACCACTGAGCCACCTCCCCAGCCCTATTTTGTGTTTCATTTAGAGACAGGGTCTCACCGAGTTGCTTAGGGCCTCGCTTTTGCGGAGGCTGGCTTTGAACCCACGATCCTCCTGCCTCAGCCTCCCGAGCCACTGGGATGACAGGTGTGCGACATGGCGTCTTCAACAAAGCACTCTTCACATTGGCCATGGTTACTCATGCTGGATTCCTCAGGCTCCCTGGAATCATGGTGCTGAGACCTGATGACCATCGCCATTACCCAGCAGCCCCAAGCAGCCCAGCCTGGACTCAGGGTAGATTGGAAACCGTGGTGCACTGGAAGTCAAGATTCCTGGGATCTGCTTTGGCTAGTGACAGTGCTTAAGGATGTCACTCTCTTCTCAGTACCTCGGGGAGGGTTCCCCATGGCCCACCAACCCTCTCGCTCCCTCTTCCTGTTCCACTTCCCTCCTAGCCCTTAACACCCAGTGGGCTCTTTTGTTATACAATCAGTTCTCATTATTCACTGCTGGTGTGTGCTACATAGTGCCGTGAACGCTGAATTAGCAAATACTGAATAACTACTCCTGGGAGACACACCACATTGCTTCCTGCAAGCTTGGTCACAGAATTTCATCCATCGGTCCACCCACAACCTTGTTTTGTGTGTGTCTCTGTTTAAAGACACCTTATTTAGCAGATGTGGTTGACTGATTGGCACTGAGCTCACCGCTTACAGCATTATAAAACAACATCCCGCATGAGGACATCTGCCACATGCATTTTCTCCATAAGACCCGTCACGGCATCCTTGCTGTTAGGAGCAGGAGTCAACACGGCAGATCTGCACTTGGACCATTTTTAAACGGTGGAATCACCAACAAAAACCCCCAAAATGAGAAGAAGAAAAAAATTCACTAAATTTAAGTTGGCAAAATGGCGTCTCGCTCGCATGACAAGAGCTAAAACAAGTAGACAGCACTGTCTCACTGCACCTCAGCTGGGAATGTGTCCCCAGGAGGCTACAAGGTCTTGCCACTCTGCCCATGCCCATATTGACTGGGGGTCAATTTTAGCAAGTAGATGAAGTCACAAATGCACAATCCACAAATAGCAAGGATGGCGTGTATTTTTCTGTCTCCCTGTTTATCATCCTGACTGGAATACAGCTCTAAAAAGCCAGAGGCCTTCAGCAATGCATTGCCCAGTGCCTGGCACAGAATTTGGCAGTAAATGTCTATATTCATTCATCCGTTTATGTATTTATTTATCTGCACTTATATTTTGTCTGATGCGCAAGTCAATAGCCTGCTTCAATAAACAGTCCTGAGTGCATGGGTTTGGAACGCTCATAAATTGGAGCAGCCTCCATGAATGGCACTGTTCATACCGTGTCTTCCCTTTTCCCGGGGGGATCGAACCCAAGGTCCCCTGTGGAGGCCTGCAGCCATGGACTTTACCGAAGCCTGCACGTACCACGTTTGACCTACTCTGTACGCACCGTATGAAAAGTCATTTCCATCTTAACGAGTACTAATCATGCACTGCCGCCAAAACTTTGGCAGTTACGGGCAAATTTTGCTCTACCACGTGTTCCTACCATGTGGAGTGGCCCTGGTCGTGGACTGGAACCTCTATAACCATGAACCCAAGTAAACCTTTTGTCTTTTTAAGTTGATCAGCTCCAGTATTTGTTATAGTAAAGGAAAGCTGACTAGCACAGGACTGAATTAGAATTAGGTCATGAGAGTCGGGACCCCGTGGTGGGATGAGGGGCTTCCTAGGAAGAGGAAGAGGGACCTGAGCTGGCACACTGCTCTCTCTCTTCACGTCATGCCCTCCGCCATGTTGGACGCAGCAGGAAGCAGGTAGCAGCACCGGGCTCTTAGACCTCCCAGCCTCCAGAACCATGAGCCAATCGACCTGTATTTTTTATGAATCGTCCACTCTGTAGTAGCCAGTTCTAACAACAGGAAGTAGAGTAAGATGGTCATTCATTCCACAAGTCTTTATTGAGCACTTACTATGGAGCAAGGGAAGCTGCTGGAAGATGCTCGGGGGCTCACCTGGCTTGTGGCCCATAGCACTGGACGGTAAACCCCTCTCCGGGACCTGCGATAACTCCCAGTATAAGACACTGGCATTTTTAAAGAGCCTACTATGTGCCAAGAGCTGTGCTAGACCTTCTGCCGCCTTTCAGTTCTCACGGCCACGCTGGGAGCCAGAAGCTCCTTTCCAAGCTACGGAGGAAGAGTCTGGGGTTTGGGCTGCATTCATCCTAAGCTACTGATCTCCTGGGTGAAAAAGGCCAATTTTAGACCATTGATTGTCCTTATTCCCCTTTTGCAAGGTTGATAAGGGGGAAGAGATGGAAGTTCCACTGGGCAGGACAGAGAAGGAAGAGGACGCAGCCCTCCCGCAGAGACACCTGGGAGCAGTCGGAGCAGAAGCAAGCATGGCAAACAACACTGCCTTATTTCTGAAAGAGGAACCAAGCAAGAGCCACTGTGTTGGAGGGAAACCGATCTCGCGAATGGCTGACTGCAGTCAGTATTTACCGGGTCACCAGGTGCCTGGGGCTCAAGATACGAAGGAAAAAGTGACAGCGGCAGTCACCCATACGACACTCCCTGCGTGCCAGTGCCCCTCTGAAGAGCGTTGCCTGTCACCTCGGCCACTCTCCACGGAGGCAGAGCCCAAACGTTCCTCCACTTTACAGCTGACCCCACGGGCCCCGAGCCGGTGAACCTGCAAGTTCCGGGGCCTGGAATCTGGGGCTTGAGATGTCGCATCTGCAACGAGACCCCGGCTGGTCCTGATGCTGCAGGTCCCAGGATTTCATTCAGAGCCATCTGTCTGGACTCGGAGACTCAGCCGGTCAGCGCTTCCCGCCAGCCCCTGGGACCAGGCTCCCAGCCCTGCATGGCTGATCGACCATTTCTTCTTGCCCCACAACGGGAGGTGCGGAGGGAAGGCGGAGAGGTCTGAGGTTTAATGAAGGCAACGCCATCAGCCAAGTCCTCCCCTGTCAATAATGCGACCAGAGAAGACCCGGGTGGCATGATTTCAAGGACACTGTGCCCAGCCAGCAGCTGCTCAGACCTTTTGGAGTCTGATTCCTGCTTCCTTGTCCCCAGGCATCCTGAGAGATGCTTCCAACCCTGTAGTCTCCCCAACCACGGCCACTGAGCAAGGCAGCCATGATGATTTCCTGGCAAAACTGAGGATCAGAGAGGTAAAGTAAGTTGGCCAAGGTCACACAGTAGGAAGAAGCCAAGCTGGGGTCTGAACCCAGGTCATTAGAACCTACATCTGGAACACTTTCTACTACATGATCTCTTCTTGTCAAGGAGCACCTGTTTCCCCACCACCACCAGCACGTCCTCCCTGTCCCTCCCGTGGGCCAGAGCACGTTTTCGACCAGTGGAGGCCCTGGCCTCACCCATGACTCCCGTAATCAATTCTGTTCGATTCCATAAAGAGCTAGGAGCACCCGGCAGATGGAGATGCCCAGGCCCTCGCCCCTCTGGGTTCAGGGAGTCACAGAAACAGGACCGTCACAAGGGGTGCGAGGTACAGTCCACACGCAGGCACCCGGTGCGTCTGGGAGGCCGGAGGGGAGGAGACGTCACTGCTGAATCACAGCAGCCCTGGTCCGCCCTCCCCAGCCCCAGCCGCCCGCCAGGCCCCACGTCCTCCCAAGCCCGGGCATGGCCTGCCGCCCACTCTTGGGGCCAGTGCCCAGGCGCCATCTTCAGTGGCCCTTTCCCTCCCAGCCCCAGCACGACCTGTCCATGCCACCTCCACCCATCTGTACTGCCCGTCCATGACACCCCAAATCCTACTCCATCCCATCACCCGGTCCGGGACTGCCCATGCCATCCCTCACACCTGGACATCTGCAGCAGCCTCCTCACTGGCCTCCTTGCCTCCCTTTCAGCTTCTCTACAATGAAACTGATCTTCTGTACCCATATGTCAGACCCTCCCTCTCCTACCATAAACCTCAATGACTCCCTATTACTCTCCACATCCAAATTCCTTCCTGTTGCCTACAAGTCGCTCCCTAATCAGAGCACAGCCTGCTTCTCTCCCTCCTCATCCCTGTCTGCCCAGCCCCATCTTCTGTCTCCTGCCATGTTGAACTCTTTCCTTCAAACACCAACTCACCTCAGGGCCTTTGCACTTGCCGTTCCTCATTTGGAAAGCTCTCCCCCCAGATCCCGTGAGGGCTGGCTTCTCGTCACGCGGTTCCTTAGCGAATATGTCACTTCTCAGGGAAACCTCCCCTGGCCTCTCAGTCACTTCCGATTATATCAAAGTTTTATTTTCTTCAACAGCTCTGAGTCATTTCCTATTTATTCCTTGATGGTCTGTCTCCCCCAGCTGGAAGGCAAGGTCCGTCAAGTGGGAACTTGGCTATCTCCCTCCCGGAACTGCGTGTGGCACAAAATAATCTGTGGACCCTCACACGCTGAGCCAGTGACTGAAGGAGACGCTGGCAGAGGTGTCAAATAGCCCGGTGTGGCTGGGACATTCAGCCTATGGAAAGCAGACCAGGGGTTTTCAGCCGAGGAGTCACACCACGAGGGGTCCTTTCTAGAAAGACGGGCTGCCAATCAGGGTGGCGGGCAGCATGACGGTAGGAAGAGCATTTTGGAGGCTGATGTGGAAATCTGGCAGCCACCAGGCCTGGCCAGCCCCAGGACACAGGGGGAGCCCAGACACACGCCCACTCGCTCAAGGAACCTTGGGCAGCACCACGGTGACGGGTGAGGTGCAGAGGAGGCTGAGGAAAGGAGGCAGCAAAGAGCCCAGCCCCAGGAGGTTCTCCCGCACACTGGCCCATGCTTTGCGCCCAGCAGAGGCAAAGGTGTTCCACCAACCACCTGTGTTCTGTGAAGGGCTGGGACGCTGGCTCACCACCCACAGGGCACCGGGCTTGGTCCCAGGACCACAGAGAGAAGAGACCAAGCGCCAGATTGTTTAAGAACGGGGAACCTCTGCCTCCCTCTCTCCATACCTCATTACCGAAAGATGAGCCGCCCTGGCCAGAGAAAGTGATGGCTTTGTGAATAAGAGTCACTAATAAGAGGGGAGGGACCCGGCACCCCCCACAGGACGGGGCCACGCGGGTGTCAGGACAGCTCTGCAGTCAGACGGTGGTGCTGCCCACCTGCTGTGCCTGGGCGGAGCTCGGTCTGGGCGGGGCTCAGTCTGGGCGGAGCTTGATCTGGGCGGGACTTAGCCTGGGAGGGGCTCAGCCTGGGCGGAGCTTGATCTGGGCGGGACTTAGCCTGGGAGGGGCTCAGCCTGGGCGGAGCTTGACCTGGGCGGGACTTAGCCTGGGCGGGGGCTCTCCTGGGCGGGCTCAACCTGGGCGGGGCTTAGCCTGGCGGGGCTTAGCCTGGGCCTCCGTGGCCCCAAATGCAACAGAGGTGTCGCCCCGAGCCCATCTGCAGCGGTTCGTACTGGCGGAATGGCATCCGACACGTAACCTGCCCTGCCCGGCTGGCCGCGGGTCAGCGCTGCAACCACGGGCACTATTATTAGGACTCCCCATCACACAGGTCACATGGTAGCCGCTTGGGCCCCTCGGCCGCTGCCCCTCGGCTCTGTCCCTGGGCTGACTCATCCTGCTCGCTGGCGACGGCCTGAGCGCTGGTTGGCTGCTATTTCTCCAGAGCTGGGAGATGTCATAATGCGATTGATGCGCCCAATCATAAAAATAACCAGTTATTTTGATGTGGGGTGCGTCATCCCTAAAAATAACTGGGTGCCTTGGAATCGAAGGCGCCAAGGCAAATGCAGGGTTGCATGGAGGGCGCGAGTGCACACACACACACACACACAGTCGTTTCTAGTAGGCTCAGGACACACACCAACTCTCCCACCTCATCACAGCAACAATGGCAGCATTCTATTAGAGGGCTCTGTCCAGAGAGAGGCAGCCCAGAGGGGGACAGAAGGACGCCACAGGGCCAGAGAAGTCCCCGGTTCACCGCTTCCCCAAGCAGCAGTCAAGTCGCCCACTCCTGGCCCTGCGATGTCCCGGGACTTCACCTGCCGGGAGAGGGCGCCTTCCTAATGCCAGAGAGTTGCCCCGGGGACACATCCTTGGGTGGTGTCGCAGGAGACAGCCCCTGGTCATCCCTACGGCCTCGGGGAGTGTCCCCTGCTGTTGAAAATGCCCGGAAGAAATGCACTCCTATTGCTAGACGTGCGTTTCCTGTGAACTTCAGGAGTGTGGGCACAGGGTTGGGAAAAGAAAAAAAAAAAAAAACTCTAGATTTTTTGGGAAACAGATGAAGCCCAACTGGGCAGCAATGTCACCCTACTAGTGACATCACCCTGGCCTTCTCCCTATGGACACTAGCTCAGTCTTCTGGAAAGGGACACTGCCTTTGCCCGCAGAGCTCAGCCTTCCAAGCAGAACCAGCTGGACCACCTGGGAGACACAACGAGTTCCAGGCCAGACGGTCCAGGACTCTCTGGAGGGACCTGGAACATTCCCCAGGGCCCCTGCCTCCCAGAGAGAAAATTTTGCCTCCAAGATGCGGGGACAAAGGAGACTCCAGCTTCCCGGCAGGAGGGCAAGGGGTGAGGAGTGAGCAGAGGATGGAGTCAAGAGGCTTCAATGAACACGAGCATAGCGTCTGTGGGCCGGGTGGTGGGAGTCTCGCTTTCCTTGTCTGTAAATTGGGGAGAGTCCCATCCGCCTAAGAGGGTGACGGCGAGTGCTAAATGAGATGGTACTGGGCCTTCACATGCCAGCATATAATAAAAAAAGAAGAGACAAATGGTCACAGTGGTCATCATCCTTAGACAAAAAGTGAAAACGTGGAAGGGATCTAAGCACCCGTCGATAACAAAGCCCGCGAGACGCTGCTGAGAATTCCTAGTGATGCTCGCACCCAAGTCAACTTCCCCACATGGCGCAGCGAGTGTCTTGCACTGTCAAAACCAGCCTAGATTCAGATCCTTAGCAGGCGTGTATCCACGGATACCACGTGGAGCCCGTTCCCAGCGCAGGACAGACGGAGAGGTCCTCACCATGTTCCAGGAGGGGCTGGCAAGATGCAATTTTCCACGCACAGACCTGCTGCTTGGCCTCCGGTGCCCGACCACCCTGCTAGGCAGGGGGATCAGCCCGGAGTCCTTTACCCCGACGCGCACAGCACTAAACCGGCTTCTTTATTGACCACGTGCCTGCGTGTGTCAAGCTTGGGATGGGAACCTGGGAACCACGACTGGGGACACCATCATCCCAGCCCCTCCCTACTCCCCAGAGCTCACTGAGTGACCCTGAAGACATGCAGAGCTCAACACAGTCAACGCGGGACTCAGCAACACCACCCCCCAAAGCAAAAACAGGTGTGCCAACAAAGCCTGGCATAGGAATGTTAGCAGCAGCATTCACAGTAAAGATGAGTGAACAACATGCAGTCTATCCATGCAATGGAGTATTACTCAGCCATGAAAAGGAAGGTGTCTCCCACCATGCTACAGCACAGATGAACTCGGAAAACATGATGCCCGTAAAAGAAAGCAGATGCAAGAGGCCACGCGTTGCATGATTCTAGTCACGTGAAATATCTGCAAGAGGAAAATCCCTAGGCAGGGGAAGGAGATGAGCAGTTCCCGGTGGCAGGGACAGGCCAATGGGAGTGACCGCTCACTGTGCACAGGGGTCTATGTTGGGGTGATGAATCAATTTGTAAATACATAGCAGTGATGGTCATATGACATTCCGAATGCACTTACTGCCCTTGAAATCATGCACTTAAAATGATCAAAATGGCAAATTTTATGTCGTATACATTTTACCGTAGTAAAAAAATTAACTGGGCCTTGTGGTGCACACCTGTAATCCCAGCAGCTCAGGAGGCTGAGGCAGCAGGTTGCTGAGTTCAAAGCCAGCCTCAGCAACTTAGCGAAGCCCCTAAGCAACTCAGTGAGACCCTGACTCTAAATAAAATATAAAAATGAACTGGAGATGTGGCTCAGTGGTTAAGCACCCTTGGGTTCAATTCCTGGTACAAAAAAAAAAAAAAAAAAAAATTAAAGACCACAGATGATGAGCTGTCATGGGCCTTATTCTTTCTAAATGCAAAATGCAGAGGATCAGAATCAGGAATCAAGCAGACTGGTGTCTGCACATCTGTACTGCTACTCTCAAGCTGTGTGACCTGGGACAAGTCACTTAACTTCTCTGAGTTTGTTTTCTAATCTATAATAGTAGCTACTACTGGGGGTTGTCGTGAGCATAACAGATGTCCTCTTAAGATGTCCTCTGGGTGTTGCTTCTGAGTCCCCAGGTACAGCCATCGTCACTGAATAATTGTCTCCACTGTCATCCTACGGGCATCTCAGGCTGAGCACTAATGGGGGACAGCCTTTTTGGAAGACCCTCAGGCACGTACAGTCCCAACGCCAGCTGTGATGAGCCTGCTCTCGGGGTGACGGCTCACCTCTGGCAGAAAGCTCCAGGCTCAGTGGGAACAAGGGACCAAGGGAGCCGTGGCTGAGGATGCCGAGGAGGGAGGGAGCCTGGGTCCAAACCCACAGGGCTGGGTTCTGATTGGGCCTTTTTCTGACTGTCCTGCCCTGCAGAGTCCAAAAGTCCAGAGTCACAGAGGCCTGGGTGCTTGTCATCGAGGGCAAAGGAGCCTGGGCAGCTGGGGAGGCCGAGCCAGTAGCCACTCAGGTGGAGCAAAGCGGACTCTGCTGGGAGGGAGCAGCGGGTAGGGAGCAGCAGGTAGGGAGGCCGGGGAGGCAGGAGGCACCTGTGGCCCGAGGAGGCAGACCAGGAACTGGCCCGGGATTCCTGAGAGGCCCCAGAGCTGAAGAGCCGTGTGTGGTCGGGGCGCCTCACACAGAAACTGGCCCCTCAGAAAAGGGCGACCAGGAAGGAAGCAGAAGGGTGTGGGATATGTTTGCAAAGGGCTGGTGAAGGAGCCACCCCAGGCCATGGAAATGCAGGCAAGTATGAGTGTCCTGTTGCTGCCGTAACAAGCGACCTCAGCCTCGTGGCTTAATACCACGCTGGCAGAGGGCAGAGGGCAGAACGGATCTTACTGGACTAACATCAAGGCGCCCAAAGACCTGTACTCCTTCTAGAATTCTAAGGAAGGATCCCTCTCCTTGTCTCTTCCGGCCTCTAGAAGCCCCTGCAGACCCTGCTCCTGGCCCCTCCTGCGGCTCCCAAGCCGGCTGCAAAGCATCCTCCACCCTCTCTCTCTCAGACTCCGGCTCACGGGTGGCCTTCCTCCTTCCCTTACGAGGATCCTCATGATGACTTGGGCCCACCCACCACGAGCCACACCGCCTCACATCTCAGGGTCTCTCGTTTGATCACGTCGGCAAAGTCCCCGTGCTGTGCAAGGAAAGCAATCCCAGGCTCTGGGATTGGAGGCCACCCTCCTGCCCAATGCACCAAGGACCTTCCCATCTCCTCCATGAGCCTCAGTGTTTTTCCTCTGTCAAATGGGATCATGGCACAGCGCCGGCCTCCTGGGCTTCCTCGAGGATGAGAGAGGGACTGGATCGGGATTGACTGAGTTGAAACCCCGGGATGAGCAGGTGGGGCCAGGCAGGGTCCATCCCTCACTGCCTGGCTTCTGTGCTCTACCAACCGCGCCCCAGGCGGCCGCTGACGTCGTGGGAATCGGGCTCCCCACACACCTCGTCTGAGCCTGAGGCTCAGGAGGGAGGGAGCTGCAGCCCCGCTCTGACAGGAGGGGATCATTCTTCATATAAAAGTGAAAAATGGATCTTCACGCCCCTGGGCCCGGGAGCGATGGGATTCTCGAGGCAGGCTTCACGACGCGTCTCTTTGCCATTTGACTGATAATTGCATTCTGAAGCCAGGATTGATAAATGGCCCGTGCTTTGCCATTACTGGGTGTTTACCTGATCCATTTGATGAATATTAATTCACAAAGAAAAATGTTTCCATTCCTGAAGCAATTCTGGGCCCAACGACCCTCTCCCCCTTCCTTCCCTCCCGGTGCCGGCCCAAGCGATGTAGAGTTATGTAATAACGAGCCCCTGTCAGCGTGATTTATTGGGCAGGAAAACAAAGAGGGAGGAAGACTTCCATGTCCCTTCATTAGGCAGCCCCTGGGGGAGGAACACAGCGTTCCTTTCCAGAGCCGGAGCGACGTGGAGAGGTGGCGTCTCAAGGCCAGAGACGAGAGAGTTCGGACAACATCTGTTGGCTTTTGGTCAAGGTCGTTTGCAAGAAGCAGCAACCTGGATGTCTCCTGTGCACCAGCTGAGGAGCTTATCTAAAAGAGGTGACATGCACAGCCGCGATCTAGACTCTCTGGACAGGCATTTAACCCCCGGTACAAATTTGTGAGACAGAATCCACCGCTGTGCCCATTCTACAGATGAGCACACCCAGAGGTCAAGATCACACTCTAGACAACAGCAGAAGGGCACCCGGCACCAAAGTCTGACAGCCCCAGACGGTTCTCTTTCCCCCAGCCCTGGGCCCGCCAAGCCCAGCCCGGGGACTAGCTGCCTAATTTTCTAAATGAGGTTTTATTAGAACATCGTCAAGCTGGTTCGTGGGTGGACCGTTTATGGTGGTTTCTGAAGCCTCAACTATTTACTACCTAGGCTGAGAGGAAAAGGTGGCAGACCCCGGCTGTGTGTTATCTGCCAGCAAGTTTACGATCCACTGGAAGATCCCAAGAGCTCAGTAAGTGGTAGTTGACATAATAATGATGGAGCCGGGCACAGAGGCGCACACCTGTAGTCCCAGCAGCTCGGGAGGCTGAGGCAGGAGGATCGCGAGTTCAAAGCCAGCCTCAGCAATGGTGAGGCACTAAGCAACTCAGTGAGACCCTGTCTCTAAATAAAATGGAAAAAAGGGCTGGGATATAGCTCGGTGGTCGAGTGCTCCTGAGTTTAATCCCTGGGACCCTAAAAATAAAAATAAAAAATAATAATGATGATGATCATTTTCAATTTGTTCAATGGATCACTCGCATGTTATAATGTATCATCATGTGGCTTTTTGCTGTCTGCATTTGACTGTTATTATCACACTGATTTTTACCATCTTTACCTCCTTGAGGAAGACAGGGAAGTCCTTCTGGCCCTGCCTCCCCATTAAGGAACCAACCAGCCTTCAAGATAATAAGCGTTGGGTTTCTTGAAGCAGATCCAAAGATCCTTCAACATATTTAATAATAATGTAACTCTTTGAGTGTTTCAAGGCTCTTAATGAGAATTTAAATTGGAACCGCATCCTTCCACAAGCTCTTCAGAAAAAAAATATGTAAGCAGCTCTCCTTCCATCAAGTGCAAGTCCAGGGATGCCCAAAGACACCCGGATGGGAAAGGTCAAGTTGTTTGTCAGGCAAGACCAGGGCGAGAAGACTCACACATTTGGGGGAATCTTCAGACATCTTTCCTGGCTACCCACCGCCAATCTGCAGCCTTGGAAGCCGCAAGAGACCTCCTGGGCTCTAGGTAGGGTGAACGCAGGACGGTACTGGATAAGCTGGGGGGTTCCAAGGACACAAGACTCTCGAAGCTAAAAGCAAGAACATGCAGCCGGGACCTGCCCCAGGACACTGGGTATTCAGCAGCAGAGAGGGAACCCAGCTGGGGTCAACCACAGAGCTCTCCCTGCAGAGACCCTTCACACGTTTTCATGGACCAGTCTGGCGATGCTGAATCTGGACTCAGTGTGACCAGGTCATCAGCAGGCCCTCTTGGACCACAGTCATGTTGTTAGACATGGGAAGGGTCAGGCAGAGAGCAGAAACTCTGAGCTCCCCTCTTGCTACTTGGAATCAGCGTGGGCAAGTCGCCCCAGCCTCTGAGCCTCAGTTTCTTCATCTGTCAATAGGGACAACGAAAACTGCTGCTTCCTCACTGGGATTAAATGAGTTGAAAACCAAGCAGAGCCCAGAGCCCAGGGGACAGAGCCGGCCCCACAGAGCTGTGCTTTAAAATCTCTGAACTTGAATGTTACCCATAATGATTTATGTGTGTTTTCAACCCTGGCAAAGGGAGGTCCCTGGGCCAGCAGCATCGGCATCCCTGGGGTCCTGGCTAGAAATGCTGATTCTAATGCCCCATCTCAGATAAGCTGGATATAAATTTTCATGGAAGGATGATTCCCAGGTGATTCAGGTGTACATGAAAGTATGGGCCACCCCCCACCACTGAGCTGCACCCCCAGGCAGGAACACTGTTTTAAACAGCAGGTAATGTTTCCTGAAGCTAGCATGGGTAGCACGCCGCAGGTGAGGGGCCCCTGGGCTGGATCACGGGATTTCAGAGACACCTGCTCTGGCCCCTTAGATGCTCATGGGCTGCACCTTCCAATCCCCAGCTTCCATCCCCAGATGCATGCGGCTAGAATCTTCCAGAGAGCTTTTAGAAGTCCTGGTGCCCACAGAAAGACAAACACCGGCACCTGCTTTCCTTTAGCGGAGGAAGGTCAAAAAACAAAGTTGATGTCTTAGAAGTGGAGAACAGTGGTTCTCAGGGCCGAAAGGGAGTGGAGGAGGAGGGTGGAGAGAAGAGGGTGGGGGCCAGGCTGCGGAAGGACAGGAAGAACACCTCTGGTGCTCCACAGCACAGACAGGTATCAGGGCAGCAGCAAGGAACCACAGCTTTCAAAACAGCTTGCGGAGAGCTTTCCCAGCACAAGAAACAGTAGGTGTCTGAGGCAATGGACATGTCAATCATCTTGGTCTGACCTTGACATGTTGTATCCAAGTATTCACAGGGGTGCTCTCCTCCCTCGGTATGTGCAATTAATATATGCTCATTAAAATTTTAAATAAATACATGTTTTAAAATTTAAAAACAAAACGTGAATCCTGATGTCCCGACCAATTAGATCAGCTCTGGGGTGGAGCCCTGACTCGCTGTTCTAATCTAGACCGGATCGTAGAATCTTCCAGGGCTCCGCCATTTCCCTCTGGGTTGGAGTAGACAGACTAAGGACCTTAAGAACATTATTTTTTTTTTTTTTTTTTTTTTTTTTTTTGCGGTGCTGAGGATCGAACCCAGGGCTTTATGCTTGCGAGGCGAGCACTCTACCAACTGAGCTATCTCCCCAGCCCAAGAACATTATTTTTTAAACAAAGTTCCATAACATGAAAGTCTCACAAGTCACACACCTGTAATCCCAGAGGCTTGGGAGGCTGAGGCAGGAGGATTGCAAGCTCAAAGTCAGCCTCGGCAACTTAGTGAGGCCCTAAGCAACTCAGGAAGACTCTGTCTCTAAATAAAATACCAAAAGGGCTGGGGATGTAGCTCAGTGGTGAAGCAACCCCTGGATTCAATCCCTGGTACCAAAAAAAAAAAAAAAAAAAAAAAATGGAATTATATTCAGAAGTGCTGTAATACAACTATTTTAAATAGGAAAGAACTCTTCTTTGCTGTTAATAATTACTTTCTCTCCTTTTTTTTTTTTTAATTCCCAATACTGGAGATTGAACCCAGGGCTGTGCCACCCCGAAGGCACACCCCCAGCCCCTCTTTTAACTTTATTTTTGATTTTGAGACAGGGTCTCACGAAGTGGCTGAGGCTGGCCTTCAGTTTGAGTCTCCTGCCTCAGCCTCCTGATTTACTGAGGCTGCAGGCATGTGTCACTGTACTGGTAACGGTTTGCTCCTCCGTTTGGGGCAAGCACCAGGGTGGCACTTACATTCACCTCCACCTCGAGCTAGTCCCCAGACACCCCAAGGAAACCGGTGCCCTTTAAACGCTCTGCTGACACCTCCCCCGGCGCGGGCGACACCCATCAGCTCTCCTCTCTGTGGATCGGCTCCTGTGGGACATTTCACTGAAACGGAGCCCCACACTCGGTGGCCGCCCGCGTCCGGCTCTCTCGTTCAGCCGATGTCTCCGGAGCTGGGCCACCACGGGCCGGCATGGGCACCCTGTCTGAGTCACTTTCGGACACCAGCGTGCTGTGACTGGGAACTGGGACGCACCCCTGCCCAGGCTTAAGGGCGTGGCTGGGCGGCTCTCCTGACACCTGTCCCCTCCCCCTGTCAGGCCCCATTACGGAGGGACCAGAGTAAAATCACACACGCCTCTTCTGCACGGGCAGGGACCTGGTCGGGGAGCAGCCCTGACACCTCCTTTTCACGGTGGGGAATCTGCGACCCCAAGGGGCAGCTGATGAGGCCCGACGGGGAGGGAAGCTGAGCGGGGAGACAGCCTCACTCCCACCCGCACCTGCTCCAGGAGTAAAATTGGGAGAAATCGGAGCAGGCGGCCCCCAGGTCACCGGGGAAACCAGGTCTGTTTCAGAAATGCACTAGAGTGTCACCCTCGCCCCTGAGGACTGCAGAGCAAGCGCCCACGGGTTCTGTGGGAAAGAGACCCGCCCGCTCCAAGTTAGAGTCCCTGACTCTCAGTTCCCCCTTCTGGAGACGTTCTGAGCAAGTTTACTAATTAAAGGCTCTGAGAAGTCCCGCAGGAAAGAAACGACTCGTTGAATAAGTCTGATCAGGGAAAATATTTTGGGGTGGGGGTACTTCGCCTACAAATGCATCTTAGAGGTCCCTACACCTTGGCTTTTTCTTTGTTTGACCAGTGTCTGTTAAGGACCTATCACGTGAGGGGTGCTATCTGAGGGACTGAGGATGTGGTGGCGGAAAAGATCCTCTTCATCCCTGCACTCAAAGCATGTGTGTACATCCTCACAGGTGACAAGAGATAATAAAATTAATATGCAATCAAGAATAACAGCCCCCGGAATGCAATCTTTCAGTGCCCGGCTCAGAGCCCTCTCGCTTGAGACCCTCGCCAGCCCCGCCCTCAGAAGCCGACGTCGCCCTCTGATTTTCTGCAATACTACGTGTCCCCAAGGTAGTTAATAGTGTTCTGTCCACAACGGCTCCCACATAATCAGCTTGAACTTTCACGACCCCCTGGACAGCGATGTGCCAGGTTGTGTCTTGTGTCCTCAGCCACCGTGGCAAGCTCCAAGAAAGGAAAGGGTCTCCGTATTTCTCTCCCCCGAGATTCCTGCTGTGTGAAGTTCACAGATGCAATTTCATTTCCTTTGGTCCCTCTGGGGGGATTATAGTGAATCTTGATTACATACATGGTCTTGTCCTTGGGGGGCCCCCCAGACCTACCAAGCAGAGCCACAGAGGTGAAGCCCAGAAATCCATAGTTTATGGTGGGTTCAGGGATTGAACCCAGGGGCGCTTAACCACTGGGCCACATCCCCAGCTCTTTTTATGTTTTATTTAGACACAGGGTCTCACTAAGTTGCTTAGAGACCTCACTAAGTTGCTGAGGCTGGCTTTGAACTCACAATCCTCCTGCCTCAGCCTCTTGAGTTGCTGGGATTACACGTCTGTGCCACCACCCCCAGTTGGAATCCATATTTTTGCAAGCACTCCAGGTGATTCTTAGGCAAGATCAAGTTTGACATCCTCTAGCCTACAGTTATATATTTCTACTTTATAGAGTCTGGGATCAAATCCCAGGTCCAAACTTTCTTAGCTCTGTGACCATGGGAGAATTACTTACCCTCTTTCGACCTCAGTTTCCTCATCTCTAAAATGGGAATAATCATAGTGACTACTTTAAAGAGTTAACCTGAGCATCCACAAGCGTTTTCTTTGGAGCCCAGAGCCCAGACTTGGCTGGCAGGGATTACTACTTACTACCATGATGACTGTAATGTATAAAGCTGCTCCCCCGCCCATCAGGTGCAGTCATTTTCCCGCCTCCCAACCACTTGTCAATCTGTGAACATCCTAGCTAGCTATTGGTTCATCGGTCAGCTTGCAAGTGTCCTTCTCCGATATTGGTCCCCTGTTAGCCCGGCGGAATTCAACTGTTTTGCTGTAGCTTCCCCGCCATCTTTCCCATCCTTCTGTCTGTCCTACTCACTTTTCTCTATCCTCCTGGCTTTCCACTCTCTCTAGCGCGTGCCCTTTCTTTTCCTTTCTCTTTTCCTCTCATTTTCTCTCTTACCCTGCAGGGAGACACTCTGTTTGCTTAATAAACTCCCATATGTGATTTCCCGTGTCCAGCGTGGTTTCGTGGGATTCCTTAGAATGACCTAGAACACAGCTTGTCTACCAAGCTGCCGCTCCAACGGGGCTCCTTCCCAGCCACCTCCTACCCTCTCCTCCTGTCCCTGCCCTCCACCTGCTGAACTCCTCTCAGAGCCTCGTGCAAACCTGGTCCACTTGCTAAACACAAAAGGCATCTCTCTTCCCTCCTAGGCCCAGGGCTAGACAACATTTCCCAGCCTCCTCTGCGGTGAAGGCCCTGGCCAGGGGAACATGGATGGCAGCAAGGCAGAGCCCTGCCGAGTCTGGCCCAGAGAATCCTCCCGGGATCTGGCCAGTCCACCCCCAGGTGTCAATATCCAGGGTGTGGTGGCTGCCCCACACTGGAGGTGGCGGAACCTCGGTCCTGTGTTCCACAGGGACCCCCGGGGCAGAGTCCTGTCCCTACCTCCAACTGTGCGTACCCTTAGGGGGTCAGTCATATGTGCTGTTCCCTCCCCCCCAGAAGTTTCCTCCAAGCTCTTGGCTTCTCCCCACTGTCCTCACCTCGACCCCTTCCCAGCTGCCACTCTGTGGGCTTCTGTCTGAGTCGCTCTTGGTTGCTGGGCAGGGTGGGGCTGAGCAACCTCCCCGGCCTCCAAACTCTCCTAGAAAAACTCCCACCTCCCAACGTGGCAACCAAAATTGACTCCTGGGGGCCAAATGTCCCGGGGGGCAGGGAGCAGGGGACTCGCTGATCTCTACAAATGTCACCTTCTCAAGAGCGCTTTCCTGGCCACCCAACCTCAAATTTTCCCCCTGGCCTCCAGGATACACCCAAGGGCCCCGCTGGCCCTGGTCCCCGGGCCGAGCACGAACTGGACTTGACGGGCAGGTCTCGCCACTGTGCTCTCTGCTTTGCGGCTCATGCCCAGCCTAGTACCCGGCTCCCTGTAGGGGGCTGCATAAATATTTGCTGAACAGGGGCCCTGGAAGCCTGCTGGGCAATGAGTGAGATGGGAGGATTGGAACTCAGGGGAGGGACCGCGTGGCTGGGCTCCCAATGGACTGAGTGATTCAGAAAGAAGACAGCAACTCAGGCGGCTGGGGAGAAGGGCGAAGAGCAGTTTTGCAGACTGTGGGCTTGCGTGACATACGATCACCATCGCTCCCTCAGTAGCAGCGCCCAGCTGGGAGGAAGTGGACTCCGGGCTGAGCCTCTGCAGAGGCCACTGGGCTTCAAGGACTGGCCAGCAGTGAGCTGCTGACCCACGGACCCTAACAAACAAGTGGGGTTTTTAGCCTCCCTGCAGTTGGACAAATAACAAAGAGTCCAGAGAATTCGCCAGCGGTGGCGCTTCTGTCAACTGCCAGTCGAATATGAAATGAACCTCTCTCTCCATTTCAAAGGTGACACCCGACTTGCGATTAATCTGTCACTTCCCAGTCCCTCTCCTAACAGTCCCAGAACACGCAGAAGCAGCCAAGGAAAGCGGGTTCAACTGTCGGGCCATCCCAGACCATCCATGGGTCTGGGTTGGGTGTTGTTTCGGGGGTAGTATTTTGGGCTCCTTTGAGCAAAGGGAAAATATAAGTGAAATAAATGAGGAAAGCAGGTGAGCTTCGCAAAACAGAGCTAGAAATAAATGCATCCGTTAGAAAGATGGCCGTGAACCCAAATTAAATCACAACGTGCGTGATGTGTTTCAGAGTGTCAAACTTGAAACGTGGGTGTCTTCGTTACCTCTGTCTTTTTTTTTTTTTCTTTTATTCTTGTTTCCTGCCTTCCAACCAATGCCTGGGTCTCAGATGGAACCCGCACGGAAACAGAAGCATCCCAGGTTCCAGACACGGCGCACGGCGCGGCTCATGGGAGGCCCTTCCTCCATGGGGAGCTGCGACCTCCGCCCTCCTGGCCCTGCTCTGTCCCTACGCCTACAAGGCACAGCCACCTCCACCACGGGACCGCCCTTCTCATATGTGACAACAGGGTGCGATTTGTCTGCCCCGATTTCTGCTTCGGGTTGAAGACCACCCGCTCCTTCAACCATTCTGGAAGGGAAGCCGCTTGGGGGGATTTGTCCAGCAGCATCAGCAACATCTGAGGATCCGTTAGGAATGTGGATTCCCTGGCCCCACCCCAGACCTACCGAGTCAGAAATTCTGAGAGTGAAGCCCCACTATCTGCTTTTACCAGCCCTCTGGGGCTCCTGCTGCACATCCAACCTCTGTGCCATGGTTTGTGAGTCCTCCAAGGGTTTGTGTTGGGAACTTGGTCCTCAGGATGGCAATATAAAGAGGTGGTGGGGCCTTTAAGAGGTGGGGCCTAGGGACAGCCATTAATGGCTCCTCCCCTGCCTTGCTCTGGCCTCCCGGAATCACCACGTGACCTCTCTCTCTCACCTGTGATTGTTCCCCCATGATGCTGTGTGATGCAACCAAGGCTGGCACCATGCTGTTTGGACTTTCAGCCTTCAGAACTGTGAGCGCAACAAACCTCTTTTCTCTATAAGTTACCCAGCCTCAGATACTTCGTTATAGTAACAGAAAACAGACTAACACACTCTGTCTTGGCTTCCTCTCTATAAAACGGAGCTCCTAAAAGCGTTTGCATCACAGAGTGACTAAGGAACCAGTGGGATCTGATGTGACAGGGTTTTTTTTGGAAGCCTGGGAAGGTCAGGAAAAGGCAGTAGTCCTCACGGTGCTGGCACTATTTAGGAAGGTTTTGGCAGCTACAGAGAGGATGTGTCCTAGACTTGGTACAGCTCTACGTAGATTCCCCTGCTCAGAAGGGGAGATGGTTAGAAGGCCCAGGCACCTAGAAGCTCACAACCCTGCCTGCTGCCTAGAACTCAGGAACAGCCTGGTGATTCTCACCTCCCTCTTTATCAGGCCTCCTGAGAAGGCCAGTGATAGCCCCTGCTGGGGGTTGGACCACGGGGCTCAGCTCAGGGGGCGGGAGGATTCTGTTTGGAAGGTCAAAGCCCTCAACAAGAGAAGGTTTTTGTCTGGGCTCATTGGCACCAACTACCCACCATTGAGACGCCTGGCTCTGTGCTACGCAGGAGGATAACCACCCACATCGCCTGCTGAGCGCAGACATGCAGCTGCACGAACAGAGACGGGCCACCATGAGTATAGAGCACAAAATCAAAGACGACGACATGTCACCTTATCAATAATTGAGGGCTGGGGTATATACATCAATGACAGAGCCCATGCCCAGCATGCCTGAGGCCCTGCGTTCAACCCCCAGAACCAAAAATAAAGAAAGACATTGGTTTTTATACAGAGAACACATTGCAATAATTCTACTTTGGATACATGGGTTCCATAAAACAGCGCCCAAAGGAACACCACCCATTGACTTTCAATGCAGGTACTAGGAAAAAAATGTAAACTTCCATTACACATCCACTGGGGAGCTGGTCTAGACAGTGGAGTCCAGATGGGAGGCCAGGGAAGCCTCCTCTTGAGTCACTGCCATGAGCTCCACACGCCAAATGGCCCTACATCCTCAGTATCTTGCCCTGAACCATCACTTACCAGCTAAGAGGGGCCCGGAGCGTGGGAGGTGGAGAGAGGGAGGGCAGACGCTGCTATTTTCACTATGACAACCCAGCTCCAAACACCAAGTACACAGCCAAAGGGCAGAGGCATCTCCACACACCCCACCATACAAAAAGAAGTTCCCTCCTGAACGGGTGTCTCCAGTGTTTTCAGCAGAATTGTTGCTCTAGAGAAGCTCCATTCAGAGGCCTCTGGGAAGCATGTGCAGGCAAGAAAAGGGAATCTACCTCAGTGCCTTGAGCTCGCCACCGCAGGATCCCTGCAAGTGTGAGAGTCCCAAACCATCTGCACTTGAATCACTCAGGTGCGTGTTCAGAAGGCAGATTTCCTCAGACTGTCTAAACAAAAATCTATGAGGAAAAATATTCGCTACATATATCACAAAAAAAAGGCCAATTTCCTAATAAGTAAAGAGCTCTTACGAATCAATAAAAAGATACAATGGGCAAAGGATATGGGCACGGGGTTCTCAGAAAGGGAAATATGAATGTCATAACTTTATGAGAACACACTCAACCTCAGAACAGGAAGGCTCATAAAAGTGAAGGAAAGACCACTCTTAGACGTGACCATGGAGGTCAGTTTGGCAATGCTATCTACAGTAAGATGCACGAGCCCTCTGACCCAGCACTTACAACTCCACTCTAGGTGTGCAATGCATGTATAAAAACATATCCACTGAAGCTGCATTTGTCACAGAAAAGGAGTGCAGACAACCTCGGAGCCCATGGCTGGGAGGCCAGGTAAGCAAAATCGGGACCATTTCACAATTAAACAGTAGGAGTCCAGGAAAAGGATCAAGACAGCGCTGTAGATGCTCCTACAGAACAGTCTCCAAGACACATGGATAAGAAGGGGGAGAGCATGCAGAATAGCGTGTATAGCCAGCTCCATGTGCATGAAACCAGAGAATATTTATGACGTTCATTTGTTACTAATGTTACTGAGCGTGACCCCAGGCTAGGTATTTGGCTAGATGCTCAGCATACTGCAATAAACAAAACAGACAAAAAATCAGGGAGCTTCACACCAAGGGGGTGGAAGTATTAAGTAAACAGAGTCATAAGTACTCTGGGAAAAAAATAGTAAGGTCGAGGAGGTATAGGGAATGGAGGGAAGAGGACAGGGTTGCAGCTGAAGCAAGAAGCCAGGGAAGGCCACCTCAAAAACCAAAAAGGACGGTGGAAGTGATATCATGAGACTTAGGCTAGACTGCAAGAACATCATGCACCCCCTCCCTATTCCATCGGCTCTTCCACGGTGGGAACCCAGCACCATGCTGTGAGGAAGCCCAAGCAGCCACCTGGAGTCCAGCGGGTGCCCCCGCTAAGACTCCAAGCCAACAGCCACACCCACCTCCAGACACCTGTGCCAGCGAGCTTCTCAATGACTCCAGCCCCCAGACCCCACAGAGCAGGGCCACACCAACCACTGTGTCCGGTCCCCAGTGCTGACCCCCAGAAGCTGTGCATGTAACACAGCGGTTGCTGCTGGACACTGCTGAGCTGGCGTGGAAGTAACTGAACAGCCACACGTCCCGAGTATCCGTGATCTGGCCCTGCCTTAGTCATCAGGGAACCCTTGGACCACAGTGTCTCCCCTGCACACAGGGTCACCTCGCAGAGACTGGCAAGCAGGACAGCTGCCTTGGCAGAGTGCTTCCCAGGGCTGGGAGCTGAGCTGGCATTGCTTGAGTTAATGCACTTGAGCCCCCTGTGCACAGGAGGACCCCACTTTACAGATACGAGGCCCAGAGAGACAAAGCAGGTTCATCCCACCAGCTCATAAATGGCAGAGAGAGCAGGAATCTCACCCCCGAGCTGTCCGTGTGGATTTGTGGCCCACACACCAAACCCTGTCACAGCATGGCAGGAGAGGAGGCCACGAGAGGAGGCCACAGGAAGATCAATGCCCAGAGGGGCGCCACTCCGTGTGCCAGACCCCAGAGAAGGAGGCACCTTCGCCAAACCTCGCCAGGAACCCCAGAAGCCGGCTTTCGAGCAAGTTCAACTAGTATTCAGGAAGAAGTCTCGAGAGCGGCTGAAACCCTCCCCAGCCTTCCCGGGTGAAACCGTCTTCCCTGGAAAAAGAAGGCCCCCCAGGCTTGCTGTCCGTTCACATCTGAATCGTGAAAACACTCCAGCGAAACTTCATCAGGCCACGAGCGACAGGCGGCGTGAGCTGCTCTCCCTCGTCCCCTGCCTCGTCCCCAGGTGGAAACTGCCTTGGGAGATCAGATGGCTCCAGGTGACAGCTCGGTAAGTGAGAGGAACCGAGGGACACTTGTTCTGGGCCACTGACCCCCACTTTGCACCTGGGAGCGGGTGCGCCACTCCTAGGGGACGGGCCCCCACCCAGGGTCTGGCTCGCGGGTCTCACATTGCTGATCTCCAGCCCCTGGCCCCATATTGATCAAGGAAAGCCTTGATAAGACCAGGCTGCTCACCGGACCTGGCTAGACCTCAGGGGGCCGTCCCTTCTCCCTGCGGGAGCCGGGGCCTCACCCACCCGCCCGCTCTGCTGGAGATGTCCCTCAGCTCCGCCAAAACAAGGGTGGAGCAGAAAGGGGTGAAAGAGTGACCTCTGGGGTCACAGCATCAGAAACAGATCCCAGTGTCCCCGTATGGCCTTGGGAAGAGTTCCTACACTACTGCATCTTAATTTCCTCACCTGGGACACAGGGACCATAGTCGAGGCTGGTGACTACCACCAAGGCCTCTGAGGGTTGGCATTGGCTGTGTGACCTGGGGCAAATCGCTTAACCTCTCTGTGTCTCCACTTTTCATCTGTAGAGCAGGAATCATAAAAATACCTGCCTCCTCGTGGTGCCTGAGAATCAGGTGGGCTTGGGGACGTAAATGATTCACAACAGTCTTCACGTAGCGTGGGCTGCACAGGGTCAGCGCTGACGTGCCTGTTCCAATCTTCACGGGGAGAATTAAATGAAGGACACCTGCTAGTGGTGGCACGGGCTGCCCCTTGGGGTCCCTTCCAGGAACGTCCTGGGTGGCGCTGCTCCACGGAGGTGAAAGTTGTTTCTCCCCCGGCCTTGATCCGCCGAAGTGCCCCCTGGCTGCAGGAGGGACAAGGACCCCCACCAGCAGCGCTGGATTGGGCAGGAACACGGGCAACCAGGGAGCCGGCAGAGAATCGGGCACTCCCCCGAGGGCCTGCTGGCCACGGCTCCAAGATCAGGCCCGTCATCAGCTCGCAGGGAACCACCCCCAGCCCCCGGGCGGGCAGCAGTATTTCCTGCATCACGCGAGGTCAGGGCTGGCTCCGTCCAGGTCCCCACTGGGGTCAGAAGAGTTAGCATCGCCCAGGGGATGAGCCGTCGAGAAGGAGCCTGCGGTCAGGAAGGAGAGAGCGAAAGAGATGCAGGCTGAGGCGCTGGCCGGGGACAGCTGCACCCAGTGAGGCCAGGCTGGACACCGTGGGAGAAGAAGCCAGCGTGGAAGGGGGTTGATGTCCCCAGGAGGGAGCTCCCCGTGGCTGCAGGTGGTCCTGACAGGCAGCTGCCCACGCTAGGCAGGCTTAGCGGCGTTCCTCCATCTTCCACGGGTGGAGCACGCATCCTGAGCAAGGCATGCAACTGCAGCATTGCTAGAACCTTCCAGACCACCCAGGTCATCTCGAGAGGCAGTGAGGACCAAGGTCCCCGAGGACACTGGGGTAAGAGATGTGTTCACTACCTCATGGTGATTTCCCAGAGTGTGTGTGTGTGTGTGTGTGTGTGTGTGAATGCTCATCAGATGCCAGGCACAGTGGCACACGGCTGCAATCCTAGCAGCTCGGGAGGCTGAGGCAGGAGGATCGCCAGTTCAAAGCCAGCCTCAGCGACTTAGGGAGGCCCTAAGCAACTTAGCAAGACCCTGTCTCTAAATAAAATATAAAACAGGCTGGGGATGTGGCTCAGTGGTTAAGTACCCCTGGGTTCGATTCCCAGTATCAAAAAAAAAGGTTGGGGTGGGGGCTCATCAGACTGTATACCTTGAATCCATGCAGTTTATGATATCTCAATGGAGCTTTAAAAGACACAGAATGAGAAAAGATGATATAAAGATTATTAGAGCAACAGTGTTAATAGCAAAAAATTAAGTAATACCTTGAAAAACAGCAGAAAAAGGAAAGAACCAGAAAACATAACATAACCAAAAAACAACAACTACACGAAATCACCACATTCCCCAGGAAGAAATAGGGGGTAACTATTAAACATGATGCTCTAAAAGACTAATTCATGACGTGGCTACAAAAATTAAGCGGAGAGAAAAAGATACAAGACAATCTCCATAAGATTATTTTTATACCATTTCTCTTTGTTAAAAATTCAGAGAAAAAAACTGGAAATTTTAATTAAAATGTGATCACACCTCACTTGGGTAATTCTGAAAGCATTTGTAAATATTGAAAGGACCCTATAAGATGTAAAGATGGGCAAGATTATGGGGAATTGGTTGGTTGGTTTTTTTTTTTTTTTTTTTTCTTATGCTTTTCTGTATTTTCCAAAAATTTCTACAAACAACAACAACAAAAAAATGATTTCAGTATCCCCAAAGAGAAATAAATATTGCTTTAAAACAATAAATAGGCGAGGCCCAGTGGCATATGCCTGCCCTCCATCTCAGTGACTCTGGAGGCTGAGGCAGGAGGACCACAAGTTCAAGGCCAGCCTCAGCAACTTAGCAAGACAAACATTTTATTCATGTTTCAAAATACAAAATAAAAAGGGCCAAGGATGTGGCCCAGTGCTAGAAGCAGCCATGAATTCCAGCCTTGTACACACACACACACACACACACACACATACACACACACACACACATACACACTCACACTCAATAGAGGGTATCTAAGGATTCCCCGGCCCCAGTTCTGCAAGGAGGGAAAATCAGAGGAGACTTCACATTGAGGTGACCTTGGCTCCCCTGAACGCAGGCTCCCCACCACCCCTGCCAAACTCCGCCAGGCAGAGGCTTGGGAGCCCCAGGTCTGGGCAGGAGCGGGGTGTTCTTCAGCACCCCCGCGCTGATTGCATTAAGGCCTGCTTCTGTTTCCCTCTAAGTAGATTAGGCTTTTCTTGAACTTGCTCCAGTGGGGTCCCGGAAATGCAGCCCAGGACCGTCCTGCGGTTCGTCTGCAGAGCTCCCTGGAATACGGTTAAGCGTGTAATAAATACATTTACGTCTAATCAGATAAATCACTCCATCAGATCGTTATCTTTGAAACCAATTTGAAAACCAGCCTCTGGCTGCAGATCCAGGGGAAGGAGGAAGTGGAAGAAACAAGGAGACTTGGAGCAGAAGCCAAGGTCCCAGGGTCACGTTCCCACCCAACGCCCAGGTCAAAGCGCCCTCCCTCCCCGACCTGGAACCGGCCACGCAGCACGGCAGCCAAGTCGCTGTGGAAATGCTTCCAGGTACTACCAGCCCCCAGGACCTTCCGAAAGACACCAGGGCTGGACTCTCGCACCTGGTCCATCTGGTCGACCTCCCGGATGCAAAGCAAAAGAATGTTCTAGTTCACAGGCAAGACCTCGGAAGAGGTGCCATGAGGTGGAGTAACGTCGAAGTCCTGCAGAATCGAGAGTAAGGGGCAAGAACTTGAAAACCAGACTCGCCCAGGTTCGGATCCTCTGTCACTCACTCCCTGTGAGACTCTGGACAAGTGGCTGAACCTCTCTGTGCCTTGTTCTCGTTGTCTGTAAAATGGGGATCGTAGCATAGTGCTGGTGGGGTTAAGTGAGATAGCACATGGAAAGCGCTCAGCACGGTGTTTAGCATCATTATCAGTCCAAGTTAGACACCGTTCTTGTCTGAATTATTTTTGTACGACTTCCTACCTAGTTCACTTTCATGTGGACACATGATACCCCTCCAGACATAAGCTGCCTGAGAACACTGTCATCTTATTTTAACAAATATCAACTGAGAGCCAGGCTCTGGGAGAGGTGATAACACAATGGTGAACAAGACAGGGTCCTTGATCTCAAGGAGTCGACAGCATTATGAGACATGGGTAAATAAACAGCAGATCTGCAGCTAAAACCTGGGACGAGGGCTCCAAAGCAAAAGAATAGGCTCTCCTGAGAAAAAAAAAAAAATAGAGGGGTGCTTTTGTGGGTTGGGGGACTGGAAGACCTTGCAAAGACAAACGTACTTAAGCTGGAATGTAAGAGTTCAATAGAAGACAGGGAGAAAAAGAAGAGAGAGAAGGCTCCAGGCAGAGCATAGAGCATATGCAAAGGTCCTGCGGTGAGGAAAACATTTCTGGGACCAAATGGAGGTCAGAGTGACTGGAGGTTGTGGAGTAAGTGAGGTCAGTGAGATAGGGAGAGGTGGACCGTGCCTTGTGAATGGAGGGTTTTGAGCAGGCAGTCACCTGAATGGGGACTTTAATCTGGCTCTAAGAGGAGAAGGTCCTGGAGGGGAACAAACACGGAATCAAGGAGACCAGACTGGAGACTGCTTTTGCCATCTAGAGAAATGGGGCTACCGTCTACTAAGAGGAAAAGGGTCACTTCGGAGAAAGAGGAAGAATTGCATGTTAGGCAAGCTAAGTTTAAGAGGCAGGTGAGAAAACATGAAAGCAAAACGTTTCCAAAGAGCGGAGGAAGTCCCTGGTGGCGGTGCTGCTAAGAGGCCGAGTAGGGGAAGAGAGACGCTCTCTGCTTCGCCCTAACACCCCAGTGCCTGCCGTGGGGTGGGCCGGCGGTGGATGCGTGATTGACGGTTGGGTACCTGGATGGACACAGGGTGCGTGGACCAGGGGTGGGGTCCACGGCTTGATGCCCACGTGGAGGATGGATGGGTGTAGAGAGGGGAAGACGGCCCGTGGCTGAGGGCCCGCCATGCACGTGGTGGGACGGGTGCGTGGGCGCCGTGAACCTGGGTTATTTCCCCACGGGAAAGCACTGCTCCCCTGCCAAAGCCACCCCTCTGTCTGCAGCACTCTCCCGCTCTCTCCCCTCTGAACTCCTCAGATCTCAGGTAGAAGACGCTGCCTCAGGAAGACCTCCTCTCGACGGCCCGCTGACGGGGCTCCTGCCACCTCTGCACAGGGTTTATCCCGGTCCCAGGCATCTTGCTTCTCTGCTGAACGGTTGATTTTCTGTCTCCCTCACCAGATGCCTAGTCCATAAGGCAGTGGCCCTGCTCAGTATCTCCAGCACCTAGCAGAGTGCCCAGAGCATAGGAGGGGCTCAGCGCCTGAATGTTAGATGGATGGGTGGACAGGTGCATGGGGAAGAGATGCGTGGTAGGTGGATGGATGGATAGGCAGCTGAATGGGTGGGTGGACAGATAAGTGGGCCTATAGATGGATGGATGGATGGATGGATGGATGGGCCAGTGGATGGATGGATGGGTGGATGGATGGATGGATGGATGAATGGGTGGATAGATCAATGGATGGATAGATGGATGGTGGGTGGATGAATGGATGGATGGATGGGTGGATGGATGGAAGCGTGGGTGGATGGATGGATGGGTGGATGGATGGATGGATGGATGGGTGGGTGGGTGGATGGATGGATGGATGGACAGATGGATGGATGGATGGATAGATGGATGGATGGACAGATGGATGGATGGATGGATGGGTGGATGGATGGATGGACAGATGGATGGATGGATGGATGGATGGATGAATGGGTGGATATATCGAGGGATGGATAGATGGATGGTGGGTGGATGAATGGATAGATGGATGGATGGATGGGTGGGTGGGTGGATGGATGGATGGATGGATGGATGGGTGGGTGGGTGGATGGATGGACAGATGGATGGATGGACAGATGGATGGATGGATGGATGGATGAATGGGTGGATAGATCGATGGATGATAGATGGATGGTGGGTGGATGAATGGATGGGTGGATGGATGGATGGATGGATGGATGGGTGGGTGGGTGGATGGATGGACAGATGGATGGATGAATGGATGGATGGATAGATGGATGGATGGACAGATGGATGGATGGATGGATGGATGGATGGATGGATGGACAGATGGATGGATGGATGGATGGATGGATGAATGGGTGGATAGATCGATGGATGGATAGATGGATGGTGGGTGGATGAATGGATGGATGGATGGGTGGATGGATGGATGGATGGATGGATGGATGGATGGATGGATAGATGGGTGGGTGGGTGGATGGATGGACAGATGGATGGATGGATGGATGAATGGACAGATGGATGGATGGATGGATGGAAGGAAGGAAGGATGGGTGGTGGATGGGTGGATGGAAGAAAGGGAAGAGGGCAGGAGACAGGGAAGAAGAATGGATAAGGGACTGAGTGAATGAGTGCACCCCACTTCCTTCTGATCCATGCCCAAGACAACTACACCTCAACACGGTCTGCCTAGTTACAGCTATGGAGCCCACGGCAGCCCCAGAGAAGACACAGACCCACCCAGGTGCAGAAAACCCTCTCGACCTCTCTTTGTAAAGCCCGTGGCATCCCGCCTGCAGCCAGGCCAGAGTGCCGCAGCAGCCTGTCCCTGGGACTGCTGTTGGCCCTTCCTGCCACACCGCCTCGGATCGGCAGGGCCAGACCAGGCTACCAGGCACTAGGAAGGAGGGAAAAGGGGGGTTTTAAAAGACAAGTGGAAAATAATAGGCAAACAAACAACAATGAAAACAAGCACCTTTAACACATGCGGCTTCTGAGGGAGCGGGTCAAGCCCCCTACTCCCCAAATATTCAGGAAATGACAAGCAAGAGACACATGAAGGCCGATGGGTGACCTCCAGGAGGCACCGCTGACAGCAGCAGAGGCAGGTGCCAGCAGGAGCGAGATCTTTCTGAAACACAGGGAGAGGGAGGGAGGGAGGCCACTGAAGGCCCCGGCTCTGGTTCTGCGGTTCTCTGTTCAAACACAGGGGAGAGCGCGCTCTCTTACAGATCTGCTCTCTGGAGCCCCGAGCGCTCCTCCAGCTTTAGAAAGCTACGGTGAAGGCTGAAGAGGAGGAGGAGGTCAGGGGAGAGGAGGAAGAGGAGGAGAGGATGAAGGGGGAGGAGGAGGAGGAGGAAGAGGAGAGGGAAGAGAGGGAGGAGGGGGAGGAGGGGGAGGAGGGGGAGGAGGAGAAGGAGCAGGAGGGGGAGGAGGGGGAGGAGGAGAAGGAGCAGGAGGAGGAGGAGGAGCAGGAGGAGGAGGAAGAGGAGGAGGAAGAGGAGGAGGAAGAGGAGGGGGAGGAGGAAATCAAATCTGCCTTTTCAAAAGGGAAAGAAGTAGGTGGTGAGCCTGTTCCTGAACATCTGAGGATAAGATGCCACCCTGCTCCAGCCACAGGCCACTCTGCTTTGCGGTCACCGCTAGGTCTCCATTTGCACCCAGCAGTCGGGCCTCTGCCTGGCAGACACACCCTGCCTCCAAAATGGCCTGACCCACCCGGGCACGGGGCAGAGCTAAGAGCTCAGGCACTGGCGTCTGGCAACCGGGTTCCGAGACTTACTGGTTGCAGACCCTGGGCGGTGGCTAAGCTCAGTTTTCTCATCTGTTAAATGAGAAGAGTGAGGTCACTGTGAGGAATAAATTAGATGATCCACATCAAGTGTCTGGCATGGAACAGTCAATCAACACTGCTACTCTTACTATCCATGTGGCTGAGCATGCCTTTGTTCACCATTATGAGGCACTGCATACATGTCAGTGCCTGGTAACCATCACAAAACCAAAAGAGGTAATGGAAGTAGTATGCTTATGTTGTACAAGAGGAGATGGAGATCCAGAGAGGCCAAGCAACTTATACAATGTCACACAGCGGGTGGTTGACCTGATTCTCAACAACTCGGCTGACTGGCCAGGGCATTTGGTCCCACATTACACCAAAGTACGACGCTTTGCAATTCAGCTTTCTCACTTCCTTCTCAAGCCATATGCTCAATCTCTTCCCGAACTTCTGGTGAGATCAAAATGCAGCAGGGTGTCATGTTAGTCCCACCGTACAGACTCTCACACGGAGGAACAGAGGCCAGGGTCCCCAGCACGCCTGTGTGTCTCCTTCACCCTGCACAGAGCAGCGCTCAGTGAGCTCCACCCAGCTCCCCCTCCACAGCACCTGCTTCTTAATCACGCAGGTCAACAGATGCTCAGTGAACACAGGCAGCCTTGGCCAAGTTCAGATGCATCCTGATGTGATAAAATCCAGAGTCCAGCGGCCTACTTACTGCACCAAGAAGCCTTCCGGGAATGAAACTGGTTTGATTTTTAAATCAAATCCCTCAACGTCCTCTGGAGCTGCAGTCCTGCTGAGCACCTTCATTACAAAGCCCTGTTACTGAGTGCTCACTCCGTAGCAGGCACGGCCTCGTAGGGAACCACTCACTGGATGCTTGCGACAAATCTAAGTGGCGTTATCATTATCCCACTTCACAGTTGAAGAAGCACAAGAACAGCTTTCCTTGTGTCAAATGAAATGTACAAACCCCGTACCTGCCCTTATGGCCAGACTGCCCTGAGTTGTTGGTCAGCCAGTGTCCCAGGCCAACTGGTCCCAATCCTGCCAACTCCAGGGTCTCTCAGCCCTGGCCTCAGGCCCCCAGAGGGCACCCAGGATCCACACCACCTGCCTGGCCCTATGGAACTTGCCCAGACCCTCTGTGCAATGCTCCAGACTCCAGGCCCTCGACCCTGGCCAGCCTCTACCTACCCTCTGCACGCCAGTGTGAAACAGCAACACTGCCCTTGGCCTGGGAAGAAAGGGACCAACTCCAAAAAGATAAAGTGGCTCCACAGGATCTGGGACCCGCACAGCCAGCTTCAGAGCTACCTATAAGTGGGTGGCCTTGGGGCCCCTCCAGTCTGATGAATCGAATCACACACACACTACCCCTAAGCTGCTACTTGGAGTCAATCCCCATGGAAGATGAAGATGAAAGTCACCATCCCTGTCCTTAGGCCACTCCCACCACGGCCTCCCACATCTCTCCCCAAACTCTCTTGCAGCTCCCTGAGCTGGTCACGCTTCATGACCACCCCATACTTCTCGAGGGGCGTCTCTGCCTGCATGAGAGGTC
This sequence comes from Sciurus vulgaris, assembly GCF_902686455.1. Taxonomy (NCBI): domain Eukaryota; kingdom Metazoa; phylum Chordata; class Mammalia; order Rodentia; family Sciuridae; genus Sciurus; species Sciurus vulgaris. The sequence continues at coordinate 140,099,777 of NC_136468.1, read as the reverse complement.
CTGTTCCTTGGCCATATTGTTAACTTTCCATTTTTATACCCATCCCAAATGTCCCCTCCTCTGGCAAACCTTCCTTTACTGTCTCCTGCACTCAGCTCCCAGGACCCGGCCTGTCCCATCTTTCAAGTCACCTGCAGCTGACACGGTCCTTTGCATCTCACTGCATCACGTTCATTCCTTAAAGACAAGGAACATGCCCACTCACCACTAAAGCCATTGCACCTAACACGGGCTGGGCCCAAACAAGAGTCACAAAGCGCTCGAGGAATGACCCGGCAAGGGAGCCCAACAAAGGGAAAACCATAGAGAGCCAAAGTCCAGGGCAAGAACAGAGGGCGGCAACAGTTTCTGTAAAAGGCAGGGTAGTAAATATTTCCTCTTTGTAGCCAGGTGGTCTCTGTTGCCACAGCTCAATCCTGCCACAGGGAGGCGCGAAAGCAGCTATGGTCATATGTAAATGAGTGGGCGTGGCTATGCACCAATAAAACTTTATGTAAAAAAGAAAGCAGTCAGACCAGACTTGGCCCAGAGGTCATAGTTTGCTGTTCCCTGAATTGGGCTATCTAATACATTTTATTTTATTTTTATTTTTATTTAGATTTTTCTTGGGGGGGGGGAGAGTACCAGGGATTGAACTCAGGGGCACTCCACCACTGAGCCACCTCCCCAGCCCTATTTTGCATTTTATTTAGAGACAGGGTCTCACTGAGTTGCTTAGGGCCTCAATTTTGCTGAGGCTGGCTTTGAACTCACGATCCTCCTGCCTCAGCCTCCAGAGCTGCTGGAATGACAGGCATGTGCCACCACAACCGGCTTATCTAATGCACTTTAAAGTGACATGAAGCAGATGGGCTCCATCTTAGCAAGCCATCCTCGATTTTCCCTGTACAAATATCTGGCAAGGTTGGAAGAGAGAAGAAACCTTAAGAAGAAAGAGAGAGAGGGAGAGGAGGAGGATATGCCATCTCCTAAGAAAGCCCAAACAGTTTAAAAACTGATTAAAAAGATCTTGTCAGAACTCCCTCGGAACTCGAGGCCTGAAGGCAGACACGGAGAGAACAAGATTCAGGCTCCAAGTTCGTGACAGATTCCTCTAAGGGGACAGATGTGACTCAGCCCCGCACTTGAGATTACAGAGGACACAGTACTGTTTGGACATTACTGTTTTATTATTATTATTATCACTAACGCTGTCATTTCTATTGATAAATTCTGCCCTAACCGATATCTTGGGAAAGAAAGAAAACAGAAGAGAAAATTAGCTCCAGGGAAAAGCCACAGTCAAAGGAATTTAATTAAATAAATAGATGTCTTGATTCTAACAGAAAGGAAATGTGATATGTCCCCAAATCCCACTTCCTCCACAGCCCTGTCTCCTGGGGAACTGGCAAAGCAGGAGAAGTCCAAACTCTTCCCCCGGAGCGGGAGACGCTGATGTTATCATCAAGATGCTCCTGGTGCGTTAAATCACGTCCATCCAGGCAGAACCGGCTTCCTTGGCCCGTCCTACCCTCTGTCGGTCAATGTGTTTGAAAAGAAATGCCGGATTCTTTCTTAGCTCTGTCTTTCTGCATCCCACTCCTTGGCGGACCAGATCTCTTCAGGAGAGCGGCAGGCTGTCCTTCCTGAGAGAAGCTGCACGCTGTCCACGCTGGCCAACGCCCCCCCACCCAGCCCGTCTCCCCAGATGCAGCCGAGACACCCAGGGCCTGTCTTCTCTGCCTCCTTCAGAGCTGCTCTTGTGTCACTTTGGCAGCTGAACCTCCGTCTTCGTCTATAAATTGGGGGCAAGAACATCAGGTACTCAATCCACCCGGGAGACTGGAGAAATGAAGGGTGGACGGGTTTCTGAAGATCAGATAGGTGAAGACACAAAATTGTCATCATTATTGCCCCAGAATGACAACTGCAGGGTCCCATTATCAGGCCTCCACAGTTGCTCCACTCCAGACATTTGTATATTTGACCTCACCGAATCCTCAGGACAACCCCCAAAAGGTATCATGTGAATTTTCAGACCCAGAAGTGATGGTTCAGAGAAGTAAATTAACTTGCCAAAGGCCACACAGTAAGTGCCTCACATAGTACCAAGAATACAGCAGGCAGTTAATGAGTGCTGATTAAGTTGGAATGCACAGGTGAATTGCACACCACAATGTAGTGGTCTCTAGATCATCGTAACCTCCATAGAAAGCTGACCTGGGTCGGTTTGTCAGGGAGCATCATTAAAGATCCTTGAGGACTTTTCCTATCAAATTTGGATAGGAAACTTCTGTCTGCGTAGAAAAATTTCCAGGAAGGAAACCAGAGAATTCATTTCACCAGGGAGGGTCCCCTTCTTTGCTAATAGTCATAGATAGTGTGGGTACTGCAGTGCCAGGGACCATCAACAAGAGAAGCAAAGGTGGTTTGTTGAGCACATACTACATGCCAGGGCTGGGCCAGCTCACTGCACCTGGGCCCCAGGCACACGGGCAGTGCTCATGCCAGACTCAGAGTCCATGCCCAGTATCAGCAAGCCTGAGGCAGGGCTGGCATCTCGGGTGCAGTCTGTGCTTCGGAGAACCCTAGGGACAAGGCTCCCATTAAGACTGTAGGCCTGGTCCCCAACTCCCCGTCACCTCACTTTTTCCTGCTCCTCACCAACTGCCTGGCCACAGCCTCAGCCAGGTCCATCCTCCTCTCTGAACCCTCTCTCTTCTCTTTTTTACAAAAGACAGGGCAACCTCTGCCCTACAAAGTTGCTGCAAGAACTCCGGGGAAAGGCTGGCACACCATGCATCTGGCTCATTGCGAACAAGAGCCAAGGCCTGGTGCGTGGAAGGGGCAGAGATAAACATCTGGGCAGATCCCGGACAGGAATGGAGTTTAAATCCTCCTTCCCCACATCCACTGTCACCATGAACACTGAGAAAAGACCGCAGGACACCAAGCTCTCTCCACAAAGATACTTCAAACCCCTCCGTCCCCACCTTTCCTGGGCCCAGCCTGCGGTCAGAATTCCCCTGGGCGAAAATTCCAGCATCCTGAGGTAGAACTGGCGCCCCCAGGGAAGCCGTAGGACGATGCCCGGGATCCGAGGTGGAATAATTTCCCTTGACTTCTTTTTCATCCTCTGACCCAATGGTCAGATGAGAGGACTGCAGATGCTGTTGGGTCAGGTTCTGGCGTTTTCTGCATCCTTCTTCCCAAAACCGAAACAAGAAGCTAGCAAAATCCCAGCAGACCTTCCCTGGGCAGGTACGGGACCGATCTCCACGTGGAAAAGTCTGCAGGCAGCTTTTACCCCACACGACAACCCCCCAAAAAAGATATTGAAAACAAAACATTTTGAGCTTGGAGGATTTGGAAGAAAAAGAATCCTGGGCAGATTTGCAACTTGGCATGTGGTGGGCAAAAGAAAACGCCAGGGTCAAGCCGGGAAGCCAGCAAAGGAGCCACACAGAGTGAGGAGCACACACTTGATGGTCTTTCCCCAGGGAAACGTCCTCGCTGGGGCTGTGGGAGGTGCCCCGGGCTGTGACAACCGCGTGAGTAAGTCACTCCCTGCTGATTCTACAGGATCTGAGTTGAGACCCGAATCACGAGAAGGAGCTGCCCGCCCATCGCGTGTCCCAGGCAGGAGGGACAGTGCAGGGGTAGAGGTTCATTTGCAGTGTTCAAAGAATCCCAAGGCAGGTGCCACCAAGGGGACGTGGTGGCCAGAAGAGCAACAGTTGGGAGCCGGGGGCTAAGCCCCAGGGCCACCTTCCAAGGACTGGGTGTGGCTACTGAGGTCGACCCCCTGGCTGGGCGAGAACATCCCACCTGAGAGGCAGAGAGAGAGCCACGGGCTCAGCGACCACCTTTCCTGTCCCTGGGCACCATGTGGACTCAGGCCACGTGGCCGCCAGGCCCCAAGGCAGAGGAGAGGAGGCTGAGCGGGGACCCTGCAGCCTGGGCTCCGCCCTCCAGCGCCTCCTTCCCGGGAGACCAGAAGCTGTGTATCTGCGACCCTGATGGGAGTTTAACGAGGTGTGGGGGAGGGGGAGAGGCGGCCGCGGGTCTGCGCATGCGCACGCGAGCGGAGGGCCGGGGGACACCCAGGCTCGGCTCTTATCTGCTTCCCGGTAACGTCACTAAAGACCCCCAGGAAAAGCTCGCTCCGGGCAGAGCAGGCCCAACCCCGGCTCAGCCGTGGGTCTCTGAGCCTTTTACGGAACCTCAGTCTCGGGCCGAGAAGTGGACGCTGTCACCATCCCTGTCATGGTCAGCACCAGGGCCGGAGCAGCTAGGTGCCAGGTGCTCCCAGAAGCCAAGTCGTGGCTGTCACCCCAGCGAGTCTGTCCCAGGGGGCATTTGATGAGGCCAGGAGGCTCTTTTCCCGGGAAGCTGGGGGTTGTGGCCAGAGTGAGCCAGCGAGGCCCCAGCCACTGAGCTACACCTCTGACCCCAGGGGAGTCTTCCATGTCCCCACGGAGGGGAGAAGGGCGGGTGCTACTGGCATCTGGTGGGGAGAGGCCAGAGATGCTGCTCAATGTCCTGCAAAGTGCAGCACAGCCCCGGCCAGTCACCAGCCCCCCAGTGTCAAGAGTGCGCAGGCTGAGAAGCCCCGGGAGAGACCTGTGCACTAACAGGACACCTGCGACCCGGGCTGAGATGCGGTGACCTGCCATCAGATGGAAAGAACAGACAGTGGTAGCTGCTCCTCGGCAGGGTGTCCCCACCCCCACTCCTGCACAGCAGCAGAAGGCGCCTCGGGAAGGTCCCTGGCCTATAAGCCCTCTCGCTAGAAACAACTCCCTTCGGGGAAACAACCTATGTTTCTATAAAAGACCGTGGGACACTTGTCCCTGCTTCTCGAATATGTTACAGAAGACTGTGAGTGGCCGATTGATCGATGCCTGTTTTTCTGTTTCGGAACACCGAAAGGGGTCCAAACGCTGCCCCCCACTCCCTACCCATCTCAGGGACAGGAGCTCCGTCCAGTTCAGGGGCTCCCCTGACGAGCCGGGCCGGGCTGTGGGTCAGCCGTCCACACCATGCTGGGGTGCGCTTCACCAGCTCTGGGTTCTCGAGATCCTTCAGCCCCTGAGGATCTGCTTCTAGCTAGAAGCGAGCAAGGGGCAAGCCTTGTCCTGCAGTTACTAGGGAACGGGGAGAGACAGCTTGGCCATTCTCTCCGGGTCGCATGATCTGCTGCAGTTGGCTCCAGCCAGGAGCAGCCAGGAGCAGCCAAGAGCCAGACAAAGGTCCTGCTCAGACGGTGAAGGCGCCCCAGACAGAGGCAAGGTTGCAAAGGATCGGGCCCCTTGCGAAGGCCAGAGGCTCACATCCCAGGCTCAGAACTCGCACGCCTCCTGGCCGGGGCAGCTGGAAAAAGAAGCCAGGACCTCGGCCCCTGGCCGAACATGGCCGGTGGCTTTTTTTTTTTTTCTTTTCAATCTTTGTGCTGGGCTAAGATGTCAACCGGCCCTGAAGCAAGCTGGCACTCTCCCCACGTCTCCCAAGAGGAGGAAGCCGCTGCCCAGACTTTCCATCTCTTTGGCCCTTCCTGCCCCCACTGGTTCCGAGCTGACACCCGCCTTCTCCATTGGTCTCTGTCCCTCATCTTCTCCTCCTAGTTGGTTTTGCAGCAAAGCAGGGAGACCAACACAGGCTCTTCACGGCAATGAACACCCAAGGACGGCACGCGGAGCTGGTCCCCCTCTGAGCAGTGGGCAGGAGCCAGGACTCTGCTCCCACACGAGCCCGGGGCAGCTGCAGGCTGGGGTCAGCCAGGGAAAGAGACTCAGGGATGGGCCTGGCTTCAGCCTGCCTGGCAGAAAGAGGTGCACCACTCGACTGAGACGAGCTGCCTGCGTAGCTGGGCCCGGCCTTTCTCGACTGGTCTGGAAGTTGATGGGGTGAGTCTGAGCCTCCTGCCGGTTCGCACAGTATCATCTCTTCTGAGTTGAGGACGCTTATCAGGCAGCGCCTCCTGGTGGCCACCAGCAGCACTGCACCATCCAAAGCGGCCCCACTCGGGCGGGATGCAAAGAAATCTAGGGAGGAAAATTCATCTGGGTGACTGCAGCCGACCAGCTGTTTGATCCTGACTTTTCCAAGGCGGAGGGCTAGAGCTTAGAGCGAAGACAGTCCTGCCCCTCGGTTCTTCCCTCTAGCGTGATAATGAAGGCAGAAGGCCTTGGGAAGGTCGCATTTGGAAAACCATTCTGGTATCCGCTCACCAAGCCGGAGCCCCTCATTTCTCCTCCACAAAGTTCCAGACGAAGCAGGGGAACCAAAAGGGTCTCCCGCCCTCCCACTCGGGAGCTGAGTGGGAGCTGTGGATGAGGAGAATCCCACTGGAAGGTGGCACGCATCAGCCCAGAGATCCCGGGACTCCCAAACGCAAGGATCTGGGACTTGGTGTACCTGGCACTTCAGGGACAGCCACAGGAGGCCCCCCGCCCTCCAAGAACCCACAACCTGGTGGGGAACAGACAAGAAGTCAACATGGAGGATGCTGTTCAATGAAAGCACCTGTCTCAGATGAGACTGACATGGGTCTGAGCTCAGGCTCTGCACTTGCTGTGTGACCCTGGACAGGTTTCTTACCCTCTCTGGGTATGTCCACTCTTCCTGCTCTTTCTGCCTTACCATAGTAAGTGCTCCATAAATACCAGCTCCACGTAAATGCGGCACCCCTGGTACGAATATTAATCCACTCCATCATGGCGTTCCTCGCTGTTGATGCCTCCCCAACCTCTCCAAGAATTTACCGACCCCTGAAAGGAACTTTTCTTGACATTTACTGCCATCTCTCCTGGTTTAGAACATGTGCGCATTTTTTTTTAATTAACACTTATTATTTCTTGCTTGGTCTTTGACAAGGATTAGCACATTCTTCCTCTAAAGCTCCAGATAGTAGATATTTCCAGCTCCGGGGGCTACAGTCTCTGCCTCGCTACACAATTCTGATGTTGCAGTGTGAAAAAAGTCACAGATGAGAAGAAAACGTATAGGTGTAGCAGGGTCCCAATAAAACTTTATTTACAGAAGCAGGTGGAGGGCCAGATTCGGCCAGGGGAGAGAAGTTTACCCCACCGCTCTAGAGGAAGCCTCTCGGCACAGCTCACTCTCCTCCACAGCCCCATCCCGGCAGAAATGAGCTCCCCCCACCTCGGAGAGAGCACTTCCAAGCGGATGTGGAAGACTGAGGGGTCAAAGCACCGGCAGTGACCACGGCCCACGGAGCCACCCAGGATGGGAGCAGGTGCCAACAGGAAGGCTTCCCAGCAGGGGTGGCCTTTAAGTGGCCCCACCTTGAGGCTTCAGGAGTTGTATCAGCAGGGGACGGTTACTGCAGGGAGACGCAGTCCAGGAAGCTTTCACGGGTGCAGAGAGGAGGTGGAGTCAACCAGCAAGCCTGAGCACCCAGCCCCACCAGCTCGGGCAGCAGGGAGGAAAGTACCACAAGAGGTATAGACCAAGGAGGTGAACTGGGTCAGGAGGGACTATCTTCCTTTAAGCTTTTGTAAGTTACACGGCTTCTGGGTTCTGGCCCAGGAAGCCAGGCTGCAGATGAGCAGAAGAGAAATAGTGATCACCTCTAACCCAAGAACAACTTTTCCCAATTACCAACTTACAGTCTTGTACGAGAAGGGCCCGAGCTATTACCTGGAGAAGAAGAAAGCAATGTATGCGCTATCACTTGCATATTCCTTAGTATTTTAGACAATTGTGTCCCAAATAATAACATTCCCCCCATCCTCCTGCCACTTTCCCTCTACACACTCGCTAAACAGAGAAAACAAGCTCATGACCAAGGAAGCCCCGCCCTCTCTCAGAACCACGCTGGAACAGACAGACAGACGGACAGACAGACTCCACCCTGGGCTCCCGCTCGCTCTTCCCACCACCAGTGCGGTGGAGAGGCTGCGGGAGACCTCAGCACGCGGCCGGCTCCTGAACGACCTGTTCTGCAGGGGTACAATGTTGCCATTGGAACTTTACATGCAACCTGTAAACCATTTCTTTCTGCCTGGGTTCTGGAGTTTGGGGCTCAGTCCCTGCAAAACCAGCAAAGGCTGCCCTCCCAAGCTGAGCAGATGCGACACAGGGGACACTCACTGCTGCTCTCTTACTGGGAGAGCCTTGGTTTAACAGGTGCCAGACCAACCTGGGTGCGAACATTGCCTTTGACTCTCTGTGGCTGTGTGACCCAAGGCAAAGACTCTACCTCTCTGAGCCTCAGTTCTCTTACCAGAGTATAGAAATAATAATCGCATGGACCTTGTGAGGCTGCTGAGAGGGTTAAACGAGCCAATGCTGAGTGTCAATTCTCCAGCGCAGGACGTGACCCGCCACCGGGTGGTGGCTGTTACCACCCAGCGCTGTCATTCAGTCACTCAATGGTCACTTCCTACACTCCAACTTGGAGCCACAAATAGACAGCATCAGTTTAGACATGACAGAGACTGTGAAGGAAACAAGACAGAGTGACAGCCCACTGGAGGACACACCAACAGTCCCCTACTCAGGAGGCTGAGGCAGGGAGGGTCACTTGAGCCCGGGAGTTTAGGGCCGATCTGGGCAATGCAGGGAGGCCCCATCTCCAAAAAAGGAATTTTAAACAAAAAACCAGAGTAATGAGAAACAAGATAGAAACCAACGAAGATCAATTTGGAACTCTGAGACAGTGGCACCTCTGAGCGGAGACCAGGTGACAAGAAATCAGCCAGGGGAAGATTGGAGCGGCACATTCCAGGCAGAAGGAATGACTTGTGCAAAGGTCCTGGGGCAGGCTGTGTGAAGAAGAAGAGGATCAGGGTGGCTGGGTGTCATGAGCTCGTGAAAACACCAGGAGACCGGGTTTATTCCAAGAGGCAGCAGACCGTTTGGACCTGACTCAGCTCCCACCTGGCTTAGTGCACAGGGAACCCAGGATCCTTAGAGTCTAGGCCCTGCCAACCCTACAAGTTCAATGTCAACTCGGAGCCCAGTGCTGCTCAGCACTTGGCGGGGGCCAGGACTAAGGAACTCTGGCACGTCAGAGATGCCAGCAGGGAGCCAGGGCCTCCTTGCTCTCCCTGGGGACTTCCACAGGGGCCTCTGCTGCCTGCAGGAAGCTGGAGGTGGGCAAGAGAGGGACGAAGGGACCCGAGAGGAAGCAGGGCAGGAGGGCGGCCCAGCCTGCCCCAGGGTGCTTGCCCCAGAGGCTGGGGAGGAAGCGTCCGCCAGCCAGCAGCTCGTGGGGAGAGCACCTCTGTTCAGATCCAGCTTGGGGCGGAGGGAGGGGGGCGCCCAGCTTAAAAGATCAAGAGTCCGTCGGAGCTTGCCGCCATTTCTCTGTGGTGGTCACTTGGATTTGGGGCAACAGACTGGGTGCTGGGGTCCTGACCCTGCTTTCCCTCCATTGTCCCCTCCTCACGGCCACCTCTCCTTCCTGACACCAGCCCCTTGCTGACCAACGGTGACCTGAGCACAAGTCCCTCTTGACGGTCCTCCAACAGCCGGACACGCGGATGCCAAATGTCCCTGACAACCCAGGCCGGCTCACCCACGCCAGGGAGGGCCTGAGACCCGCCTCTGAGTCTTAAATGTCCCCTGAGGAACTTGTGTCTCGCCAGCACCTCCAGCTGTCACGTAAGGTCCCCTGGAGAACGTCCATATAAATGGCTTTCTTACTCACTCAGCGTGTGATCCTGAGCTGGGGAAGGCGGCATGGGGTTCCCCAGGAGACAGCCCTGCCTCCTGCCATCCATGTGGGGCGCCACTTGGAAGCTCCAGCTCACTCAGGCTCCAGGTGACCGCAGCCCACGCCACCCGCCCAAGGAGCAGCGGATGTCCCCAGCTGAGCCCCGCCAAGCTGGGGAACCATGAGACACCAAAGCAGTTGCTTTAAGCCACTAAGTTTTGGAGTGGCCTGTCACACAGCAGTGGGTCACCAGACACGCACCGCGGCTCAGCCCTTAAGAATGCTTTGGGGGTCTTCACGACCCGTTTCCCTGCTCCAACCCCTGTTCCTCCTGATCTTCTCCGGTCTGGTCCCTTCCTGTCATTCAAGTCTCAGTTTTAACGTCACCTCCCCAGCTCAGACGTCCACCTGGCTGAGCTGCAGTCCCTGGCTTCGGTCAAGGGCTGACGGGGCCTTGCTGGGGAGGTCATCTGTCGGTGTGATCAGAGTCCCTAATCTGCTGCTCTTTATTAGGGTGACCATCCCCAGTGACCTCAGGCTGATTCGACCCGTGGCAAGGTCTGAGGCTGCCCTGCAGAAATGGAAGTTCCCTTCTCGGACGGCAACTTCAGTCATGCCCAAAGTTTCCAGACCTCCCCGGCAGCCCGCCCTGCAGATTTGAGCGCTCCGGGTCCCTCCCCACCCACCCCAGCACATAGGCCAAGGCCTGGCAGTAAGTCTCCTGATAGGTCCGTCCCGTCCCTCCCGCGGGACCCTGACAGCCCGCCAGCCGCCCCCCAAGGCGGACTTCATTTTACTTCTCTGCATAAAACTCCCCACCGCCAGTTAGTGCTGGTCTTATCTGGGATTTCTCCAACCTAGTCCAGAGCAGCACTGTCCGGCAGAACTCTCTGGAATGGCAGACATGTTCTAGAACTGTGCTGTACCCGCAGGGGCCCGGGGGCAGCGTGGCTGGGGACATGGGCTCTGTGGATGCAGACGGGCATTTTTAACTTCATTTGATTTTAATGAGTGGACGTTGAACTCGACACACAGATGCCCGCTGGACAGCCCAGGGCTAGAACACGGGTCCATGGGCGCGGGCTCCCCATCACGGCCCCCCAGGTCCCCGACGGAGACTAAAACAGAGCAAGCGGATGAGCCAGTGGCCCCAGAGCCCCACTGGGGACGGGTTTCTGTCACGGGGGAGCAAAAGTCCTAATGGGGTGTGAGGGACTCTCGAGAAGCCACAGGAGGGGACAGGTTGAGCATGAACCAGGGAACGGACAGACGTCATGCCGGAACACATGGACAAGGCCTGGGGAGGGGGCGGCTCGGCCTGCGCCCGCCCAGCCAGCACCAAGTCGGAAGGGACTGGAACAATAGGGCAATCAGGACCCGCTCCTATGCTTTGTTCACTCAAAGGAAGACTTTGTCGCGGAAGGCGGGCTCTGGGGGCTTCATTCAAAGCCCGAACTGGGAGGAGGCCAAGGACCGCCGGAGGCTGTCCTATTTTGGGGCCACTCTGCATCCTGTTTTCCTCCTGGCTGCCAGTCCCCCCTGGATGCTCAGGAGAAGGCGCCTCAGGAGGCCGTGGGTGCAGGCAGGTCCCCCTAATCTCGGGTCTCTCTGCTGCGGTCACCTGGGCCTCCTGAAGGATGGCCGGGCACCTCTCCCGATCCGGGCCACCCTCTACCCTGGCTGCATGGCAGAAGAACCCGTTAGGGTTTGGATCTGGAATGTTCCCCAAAGGCTGACAGGCAGCAGGGACTGGAGGTGGGGATGGGGGGAGCGACTGGTCAGGAGGGCTCTGGCCCCATCGATGGAGTCACGTCACCTGGTGCACCAGGGCGTCTCTTGACCCTGGCCCTGCGCCCACCTCTCTGGCTGCCAAGGCGCTCGGCTCTGTTCCACCAAATCCCTCAGCCTGGTCACAGGCCCAGAGCAGCGGCGTCGGCCAGCCAGGGCTGAAGCCTCCGGGCCCAGTGCCGAAACCAGACGTCCCTCCTTGAAGTCGTTCTCCTGGGGACTCTGCCCCAGCACTGGAAAGGGGACTAACACAGGGCCCTTCGGCTCCCAGCCCTGCAGAGGCAGCTCCTGGCCTGGCCCCAGTGGGAGCTGGCCGGCCCACCTGCCCCACTCAGGCCTCCTCTGCTGACCCCGGCAGGCCCGGCTCTGGTCTCCCTGTGCCCGGGGCGCCCCGCTCTCTCCTGCCACAGGGACCCCTCAGGCCAGTCACTGGGAGACGTCCTCTTCCCCGGGTCTCAGCTCAGCCCTGGAGCCCCTGGAGAGCCCCTCCCGGCACAGTGCCAGGCAGGCAGCCGGGGCTGGAGGACAGGGACGGGGCAGGGCAGAGCGTCCACCACCTCCACGGAGGGTTTGTCCTTGGGAAACTGAAAACGTAAATGACCAGGAGTCATCAGGCTGCGAGCAATGGAAACGGCCGGAAGAAGAGTGGAGAGAAAGGAGGGAGGGCGGGAGAGGGGAAGGAAGCCCCCGCCGGGCTGCCCCCGGAAGGTGGCCGGGAGCCGGGGAGGAGGGTCCGGGAGGGACCCGCTGTGCTCGGCCCGCTCTCCAGTCCTGGCCGGAGGGAGGCGGCCCAAGGCCAGGACACAGCCTCCCAGCTGCCGCATCCACGACCCCGGATCTGGGCTCCGCAGGGGCCACGGGGGCAAACAGGGCAGGGGGCAGGGAACGTGGCCCGGGGTTCCTTCCTCACGATGGGTTGGCCAGGGAAGGGCGGCCAATGGAGGACATGGCCAACAGAGGGGAGGGGCTGAAGAAGCAGCAGCGTTGAGGGAGACGGTGGCTCGATGGCTCGGGTGGACGGCCACGGCTGGGAGCTGAAGGAGAAGGGCGGAAGCCGGGCCCCGATGGCCTGCATGCGGCTCTGCCGAAGCTCTTGGGGGAGAACAAACCCCAAGGTGCCGGGGGTGGAGGGGGGGCCTTGGAAGGTGATGAGGTCTCAAAGGGATTAATGTCCTTGCAAAAGAGGCCCCAGAAAGCCACCATTCCCTCCTGCCTAGTGACGGACACAAGGCACCAACTGTGAGGCCTTCGCCAGACACCAAATCTGCCGGCACCACGTCCCCAGACCGCAGAGCTCTGGGACCTGGGGGCAGCGCGTGTCTGTTGCTGAAGGCTCGTTAGAGCAGCTAAAGGGAGGTCACGGAACGAGAGAGGGGGCAGGGAGGAGGCGGGCGGGGAAGGCTAGCGGACCCTGGGGACAGAGGTGACAGTTGGGTGATGGTTGTGATGACAGTGATGGTGATATGGTGAGTGACAGTCGTAAGGTTATGGTCGTCATGGTGATGGGGTGGTCATGGTGATGATGGTGATGGTGATGGTGATGGTGGTGGTGATGGTGGTGATGGTGGTGATGGTGGTGGTGGTGGTGATGGTGGTGGTGGTGATGGTGATGGTGATGGTGGTGGTGATGGTGATGGTGATGGTGGTGGTGATGGTGATGGTGATGGTGATGGTGGTGATGATGGTGATGGTGGTGATGGTGGTGATGGTGGTGATGGTGATGGTGGTGATGGTGATGGTGGTGATGGTGGTGATGGTGGTGATGGTGATGGTGATGGTGATGATGGTGGTGGTGGTGGTGGTGGTGGTGGTGGTGATGGTGATGGTGGTGGTGGTGATGGTGATGGTGATGGTGGTGGTGGTGGTGGTGGTGGTGGTGGTGGTGATGGTGATGGTGGTGGTGGTGATGGTGATGGTGATGGTGATGGTGGTGGTGATGGTGGTGATGGTGATGGTGGTGGTGGTGATGGTGGTGGTGGTGGTGGTGATGGTGATGGTGGTGGTGGTGATGGTGATGGTGATGATGGTGGTGATGGTGGTGGTGGTGATGGTGGTGGTGGTGGTGGTGATGGTGATGGTGGTGGTGGTGATGGTGATGGTGATGGTGATGGTGGTGGTGGTGATGGTGATGGTGGTGATGGTGATGGTGATGATGGTGGTGATGGTGGTGGTGGTGATGGTGATGGTGATGGTGATGGTGATGGTGATGGTGATGATGGTGGTGATGGTGGTGATGGTGATGGTGGTGATGGTGGTGGTGGTGATGGTGGTGATGGTGATGGTGGTGATGGTGATGGTGGTGATGGTGATGGTGATGATGGTGGTGATGGTGGTGATGGTGGTGATGGTGATGGTGGTGGTGGTGATGGTGGTGGTGGTGATGGTGGTGATGGTGGTGATGGTGATGGTGATGATGGTGGTGATGGTGGTGGTGGTGATGGTGATGGTGGTGGTGGTGATGGTGATGGTGATGGTGATGGTGATGATGGTGGTGATGGTGGTGGTGGTGATGGTGATGGTGGTGATGGTGATGGTGATGATGGTGGTGATGGTGGTGATGGTGATGGTGGTGGTGGTGATGGTGATGGTGATGATGGTGGTGGTGGTGGTGATGGTGATGGTGGTGGTGGTGATGGTGATGGTGATGGTGGTGATGGTGGTGATGGTGGTGATGGTGATGGTGGTGGTGGTGATGGTGGTGATGGTGATGGTGATGATGGTGGTGATGGTGGTGATGGTGGTGATGGTGGTGGTGGTGATGGTGATGGTGATGGTGATGATGGTGGTGATGGTGGTGATGGTGATGGTGGCAATGATGGCAGGGATGACAATAAGAACTCCCATGTATCTAATTCAGCCCAGGTCCTTCGATTTTCCCACATCATCTCAGGCAACCAGAGACACAGAGGAGAGCATCATCCCCCCACTGCTTGGGAAACTAAGCACCGTCATCAGAATCACACAGCTAAGAGGTGGCAAGGCCAGAATGGGAACCCACGTTTGTCAGACTCCAGATTCTGTGCTGTCAGCAGAGGATTAAGGACCAAGAAGGAGAAGGCAGTGACGTGGGCGGGGCTTGCTTACCCGCCCCATTCAATGGAGCTTAATCCTCTATCACCTGTCCCCTCCCCTGGGAACACATCTGGGCACCATGTGCAGTGCTGGGCACAGCACCTCACGGGGCCTTCAGCACGTTGAGTTAAGGGAGGTTTCTGGTTTCAGGATGCAGCAGAGAGACAAGGAAAGGCGCGGGGACCTTGACTGGAACCCCGAGCTTGCCAAATGACCATTCTCTGGAGTCAGGCAAGGCTGACTTAAGAATCGCTGAGAAGGGAACAAAGAGTGAGGACCCCTTACCTCTGGGGCTCCTTGGCACTAGAAAACAGAGATCTCCCAGAAGCCAGAGACAAAATGAAGGTTACTGATGTCTCTAAAACCAAGCCGTCCCCAGCCCTGAGAGGAGAGAGACCCACCTGCTTGGCCCGGCGCAGGCAGCCTTGCCTCCCGTGAGTTTCTCGAGACAACCGGCATTCCTTCAGTCACTTCCCAGACACGCACAGAGGGCCAGGGTGCCCGGCCAGGTCCCGGAGTTAGGATCTCTGACCTCATCCCTCCTGCTCTGCCTGGACAGCAGGATCCAGGAGGAGTACAGCTTGACCCTCAAGACACAGGTCTGGTGGGAAAGATGCTAGTTTATTCCCTAGTTTGAGATCACGTTTTTGGTTAGGGTGAAGGGCAGGAAACTGATGGAACCGTCCAGTTCCGGAGATGGTTAGAAGCTTCAAGGAACGGATTATAATCATTGAGGGAAGAAGAGAATTTGAAAAAGGAAGGATCCTTCCAGGGCGGCCCGCTGCTGCCCCCTGGTGGAGACTCGCAGCAAGCGCAGGCTGCCCCTCTCCCGGCGCCTCAATTGGGGTGGGCGGGGCGCTGAGGGTGAGGGGGCGGGGCAACAGGGGCGCCTGCTGGAAGCAGGGTCACAGCCAGGTGAAACGGCCACAGGTACGGTCAGATGGTGCTGGAAGCTGTCATCCATTCATCCATTCACTCGGCAAGGCACAGAGGCCTTGGGCACACGCATGCCCAGTAGGTTGAGGGGGAACCAAGGGGGCCTGTGCGGCTGGAATTCGATGCTCTAGGCTGAGGTCAGTACGAGATGAGGCTGCCAGAGGCCCGTGCAGGCCTTATGGGTCCCTGGACGCATGTGGCCTCAGACAGCTGGTCCCCCAGCCTTGTGGAGGGCTTTGAGCAGGACCCGGATGAGGACAAGGACCAACGGGGAAGGGAAGGGAATTCTAGGAGGAAGGTGAGCAGGCGAAGAGAAGGCCAGGCCTTGGCTAAGTCGCTCTAAGGAATTTGTGGATTCACCGGACACCCAGGGCTTGAGGGGGAGAGGGAACCGTGGGGCCCCAGTGGGGACCCGACCCCGGGGGCCCTGCAGCCCCTGAGGAAGGCAGCCTGCTTTAAGCCACCGTGGGGTCTCACGGGCGGGGTGAGGAGGACCGTGCACTTACTTAAAAATACTTATCGAATCCCCGCTGTGCGCTAGCTATTGACCTGTCACCCTGGCAGAGATGCTAAGGTACCCGCCCCTCCAGCAGCTTCCAGCCCAGTGGCAGAGAGGCATCCAAGAAGAAGAAGCCACTCCTCCAAAAGGTGGAAATTAACTTGTGGCGAACACCTGAGGAAGAGCAGAGGTGACATCTGATGGCAAGGAGACACACAGCCCAGGACAATCCCTTCCCAGCAAGCCCGAGTGAGGCTGACCTCAGCCCTCCGTGCCACAGGAATTGGGGAAAATGGGGTCATTGCTTTTGAGAACCCAAGTCCTGGCTCCAAGGCTGGCCCCTCAGCAGGTCCTGACACACTGAATCGTCACTGCCGAGGTGGAGGCAGGGGGATCCATGAGCTCAGTGTCTCTTCAGACCATGGATCACAACCCGTGAGTGTCGTGTGACATGAGAGCAGCAGGTCATTGCCAGCATTTGGCCAAGGATATGCAATAAAATGGGAAAGAATTTAAAATATCCCATCATGCATGGGTACTGTGGGTACTGTCAGCAAACACACCTCGGTCGGTTGGGTACAGGTATGTGTGCCTACATGTGTATGTGTGTGTGTGTAGGTGTGGGGCTGGAATAGTTTGTCAATTTTTTGTTTGTTTGGTTTGTTTGGTTGTTGTTGTTGTTTTTTTGTTTTGTTTTGTTTTGTTTTGCCACACAGCTTGATCCAAAAAAGGTGCAAAGAAGTTGATGAGGGCATCCCAAGGTCTCATCCTGTCCAGATGTCACTAAGGATGAGTGTTTGTTCCTCGGAGAGCTGACAAAAGCCTGTCTCTGGCAGAACCGGGGCCAGCTCTGCTTTTAGGGACTTTGCCAAGCTCCACAGCATGACTCCAGTGAGAAATTCAAACTCTAAAAGGCAAGGAAGGAGCTAGTCACCTCCGATGCTCACTGCCACACATTCAGAGGGCGGGGGCGGGGAGGAGGGGTAGGCACCCAGAAGCATGGATTTCCTGGAAAACGAGACGGCAGTGCTAGCCAGAAGCTTAAAATGCGTCCATCTTTGCTGCGGGACCTGAGTGCTCTGAATTCACTCGACAGGAACAGCCACAGAGATGCCGAGGATGGCACTGCTTATGATAGGGAAAAATACGGATGTGACCTACATTTCCAAAATCACTTCCCGGTTCCTCAAATACAGAGGGTTTGGGGGGCGGGGGGTTAGTGTTCAGGCAAAGTAGGAAATACATTTACTGACAAAGGAAGATGATGTGATATTGAAACTTCCTGCAGTTTCTCAAAGGAGAGGAAGGCTTCTCACCACAGGTGGAGCGGGGAAGTCACCTTGAAGCAGGTCTGCAGGCACCGAGTGATGGAGAGGCATCTCTTCCCCATACTAATGTCGGGTGAGTCAACAGCATGGGGCTCCAGGTACCCAACAGCAGGCCCAGATGGTTAGGCAGCCAGGGGCACCTCTGCCTTCCAGGGAACACCGGAAAAGAGCTCAAGACAGTGCCGTTTGTCAGGACTGGGAGTGGGGGAATGTTACTGATATGTGCTGGGAAGAGATCAGGGATGCTGCTGAACAGCATCCTCCAACACAGGACAGCCCTCAACGGACATTTTGATGTAACTACAGCCTGGATCAGGATCTGCTGGCAAGAAAGACAGAAAGGGCATGCGGCAGGGGGATCTGGGCCAAGGACCTGTTTCCTTATGTTCTGTTTGGTTCAGGGCTGGATCCCGCCCCGCTTCTGGCACATGAGAGTCACTCAATAAACACTAACGTGGTGCGTGTTGAATCACTACAAGGGTGTCCATGACCAAGCAGTCACTGGACGCTGCAGGACTGGTGTTCGACAGTGACACCTTGTGGCGGAAACCAGAACGACAGCGCTGGAGGCCAATAACACTTCTCTGCCTGGTATTTGCAGAGCTGAGCTCTAGGAGGCAAAGAGTCCCAGACGCGTGGGAAAACCATGACTACCGAGGGAGGCTGGAGGCCTGAAGGAAATGATGTGTGATGTTATGCTAAAGAGAGAAACAGGGCTGGGGAGATAGCTCAGCTGGTACAGTGCTTGCCTCGCAATCACAAGGCCCTGAGTTCAATCCCCAGTACCACCAAAAAAAAAGAGAGAGAAACAGCTGTCTGATCAACTAACTGGAAAGATCCAGGAGAGATGAACATGTATGTGGACCCTAAACTGTTAAGCAAGTCACAGATTGTCTTATAGGTTACAAAAAAAAAAAAAAAGCAAATTTCAAAAGAGTATGTTTAAATAATCCTAATGTTTAGAAAAAAGTATACATATAGCCATTTGTTAGGAAGAATCATACCAAAAATTATGCCAAAACGACATCAGGTCCCTACAGGACGGGACTACCAGGAATGCACAGCATTTATATAAAAAAATAAGTAGCTAGACATTGACCCAAAATACAGTGGCACTTCAGAATATCTATGGTAAAATAAAGACCCTGGTCTCCCAGGCACACTCAGGACCTCCGTTATCCAGAATCAGACGCCCTACAACCTCCGCGTGTCCTCCTCTGGCAGAAGTTCAAACTCAAGACCCACCCAGTTCGCCTCTCCCAGCCCACAAACCCCAGGCGCCTCTGTGCCCTGATCCAGGGTTGACTGTGTGGCCCTGGCCTGCGCAGGAATCTCCAGGGATGGTCGCAGACGCCCCGGGATGCGTCTCTGCACTGCGTGCGGCTCACCTGACATGTGCACGTTCCTGAGACAGGAGAGCGAGGCGTTGAGGCGCGCACACTCCTCCCGGTTGGCTCCGTACTTCTCCACGGTCTCACACACCTGCTCGTCGGTCATCTCCAGGAGGTCCTCCAGGCTCAGCTGGCCTGGGGAGATTTCCTAGGAGCGGGGACAGAGAAGGTCAGTAGGGCACCGTGGGGCCTCCATGCCGCCCTCTAGTGGTGCCCGGTGCAAATGCCTTGCCAAGATCTGGGAATCTGGGGTCAGACGGGCTTGGGTTTGAATCTCAGGTTGGCCACTCACTCAGACAAGTTTCTTACCTCTCTGAGCCTCACTTTTCTCACCTATAAAACAGGATCCTAAGCGTATACACTGGGTGAGCACCCACATATGCTTAATCTTCGGTCAGTACTCTGCACAGCACTAATTATCTGCCTGTCTCCCCAGCCGACTTCTGAACTCCTATCAAGCAGGGCCCCGTTTCATTCTGCTTGACTTAGCCGGCAGGAACTCCATCAATTCCCGCGTGAACCCAGAACAAGCCCTCTCCCAGCTGCCCTCGACTCTCGGAATCCTCTGGACCCCAGACCCAGGGTCTAGGGTGCTTACTGGGTCTTCAGGAACCCCAGGAGCAAAGGGCCTGGAAGTCTGTGGGTGGCTCCAGGCTGGAAATGTAACCGGAGTTGTGTTTGAGCACCATGGGGCAGGGCTTTGCGTCCTGTGGCCCAGGGGTAAGGCTGGGGCATTGTGGGGTGCAGGAAGGGAAAACTCTGAACAGATGGGCTGGCAATAGAAAAAGGAAGCAGGATTCCCAAATGAAATATGATGGAGGTGTCCTTCTCCCCAAAGCCCTGTAAGCAAACATCCCCAAAATTGTCAAACTTCTGAACTTGCACATCTATAAGTACATGCATGTGTGTGTTCCTTCATTCATAGCACTAAATGGTAGTTAATGGTTTTACACATTATAATTTCAATAAGACGTTTAAGTCTCTGGATGCCTGAGCGATATTGTGGACGCTTGCTGCCCTCTTGTGGCCACACCTGTGTATTACAGCAAAATGCAAATCTTCGCTTGAATTTGCGACTGGAAAGAGGGAACTGCATCAACACGCGTAAATATGATCCCAAAAAAGCTTCGGAACAAAAGCCGAAGACCAAGCAGTGCCTTTCCGTCCAGTGTTCTGAGCCAGGGGACAGAGGACAGAGAAGGATAACTTGGAAGTGTTCTTAAATAGAGACATGTTGCAGGTAAGCCCCGCTTCAACACAGGTGAGGACCCAGGGTCTGAAGGCACGGGATGAATCACAGCAGAGGGGATGACCCACAACACAGAAAGAGCACCCTCTTCGCTGCAGGGCTCACTGTGCACTTTAATCCTCCGATTTAAAAATACATGTATATTCAATTTGCACTGAAATTTAGAATTATAAAAAAGGGTAAAATATTTCTTCTGACACTTAACATGAAGAAAGTCTTAATGAACCTGGGCGAAGGGGGTAGATGCACTTATGTTTGACGATGATCATAATGATGATCATGAAAATAATAGCAGCTGGGATGGTGGCGCCCTGTTTGAAGCATTTTACATGGAGTTTCTTTTAAGGTCACAAAGATAACATAACTGTGGGTCGCTTCTAATCACCATTTGCAGACTGGGATGCTAAAATGCAGAGAAGTTAGATCACCTGCCCTAGGTCACACAGCGAGTGGGGTGGATTCAAGAGCTGAACTGGGCCATCTCACTTCAATGCTTTCTCCCAAGGCCCGTCCCGCCCCAGGAGAGGACCTCTGGTGGACACACGCGTGAACTGCAGGCAGAGAGCCGAACTTCAGCCCCGTCCCGGCCCCTGCCTGGAGACTTGGACTCACTCAGCTGATCAGAGACTAGGGTAAGAGCAGACACCCCGGTGCCCGAGAGTTAGGTAAATGCCAATGAGCAAAGTCGGGAGCTGGGGGGAGCCTCAGGGACCCACAGGCCGGAGATGGAGGATTCAGGTAGTATGGTGAGCAATTCTGATTTGGGCCTTTTTATTCATTGATTTATTTTTACCCAGGGCCTCACCCATACGAAGCAGGCTCTACCACTGGGCTACACTCCCAGCCCTGCGATTTGGGTTTTTTTAGGCAGACCCTTTCAGCTTTCAAACATTGGTTCCAAAAAAAAAACTTTTAGAGCAGTAATCATCTCAAACAAAAAGTACCTGCCCATCCAATTCGGCTTGAGGGTCATTGGTCCTACACACACACACACACATGCACACACATGGAAGAACAAGGACACTTGATAATGAAGTGCTCCCCAAAGTCTCTGATCAAGGTGCAGCCGGCCATGGAATTAGCACGTGCTGTTTGCACTCTCACGTATTTGTGAGCAGCCCCTCCTGGCCTCCTGGGACTGGAATAAGCGAACCAGAATCGTGCACGGCCTGGTGAGAGGTGCAAGATGTGGGGAGGGGGTGAGGAATACGGGGTGCTGCGTGGAGCTCCGGATGTTAGAGCTGGTCGCAGGAGATGCTTGCCCAAGAGGACCAGATCTAAACCAGGCAAAGCCACTTCCAGCAGGCAGGAAGGGGCTCCTGGAGACAGGCCTTTTGGTCCCACAGGCAGGGGTGAATGCCCTCTTCCGCTCAGCTCAGGAAGGTTATAGCAAGGGAACATGAGCGGAAAGCATGGTGCTTCCCACCTAAGATACTGCTACCGTCTGAGCTCCATTCTTTTGCCAGCCCCTCCCACTCACTGGCTGGACAAGTCACCTCACCTCTGAGCCTCATTATGGGGATAATGACCATACCTACTCAGAAGGTCACTGAGAGGAGTCTGAATAGTCTCAACAGCTGAAATTCTTCATACACAGCCCTTAGTCCAAACCCTGGCACTGGACATTCAGTGGCCTAAGCTGGTTTTATAGGAATGACCAGTCGCTGGAAAGAACAAGTTCCTGGGATCCCAGAGGGTAGAGATCCCTCTATTCTTGGGAGCTTCAGGATGCCCCACCTCCATGGCAGACACAGAGCATCAAGTGTGCTGGCTTAGTTTTGCCATTGCAAAGCCTTATTTCCAAAGTTTTCAATAACAATCAGCTGAAATTTACTGGGTGCTCTTAGGTGCCAGAGTGTGAGTTGAATATTGTATATAGATCATCTCACTTTATCATGCCAGATACTTAAGAAGGGACCATGATTATGCCCATTTAACTGATAGGAAGATCAATGCTCTAAGAAGGCACCATCCAATATGGCGGCCACTGGCCACATTAACATGAAACACAGTAAAAATTCAGTCCCTCGGCCACTTGCATTAACCACCACTCCAGCGCCCAGTAGCCACACGTGGCTAGTGGCTGTTGTATCAGAAGTGCACAGATGTAAAATAATACACACAGCAGCAAGTTCCATGGGACAGCGCTGGTCTAAGTGGGAGCCCTGTTCAGACACATCGGAGATCCTGTGTGCCATCATCCACTATGTGCTAGGGACTGTGCTAGGCACAGCTAAAACTCTGCCACCCCAGGAGCAGCAGAAGGGTGGCTTGTGGCCAGTTAGGGGCAAGGGACACAGGGCTGCCTCCAGTCACCTCCAGGACTTCCTTGCGCACGTCCACGATGCGGAACCAGTGCCGGAGCTGGGGGAAGCCGTCCAGTTCCGCATTGCGCTCCTGTAGAGCCACCTTCTTCTTGCAGGACAGCTGCCGGCTGAAGTACTTCACCAGCTTGCTCTGCAAAGACAGAGAAGGACAAGGACACGTCTCAGAGGCACCATACCAGGAGCAGAGGCGGGAACCCCAGGCCGTCCCCCACCCAAACCTTTCCAATTTGCAAGCGACAGATTTTGGTTCAGCTACAGCGAGATCCAGTGTTCCACCTGCTACGGTTCAGATGTGGTTTGAGTGCATCCCCCAAAGTTCCATAGGCCAGAAATGTGGCCCCCAAGGTGCGGATGCGGAGAGGTGCTGGCTGGCTCTTTAAGAGGTGGGACCTGGTGCAGGCTGATTAAGTCATGAGAGCGTCAGCCTCAGAAGGGATGAATGTCTTCACCAGACCACATTAGCTCTCTCAGGAGTGGGTTGTTAAAAAGCTAGGCCACCTCCCATGTTTGGTCCTTTCTGGCTGGTTCCCTTAGCACTTTGCCATGTGATGAAGCAGCCAGCACTATGTTGTTTGGACCTTCCAGCCATCACATACATTTCTTTTCTTTATAAAGTATCCAGCCTCTGGTGTTTTATTACAGCAACACAAAAAATACCAAGATAGCACCCATCCCCCCCGCCATGTTGGTGATGAGGCAAAGAGGAAGACTCTGATTTTTTCTTTTTGTGGGGAAGGGGATGGGGACTGGCATGGACTTTAGGGGAGGCCCTTCTGCTGTGCCCACTCACAGTTCAATTGCATATAGAGCTTGACCCCACAATCCCACTTCCAGAAATTCATTCTGCCGACATCCACCCTGCATGAAATAGCTGTGTCCGCGGATATTTTCTTACAGTTCTGTTGGCAAAGGCTAAAGATCACAAATACTCTGAGGAATCCTCGGCAGGGAACTCATCAGATAAAAAGATGCTGCGACCACACAAAAGAACTCTCTGCAGCCATAAAATAGGTGTCTAAGACACACTGATAAATAAGTCCTCTCCCATTCTCACGGAAAATGTGTCTAGGGATGTCACTCTGTAAAGGCAGCGTCCAAAGGAGCAGATTTCCTGCTCCTCCAGGGAAGCGGGGAGGGAAGATGGGAAGAGAGAGGGGAGAATATTTTATTGGCGCCCCTGTGCGCTCTTGAACTTGCAAGTTGTATGCAAGTATTCACAAATTAACAAATGCTTTTTAAAAATGAGCTGGGCCTGAACCCCTGTTTCTGGCAGGATGCCCAGACATGTGAAAGGAAACTTTTTGTGGCTAGCTTTGTAGAAACCAGCACAAACAAGAGAAAGGCAATGCACCTTCGCCCAGGCAGAGAAAGAACCGTGAAGAATGAGCTCCAAGCTTCTGCGCTGGGGCGGGAGGGGGACAAAACGGTCACGTGTTTCTTTATGGGTAGTTTTTACATTGTTTCCATAACTGCCCAGAGGATATTATCCATGTGATTTAAAACATATTTAATAAAGATGATTAAATGGAACAAAATTAAAATCCTTGGATAGGCAGGTGCCTGTGGCATTTCAAAGCAACCAACATTTGTCAGGAGCTCTGGATGGTTCTGGAACTCTGGGCTGACCAGAGAGGGTGTTTCTCCATGCTGGTCTCCATTTCCACTTTGTGTCATGGGAAACCTCTCTTCTGGGCCTCTCAGCCCCTGTGCCCTGGATGAAAGTGGTCCCCACCACCCCAGGTCGCAGGTGGGCGTGTGTCCCAGGCCTGGTCAAACAGCTGTGTTTGGATCAAGCGTAACAAGGGACCCAGCAGAACCATCCCAGGACCCAGGCACGCGGACACAGCCCTCAGGCCCCGCTGGGGCAGCGGGTGGTGTGATGAAAGCGGGCCGCCTGGAGCCCACCTCCCGGGCCAGGAGCACTTGCGGCTGTGGTCAAGGATCTGGTGGGAGATGCCCACCCACCAGAAGAAATCGGGAGAGGCATTCCTGACCACGTCCATCAGCCGGGCCCAGAGCGACCCTGGGCTCTGCAGTGACACGTTTATTTGCACCAATTTTCTTCCTTTCATTTTGGGTTTCTGTCACTGAGCCTCCTGCCTATGGGGAAGTCGGAGAGCATCTGGCGCCCCCTCCTAAGGAGGTCGTGACCTGCAGGGTGGATGGGTCTCCTCTGGCGGCTCTAACAAATGACCACACACTCAGTGGCTTAAAACGACATCTCCTTCCTCTCCAGCACTGCCAGGGATCAAAAGTCCACAGCCGGCCTCCCTGGGCGTCAGCAGGGCCGTGCTTCACGGGCTCCTGGAGAGAACCCACGTCCCCGCCTCCTCAGTCCGTAGAAGGCGACCGCAGTCCTCGGCTCCTGGCCCCTTCCTCACGTCACTCAGCTCCTGATGCCAGCGTCAGTCAGGTCTCCTGCCACTGACTTCGCCCTCCCGCCTCCCTCTTGGACACTGGACCCCCCGGATGATCTGGGGTAGCCCCCATCTCAAGATCCTCAGTCACGTCTATAAGATCCCCTGTGAGGTGAGGCCACATGTCCGCAGCTCTGCCTGAGTCACCAGGTCTTTACTGACCTCCTGCTGCTCTACTGTGGATCTCAAATGTCCCCCATTTGTTAAAGCCACGGCCCTCAGCGGGGCGCTACTGGAAAGGGTGGAGTCTTTAAGAGGCGGGGCCTAGTGGGTGGGACTAGGTCACTGGGGACACATCCTCAGAGGGAACCGGAGGACCCTGGTCTCTTCCTCTCTTTTAAGTCTGGCACCATGAGGTGAGCAACTACCTCTTCCACACCCTCCCATCAGGCTGTGCTGTATCACCACAGGCCCAAAGCTATCGTGCCAACCCACCACGGGCTGAAACCTCCAAAACGGGGAGCTCAAATAAACCTCCCCTCTTTTTAAATTGATTATCTCAGGTATTTTGTGACAGTAACAGCTCATGCACCTGCCAGGGAGCAAGAATGTACTAAGGTCTGAATATTCAGATACAGAATCAGAAATGACTCTGAGCTTATGAGACTCTAAGATGAACCAAACCAATCAGGGCTGCTGAGGGTCAGAGATCATGACCAGACACACGGGTTAGAGACCTGTGGTCAAAACCAGCTTCTCGCCCATGAATGTATATGGTAGGCCCACTCGGTACTTGCTATTTATTTGAATTAGGGAGATCTGTGAAGTTGGAAACATAATTCTGAAACTCACCTCCTTCTAAAAGGTCGAGAAAATCAGTTTCTTATAAGAGGGAGCAAGGAGAAAGGATAGTGTTTTCAGATATGCCGGTGAATGCTTTGATACTACTCCCTTCAAGAAATGGAGGCCGATTCCCCTCTCCGTAAGTGTAGGCGAGACTCAGTGACAGAATATGCAAGAAGTGACCTTATAGGACTTTGGAGATGTGGTCATAAAAGGCACTGTGGCTTTCTTTCTTCATTCTCTCTTGGATTACTCCCTCTGGGGGAAGCCAACTGCCATGCCACATGGATGCTCAAGAGGGCTATGGGGAGACCTAGGTGGTGAGGAACTGAGGCCTCCAGCCTACAGCCATGGGAGGGAGCCCCTCTCAGAACGGATCCTCCAACCCCAGTCAGGCCTTCCCCTGACGGAGGCGTCAGGCAACCTCTTACCCAGGGCCCAGGACACACCCTGAGCCAGAAGCCCTACTGCTCCTAAAGATAAACTGTTCCTAAAATCCTGCGAGATAATAAATAGTTTTCTTTTAAGCAACTGGATTTTAGGGTGATGGGTTAAAACAGCAATAGCTAATGAATACAAGGAATCAAATCCCATTCAACGTTAGGAGAAGACTGGAATAACTGGCCCAGACACCAAAAAAGGCACCCCAGGAAAACAGAAGCAGAACAAAATTGTAACCTGCCATCTCAGAGCTCTGTAAGAAAAAGATGTGACGCGTATGATTACGTCCAAATGAACCCCACTGTTGTGTGTAACGCTCACACGCCGATAATTACATTAAAACCAAAAGAGGGACAAAATCTGAAAAAAAAAAAAAATCATCTAAATTGGAATCAGAAAATCTCAAAAATGAGGTGTCGAAACTCAGAAAAGTACTAGAAAGGAAAGAAAAATAATTTATTTGCTGAGGTGGATGCATGAAAACGAAGAAGTAAGAAAAAACAAAAAAATAAAAAAAAAAAAGAAGTAAATGAATCTTCAGCAGCAGGTGGCAGAGGGAGGGTGGGAAGACACCCCCCACACACCCCTGAGGACAGTGTCCCAGCCAGGCCACAGCCCTGTGAAGTTGGGAGATTAGCCAACAACAGTAGACTGAGCAAACAGATAGATACAGGGAGGGTGATTCTTATCAGTGTTTGAGAAAAGTGATACCAACGTGGAGAGGGAACAGGCTAGAAGAGACCCTGAGGTACTTGGCTAGAATTAGAGATATTGGTTACCAATACTCATAAACATGAAAATAAATGTTAATGTGAAAATACTCATAAATATGAAAATAGATGTTAATGTGAGTGTGTGTGCAAACCTCACACGTACAAACATAAATCACCTAAATGTCCACCGACACCCACAGTATGATTTAGCACATCCAGGGCCCAGGACTTGGCTTCTAAATGCCATTTCTACCCAGAAGATCGGGGATGTGGCTCAGTGATTAAGCCCCGCTGGGCTCAATCCCCAGTAGAAAAAAAAAAAAAAAAAAAAATGCTATTTCAAATTTTTTTAATGCTAAAAATCCTTAAAAGTTTATCTTCTGACATTTTCCATTAAAATTCCAATGATGTTCTTCATGGAAATTTAAAAAAACAGGCATGAAATTCACTTGGAAAAATAAAGGCTCAGAAGAGACAAAGCCATCCATAGTGAGAAAAGTTATGTAGGAGGTATCACAATACCAGACCTTAAATTACACTGCAGAGCTCTAGTAACAAAATCGGCATGGTGTTGGCACAAAAATAGAATCGAAGACCACAGGCACAGAATAGAAGACACAGAGACAAACCCACGTAAGTACAGTGATCTCATACTAGACAAAGGCACCATAAAGCTGTGTTGGAGAAGACAGCCTTTTCAACAAATGGTGCTGGGAAAACTGGAAGTCTACATGTAGTAGATTGAAATTGAACCCCTATCTCTCACCCTGCACACAACTCAACTCAAAGTGGATCAAGGACTTTGGCATTAGACCAGAGATCCTGCGCCCACTAGAAGAAAAAGTGGGCCCAGCTCTCCACCATATCAGCTCAAGAACAGACTTCCTCCACAAGACTCCTAAAGCACAAGAAGTAAAATCAAGAATCAACTGATTACATCAAACTAAAAAGCTTCTTCACAGCAAAGGAAACGATCAAGAACATGGGCAGAGAGCCAACAGAATGGGAGAAAATCTTTACCACCTACACCTCAGGTAGAACGTGAATATACAAGATATACAAAAATCTCTAAAAACTGAAGGCCAAAAAATCCAAATAACCCAATCAATAAGTGGGCAAAGGAACTGAACAGAAACTTTGCAAAAGAAGAAATATGAATAATCAAAAAATATATGAAAAAAATGTTCAACATCTCCAGCAAGTAAAGAAATACAAATTAAAACTACACTAAGATTCCATCTCACTCTAGTCAGAAGGGCAATGATCAAGAACACAAGCAACAATAAAGGTTGGCGAAGATGTGGGGAAAAGATACACTCATGCATTGCTGGTGGGACTGGAAATCCATACAACCACTCTAGAAAGAACTATGGAGATTCCTCAGAAAACTTAGAATGGAACCACCATTGACCCAGTTATCCCACTCCTCTGTATATACCCAAAGGACTTAAAATCGGCACACTACAGTGACACAGCCACATCAATATTTATAGCAGCTCAATTCACAATAGCTAAGCTATGGAACCAACCTAGGTCCCTTCGACAGATGAATGGATCAAGAAAATGTAGCATATATACACAATGGAATATTACTCAGCCCTAAAGAAGAATGAAGCTACAGTATTTGCCAGTAAATGAATGGAACGGGAGAAAAACAATGTTCAGAGAAATAAACCAGTCCCAAAGAATCAAAGGCCAATGTTTTTTCTGAGACGGGGATGCTAACCCACAACAAGGGAAGACAGGGATAGGAAGAGTAGACGTGCACTGGATTAGACAAAGGGAAATGACGGGAAGGGGGGATGGGAATAGGAAAGATAGTAGAATGAACAGGACATCACTTTCCCAAGTTCATATATGAATACATGACCAGTGTAACTCCACATCGTGTACAACCACAAGAATGGGATCGAAATTGTAATGGGTTGCACCCCATGCATGTCTAATATGTCAAAATCTACCCTACTGTCATGTATCTCTGAAAAGAAAGAATTTTTAAAAATAAAAATAATAAATAAATAAATAAAATATATTTGGAGAGTTGAATACGTTAAAACTCAAATCTTCGCTATGGAAAAGGTGACCGATTCCATCTGTCTCTTTTAACACAATTCACCTAAGTAATTCTCTTGGAAGTATCAGAGATCACAATGAGCTTTTACAATATTTATCACATGCAGAACTTAGAAACGAGCACCTTTGCGGGGGATGGAGGTGTACCCAAATGGGTCGCGTTGTGGGCCTTGGTAGCTTGCAAAGGTCACTGTCACAGAGGCCACAGGTTAGGAGGTTTGACCATCAAAAACACCTGCTCACAATCCTGGAGGCTCCAGGTCTGAGTTAAGGCCTCAGCAGGAAATGTTCCCTCTGGAGATCTAGAGAGGGATCTGCCCCAGGCCTGTGTCCTGGCTTCTGGCAAATTCTTGGCCCGTGACACCATAAATTGAGTCTTCACATAGCAGCCTCCCCACATGCAGGTCTGTATCCAGATACCTGGTTTTGTTTGTTTGTTTGTTTGTTTGTTTGTTTTAACGGTGCTGGAAAATTGAACTCAGGACTTTGCACATTCTAGGCCTGGGCTCTGCCACTGAGCAACATCCCTGGTCCTCCCCTTTTTAATAAGGACGCCAGTCACATTGCATCAGGGGCCCACCGTACTCCAGTATGACCTCATCTTAACCAATAGCACGTGCAATGACCCTATTTCCAAATAAGGTCACATTCTGAGTGGGAATGAGGACTTCCACACAGGAAGTTGAGGAAACCTTAATTCAAACCCTAATATGGACCACAGAGAGACACCAAGCAAGAATGAATCGGTGACCGCCACCACGTGACCATCTACCTGGAAGGACACTTGCACCCCTAGCTTCGGGGACTTGGTGAGACTCCCCCCCCATCTCTCCTAACAAGTCTGGGCCAGGGCAGGACCAAGGCCACAGCATAAAAAAACTCAAGCGGCTTAAAAGGGGTCACCACTCTGGGCGAAATGCCTTCTGTTCATCCGTGATCACACAACTGTCTCAAACAAGCAGGGCAGCGACATCTCCTCCCAGCAGAGTCCAAACCTCTGTTCAAGCGACCGTGTGAACATCTCAAGAACAGAGCAGGGGGTCTTGGGGAGCGGGCACCTGCAATCCTGGGACTCAAGTCTCTCCGGCACCAGTGGATTTGCCAGTGGGTTTCTAAGCCCTAGATCTAGAACACCCTGGACTCAGCTTTGCATCCCACACAGAGAAGGCGGTGAGCGACGCTTTAACCTCTAGGTCACATGTCCAAGCTGGGAGCCCACCGGCCCTGGGTGGCCAATTCAACAGAGAGACAGCCTTTTTCACTTTATTTCATTTTAATTCACTGAAATTGAAATGGAAAAACTGAAGCAGTGTGATCTTTTGTATCTGTTAAATATCATTTTCCCGTTTGGGTCGAACAACACTAAATTGAGACATGCTGTAAATATGACGGCCATACCCAATTCCCAAGATCTGAGAAAAATAAATGTCAAAAAGACTCACTGATATTTTGGTACCGATTACACGCGTAAGCGATAATATTGTGGGTCTGTCGGGTTCAATGTCCTCTCAAAATTAACTCCATCTGTTTCCTTTCCAAGGGGGCGACTAGCAAATTTTTTAATTACACGCATAGCTCAGGCCTGGCCCTCATATCCTATAGCTCATGAACAATGCCGCTTTGTGGGTTTGTCCTAAAAAAAATAAAAATTAAAAAATAAGGATATTCATGAAGATGTAACTCCATGTTGATAAAGCATAAGAGAATGGGAATAGCCTAGTGTTTCAACAAGGATGTAAACAATTACGATAAATGTATATGCTACGACGTTCAAAATAATGTGGCAGGTGGTTTATAAAACTCCCTGCATCCAGGAGCCTAGAAAAGTCTGCTGAGGTAGGAAACAGAACATCAGCAGTAGCCATCTCTGGGGGTGAGGTTATGGGGGATCTATTTTTTTTCCTGTTGCCCTCTCTATAGCAATATTAGAAATGCTCCCCATCTTCCTTCTCCAGAGCAATGTTTGTGTATTACCTGCTGTTAGCTGGGAAAATGTTGCCCTGTTTTTAAAGACTAGGTTTGGACAGGCTTAGCAGCCCTCTTGCTCTCCAGGGTCAGTGAGAATGTCCCAAGAGGGTCAGGCAATGGCAAGATGTTAATCTCATGCATTTCCAATCCTGGAATCTGGCTTCTAGGAATCCTCCCTACTGAAATACTTCCGGTACGGATGGGTGAGAGGATGGCTGGCTATTGTTGCCCGTATTGTGTTTTTAAAAGCATGCTAACAATTTTTTTTTTTTTTTTTAAAGATGCATTAAGCCTGGCACAGTGCTCCATGCCTATCATCCCAGCAACTCGGGAGGCTGAGACAGGAGGATGACAAGTTTGAGGCCAACCTGGGCAACTTAGTGAGACTCTGTCTCAAAATAAAAACAAAAAGGGCTGGGGATGTGGCTCAGTGCTATAGTTCCCCCTGAAGAGTTCAATCCCCAATGCAAAAAAAAAAAAAAAATGCATTCACAGAAGAGCTAAATATTAATAAATTAAAGTACAGCCATAGAGTAGACTACTATAAATCTTTTTAAAATAAGGCAGACTGACTCATATTGATCTGAGAAAATGTCCAAGATTTTCATCTCCAGGGGAAAAGCAAATTACAAAACACACTGTATAATATGATTGCATTTATATTTTTTAAATTATGCGTGTATTGACAATATAGGCCTAGAAATACATAAAAATATCTGGCTGAGTACAGTAAGCTGTTATAGCAAATATGGATATGGGTGCATAAAAGGGATATTTGTTTTTTACTCTACAGATACATTGTTTTAATTTTTGGATCATGTTGCTTTGCTTTATCGGTATTTAAATTTTTTTTTTTTTTTTTTTTGGTACTGGCAATTGAATTCAGGGACACTCAACCACTGAGCCAGCTCCCCAGCCCTACTTTATTTAGAGACAGGGTGTCACTGAGGTTGCTCAGCACCTCGCTTTTGCTGAGGTTAGAATATTTTCAATTAAATAATTGGTTTAGGTCTCCTGTTCACACTTCTGTCCATATACCTAACCTTTGGTTCACTCAACAGCTATTTACTAAGCACCACCTGTATGCCCGCTACTACCCTAGGCTCTGGGGATTCCATGAAGAATGTGGTTAACCGAGAGTTTATCTTCTGATATCTTTTCTACAGAGAATCAAGGTCAGTCCTGAGTTTCTGGAAAAGATTTAGATATGAAAACTGTTCCAACTGCCACCTCTCTTTGTGCCTATGCTAATGAATTTTAGGAAACAGGAGATGGTCTCAGGATTACAGCTTCACCACAGGGCAAAGCATCTCAGGTGACTGCAAAATGGCTCTCTCAGTCTGGGAGAACGGCTGCTTGTTCATAGCAGCAAGAATATCTAGAAAGCTTGTTTCCTTTGCTCTGATTTAACGTGAGGGATTGTTAGTAACTGGGAAAAAAAAAAAAAACAGAAAAACACCACAGAGGGCCAGAGAAAGGGAAATCGGCTATATAACACTTAATTTTGCTTTTCTTTTCTCCTTTCTTTCCCAGTGTGTGAGAATGAGAGGTCACATGAGGTCCCTGGGGTGCTACAATCAGGCAACCTCAACTCTGACCCCTTAGTAGCTAAAGGACGGCCAGCAAGTTACCAAAGTGCTGTGAAGCTCAGTTTTGCCGCCTGGATGAGGGTTCAATTGTACCTATTTCATAGAATTTGAGGGCTAAAAAAAATAAGCCATGCCAAGTACCAATGAAGGGTCTCAGGACACCATAGCCAGGGGCTGATCTGTGGGAGCTTCAACGATCAGCCAAGGGGATCACACCCCACGTTTACTCATGGCCAATATTCAGAACAAGTATTTTTTTAAAAAATCAAAATCAGCTTTAAAACAAATAATATTCCTTAAAAACCAAACTGAAGCAAGGTCTAAAAAGTACAGATTATTCTCCAAGAGTATGCACTTTCAATTGGTTTTAAATTTTAAAAAATAAAGCACTGTGCCTTTCTGATTCATTAATTAAATGATCTCGAAATGAATACAATTTGATTTAAATCCACACACTGGACAGAAATTACTAGAAAGTAAAGCATGCATACTTCATTAACAAATTCTGTAAATCGGGTTTTTTTTGTTAAGTAGTTCTCTGCAGCCTTTTCTTCAGAATACATAGTTTTGGTTTTTTTGTTTGTTTGTTTGTTTTTTACAGTGCTGGGGACTGAACCCAGGGCCTTGTGCTTGCAAGGCAAGCACTCTACCAACTGAGCTATCTCCCCAGCCCAGAATACATAGTTTTATTGTTCCTAATTCAGTACCCGTGGATGCCTGGGTTGCATTTCAAATACTGCTGAGGAATAAGGATCTGGACTTTTTTTAAAAAAATAGCAATGCTACGTCAATGTCTTAAAGAAAGAAAAGGAAACAATGTCACATGGGAATCCAGCCACATCATATTGTCCACCTTTTGGAAAGTATTTAGGGCGGAGTGCCCTAGGGCTCACCTGTAATCCCAGCTACTCAGGGGGCTGAGGCAGGATGATCACAAGTTCAAGGCTGACCTGGGCAACTGAGCAAGACTCTGTCTCAAAATAAAATTTAAAGGTTCGTGCGTGTAGCTCAGTGGCAGAGTGCTTACCTAGCATGAGCGAGGTCTTGGGCTCCCTCCCTATCAATGCAAAGGCAGGGTCACAGAACACTGGAAATCTAGGCTAAACCCAGAAGCTGAACGGCAGTAATGACGTAGCCACAAACCCTCTCAAATACCCATTCTCCAAAGCAGCATTTCCCAACTGCAGGTGACACTGATAACTTCAGGTGATACCCAGGCATAGCATTAAATAACTGCATCACGTAATGGACTCGTTCCTCCCTGTTCAGATCCCTCTCCAGCCCCTGACTGTATCACAGAGACAGTCTGTTAGGTGATACTGTGTCTTCAACAGTTGTCCAACACTTGAAAGGCTCTTTTTTTTTTTTCTTACCAGAGATTGAACTCCTTTTATAACAAAGAGCCGAACAGATTCAGAGCCTTGAGCAGGTAACGATATGAATCACGATTTAACGACACTTTTGTTCTTATTGTATTTATTTTCTAGATAGTCTTCCACTTAGGGCAAGCCATACCAGTTTTCCATTACAATCATCCAACCAAGATTGATTTTTAAATATCTATAAATTTGCCAGCCGCGGTGGCACACAGTTGTAATCCCAGCCGCTTGGGAGGCTGAGGCAGGAGGATCGAAAGTTCAAAGCCAGCCTCAACAACTTAGGGAGTCCCTAAGCAACTCTTGGAGACCCGGTCTCTAAATAAAATACTGGGGTCGTGGCTCAGTGGTAGAGAGCTCGTCTAGCAGGTATGAGGCCCTGGGTTCGATCCTCAGCACCACATAAAAATAAATAAAGGTATTGTGTCCATCTCCAACTAAAAATATTAAAAATAAGATACAAAATAGGGCTGGGATGTGGCTTAGTGGTAGAGTGTCCCTGGGTTAACACCCAGTATCAGAGAGAAAAACACCTGTTAAAAAAAAAATTGGGTTGGTTTAAAGAAAATACAAAAAGTAGCATCAAAAAGATGAGTCTGGGAAACGCTAGTGTCCCCAACTCCTTGGACTGTGACTCTGGGCTGCGCTCTACTCCATTTTTCCCTCCTGAGCGCATTTGTTCCCTTCAGTTCCCTGAACACCTCTCTGTCCCTCCCCCAGGCTCCTCCCGCCCGCAAGTCCTTTCCATCCAGCGTGGTGGAGACGAGCTTTGTCCTTCAGGCCACCTGCCTCTGTGCCCCGTGACTTGGAGTTAACTCGCTGCCCCTGTCCCACCCCTTCAATGAGGTTGGTCATGTGACCTGCCTCAGCCAATAGAGGCTGGTTTCTAATTGCTTTGAGTCCCTACCCTCTGCCTGAGAATGTGCCCAAGCTAGTCAGCTGAAGGGTGACAGATGACTCAAGGTTTCCCAGACATCCCCATCAGCCACCCTAGCCCACCTGGCAGCCGGTGGCTGCCTGGCCATTGGCTGTGAGCCATTTGGTTTTGTTTGTTTGTTTGTTTGTTTGTTTGTTTGTTTGTTTTTTGAACCCAGGGCAGCTCAACCACTGAACCACGTCCTGGGTGTCTTTTTTTTTTTTTTTTTTTTTTTCCTAAATTTTGAGATAGAGTCTCACTAAGTTGCCGAGGCTGGCCAGGAACTTGCGATCCTCCTTCCTCAGCCTCCAAGGATCACAGGCCTGCGCCACCGCGCCCAGCAGTATGGTTTCTGTGCAGCGTTCTCCCTTTCCACCCGAATGGCATCGTGCATTTGTGTGACGCTCACTGCTCCTTTCAGCAGGAGGCCCTGAAGATCTTCCCACAGCAGTGCACGTACGACTGCTCATTCTTTTTAGTCTTCTGCATGCGGGGCTCCTCTGATACCTGGCTCCACGGCCAGGGACGTGCGCAGCGTGTGATGGGGGCAGTTTGAGTGGCCAACCACCGGACAGCATTTTTGAGAATAACAGCCGCAGCGTGCCTGGCGCCGGAGGCTGGGGCTTTGGATGTGTTCATCCAGCCTCGATCCATGCAGCGACACGGGTTCTGAGGCTGGTATTTTGAGCCCATTCTGCTCATGGGAAAACTGAGGCTTGAACACGCTAATCCCCTTGTCCGTCTCCACAGAGCCACACAGATGGCAGTGGGGCGTAGCATTGGATCCCAACGCTGCATCGCGTCACCAGGATGCCACACTCGGAGTTGTGCGTGGTTCCCAGAAATATGAGATCTAGAAATCTGAAAGTCAGGCACCACCCCCTCAAGAGGCAGAGAGAGGACCCGATTCCTCGCGGAAGCTTTGCAGGTCCTGGGGAGAAATGGGTTTCCCGATTCTAGTTCTGAGGTCTGAGCAAATCACTCAGTTCCCTGAGCCTCCACTTGGCTCATCTGTAAAATGGGGATGTCGCCTTTCCTCACTGGCCTGCGGAGGCATTGCAGGAGAGGACGTCCATGCAGAGGACAGGCTCAGCCCCTCCTGCCCTGCACGCCTGGGTCCAGGTCGTTGAAGGAGCACTTGGGGCGTCCCACTGTGAGGCTTTAGAAATGGGAGGGGCAGAGGCAGGGAGCAGATGGAGTGGGGAGGCAGCCCCAGGTTCCAGCCTTCCGCTTTAGGCGGGGGGAACAAGATCCACCTTTGGGGACAAGGGTGTGGCGACGGTGAGCAGGCAACAACTCAGGAAACGAGGGTGAAGCTGGGCCGGGCAGATCATGCAGGACTTCCCAAAGGCAGACTCTGGAAACCAGCCGCTGTTTCCACCAGTACCCCAAGACTGATGTCACAGCATAAGTGTGGCTGTCAGTAAGCGGGGAGTCCTTCTGAGCCACACGCAGCGCAGGTCACGTGATGGATTCTCTTACTTAATCCACACAATGGTATAGGTCTAATTACTGTCCCGTTTTACAAAAGAGAAAATCGAGGTCCAGAGAGGTTAAGTAACTGGTCCAAGGTCACCAAACTACTAAGTGGATGCACCTGACTCTAACAAACATTTGTTTTCTTTCTTTCTTTCTTTTTTTCCTTCATGGTGCTGGGGATCAAACCAGGGCTTGGATATGCTAGGCAAGTGCTCTCCCTCTGAGCTACACTCCCAGCCCACTGAACTCTTATTTATTGACACACAAAGAACATCACGATCTTTTGCCAAGAGAAACGACACAGCAGCCAAAGCAACAGGCGTAGTCTAATGCTATTTTCTGAATGTGCAGAGACCAAATGGAAATTCTGCAAAACACTAGCAACTTTACCTCTTGGTCATTATAGGTAAGATTCACCTATTTCTACACATCTGTATCTTACCATTTTTCTATAAGCTTGAATCAATTACCTATATGATAATTCATTACAAGTCTCATGAAAATCAGACACCTGCTAACATTAATGCTGTGCGGGCCATCCTGCATGTCAGACATCTCGGTAGGTAAGTTTTAGACCTAAATCGATGCCGGGGATTCTGCTGAGCACTTAACACATTATTTCCCTGTATCTTCCCAATAATCCTAGTAATACCCCCGTTTTACAGAAAAGGAAATCAAGGGCACAGAGCTTAAGCAACTCTCCCAAGCTACCAGATATTTAATGTTATTTCTCTTTCCTCAATTTCTGAATGACAAGGATCATCTGGCGACATTTGATAAAAATCAAACTTGTAGGCATTATTCCCTGGAAGCCCTAAATCAGGGAACCTGGGAATCCCTAGTACCAACAAGCACCCCAGTGATTCTGAGAAACACCCATCTATTGTCCAAATTCTTCAGATATGAAGGAGGTTCGTTTCTCAGACCGCCTTCAGCATCTGGGCCCTCAGGCATTAAAATGGGGTAGAAAGCAGGCTCCAGAGACAGGGTAGCGCTCCCTCCGCAAGCGATCTGTGTGGGGGGCAGGGGGCTCATCTGTGCAACAGACATTTATTGAGCAGCTCTGAGAACAGTCCGCCCAGTCCAGCCTAAAGGGGAAGACGGCCAAGCAAACACAAACCACAAGGCCAAATGGTAGGAGCCAGAACCCATGAGCCACCACGGCTCAGCGTGGGAATCTAGGACGCAAAATTGCAACAACAGCTTCTTCCAAAGCAGTGGTCCCCTATCACAGGACCGTAATGACGGGGTTCCATGTTTACACTAAGGGAAAGAAAGCAAGGCCTCCCATCCCGTTGATTCAAAGCGTTTTCAGGTGCTTTCTGAATACAAAGAGCTAGGGATATGAAATCCATTACACACCAGCCCCCCGTTAAGGGCAGGGCTACTCCAGGTGAGTCCTGGACACAGTTGTTCGCCCCACCAGAGAAATACAGAAATCAAGGTACAGGATTTAGACACTTTGAGAGCTATTTGATCAAATAACTTTATGTCTGTTAGGTCTAATTTTTTTTTTTCTCTCAAAGTAAGCTTTGTATTTTGTTGGGGTGTGCGTGCCATTTAATTTCCCTAGGACATCCCCTTTATCATATTTTACAAAAGTACTGGCCGCCAAGTAGCTGTTGGGAAAAAAGTCGACCCTTCCCCAGAAGGATTACAAGACCCTGACTCGCCCCCACCCCCACAGCAGGGTGAATTTCAGCTATTGATCTGAAATCACCCCTTCCATCACTACATCAGTTCCAAAACTGGTCCCGAAACGCCTCCTTATTTGAGTATTGTGAACGTGCTGTCGTGGGTGTTAGATAGTGATCATTCTACAGAAGGGCGAGGCCCAGAGGTGTTGGAATCTTGCCCAAGGTCACATAGCCCAAGAGCCTGGTCGGGGTTTGAACTCCTGACCTCCTCATTCCCAGTTCCATGCCCTTGGAAACGGACCATCCAAGATGGGGAAGCAATTAGAAAAGAGCCTCCCCGGGCCTGGCAACCTAGTTGATTTCTAGGTCACCTTCAATTCAAGTCCAGGCAGAGCTGGAGTGCAAAAGAGTCCAATGGTTCCACACACACACGCATGCATGCACAGGACTCCTGGACAGTGCACATCTAAGCTGAGCCACCATCTGAGCCTGCACTGACAGGTGCAGAGTCCTGACTGCGGGTAGGAGGGTCACTGGTTGCCAGACGGATGGAGCTGGACCGCTGAGAGGCAATTCTCCATCCGCACACCAGGGGGCAGCCTGGTACCTTTCCCAGCAGATGGAAAATTTCCGCAGGCCGCGCTCCCTCCGAGCATCATCCTCGGTGCCTCATTACTGTACTCCGTATTAGCATGGTGGTAAATTTAGCAGCATAAACAAAAAAAAAAAAAAAAAAAATTATAAAAGTCAAGACATGTGACAGAGCTAAAAATAATCGTGTCTGAAATCCCTGATGTGAAACGGGAAACTTCACTAAATCTAAAGCCGGGCGAACCCGGAGACCTGCGGGCTGGTCCAGAGGAGCCGGTTTGCTAGCACCCAAGACGGTCAGCCTCAGGGGCTCTTTTCCAAAAGCAAATGGAGGCGGTGACCTCCAGAAGGAACCCGGCACGCACTGAGGAGCCTGTGTCCACACCTGGAAGCAATGCCAGGGGCAGGGCTGTCTCCCACCCGTGAGGCTCAGGGGTGGCCCACGGATAAGCGGCCACTGCTCCCTCGAGCTGCCGGTCAGCACCCCGCAGCGCAGCCTCCTCTCCAGCGGTCCCGCATCCACAGGGTCCGGCCTTGTGTGCGCTTCTCCCACCCAGAGCCCCCCCAGCCATGGTGGGCACACAGGGCACTCTCTCCCCCCTCTGGGCCTCTCCTCCTCCCGACCACCCCTGAGCGCCACCAACACTGCCACCCTGCTCCTGTTCCTTGGGAGCACTTTGCTATTTCACAAATGATGCTGTTTATTGGTTTCCATGGTTACACCTCCCCCACTGCACCCCACACCCATCCGACTGCCGGCTCCGGAGAGGCACGGCTTTGCCTGTCTCTTCCCCAGCGCGCAGGGCCACGCCTGGCATACAGTTGGTGCTCAATACGTTCTTCTTGGCCTTTTGATAAGGCGGGCATCAGGCCTCTGGAAGTAAATCCCAAGTCCTTTTCCTCCCGCAGGAGCCGTGTGGCCAGGGCTCCGGGGTTATCGCACCCCACCAGGGCAGTGAAGTCCAGGCTGCAGCCAGCCGCCTGAGGCCTTCCGTGGTTGCCAGGGCGACCATTGTCATAACACCCCAGCTTGACAGGGAAAATTATTTGACTGAGAAAGTCTCAAGTAACCTCCTATTTGCATCTGCAGGCAAATCCCCCAGAGAGGGAGGGCTAGAGGCCTGGCCTTCCTTGTGTCCCCAGCCCAGACCCCAGTGAAAACAGGACGCCCCCGGCCAAGGCAGAGGGGTCCCATCTGTCTGCAGCAGGTCCTAACGTCCAAGCCTCAGCATTGCGGGTGGCTTTTCCTTACCTTTACACTTTGACTGCTCATGAATAAGAAGAATAGTGAAAAGAGTTCAGATAATTAATGAGCGCTTACTAGAAGCCAGGTCCAGTCCTAACTTCCTTACGGAATCATTATAATTTTAAAATTCATGCTATAGCAATCTGTTGTTATATCGTGTATCACATAACACAGTCGTAGATGGACTCATAGGTATTTCACAGATAATTCACATAACGCATAATTTGAAATATGACACTCATATAGCATACTGCACGTATAGTAGTAAAACTGACATCATTGACGTTTTTGAATGCCAGCCCTGTGCCTACTCCTTTGTTGATACTAATGCGATATTAATACAGTGTTATGTCATAATATATTCATAATGGTATTCATAGCTCAGGTTTAGGGAGGACTTACTACGTGCCAAACGTGGCCTAAGGGTTTTATTAATATTATTTGAATGTCATATTGTTATGGTAAGGATCGTAAATGTTTCCCATAAGTCCCGTGTTGAAGACTTGGTCCCTGGCTGACAACACTGTTGGGAGGTAGTGGAAACATGAAGACGTGGGGCCTGGTGATAGGAAGTAGTCACTGGTGGTATAAGCTTGAAGGGTACATGGGACCCCAGCCTCTTCCTCTCTCTTTGCTTCCTGGTTGCCAGGAGGTGAGTTTGCTCTACCCCACACTCTCTGCCCGGATGTTTTGCCTCCCCACAGGCCCAAAGTGACAGGATTAAGCAACCATGAACTGAAATCTCTAATAGCATGCACCAAAAAAGCCCTTGTTCCTTCTAAGTTGATTATCTCAGGCATTTTGTCACAGCAATGGAAGACTAACACACAGAGACATGCACCTTAAGGGCTAAGAATCATATTATTCCCATTTTGGAGGTCAGAAAACAGAGGCATGGAGTGATAAAAGAAGTAGCCTAAGGTCACATGGACAACAACCAGGGACAAAGCTGCCCCCAAGCCTGTCCTGTTCCTTATTTCCATACCACACTTCAAAGTTGTCCAACTGAGCTTGCTACAGTATCACCTTGAGACCTTGTTAAAAATATACATGCTGAGCCCCCATGCAGCCCCAGCCCAAGTCCCAGACACCCCTAGGGACAGGAGAGTCTCTTTTCTTTTAAACAAGATCCCCAGAGAGTTGAGAGAGAAGTGAGGTTCAGAACCACCAGGTGGGCTTGGAGGCCCGGCCCTACTAGAGACCGGTCCTCATCCACCGTGAAGACTGTGGCGCCAACTAGGTGATCCCACGTACTGCAAGAGAATTGAGGGGCTGAAATTTGGGAAGGGGCAGCAGAGTGGTGCACAGTCACAGGAAGGGGGGGAACAGTGGGAGATGAGAATACAGGGTCCCCAGGGGTGATCGGATCTGAGTCACACCAGTAACCACTCCCAAGGTCTCTGGAAACAGGAAGAGCCCCCACGGAAAGGAAATGGGTGATAACACATACTCGGGCCAGGGCTGGCTTTCAGGGAGTGACCTGCCGGATCCATTAAACTCATACGTACACTGAGCCCAAATGGCACCTCCACTGAACACTGTCAGTCTGGTTGACGTCCCACGGCCCAGCCCGCCCAGACGGCACAGCTACCTGCCTCCTCTTAATCATTCACCAGGGCCAAGCTGCACAGGGAAATCTATGCTTCCGGGGTGGGGCTACCCTCTGTACCTACATTTTGAACTACAACCCTCCTGGCAAGTGAGAAAGATCGATGGTGTTGTCTTTTTAAAAAAAAAAGGCAGCTGGCGGGTGCCGGGCTGGAGAAGCAAGCAGAGTAGCCAGGGAGGCCACGCCTGTGTCCCTGTGCAAGGGGGACAAGGGGATGGACCCAAGGAGCAGGCCAACACAACCAGGGAGTGTGTGTCCTGAGGATGATGGGTCATTGCATTGAGCCCAGGGAGAAAGATCCCAAGCAGAGTAAGACCAGAACAATCCAGGATAAGACGCAGGAGCTGAATGCAGGTCTCCGCTGGGAACCGGATCTGCAGCTCAGAGAGGCTACTTCCCACCGCGCGTGGCTACTGGCAGTTACACTTAAGGTAACTAAGTCACACAGTAACCCACAAGAGAGTGAGCGAGGGTCACGGACACACGGTGATAAACAGGTATCTTAGGGCCGCTGGTTAAAAAAATCCAGACAACATCCTCACTGAAATCTCTAGTCATGAGACAACCTCAGGCCATCGGAGAGTTAATTCAACCCGCACCCCCAAAACTTCATCAGAACTTAACCCTCGACTCGTATGAGATAAACTAATACCCTTAACTCATGAGCATCTTTGAGTTCAGGGAAAATCTGGGATGAATTGTAGACCTATTCAAGGTATTTAAAATCATAATATTAATGTCTGAATTGAAGTATGCATTTTGAGTCTTTTATATTTTTTTAATACATTACATAGTGAGAGTGAGATTTCGCCTTTCCGACTCTGATTTGAAATGTATAATTCACTCACTCATTTGGACCTGTATTTTAAGTTGAAACGTTATTCTATTTAGGTGCAACACTGGAAAGCAACTTGTAGCTCGGCATGTTTGTAAGTTTACTTTTTGAAGTTTCTCAGGTTATGTCAGTAGTTGAGCAGGCTTGTCTATCAACAGTCAGTGTATTTTTAAAATTCCTGTATATCACCAGGTGTGCAGGAGGCTGAGGCAGGAGAATCACAAGTTGAAGGCCAGCCTCAGCAACTTAGCAAGACCCCAATCTCAATTTTAAAAAGAAAAAAGACTTGGGGCTGTAGCTCAATGGTAGAGAGCCCCTGTGTCCAGTCTCCAGGACCACAAAAATAAATAAATAGATAATAATCCTGTCTACAAAAATTTACAAATGCAATTTAAATTGTTTGAAGATCCCCAATTAATTAAGGTTGTAACTGGAAGCGAACATTATACAAGACCCCCCCGCCCCACAGGTGTGATTAAATAAAATAATACTGTGTAACCTGAACTTCAAAGTATAAGGCAGTAAAAAGATGGTTTCTTTCGCTTTAGTAAATTAAATATTCATTTCTAAAACCAAAAGATCATTCCAGAAAAATCAGAATTCAGTTCCTTTCCTCAAAGGCTCAGCAGCTCCGCGTGGCCAGTGGCTATCGTTTCTGAGAGAAGAGGGACAGAACCCCTCCACCATGGCGGCAGCCGGTTCCTCTCAATCTTGGGTTGGATATTTAGCAGACCATGTAACTAAGATTTTCGGAACTTGTCCCAAATGGAAAAGGCAGGCTTCTGAAGAAAAGAGGCCCAGATGTGGGCAGACGTGGAGGTGGGAGGGGGACGCAGGGATGCTGACCCTGACATTGGCCCCAGGAGTGGAGCTCAGGGGGACCTGCGGGAGGAAGCCGAGGCTGCAGCCTCCACAGGCTGCGGAACATCCGCTTCATCTTATTTGACAAGGATTTTTGTCGC
Source organism: Sciurus vulgaris (assembly GCF_902686455.1). NCBI lineage: Eukaryota > Metazoa > Chordata > Mammalia > Rodentia > Sciuridae > Sciurus > Sciurus vulgaris. The sequence goes on along the minus strand of NC_136468.1, from coordinate 140,056,891 downwards.
TTCCTGACATGACCACCACTCTGGGCCTCCTTCAAGGCAGATCGGCTCTGGATGGGAAATCAGGGAGCTGTTCCATCGATTTCGGTTTTTGTTTTCCATTTAATACATTTTTCACACACTCTGAATGTTTCTGACCCCAAAATACAGTTCAAGTCAAGCAGAAAAATGGTCCAGCTAAGATACCCCACGGCCTGTCACCCCGTCTTCCAAATGTCCAGGCAACATTGGGAGCTCGGATTCACCCACTGGCTCTGGCACCGGGCTGGGGGGTCTCAGGCAAGTCCTATCATTCTTCTACTTATGAAATGAAAGGTTTAAAAAAAAAAATGAGATACTCTTGGGAGTGACTTGAGTTCCAAAATTCCCATATTACTGTTAGAGGGCGTACGGAGGGGGACGCAGCAAAGAGATCCCATTTAAGTTTGCACATTTGTCTCGGCTTCGCCGGGCAAGAGGAGCCATCTGCAGATTTCCCTGGCTGCACCTGGAATCCCAGCCACAGGGTCGTGTTTAGAAGCAAATGCCAGCCAGGCAGGTGGGGCTCGGGGCTGAGGCGTGAGCATCCTGGCCAGCTGTGCCCAAAGCAAATAAACCCTGCAGCCCACGTGGCCACCACGGGCACAGGGAGGCCCTGGCTCAAAGGAGCTCCAGCTGGGACGTGTACAGGAGACCAGGGTCCCATCTGGTTCCCTCACAAACCAGCAGATACAACCTCCCTTGGCGAATCACGTAAGCTGGCGCGTCTGATAGAACTTTCTGGGATGGTGGCGATGTTGGATATCTGTGACAGGCGACACGGTGGCCACACATGGCTACAGAGCCCTTGAAATGTAATGACTACACGTGACTGAGCTAAATTCAAAGTTTCCTTTTAAATTAACTTAGCTTTAGGAGTCACACGGAGTCGGTGGCTACCATATTGGATGGCATGGATAGAACCCCTTCTGCATAGTGTTTCTTTCTCCATCAGCTAAAAGCCACGCCTGCTCTCTCCCTACTTTCCAGATATGTGTGGAGGTTGAATAAAATCACCATGGAGGGCTGAGGGTTTGCTGAGAGTCTGCTTCAGACCAGTGAGCAGTACTGTCCCACTGAGCTTGGACAGTCTCCCACTCAGACATTGTTGTGACCTGAGACAAAGGCCTACAGTCCTGAGATGGCACCCGAGAACTTCCTTCCCCGTAGCATCAAACCCCCTCTACTCTCCCGCCAAAAGTTGTTTGCAGAATGCATGCTGGGTACAACCCAAGCGTCTCACCTGGCAACCAGGCTCTGCCCTCCCTCCCGATCAGAACCTCGCAACCCTTTATTCCAAGCCTACATCGACATTTTTCTGCTCCTCAAATGAACCAAGCTCACTACCCCAGGGCCTTTGCATATCCCATCCTTTCCCCTGGAACCCTTACCACATGCATCTGGACGCTCCTCTCATCCCACAGAGCTCTGCTTGTGTCCTGTCCATCCTAGTCAAGACGAATGAGATCCCTGTGCTGCTACTGTCTCCCCATCAACACTTATAAGTCCTCCACAGCACTTATCACCGCTTCCACTGAATGGCACACAGGGATTGGCACAGCAATCGGTTGGTTTCCCGTGAGCTGGTTTCACAAGGAGACTCTGATACGTGTCGAAGTTTGGAAGATTTTGCTCCAGGCCCTTCTGTGCCTGGGCAGTGAGCTCCCCGCCCTCTGACCTCCTGCTGCTCATGCAAGCTCTCTCTCTGATTCTCTGCCCCAGAGGCCTTCTTTCTTCCCCACCCCAGAGTATAGTCCTCTCCCAACTCCACGAACACACTGTTGGTGCTTGACAGCTAGAATACACCCCTCCCCACAGCAGGGGTCCTCATCCTGCTACCAGAAGAGTGTCCTAAATGCAGGGCTGTGTCCTCTTCGCCTCCTCCCAATGACAAGCCTGGGAAGTCGTCGGAACTGCAGGATGAATTCACAGATGGACGCATGACGGGCGAGAACGGACGTGGCCTTTGCCATGGACGCGAGCTACAGCTTCCAACCGGCCCTGGGCTCAGACTCCGCACGGCTTCTTGTTGTGACTGTGTGGGTTTGTTGGGGGCACAGAGAGGTTCAGGGTCAACAGCTCGGCAACTCCAGCATCTGCTCCCAACCTGGAGACGAGCTGCCGGCGGCAGAGAGAAACGCAAAGCTGTTCCTTCCACAAAGGCAGAGGGACATTCTTCCAACCTGTCACCCTCGTTAGGCTGGTGACTGTCACGTCCACTCTGCTCTCCAAAAACTGCCTCCCAGCCCATAGGCTGATAAGCAACCTCGGTTCCCCTTTACAGGCTCCTTCTGTCTATCCTCTGGAGTCCTCACCAGGGACCTGCAAGGCTGCCTCCTCAGCCCATTTTACAGATGAGGAAACAAGAGGCCACCTGACATGTGCTGAGTAACTCCAGAGGGGCAGCGGCAGAGCTGACCTCAGGCCTTCCTGGCTTCAAAGCCACTGTCTTTCCATAAGCCACAGTTGCCATGTGAGTTGTCCAGAGTCAAGCTTGTGGGTTTGCGTTCAGCAGGGCTCTGAGTGACCAAGCTTCCTGGCCCAATTAACATCTCCCAAAGTGTGAGGGAGACGGAACGGCTTAAGTCCCTACTCCCAGAACCACAGTTCTGTTCGAGGCCCTTCTCAGGGGACACCGGGGTGTCCTGTGCACGGTCATCCAAGGACACGCCTCTCTGTGCAGTTGGAGACAGCTCCAGGCCTCTGGAGGCAAAGTCCACGGAAGAGACCGAAGAGGCCAGACCTCTCCACAGGGAAAGCAGCCCACGGCTCCCACAGGAGGAGCTGTGCTGTCACCTTGTGGACAGGGACGAGTCCAGCTCCCCCCACACATCGAGAGCGAGGAACACTCTAGAAGGACAGAAGGGTGATTTCTGGGAGGGACCATCTAAGGAGGATGTAGCATCCAAGCCAGGCCCTGACAGCCACTCACAGTTCTCAGATCACCATTGCAACCCCACCTCCACCCGCGGAAGGCGGAGGGCAGTCACGTTTAGATCCGGGTCCTGCACTTCTGTTAAGCCTTGAGTCCTACGCTCAGGAATCTGAGACCTGACCACTCCTCCACCCAACCAGTCGTCCAAGCCAACCAAACATACGCACATCCATCCACCCAGCCACACATCCTCCCAGTCATCCGTCCAACCAAACGTACCACCCGCACATCCATACCTCTGACCACCCATCTAACTCCATCCAGCCACCTGTCCGTCCCTCCATCCACCCAGCCACCCCTCGAGAACTTCATTCCTGGTGCCTGCCTAGCACCACATAAGGAAATCACCAGAGAGCTGGAATGGGTACCTTTTTGTCCCCCAGTACTGGGAATTGAACCCAGAGCTCAGGGACACTAGCTAGGCAAGCACACAACCACGGACCCACACCCAGCCCCGCAGATGACATTTTAAAATGTTCCCCACAGTGCCCGGCACACAGTGGATGATGAATCATCGATTTCCTGCAAGTGACCGCCACTGTGCTTAATCCCAAAATTAAATGGTGAACAGGGCGGACTTGGCCTGCGCCCCCCCCCCCCCGGAACTTCTGTTTGATAAGTTCTGCGGCAGCCATGAAGGCCTCAGAGCACACAAGAGGGAAGGACGGCTTATGACCCGGAAGCCCCCACGGGGAGGATCAGGCAGCCAGGTGTGGCCTGAGATGCAAAGGCCCTGAGGTGGGAAAGCGCTTGGCATGTTTTGGGAACCAAGAGCTGGAACGTCACAGGCCAAGAGGAGAGAGGGAGATGGGGTCAAAGAAGCAGATCGGGGCTGGATCACGCAGGACCTGCTGCAGTCACGGAGAGCAGGTGGGTTTCATTCCCAGGCGGTGGCGATCTTCAGAAATTTTTAAGCAGAGGGATATTATCTGATAAAATGGGTAAACCATGTTATTTGTCCGGCAAAGCAACCCTGAGGTCAATGTTATTATGTGTGTCACACAAATGGGGAAATGGACACAGCAGGGGAACCCTCCCCTGGAGATGGTGAGGCCCCTCCCACAGCGCTCACCTCAGCACAACCCCCACCCCAGAGCAAAAGGACGCAAGAGAGAGCAAGGGGCTGAGATCTAGGATGGGACACCCTGGCCCGCACAGCCTCTCCAGATCCGCATCAGAGAGGTAAGATCTTCTGCTCCGCCAGCCGTTCCTCGCCTTAATATCGTCTTCTAAAAGGGAAACTTCTAAAACCCAATTAATCAGAGTGATGGAAAGAAATTTGTTTTAAAAAACCCCTCTCAGCATCCTAAGGGCCGGCCAGGCCTCCATTTTCCAGTTCCCACCCAAAGACAATACTCAGAAAAGATGTCAGAAATGAGGCCCTGAGACCAGGCCACGGGCCTGTGCTTCTGGTGGACGTGCCAGCTGTCGTGCATTGGGACAGCAACCTGGCTAGGGCCAGCACAAACTCGGCGGGACAGCCTTCGTGGAAGCTTGCACGGGCTGGTTGGGGTTGTCACGTGGCCACAATCAGCCAATCGCGGCAAAGACAAAGGACAAGGGTTTAGAGTCCCAAGTGGAAAGGAGCGATGCAGGGTCCCATCGCTGCATGTCCATCTGCGGGGGAGGCACTGGGATTGGCCACCTGTCTCTGCCAGTCCTCGTCCTCCACCACGGCGCCTGTCCTTGCCTTCACTTTAAGCCTTGCCAGCAATGCAAGGCCTCGGTAGAGGCAGCCAGAGCGTCTGCCACGCCAGAAAACTCCAGGTAACCAACATCTGTCTGCCTTCCTAGTCCTGCCAGAGGACGCCCCTGCCCAGAGGACGGAGGGCAGACGTGGACGTGCATGCCTGGACACCTGTCTTCACCTACCCAGCCAGGGTTTCTACCACCATGGGTACAACCACCACGGCTCTGTTGGATGCAGCTGGCAAAACTGGGGCTCAGAGGGGCAAAGTGACCCCTTCGAGATTATACAGCTAAGTGCAGCAGCACTAGACCCAGAATCCAGGACTTTCCAATGAAGGTCACAGAGATCATCGTTACCCTCATTTATGGAGTGTCTAATACAGGCTGGACATTGTGGTAGGCATGTCTCATTTGTTCTACAGAATACCCTATGAAGCAGGGGTTTTTTAAATTATTGATCACATTTTAAAGATAAGGAAACCAACACACAGAGTTTAGGCAAGTCCATCCAAGGTCACACAGCCAGGAAGAGTGGAGCCAGAAAATGAATCAGGAGGCCCTACCCAGAGCTCAGGCTCCTGACCACTGTGCTACCTCATCAGAGGTCTCTCAGGGTGGGAGAAGGATGTGCATTTGTAATATGTATGTTTTAACATATGCATATAATTGCATATTTATATGTGTATCGTGCATATATGTATATACATACATGTGTGCTTATATGCACAAAATATGTGGATTCTATGTTAAAGATACAGGTTTATACAAATAGATGTGTAACCCTATATACAATATAGAGTTAGATATGTGTGTGTCCATATACAACAGATAATAAAGATTACTATACATGTAACATCTATACATAACATCCATACAGAAGTAGAGATGTTTACATGTAATTGTTATACATATTCTTCTCCTTTTTGTCTTTACTATATATATTTTATCTCATTAGCATGTTCTACCCAGCTTACTAAGAAAAATAGTCACCCCCAAGGGAAGAGAGAGAATATCTTCTTTTTTTAATCAAGGGTCTAAGATCCAGGCTGGGACAGAGAGTGTTAAGAGAGGTTTAGCAGCAGATCCAACTTGGTCAAAATCCAGGTTCCTCGGGAACCACATGGAACAGGAGGTGCCTTGACCAGTTCCTGGGGACCCCATAGATCAATGGGAAACCCAGTTTTAGGGAACTAAAAACTCTGCTTGACAGTGGCTTAGTTACAGAGCAAGAAATGGAAAGGAACAGTGGCTACAAAGACATAGTAAACACAAAAAAGAGAAGGATACACATACGCAGAACAAGTCCATATAAACATCTCTATTTCTTTGTGGATACTATGAATAGATGTTATACATAAAATAATCTTTTTTGTATGTTACATATGGAAATACACATGTCTAACTATATAGTGTATACAGTCACACATCTATTTGTATAAACCTATATCTTTAACATAGAATCCTCATATTATATACTTACATGCATATAACCCAGTGAGCCAACCGTCAGCTTAAACGATTTCTCTCCTGGAGGATATGGGACAGCCACAGCAGCCCCAGTAGGCGATAGCACAGGGGACTGGATTTTCTGCAGAGGACCTCCTTCCATGTGGAAGGCACACTTTTCCAGGAGAATTCCCCCAGAACTTCCCCTTGCACCACACTGGCCAGGATGGGGTGGTCCTGTGGCCATGATCGCTGGTCATGGCAAGGAGAACACCATTGACTTAGACCAATCACAAGTGGCCTCTTGAAGGGCAGGCTACTCAGAGGAGCAAGAACTCAGATTCAGATGCAGGAAGCAAGGAGGGAAGGGGACAGCCTAGGACAGACAGTAAGCATCTTTCCCATACCCAGTGCTTGCCGGGAAAAGGGCTTGATGCTCGGGACAGTATTTGCAAATCGTAGCCTCTTCTCCAGCTCCAAATCACCCCTATCTGGCAGCCCTATTTAGGATAACTGTAAAACTAATAGCATTTTCCAGTTTTCATTTAGATGTTTGCTCTTTGGTTTTTTCCCCAGGGACGTCTGAACTCTTCGTTGGAGGCCAGATAAAGGCCTGGATGAGACTTCTGGGAATGTTCAAAGAGGATCAATGCTAAAAGCTTCCACTGTATCAAAAGTACTCTCTCCAAAAGGACCGATATTGTAGGCTTCCACTTACAGGAGTTTCTTAGAATTTCCAATTTGCAGAGACAGGAAGTAGATGGAGGTTGCGGGGCGGGACTAATGAGGAGGGTTATGGTCTGACTGCGGCCTCCCTAGATTCACATGGGAAGCTGCTGACTACACCTGCATGCTCTTTGGAGATGGAGCCTTTAGGAGATCATTAGGTTCAGTCCTAAAGATGGGCCCCACGATAGGACAAGTGTCCTTAGAAGAAGAGGAAGAGACCGGAGCTCACTCACTCACTCTCCATCCCAGAGGACAGAGCAAAGAGGCAGCCATCTCCAAGCCAGGAAGCAAGCCCTCACCAGACCCCAACCATGCCAACACCCTGATCTGAGACGTGCAGGCTCCAGAACTGTGAGAGATCAATGTCTGCCACGTACGTCACCTTGTCTAGGGTATTTTGTACGGAACCCATGCTGACGAGGTTAGAGAGTTAGTGACTCATGGGCTTAGAGTTTCAGTATAAAGTAATGAATAAGTTCTGGAGACGGACAGCCGTGAGCACCGGATACCCATGAGAATATGCTTCATGCCACTGAACCGACACTTAACATCGTAAACGCTACAGCTATTTGACCACCACGTATAAAATGACTTCAGAGTGTCCCTGTTATAGAGAGAGACACCAAAGAGTGATGGGGAACTGAATGGCTTGCCCAGAACCTCCCGTGCAAATCAGGGGCAGAGGTGGGATTGGAACCTGGGTCCTCCATCTCCAAACTTGATACCTGCCACCCTTCCCAACCTTCAGAGTCTCTTCAGACTCAAGTCACTAGCGTTTTCCCTCCCCAGCAGTGGAGAGCTGCTCTCTTCTGGTTCTTTCTAGCAGTGGGAGGCTGCGGGGCAGGGGGCACTGCAGTGCAGGTCTCAGGGGAGAGGAAGCCCAGGGGAAACGGAGGCACCTGGAGGCCCAGCCTCGGGCAGCAGGCTCTGCAGTGACAGCGACCTAAAACTTTCCACCGAAATCCCCACTTGTAGCTACTTAGCTCTTAGGGGAAAATTAACACGGCTCCCCGGGGCTAAGATTTTCCATGTTTAGCTTCAACCCAAAGGAAAATTTTGTTAGAAAGTTTAAGTGGTGTGACTATTTTTAAATAATGAGACTCGGGGCCACAGTGTTAGCACGCATGAAAAAGTACAGAAGCAAGGTTTGCGTCTTGCTTCTTTTTCCCCCGTTTCAATTCAGACGGTTACGCTGCAGAACAGAGTTCACCCGCCTCGCTGAGCCCACCACACACCGGGCACTTGCTTTATCCTAGAGCGGTGGTTCTCAACTGGGGGGAAACTGGGTTGTCACAATCTGGGGGTCAGGGGAACTTTGGCATCCAGTTGCTGGAGACCAGAGATGCTGCTTAAATGTCCTCCAATGCACAGCAGTTACCTGGGCCAGACACCAACAGCACTGAGGTTGGCCCCCAAGCCAAAGGTTCTCACACTTGAGCATGGATCAGAGACCCCTGGGAGGTTTGCAGACTGCTAGGCCCTGCCCCTAGAGTGGATGACATGGTCGGCAGGGGAGAGACCCAACTTTGCATTTCTGACAGTCGCAGGTGGTACTGATGCTGCGGGTCCCCGGGTCCCCCTCTGAGAAGATCTGTGCTGAGTTTTCCTCAGGACAGAAGCAGAGGCCCTGTCCTTCCCACCTATGAACATGAGCCCGAAGGCTAACTCATCCAGGCTCTTCCCAGGGAGGAGAGGCTTGCTCAGAGTGTGTCCTACAGACCCCCCAAGCCAGGAAGTGACACACTAGCGAGTGGGTTCATCATCAAACAAGATCCGCACAGCCTCTGGCTTCCGTGGGCACCTACAGACATCAGCACCTAGCTCCGCGTCTCAGGGGCCCAGGATGGCGTCTCTGGCGTGAGGTTTCTCCGACCACGACCATGCGCTATCAACGGACCTAAATTCCAGACGAACAAGACCCAACTCAGAATTCCACAATAACATTGTTCTAAACACACTGCTCTCAAATCTTGTATTTTCAAACTACTTAAAACCCTCTCTGTACGAACGCCTTCCGCAGGTTCTAGAAACTTTCATAGAAGAGGCATCTTATCCCGCCTTCCACGCCCCAGGGACTTCAGGTGGGGACCCCTCCCTCCTGTGCCGTATGCAGGACCAGTTCAGCGCATTCAAAGTTGTTTGTGTGACCATGATTTTTTTTTTTTTTCTTTCCGCTTAGATCTGCCATGGGATCTCTTGCTGCTGCATCTTGCGTCACACTTGGGTGTAATGGAAATCACGTTGGACGGGGAGGCAGGAGACCTGGGTTCCAGCAGATGGGAAAAGGAGGTCTCAGAGTGGAAGATTGCAACATCCAGGCCTCTACCTCGCAGGATGCCGGGTTCCCTCGATGACGCGGAACCCGCTTGGCATCACCCCTCACTTCAGAGAAGTTAAGTCATTCCATGATCCCAGGAGAAGCCCAGGGCAGAGGATAGGGGGAGAAGTTCAGTGCAAATCCCTGGGGCACACTGCCTTTATTAGAAAGGTCTTAATATACCTACAACGATGGGGGGAAAACAATTGGAATATCTTTCTCATTTCCCAAATGAACCGCTCTCACAACACAATATTTCCATTTCTTCATTTCAAAACTCATCTCATTTTTATCTCCAGCCTTCTAAGAGTCTATCTCCAAAGGCCAATTCCAGAATTTTCCAAGCTTTTTTTTTTTTTTTTCCCATACTGGCTTCTGGGAAAAGGTACACCTTCCACGACCCCAGGAGTCAGCAAATCTGGCTCTTGGCCTGTTTTTGTAAATAAAACTTTATTGGAAAACAGCCACAACCATTGATTTACATATTGTCTGTGGCTGCTTTTATGCTGCAACTGCTTGAGTAGTTACCACAGAGACTAAATGACCTAGAAAGCTTAAAATATTTACTGTCTGGCTCTTTATAGGAAAGTCTGCTGACCTCTGCTCTATGTCGGAAAAAAAAATCAGTTTCTTGACAAGTTGCTTGTAAAGTGAATTTTTATAAATAGTACTACATCTCTACTCCAGTGCAGGACTGTGGTTATCTCATCCCTGTCCTATAATCAACATAAGACAGGGCAAGAAGCTGGACTCAGTAATTATTTGCTAAGTCAGGTAAATAAATTGCTAATGAAGTCAGGTGCAGTGGCGCAGGCCGGTAATCCCAGTGGCTCGGGAGGCTGAGGCAGGAGGATCATGAGTTCAAAGCCAGCCTCAGCAACTTAGTGAGGCCCTAAGCAACTCAGCGAGACTCTGTCTCTAAATAAAATATATATATTAAAAATGGGGGGATGTGGTTCAGTGGTTAAGCACCCCTGTGTTCAATCCCCAGTAACAAAAAAATAAATAAATAAATAAAGGAGAAACTGGGATGAGATCCTATGGAAACCATCAAAAGCCTCTTAAAAAAAAAAAAAAAAAAAAGTGACTAAGTCTCCAAAGAATGATGACTGAGGCTCTGATTTCTCATCTGTAGACGAGGACCCAACATCACCAACCCTTTGTACTCTGCAGGGTTGGTTGAGGCCCATGAACCTGGAAAGAGCCATACACCTGCGCAGGTGCAAAGCACAAAGACCTGAGTCCAAATTCAGACGCCGCCCGCTGGTTGTGATTTGGGTCAAGTTACATCATCTGTCTGAACCTCGTACCCTCACCTGCAAACTGAGGATGCTACCACCTGCCTCAGGTGGACAGTTCTGAGATTGGCACCATACAAGGCGATCACAGAGGGCGCCTGAGCCCCCGGGACACGCAGGCGCTTCCTCTTCACCACACCCAAGGCCGGTGAAGAAAGAGCCGGAGAAGGGCAGGCGGGGCAGGTGTCTGACCCACAACTCGGCCACGGAGAGAAATAATATTTTTAACACAATATTCTAAGAAGTCAAAAATTAACATCAGAAAAAAAAAAAAATCCACCAAAAAACATTCAATTCAAGGACGAGAAGAATTAAAATGGAATTAGAAAGAGAGGAGTTGAAAACCTGGGCAAGCCCTCGGTCACAGGCCGTCTTTGTATATAATGTTATTTTGTTTGTTTGTTTGTTTTTTGGGGTGCTGGGGATCGAACCCAGGGCCTTGTGCTTACAAGGCAAGCACTCTACCAACTGAGCTATCTCCCCAGCCCCCTATAATGTTATTTTTGTTTATTGTGAGCATTAATTGTGATCCTTAAACACTACGTTAAAATATCACATATTAAAATACTGCATATTACTGGGTTTTTATGGTATTGTGCCCTTTCAACTTTGTGCCCCAGGGCAGAGCTTTGCTGGCTTACCCCCAGGCCGGGCCCTGGTAGGGGCTTATTAAATATCTTGTTTACAACAGAAAGTTCTCCTAGCTCAGTGGTTCTCAAACCTGGCCACACCTGTGACTCAGAGGAATTAAAAATATTAATAATAGTAATAGTGATACCAACTACTCAGAATGGAGAGAAGTGGGGGCTTCAGTTGGCATTTTTTAAAAAGGCTTCCAGACCAATTCACACCCACCAAGACGGCTCAAATTAGACAGACAGACGCAATAACAAGTGTCGGCAAAGGTGTGGACCACCAGGACCTCTTCCATTGCTGATGGGGTGTGAAGACTTGCAGCCTGGGAAACAGCTTAGCAGCTCCTCAAAATGTTAAAGTCTTACCATAGAACCCCCAAATTCTCCACCTAGGTATACACCTGAAAAAAAAAACTGAAAACACAGACAAAAACCTATGCTGCCAATGTTGGTCGCAGCAAGCCCACAAGTGGAAGGAACACACGTCCCTCGGCTAATGAACAGGTCAACAAAATGGGCTACGTCAGTACGATGGAATAGTACTCAGCCATAAAAAGGAATGAAGTTCTGACCACAACACCGTGGAAACCTGAAAACATGCTGCGTGAAAGAATCGGACACAAAGTGACCGCGTTCAGCTCATTTATAAGAGAATAAATCTAGAATCGGTAAATCCGCAGAAACAGAAAGAGACTAATGGTGACCAGAGGTTGATGATGGGGGTCGGGGGTGTTGGGGAGCGTGGGCATGAGGTTACCTCAAGGGTGATGCAAAGATGCTGGAATTAGCAGTGATGTTGCCTGACCTTGTAAATATACTAAAAATGACTGACCCATACAGCATAAAAGGGCAAACGTCACGGTATATGAACCCCCAGGTGATTCTAACATGCAGCAGAGGAGCTGGGGGTTCGCCTTTATGCAAGGGGTACGTTCCTAGCTCACCTCTGAGGGCACGGCTCCTCTGAGGCTGGCGACCCCCAGTGCTGCCCTGGGAGAGCTAGACCATGGGCGGGCGCTGCGGTGGCGCAGTGGAGAGGCGCCCGGGCAGGGGCGCGCGGGTGGAGAGCCTTCTCCCCCTGCCCTGCTCCTTGTGGCCCAAGTCAACAGGGAAGATGCTCAGGCTGGGGCAGGGTGGGCACTCAGGCATCAGGAGTCATTAACACCCATCTCCAAACCGTGGCAGATGCCACTTTCAGGCCACATTACGCACAGGAGTGGGAGGGAAGCCACCCCGGCACCGGCGTGAGCTAAGAATAGCGGTGCGCTCTGCGGGCGGTGCCCAAAGGTGAGGCGGCGCCTCCCCTGACCCAGCCAGGCGGAGATGAGATCCCGGCTTCCTTGAAGAGAACAAAAAGCAAACGCTCCACTCTCGGCTGCGGCCCCAATTGTCAGGAAGCACGACAGGCAAACTAGGAAACCACATCAGCTCCGCAGGGTCCAAAAATACAATCGGAGCATGGCTGGCGTCTCCCGAGATTCCCCGGCAAGGGGCCGCGTCCTGGCTTCTCTCTGTCTTCCTGCTGTCCCCGTTACCTGGCTGAAGGGACGTGCCCTTGAGGTGGCAATGGCCTTCAGAGGGGAGGAAAATTCTCCCCCTGTGGAAATCCCCTTTGTTGCAAAAATAAGCAACCAGGTTGGTAATTTTCCTGTTGTGTTAAAATGCAAGCTGGGTGACTCGGTGCTAGCTCTTGGCAAGGCTGAGAAACCCCAGGATGCCGGATCATGAGCACCCCGGAAACCACCCAGCAGATGCCTTACCAATACCATGGGCTCCGCTGCCCGAACGGTTGAGTGTCATTTTATTTTGAAGTCTCCTATGAAAACACCCCTCAGAAGTTTCAGTTCGCTTGAGAATACAGCCACCCAGGAGAACAGGCGGCAGTCTAAGGTGTGCCTACGTGTGTGTGCACAGAGTCATGTGTACACTCCATCAGCAGCTGACCCCCATTCCCAAGTGACCTCCTGGCCAGATTCAACAATGAGATGCACCAGTAAACAGCCCCCCTCCCCCACCTAGCTCCCTTCTGGAGGTCAGAAGGCTCAGAGGTGCTTCAGGGAGGGACAGGATTATGAACTCTCCCAAAAGGTGCACTTCTCCCCCAAAACTGTCTTAGGACCAGGACAAAAGCAATCGCATTTTAAAAGCCCCCTAACTTGAGAAGCGATCAGGGAAGAACTTTTTCTAGTTTCTTTAAGAAAATAGCAGAGGAGTGTAGCTGGGCTGTTTGGTCTCCTGTTTACCTTTGGGTGGAGTAAGGTGTACCTAAAGCAATTCCTGCCTGGAGACAGACAGCAGGACCAGACAACCTGGGGAGGGTCTCTGTCCAACTGTTGCTTAAAGTCTCACAGGTCCTTGATACAGATTATCTCAATAGCTAGGAATTTGATGGGCATATATGGGATACTTAGCAGGTGATACAAACATAAGAACCTCTATTTATCCCAAAGTCAAATTCCCAGCAACTCCCCCTTACCAGACCACACTTGGGGACACAGCCATGAAATAAGCTATAGATAAAGTCCTACAAGAAGCTGCACTGTCTCCACAAAGCCTTGCACTAAGGCCAGTAGGCAATTTCAGCAGACACAAGTCTAAGATGCCCCAAGACCTCCACCCAATGTTACGGCCTCAAACACTCCTTCCCCTTGACTGTGGGGGCAGCACATGACTTCCTTCTAGCCAAGAGCTTATGGCAAAGGTGGTAGAATACCATTCACAGAATTAAGACTCATTATGGTTACTTATTATTTTTCTGCGGTGCTGGGGATTGAACCCAGGGCCTTAGTGCATGCGAGGCAAGCGCTCTACCAACTGAGCCATATCCCCAGCCCGACTCATTATCTACAACTGTGTCTTAGAGACTGGGAAAGCAAACAGCCATGTACTGAACAGGAAGAGGGCAGCACAGCAGCAGGAGAGAAAAGATGACTTCTAGGACCTGAGGTTGGCTTCCAGCCAACAGGGGGAAGCCGGGACCCTTGGTTGGAAAGTCACATGGAAGTGCATTCTGCCAGCCACCTGAATGAGCTTCTCTCAGAAGCCCATCTCCCCAGTCCAGCCTTCAGATGGGAGCGCAGCCCAGCAGATGCTTGATGGAGGCCTCATGAGACCCTGAGCAGGCGACGAAGCTCAGCTGTGCCTGAACGTCCCACCCAGGGAAACTGAGCTCACACATGTGTGCTGTTGTAAGTGGCCAAGTGTGTGCATGTGTGTATGCAGCAACATGAAACCAGGACAGGGGACCTGGATTAGTTCCTCAGGCTCACGGACTGTTAACCAACATCCAACACAAAGGCCACTGACTCCGCTCAATGCACAAATTCAGGTGTGTATTTTTCTAGAACTCAGCTAATAGGAAGCATAATACTAGACAACATATCCAGGGGGAATGGATCCCACAAAACAGAGATCCCCGAGCTGCAGCCAAAGACCCCGTAGTGAGTCGTGAGCACAGGTGGGTGCTCAAAGAACTCTTGAGGAATTCATCCAGAGAAAGGAGGCAACACAGACAAACAGACATCAGACTGACAACGGGAAGGACTGTACCAAAACCACAGTATGCACCCAGTACCGGGCTGGGACTTGGGCTTCGTCTTCGGAGCAGAGAAGAGAGTTGATTATTGATAACTGAGTTCCCGACACGTTGTCGACGGGCTACCTCGACTTCCATCCATAACCCACGGCTCTGTATCATCTTCCTATCATAATGTCAGTGTCACCATCAAAACTCGTACTTAAGAGTGCACCCAACATGACAGCGTGTTAGCCAGCGGCCTCAGACCATGCTATTAGCTGGGAAAGGCTGGGTGGCATGTCAGGCGGAGAAGCTCCGGATGGCCTGGATGCTCAGCTGCACACGGGCAAATGGCGCACCTCCAAACCAAGCCATGATTTTGGCAAATCATGGCTTTTCTCTCCTAAATATTCCGAACAGCATGGCAAGACAGCAAATCATTCAGCCCAAAAGATGGCTTCGTGGGCTGGGCATGTAGCTCAGTGGTAAAGCACTTGCCTAGCATGCACAAAGCCCCGAGTTCCATCCCTAGTACCACAAAATTAATAAACAAATAAAAGACGGTTGCATCTCTCCCAGCAGAGAATCCGTTGACAATAATAAATTCAGAAGCATCAAGGGTTCTTGCAAAAGAATCAGCCTGAGCCAGGTGCAGTGGCGCATGCCTGTAATCCCAGCGGCTCTGGAGGCTGAGGCAGGAGGATCAAGAGTTCAAAGCCAGCCTCAGCAACTTGGTGAGGCCCTCAGAAACTGAGACCTGTCTCTAAATAAAAAATAGCAATGTGGCTCAGTGGTTAAGCATCCCTGGGCTCAATCCCCAGTACCAAAGAAAAAAAAGAATGAACCTGATTGGGGAGGAGACTACCACCATGGCGGATGCTCAGGAATGAAGATAAGCAAGGCATCCCTGCCGGGGAGGGACCAGGGCTGGGTGAGATGACAAGGGTGCCCACCTTGGGTGCAAAATGTAAGGGGGGAGGGGCAAAAGACTCAGGAATGTAATAAAGCAATCACAAAACATAAACAAAATGCACAATGTAAATAGCATGCAAAAAAAAATAAAATAGGCACCTTTTAATCCTGTAACTTTCAAATCTGAATCGATGCCAAAAAAATTCACAATGGACAGAATATTCGAACTTTTCAAAAGAGAGAGGCTGTGGCTGGTTGCACGAGAGTGGCCTTGCCTTTCTGTGCATTAGGAAACTGCCATTTCCAATCAGCCCACTATTTTTAGACCCGTGAAGACAGCGTGTTCCCTGCTGGGTGGGTTTACGAGAGCCGGTCTCAGCATGCAAACAGATTGGACCGTGCAGGGCTGTGCACGGTCACGTGAAATACGGGCTGATGGTTTAGTCAGTGCGACACACGTTTTCCCTTTGGTCTCATGTTCCACTATGACTCTAGGTAAAACTACCTTTTTCCCACTACCATTTACCAGCCAAGAACTTCCACCTCGGGCTGAGGGTGTGGCTCAGGGGTAGAGCGCTTGCCTGGCAGGCAGGAGGCCCTGGGCTCCATTCCTAACAGTATAAAAAAAGGGAAGTAGCAAAAATGTTCGTCTTCATAAATGATCTGTAATTGTTATCATACAGATGAACATAATTTTGAACGCCATTCAAAAATTCTTGCTGCAACAAAATACGGTTGCACTTGTTTAAAGATAATTAAGGGAATCATTAATATAAATGTCGACACTCAGATGTTAAGATGTCTCTGTTAAGTTGACCCAATAGAAAAAAAATCCCTCCAAAAGCCCCAGCAGCTTCAACACAAACATACTGAACAAGGAAGAGAAGTCACAAATCCTAACTGGATCACCTTTGAGCTGTGTGACCTTAGGCAAGTTCCTTAACTCCTCTGAGCCTCTGAAAAACAGAGGATGATTAATGTTCTCTAATTAACAGGGTCATTATGAGGGTTCAGTGAACCCTCGGAGTATTTAGAGCTAGCCTGGCACAGAGCTAAGTCCCTCAAAAATGGAAGCCGTGTTAGTGCAGGCGAGTTTGGTCTTTATACTTAATACATACTCATCCAGACATCTGCATTTGGTTTTCGTTTCAGTGACATGTGATCAATAGTTTTGATAGAATTATGGTAATTAAAGTCTATAATTCATAACTAAATCACCTCTAAAAATAAGAATTTCCCTCAGACTGTGACCATTTGGGGTCACAAAAGAGGGATGGTCAGCAGATGGCTCTGGATTACACAGCCAAGTTGGACAGTGTGGCTCTGTAGCAAACAGTGTGGTGGCAAACGCTGCAGGGCCATCCAGTGGCCATATTTAGCAAATAAAAAAGAGAGGACATCAAGTTAAAGTTGAACTTTAGGCAAATACTCTTATATCGCACGAGGTGTAATTATATTTAAAAAGTGTTCATTGTAAAAGGTTGGTCAGTAGGCACCAAGTTACAATTGAATAGGAAAAATCGGTCCCGGTGTTCTACAGCACGACAGGGTGACCACAGATAATAAGGTACTGTGTATTTCAAAAAAGCTGGAAGAAAGTGTTATGATCGGAATCTACCGTGTCCTCTGCAGAACTCCTGTGTGAGGGAAGGAGGGACTGTTCAGAGGTGAGATGATTAGGTTATGAGAGCTGTAACCTCATCAGTGGATTAATCCACTTAAGGGATTTATAATCGGAATAGACTACTGGGTGGTAACTATACGCAAGTGGGGCATGAAAGGAGAAACTAGGTCACCAGGTACATGCCCTTGGACTATGTCCTGTCCCTGGCTCCTTGCTCTCCTCTTTCTACCCGCTGGCTGCCATGAGCCGAGCAGCTTCGCTTCACCACGTTCTTCCGCCATGATGTTCTGCCTCACCTCAGGCCCAGAGCAATGGGCCAACGGACAACAGACTGAACCTTTGAAACCATGAGCCCCAAATAAACTTTTCTTCCTCCAAGTTTTCTTGTCATGCATTTCGACCACGTTGGAAATAGGTACAATTTTTACATATCATTAAAAAAATTAAAATAGGCTTTAAAGAAGTATCTGCTGTTTATTGAAATTTTAAATTTAACTGAACATTCTGTATTTTATCTTGCAACCCTACCTAGGGGCAAAGAGCCCAGATACCCCAGTATCTCAAAAGTAGCATAGTCTAACCCTGGCAATGTCACTGTAGGAGAATGTTGTGCCTTAGGCTACTGATGACGAGGCAAAGTACCACTGCTAAATATTCACTTAGTCTTTTCTATGGAAGGAAGCAAAATTTTTTTGAAATATGTACATTAAAAAAAAAAAAAACTTTGAAAGGCCCTGTAAGTGGTTCACATGCTAAGCCCCTGAAGGAGCAAATGTCCCAGACCATAAGGGTTCACAGCACGGGGCTCCAGCATCACAGGGGACTCCTCTCTACCTGGAGATGTGCTCCCGGCATATTCCATATCTAAATTTATTGAATGACACTGAGAATCTGTGGATGGTTAACTAGGCGTATCCAGGATGCGGTTCCATCAGTTACCAACCGATCACATGGAGGCTAAAATCCCAGGAGAATTCAGAAGTCCAGCCTACGCCGCCCACGTTAAGGTCCTCCACATCCACATTTCATTTGAAAATGGACTGTCGTTCAGAATCCAGGGAACGGATCCAGTGCCGTGAAGATCTGGGCACCATGGTGCGTGCCTACGGTCCCAGCTACTTGGGAGGCTGAGACAGGAGATTACTTAAGCGCGGGGGTTCAAGGCCAGCGGGGTAGAATTGCAAGATCCTGGTTCCCACAAAAACAAAACAAAGCAAACAAACACAACAAGAAGAAACACCTTTATCCACATATTGGACATCTATGGCGCGCCAGTCTCGGCTAAGCGTTTGGTACACTTTTTCTTCCTCAGTCCCCCTCACTGCGGGAACAAATACGATCATTCCCATTTTACAGATGAAGTCACAGTAACTGAAGGACTAGTCACACAGCCAAGGTCTCAGAGCCGGTGAATGGTGGATACCAAGCTCACATCCAGCTGAGTTTAACCCCAAAGATATCGTTTTAAGGCTGGACTGGTACTTCCCTCACCTCCTGCCATCTCTCTGACCTTTGCCACCGCCACTGCTGTGGGTCTAAAGCTGGTGATTGTTCGTTATTTAAAACGCACATTCGAGAAAATGCAAATCCACTATCACTATTCTGTTTAAACCTCGTCCTAAATAATCACCTCTGGGAAGTCATGAATTTGACCTGCTAGCTTATATATTTGTTAAGACAAGTAGTTAACATGTAACTATGAAAATGCAAAAGGTTTTGCCTGCACGCCACACCCCAGCCCCAAATCAGCTCGCGCACCCTGGTGGCCAGCGCGTCCCCATCCCAGCAGGAATCATGAAGGGGGCTGGGCGTCCAGAGGAGGGAGAAGCAGCTAAGGAGCTGTGTAGGCTACACACCACAGCTATGGTGTACAGGCCTCAGAGACCTACAGGGAGTACACGGGTCGCCTCTACTGCCCCTGAAGGATGGCAGGACAGAGCAGAGACAATACTATGTCCCAACAAGGCAGGTGACGAGCATTCCAATTCCAACTCTGCCGTGTGCCTGGAGACAAGACACTGGGCCACCATGCAGGGCAAATTAACAAAATGATCACAAAATGGAAACAGCGGATCCTTGTCTTTCTGAAAAGATCTGGACTACGTTGTACCGAGTCCCCTTTTGTCTGATCCAATTCTACAGCTTAAAAAGTAGGAATATAACCAGGGGTGGGGGCGCACGCCTGTAATCCTAGCAACTTGGGAGGCTGAGGCAGGAGGATGGCAAGTTCAAGGCCAGCCGCAGCCATTTAATGAGGCCTTGTCTCAAAGTAAAAAAATCGAAAGGGCTGGGGGTATCGCTCAGTTGCAGAACTCTTGGCTTGCATGTGCAAGGTTCGAGTCCCAATATCACGAAATAAGGACAATAATAAGCCACCTGCCTCCACGCAGCCTCTACTCCAGGGAGAGACAGGCTCTGCTGTGCTTAGGATTCTTTCGCTGAGTCCTTACAGCAAAGCCCCTCGGGAGCTCGAGAAAACAGATGGCTGGCTCCTCCCTCAGAAGGTCTGGGGTGGGAACCCAAAGTCTGTATTCCAGCAAGGTCCAGGTACTGCTGCTGCCAGGAATCGGGGACCCAGCTTGGACAACCACCTTTCAGTAATTCTGTTGGGGAGGTGTTTTTAGTATCCTCTTTGGGCCGATGGGGAAACTGAGGCCAGGGGAAGGTAAGTCACCTAGTGTTGCCTGTCTCACCAGGTCTGAAACAGACTCCCACCTGGATATATCTCTGACTCCCGTGACTCCTGCAAGATGCACCATTGCACCAAACTACCTTTCATTGGGACAGGGGACCTGACACAGGCTCAGCAGAGGGACACCACCTGCACTCTCCCCAAGCCAACATTGATAAACTAAGAAATGAGTCCCCCCGTCCTGTGAATCCTCGTGTGCTAGGTCTGGAAGCGCAAGATGACACCCGGCAGGTATCTCAGGTGAGATCTGGTCTCCAGGTGAAGACACAACAGCTGCACCCCTCTCCCGACACCCTCCGCTAACTAATCTACGGGGCTGGATTGACGTCAGCCGCGACTCTCCTGCCCTGACCTGCTTAGAGATTAAGAGCCCGGAGCAGAGAGCGAGAGACTATCAGAAAATATGAACGGAAAAAAATTTGCAAGGCAACCAACCACCTGTAAGAGTACAAGGCTAAAGAGCAAGTTAACCTCACACTGGTTAGTTATGAAATGCAAATGAAGGGAAATTAATGTGACGGCTTTCCAGAAATATCTGGAGTGGGCCATGTAGCCACGTCAATTTAAAAAGATTTGTTTCCTCCTATAAAGCCACAGGACACTGGTATCACAATGATTCTTTACTGCCAAGTCACTCCAAAGCTATTCAACACTGCTTGCCTTCTATGGAGAAAAGCATCCACTGGAAGTGCCCAGTAAGAGCTGGAAGATTCTGGAAGAATCTGGTTGGGCACAATTAAAGTGATAATTAGTTTCCAAGAAAGAAGAATGCAAATAAGAAAAGGAAACATTTGGGGAGGGTATTCGCCAGAGAGGGTGGTTGACAGTCATCAGTTCAGGGTGTGGCGTGAATATCTTCGATTTGTTTTTCATGTTGAAATGGAAACTATTCATATGTGAAAAAAGCAAAGCAGAAAACAGATCTGAGTGAGTTTATGGCACATCCATTGACAGTCATTTCCAAATAAACAGCAGGGAAAAAAATGATCTAAAACCTCAATAACTTCAGCTTTGTTTATGGTCTTTTTTTTTTTTTTCCCCAAGACTAATTATTTTCTGAGTGTGGCTTTCTTCTGGATTACATTTTAGAATCCACTGCCGTGTTTACAGAGCAGAACGGCTTTGTGAGAGAAGCAAGGCTCCTGACATCCGAACAAATGTAGAAATGCACACCCACCGTCACTTTTAAGGAACTTCATCAAGACACGATATTCCTAAGCAACCAGCCTTAGGAACGGAACTGTAAACAGAAGCACAATGCATGAGATCTGGCCCTTCTCCTGTTTGGAAAATGTCTGCAGCTTTTCCATCCATGGCACAAACACGCCAAGACAAATATTTAATACTCAATCTGATGTGTTATCGGATCCTTTGGGAGCCGAACAGAGAATCCACAGAATTCTGAAGCCCGAGATCCTTCCACGTGCCCTGGCCTGCTCCGGGGATGGAGAGCACAGGGTACCAAGTCCCCACTGCAGCAGGATTCTCACTCGGCGCCGAGAAAAATCCCATTCTTCCAATAAACCACGCACCAATTCCCGAAGCTGGTTGCAGGGGTGCTCTCGAGTCATTAAGGCAAACCGGGTAGCTGGGCGACCCAACGTCCCATTTGATTTCAATATTGCCTATTTTGCAGGGGGAGAAACTGCCACAGGGAGGACCTGAACCTACACAGCCAAGAAGCAAGTCAGACCCGGCGCCAAGGTTCAAATTTGGTTCCTACTCCTGAGATGGACAGGCGTGGCTTTATGCCACTGGTTCTCAAACCTGGTTCCTCGGAACCCTTGGAGGGGGCAGGGGTTCCATGCTGGAATCTCACAGGCAAGATTTTAATAGCGTCCATGGCTTTGGCCCAGTTGCTTTCGTCTCACCTACTTGACAGGGTGAGAAACTAAGCTTCTCTCCACTCTCCAGTTCTGCCACAGCCTCCTGAATTGCTATGTCTTTCCATTGGCTTTACATTCAGGACAATGACCTGAGAAACTATTTACCAAAGTGTGGGGCGTAGACTCCTGTTAATATCAGGGAACATTTTAGCTGATGTGTACAATATGGCATTAGAGAACCCTGGATCCCACAGCATGAAAATTATTCCTTTCTCCAGTTCTTGTTCGATTACACCAAGATGGTACCAAGGAAATCTCGATGCATCGCTAGGAGAGACTTCACGACTCCCCAGAGCTGGCTCAGCCCCTCCTTTTCACTCAGCAAGGGACTCTACATCCTTATCTGTAATAAGGACACCGGCCTCGCTGGCTGGTTGTGAGGTTTGGATGAGGCACGAAGAGAGCCGAGCACAGTGACCGTCAGCGTTGGCCAGGCGGCATCTTGCTTTGGACCTGCTTCATATGGTACAAAGCTCGGGGAAGCAGGGTCCCCATCCATGGCGTTATTTTTAACACGTTACCACAATTCAATCTGACTTAGAGAAATGCTCTGAGGAGCCCAGGCAGGGCCAGGGCCTCGCCTGCAGCCTCGTGATTAACGAGGTACCGATGGCACCAGGGCATCCTTGCACAGGGTCCTGGAGGGATTGACTTTGGAAGTTTGCATGTCAGTGGAGAAG
Organism: Sciurus vulgaris; assembly: GCF_902686455.1. Lineage (NCBI taxonomy): Eukaryota > Metazoa > Chordata > Mammalia > Rodentia > Sciuridae > Sciurus > Sciurus vulgaris. The sequence continues at coordinate 140,034,516 of NC_136468.1, read as the reverse complement.
GCAGGCACAGGTCTGTCAGGAAGCACGCCACCGTGTGGTCCCGAGAAGAGGGACCTTGTGTTCGCAGCCTATGCTCCTTTATCACGAGCAAAGGGAAGGATGGCGTTCACAGAGACGAGAGCCCAATGCCGCCCAACCTGAGCGTGTCTGAAAGTCACCACCAGACGCTCCTGCCACCCAGGTCATCTAGGACCCTCTAGAGCAAGTGGTCACAGTCCTCACTGCTTTGCTTTTAAGATGCTCTGTGTTTCGAGACTCCACCCATCAGCCAGGCTTGATGAACTTCTATGCATCCTTCAAAACCCATTTCAAACGCCGTCTCTGTTCAGTCTTTATGGCAGCTTGAATTAATGTTCTGCAAATTCTCCCTCCTCCCTCTTCCCTTGCTCCTTCTCTCCCTCTCTCTTTCTCATGCAAACCTCAAAAGGAAAATAATCCCACCCACCCCATGAGTGGTGGGCTTAGTCATGTGACTTGCTTTGATCAATGAAATAGGAGTTGACGTGAAGTTTGCCACATCTGAGCAAATGCTGCACTTGATTTGGCCCCTTCCACTCATGGACTCTGTTATGAGGAGTGGAAATCCAGGTGACTGCCATTCCTTCCGCCTGAGTCCAGAATAAGAGTCCCATGGAGCAGGTTTGAACCTAACCCGACCTACAGCCCACAGCAGAGCTGCTTCAGTGACCCACAGACTCAGGAGCAAGAAATAAAGCATTTGTGCCACCAATCATTAAAGTCGGGGATCATTTGTTACTGAAGCAAAAGTTGACTAATACATTCCCCAAACCAAAGTTCCTTTCTCTGATTTATGAGAGAATTGGAATAGACCTCCATCCAAAGATTTCTTGTCCTACTTTATTTTTTTTTTTTCCCTTTATAAATCATATCCTCACTGGAGAGTTAGCTCCTTGGGAGCAAGAACCCTATCTCCTCCAATTTCTTTTATAGCAGGTATTCAATAGACTTGTTCAATAAATGATAGCACTGACCAAATACCACGATTCAAAAACACTGCCACGTCCCAATCCCTACAGGCCTAAGTGGCGGATGCAAAGAGGATTTTAAACACTCCAACACACTGCTTGGCAAGAGGCAAGGGTGGATGCTTCTTGGGATCAGAGGTCCGGCATGCACAAAGAACAAATTCAGACATCTGATGCTATCTCCCCAGGACATGAATCATCGGCCACTGTGTCGTGTGTGTCGAACATGTTGGTTTCCTTAAATGACACCATTTAAGGCCTGCCACCAACTTGGGTGATTCTCTTTGGGCATTTCCTTATTTTTCTTCACTTCCAACATACCAGGAAGCCAAAAGAACAGATGTGACCCGGGCTCTCTCTCACCCTCTAGGAGGCATTGTGACAAACAAGAGCCATGGATTTTCCAACGCTATCCTGTACTGAATATGAAAACCAACTTCTCCCAAGACCAGGTTTAGCAGTGGCGGGTAACGGCTAAGGTCAGGGAGAGGCTACTGTGCTGGTTGTTAGCTGCTTAGATTTCTGACCCTACTGAATGCTCCATCGCGGCTTCCTTGCAAAAATGAAAATAGGAGAGACAGGAGAAATAAGTTCTGGTGTTCTACTGCCCAGGCAGGTGGCTCTAGATGACTATAAGGTACTGTATATTTCCACCGCACAGCAAAAAAAAAAAAAAAAAAAGACTTTGATTTTTTTTTTTTTTTTTTTTTTTTTTTTTTTTTTGCCACAGAGAAATGACAAATGTTTGAAGAAACAGATTTGCTTACTCTGATTTGGACATTACATAGTGTACACATGTACTGGAATATCATATGGTACTCCACCAATATGCACAATTTTACATGTCAATTTTTAAAAAAAATAAAACTAGCCAGGCAGTGGCACACACCTATAATCCCAGCAACTAGGGAGGCCAGGGCAGGAGGATCACAAGTTGGAGGCCGGCCTCAGCAACTTAACAAGTCCCTAAGCAATTTAGTGAGACCTGTCTCAAAATAAAAAGGGTTGGGGATGTGACTCAGTGGTAAAGCACCCCTGGGCTACATCCTTGGTACCAACGAATGAATTAGATAGATAAGTAGGGATTAATATTATTCAGATGATGTTATGTTATATCCTTTGGGAAAATACAGAAAAGATATCCAAGGAGCATTTGGAGCTACAAAAAATAACAAAGTCTTGCCAGCAAAGAATGTAGGGTTTACAGAAAACCACGGTTCTCTTTGTCCGTAGGGATTTTACAGTTGCCTGAGAGTTAGGAAAAAGGCAGAGAAATCACACCTGCCAATAATAAATAGGTTAAGCAGGACGCATTTGCGATAGAGGACCTGGACACGTGGGAAGTAAAACACAAAGCTGCAAAGTGCTTTGGGGTGGATTAGGGGACCCTGCACCTCCTAACACTTTTACAACGGTCCAAGTGTCCATTGGATTTTAAAACGTAAAATAAAGAGAACATAAATTTAAAAGAAGAGTGATTTCATCCTAACACTCGAGAGGAGAGAGTGTCGCCTGATCTCTGGCCTAGGATGTCGGATTTCGGAGGAGCGGGAAGAAATAGTGAGATGCCAGCCAGGGAAGCTGTTTACCTAGTTTTAAAAAAAAAAATCACTGTTTCCAGCAGTTCCGAAAACAGTTTGTTCCCGAATTAACCTTTTGATGAGAATCTCCAGCAGACCCGGAGGTGAGAGGCCCTACCTAGGACAGGGGCAGGGGGAGAGAGGGCAGCTGTGATCTGCTAGAAAACCAAGGCCGTATCCTGTTCCCTCCCCAAGCTGACCTCAGAAGCAGAGTGCGCAATGCCCAGGTGGCCCAGAAGCAGAAGCGTCCTGGGATTTGAATGAGTTTCTAGACCAGGACTCGGGGACCTGGTTTCTTTCTGCTGAAAGTGGTTCCTGGGTCAGCTTAGAAAGTACACACACACACACACACGCACACACGCACACACACGCACACACACAACAGGAAGAGGTTGTCACCGCGAGGTGCCACGGAGCAGCAATGACACTCAGCCTTGTCTGCCCCTGCCCTGCCACACGCCCGGTCCTTGACACCTGTCCACCCTCCCCCATGGGCTCCCTGAGATTCACGTCCACCTGCAAACTTGGCACCTGGCCTTACTGAGAAATAGGGTCTTTTGCTGAAGTAACGAAGGTAAGAATTAAGAAGCAATCCTAGTCAATTAAGGTGGTCCTTAAATCCAAAGAAGGCAGCCACACAGGGAGGACCCAGACATCTCACGGGGACAGAGGCAGAAGTCACAGCAATGCCACCACAAACCAAGAAACGCCAGAGCCACCAAGAGCTGGAAGGGACAAGCTAGGGCTGTCTGCAGAGCCTCTGATGGGAGAAGGCCCTGCTGACACTCGGATACGGGGCTTCCGGGCTCCGGAACCAGGAGAGGATACGTCTCTGTTGCACGGGGCCACCTGGCTCGCGACGCCTCTGCCTGACCCCACCTGCCCCACGCTGCCTGAGGCTCTGCTGCCCGTTCCCCGGGGAAATCCAGCACCCCACCCCCGTCTCCCCCAAGACTTTTCTGCTCCTTCCTCTCTTTACTGTAAATGGAGCAACTGGCTCCAAAAGGGGTCAGAGGGAACCTACTGCTTCCTGGCTACAGTCCATCCAGCCCTGTGTTTCAGATGTCCCACCAGAACGCTGGGAAGAATATCCAGGGAATGTACCGCCAGGAGGAGGAGCAAGAGGTCAGCCACGCGGGGCACCCACAGACTAGGAATCGCCCGACCGATTTGATCGTCAGAATCAGTAATACTTATGACACTTTTTTTTTTTTCTTGTAAGGACTGGGATGGAACTCAGGGTCTTTCCCCTGCTGGGCAAGTGCTCTACCACTGAGCTCTATCCCCTACTCTCTTTTAAATTTTATTTTGAGACAGTCTTACTAACTTGCCTAGACTGACCTTGAACTTGGGATCCTTCTGCTCAGTCTCCCAAGTGACTGGGATGACAGGCACCCAGGTTCAGTAAGACTTTTGTTTTAAACTCAACTTCTTATTCTCCCTGTGATTGGCCCTTGGTCCTAAATTGAACTGCACAGCCTTAAATCGAACCTAAGAGATGCGGGAAAGATTCTAGGGCTCCCGGAACTATTCAGAAAAATCAACGGTGGCCAAATAAGTAGTTCCACAATGTTGACCGCTTTGTGGTCAGCAGACGACTTCCCCCTGGTGATCTGCGTGATGTTCACAATTAATCTGCAAAGGAAAACTGCTGTACCCGATTTATAGATGAAAAAACAGAAGTTCAGAGAGTCGGATTCAGACTCAACTAACGCTTCATGGGCACAGGGCCTTTTCCAAGATCTCTGGTTTGTTTCCCTGTCTGTCCCTCCCTGTGTCCACCTCAGGGCCTGGTGATCGCTCACCATTCCATTTGTTGCGAGAAATTTCTGTTGGCGTAAGCCGCACACAGCCAGCGTGAACCGAGGGCTAAGCTACAAGGGGAGGAAGGTCGAGCCTCTCAGGACCACGAGGCTGACCGCGGGCACGTACGGGAATCAGGACTCCAGCTGTGCAGAGAAGGTCAGCTGCAAGGCAAGGTCACCCAGAGGCACACCAGCATCTGTCCGTGTCAATAGCAGTGACTTTTTTCCCTACACCTAAATCAAGATTCAAGATCTGACAAGCTCCGGTTCACTCATCATGTGGTGTGGACAGCCATCTCAAAGGACCGTAGAGTGGGCAGCTTAGAAACAATGGAAACGTCTTGCTCACGGTTCTGGGGACCGGGTGTCCCGGGATCCGGGTGCTAGCAGGGTCGGGTTGCAGTGAAGGTCAATCTCTGCATTGCCCACGGCTGACTTCTCGTTGTACCCTCACGGGGGGAAGAGAGCAGGAGGGTTCTCTGAGGTCCCTTTTATAAGGACACTCACTAATCCCACTCATAAGGGCTCCACCCCCGTGACCCGATCCCCTCCCTTCCCAAAGGCCCACCTCCTCTGCCCTCACTTGGGTGATTAGGATTCCAACTCGGGAATTCAGGGGAGACACAAACATTCAGTCTACTGTGTTTTCCTCAGTTTATACCCAAAGGACTTAAAATCATCATACTACAGTGACACAGTCACATCAATGTTTATAGCAGCTCAGTTCACAATAGCTAAGCATGGAACCAGCCTAGGTGCCCTCCAACAGATGAATGGATAAAGAGAATGTGGTATATCTACACAGTGGAATATTACTCAGCCTTAAAGAAGAATAAATTCTGGCATTTGCTGGTAAATTAGAGAATATCATGTTAAGTGAAATAAGTCAAACCCAAAACACCCAAGGCCAAATGTTTTCTTCGATATGCAGAAGCTAATTCACAATGGAGGGGCGGAGCTAGGGAAGAACAGAGTTACTTTATATTAGGTAGAGGGGAGTGAAGGGAGGGGGAGGGGCAGGAAGGAGAGTGGAGTGAAACAGACATCATTACCTCATGTGCACGTATGACGGCATGACCAGTGTGATCCTGCAACATGTACGATCAGAAAAAATGAGAGATCACACTCTATTTATGTATGATCTATCCAAATACATAAATGTATTCTACTGTCATGTCAACTATTCAGAACAAATAAAATTCAACAATTTTTTTTTTTTTTTAAAGAGAGACATAGGGGAAGAGAGCCATGAGCTGAGATGACCCTGAACTTGCTCCTTTAAACTGTATTTCACCGAAGACTCACAGGAACTGGGGAAAGGGCCAAGAAGCAGACACATCCTCAGCCATCCACCTGACCGCAGACCCAGTCCTGGGAATCTTAAGAAAATGTCATCCTCCTTATCTCCCGGGGAGTCTGACCAGTTCAGCGACTTGGGCTTGAGACATCTCCCCGCAAGATCACCTTTTTCCAACACCTGCTTCAAGGGTCCCCCGCTCCCTGAACCTCCTGCACGGCTGGGGGAAGACTCGAGGTCTCTCTCTGCGAGCCCAGAGCACGCCCCCACCCCAGCCACCCAGAAGCACCCGCACCTTCTGCCCAGCGAGCAGACCTGGACAAGTGGCCACTTCCAACTCTGTCCACGGAAAGATCAGCAGGTCGTTGCGCCCCACGTCTCGATCCTCCCCCAGGTCCAGGAGGGTGACCTGGCTTGGTTGGGAGACCTTGGTGAATTTGGGGTGGTGCGGTCGCGGGGCTGGGGGAGGTTACCCATTCCACATGAGACTTTGTACCTTTGCGAGTTTTTATTTCAAAATGGAAGGCAGGAGGCCACCTGCTGGATCCCTGGATGCCCACTTCATAAACCATTCCTGCCTGGGACTGTCGGTGGCCGTGATTTGTGATCCTTTTGGGGCCAGGTTGGCCTTTTTAATGACCAAAGGCTAATGATACCTGAACTGCAGCAGGTTTAACATGCAAGGTTAGGGCTCCCCTGACCCAGGAGGAAGGAAGACGGTTCCTCCTACCATCCTCTCTTCCTCACGCCACAGGAGGACCAAGCCACCCAAGGCAGACTCCCGAGGCTCACCCAAGACCCGCCACCCGTACAAGACGGCACAAGAGTGGGTGGGGCCCCACAGGAGTCGCCGTGAACAATTTATTTTCAGCAAAACACCATATACATCGCTGATGTTCTCCCACTGGAACGAACAGGTTTTGCAAATGAGCTTTGGTTTCATTTTTTGCAAACTGATTCTGCGTTCAGAGTTGTCCAACCTCTGTGAACGTGACAGCTTTATACCCAGGCTTGTGCACGGATCTGCAACCTATCAGGGCTGGGTGAAGCTCACTGGGACGACGTCGGGGGCACAGCAGGATCAGCATCCCGGGCCTCTACCCACCAGATCCAAGAGCACACCATTCCCCCGCAAATCATGACCACCCGAAATGTCTCCAGGCATCACTGAATGAACTGGGACCAAGTGTCCCCAGGTAAGAACTGATCTTGTGCTTGACGCATAGTGAAGGAATATCACGTATAACATCCAAGTCCACCGAACCTATCAAAATCACCTTTTCCTTTATTCCTCAAGCCTGAGAAACCCCAGCATAAGCACAATGCACAACCCAAATGGCCCTGATAATCATAATGTACAACAGCCCACGGGCTGCCGCTATGGACACTAGACATGCGTTTCAGAGACACCGCCTCACTCATGATGATGGGTTCCCAGGAATCTTCATGCGTTTGATGGCAACTCTAAATCTCACCTGCAGCCTCGTGTAACACCCTAACACACCCTAACACACCCCCACCCCAGGTACACCACTCTCCTGCTCATGAACTTGCTGTGGCTCCCACCGTCCATCAAAGTCTTCAAAGTTCTTGACAGTCTCCATGGCCAACTGCTGAACGCTCCAGATACAAACCCTGCACTTGCTTGCTCTGTTCCTTCTTTATTGTCTCCAAATCGCCTCTCAATCCCTATTTCTTTATGTTGTCTGCCACAAACCTTTTCTGGTGCTTTCAACCAGGCATGATCTTGCCCCTGCTTTGGACAGTGCCCGGGCATTGGTAAGCAAGTCCCAGAGTGGCCCCCAGGCTGCCAAGATCCCTGAACATGAAGAGACAGTCCAGACTGCCTCTGGGGCCTCGGCACGGGGCCGCTCTGCAGGCTGTCCATCACTCTGTAGCTGTCAGCTGCCTCGAACAGGATGATGGGTCAGAAAAAGCATGGCAAGGAACAGATGCCGTCACCGCTGAACGTGACGGCACAGAACATGTCACCCAAGGGGGCACGTGCCAAGCTCCAGGACGCAGCACTGTTAATAATGGCAAGGTGACCAGAAATATCCTCACTGTAACAGGAAAATGGCTAAAAAAAAGTCTGTGAATCCTCCAAATTATGGTTGTCATTAATGCCATTCGCTAATTCCCAACTCATTTCTCATCAACGACTGTACTTCCCTGTATCTCTTCAAGTACGGTGTAGCCATTGACCTGGCCTGGCCACCGAGCCACGGACAGAAGGGACACGCATCTTCAAGAACCAGTGTGGGGATCTCTGTACCCGCCTTTTTCTGCCATGGCTACGTGGAACTGAGGTTTCCGGACCTTTGGGTGATCCGAGGAGTGGAGATCTGCCGACCGGTACTGTAAATGTAGCATCAGAGGAAAATAAACTTTTGCTGTGTTAAGCCACTGAAATTGGAGAGTCCTTTATTTCTGTGCCCTATCCTAGCCCATGCCATTGGTAAAAATCCTGGGGAAAATGATTCAGCACTTTACAAGACGGGACTAACAATTATAAACCTACATGCACCTGACAACATAGCCCAATGTGCATGCAACAAAAACTCACGAAGGCACATGGACACACAGCGCATCAGTAAGATTCCGCTCTCGAGAAATGATAACTGTACAACATCAACAAGGACAGAGAAGACGGGAAAAAGAGGGAATAAGAGAACATATTACTAAGTGAATACCGGCTTTACCGGTAAAGGTAAAGCCGGGCCTGGTGGCATGTGCCTGTGATCGCAGCAACTCAGGAGGCTGAAGCAGGAGGATCGCAAGTTCCAGGTTGGCCTCAGCAACTGAGTGAGACCCCGTCTCAAACTAAAAAAATAAAAAAGGATGGGGATGTGGCTCGGCGGTCGAGCAGCCCAGGGTTCAATCCCCAGTACCAAAAATGAAAGCAAAAATATGCAAATAAATAAAATAATGATCCATATTTTCTATAAGTACATAGAGTTATATATATAGAGAGAGAGAAATACATATACAAATACATAGAAAATGGTCTGGAAGAACACAGCAACCTGAAAAGAGAGAAAAGTTCTTAGAATTACAGAGCTGGTAGAAGTGGGTTTTAGTCTTTTCTGTTATATCCTAACTTTTTTTAACTGGGAGACTGATTCCTGCATGATAGAAAAAAATTTTTGAAGAATTTAACTGGAAGAAAAAGAACAGAGGTCCTGCGGAGGTGGCTTTGGCCTGGCATAAGGAGAGACCGGCACGCTGTCCCAGGGTAAAGCAGATCAGTAGCGGGAACACCCGCTGCCATCCGTGGAGCCAACGACACCCGCCAGGACCACCCAGCTTCTTCACGTGCCAACCGGGAACCTCACAAGGGCCGTGGAGACATTCCGCTGGGACCGCTGCTTTCTGGATACAGACCCCACGGCTCAGGGGGGTGCGGTCTCTGTCCTCAGAGTACACTCAGCACCGCGGGTGACAGAGGCAGGATCCCACGTGTGCCCACCCCACAGAAGAGCATGTACTGAGCAGTCTGCCTGCTCAGTCCATCTGAGGCCAAAGTGCATCTGAGGCCAACAGCTGGCAAGTTCCCAGGGAGGTGGGGAGGGAGGGCCAGGGGGAGGGGGTGCAGGCTGGAGACACGGCACTCGGCACTCGCTGCAATAGAAACTCAGAAAACCTCCCTGCTGTCAATTACAGCCAGCTGCACACATTCTTACGCCCAGTACTAGTGTTTTATCTTCGAGAGGCAGGGCTCCTGACACCTGCATATTTACCTGAACCCAAGCTCTGCTATTTGCTGTGTGACTTCCACCTCCCTACTTAACCTCTCTGGGCCTCCGTAGCCACATCTGCAGTGAGAGTACGAACAAGACCAACCTCAAGCAATTATTATGATTCCATGAGCCCACATATGTAAAGTCCTCAGAACCACGTCAGGCATATTACATACTGTGTTAAGTGTTGGCTGCTGCTAATCTTACTCCCATAAATGCCAACTGTGGTGTTATAGTGATGATCAATGCCCAGTCAATTAGCCAACGAAACGTACACACAGTGAGACCTTGTTATGAAGATGATTTTTGAAACAATTCCCACCAGGGTGGATAGTACACAGGCTTTGGAGTCAAGTGGACCTAGATTGCCACCACCAGGCTGTGTGACTCTGGGTAACTGCTGCCCATCTCTGAGTCTGAGCTTCCTCATCTGTAAAAGGGAGATGTCGATACTACCCCTCTGCTGTGAGAAGTGCGACTGACATAAAGCTCTCAAGGCCGTGCCCAGCACATAATACATGCTCATTAAAAGACAGCCACTGAGTCCCCTCACATCTAGCTCACCTAATCCTCTCTGGTTTTCCATCACAAATAAGGTTATAATACATCCACAAGAGGATGCATAGCTGGTAAAGTGGTTTGCAACTTTCAAAATGAAAAGAAGTCATCGGTAAATAGTAGATGTTCTTCTTACAAAAATAAATGCAAATCCCTGAAGAGTTTTCCAAATGCACGGTTGTGTGTCAGCTATTTACGGAGGCTGTATACTTTCCTTTGCCTAGAATTTGATGCACTAAATGTAAACAAAGTATGATGAAGAATCTAATAGACGCAGTCCCCAGACAGAAGCCAGGGCTCCTTCCCAAGCTCTCTGGCTGGCATGTTGCTGTGGTATATTTAGGCTGTTAATCACACCAAGAAACGTTCCCACCTCGCTGAAGACAGGGCAAACCCGGCAAGTCTCAAATTAGCAACATCCCACAAAAATCTCATCAGCCCAGCTCATGCAAATAAATGCTCGACTTCTCGGAGAAATTCTGTGGGAAAGTCTCCAGAGCAGGATAAAAAGTTCATGGCACCAGATCCGCTAAGAGGACGTGACACAATGAATCTCCTGGTCTGGGTCTACGTGGCTAAGAAAGCCAACATCATCCACCTAAGGGAAAGGGAAGCAGAGTTTGCATGCATTTTAAAGAAAATCCAGATAGGTCACTGGTAGGGGATATCGGTCATCCACATCCACTTGACTTCCAGAAGATCTTACTGAAGACCCAGAATGAAAGATTTGCTAGCTGGCAGGCTCTTATTCCAGCTCAGCTGACGAAGATCGACCTTTCTCAAGAATGGAAGCACACCTAGACCGCCTTCAAGGCAAACGTGCAGCCACCAGACCTGAAGTCGGACATGCTTTGCACCCAGCTGGGGATTTACTCAGGCACCAACCACGTGGAAGTCTCCTCCGTGCACAGGGCCGCACGAACACGATCCCTCCCTGGCCGAGCTCCCCATGTAGTGGAGAAAGGAGAAGCAAAAAGAGCAAAGAGGCAGATAACCCAGGGCCGGCCCTCACTGTGCGCAGCCTATTCCACCGGCCGATGTGCCTCTGCGCTCAAATGGACCCCTAGCCTCAAAACTGGCGACGTCATCACAGTCATCTGGGGGTGTAGCGACAGGCCGGGAAGAGTCCCAGTGGCCCAAGGCACCCGTCAGCAACTGAGGCCAAATAAGGTGATGCGCTACGTCCTGTCTCAAACTTCTGCGCCCCGCAGGTTAGTGCCAAAGTGCTTCCCAGTGTCCTAAGTGCCTAAGTGAGAAATGTGCGCTGGGAAAGTTCCAGGGCTGCAGCGCCGCTGGCCGCCAGTCCACCAGCTCGGGGTTAAGGAGCGCGCAGAGGCGCAGAGGGTCACCAACCCTGCTGCCCAGGGACTCGGTGGAAAGAACGCCCTGAGAGGCTGGTGGGAACCTGGAAGCCTGCATCTCCCCCAGGATCCCCCAGGTTCGGTATTCGCTAATTCAGTGTCCGCAGCGATTTTACAGGATATAGCTCCCGTGAATAGTGAAGTTCAACTGCAAATAAAATCTATAAACACAATGAAACAACTAAGTGAAAACAGAAGTAAACTGGGATGCCCTACTTTAGATTTCTTTGAGTATACAGTGTATACAGTATTCAATCTTTCATGTAAGAAAGCAGGTAATATTAATATATTTGTTTATATGCATTTGTATATATACATACACAGACATTTGCTTTTTCTTTTTTCTTTTTTTTCTTTTTTTTTTTTTTTGTGGAGAAGGGAGTGCCCCAGGAATTGAACCTAGAGATGCTTTACCACTGAGCCAATTCCTCAGTCCTTTTCATTTATTATTCTGAGACAGAATCTCTCTAAAGTTGCTTAAGGTCTCACTAAGTTGCTGAGGCTGGCCTCCAACTTGCAATCCTCCTGCCCCAGCCTCCCGAGTCCCTGGGAGTACAGGCATGCACTGTAAATACAAGATTTGCTTTTTAACCAAGGTTAAAACATAAGTAAAATTTAAAAACTGAAATAAATGAAATTATCTGTATATCAAGTTAGTGATTTAACAATTTAGGGGAAAAAAATAAATTTTTATGTGATTCTGGTAGAATATATTCTAATGGCCCAAAACAGCTGCCCTCCCAACAACAACAACAAAAAAATCTTAATTGTATTCAGTATTCTTATTTAACAATAACTATAAGAAAAAATATTTTGAAATGTATAATATTTAGGTTAATATAGTTAGAAACCAAGATTCCTACTTTAAGAGAAAAGAGATACAAATATCAAAAAGTTAACTAATGGATAAAGAAAATGTGGTACATATACACAATGGAATATTACTGAGCCATAAACAAGAATGAAATTATGGCATTTGTAGGTAAATGGATGGAACTGAAGAAGATCATGCAAAGTGAAAAGAGCCAATCCCAAATAACCAAAGGCTGAATGTTTTCTCTGAGAAGCGGATACTGATCCATAGTGGGGGGGTGGGTAGGGAAGAATGAAGGAACTTTGGATTGTACAGAGGGGAGTGAAGGGAGGGGTGGGGCAGGTGGGGATGGGAAGGATGGAAGATTGGGACCAACATTATTACCCTATGTACATGTATGAAAAAAAATTTTTAAATATCAAAAAAAGTAAAAAAAAAAAAATGTAAAAAAAAAAAGTTCATGAAAAAAGTAAATAAAAGTTTTTAAAAATTTTTTTAAAGTTAAATAAAACCATACAACCTTATATTTTAAATGAGAAGCGTCCTGCCGGGCAGGGTGGTGCCTGCCTGTCATCCCAACGGCTCAGGAGGCTGAGGCAGGAGGATTGAGAGTTCAAAGTCAGCCTCAACAATGGAGAGGCCCTAAGCAACTCAGTGAGACCCTGTCTCTAAATAAAACACAAAAGTGGTCGAGCGCCCCTGAGTTCAATCTCCAGTACCATTCATTAATTAATTAATCAGAAGTATCCTAATAAATTCATTCTCCTCTTCTAAAAAATACGTATTTTCTGTCTATTGAAATCATAACCCAGTAGCAACAGGCACCCCTCGGGGCCCACCGCAGCTATTAGATGTCATTTTTCTCTCCAAGGAATGAGGACTTGTTCACGAAGTGATTCCTGGGGTGAGGGAGGAAATCGCTCTGGACGTCTTGTGTGTGACTGTCACAGTCTGAATCCCCTTCGTGACAATGGGGTCACGGCCAGAGGACCTGAAGGCCCCTCGGCGCGGCTCCCCCCGGCCAAAAGGGGGCATTTGGAGCCTCAAAAGCAGGAACAGCTACGAAGGACTGAAACACAGCCCCTGACTTTTCAATCATGAACCCATCATAATTCTCTTTAAAATCCCCGTTTTCAGAACTCGCCAGGGTACCAGGTCATTATTGGAAAAACTTGCCACTAAAGAGGAAAGAAAATCAGCATTTATCCTGGCTCTCCATAAAAACCGTATTTCGGGGTAACCGCAAAGGGCAGAAGCCAAAGTGCTTCATACGATCACCCTGGTCCACAGCGGAGAAGGCCCCGGGGGGTCAGGAAAGCACCCCCAGATCCTCCAACGGAACAGAGGTGCCAGTGTGCTCTGGTGCCAATGGCCCAGATCAGGGCCATCAGACCCGGTCCTGCTGGGTCCCAGATGCGGGACAGACCACAACAAACGAGAATAACTCAGAGATCGGCACCGGACGGCGTATGCCTCCTGAAGTGGTCACTGAGACAGAGAGCGCGTCGCCTACGAAGGGTTCCCGCAAAGGGAGAAGCGAAACTTACACCTGGTCAAACACCTCTAGGTCACTCGAGCATTTCACAAGAAACACGGAGAACAGAGGAGACAAGCCACACGCTGAGGGTGCCTGCAAATGCCACCAGACAGAGTCACGTGGACCAGAGTGGAAGAAAATCAGGAATTCAAGAGACAAGACGCCTGGCATCCCAGTGGCTCCGGAGGCTGAGGCAGGAGGATCGCAAATTCGAGGCCAGCCTCAGCAACTTGGCGAGGCCCTCGGCAACTGGGCAAGACCCTGTCTCTAGATAAAAAATAAGAAAGGCAGGGGATGTGGCTCAGTGGTGAAGCACCCCCGGGTTCAATTCCCAGGATCAAAAAAATAAAAACTTAAAAAAGAAAAAGAATTTAAGCTCCTGTGGTTCGGAGCTCAGGCTGTCTCCCAAAGATCCGTACGGCCAAGGCTTGTTTCCTAGTGTAGCTCTACTGGGAGGAGGTGGCACTTTTAAGAGGCGGAACCTAATGGGAAGACTAGGTCATTAAGGGTGTGGGGACGCCGTCCCCTCCTCTTCCTTCTTTTTCCCACTCCCCAGCTACTATGCATATAGCTCATTCCACTGCACGTTCCCAGGCGTCTCCATCCATCATCCCACCAGAGGCCTAAAAGCCGTGGGTCCACCTGATCATGGACTGGAACCTTTAAAACCATGAGCCCACCATTCACCTTTTTGCTTTATAAGTTGATCATCCCAAATATTGTGTTGCAGTGCAGAAAAGCTGACTGATACATAGAGCAGGCTCAATGACAGATCCTGGCATGGACCCTGATTCCGACAGAGTCACTGCAATATGCCATTTTCCCAAAACATCTGGAGACATTTGGACATGGGCATTCAATGGTATTAAGAAAGCAATGTTTTACTGTCTGAGCTGTGGGCATATTATTGTTAAAGGTCCTCCCCATTGAAGATGCCCTCTGAAGTACTGAGAGCCAAGTCTGCCACCTTAGAGACTGGCTTCACGATACTCCGACACACGCGGGCTCACGGTCTTACTCACTGGCAGTGCCACACACCTGTCATCCCAGTGACTCAGGAGGCTGAGGCGGGAGGATGGTGAGGTCAAGGCCAGCCTCAGCTGCTTAGCCAGATGCTGACTCAAAATAAAAAAATAAAAAGGGCGTAGCTCAGTGGTAGAGCACCCCTGGCTTCAATCCCCAATACTGCCCCCCAAAATATATTATATATCCATACATATATATATATATATCCTACAGACCCTGCTCTTTAAAGGAGAGGACAGAACGATGATGGTTTGTAATTAATTAGAGTTGTGCAATACAGTGTAGTATTTCACTTAGTAACAATGACAGAAGCAGAACGCTATTAATATACTACTTCCGGCAGCCCTGATGTAAGTTCACATGTACTATCTTGCTAAACCCCAACCCTGAGAGGCGAGTCCTTGTCTTGGCTGGAATGGAAAAGTGGAATACACAGCCGCTCAAAGATGCACAGCTAATCAGCAGGAAATCTGAGCTCTGCACAGGACTGATGCCCCAGTCCGTGTGTGTGTCTGTCTGTCTGTCTGTCTGTCTGTCCACGCAGGACGCAATCCAGGTGGCTTGTTCAGAAAGAAACAAAGTAACAGCCACCTGCGGATCTCTTTCCTGCAGCTCCCCGCCCGGCCTTGCTTTCCTTCCTCCCGAACCCCGCAGAGCTCAGAGCTTCACTAGCCCAATTTGTTTCTGCTTCAGAAACAGAAGCCCTGATAACTTGTTGACAGGGACGCTCTGAAGGGAACATTGTGTGCGAAGCAACCCCGAGGACGCAGACGCTCCCTAATTCTTAATTAGCATCTCTCCATTAACAATCTGAGGCTGCCCTAGCCGCAGAGGAGCAAGGCCTGTCAGCCTGGAGATGCTGGAGCTCTGAAAAGCTCCCTGCCCAGGGCCAGCTGTGTGTACTTAGGAGAATTACTTGCTATCTCTGTGCCTGGGTTCTGCCGCGTGTCCCGCATGCTCCGGCCTGCCAGGGTTAGCGTGCGCATGCATGAACTACGATCATGTATGAAGAGCCCCGCACGGTCCTGCTCACAGTGGACGCCGCAGAACAAGGCTGATCGCTGGTGGGTCATGATTGCACCACTACTGTCTTATTAAAATCCAAAAGGGGCCACGCCTGTCCCAGGACCAAGTGAACCCTGGTGTGAGACGGCGAAGCATTCCCCACCTGCAAGTACGAAATTAGCACCTGGAAAGCGGTTCTTTCCCTCCTTTTTCTCATTTTTTTTTTTTTTTTTTTATTGTAGTAAAGTATGTTTGACGGAAAGCACACCATTTCGAATCCACAGCTTCAGGTCATTAAATGCTCCCCGGTATGCGGCCCCACCACCTCCTATCCACAGAACCTCTCCGTGATCCCAAACCAAAGCCCTGCGCCCACTGAGAGGGACCCCGCCACGGCCCTCTCCCAGCCAAGGGCACCCAGTGCTACTTTCCGTTCCTGTGAATCTGATCACGCTAAGTGTTTCCTAGAAGTGGACTCAATAGTATTTGTTCTGTTTGTCTGGCTACCTAACTTGGCTAAGGTCTGCAGGGTTCGTCTGTGTTGTAGCTTGTGTCCATCAACGCTCATGACAGTGTCATTCACAGCAGTTTTAAGGTGGAGCCAACCCAAGTACCCAGCAGCAGATGCATGATAAACAAAACCTGACACAGCCACATGATGGAATATTACTCAGCCGTGAAAAGGAATGCAGTGTGGCTCCCTGCTACCACACGGGCGAACCATAAAACACTGCAATAAGGGAAGGAAGCCAGGCACAAAAGAATAAATATTATATAAATTCACTTATAAGGAGGCTCCTAGAATGGGTAAATTCATAAAGACAAGAAGTAGAACGGAGGTTACCGGGTGACGGGACAGGAAGAGTGCAGAGAATTTTTTTAATGGGTCTTGGGATAATGAAAAAGTCCTGGTGATGATTTGATGATCATCAACCAACACTGATTGCATCTACCGTCCCTGAAGTGTACGGTGACAGTTCAACAATAATGACATCGTGACAGACATCATGCACATTTTACCACAATAAACATCATCTTTAAAGGCGTCAACGATACGGTTGGTTCCAGGGTCGACCCTGGGGCTTCTCAAACTTGAAGGTGCACAGAAGTCACCTGATCATCGTGAAATCCGAGCCTGTGACCAGGGGCACCTGGTCAGCGGGAGGTAAATGCCGGCTGTTTACAGGAGGCAGGTTGAAGCGGATCCGGACCTTTCAAGCCACGTTGGCTTTGGTGGGTGAGTGGCCCCTGCAGGTGGCAGGAGGCACGCTGTGATCGGCCACTGCAGTCTCGGAACCCCGAGCACATCTTTTGACAGAAGCCGCAAGAGCAGAAAGTCCGGCGGCAGCGCGTGTCTCCCACGGATACCTAAAAGCGTTTCCCTAAAGCGTCATATGCGTAAAATCACCGCGCTTGGAAAATAAGTCCACTTAAATGATCTCAAGCAAAATGAGGCATGTTTAGGACCCAGGGGCCCCTGGGCGCGGCCAGGTCCACGCTCTGTCCCTGGATGGCTCACCAAGGCGCCTGACGCCCTGGGAGTCCATTCTTCACGATCCCCAGCACCTGAGCAGAAGCTGAGGTAATGAATGGATGAGGCCAGGGCCGAGGCTGCAGGGAGCAAGTCAAACAGGAGCGCGTGTCCCTGCTCAGCCTCAGCTTGCACCCCCTGGCCACCGAGGGCTGCCTGCCTGGACTTGGGGCAAAGTCTAGGGCCGTGACTCCCACCCTCGTGCCCACCACCCCCCGGAGCAAGTCCACCCAAATCACTGGTAGAGCCCGGTGCAGTGGCACGCCTGCAACCCCAGCAGCTCAGGAGGCTGAGGCAGGAGGATCAGGAGTTCAAAGTCAGCCTCAGCAACTTAGCAAGGTACTTAGCAAGTCAGCGAGACCCCATCTCTAAATAGAATACAACACGGGGCTGGGGTGTGGCTCGGTGGTTAAGCACCTCTGGGTTCAACCCCCAGTACCAAAACAATAATAGTACTGATCACGTTAGAGCTTAGAGACACCCCAACCTCACCTTTCCACCTACGTCACTGAGAGCTGAGAGCGGACCAGGTGCACCAGGGTTCAAGACCGAACCCGGTTATTCTGCACAAATTCCAAACTGTAGGAGCAAGTCAACCAGAACATTTCCAAACAGAACTGACAAGTTGATTGGGAAAACCAAAAGCAGATTTTTTTTTTCCTAGACTAGTCCGATTCAATTCTATAAATTCATTCGAACTACGGGGCTGACATTTACAGAGGGCTGGTCACGGGCTGGACACTGAGTTAAGCACTTTGCTCGTATTGTCTGACCCTCTGGACGACGTTATGAGGTCCGTCCTATCCTTCACCTGTGTTTCACAGACCGGGAAGCTGAGTCACGGAGGAGATCGGGCCCCAGGTTGTGGCTCAGAGCTGCAAGCGCAGAACGCTGTTGTCCAAAACCCTAATGTATCTTAAAATGACAGTTAAAAGTGGGGGTATTAAAAGGTGGACACAGGAACACAGGAAGCACAGCACGGTCGAATCCAAGACTGCGAACCTGTCAGGCGCAGTGGCGCATGCCTGTCATCCCAGCGGCTTGGGAGGCTGAGGCCGGAGGATTGCAAAGTCAAAGCCAGCCTCAGCCATGGCGAGGTGCTAAGCAACTCAGTGAGACCCAGAGTTCAATCCCTGGTACCAAAAAAAAAAAAAAAACCCTCAAACTTAAAGTCACTGTTACGGTTTGGATCTGAAACGTTCCCAAAGGCCCTGATGCTAAAAGCTGGGTTGCCGGCCTTTGGCGCTACAGGTTGCTGGACCCTTCAGGAGGTGGGGCCTAGTGGAAGAAGTTAGGTTGTTGGGGGCGTGTCCTTGAAGGACATATTGGGAACCTGGATTCTCCCCGCCCCCCCCTCTCTTTCTTCCTCCCTCCCTCCTTCCTGGATGTCATGGTGTGAGTAGCTTTGAGCCACCATTTTATCCCCACCATGATGTTTGGCCTCCCACAGCCCCGAAAGTAACAGGGCCTAAAACCATGAGCCAAAGATAAACCACTCTTTCTTGCAAGTTGATTTTCTCAGGCTTTCTGTCACAGCAACGGAAAACTAACATAACCACAGTCAAAAACAAGAACACCGCCGAGCACGGCGACGCACGCCCGCAATCCCACCAACTCAGGAGGCTGAGGCAGGAGGACCACAAGTTCGAGGCCAGCCTCAGCCACTGAGCCACGCCCTCAGGAGGAGTGCTCGTCGCTTTGCTGAAGGTCAAGCGGAGTCGAGCGCCCTGTGCCTCTGGCAGCCCCGGGCCCAGTGCCACCCTGGTTGGGGCCACCCCGCTCCTCTGTGGCTCGACAGAGTTGCACACAAGTCACGCAGCGGCAAGACGGGGGCAGAACGGGGACCCCGTCCTCCCTCCACTCGCCGCCTCCACGGCCCCCCTGGAAGAGAAGAGCAGCCTCCGGGCCTCCCCCATCTGCGGTGGACCAGGGAGTGAGGTGACACTGACACCCGCGGACACCGCGGTGGAGCCGAAGACCCCCAGCCGCCTCCGTCTCTCCGGAACCGCGTCTTTGTCCCTTGGTCCCAAAGCTCGGCTCAAACTTTCTGCACTCGGTGGGAGACGGCAGGAGAGTTCAGGTCCCACGGGGACCAGGGAACCTACTGCTTCCTCCAGCAAGTGGACCACCCCGAGGACCGGCCTCGGCTCTCCTCCGGAGCATGCCCTTGGGGTGACCTTCCTCCCTGCGTCCAGAACCGACCCCTGAGGACACGGTGGCCTCTGCACGTGGGAAGTAGAGAAGCGACCCCAGTCTGACCAGGGAGAAGACGCTTGGCCTTTCCTGGAGCAGGTGGGAGGCGATCACGCTTCTCCAGCGAGTTGCCGAGGTGACAGGCAGCCTGGAGCCTCCAGCAGGCACCCGTCACCAGGAGGAAAGGCTGCCTGAGTGGACAGGGCGGAGCTGAGAGGCCCAGGCAGAGCTCCTTGCTGGGGCTCCCCCAAAACTTCTTGGCTAATAAGCCAAAGATGTCCCCCTGTTGGCTCAGCCAGATTGGGGTTAGGTTTCCATCGCTTGCCACCAGAGGAGGTCGGATGAACGCAACCCGTAAATACGGTCCTTTTCCCCATCCGTCAATACGCAGGTCAAAGCCATCTAGCCGACCGTTCGCCAAGATTCCTAAATATGAGCAGAATCCAAACACAGCTCAGCAGCCGGCGTGAGCCACGGTCTCGTGACTCACCTCCCTGCATTAACCCACGGCCCCTGCAGACTCTTCTCAACCGAGGGCTATGAAGAGGCTGTCGAGACTCAAGCCAGCTCAGGTTACTCCTCCGCTCAAAGCTGTCCAGTAGCCACATTCTGCTTAGTCAAAAATCTTCCCATGGGCCCAAAAGTCCCTAGGATCTGATCCCACTCCACTTCTCGACCCGATCTTTGACACTCCACTTGGGCCACACATAACTTCCCGTTGTTCCTCAGAGACCTCAGGGCCTTTGCACAAGCTGCTGCCTCAGGGATGGCTCCTTCGTTTCCCGATCCTTGAGTCTCTGCTGCGTACTGTGAGTAGGGACTTTTCCCGTCACCCTCACGGACATGTCCCCAGCATCCAGAATCCCGCATGATATGCGGTAGGTGCTCAGTACTGAGAAGTCAGGAGTTGGGAGTGAAGCTGACCCAAGAAAAAGGGAAAGGGGTCTGTGACACCTCATGGGGAGACGAGACAAACATGCCCCAGAGCCCAGGGCGCCCGGGGCTCCTCCTCCACCTGACCCCAGCTTCCCCGGCAGCTGGGCTCCGCTCAGCCTCCTGCTCCTGGTCCCTCCTTGGAGGAGCCCTGCAGCCCCATCCGGACAGACAACCAAGGGTGACTGGTGGTGGAGGCGGTTCTCGTCATGGCTGATCTGATCCAAGGATGGCCAGCCCTCCTGTGCGGGTGGCTCCTGAGGAATTCCGCCCAACTGCAGCGACGTGGGCGGCCCAGCCGTGGGCGACCGACCACAAAGCCAGGGGTCCCCACGTGCTCCCGTCTCCCCGCCTCTTCCCTCCTGGCTTTATTTTCTCTCCCTCTGCCCTCCCCTCCGTGAGGTCCTGCCCATCTACCATTATTATTATTATGGGGTGGCTTGAACTGGCAGTGGTGTCCAGGGACCTACCTCGACCGTAGGGGACCAGACAAGTCATGTTATGTCCTCAAACCACATTTGAGCAGTGGGTAGCAGAATCAGGGAGCTACATTCAGTTTGGCAAACGAGACTGCCTCGTTTCCCCAGGGTGAGGAGAGAGGAGGCAGGAAGAAGATGCCAAGGAACCCAGTTTCCAGAAGGGGAAAATGTGGCCGCCAGTCTCTCTGCCTCCCAAGGGGCCCAAAGCACTCCACCCTGCAGCTGGGCGGGACTCCGGCTGGTCCCTGAATGTCTCCTGCCTCTCTGACCTCAGGGCCTTTGCACATGCTGTTCTCTCTCTCGGGAACCTTCTTTCCTCGCCTCCATCATTCTTCAGAGTTAGCTGTTACCACATCACTCGCTCCACGAGGGAAGGATCCTGCGTTCCAGGACCCAGCGCGGTACCCAACCTGCGACGTACGTTTCTACGATGTAAGGTCCACGTGGGCCGGGCTTCGTTTCTGTTGGTCTCAAACGTCTACTGCATTTAGTCCACGCTAAGTGGATCTGATGAAGGATCGAAGAGACGCTGGAACTGATCCCCCAGGTCCCCTTCAAGCAGACGGCGTCGACGCCTGGGGACTTGTGGCCAGAGCCGGGACTCCTCTCTGGGAGCCGCCTTTAAGCCCAGAAGACCATCACCATCTTCAGTGCCCAACCATCTTGTTCTGAGAGAGCAGAGGTGACAGAAGGGACAGAAGTCGTCGGGAGTAGGTGCCCCAGCCCAGTGAAGGCTGCCATTTGGGTTCGAACAAAAAGAAAAGAAGGTAAAGAGACTTCTTTTCCCGCAGACGGTTTTCCAGGATGTTCTGAGCAAACACCAGCAGAGCTCTCTGCCCTCCGCAGTGGCCGCTGTGAGCGTCCTGTCGTGTGTGAAGAGGGCGACGTGCTGTTTAAGGAAGCAGCTGATCAAGGACCCGCCGACACCATCATGGTAGGCTGGCGATGCTTAAAATACAGCCTCAAACGCACCGGGTGGCCACCGCTGAGCCAGCCCGCTGGGCAAACGTCACAAGACCCACCACGAATCCGTGAGCCAACCTCCCCCGGGATGAGCCAGGCCCCTGCCCCCCTGCACGGACGGGTAGGACTCAGGGGACAAAGAAAATCGGAAGGCGCGGTCACGAAGCCACCGCGTATCAGGTCATGTGGGCACTGGTGGCCATCTGGGCCCCTGCCTCCGCTCCCCACGGGGTGGACACAGACGCACGCCTGTGGGTTCCCGGGCAGGGGACTCCCTCGGTCAGGTCATCACGAGGTGACGTCGGCCTAGGATTAGGTATTGCAATGACACCTGCCAGCCCAGGCCAGGCCAGGAAGGGTCAGCCACACTCCCCACACACCAGCCCTGGATGGCCACTCAGAAATGGCTGCCCTGGGCTCCCCGTGGCCTCACCCAGGAGGCCCCGGAGACACGACTTGGAAAATCTGCCAAGCGGAGTGCCTGCCATCCTGGGGCTCCGGGGGGGCTCGGGGCTGAGTCCTGGGGTCACCCCGACCAGTTTCCTGCTCTGTCAGCCCCTCAGAAGCACCACACCCGCCTCGTCTGTCCAGCCCAGTCCATCCCCGCTGCCTCCCTGTGGGACCGACAACACCCAGAACATTCTGCATCTGGGGCCATCTTGCCCCGTGGACGGGTGATCCCCACGCTGCGCTTGGGCACCCTGCCCTCACCCACCATCCTCCCGGGGACTTCCCGCCTGGCCCCCTAAAGAAACAACTGTGTGAACCCTGGAAATCAGACAGCCTCCGCTGTAAACTCACACCTCTTTCTGATGTCATTTGAGGGGCAGTGTCATCTTAAATCAGGTTCCTAGTCATGGACATGACTTAAACTCTACTTATTTATCTATCTATCAGAGGGGCGGGCACCAGGGGTTGAACCCAGGGGCGCTTCACCACTGAGCCACCTCCCCAGCCCTTTTTTGTATTTTATTTAGAGCCAGGGTCTCACTGAGTTGCTTAGGGCCTCACTTTGGCTGAGGCTGGCTTGGAACTCACGATCCTCCTGCCTCAGCCTCCCACCTGCTGGGATGACAGGCGTGTGCCACCGCGCCCAGCAAACTCTATTTATTTTACCCGAAAGTGGACCTCTTTCAAACCAAGCCCCAGTTCCTTAGCTCACCCCGATAGGCTGATCCACAGAGGCAGAAGGGACGTCGGGGACTTTTACTAAGTCATGGATTTATCTGCCTCACGTTTAACCTCTCGCACGAAGACATAGAGCCACAAGCTTTGGTCTTTTAAACCCTTGGGGAGGGTGATGAATAGATCTGCTCCCGCTAAAGGACCGTGGGGCCAAAGATGAGGGACAGCCCTCACAAGACGGCTGCGTGTCTACTCCCAGGCATATGTCTTTAGGAAACAGCGAGAATGCTTTACAAAGGCTTGGTGTCCAACACAGTCACTAGGGCTGGCCTTACGAGAGTGAAAAGCCAGAAATCACCAAAATCGCTAGAGGGGCTTCCATAATGCCGTGTCTTTATGCGGAGTGTCCCCTGGCCTTCAGAAACTCTACACAAGCAGTCAGGTCTTCAGTCGACTGTTAAGAGGACAAGAGGAGACTACCAAGTCCCTACGGTCACACAGGACACACGTCTACACCAGGAAAACCCCATCAGCCTCCGGAGCAAGGGTTTATAACGCTGGTGTGCAGGTGGAATCCCGAGTGTTCCTTTTCTTTTGATTATATACATATTCTATTTTTTCCAGAGTAAGCATGTTTTGCCTTAAGGGCAATCGATGTCTTCAAATGACCACCGTCTCCGTTTCTGAAGTCATACGAAACGCTTATAAGCTGGCCATCAACCAAGCGCCAGCAAGAGCTCCAGGGAACTGTCCCATGGAACCGTGGTGCACGACCACCCAGCACAGAAAGGGGACTTACAGGTTTTCAAGCTTTTTATTTACAAGCTTAAAGCAGGAGATATTTTTCTTTCATTTGTGGAAGTGCAAAGAACAGTTTCCTCTCCAAGCATCCCCATCCTCTTATCCAAATATGCTCAGAGCAGTGTTATTCACATGAGCTATAAGGTAGAAACAGCCCAAATGTCCACTAACTGATCAAAGGATAAACAGCATGGCTCTAACTAGGCAGTGGAATATTATACATCCATAAAAATGAGTGAAGTATCGATGTATGCTACTAACACAGACAACCCTTGAAGGAATTATGCTGAATGATGGAAGCCAAAGACAAAAGGCCGCATATTGTACAATTTCATTTATATGAAATGTCCAGAACATGAAAAATAATAGCAATTCATGGTTGATAGAGTAACTAGAATTGACTGCTAACAGGTATAAGGTGTTGTGTGTGTGTGTTTTGATAGAAATGCTCTGCAATTAGTAATGGTGGTTGCAAAACACTGACTGTATACTAATAACCATTCAACTGTATGCTTTAAAATGTTCAAAACAATGAAGTTCATGTTATAGAAATTTTCACCCGATTTTTAAAAAACTTATGCAAAAGGAAATCTGAAGTGGCTATATTAGAGTAAGAGAAAATAGTTCTCAGGGCAAAGGAAACAACCAGGGATAACAAGAAACTCATGAAAAAGGGTCAATTCACCAAGAAGATGGAACCATTCTAAATGTAAGTACATGTAATAAAACAGCTCAAAGTACATGAAGCAAAAACTAAGGAGTTGACACTCTGGAAAGCAATATGGAGAGTCCTCCACTAGGAATGGACCCACCATTTGACCCAGCTGTCCCACTCCTTGGTTTATACCCAAAGGACTTAAAATCAGCACACTACAGTGATGCAGCCACATCAATGTTTACAGCAGCTCAACTCACAATAGCTAAACTATGGAACCAACCTAGATGCCCTTCAACAGATGCATGGATAAAGAAACTGTGGTGTATATACACAATGGAATATCACTCAGCCATAAAGAAGAATGAAATCATGGCATTTGCTGGTAAATGGATGCAGTTGGAGAATATCATGTTAAGTGAAATAAACCAAGCATAAAGAAGTACAGGCTGAATGTTTTCTGATATGCAGATGATAATTCACAATAAGGCAGGGTAGTCTGAGGAAGAATAGAGGTGCTTTGGATTAAACAGAGGGGAGTGAAAGGAGGGGAGAGGGTAAGGGGCAGGAGGATAGGAGAATGAATCAGACATTAATGTGTGTATATATGACTACACGACAAGTGTGATTCTACATCATGTACAAGCAGAAGAATGAGAAGGTACACTCCATTTATGTATGATGTGTCAACATGCATTCTACTGTCGTGTATAACTAATTAGAACAATTTTTTTTTTTAAAAAAACTAAGGAGGTTGAAAAGAGACATGGACAAACCCACAGTACTGCAGAAGAGGTTAACACGCCTGTGTGTGGAACAAATGGAGAGAACATCGGCCAGGAGGGAAGGGTCGGGACCACCATCTCTGACGGGTCTAGCTGGCTCGCGGCCCAGGGCACCAGCCACAGCCCAGCCTGATGTTCCAGCCCAGGAACATGTGCCAAGAGGAAACGTGGCTGCAGTAACAAACTTCATACACTTTAAGAGAAGGAAACCCTACAAAATGTGTTCACTGGTCATCACTGAAGCAGAAATCCCATAACAAAAGGATAACGGAAAACACCCAGCATGGGAAAGCACACAGCTCTAAGGAACACACGCATCAGGGGGACCCCGCAAAGCACATCAGAAAGTACCGCCAACTGAAGAACGATGAGAAGGCAGGCGTGAGAATCTGTGGGCTACAGAAGAGCCGCACCTCCAGGACGAGAAGCAGTCACATCGCAAAGGGGAAAAGGTCTCAAATCAAGGCTCTGAGCATCCCCCTGGAGAAAGAGGGAAAGAAGAGCAGAACACGCCCAGAGCGAGCAGAAGAATGGAGAGGAGACCGAAAATCGATGGGACTGAAAACAGAAGAAAAAAGAGAGAAAATAAAAGAAACCAAAACCTGCTTCTATGAAAAAATCAGTGAGGATTATCATCTTCGACCAGACTGGCCAAGGGAAAACAACACACAGGACCAGAATCAAAGAATGAGGGAAGAGACATCACTACCGAGCCCAGAGACACGGAAGGATTAGAAAGAACTACCACAAACAACTCGGTGCATGTAAGTCGACAACTTAAAGTTTAAGTCGACAACTTAAATAAAGTGACTGTCCTTGACAGTCACAAGCTACCAAAATTCACCCAAGAATAAACAGATTACGTAAGTAATCCAGAACGATTAAAGAAATTTAATTTTTAGTTAAAAACTTTACACACACGTGCGCGTGCACACACACACACACACACACAAATTCTAGGCCCAAATACTTTCACTGATGAATTCCAACCAACATATAAAGACTCGATAACACCAATTTCACACAGCAACTTCCAGAAAAGAGAAGTCGAGGGAACATTTCTCGTTATTACACTCGATATGAGATGATTATCATCTTGATACTTAGACAAAATACAAAAGAAAGGAAAGTCACAGATCAATATCCCTCAGGGACATAAACACAAAAATCCTCAATCAACTCCTAACATGAGCCTGAACTGAAACCTCACACCATATACAAAATTCACTCAAAATGTATCACAGATCTAAATGCAAGTGAGTCGAAACAAATAACTCTTATGAGGAAATGCAGGAGAAAAATCATTGTGACCAGCCATTAGGTAGAATTCTTAGGCAGAATACCAAAAAACATGATCCTTTAGAGAAAAAAAATCAATTCAGAGTTCATCGGATCTTAAAAGTTTCACTCGGCCCAAGACACGGTTAAAAGAAAAAGACGATCCACAGGACAGAATGTATTGGAAAAGCTCAGATCTGACCCAGGGCTGTACTCAGGACACGTAAAGAGCGCTCAATCCACAACAGGAAGGAAACAAGCAATCCAATTTTTTTTTTTTCCAAATGGGCAAAAGGCTTGAACAGACACTTCCTCAAAGAGGATATAAGGATGGGAAATAATCCCATTAACTCTATCCAACATCAGCCACTGGGGAAATGCAAACTGAAACCACTACACAGTTATTAAAAATGGCTAAAATAAAAAATGCTGACCAGATCAAGTGCCAGTGAGGATGTGGAGCCTCTGGGTCTCTCAGGTGTTGCTAGCAAAGAGACACAGGGTACAAGCGGGGAAAGAGGTTGGCGGTATTTTATGAACACAAACTTGACCTGTAATCTACCCATTCCGCTCCTGGGTATTATACTCTAGAGAAATTAAAACTTACATTCCTACAAAAAGAAAAAAAAAACTACACACAAATGTTTATAGTCACTCTGTCTACGAGCACCAAACAGCCGAAACAAACAGTACAAAGAACTAAATGGATATGCAAGCTAGTCTGTTCACAAATTGGAAAACTACTCAGCCATCAAAAGGAATGGGGTACGGCCACGTGCAACCACTTGGACAAATCTCAAAGTCAACGTGCTGAGTGAAAGAAGCCCATCTCAATGATTGGGATCACCGTGCTGAATGATTTCAAGCACAGGGTTGGCAGTCGTGGGGACGGGCTAAGGACAGTGAGGAAACAGGAAGGAGTTTTGGGGGGGTAAAAGCAGGGCGCTGTGTCCTAATTGTAGGAATGGTTACACGGATGCATAGGTGAGTGAATCCTCACGGAAATGCATGCTTAAAAAATTCAAAGAGGGCTGGGAAGATAGCTCAGCTGGTTGATAGCTCATTGAACTCAAGCACAAGGCCCTGAGTTCAATCCCCAGCACCGCAAAAAAAAAAAAAAAAATTCAAAGAGTGCATGATGTATAATTTCATCAGGGAAAAAAGTTCTCTGGTGGAAAAAGAATGCAAGATGGGGTTGATTTAAGGGCAAGGCGAGAACCCTGAGGTGGGACTGGATCTAGACAGAGGTTTGAGGTACCCAGGTGGATACATTTGTCAAAATTCAGGGGACATACACCTGAGATCGGTGCTTTTCACTCTGTATTTTATTTCAAAAGAAAAATAGACACTGAATTCTACTGAATGGTGTGTATGAGGAACTGTTTAGAGGGCTGTGTGCTGCTGCCTATGATCTACTCCGAATTCACTGAATACCACGGACTCATGGATGGCAAGGGGGCAGGTGGACGGACAGACAGGAGATAGAGCAAGCACAACGGAACATTAACGGGACCCAGCGGGAGCTGTTCACTGAGAAGTCCCTTCAACGTGGCTGTGTCTTTGAAAGTGTTCATAATAAAAATCAGAAGGGAAATAAAATTATTTAGCATTTGTTTCGATCCCAATTTTTGAATGAATATGGAATGACCCACCAAGCAAAGGTCTCCCTAGGGGGCGCCTCTTGGAGTTGATGGTAAGGAATCTCATCTTTGTAGCGTGGATGGTAAATATTTTGCTTTCGGGAGTTTATCCCGTAACAATGCTTCTCCAAGTCAGATCAGGCTGAAAATAAAAAGTTTTAAGGTAGCCTCTGATTCTGATTGGAGCAATACTCCAGGCAGGAAAGGCAGACAGGAGAAGGTGACTTCACCACCGTCCACAACATCCAGATGCCCCAAATGGCCAAGAAGAGAGCTCAGGCCGAGCAGGGCAGAGCAGGGCTGAAGGTGGCCGTCAAGTTTCAATGGGACACTTGCCAGGGGCCGGGGGGGAGCTTTCAGATGGAGATACAAACTCTTCTCAAGACTATTTCTTCAGCCCACGGAGGAGCTGGCCTCGTTCCCTGCCCTCCAGAGAGCGGAACAGAAGCACGGAAGTCACCAGGGTGCAGACCTGGCTCAACAGGACAGGGCTAACCATCCAGATCAAAAGGCCACTGTGTCCTCTCACAAGGAGAAACAGGTCCGATGGAGAAGGTCAAAGGCTGTGTGATCTCACTAATATGCAGAATCTAGAAAAGTCAGAATCACAGTAACAGAGTAGAAGGGCTGGGGTCGGGAAGGTGGAGGAAATGGAGATGTTGGTTCCAGGGTAACAAACTTATCAAACTCTCAGATGAGTTCCAGGGATCTCATGCACAGCAGGTGACTTGAGTTAATAAAACTATATTGTGTGCTCAAAAGCTGCCGAGAGTAGGTCAGGGACGTTCTCGTCCTGGACACACACAGAGGGAGGATGGGGGGAGTTAACTCCCTGGATCACAAGATCACTCCACACAAGATCGTGCGGCACACCTTACGGTCACCCAATGCATCTGTCAGCGACACCTCCGTAAAGCTGGAAAAGATTCCATTAAATTCTAATGTTTTTTGGAAAAGGCTGTCTCCTGAAAGAACTGGAACAGACATTTCTCCAAGGAAGACAGAGAGTCCATAAGGCGCGTGAGAAGATGCTCTCACGTCGTTTGTCACCAGAGAAACGCAAATCAACCCCCCACGATGAGCTACCACTTCATTCCCACGAGGATGGCTATCCGTTTTAAAAAAATGGAAAACAACCAACGTATCCAAGGATGTAGAGAAACTGGAACCTTTATGGATGTCTGGCGGGAATGTAAGATGGTGTGGTCATTCTTAAAAATTAAAAAAAGCAAAAATAAAATCCCACTCCAAGGCATTTGCCCCAAAGAGGTGAAAGGAGGGACTCAAGCGGAAACTTGTTCACCAAGGTTCACTGCAATTTTCCCCGTAGCCAAAAGGTGGAAACAACCTAAAGGTTCGTTGAGAGACGAATGGATAAATAAGACCCCGACCAGCCATACGATGGTCTCCGATTCAGCCCCAAAGATCAAGGAAGGACGGATACGTGCTGGAACCTTGGGAATACCATGGCAGGAGAAGAAATAAGCCAGACACGGAACAGCACATGTCGTAGGATTCCAGAGAGAAGCCTAGAGCCACCGAGTTCAGAGACAGAATGTAGAAGAGAGGTCACCACGAGCTGGGGAGGCGGGAGGCATTGTGTGCGGGGTACAGAATCTGTTGGGGCTGATGGGAAACTCCTAGGAGCTGCAAGCCGAGATGGTTGCGCAACATGCCAGCGTATTTAAGGCCACTGCGCCGTAAACTTAAAACGTGGTTGAAGTGGTAAGTTTTATGTACATTTTACCATAATACAAGATAGAGCTTTAAAAATGTTGCCTTGTCGGGCTGGGGTTGTGGCTCAGCAGGAGAGCACTCGCCTAACATGAGTGAGGCCCCGGGTTCGATTCTCAGCACCACATAAAAAATAAAATAAAGGTATTGTGTCCGCCTACAACTAAAACAAAATTTTAAAAAATATATATGTTGCCTTGTAAGGTAGTGCTCAGCCCAAATGACCAAGACCCCGCGGGGTGATGGGCAAAGGGAGGGACTACCTAAAGGATGTGCTTTCAGACGCTCAGATACCACAGCTGCTTTGCACATTTTTGTAAATGTCTTTTGTAGTTGTAGATGGGCAGAATGCCTTTACTTTATGTTTTTGTGTGTGTGGCGCTATGGATCGAAGTCAGTGCCTCATGCATGTAGGCAGGCGCTCTGCCAGTGAGCTACAGCCCCAACCCCACCCTGCACCCTTAAGACAAGTCCAGGAGCTGCAAGGCTCAACCCCGTAACTGGTACTTTATTATCCAGTTTAGAGTCATGATAAGCACGTGAGCCTGCCAGGCACGGATAGGAGGCAAAACATCTGGGGACCAATTCAAGACCCAGATCTGTGTCACTTAGGACGCCTGCAGCCTGGTGGGTGTCTCCCTGCCCCGTAGAAGGGGCCTGCTATACGATATTGATCCCGTGTCTCACACAACGGGGGTTCACCATACACCCAAGGATGGCTCCTCGCCACCTGGTCCCGCAGAACACATACCGCCACACAGGGCTGAAGCCATCTAACCCCCCTCACGCCAATCTGCAGGGAAGATGACCATCTGAATCACCAAGGCTAACCATAACTAAGCATTTGCCACGTACCGGGCACTGAACGCAGGATTCCATTTAATGACATAAGAGTCTAGCTTTAGAAGTAAGGAAACTGAGGCTCACGAAGAAGAGACTGGGGGTCCGGGGTTTCTCAGCCTGTGGTCCTGAATGCTGGTCTGAACTGCTTCAAGCACCTTGCCAGATTTTTAGGGACCTGGGCTATTATTTTTGAGTCTTCCTTTCAGTTCTCTACTGGTCCAGGAAAACCGAACACACATCCCTCTTTGGAAAGCGTCCACTGCTTTGGTCAATGGCTGTCTAGTAATTCTAAGGGGACCAGACTTTCAGACTTCATCAAGAACAAGATTTTTGGGGCTGGGGAGATAGCTCAGTCGGTAGAGTGCTTGCCTTATAAGCACAAGGCCCTGGGTTCGATCCCCAGCACCCAAAAAAAAAAAAAAAAAAGAACAAGATTTTTCATGGCAAAACAGAAATTATCTCAATGTTCAAAATCCCATACAAATATATGGTATGCCACCTATCTAATTTAAAATTTCCCAGTAGCCTCAGGGAAAAGAAAACAAGCAACAGGATACAGGTACAATTAATTTGAATACACTTCATTTAACCTAATACGTATAAAATATTATCACTTCAATGCATCAGCTATAAAAAAATTATTAATGAAATATTTTCCATTCTTCATACTAAGACTTCAGAATCTGGCCAGTGTTTGGCACTAACAGCACATTTTGATGAGGACTCCATATGTTTCAGGTGATCGACAGCGACCTGTGGCAGGCGGCCGCCATACTGAGCAGCTCAGATCTAAGGTGTCTCCCTCTCTGTCTCCCCCTGGGTCCCGTCTGTGAAAGTCTACATTGTATCCATCAGTCCTATATTTCAATTCAATAATTTCTACCTATAATAATCACCAGAGAAACATTTTAGGACAATAATATTCCACCAATCTGATTCTCATTAATCTCACAGACATCACCTCTAATCGACCATCTACACGGACCCTGATCTCTTTCTTCCTTCCCTCCCAGGTCACACCAACCTTGGGGAACCCCGTCCCCCGCAGAGCGTCAAACCTCTCTCCATGCCTGGATCTGGGGCAAGTCAGTGACTTTAAACCTCTTGTAAAGCAGGAACGATCACAACTGCGGTGGAGACGCACCAGAGAGACGTTCCAAGCCACACAGGAAGCCGGCAGAAGAAAGTCGGTCTATCCGTTCACTAGTGTCTCCTATTTTTGTCCCATTTCCCCTCCCATCCCCAAGCTTCTCCTTCCCCCTTCTGCTTGTCACATGACTCCTGCCTTCCTCAGCCTCTGAACACCTCTCCTGCTCCCAGACCCAGAGACCAGGCAAGGAGGAAAGCCACACCCTGTCCCTTCTTCCTGACAATTGGGTGGGAGTCCAGAAAATGACCCGTTCTTGGCTGGGGGAGACCCCAGTTTTCTGCCTATCAGCAGGAGAAGAATAACAAATTCTCCAGCAGAATCCACTCCAAATATCAGAGAATCTGAGCGGGCACTGAACCACACGGATATAATGTTTGTCACGAACTCGGATGGTGGGATACCCCGACGCACCTGTGCATGCACACACACGTCCTTTTATGAGAACAAGGCAGAAGGAAGGGGCAAGGTGTTCCCCAACCGGCCACCTTGGACCGAAAAACCAGGCACTCACCTGCCATTTTTCAGGTCCTTTCCGAGCAGCACCGATAAAGCTCCCAAGCTAACCCTCTACAGTCTCTGTCCCTTGCCTGAGCTCTCCAACATCTAAACAGTCAAAAGTTAAGAATATCCCCTCCTGCTGAGGATGTGGGAAAACGGACCCTTAACACTGCCGGCGAAAGGCAATTTGGCAAAATCTATCAGACATCCTGAAACATCCATCCATCCAGCAACTCCACTCGCAGAAACTGAAGGCAAGGGTGAGCCCCAAGGATGTCCACCATCGAATGGTTTAAAATGGGAAAACACGAACAGAACCACCCAACCACAGAGTCCCAGTTACGCTGCATGCCGTCAAAATAACACTTTCCTAATACGAGAACACATGCCTGGGGAAGGTCACATCCCCAGCCTTCTGAGGACCCCAGGCGTGCACGTCCAACCGTCTCCTTGACAAATGGAACCTGCCCATCAGCCCGGGCCCATCACCCAGGTCTTCACATCACAAACAAGAGCACCGCCGTCCACTCAGTTCTCTGGACAGTCCCTGGGAACGATCCTCAGTCCTTTCTTTTCCTTTGCTTTCCCCCCACCCAACTCACGAGCCCTTGAACTTGTGAATCCAGGCACTTGGTACTAAAAAGCGCCCCCGTCGCTGGCTTGGACTCCACGGAAGCTCCCCAGTCGCCGGCCTCCACCCCCCATCCTTACCCTCTGCGGTCTATTTTCCCTGCAGGACCAGATCTTTTAAAAACATACGTCAGAAGAAATAAGAAGCAAAAAAAAAAAAAAAAAACGTACATCAGCAACCTGTTGGGAGGGTCTCAGTCACTGTTAGAATAGGATCTGAGTACGACCAGAGCCCTGTTGTCTCCCACTTGGTCCCTCGCCCCTGCCCCACCCACTCACCCCACTCCAACGCCAGTTCCAATAACATGCCAAGTACATCCCCGCTTGGGACGCTGGCTCCCACCGCTCCCTCTGCTGGCATGCCCCTCCCCGGCTAGTTCACTCTCCTCCCTGCATCTGCGAGCTCCTTCGGTTCTGTTTCACAGCTGGGTACACTGCTACATCAGAGAGTTCCAACGGGTCCCCCTGAATCACGCCTCCTGGAATCCACAGCCCCCCTGACTCTGGGCTGATTCAAGTAACGAGCCCTGGCCAGTGGGATGTGAGCAAAGGCTGCAGATGTCTGCAGACACAGGGGTGAAAGAGGGCTCATGCACTGAGGGCAGACCTCCTACAACACTACTGTTGCCACCAGGTGAGCAACCTGGGCCACCATGCTGCAGAGGCCACCAGGAGGTGACCTGGGACCCCCCCAGCACCTGGACCCTCCAGCCCCAGTCAAGCCACCAGATGGAACAGGACCACATGAGGGACCCAGGCAAGATGAACCAAACTGTAAGCTCCTGACCGAGGCCGCGCAAGCCATCTAGCTGGAGGGCGGCTCGTTCTGTAGCGACAGAAACCAATCCAACAGCCCATCATCAGCTGTGGCAGAGACTACCAGCAATGCAGCACCTTCCGTTTTCTCTTCTTCCCGGGCCGGCAGCTGAACTTCCTTCCTGTCTCCCTTGCAGCGTAGACTCAACTCCTGCCCGGGGAACACACGCAGACCTGGGGGGACGAGGGTTTCAGAGACTCTGTCTTCTCTGCACGTTCTTCCCTTTCTAGACACCAGCAATGAGAACGCGGCAGAATGGAAGGAGCCTGGGACGACAGCCCGGCAGGCAAGAATGGCCGTCCTGAACTCTCTCGTAAGCAAGGAAAAGCCTTCGCCAGATGGGAGCCATTGGGCAGCTGCGGGGCCGCATGTAACGGCTATCCTGCTAACTGTGCAGCTGCTCCCGCCAAGAAGCGGGGCCCAGGTCCCCATCCCCTGCATGCAGGCTGGCCACATGACTCACGGGATGTGACAGCCATATGACTTACATCAACCCACCCGATGCAGTGGAAGTGACATTGCGGGACTTGCAAATCTCAAGACCCCCGTGACTAGGGCTGTTTCGCTGTTGGGACATCAGAGCCAGGAAAGAAACCCAGGCTATTCCACTGGTTGAGGCCACATGGAGGAAGGGGCTCAACTATTCCATCCCCTTGCCTCTCTGCCTCAGGAGTGAGCCCAGGCAAGGCTGGCAGAAGAACAGACCAGCTGAGCACAATCCGCTGAACCACAGAAAATAACACGATGTTATCGTAAGCCGAGTTTCCCAGATGTCGTCCAGTCTGGGGATGACATACTACACAGCAGTCGATGACCGACATGGAACATTCGAAGAACAAAGGTTCACAGATGCAGGGCCCAATGCCCTTGCTGTGCCAGGCTGGGCCACACTTACCCACCCCAACCCCAACTCCACGATTTCCCTCCCCTGGCAATTTGTCGGAAGCAGAGTAGAGCAAAGACCCGCCCCATTTGGCCCACCCTCCAGTCCTATGTCACCTGCTCACCTTTCCCATGGTGTCTGTCCTCACCCCATCTATCCTACAGACCAGGGATTGGCAAGCCACAGAGCCAAATCTGACCTACCACCTATTCTTATAAGGCCCATAAACTAAGAATAACTTTTAGATTTTTAAATGTCAAAAAAGAAAAATAATATCTCATGCCCTGTGAAAATTATATCAAATTCAAATGTCGGGGTCCACATATAAAGCTTTACTGGAAAACCGTTCCCCAGGCCGACTCCACGTGTGCATGCTGTCCATGGCTTGCCAGGCGAGCAGAATCAACTAGCTGTGTAGGGCTCACAAAGCCTAAAATGTTTATTTTTTGGCCCTCAACAGAAAAAGTTCACCAGCCCCCACTGCAGACTGTCTCCAGACAAACCCTGAATCCCTTTTTTTGTACTCCAAAACCTCTGCAGACTTCTGTCTCCTCTCAAAGGGAAGACGCGGGTTGCTGGAACTCCCATCTTTACTCCAGCCCCGAGAGTTAGCGACCTAAATGCTTTGCCTGTGACCCGCCTCAGGCACCCTCCAGTCTGAGCACACCGGCTCTAAGCCGCACCACCAAGGCAGGAGGGCACCTTTCCAAGGTTCACTGCTCGTGTCCAGCAAGCAGGTCCCCTTCTGCTGCCCTCTCAACCCTTCCCATCCTCCACTCCACCCCAAATCCCCAACCAAGAAGCCTTTCAGAAATGCTGTGCCCAGAATTCCCCAGGTGTATGCTAGGGGAGGGAAATCCTCAGGGAGATCCTTGGAAAAGGAAAAACACCGCAGGCTCAGCCTGTCTTGGAAGATAGCCGCACCGGTGGGGCAGATTAAAGGCTCTGAGAAGTCCTGCGGCAGAGATGCCGCTTCCCTTCTGCTTCTCTCAACCTCTCCCCAGCCCCGTAACCACTGAGTCTGTTCTGTCCCCAGAGCACGCGTTGACTGCCAGCACACAGGACAGTGCCTGGAGGGTAGCACGTGTTAAAGAAGAGGGACACCAGCCTCCCGCAGCAGGAGGGTTCTCCAGGGTCTGCTGTGGAAATGTCAGCCAAATGCCTTCTCTGCCTCTGCTCTCGGCTGTCCCCTTCCATGTCCCCGATTCCGCACCACGCCGTGCTTCCCAGGGTCGCCCCCACAACCACTGCTGATGTGGCACCTCCAGGCACCGTGTCCAAGTTGGCGCTAGAAAGGACCTGGAAGTCCCTCCCTGAGAAAGGTGACATCATTCTGTGATGGTCATTTTGCCCAGAATGTTAAACCATGGATCAAAATGTTTCAATCTTAGTTGCCTAAGGATTTGAAAAAGTAGGAAAGCTACACAAAGCTCTAACCACCAAGCTCACACCCTTTCTGTCCCCACGACACCCATTCACGCCTTCTCCTATGCCACATGGACCGGCTTTCTTAGCATCACCAGTGGGTTGGGGAGAAGATTTCCTGGGAAGTCTTGGTTCCCTGAAACCGGAAGTATGAGCCTTTCATCCTTTCACTGGGTCCTCCTCTTTCCGGCTATGACCCCAGATGTGACAATGAAAGAGCAGAGGTCACCTTGGAACCCTAGAGGAAAGGCCATGAGAATCTCCAAAGACGTCGAACCCCCTGAGCCAACGCCAGCAGATCCATCTCTCCAGGCCTCTTACACGAAGGGAAAACTCACATGCTTCGCCACTGCTGTGGGGCTTTGCCTTCCATGAAGCCACACGCTCTCCTAGGGGCCCGTCTGCTGTCTCTGCTATCAACTACCATCCAGTCGTCTTCGCCATCTCACACAGACACGAGGAGCGTCTCCCTACCCACGAAGCGGGCTTCCTGAAGGCCAAGCCCATGCTCTACATTCTTATTTCTACAGGAGTGTAGATGTTGCTCACTATCGAGGTTTTCAGGGATGATCTATTCAATTTCTTACTAATGTCCATGTCTGTGAGCAGGGAGCCATCACCATTAAAAAGCAGAAACACAGCGTCTCTCTCCTAATGGAATGGCATTTATTAAAGAGTGAAATGCAGCTGGGCGCGGTGGCGCATGCCTGTCATTCCAGCGGCTGGGGAGGCTGAGGCAGGAGGATCTCGAGTTCAAAGTCAGTCTCAGCAAAAGCAAGGCGCTAAGCAACTCAGTGAGACCCTGTCTCTAAATAAAATACAAAAATGGGCTGGGGGTGTGGCTCAGTGGCCAAGTGCCCCTGAGTTTAATCCGTGGCCCCCCTCCCCCCCCCCCAAAAAAAAAAAAAAAGATAAAAGAGTAAAATACAGAAACACAGGGACTGTTCTTTAAATGCAGATTCCTGGGCCCTCTCTCCATTCCAACTAGAATTAGAACCTCCAACCTCCAGGGTTACCTGCTGTGGATCTGCAGTTTAATAAGAATCTTTGCATGACTTTGATGTATGACATATGACATAGGATGGAGTAGAAATCTCTGTGGATCCATAAGTGAGTTTGGGTAGGACTTGATCCCCAGTCATCAGCCACCCCCCACCCCCACACACACCAGCCCTGGAGATCTAAGAAGAACTTAGATAAGAACTAAGAACTGGCATAATTGCTCCAGAACAGTCCCTGGGCTCTGTGGACAGAGTGGTTGGCATGCTCGGTGACATCCTGGGACCAGGAAACTACACACAGATGCATTCCCTGTACCTGCACGTCCCCCCCACCACCAGACCAAGGCCTCCATCCCCCAGCTGACAAGGAGAACAGCCCTGTAGACAGGAAGCAATGGAAGTCAGTGTCCACCAAAACAACCACCACCGTCCAGGGAGTTAGCAGGGGATGGAACATGCTGCAGAGAAGGAAGATCTGCAGAAACTTGGCCAGTAAGGTAAAAACTAACTTTGGGGACTCCTGATTTCAGAGGAACAGAGGAGACCTCAGGTGGCCTTTGGGGGCTATTGATTATTAACTGCATGCAATTCTGAACAGAATCTGCGTCGGGCACTCTTCAGACTGAGCCTGGGCCAAAGCAGCCCAGCCTGCTCTCAGGCTCTGAGACAGGCAATATCCAAGCCTCCCTACCCACTCCCCACTCCCCCAATATCCCCTGACATTTATCTTATTTCGTTTCTGAGGATCATGTTCCCAGATGACGGGGACGCGTAGACTTGTACCCTGGGACAGCAAATGTCATATTAAAACACACACACACACACACACACACTCCTCTCTCCAAAGGATGACCTCCTGCCTGTTGACATCCAGCCACATTTACAACATGGAAGCAAAACAAAACCCTCAAACTGAATTAGAAAGGAACCCTCACCCAGGCTACAAGAGGAGAGTCGCAAGATTCAGTAAGGACCCAAGAGTTCAGGCCTTGGTGACAACAGCCAAGACAGGGAAAGCCTCCCCGGGCAGCCCACGCCCACCGCATCAAAGGGGAAACCCCCGCAGCGACCATCCTCAGCAAATGTCAGGAGTTCCCAAATTTAATCAAGCCACATGGACAACGGGTCATTCTGAGGGAAGGGAGTGAGCTAGATCCTTAGAGACCAGGCTTTTTTTTTTTTGAAGGCTCCTGAAACCTTCCTCGGACTAAATGGCCTTCAGAGGGGGAGGGGGATTTCTTTTCTGCCATCTTCTTTATAACTTTGCATCCATCTCCTCCCCCATCCCATCCCTCAAAAAACTGCTTCAAACTCCCCCTCAAGTTCAGTTGGAAAGAATGTTACAACAGGCAAAGATAACTCCGCCTCCCGGACCCCTTTGCACGCAGTCCCACCGAGACCGTAGAGTATTTTCCCAGGCCACCTGTGCGTTCTGGTCCAGGATTATCTTCTTTTTTTACCTATTTAAGGCCTGCAACTACTCACTGCATCACAACATTGTACTGGAAATGGAGAGCTCGGTGGGGATTTATTTTTTCCTGCATCTTGCTTCCTAACAGGTATTATCACTGAGAGGAAAAAAAGAAATAAAAATCCACGGAGCCAAAAGAGGCGAGAAAGGAGGCTGGGAGAAGAGATCTAGAGGTACAGGCAGCCCCATCCTGCTAAGCCCAAACCACCTTTTGACCACCTGCAGAATGCGCAAGGTCACGTGGGTTCTCTGCAGCTCCTTAACATATTACCCAGCGCACAAGCCCCCGTGGCATATAAACAAATCCAGAAGCGGAAAAAAAAAAAAGACAGGACTCCCTCCTCCAAGAGGAAGCGAATGATCATGGTAACAGCCGCAACCGTAATAATAAATAACGACTAACAATTACTACTGCTACTACCACCACCCAGCCAAGCACAGATAACAGCCGCACAGTTCAGGGACCTCCAGCGCAGGCTTTGCAAGAAGATCAATCACAGAACACCAATCCTGCCCACCTGGCTTCCCCATCCCTCCCAACCCCCAACAAACAGAGTCGGAGGGGAAAGGAAGGATAGCTCCCCCCGCCCCCATAGGCGACACCTACCTCCAGGGTCCGGATTTCTTTTTGTGTGAGGTCGTTGGAGGTAGCACATTTGGTCCTAAGCCCTTCCAGGTTGGAGATGCTCAAGTCTATCATGTTTTGTACCAACTCGCACTGCTGTAAGGCTTTTTGCAAACTCAGAGGTTGCTGCTCCTCGCCTTTCGTCATGTTTTCCTCATCCATCGCTTGCTCTGCAAAACCCCTTCCCCTCCTCCTCCTCCTCCCAGAGAGAAAAAAGGGGGGAGGGAGTAGAGGTAGAGGCGGTCTACCCCCTACGCCTCTCCAACCACAGCGACTTCTCGACAATGTCTCATGAAGAAGAAACCCAACATCTCACACAGGGCTGAGGGGGTGGGGGTAGGAGGAGGGGACAAGAGACAAAATTTATTATTTTATTGGGGGGGGGGGGGATCAGGCAATCTCCATGAGAATGTCTCCTCTCTCTTTGAGTCTCTAGTCCCTGAAAAGGAGAGATGCCTTTTCTCAGAAGCAACCAGGTGATGTGATGCTGTCTGGACACTTAGGGAGGAGGAGGGGGAAAAAAGGAGGAGACGGAGGAAGAGGAGGAGGCGAGGAGGAGGAGAAGGAGGAAAATAGCGCTCACTCTTTACACACCGGCTCCGTGAAGGGCAAGATTATATATGTTTGGCTGGCTGGCTTTTATGTCAAAAAAGAGCGCGTCTGCCCCCCTCCCAGTCGCGGTGACACGGCATGGTCCTCCGCTGGGAGCGCTTAGCGCGTTCTCAAGATGCCGTCTGCACTGCTCCCGCGGCTGCGGCGGCTACTGCGGCTGGCTGCTGTCTCCTCCCCGCGCTGCTGCTGCTGCTGCTGCTGCTGCCGCCGCCGGGCTCCGGGGGTGACGGCTGCTGCAATCGCTCCTGCCTCGCTCCACACCGACATCTTGCCTGTCAATCAAAGGGCGGGGGGAGCGAGCGAGCGCCGGCGAGGGATGGAGCGAGCGAGGGACCTGCGGGGAGCGGGTTGGTGGAGAGGCGCCGTGCGCGCAGCCGCCCCAGCCCGGGCCCGGCGCGCCGGGGACCCGCGGGGGGCGGCGGCGGCGGAGCGCGCAGGCTCGCGCACCTGGCCGGGGACGGGCGGCGGGTGGCGCTGGCAGGGGCGCGGGGCGGGGCGCGCCGGGGCCGCGGAGCGCGCGTGGCAGCGTGGAATTACTACGGGGCGGGCGGGCGAGCGGCGGGCGAGCCGCTCGGAGGGCGGTGGAGGTGGCGGGGAGGCTGCGGGAGCGTGGAGGCTGGGCGAGGGGCGGGGAGAGGGACTGGGTGGCGGGGTGGGGGTGGGGGCCACTACGACCGCGTCGCTCTCGCGAGACGAGGCTGGAGTCCTGCTCAGCAGGTGCGCTCGGGCCGGGAGCAGGTGTGCGCCCAACTTTAAACCCCCCGGTGCGTGTTGGAGAGGCGTCGCCGTGAACCTGGGCACGTCCTCTCTGCCCGGCTGGCAGTCTGTGTGTGCACGCCCGCCTTCCTGTCGTTTCTTGTTTGCGGGGGTGAAAAGCAAAACAAACCTGATGAGCTTCCCGGAGCCTCAGGACGCAGCCTCCCTGACCCTACCCTGGCCTGCCCTGGTGGCTGTAGTTGGCCAGGGAAATGGGCTTTGCCTCAGTTCTGATTGTTACTTTGTCCTCTCAGGGCTTCCTTGGTCCCATCGCAGCCTGTTTAACCGACCTTCTATCTGCCAACGGTGGAACCAGAATTAAGACTGGTTATTACATTTTCAGATGGTTGGGAAGACTCAAAAGAATGTTTTGTGACAGGAGAAAGTTATATGAAATTCATTTTTCGACGTGCATCGAGTGTAACTGAAATCCCACCACCCGTGTGTATCGTCTCTAGTTATTTTGCTGAGTGGTTGCAACCGAGTGCGTGGCTCACCACATCTGAAATACTTCCTGTCTGGTTACAGAGAAGGTTGCCAGCCCCTGATTAAATCTGTGTTACATGTCACCTCCGTCCAGACTACACTTCGACCTAATCTTTCCCCGGCTAACTACTTGTCATTCACTGTCAAATCAGATATCATCTGAGAGGCCTCACCTCTCTGACCACCTTATCTGCTAGTATCCCCAACACTCATTGCCCAAAGGATGTATTTGCAATTATTAGTAGCCAGTGCACCTGTTGTCCCAGCTACTTAGGAGGCTGAGGCAGAAGGATTACTTGAACCCAGGAGTTCAAGGTCAGTCTGGGCAATACTCTGCCTCTTTAAAAGCGGTGTGTGTGTGTGTTAAAAAAAAAAAAAAAAAAAAAAAAGTCATCTTTTTATTCCTGTGAACAGAGCCCCATGCCAAGAAACTAGACTTATGTGGCAGTGTGAGACTCAGAATAAATTATCTGAATATCCTACAGGAACCCACTTGAGAAGATCAGCCCACAGGTGACGGCCAGGTTGGGTGGCAAAAATTTAAGACTGCAAGCCATAAGATTTTATAGCTCATACAGAGCTAAGTTAACATTTTCAAAATCTCTCTGCTGCACTTGTGATGTGGTTCAGTGGTAGAGTGTTTTCCTAGCATGCAGAAA
Organism: Sciurus vulgaris; assembly: GCF_902686455.1. NCBI lineage: Eukaryota > Metazoa > Chordata > Mammalia > Rodentia > Sciuridae > Sciurus > Sciurus vulgaris. Next base: position 139,992,834 of record NC_136468.1, on the reverse strand, counting down.
GCCCTGGGTTCAATCCTCAGCAATAATAATAATAATTAACAATAACAACTGTCAATAGGAGGTCAAGTGTGTTCTCTAGACTCCCAGTCTTTAGGACCATGAGTTTTATGGATTCCAGTTCTCTGGTACAATGACCTCTCTTTTCATCTATTTTTTTTCATCTTTTTTCTTTGTTTTTCTTAGACATATTAATCATTGTTATTAAAAACCTTTGTCTACCTCCAATACCTTGTTCACCTGTGAGTCTCTTTGTATTGACAGTTTTTCTCTTTGTTCTCAGTGATTTAGTCCTGTCTCTCAGCAGGTCCTGTAACTTATTGAATGCCAGATATTGTGTATGAAAACAAACAAACAAACACACAAACCCTGAGTCTCTAAATGATGCTATCTGGCTCTGCAGAGGGCTCGCCCTATCTCTGCTAGCCAGGTGGCCTGGGGCCTGCTCATCCTAATTCAGCTGGGTGGAGCTGGGCCAAGGCTTACTCAGTTTTGATAACACACCATCTGACTTGGACTCCCACCTCTGAGGACCTTCAGCGTTCACCAGGGCCTCTCTCCCCAGGCCTGAGCACTGTCCCTTGTCTCCAAAGCATGGCAAGACTTTGGAGAACTCTGCTTTGCTTTCCAGGGTCTTTCTGCTTGGCTTCTTAGTCCCTTGCCCTGCACTGTATCAGAAATCACCAGATATCCTGAGGGGGAACCTGACATCTCTGAGGTTCTCATCCCTTCTACAGCTCTCTGAATGAATTTGGCTCTGGATGGTGATGATGATTTGACCAGGCTTTCTAGTTGCGCTCAGAGGAAGTAGAAGTTTAAACAGTGAGAACAGCCACAGGTCAGAGGTCCTCCGTGGGCATAGGACCCATAGGAGTCCCACTTCTGGTAAGAGAAAAACCAAAGCACTTTTCTAGAAACTTCCTTGCAACCAGATTTCACATGATCTGGACTCTACCATTAGACACATTTCAACGGGAAGTGGAAAATGAAGGGGAAGAATCTCTGATGGCAAGTGTGGCAGCCAATGAATACCCCCCACCCCAGGCCCCATCTGCAGCCAGGTGCCCCGCCCCTGTGTAAGTGCCCCCCAGCCCCCCATGTCCATACTGAAAGGCTTGTGTGGAGATCCTATAGGCTTACTAACTGTTAGCACAAAAAAGACCAGGATGGACACAAACCTCACGAATCATCTCAGCTGTTTATTCAGGATCGAGGTTTCACACAGGAACCAGGGATGCAGGGATGAAATGGCACGATGGAGCCACTTTCCTGGTGCAAAACGAGCCCCTGAACAAGGAAAGGGGCGGGGTTTATTTAGGTTATTTTTGAGGGGTGCTCTAGTGAGCTTATCCCTTTGGGCACTCGGGAAACAGGTTTGTGAGATTTTGAAAATTTGTTTTTACAGGGCGGTATTTTTACTTGGAGAGGAATGGGGGATCTGGGGTCGGCGTTCAGTGTTGATCTCTCTCCCTTCAGGGCCGCATCGGACCGTCACTGGGAAAGGATTTATTTGGGGGTTTGGGGAAGGCGCCATGCTTGGGCTTCCTTTCTAGCGATCGTTCTGTCGCTGGGAGGGAATGTGCTGGAAAGCCATCATGTATGCTTTCTTTTTCACTCCCTTTTCTCAGGCCTCACTGTGTTGGGTTTTTTTTTCCATTTTCCATATCTAATACCAACCACCTGTTAGTCTGCTCCGTCCATCACAGCAAAATACTAGGCGGCTTAGACAACAAAAATTTATTTTCTCACGGTTCTGGAGGCTGGAAGTCCAGGATCAGGGTGCTGGTGATGAGGGTCCCCTTCTCGCTGTGTCCTCGCATGCCTGCCCCCCCCACCCCCACCGTCCCCTTCTCTTCTTATAAGTCCTGCTGGTTTGGAGTCCCACCCTTATGACTGCATCTAACCTTAATTACCCTCCAAAACCCTTTCTCTAGATACGTCAGGTGGAGGCTTAGGGCTTCAACATGTGACTTGGGGGTGGGGTGGACCACAATTCACCGCCCCATTAAAGAACTTCTGCTTAAACTGCCTGGAATAGATTGTGTCATTTGGCAGCAAAGAACTGATACTTTCTTATAATTCCCAAATCAGGAAACACTATCAAACCATGTAGAAAATGGCCGGTTGTGGTGGCGCACACCTGTCACCCCAGCGGCTTGGGAGGCTGAGGAAGGAGGCTGGCGAGTTCAAAGCCAGCCTCAGCAAAAGCAAGGCGCTAAGCAACTCAGTGAGACCCTGTCTGTAAATAAAATACAAAATAGGGCTGGGGAGGTGGCTCAGTGGCCAAGTGCCCCGAGTTCAATCCCTGGTATCCCCCTCCTCCCCCCCCCCAAAAAAAAAGGAGAATTGGCCTTTCTGAGAGGGGGGAAAAAAAAGACCTGGGAAGGTCTGGCTAGCTTGGGCAGCTATCCGCTGGAAGAGACGCAGCTGTCCCTCTCAGCTGGGCCGTGGGCTCTCCAGTGCACGGCAGTCCCTCTGACCCTTCCGTTCCTTACAGGCCTGCCTGGCCCATGCAGGCATCTGAGTTGGCTGTCCTTGGCAGAGTCTCTCACGCTGATGAGACCCTCACCAGTTTCAGGTTTGGAGCTCTGAAGGTAACTGGGAATTTTGTTGTTTGTGGATGTTGCTGGATTCCACCTCAGAAGCTGCATCCCTCCTCTGTATAACACATGCCTGGGGGCGCAGTTCATCAATAGTAAGTTATTCTCATTTATAACAATAGCTCCTGGGCTACTGGATGAGCTGAACTGGCGGGGAGGAGGCCCGGGGTCAGGGTGGGGAGTTGAGTACTGGCTTAATTTTTCTGCTGACCCAGCTGGTCCAGACTCAGATCCACCATCAGAACTCCTGCCCCTGCCCCTGTCCCTGGGCTACCTCTCCATAGATCTGATAGCTTTTTGGCCAGTTTAAACTATTCGGTACTGTCTTGTTTTCAAGCATTACACTTTGGTCGCGATACAATCCAAACTTCCTTCTCATAGGGTGGGGTGGTCGACCACGCCCGTAATACCAGCCCGCAGGAGGCGGAAGCAGGAGGATCATAAGTTCAAGGCCAGCCTGGGCAACTTACCCAGACCCTGTTTCAAAATAAAAAAAAATTTAAAAAGGCTGAGGCTGGAGCGCTCTGTGGCAGAGCATTCCTGGGTTCAATCCCCAGTGCAAAAGAAAAAGAGGCGCTTCCTTCTCCTATCCAGTTTAATGGGATAAAACTGGATCAGGACGGCTGACCCAGGATGACTCAGGAATCTGCAGTGGGTTCGAGGATGGGGGTGTCCTTTCCACCCGACTGGCCAGCTCACCTGGCTCAAGTCTGGGACCTCCAGAGGGCTGAGCGGAAAAGGGCCCCTCAGCTGAAACCAGATGAGCACAGGGTGTCAGATTTCCGAGGTGTCCTGCCAAGCCTCCATCTGCTGGCTCATGGGGTGCACTGGAGACTCTGTTGAGCCCCACGGGGACCTTGTGGGGACTCAGTGCATACACTGATGACCTCCTGCTCATCCATCTCCAGTCGTACCCCAGGAAGCACCCCACATCCCCTTCCGACACCCCCTGGCTGGAAGGCAGCCTGGTGGTGGAATCCTTTCAAGATGGCTAAAGTCCAAGCATGTGCAAAGGTCCTGGCCAGTGGGAAACAGCACCTTTTCTCATGTAGGCTGGGGTTGATGGTCACAGATAGCCAAAGGACCAGTCTGGTCACCTCTTACCAGAGAAGGAAGTTTTGTCACCGGCTTCCCTCATCTTTGAAGTTCTGCCGATATTCTGGGACAACCAGAAAAGTTTCATTCCACACCCTGTTGTACGAGTGAGCTGGGCCCAAGATTTTCCAAGTGGCTTTGTGAACAGGGATGCAGACTGGGAAATGGCAGAGGGACTGTCTGCCTGGAGCTCCACCAACAAACAATGACCTCGCCTGGGAGGGCCCGTATTGTGTTCTCCTTCTGTTCTCTTCCTCTTTTCTTCATTCTTGTATTTCCTTATGATTTTTCAGGAGGAGGAAAAATAGTCTCAGAATGCGAATCCCCAGGACACACCACAGCTTCCCGGGCTTCAGGGGGATCCTTAGTCTGTTCAAACTCACTGAGCCTCAAAATGTAAATGATCTTGAAAAAATATAAATGACTTATTTTTTGATAAGAGCCGACCAAATGTTCTTATCTTCAAACTTGGAAGACGTTCCTGACATCGGAAAACTGATTCTTCGGGTGTTTTCCTCCTTTTTTGGCCTTTTGCCTCTTGGTCTCTTCATTTCCAAAGTGAGCAAAGCAACAAGATGATTCTCTTGATGGTGAGATAATTTGAGTTCACAGTAATGGACAATTTCATCCGGTGATTTATGCTGGCTTTACAAATTAAGCACTCAGTGATGCACTGGTGAATTTTCAGATATCACACTCAGGATCCAGAACTCTCAGGGTACTTAAAGACACACAGTCAGGGGATCTCAGTGAAGACTGCGGTAAGCAACTCCATCAACAAAGCTCTTTCACTTCCTTCGCCATCTTGTTCTCGAAGTTCCAGATGGGCATTAGCCTAAATGGTGTCTTTTATGAATCAATAATAAAAGCATCTGCTCTGCAAAGGTACCCAGTGGGCGGGGAAGGGGGTCTGCACTTGGGGAGCAGAGTGCAGTCTGGATTTCAGATTGCCCCTCTGTTTGGGCACTTAATGCAGGTAATGAGCTCTTGGACATCGGTCCCCTGACAAAAATCCCTATTTCTCACTTTGCTTTGCTTTTGTGGTGGTGGAATACGCACACCGTGAAATGTACCTATAGCGACATTTAGTCCACTCACGAAAAGGTCGTGCAGCTGCCCCATGAGTCAGTTCTAGTCATTTCCATCAGCCCAGGAGGAAAATCTCAGACGCACTAAGCAGTCATGCCTCAACCCTTACCCCCAGCCTCTGACAATCCCTAATCTACTCTGTCTCTGTGGATTTGCCTACTTGGAACCCATTGCTTGAGTAGGACCAAGCACCACATGGTCTTCCATGACTTGCTCCTTTCATAATGTGTCCAGGATTCACCCATGTTGTAGCATATTCCAGGTCTTCCATCTTTTTCATAGCTGAATAATATTCCGTCACGTGGATATACCACATTCTGTGTATCCATCCATTCATTGATGGGTATATGGGCTGGTTCCACCTTTGGGCTGTTATAAAGAGCACTGCTTGAACATTCATGAGCAAGTTTTTATTTGAACACCTGCTTTTTGTTCTTTTGGGTATATAATCAGGAGCAGAATCACAGGGTCAAACAATAACTCCATGCTTAATTTTTTGGGGGTATTGCCAAACTGACAGCGTCTGCTCCATTTTCATTCCCACCAGTGACACCAAAGGGTTCCAACTTCTGCACACCCTCCTCTCATGACTTTTCTTGCATTGATACTATTTCTTAATTTTATAAAAAAACCATAGTCAGAGCATCCTTATGATAAGAACGCATTGACTCAGAACTTCCTAGCGTGCTACAGTGTGCAAGGAAAGATTCCATACCCATGGGATATAAATATCAATAAGCTACTGTGTATCTGTTGGCATTCTTTAGTTGCACAGGGCAAAGACCCAACACAAACCAATTTAGGAAAATGATTCATATCATTGAGAAGTTAAAGAGAAGAATCGTACTTGGGCCTGGCAGATTTCTATCTTCTGCCTGTCTCAGCTCCCCTTTCTTCTCCATTGGCTTCATTTTGGGGTGGCTTTTCCCCAGGATGTAACACCAGTGACAAAGATCTCAACCACCCTATAAGAAACAGTTCCTTTCCCATTAGTTCTAGCAGAAGTTGCGAGATCAACCGTGCCAGGACCTGTTTCCCACGGCGTTCACTCTGTCTCATGTTCCCACCAGCGACACCTGAGAAGTTCAGCTCCCTGCATGCTCCAGAGCCCGTCCCATCAGCCGAGGGGATGGAATGCAAAGATGGGCCAGGCCTGGCGGGGCCACCCTGAAACCTGGAGAGCAGCATCAACGCTACCCAAACCATGTGTCATGAGATGGGGGGCAGGGCTGATCGCAAAGGAAAAAGGAAGTTATCCAAAGAAGTGAGGATGCTGTTGGGCAGACAAACACACCAGCTATGATCCAGCATCCTTGAGAGCCGTGGTCTAGCGGGGAGACCCAGGCAAACAAATTCTGTCCTTACAATGCACTCCAAGAACAAAGGAGGGGCCCTTAAACTCCATATAAAGAGAAGGAGAGGGATCCCAGGGAGACTCCGATGAGAAGATTCTGTAGCTAAGATGGGAAAGGAATGCAATCCTCTTAGAGAAGCTGGTGTGTGCTAACCAGAGAGCCCTGAGGTCATCCGCAATCACAGACCCCGGCAAGAAACATACACTTGCCACTTCTATTTTTAACGTCACACTTGAAATACTAAAGCTTTACTGGTGAGCGTTATGTGGCAGACTCAGACTTTAAGCCTGAATTTGCATCTTCCAGTACTTCCACTGGAGAGTGACCAAGGTCCTGGCTTACCTGGGACTGAGGAGATTCCTGGGATGTGAGAAAAATTAATGCTTCAACTAAGACAGAAAAGACAAACTAGGACAAGTTGGTCTCCCAGTAGTTAAGTTCCCAACTCATGAGCATCTGAAGAATTGAATAGGAGCTATGTTGGGTTCCATCTCTGCATTCCAAAAAAACTTTTACATAAATGTAGTATCATTTGTAATACCCAAAAGGTAGAAATAACCAAATGTCCATTAATAGAAAAATGGATAAGCAAAATGTGGTATATCCATTCGATGGAATATTACTCTGCCTTAAAAAGGAAGTTCTGATACATGCTACAGTATGGATGAACCTTGAAAGCATTATGCTAAGAAGCACAGAAGGCCACATAGTGTATAATTTCCTGTATGGAATATTCAGAATAGGTAAATCCATAAAGAGAGGAAACAGATTAGTGGTTGCCAGGGACTAAGGGAGAGAGGAATAGGAGTGACTGCTTAATGGGCATGGGGTAATGAAAAATTCCTGGAACTAAATAGTGGAGATGGTTACACAATATCCTGAATGTACCTAATGCCACCAAACTGCACTTTAACATGGTTAAAATGATCAAGTTTATGTTGAGTGTACTTTACCATAATACAAAAATTTTTTAAAAAGTTTTAAAAGAATGATCCCAGCTTCCCAGTGGTTTATAAACGAGATGAGCAAACAGGTAACCCACAGGGCAAAATCTGGCCTGCAGATGAGTTTTATCTGGATGCACAGAGATTTAAAAGAATTTGAATTTGTTATTAACATTTATAAGATGGAAAGTTCCACATAAAATTTCCAATCACCAATTTATTCTGAAAATTAAAAAAACAGACTCTAGGTGAGCTCCACGTACCCCTGGCAACATCAGAAGGCAGAGCAGATGGCTTCTCCCTTGGGGGCAGAGAGTTCCCAGCTCTCGGCCGGCCCTCCCCACACTAGGGTCCCTTCTCTCCTTGGTTACAGTTGCCTGGTGTATAAACATAGGAGTTTGAATCCTTGTGACACAAAATTCAGAGTGACTTCCGTTTTCATTCCTTTGTAACTGAGCTGTCAGGAACTTACCATTCTCCCCACAAAGTTACATGACCTGAGAGGGTAAAGAAGTTTCCCCTTAAACTAGTGGCTTGATGTGCATTGGTTACCATGGCAATCACCTGGAACATTTTTTTTAAATATCAATGCCTGGGTCTTATCCCCCTGGACATTCAAATTTATTTGGTCTAGGGCGTAACCTGGACCTGGACCAAATAACAAAGGGGGGCGGGCAGGAGGGGGCGGAGATTCTAAGGTGCAAACAAAGGTGAGACCTATCGTGTTACAGCTTTCTTCTAGAGAATTCCTGCTGGCCTCAGATGCCACAAAGGAGCAAGTTAGGAATCGCTTTAGTCCCTCCTGATGATCAGCTGCTGCTCTTGCCGTGGACCTGGACAGACACTTCACCTGCTTACCAGGCGTCCTGACAGCCACAAGAAACACATGAATAAGGAATCCGCTTTCGGATTTTTGTTTTGTTTCAGAGGCAAGTTTGTTGTTTCATTGTCAAAAACGACATGGAAAGCATCTCGTGAAATCTAAAAGCTACCTCCTGTTTGCCTGGTGGCTAGGAAGGGCGGGAGTCTTCCCTGCGCTCGAGTCCCAGGAACCAGACTGACAAGGAGCATGCGTTTCCCCGGGGTTGGGGTTCGAGTGCTTTGTGGGTGGCTTGTGTGCGGTGGTGACCCAGCTGCTCGCGACCTGGACACACACCTTCCGCTGTGCAGAAAGCAAAATCTGAGCAGTAGACCAAGGCCTCTCTGACCCCATACAGCACCTGGCTGCCTCCAGCCCTGTCCTGGACAGAGGGACACCCTTTCTGCCTCGCAGCTGCCACGCAGGGAAAGCCCACCAGCTCCTCTTCTTCACACCCTGCCCGCCAGGACCGTCCGCTTCTCCCCGGGCGGAGGCACAGTGCTGATCCCCAGCACCCTCCGCAGCCTGGAAAAAAAGACAAGAAAGAGACGCGCGCGGCGAAGGAATGGAGGAAAGAGCGGGTGCTGTCCTCACCCAGGCTCAGTCATCCCAAGGAGGATGGCCTTCCGGAGGGCGGCGAGCCTGGTGTTTGAAGGCTGTGCTCCCCAGGGTCCCAAACTGCCCTGGGGGGGTCTTCTCGAGACGAGAAAGGCGGAGTGAGACTGATCACAGGTCCCCCCTCTTGTGCTTTTCTGCACAGAACCAGATCAATCAGTAGCAGCAGGGTCGTATTCTCGGTAAATGGAGAGCACTTTGTATTTCTTGTCACCCAACGTATCAGTGTTGGCTTGTCTTTTTTACACTTGATCTTAGCCCAAAGGATGAGAAGCAGTGGCCTTCTCTTTTTTAAAGAAAACCGATGCAATAGCCACTGAGCTAGAAGGTTCCATCTCTTCACTCTGGGCATGTTTACCGCATCCTGGATGCGTTGATTCACTCGATTCAAATATGGATAAATTTCCAATTATAAACAGTCTGAGTTCAATCAGATCATGAACAGGATAGGAAGACAAGATGTGGAATTAGAGGGGCTGATGAAACTTCATCATCACCAAAGGAGTTGGGGTCCAGAAGTGGTAATCGATTATTACAGGAAGATCATTGGCTCTGAGCCCCAAGGCCTAGGGTCAGACCCCAGCTGTGCCTGGCTCTGTGACTTTTGGGGACTGATCTCCTGCCTCACAGGACTGAACTGAGGATTCAACAGTGTCAAGCACTCAGAATGTTGCCTGAAAATGTGATGGAACTACTCCCCCACCCCTCCCACCCCCAGAAGACCCACCATGGAAGCACACAGGCAAAAACACTTCTGTGGCTTGACAGATCTGCAGAACTGTAGCATTTTTACCAATCTGCAAAAATTAAAATTAAAAATATATGATAATGGGTTACAAATGGGATGATCTGGTTCAGAATTTCTGCAAGTGTCCTCCGAGCGGCATGGGAAACACCTGGACTGCTTATCAAAATTGCAAAACTCCTATGGAGTCCAGTGCTGTGGTCTGAATGATCAAGTTTCCCAAAACCCATATGTTGGAATCCTGACCCCACAAGGCGATGGCTTCACAGGTGGGGCCTTTGGGATGTGATTAGATAAGGCGGGTAGAGCCCTTGTCATGGGACTTGTGCCCTTACAAAAGTCACCGGGAAAGACCTTCCACCTTGTGAGGTTCCAGTGGGGAGACGCCCATCTATGAGGACGCAGGGCCTCACCAGACACGGAATCGGCCTTGATCTTGAACTTCCCAGGAATAAATTTCTATTGCTTTCATCCACCCAGTCTTTGGTATTTTGCATACCAGCGCAGATAGATTGAGGCACCTACTCTCTGCAGTCAAAGTCCCAGGAATCTGGAACTAGCAATCCATGTGATTGTGACGTCTCCTAAAGTTAGAAAAGCCCAAACAGAAGTGACAAATAATGATCCTTATAGAACCCCACACTTTCTTATAAGTCTAAGAGTGTCCCCAAAGCCTCGTTTGAGTATCACCTTCATTTATATTTTTTGTCCAATTGTTTTACCATCTTTGACTGCATAGGCTTATGATTTTCTATAAAGTGACTCAATATATTTTTAAAATTAATTTCTTTTCCAAAAGGAAATTAATGTCAATAGCATTCCTGAAAATTATCTTGCCACAATTATATGAGAACTATCAATACAATTAGGTCAGTTTTTTAAAAAATAATGCTACTGGCTGGGTATAGAGCTCAACGTCAGAACATGCACAAAGGCCCTGGGTTCAATCCCCAGCATCACAAAATGCAAAATACAATGAAATGAAATAATGCAATTACATTGTAACTAGATGCGGTTGCCTGCCAAAGCTCTAAATCTTCAGGAGCATCTCTGTTCTAAAATAAAATAAAATCAGCACACGAGCGAAGTGTCATAGACTCAAGTACCATGCAGAGACTCGCTTATGGAGGAGACGATTCGAAGGAAACTCTAGGGGAATAGTGATTCAGTGCTGTACAATGCCAGGTCAAAGCACCTTCTAACATCCTTTCCCGGAGAGTCAGAGCTCACACTTGGTGAAGAACTGCAATAAAGTCTTTAAAAGTTTACTGGTGCCAGATTTGCAAAAAAAAAAAAAAAGACGAGAACAAAAATAAGTCAGGCTATCCAAAGCACAGCTCATGGTGGTTCAGAGTCCAGCCTCCAGTCTGCAAAATTCTCAAGGGCTTCCCTCAGAGGTCATTATCAAGGGTGAGGGTACCTGGCAAATTTGACTTGGGATCCAACCACCAACCCTCGGACTCTGCTTGGTGATCCTGGGCACATCTCCAGAAACCTTAGTTTCCCCACAACTGTAAAATGAGATGATACGGGCTGGGGTTGTGGCTCAGTTGTAAAGCACTTGCCTAGCGTGTGTGAGGCACTGGGTTCAATTCTCAGCACCACACATAAATAAATAAATAAAGATTAAAAAAAATTTAAAAACGAGATGATATTTGTTCAAGCCAAAATGAAATGATGTGTGGACAACCCAAACACAGAGAATGACAAAACTAATTTCCAATAAATATTAATGCCCCATAAACTGTAGTTTTCAAAAATTACTGAAACTTCTTATTTGAACCAATTTTGATAAAACTTTCAGTAAAACACTGTCCTGCTTCTTAAATGCGGTGTAACTTCTGGACATTAATCTGTTTTCTGTTGCTGTAACAAAATACTGGATGCTGGGTACTTTATAAAGAAAAGAGGTTTTATGTATCAGGCATGGTGGCACACAGCGGTAATCTCAGTGACTTGGGGAGGCTGAGGCAGGAAGATTGCAAGATTAAAGTCAGCCTCAGCAACTTAGCAAGACCCTGAGCAACCAAGTGAGACACTGTCTCTAAATAAAACAAAAAAGAGCTTGAGATGTTGCTCAGTGGTGAAGCACCCCTGGGTTCCATCCCTGGTACAAAAAAAAAAAAAAAAAAAAAAAAAGGAGGTTTATTTATCTCACTGTTCTGGAGGCTGAAGGTCTAAGGGCAAGCATGGAGGGCACCAGGGTAGGAGCACATGCAGAAGAGATCACATGGCGAGACAGAAAGCCAGAGATTGGAGGGATCAATCTTGCATGCTCCGTAACTGTCCACTCTTGTGAAACTTACTCAGTCCTTGATACCAGCATTGAGCCCTTCCAAGGATGGTGGCCCCAAGGTTCTAATTACCTCACAGTGAACCCCATCTTGTAAAGGTTCTGCCACCCCCATACTTTCCACCTTGGGGACCAAGTCTTCCGCACATGCACCCTTGGAGGACAAGCCATATCCAAGCCATAGCGCACTGGATGACTTGGGACTGTCATTCTGAACGCTTCTCCAGTCTCTCTGTGCATTAGATGCGTTTCAAACAACTTTCCACATTCATCCTTCTGTTTGGCCATCATGAATAGGCAGCTAAAGGTCACCAATAGAGAACCGACGAAATAAAGTACAGAAAAATTGTATGGGTAGCCGCTAAAAATGCAAAATATAATTCCATAGGAATAATAATCAGAAAAATATCAATTAAAGCAATGATAGGGGTTTTGGGTCCATGATTATGGCAAATATTTAAAAATGCAATGTTATCTATGATGGATGAGGATATGGCAAATAAGCACTCTCAGGCACTAATGGTGGGATTGTAAGTTGGTGCAAACTTTTTGGAAGCCAATTTTCTAGATGCATCAAAATTTAAGATACACTCACTCTTTGACCCACCAATTTCAGTTCTAAAAACCTATGCAACAGAATCACTTCCACACAGAGACACAAAGATCCATAAGCCAGATCCTTGCCCTCATTTCTATTTTATTTTTAAGAAAGGGACAAAAGAGGACTGAAATGTTCTAATGAGCAAATTAGAAATAAACTACTGATATTCTCTATTTTCAATGAAATGTAAAAGTTTTTAAAATGTTTTAAACTGGCAGTTAAACAGCCATCTACCATCTTGAAAGCACTCTTCCCCTTTAGAAGGGCTTCTGCTTGGGGTTGGTTTTTTATTTAGGAAGCAATATTTGGGCAAGGAGGAGGGAGGAAACAGAATTGGACAGAGGGATAAGTACAACTATGATACAAGTTCAGCAAAGCCTCAGCCAACCAGTTAGGAGATCCGCAATGCGGACTCGTATACTCCTGTCCCATCCCACCCCGGGTAACATCAGTCACTGAGTGTGAGCCATTCCAGGAAGGACCTGACTTCGGATGAGGCAGCTCTCTCTGCAGCTGAGAACAACCTCGAATGAGCTGAGTTGGGCCTGTCTCCTGTTTATGCTCTTTGCAGATGGACAGCATGTCCTTCCCTGAATAGAATCTGGGTGGCACATCTCCATATCCTAATACGGTATGAGTTTCCTATTGCTGCTGTAACAAGTTAGCATGAATGGAGAGGCTTAAAACACAAATTATCTTATGATTCTTGTCAGGAGGTTAGAAGTTGAAAGTCATCTCATTGAGCTGAAGTCAAGCTATTGGAAGGGCTGATTCCTTCTGGAGATTCCAAAGGAGAATCCATTTCTTTGCCTTTCCTATGTCCTAGGGATGCTTGATTGGGTAGGACCATTTCTTGACCTCTGACCCCCCCCAGATAGCAATCACATCACTCTGACCTCAGCTTCCATTATCACACCTCTGCATCTGGCTCTCCTGCCCCTCCTTCCTTCCCTTAGAAGGACGCTTACAATTACACTGATCTGATCCCGCCTCTCTGTGGTCTAGGATAATATCTACATCTCAGAGTCCTTATCACACCTGCAAAGTTCTTTACACCATGTAAGGCAACTTTCACGGAGATCAAGGCGGAGGATAGGGGCTTGGGATGTAGCTCGGTGATAGAGTGCTTGCCTAAGATGCACAAGGTCCTGGGGTTGATTCCCAGCACGACAAAAAGAAAATAGAAAAAGAAAAAGGACATCTTTGGGGATCTATTATTCTGCCAACCAGTTACCCAAGAGATATTCTAGAGTGTCAGATAAGAGGTAGCACCAACCAGATTCTGTGAATTTAAGCCTGTTATAGTTTAAATATTAGGTGTCCCCCCAAAACCTCATTGTGAGACGATGCAAGAAGGTTTAGAGGTGAAATGATTGGGTTATGAGAGTCTTAACCTAATCAGTGCACTAATCCCCTGATAAGGATTAACTTGGTGGTGGCTGGAAGGGTGTGGTTGGAGGAGGTGGGTCATGGGGGGTGTGCCTTTGGATATATATTTTGTCCCTGGAGAGTGGAGCTGTCTCTCTCTGCTTCCTAGTGTCCTGTTGTGAGCCGCTTTCCTCTGCCACACCCTTCTGACATGACACTCTGCCTCATCTTGGGCCCAGAGCAATGAAGCCTGCCGTCTCTAGGCTGAAACCGTGAGCCCGAAATAAACTTTTCCTCCTCTAAAATTGTTCTTGTCAGGGCTTTGGGTCACAGCTGACTAAATCAGATCCCAACCTTTCTTTACAGTAATAGTTCATGTGTAGTGAATCTTACTCTGTCCCAAGCATTATGCTAAGGGCTCAACCTAGCTCACTTATTTTTTTCTGAACAACTTCCTGAGGCAGGTACTGTTATTGCAATCTGTATATTGCAGAGGAGGAACTTGAGGTCCTGAAGTCCTTGGACCAAACAGCTAGTAAATGACAGAGAAGACTAATTCAGCCCCTGGTCTGCAGAACGCATAGCTGGTGCCCAAAGTCATGTCCCTCGGTTCTTCCTTTCCCTGCTGCTGCGGTGTGGTCTCCAGGCTGCTAGTACCTCCACCTCAGCTCACCCTACATGCTACTCGACAAGAGCTCCATAAATATTTGTTGAACTTAATTCCCCAGGAGCAGTCTCCTGCCGTCTTCCACTCAACCCTTCAGGTGTTCCCCCAATTCCTATTTCCCATCCTCCCATCCAAAAAAAGTTTCTTGGGCACAGTGGGGAAATTCAAAGATGAATAAAACGTGTAGCTCACTTTCCAAGGAGGAGGTCATAATTATGACCTTGAAACAATTTTAAATTTTTCCCTTTAGATGATCAATAATGAACTTGAAAATGGTGAATACCATCATCCTTGCTTCCCCAACTGGTAGGAATCTGGAGAACAAAAAGAAGGGAGTTAAAAGCTCTTTCAGTTTTGGTTGTTTGTGGCTGTTGTTGTTGTTTCATATGAATGTGACTTTTTTTATTTCCTATGCAAACACTTGTAGACAGGGGTGATTTTAGGTTTCGTTTCCAGTTTTTAAAAAACGTGGTCTCTGTATTACTCTTAGGCTTGCTTTTTCATTCAGTGGACCTGACCCCAAGCTCACTTTCTCTTAACTGACGCTCATCCAAATTGTTTCCAGGGTTTTCCTCCCCTCACCATCCCCCCCCCCCAAAAAAAAAGTGCAAAGTAGGAACTTGGTTTTGCAGCTGGAGTTTTGGTCACAACAACTTTAAGGAGTCACAGGTTCACCTCTTAATTAAACCAGCAGAATGGTCTTTCCAAAAGGTAAGCATGAGATTTTCTCCCATCCCAGATGGGAGATAATCATTATAAGCCAATCTATTTGAAAGGAATCTACCTCCGCCCACCCACCCCCATTAACTAGCCAGGCACAGTGGCCCACTCCTGTCATCCCAGAGACTCAGGAGGCTGAGGCAGGAGGATCAAAGGTTCAACCAGCCTCAGTAACTTGGCGAGGCCCTGAGCAACTTAGTGAGACCCTGTCTCAAAATAAAACATAAACAAGGTCAGGGATGTGGCTCAGTGATTAAGCACTCCTGGGTTCAATCCCTGGTACCAAAAAAATAAAAAATAAAAAAGAATCTAGTTAACTGAAGTTATTTGGGATCTGATTTCTTTTGGGGGGGGGGGGGATTGGGGATCTAACTCAGGGTGCTTTACCACTGAGTCACATCCCCAGCCCTTTTTATTTTTCATTTTGAGCCAGAGTCTCACTAAATTGCTGAGGCTAACCTTGAACTAGCAATCCTCCTGCCTCAGCCTCCCAAGTCTCTACAGGATCTGATCTTATTTATTGTTTCTGTTGTGTTTTATCCACAGCGAATTGTTTCTTTGTGTGCTTCATAAGATGGGCTCTAAATTTTTTGACTTATTTTGTGTGAATAAGTGTTTTGCAGTTTCAGAATGAGTACATCTTTATCTGTGGGAATCCTGTACCTCTAGGCTTAAACTCTCTCCAGAGTTTGGGTTTAGCTCATCTCTGGGCTTGCAGTTTCCCATAGTAGAAATTTGAATCCCAAACTTACATGAAGAGAGCCTTACTTCTTTTGGAGGGGGGTGCTTACCTTTTTATTTTAAAATATCTAATTGACAAATAAGAATTGTTTAAATTCAAGGTGTCCCACAGCGAGGACTTGACGTACACCTGCGTCGTGTAGTGACTATTACAGTCCAATTAACTAACACATGGATCACCAGCCAAGCTGTACGGTAGGTTCCCCAGAACTTGTTCATTTTATAGTTGAGAGTATGGCCCTACTGTGACATGTCTTAAAGGGGAATTTCTCTTCCCTACCCAGGACCCAGAATAAGACCAATACGCTTCATTAACATCCATCTCCCTATCCTGATTGCAAGAAATTATTTAGATCTCCCCTTTCCCTAGGGATGCAACTCTCCGAGGGTTCTGGTTTGTCAGGAGGGTGTAGCTCCATCTTAGCCTCATCCTCTTTCCCTGGGGAACTTTAACCTGAAGCTCCTCAGCTTCTGGCAGACCTGGCTCCTTCTCATCCTCTGACTTTCCCATATTCTGATCTAAATCCCAGGGATGAGCATTACTTTTTGGCATTCGGAAGAATGCTCGTTATATTTAATCCAGCGTTTCTAGATGACATTGATGCAAAATTTTTAGATGATCTAGCCAATGCTGTTGCTGAACACAGAAACCCAGTACACTAGTTCTTAGATCTGTCCCTCGATCTATGTGCACAGGTCTATTTTTATTACAAGTCACTTTTCTCTTACTTTTGGTCTGTTTGCCCCTTTGTCCCTGTTCCCTTTTCTTACATTTACAACAGTTGCATTGGACAAGTAAGTGCTTTCCGCTGACTATTCCTCACGTATAAACCATTCTTTTTCCCCCTTTATTATTAGTTCTCATTACTGGTTCTATTCCATCATCTCCTTTCCTATTCTTTTATCTAATTTTCCCAGCACACAGGCACTAAATATAGCTCACATTTGATCTATATGTCACCTGCTAATTTAAATAATCGTCTCTTTAAAAAGAAAGTCTATCCCATCTTGCATATTAAAAAAAAAAAAAATTCTTAAAGTTAACAAAACTGCCATCAACGTTTCTACACAGCCCATGGTCGAGATGCTGATGTAGCTGGTGACATCAGGTAGCTCAGTTCTTGAAAATTCCATACTTCTATTGCAAATCATATTTATAAATTCAAATAAAATTCTGCCTTGCTTAAAATCTTCTTTTAAGCTTAGATGATTTTCTTCCACTCTCAGATTCTAGGAATGTTTGCATATCAATCTTTTTATTGATCTACAAGTACATTTCGTGTACTTCCTACAGATAATCCATTTGGGAATTCCATAGGGAGGGTCGTTCTTACGCAGAGCTGACTTGGGATTTCTCATGGACATGCTACCAAGTGAAAATCAGGTAAGAAATAAAACGATGGCGTTTGTCACTGCTCTTTTGACCTATAAATAAGTCACTCTCAATGACAGAAAACACCTGCCAGTGAAATCATTCGTAAGCACAGCCACAAAACTTTTGCAAAAGAACTTTTAAAAAAATGTCTGTATGTTACATCAGCTTTGGTTAATTAATATCCCAGCTGCTCTTTCTTCTCCACTCCCAAAAAACTTGGTAAATCTCGATTGTAAGAATTTAGAAAACCATCATTATGTCAGTTATCTCTTGCTGCTTGTGAGTCCGTACCTAAATGAAATGATTGAGAATGATGATTGTTTTATTGCTCCTGAATCTGTGGGTCTGGAACTCCCGCAGAGCCCAGGGGACAGTTGTGTTCCGTGTGTGGTCAGCTGGGGTGGCTCCACCTGGGGCTCATGGATCCAAGATGGCCTCACTCACGTGACTGGGCTTTAGCAGAAGGGCTCCAGCCAGCGGTCGCTGGCCAGGATGGCTGGACCTCTTTTCTTGTGGAATTGGCTGGACCCCCTCCTGTGGCTGAGGCCAGGGCCCTGGCTGTCAGCTGGGTTCCTCAAGTCTCTTCACTCGACCTCTGTTTCCAGCATGAGACTGGACTTCCTTACAGGGCAGGTGGCCTCTCCTCTTCTGAAGGTAGAGGGCCTCAGTTTTGGCGGCCCCAGAGTCACCTTTCTGCCTTAGTCTATTGGTCAACCCAGACTCGCAGGACTCAGCCTCTTGAGGGGAAGAGATGCTCTTGTGAGCACCAGCTGGGTGGGAGGGACTCCTGGTGGCCCTTTTTGCAGGCATCTCTCCAGTCACTTTCCCCAAATAAACTGCATGCATTTTGCTTATAAAGCTGCTGTTGGGCTGGAGATGAAGCTCAGCTGGTAGAGGACTTGCCTTGCAAGCACAAGGCCCTGGGTTCAATCCTCAGCACCGCAAAAAATAAAAAATAAAAAATACAAGTTGCTGTCAATCAAAGGGCAAGTTCATGAACTAATAGTTCTTAGTACTTTGCCTAAAAACATCAAGGTACTTTCCCAAGATTAAGTGTATTTAAGGCAGTGTTTGGATGCCACTCTTACTTTTTCGCACCTATGAATTCGAATGAGAAGGTGTAATCTCACTTAATTAATATTAAAGCTTAAACTAAATTCTCCTGGTCTTTGGGATCCGGTGGATTACCTTTTGTTCACCAGTTCTGTGTATTTTTTCTCCCTGGTGGTCACTTAGGAATGTGCAAAGCTTTGAACAAATTATGCTGTTCTCTTGTTTCTGATCACACCATATTGCAGGCTGAGAATAACTTCCTAATCCTACTAATTGTTTGCAAAGAAATAACACGATTCAGATTTTGCAAATCTCATCACACCAAGTTCTCCGCATTGGCGTGCACCAAGATCTTACCAGTGAAACCCTTCCTGGTGTTGGGCAGATGGATAAGTCTGAAATATGTACGTATGGAATTAAGTTCCGTGACTATCCAAGTACACCAACCGTTTCCACGGCATTGGGAATGAGGCAACTGGAAAAATGTTTTCAGTGATGCCCTTTTATGTGTTAATTTTGCAAAATGTATTCCCAATTAGAATTTCAAATCACCTGAGCAACAGAGGAAAATGAGAAGTTGTATCCAAACCAGGAACTTATTTGAATTTAGCATTAAGAAAACATTTTAATTAATTAACTGGCACAAACCGGAGATAACCCATATTCGACAAGCCAGTTCTGGTTGACATTTGCCAAAATATGACATATTGAACGTGTCGCTTTTGCTCAGCACCCCTTCAATCGAAGAAAAAAATTAAAGCAGAGGGTATAAAATGGTTTATTATCACGTGATTCAGGAAACTTTCACTAGTTATCCCTTTAAGAAAGAAACTTGCTTTTGTTACATTTTGTTAAAATCTGTACTTTAAATGACCTTTAAATTCTAGGACACGTTCAAGACACAATTGTTCAATCTTCATGTTAAAGAACATGTCAGGAATGATCTTGCTGATAAGAGGATGATGACATATAATGGGAGGTGGGAGGGGTTAGGGTTAGGGTTAGATTTAGGGTTAGGGTTAGGGAGGGGGGCAAGAATGGAGGAAGGAGAGACTGTATAGAGGGAAAAGAGGGGTAGGATGGGTGGGGGGAAGGGAAAAATAACAGAATGAATCAAACAACATTACCCTATGTAAATTTATGATTACACAAATGGTATGCCTCTACTTCATGTACAAACAGAGAAACAACATGTATCCCATTTGTTTACAATAAAAAAAAGTCAGATTTTTAATTTTTCCACAGATCTGCCAAGTGTCTTCAGTTTGGAATAAGATCTAATTCTAAGGTGCTTCATCTTAAAAATGAAAAGCCCAAAGAACGTTTAAAAATGTATTTTGATCGTCTGTATTTGAAACACATAAAATACCTTCAAGTTTAAAAAACTCTTCCTGACAACTCGGAGCAAACTCCTCAATTCCTCTTGCTTTACTTCCCAGCATTGCATGCACTTCAAATATACATTTTAAAAGATCACATTGCCATTGAGCTTGAGCTGAATGCTTTGCGAGTGTGGGTTTAGGGGAAAAGGTAGGAATGGGGGAAAATGTCTATAAATAGAAGTTCTTTGTGTAGCCTCCACCGTATAATAAAGTGTCGTGTAACTCTGCCACGCAATGTAAATAATGATAGTAATTTGCATTTTCTTATTACTACGCGTCCTCACATGGAATCTACAGTCTTCTGCTAATATTAAGGTCAATTACTCACTTCTCGCGACCCCCAGGGTCCCCAGCGTGAGGCTAGAAGAGGATGAGCAGTCTCCTTGTTTGGCACACAGGACTCACAACACTCCATACCCAGTCCCTTTTTTAACCTCTGCATTTTCAGTCTTACAAACCCCAAAACCAGTGTGGTCCCCAATTAGGCACCCCTGCCACCAAAGCCAGGCAGCCTTATTAACACCTCTTTGTCTTTCTGAAATCATGATGTCCCCAGAGATTCTAGCTTGGGGTAATTAGACCAGACTCAAAGTACTGAGATCACGGAAAGATGACAAAAGAAGAAATATTATTTTTTAAAGTCTACCAGCCTACAGCCCAGCACACCTGTAATCCCAGTGACTCGGGAGGCTGAAGCAGGAGGATCGAAAGTTCAAGGTCAGCCTCAACAACTTAGTGAGGCCCTGAATAACTGAATGAGACCCTGTCTCAAAATAAAAAAATAAAATGGGCTGGAGATGTGGCTCAGTGATTAAATGCCCCTGGGTTCAATCCCTGGCACTAAAAAAAAAAAAAAAAAATTGTGATTGAGAATTAATGGGACATTTTCTGCTTTAGACTCATCACAAAAGACTAAGGGGGATGTTTTTCCCCCAAGTAAATAAGCCTTAGAGTTTTGGGATATTGGACTTGCCTAACCTAGGGGAGTTTGGGACTTGGAGTTGAGTTGTTAAAATGCCAGGCCCTTAGAGAGAAGGAGAAGAGGGGGTTGGGAGAGAGACAGAGGAGTGGCCAACTCCCTGAAGAATCCAAGATAGGCATGCAGAACAGCTAGGAAGAGCAGAACAGTGGAGTATCCAGGGCTCGTCAACTGGAACCCGCCACAAATTGAAGGAAGACCTTGTTAAAATGCAGGTTCTGGGCCACAGACTGCATTTCTAACAAGCTCTCAGGGGTTGTGGATGCTGCTGGTCCCTGGCCCTTGCTTTGAGTGGCCAAAGTGTGGATTACTTCCTGTTTCCATATAGCTCTCTTTGTGGCAAGAGCACAGAGAAGGACAGGGAAGACTAACCCCCAAGTTCTGTGGCATGGAGAACAATGACAAAAGTTCTCAGTGGCTTTGTTGTACGCTGAGAGAAAGGGCACTATGACTAGCTGAGCTGCCAATAGTCAAAGGGATCATTGCGGTGAGTGTGTTAGTCAGCTTTGTGTTACTATAACAAAATACCTGAGATGGTAAACTTAAAAAGAGGAAAAGTTTATGTGGGTTCACAACAGCCTCGCACAGCATTCTCTCATAAGAACAAGCCTTAAAAGTAAACTAAGGTTGTAAGTTCCAAGACATCTAGGGCTCCCATTCCCTACTCTACCCTGCCGAGCAAGTGCCTTGGCTTGTCATTCTGTCGCTTTTTTTTTTTTGGGGGGGGGGGTGCTGGGGATTGAACCCAGGGTCTTGCGCTTGCAAGGCAAGCACTCCACCGACTAAGCTATCTCCCCAGCCCTGTCTGTCACTTCTGATCCTGTTATCTCCAGGATCCAGTGTTATATTAAACCATTTCTAAATCTACAACTGGTGCCTGTGTGCATTAGGGTCACGGTTCACAGGCACACACCAGCTCCACTTGCCCCCATCCGCCACTCGGGCTACGATTCAGGCAGAGGTGAGGGTAACGGGGTTACTACATCTTTACCTGACCATTTGTCCTCGACAAATCGGAAGTCACAGAGTGTGCCTGGCGGTATTTGGCTGGGAGTTTGCTCGCTTGCTTTCAAATGTAGTTGCCGATGCTTAACATACAGGAATTTCTTGTAAGATCCAAAATTCTGGTTTTCCTTGGAAAAGCAAACGTTTTGGCAACCTCTGGCTGTTGTCCAGTCTCCAGGGGCGGCAGGAGCAGCAGGATTGGTCATTTGCAGTGGTGGGGAATCAGCAAGGGTTTCCTTACTGACTTGATTCAGACGAGTAATTTTGACCTTAATTTCAACTAAATGTCTTGTCTTTGCCTCACTCCTTCTTTTTTATTATTATCCCCCTCCTTTTTTTTTTTTGGCAGTACTGGGGGTTGAGCCCACTGATCCTATCACTGAGCTATATCCTCAGGCCTTTTATGTTTTATTTTAAGACAGGGTCCCTTTAAGTTGCTGAGGCTGGCCTCAGACTTGTGATCCTCCTGCCTCAGCCTCCTGAGTCACTGGGATTACAGGGTCAATCACCCTGGTCACCCAACTTCGCCCATCTTTTAAATGGAGTCCTCCAGCCTTCCCAGTAACTATGCAAGCTGGCCAATCTCTCATTCCTATATTTTCTGCTTAAATCTTATATCTAAAAACTCTGTCCCATTAATTATTTATTAATTTCTAGACTATTGATGTGAGATTGTAACTCACGTAAAGTAAGGAATTTTGGGTATTGGGAGAAAAGGTAAAGATTACCTCGTACAAGGATCAGCAAAGTAATGAGGAAAAGCTTCCCAGAGTGTCTCTGTGAAAATCATTTGGCAGAGCTGGGTCAGATGGTCACATTTAAGGTAATCTGTAGCAAGAGGACATGGATTGCTGGTATTGGCTTTTCTGGGGCACTAGTTCAGCTTTGGCTGAAATTAGAATCACCTGGGATGCTCTTTATTTCTTTATTCTTAGGTTTTGCAGTACTGGGGATTGAACCCAGGACCTTGCACATTCTAGGCAAGCACTCTACCACTGAGCCACTCCCCGCCCTTTTAATTTTATTTTAAGGCAAGTTCTCCCTAAATTGTCCAGGCTGGCCTTGAACTTCCCATCCTCCTATCTTGGTCTCCCAAGTAGTTGGAATTACAGGTGTGTGCCAGACCACCCAGCTGGGGCTGCTTTAAAAAATGCCAAGGTGGGGTTCCCACTCTCAGAGGCCAGATTTGATTGGTCTGTGGACCTTCTGGTAGTAGAATTTTTAAAGCTTTCCTGGTGCTTTTAACTAACGCTCACCGGGCGCTGCAAGTCAGTGCCCGAGTCGAGTCCCACCCCTCCACATCTTAACATGCCAATACTGAGGTCGAGAGAGATGTTAAGTAATCTGCCCAATCAATAGCAAAAGAGACATAGGCAAAACCACACACAAATGACATTTAAGAAGACAAGTTGGGGTTTTTTTTCTTCTTCTCTAGAATATGCATGTGAGTACTGTTAAATAAAATTCATTGGGGGAGAGTAGTTTTGGACTAAACTCTTGAAGGGGGCTCCAACGGACCAGAGCAAACCAGAATGGAGTCACCTGTGCTAGTGAGGTGACATGTAATCAAAATGAACTTTAAAGTGGATGAGTTTTCTAGAAACAAACAAGTAGAAAAAAAAAAAAAAAACAGAGCAACCAATTTAAAAGGTTCTGGTTAACCAAAGTTGGCATGCTAAGAATGTTCCTTTCCTTTCTTTCTTTTCTTTTTTTTTTTTTTTTTTTTTTTGGTATTGGTGCTGGGAATTGAATCCAGCACACTCTACCTCTAAGCACTATCCCCAGCTTTTTTCATTTTTTATTTTGCTAAGTTGTAGAGTCTGGCCTTAAATGTGTGATCCTCTTGCCTCAGCCTCCTAAGTAAGGAGATTATAGGCATGTGCCCCCAGCCCCAGCCTCTTTTGCTTTAATCCTTCATATTAGTCCATGTTCTGTTGCTATAATAAAATACCTAGGTAATGTATTTTAAAAAGAGATTTATTCCACTCACAGTTTCAGAGGCTGAAAATCCAAGATCAGGCACCCCCTTTGGCTCGGCTTATGGTGAGGGCCCATGGCAGATGACATCATGGTGGAACAGGAAGCTAGAGAAAGATTTAAGAGTCTGGCTTGCTCTTTTAGAATAACTCATTTTTGCAGGAACAACTAATGCTCTCTGCAAGACTAGTATCAATCCCTTCCCAGGGCAGTAAGCAGGTGACCTAGTTAGTTACCTTAAAGTAAGCCCCACCACTTAAAGGTCCCAGTACTTCCCAAAGCCACCAGTCTGAGCACAAGTCTTCTAACACGTGATCCCTTAGGGACATACCCAAACCATGGCACCCTCTAAGGAAAGAAGTTGCAAAATGAAAAATTCACTTCTTTCTTGTTCCTTCTTTCTGTTTTCTTCAGTCTTTTCCCTTTAAAAAGCTCACCCCTTCGGCTCAGCTCATAGTAGCGCCTTTCTGTTTCAGAGATGCGGTGCTGTTTGGTTCATGAATTGCTAATAAAAGCCAAGTAGATCATTAAACTCAATTTGCTGAAATTTTATTTTCAGACAGTACCCATTGTTTCTCTTAGAAAGAGAAGTCCCGGGAAATTCAAAGACTGAGAAGTATCAAAAATGTCCACGACACTAACACCTGCGCAGCCGCAAGACCAGTTGGATCCCTGCGATTTGGGTTGGAAAGAGGGGTGTATGGGTTAGAACATTTCGGTGGTGCAAAGAACTGTTCTTAAACCTGAATGAGTCAGAATCCCCTGGAGAGTTTACAATACAGGTAGGGCCCCACCCTTGCAGTTTTAGATTTCAAAGGTTTGGGATGGGGAGCAGAATAATTAGCATTTCTAACAAGTCCCCAGGGGATGTTGCTGCTGCTGCTACTGTTGCTGGTTTGGAGAGCACTGGGTAGTGGCTAAGAGCGTGGGTTATAGAATCAAACTGTCTTGGTGAGAGTTGTTCTGCCCCTCATGCTACGTGAGAGCTTTGGTAAATGATAGTAGCCAATGATAGTAGCTCTGGTCTCTCACAACACCTGAGGATAGATGCACCTTGACTTAGATGGGGTTACAGCCCATAAATCCATCAACAATAAAAAAATGTCACATCAATTTCTGGGTGTGGTGATGCACACCTGTTAATTCCAACTACTTGGGAGATGAGACAGGAGGATCCCAAGTTCCAGGTCAACCTGGGCAACTTAGCAAGATCCTATCTCAAAATAAAAAGGTCAGGGATAGTAGTTCAGGGTAGTTCAGTGGTCTAGAGATTATCATCATCCATTCACCAAAGAGTTATTGAGTGCTTCCTCTGAGAAGACACCGTTATAGGTACCAGAACATAGCAGTGGACCAAGCAAAGCCTCTCCTCTCCCAGAGTTTACAATCCACAGATAGATGACTTTGTCAATGCATACTATAATGTCGCACAGAAGAATTCTGTGTTCCATGGAAAATTTGTTCCAGAACAACCCAATCCTACTGGATGAGGACCAGTGCTAAGGAGTCATGAGATAGAGGCTCACAGATCTAGGGTTATGGAGAGTGCAACCAAGACTTATGACCAGGAGACATCTCTGAAGAGACAGGGCAGCTTAAAGAATCTAAAGAATCACAAGTGTTCACTAAACTAATACTTGCACAGTGGCAAGACCAGCTGGATCCCTGTAATTTGGGTTGGAAAGAGAGGTATATGGGTTAGGACAAAAGTGACTTCATCCTGGCTGGAATGTACCTGGTTTATCTTAAGATGGTAATAAAGAGTCAGGCAGGGCTGGAGTTGTGGCTCAGTGGTAGAGCACTCACCTAGCATGTGTGAGGCATTGGGTTCAATTCTCAGCACCGCATATAAATAAATAAAAAATAAATAAATAATCGTGAATCCCCATCTATGACCCTAATGGTTTTATCTATTTATGGCTTGCTGGGAAACTATGCAGAAATAACAAGCTAGTCTTACTCAGGGGCAATCCTGGCAGTTATGACTCAAGATGGCTGCAGTCAGTCAAGCTGTCTCCGTGCAAAACGGAATAGCGGATGCACAAAGAATTTTATAAGAACTTATTGCAGTCTTGTTCGAATTTTTCAGCTCAAGGGGATGATGTCATCAAGTTCCTAATGCAAAGAGTCCTTAGTAACTTCTTACCATGGTGATTGAACAAAGCGTCACCAGCAATAACCCCATCGGTCAGTAGGAAAGAAGAACCACCCACCCAGGTGGAGTGTGTTTGAGGGAAGGGGAGAATGCACAGGTAACATGCTGGGTATTCCACAAGCTTTACTGTGTTTAGTCCTCACGACCATCTTTGAGTGGATCTTACTGGAGGAGGACAGAAGCATCCTGCCTAAGGCTAACTGGAGAGAGCTGCACACTAGTGACCTGAGCAACCAGCCTTCAAGTTGGCCTAGGGAGGAGGCAGAAAGCAGGGGCACTGTCTTGTCCCAAGTGCCTTCGGACCCTACTCTCCTGGATCCCCAGGCAGGAGCCAGGGTGCAGTCATAGCTACCAGGGTTTATCTGCCCTGGATCCTATCTATTCCTAAATCAGATGACAATGATGTAATTGTGTGCAAGGAATACAGCTCCTTCTCAATCCCAAAGCTGATCTCTAGTATTTTTGTCTTTTTCGGAGGGGGGGGGGCTTTATTAAGGATATTATCCACACTCATTATTGGAAAATTCGGATCAGCCACAGGGAAAAACGGTCCAGCATCCCCTACCCTCAGGAAAAACACTGAACTTTGGATCCCTATTCTCCTCAGCATTTCAGATCACCAGGACCCTGTTCTTTGGGTTTGTTAATCACCCCTTTCCAAATTTAGACGTATTAAGCCAACCGGAGGTTTACTTTTATTTTTGTTGTTTGTTTGCACTCTGGAATCGCTTCCTGGAGGTGGGTCCTCTAAAAGTTGGGGTGGGCGTGGGACAAGGATTCGGGAAATGGGAAGGTGGGAGGTGCACGGGGGGTTTTCACAGTGTTGCTGTCCCGTCTCTGGGACCGCAAGGTCTTGGGCGCCTTTTCTCCTGTGCGCACTTCTATTCCAGAACCGCGCCTTCGGATTTTGTTTTTTCCTTTCAGCTCCGGCCGCGATCCGTTCCTTGGCACGCAGGTGTCTGAACCCCGGGGACCGCGGGACTTGGCCGCGGCCACGAGACCTTGGTTTGCAATGACCTCTGGCGGCTGCAGCGGGTGGTCTCGCCTCTCGGGCTCCGTCTCCCTGGAACCCCCTCGCCGTCCGAGCGCGCGCCAGGCCGGCTGGAAGGAGGGAGGACGGCGGCCCGCGCCTCCGGTTACCTAGCAACCGGCGCCTTAGCAACAGGGAGGGGGCGGGACCGAGGGAGGAAGTCGGAAGAAGGGGGTGGCAAGTCTCGCGAGAGTTGGGTTTGCGCGCGAACTCTTGAGCGGAAGGGTCCGGGGGTCGGGTCGCGGCCGCTGGAGGTCTCAGGCGGATCCGACGACTGCGGCGGCCGGGTCGCTGAGTCTCCCCGCCATGGAGCCCTCGGCGGCCAGGATCAGGAACCTGCCCTGGTAGGAGGAGGCCCGGCGGCCGCGGGGGGACGGGGCGGCCGCGGGTTTCCGGGCGGGGCGATGACAGGTTCGGGAACCGAGTCGCGAGATGGTGGCGGCACCTCGGACCCCGCCGCGCTCGCCGCGGCGCCCGGTTCCCACCGTTCTCTTTGGAACTTTTGCCGGGACTCCCGCATTGTCCCCCTCCTAGTCGCCAGAATGGAAAGTGGCCTTCGCACCTGCAGACAGCCCGAGGGCTGCATCTTCCGTGCCGAAATGCCCTCCTCCCTCCTGCCAGAACCTTCTGAGCAACAATAACGTCGTTATCCATTTTTATCGAACGACCTTCTGTTAGATGAGCAGGCACCCTATTCGTTGTTAGAGCCTTAAAAAGGCCCTAAGAGGCGGATGCTGTTTGTATCCAAATTTTACTGGTGAAGAAACTGCATTTCAGAAAGGTCACATGACTTGCCAAGGTCCAGAGCTAGAAAATAGGCTTGGATTTGAATCCAGGTTGCCTGCATTCCGAGCTTGCATTCTTTTTTTTTTTTTTTTTTTTTTTTTGCAATGCTGGGGATCGAACCCAGAGTCTTATGCTTGCAAGACAAGCACTCTACCGACCGAGCTATCTCCCCAGCGCCGAGCTTGCATTCTTAACCAGCCTACAGCAACAACCACATCCTCGTGATGCTTTAAAACCGTGGATGGGATGGGATTTGGTGTGGTTTAGAAAAACCCCAGGCTGTCCTTGTCTAATAACTAGTTAAATTTGTTATACTAAAAAACATAACATAAAATGCATAGTTGTGACCATTTTTATATTATGCAATTTAGTGGCATTAAGTACATTTAGAATGTTGTGGAGTCGTCCCACTATCTAGTTTCAGATATTTTAATCACCCCAAATGACAACCCCTGTACCTGTTGGCCCTTAGTCCCCATGATCCCCTCCTCTCCCACCCCAGAAAATCACTAATCCACTTCCTGTCTCAATGGATTGGCCTGTTTTGGACATTTCATAATAGAACCGTATACTATGTGACCTTTTGTGTCTGACTTCTTTCACTCAGCATAATGTTTTTAGAGTTCATCCTTCATTCCTTTTTACCGCCAAATTATATTTCATGATATGCATAGACCACATTTTATTTATCCATTCATCTGTCCATGGATATTTGCATAAACGTTCAATTTCAAATTCACTTTGAAGTGGGAGGTGTCCATGCAGGGTGAGATTATAGGCATATGGCTAAAAAGATGAAATTGGAGCTATTTTTAACCCCAGCACTATTGTCATTTGGGACCAGATACAGGGATGCTGGGAGATGGGGATAGCATGCTGTCTGCATAGTAGAATGTTTAGCAGTGACCCTAGCACCTACCCATGAGATGCCATTAGCGCCCTCCACCCAGCTGTAACAACGAAAAATGTCTGTAGAGATTAACAAATGTCCTCCAGCAGACACAATTGCCTCTGGTTGAAAACTGTGGTCTGTATTCAAACTTAAAGGATTTGTTTCTCTTCCTCTTTGAATTAGGATATGAAAGACTTTTTTTTGCACATAATAAGTTATTCTCATGTATGTTATAATGTGCTAAATTGCATTTTAGGGTTGAAAAGTACCGGCCACAAACACTGAGTGATCTCATTTCCCATCAGGACATTCTGAGTACCAGTAAGTATCCATATGTCAGTCAATTGCTGTTGTCTTGCTTGCTGAATCTATATAAGTTTCTTGGTGATATTGTCTCTGCTGAGTAATTATTTTAAAGAAACCAACAGATCTTTGTAGAATGTGGCTTTAAGATTTTACCTGCATCTGCCTTTGATTGGGATACCGCGTTTGGGTTGAAGTGCATTCAGCCCATCTCAAGGACCCCAGTGAATGAGGCAGTTTCCAAATACTGATAGTGTCTCTCTTTCCTCTTGATCTCAGTTCAGAAATTTATCAGTGAAGACCGACTGCCACACCTGCTTCTCTATGGCCCTCCGGGGACAGGAAAGACATCCACCATCCTAGCCTGTGCTAAACAGCTATACAAAGAGAAAGAATTCAGCTCCATGGTCTTGGAGGTAAATAGGGTTATTCTTACTCCATAATGACTAAGGGCTCCAGCCTCTTTAGTTCTGCTAATTTTATTTTACTTTGAAAGTAGTTGCCCACTGGCAATTGGGAAAGAAGCAGATCTGGAATAAGGTATTGCACTTCACCTCTTTCTGTAGTGGTCTGCATTAGCATTGGGCAGCTCAAGGGCAGTTAGTTGCATAGGTGTTTTTCTTTCCTGTTGCCAGCTTCTACCAAACTCTCCCTGATGGCCCTTCTCACCCATTCTCCACATTCCACTGCCCTGTTCATGCTCAGAAGACTGAGCTGTATTAACTATAAGCTCCCTTGCTCTCTGGCTTCTGGGCGGCTTTGCCATGCAGAGGTCAGAGGACAGAAGGAAATGGTGGCTGGCCTATCTCCAGCACTAACAGAAGGCAGTAGCCCATCACACAGTGCAGCCCCCCTCAGCCTTCTCCAGAGGCCTCCAGCCCCTGCTTCTCCAGCCCCTTCAGGCTTGGGGGTGATAACGGGTACTACAGAACCCCAGGAGGCCCACGGCCCACCAACAGCTTTTAAAACAGCCCTTCATTTAGTTCTCTTTAATAGTGGCATACTCAAATGCCAGCTGAATATTGTTGGGACCTTGACCGATGCATTTAGGTCACAGAAATCTAACTATTGTCTTTTACAAGAAAAACTTTTGACTTACCCTTGAGACACAGGTCTCAGAACCTTGCTGCCGCCACTGGTCTTAGCTCAGTGTGTTCACAAGTAGTGACCCCTGAGTTGCTCTGGGCTGTGGTAGGCTCCACCTTCCTAGCTGCACTAGACAACTATACAAAGAACAGCTCCATGGTCTCGGAGGTAAATAGGATTACTCTTACTCTACAAGTAACTAAGGACTCCAGAGGTGCTGTTCAGGGTGACCAGGACAATTATTTACTTCCCAAATTTGGGTAGAAAGATTGTCCTCAAAGGGTGAGGGAAAAATAGCCATTTGCGTTTCAGAATATGATGTGATGATGGAGTGAATTTGAATGCTTCTGTTGTCTTTTTAAAAAAAAATGATTCTGTCTTCGCCATCATTAGCCTAGAGAACTAGTTTGCTGCGCTGGATTGATGAGAAGATGTATAAAAACCAAGAATTCATAGATTGCAAATGATGTGTTTTTCACTGTGGCTTCTCTCCTCCACATTTAGCTGAATGCTTCAGATGACCGAGGAATAGATATTGTTCGGGGACCAATCCTGAGCTTTGCCAGCACAAGGACAATATTTAAGTAAGAATCGTTTGTGTAGTTTCTCTCCCTAGAGATTTTGACCACTGAGATGATACAGCTTAATTTTCTTAATCTTCCCATTTGCCAGCTTAAAAAGGCAAAAACGGCTT
The DNA here is from genome assembly GCF_902686455.1 of Sciurus vulgaris. Classification (NCBI taxonomy): domain Eukaryota; kingdom Metazoa; phylum Chordata; class Mammalia; order Rodentia; family Sciuridae; genus Sciurus; species Sciurus vulgaris. The sequence continues at coordinate 139,962,428 of NC_136468.1, read as the reverse complement.
TGTCAAAGCGGGCATGGAAAAAAAGAGATAAAGTTCAGGGGTGTGGTGAGAAATGTTATGAAGCTATGTTAAGATAAAATATCATCTAACCTGCATTAGCAGTTTGACTTTGGGAACCATGAACTTTATGTTGATAGTTATCTGAGGACTGATTGCATCCTCAGACTGGATGAGCTGGTTTGAATTTAAACAAAAATAAATTTGAGGTCAAGTTGAGCTCGGAGGGTGGTTTAAAAAGGAAGAAAAAGGTGAAAGACTGAGGCATCCGGAAGGAGGTGGAAAGTGCAGATACTGGGGCTGGGGCATGGCTCGGGGCAAGAGCTCAGATTTGGCACGTGCCAGGCCCTGGGCGCTGTCCCCAGCCCCGGGAAAGACAGCAGTTAGGGAGAGTGCGCTGTGCAGGGAAGCCACAGGCGCAGAAGTGCAGACAAGTGCAGCAATTAGACATTAGTCCCCAGCACTGGTCGAAGGAGTGGTGGCACATTTCCTGTCTTGTGACCACACATGGCTCAAGGTTCCACGAGAGCTGGGCATCATGAGACAGCCTGAGACACAACTGTGGAAGTGCTTGTTTGGGCCTGGGTGAGACTGGAGAATCTCCTAGACGTGCCGTTTGTCGTCCTAGGAAAGGGTTCAAGCTGGTAATCTTGGATGAGGCCGATGCCATGACTCAAGATGCCCAGAATGCCTTGAGAAGAGGTAAGAGAAGCTGCCAGGCACCCATGTCCACCCATGAGCACCTGGAAGGGCTCGTAGGAGCTCTGGGTGTCAGGTACCAGTGTGGCTTGTTTTCCTTTTTATTCATTTTCTGGTCCAGAGGAACTTCCAATGGTCCAGACAAAACACCCCTGCAGGGCTGGGGAGATAGCTCAGTCGGTAGAGTGCTTACTTTGTAAGCATAAGGCCCTGGGTTCGATCCCCAGCACCAAAAAAAAAAAAAACCCCTGCAGCCGGGGGGGTCCCATTTCAGCAGCTTGAGGACATAAGCCCTATTGGGGCTTCAGGGTGACCAGTCACGGGTGCTTCGTCCTCCTGTGTGACTGGATTCAATTTCAGGTTGGGAATTTGAATTCTTTGATGGGAAGTCATGAAAGTCACTCCTAAGCCATTGCCCAGGCCCTTCTGCCGTGGGCACCCCTAGACAGGAAACAGCCAGCAGAAGAATGTCTGGAGTGTGCTTGGCTGACGTGACCACTCGCCAGGTTCTGTGGGGAGAACCCTGGTATTTGTCGGTCTTGCAGGAGCCAGTGCAGAATTTCTTTTAAAGAACCGTTGTTGTCTCATTAAGATTCCAAGGGAATCAGATTCAAGAGAACGGTCCTCAGGAGCTTGGGAGGGAAGGAGTGGGTTGTGGCAAGCTCAGGGGAGGAGGAGGCAGTAGCACATTCCTGTCCTGGATCTTTGGCAGCCTTTCTTCAGCATCTTGTTCTGCAGAGTGACTGTCAGTCTGGTCAGATCCCCATGTGAGAACACGGGGTCCCTGCAGAACCGTCCTGGCGTCTGAGCATCTTAGCTGCTCCCTGGAGCGCTCTGGGGCCTGCAGGTGAGGGCCCCCGGGAAGTCAGCAAGAAGCCAGTCTCCCCCGGCCCCGCCACCCAGAGAAGTGTGGCCCCACCCACTGCCACTAAATGCACAGAACAGAATCTCATGTACTGGGCCTCAGATCTTAAGGGAGAAGTTGCCAAGGTGCCAGAATCATGGCAAATTATTAAAAAAACCCTTGTCCAGTAGCTTTTGAAAGAAGAGTGGCTGATCTCGTCCCAAACACCACAACGCCCTGTTTCCCCACCTGTAGGAAGTGTTGAGTCTTTTCCTGTACCCTCGTGGGACCACAGACAGGCCAGGGTTTGGCGTCCTTTGAAGAATTGGCATGGCCTTTGACCTGAGGTGGTTTTATTTTTCTTCACTAGTGATTGAGAAATTCACAGAAAATACCCGATTTTGCCTCATCTGTAACTATCTGTCCAAGATCATCCCCGCCTTGCAGTCTCGGTGCACGAGGTTCCGGTTTGGTCCCCTGACACCTGAACTCATGGTTCCCCGCCTGGAACATGTCGTGGAAGAAGAGAAGTGAGTCCATTGTAAAGCAGAAAAGCCCCTCGGCTTGGGCTGGAATGGAGCGGAGGTGGGACCCTGGGCGGCCTGGCTGTGACGCTGTGGATGACTGAGCAGAATGCCTGGCTCGGGTGGGCTTCGCGCTGCCAGCTGCTGTTGTTTCCTCTGGTATCTCTTGGACATTCCTCCTCATATAAGTCATTTGACTCTTCTCGATTCCACCCTCCTCCCCTGGAAGCTGTCCCAGTTTCCTCGTCTGTCATTGGAAACTGCGTGCTGCCGAGTTCCTTCTGCTAGAAGGCAAGGTGCTGAGGCATTCTGTTCTGAGTGATCAGAGGCAGGCGGGTCTCCAGCCCGAGCAGCTGCTGATCCTGAAGCAGGTGTTGGGCTCGGTGACCATGTCCCTCCAGGGCACTCTCTTCCCCAGGTGCTCACCTAAGATGACTTGGTCCTGTCTGTCTAGATTTGGGCTAGGCGGTGACTAATATGAAGCCCCTGTGCTGAGGACCAGAGTTCTTGGAGGTGTTGATCAGGAGAGTTCTGTGAACTCTGTTCTTTTTCTCTCTCCTTCTTTGGAAGCCCTGATAATTGGAGGCCACCTTGTTCCAGTTGAATGCTGGTGCTGTCGGGGGCTCATAAACCCCTTTGCCTGTTAACTTTCAGAGTTGATATAAGTGAAGATGGCATGAAGGCACTTGTCACTCTCTCCAGCGGAGACATGCGAAGGGCCCTGAATGTTTTGCAGGTATGGTTCTTCTCAAAGAAATCTCAAGTCCTTCTTCAAAGTAGTTTTGGGGGAAAGGCCCCAGGACAACCAGTCTGTAGCTTCAGAAATTTGGAAATGGTAAGACGGGTCTCACAGTGTCCCAGGTCCCCTTACTGTTTATATTTGGTTAATTGAAAGCGTCAAGCCAGGTACAGCAACTGGTAGCTGAGGCAGGAGGATTGCAGCCTGGGAAACTTAGTGCGACCCTATCCCCAAAAAGAAAAAACGGCTGGGGCTGTAGCTCGGCGGTAGAGCGCCTCGGGTTCCATCGCCAGTCCTCCAGAACAATCAAACAAACAAGAATCATTTGTTCCAAACCAGGCAGGGAAGGAAAGGGTTCCTCAGCTCTAACAGCAACAGGCGGCCGGCTCCTGGGTGAGGCCAGCTCTGACCACTGTCCTGGACCCTGGTCACAGCACTGCTGCAGGAAGTTCTTGGCCACCTGCAGCTTGGCGGCTGCTGAGGGTCTCAAAGAACCCCCCACCCCCCACCCCGTGTCTGCAGAGCACCAATATGGCCTTTGGGAAGGTGACGGAGGAGACCGTCTACACCTGCACGGGGCACCCGCTCAAGTCAGACATCGCCAACATTCTGGACTGGATGTTGAATCAAGACTTCACCACGGCCTACAGACGTATCCTTCCTCGCGTGTGCTGCCGTGTTGAGGCCCAGGGCGCCCAGAGCGCAGTGCAGCCAGCACCTGCACTTGCTGGCAGTGGACATCTGGCTGCAGTGACTGTCCAGCCGTGGGAGCAGGGGTCTGCAGGTGGAGTGGACACTTGTCCTTCACAGCCCAGTCTTCCCGAAGGGCTCCGGCCTGTGTGAGGCTTACAGCAGTTTGGCTAACAGGAGGAAAACAGTCTCTGGGCTAGAAGATGCAATCATTTTAAAGCAATCAGTGTTAACTCTTGTTTTGCTGTAAAATTAAAAGCTAGGAATAGTGAGGTGAAAACGTTTTGTTCTGTTCTCTACTAGAAGGAGACAATTGTCCCTTGTAGAGAGCACTTATTGAAGATAAAACATAGAAAGAATTGGGCTTGAAATTGGAAAAGCAGCAGCTGTGTTGGGATTAAAAGCCCTGCTTTAAAGCCATCAGGGTCAGATGCGAAGCCCTCCGCCGCGTGCGCGCTCTGGAACGTGTTCTCTGCCTTGACAGCACCTCCCAGGTATCATGGAGTTGAAAACTCTGAAGGGTTTGGCGTTGCACGACATCCTGACCGAGATTCACTTGTTCGTGCACAGAGGTGACCTCCTTCATTCCCTGGCTACGCAGCTGTGGCAGGCTCTCCCTTGGGTTAGCGGGGTGACAGAGGGAGCTTGCCAGGCCTTATTCTTGAAGCAAAGAAATAAGGAGGACGTACTATAAACCTGACCCTCAGTTTTTAGTAGTTTTGCCTTGCTGTTTAAAACTTTGTTCCAAAAGCCTTGTTTTAGTCTGGAATTGTCTGGGGCGAGTAGAAGCAAACTCCTGCAGACTAACTCAGGAAGTGGTTTTTTTTTTTTTTTTTTTTCTTTTCGCGGTACCGGGGATTGAACCCAGGGCCTTGTGCTTGCGAGGCAGGCACTCTACCAACTGAGCTATATTGCCAGCTCCAAGCAGTATGTTCTAATTCACATTTCTCAAAGAATACTTGACCCTGCGGAGAGGGGGAGTCTGTCTGAATGTCAGCCAAAGCAATCTGAAGGACCCATCTCTAACTCCTCGTTCGCTGGAACCTTCTGTAGCGTGGCTTCTCAGCCCGGGCAGCACCTAGAGATGGCCCCAGTGGCTCTGGGGAAGAGCCGGGTGCAGCATTTTTTCCAGGCTCCCGTGTGATCCCTGTTCATCTCCGCAGATGGGAGGCTGCCTTGGCCAATGGCTGTGGATTCTGCCTCTGTAGCCAGTTGCTTATGTGTTTAAAGCTGAGAACTCAGCTTCCCCGTTACCTGGAAGAGCCACCCAAAAAGAGCAGCGCTGTTGGGCCTTCGTGTTCTCGGGGTCACTGTGGGGTCACACACACTTTTTTTTTTAAACTACACTATGAAGAATTAGAAAGTAGTGAATGGAAAGTATGAAACTCCACCATTTTTACTTTCGCAGACATCTGGGAACTTGTGATCAGTCTGAGGCCTTCAAGGTTCACTCTTACTATTTGAGTTTAAACTCCTACTTTTCCTCTAGGGCTTTCTTTCTGGGGGCCACAGGGAGAGACACACTCACTTGATTCTTGTTTCCCCCAGTGGACTTTCCATCGTCAGTTCGAATACATCTGTTGACCAAAATGGCGGACATCGAGTGAGTATCAATTTCCCAATTTTAATTTATCTTTCCCCTGTTGTGAAGCTTTTGTTTCCACTTGTGCGGTCGTAGCTCTTTGGGTCACCTCATTTTGGTACAACCTAGTTTGGGGTGATAGTAAGTGGAATGTGGCAGAGGATGCGAGTTCCTTACTTAAGTAAGCACCAGGGCCAAACAGATGAGTCATGCATCTGAGTTGAGGGCCTTTCCTTTGGCCTCAAAGGCTTGGCCATCTTCGTTCTGCAGATGCTCTTTTCGGGGGAGGCCTGCTCCCGTTCGGATAGCTAGGTCGTTTGGGGACGACCAGCCATCCAGCTGTCATTAAGGCACTTGGGCATACTGAAACATATGGGGAGGAAAAGTAAACACAGACTCAATTTCCACTTTGCCGGGTTCAGTACACACTGTCATTAGCCCCCAGTGAAGCTGGCAGCTGTCATTTAAGTAGACAGAGCGCTGGGTTCAAACTAGCATCAGCATAGGCCAGCGCTCACGTGCTGTCACTAAGCTTTCATGTGTACAAATTAGGTCACTTCTTATCACTGTGCTGTATGATTTTGCTTTTGATGGTTGGGCACTGGGAGGTGGTAAGATGAACCGCCGGTTCCTGCTTTACGTACCAGACCCCAGACTCCCATGTCTATTGGTCCAACTTCACCATGAAGGAAATCTCCATTTTAATTCCTCTTCGTGCAGTTGGAAGAGGAAGAAATAACCTTTGATCACATGAATCCTGCCTGTCTAGAGTTAGAACAAACTAAGTCCAGAACACTGCTGTTGGTAAATTTTTAAAATCTGTCTTCAAGTTTCAAATTTCTAAACCAGTGTAGAGTAAGGAGGGAGTGTCAGGGACCCTCCTGGGCCAGCTCCCACACCCCTCCTCCAGCAGCCTTCCGCTCCACTCACTCCTCTTAAAAGGGCAGCTCTCCGTCACGTTCTTTATTCTTGTGGTTTTTTTAGGTACAGACTTTCTGTTGGCACCAGTGAGAAGATTCAGCTGAGTTCCCTCATTGCTGCTTTCCAGGTCACCCGAGACCTGATCGTTGCAGAGGCCTAGACGCCCCGAAGCCTGTCCTCCAGGTCTTGGGCCCATCACTGATGGGGAATGAGGCTCAAGTGCCATGTGGGGTGAAGCCAGTCAGCCCATGTCTTGGAAAACTCTGGTCCCGGCACGGGTGGGCAGATCTTTAAAAAGTACTGTCTGTGATTGTTTCAAACACCGATCTAGAGAAAATTTTAATGTCTACCTATCTTACCACACTTTTTTTTTTTTTTTTTAATATTTTACCCTTTCGGTTCTTGAATAACAGCAAACTGCCCTACCCTATTTTGGTCCGTAACATGAGATTTTCAAATCTAATATGGTCCAGGTGTCTTTCAACTCAAAAGTCCTGACCTCCAAAGTTTATGAATCTAATATTTGGCATTGTCTACTTTATAAGCAGTAATGCCAATTGTCTGGTCCAAACTGTTAAATTCTTATAAATGAGTGAATACTTTTTAAAAACTAATCTTTTTGTTTCCCCTCTTGCAGAATTATTAGCAGGTCCAATGGTGTGGACAGGAAGGAAAAAACGTGCATTTTAAATACAGAGCTAGCCTCTGAATTGTGCCATCAGAGGCCCCTGGGAGGGCCTGCCAAATGAGGCCAGCCCTAAACCTGGACCTTCTCAAAGGACTGATGGTGGGCACTGTGGTCTGGTTTAGTTCTGCTTTGAGCTAGCTCGGTGCTCACCACCGGAGGCTCCTCCTTAGCCGGCTGTACAGCTGCTGACTTGGCTCTGCCATCGCTGAATAAACGCTCTTCTGGGCTGTTCCTTACAGTGGTGTCAAATTCTTACCGACAGGCCTCCACCCAGCAGGGGCTCGACTGCAGTTTTCAGCTTTACCGTGGTTCAAGTGCAAGGTGTTCAGTAGACCAAACTTCAGTTTGGTCTTGGGTTTGACGGGTGGTACCCCGTGCGACGCTCCAGTGATGCTGGGCGGCAGCTCCCAGCAGCCACAGGGTCACAAGCCACCTCTGCTCTGCAGGACACCGTGCCAGGCAGCTGAGCTCTTCAGCATGTCAGGTGTTAGAAGGCCACCCACGTGGCATTTCCAGCCCACAGTGGGCATACAGGGACGTAGCCCTGGGGTAAGCTGAGGCGCATCCTACACCACACAGGAGAAGTAGGTTTCCCCTCCACCCAGAGCAAGCTCTGGGCTCACCAAGAGTTTGAAGCTATTAGCGAAGCGGGGTCCCAAGGAGGAATCCACCCAGGTTCTCCCAGACACACCCCATGATACTTAAAGATGGGCATGAAACTGAAAGGCTGCCTCCCCCTTCTGCTACTTGTTCTAAAGGTGATTTTTTGATCCCCCGCCCCTCCCAGTACTGGGGTCTGGACCCAGGGGTGTTCTGCCACCGAGTTACATGCTCAGCCCCAGAAATCTTGAGATGGTCTAAGTTGCCACAAGCCTGCCTCAAACTTTAATCCCCCTGCCTCCGCCCTGAGGAGCTGGGATACAGGTGTGTGCCGCCACGCCTGGCTTGAGTGCTTTTTCTTAATGGGGGGAAAAAATGAAACAGAGCCAAAAGCTTTTTTTTTTTTTCTTTTTTCAATGAAAGCCTCATTTTGAAATGTTTTTTTCTTCAAGCAATGAAGGTGGTAGAGGAGATTCCTCTTCTTTCTCAATAAGTTGTTACACTGCCTACACAAAGGATCGATTAAGAAAGCCAAAGAATAAGATGTTGCATCTCTTTCAAAATAATTTAAAATATATTAAATTTTCCTAAGGCAGATTTTGTAGGAATGAGGTGTTTTGATTAGTAGGGTACATGCCACTGGAGGAGAACAGTACTTTTAAGGAGCTGTTTTCGTTTTGGGTAGTTGAGACTGACTAATGAACCCCGTGAGGTCAAGCAGCAAAGACAGATGTTGTACATAAGCATTTAGCTGAAGTGCTGACAACACCGACTCTACACCACTAGGACACTTCACAACTGTTCCATGGAGCACTCTGGTTCTTAGACACCATGGAGGAAAAACAGTTGTACCTTGACATCTGCTTAGAAAACACAAATAAATATAATGCTAATAAATGGCCAACGACTGACAACTCAGTAACCATTTGGACAGTCATGCATTTAGGAACACATCCTCATAACCTGACACGGATTTGTCATCTCCTGCACATGCACACCATTTTAAAAAGAAAAACAGCCAATAATAGTGTCTGTTATCAGTCAGGAGCACGGCCTCTGACCACCTGTCACTCGGGAACACCGTGCACCCAAGGCTGCGCGGGAACTCGGTCCTGCCGGTCAGAGGGAGCTGAGGGACGTACTCGCCAACATCAAAGCAGCTCTGAGCACAGCAGGAGGGGACGTCAAGCCATGCCACCCCTGCACTGGGAACAAGGACGGCGGCACAGAACTCTGCCACCACTGAGGAGGGGCTCTGGATGTCGGCTCTCGTCGTCTACACATCAGTAACTGCGCTCTGAATCAAAATGCCTAGAACGAGCGCGGCAGCTGCTGGTCACAGTGGACTGAAGAGCACGGTACGGCAGTCACTGCAGGACTGGGCCTTCCTCCTCTAGGTCGGGCCTGCACGTGCCATGGAGGAAGAGATCCACGCCGAGTCCACTGGAGTCCAGCTGGCCACACCTAGTCACAATCCCAAAGAACTTCTACTCAATCCAAGACCAGATGTTTGGCCTATCATTCCAGCTGTTCCTTTGCCTGGAAGATTTACTCTGCTACGAAGAAAACGAGATGTGCAGCATTGCTTAGAAAGTCCTGTATGTGAGGAACTCTTTCATTTTCTTGGGGATTGGCAGTGCTAGGACTTGGTAAGTTGTCAGGAAGCTTCGAAGGGCTTTCCGGCATAAGTGCTTCAGTGACGATAGAACTCTAGGAGCAGTCCAGAACTGGACGTGGCCATCTCTTGTCCTGAAACAGAACAGACCAACGTATTCAGAGACCTTGCTTTCACGGCAACGATATTTTAATAATGTTTCTAATTTGACCTAAAATAGCAAAAGAGACTAGGAGGTGAAATGCAAATCTGAGCAGGCATGTCTAAAGGCTCGGTGCTGAGGACTAGCGTTGTCGACAGGTTTCCAACACCTTACGAGGTGGCTCGTGCCTGTGGCTGTGGCTCAGACCACTCAGGACGGCTTGCGCCCAGGAGTTTGAGGCCAGCTCCGCAAGACAAAGAGACCTCATCCAATACTGAAGACCCTGAAGACACATTTGACGCCACTCCATCTCTGCCAACAAAGCCCCTCTGCAAGTCAGATCAAGGGCAGTAAGAGAAAGAGTGCCACCTACCAAGCCCCAGGTGCTACCTGTAAGGTGGTCTCAGAATGGCTTCCCATAAAATTCTACCTCATCCTCATTTGTGTCTCCTTGTGAACTTGGCCAATTAGCAGCATGAATTGCATATCTTTAATTGCATTTAGATTAAATGTTAAGAGTAAATGATGTATTGTCAGAATATTTGAATTTTATATAATCTTAGATTTCATTTTTCATAGGCAAGAAAATTCTAGATATTTTCTTCCCTTAAAAACTAGACGATACACGCAGCATAAACTGCTCCTCGTCTGCTCAGCTAACATACATACCCTGTGGCAATAACTCCACCATGTGGAAAGAACGTGCAGCAAAGCCCATTGGTCATGGGAGCAAATGCAACGGGCGCCTTCAGCTCCAGGGCCCAGATCCTCAGGAGCCTGGACGGGAGAGAGGGTGCACGCACACGTCAGTCACCCAGGTGGCGCCAAGAGGGCGTGCTGACAGCACTGCAAACACTGCTCTGGGGCCCCAGAGGGAGTCCTCCCCTTACCTGTCGTCGGCCACTGTGGCGAGGTACAGGCCTTCAGGAGAGAAGCACACGGATCTCAGTGAGCTCACGTGGACATCGCTGTCATCCATGGCAGGCTCCAGCTGGGTGTGGCTGTGGAAGACAGAAGGGATGGCGGGTCAGGTGTGAAGGCCAGCCTCTCCCCACGTCCAGACCCCCGGGGGGACACCAAGCCGCTGTGCTCTACGCCCCTATGGAAAAGCCTGGAATTCACAGACTGGAAAGAAGGCCCTTCGGAATGCCCCACGAGTCTTCCTGTCACTTCCGTGTGCTGATTTCCTTACACTAAGTAGGTCGGCCCTCACTTCAGTGCACAGTACAAACTGAAGGTCTTTTAGAGGTTGAGGTACATAATTATAGGACTACCTATTATTTGCTTCATAAAACAGAGACAAAGGGAAAAAGCAGGCGGGGTTTGCGAGAACATGCAAATTCATACTGGAAATGACAGTTTCCACTGGAGATCTTTCTGCACTTGTTACTACTGATATTAGTAAGTGGAAATTAAAAGTCACTTGGAGGTTTCGTAACGCTGAATCCCAACCAGTACAGAGCTTTCTAAACCAGGAGACCTGCAGACACTCGATCTAGTTCAGACAGCCTGACTGACAACCAAGCACTGAGCCAACAGTGCCTTTTGGTCCAGGCTGCTCCAAATCCCAGACTCCAGGGGGACCTGTCTAATGCCAGGCAGCTTTCCTGTCAGTCACCAGACAAGGAAACCAGAGCAGGGAAATCAGTCCTTACTGGAGAGACCGCAGCCTCTCGCCAGTGTAGGGGTCCCACATGATCACGTTGGTATCATACGAAGCTGTGACAAGCAAGGCAGAGTCTGGGGAGAAGTCACAAGAGACAACACTGCTTTGGTGGCCTTCTAGCTTCCGGATTAGTGTGTAGGACCGCATGCTCCATAGAAAGACCTGCGGAGATGAACAGGGACCTGGTGAGGGGCAACAGCACGAATGAGCTGAAAAGCACCCCATTCCCTCCTCAGGCTCGCGGCCAGGCAAAGCCGTGCGCTCTCCTCGCGGCTCTTCCGCAGCCTGTCGCACAGGTGGAAATAAAGCCCGAATCTGAGTTCATGAGGCTCGTTTGGTTTTCTTTATCTCCAGCCCTTTTTAACTTGCTTTCTTGAGATGGGCTCTCACTATGTTGCTGCGGCCGGCTTTGCACTCGTAATTCTCCTGCCTCAGCCTCCCGGTAGCTGGGATTGCGGGCCTGTGCCCCCCCGCTCGGAAGTGAGCCTAAGCAAGCAGACCTGGAGGCTGCCAGCCCTGCTGGAGATAGGATAGCAGGTGCGAGAAAACCTGAGTAAACACTATCTCGTTCTACTTAAGAGCCAAAAACGGGTGAGGTGGATTCCGGATCACCCCGCCAGGGAGTGGCACCCTGATGAGACGTTACCCCACCCCTTTCTTGGAGGACCGTGGAAATCACCAAGCCTCAGAACTGCCTTATCACTTCTACCCCGAGAGTCAGTCAAAGTAGCATTTTGCTTTCTCTCCTTTAAGGAGACTCATTTCACAAAAGTTCCACACCTCAAGGGCTCGGTCATCTGGACAGCACCAAAAAGCAGACACTTCATCTAATTTTCTATCAGTGCAGCAAAGGCTCAAGGCAGATGCAAAACCTAAACAGAAGCAAATCGCCAGAGTCTTGTCCTTGAGTTTCTAATACTTTTTCTTTTTTAGTAACAGGATCAAAGGACAAAGTTCAACAATATGTGACTAACTATGATTTGAATTCAAACCCCTAAATTCAAACTAGATGTTTCAAAGGCAGTTTGGATCCAGATGTGGGCTGCAACTTTTAAAATCTTAGAATCCAAAGGGAAAGAAATTCAACAAGCACCCTTTCTCCACTTTGTAGAGGAAACAACCCCCCAATACTAGAGCGACCTACTTCAGAACCCTCCCCCTTCTTGGTCCACCTCAGTGCCGAACCGGAGCCGGAGCCGTACAGGAGGTGGCAGCCCAGCAGCAGGCTTTCCCGCTGAGGTGTGGCGGTGGTGACAGCCGCTGCTTCAGACCTCCGCTTCTCAGCGAACTGAACAGCAGAGGAAATGGCACCCCGTGTGTGAGGCTTACCGACTTCTCTCCAGCTGCGGAGCACAGCATACTGCAGTCTGGGGAGATGGAGCAGCAGTAAACCCACTGCAGGTGGCCCGATAACACCTGAATCTGTTTACCTGGCAAAGGAGAGAAACAAACAGTAAGCCCACCCTCCAAACAACCAAGGAGGAAGGCCGAAGGACCAGCACCCAACATATCCATCCAGTTCACTCACGACCGGGCCCAAAGGCTTCGCTGAGGAGGAACTCTGTCCAATTTGTCATTTAATCATGTAAACAGAGAAAAAAAAAAATAAAATAAACAGTTGTAATCTATTAACAGGATATTCTAATGGCCAAGGGAAATCGTTCATGGCTCCACATAAATCTACAGGAAAAAGGGTGGAAACAGACCTAACACCCTTTCATTGCAGAAAACACGCTTTTCAGGTACCCAACCTCCTCAAGGACTCTGAAGCATCCTTCCCGACTGAGAGTGCTTATCTTCAACTCTCCTGTTTAATCTCGGCAATGGCTTCCCCATGCCCCACGGCTGCCCTGCTGGAGAATGGGTGGCGGTGTGGAGTGATTACAGGCATAAGCTCTGGAGTCAGACAACTCGGGTTTCAATGCTGGCTCGGCTGCTTACTCAGTACAGAAGTCCAGTGACTCACGCAATCTCTCCAGGTCTTGGCTTTTTGAAAAAAATCTAATGCCCAGACATAGGGGAGCGGGTGAATTAATGGGGATATGTCTAATTTGTTAATGTGGACGGACTCAGAGACACAGACTTTTCTATGGGGTAATGTTTAATGAAAAAAGCAAGATGCAGAAAAAATGTGAAGCATAGGATCCATTTTTGTGAAACAGTGACCCCCGATTCCCATGGATGTAAGCCATCTGTATAGGATTATGTAAGTATAGAAAAAATTATAGACAGATACACAGTAGGTTCTCAACGTGGGCTACCAGGTGGCAGAGAAGAGGAGGGGACACAAAAGAGGGAGGTGGAGAGGATGGGAAGAAAAGAACCAAGCAAGGGAAAAAAAAAAAAACAATTTTTATAAACATGTATGTGGTCATACACAGGAATCCATGAAATTTTTATGCACATGGAGATATGTAAAAGAGATATGTAAAATATTTTTAAAGTTGGTTATGGCTTCTTCAGCTGCCACATCCAGGTGTTGTGAGGATTGAAGGCATTAAGGGAAATCAGGCCAGCAGGGCAGAGCCTGGTACCTGGGGCACAACTTTAATCCCTGTCTTTCCTTACAAAGCCCTAACAGTGGCCCAGGCTGTTCTCAGTCAGTCTCATCCAGCCCTTCCTTCCTAGCCAGTGAGTGACTTCCAAAGCCCCTCTTGAGTCCCTCCTGAGGTGGCAAGCTGCTGGGGGTAAGGAAACCTGCACTATGGTGTATGTTTTCAGAAGGGGCAATACCACTCCAAGGGGGTTCTTGGGGGCCAGGAACCTGGTTTTTTACATACCAAGCACAGACATGCTTTTAATATATAGATGTACAGTCAGTCCTCTGTACCCAAATTTATGGATTTAACTCTCATGGATGGAAAAAAATTTTTCAATTGTGTCTATACTGATTATGTACAGATTATTTTTCCTGTCATTAGAGTAAAACCACTATTTCCCTTAGTTTACATTTTATTAGGTATTCTAAGTCATCCTAGAGATGGTTTAAAGCACAGTGGGTTGGTCATATACAAATACTATGCCATTTCACATAAGAGACTTGAGCATTCACAGCTTCTGGCATCCACAGGGTCCTGAAGCTCGTTTCTCTGACACCGGAGGTATGACTGCACAGTACTTCTTTGATTCAGTACATCTCTGGGGCAGGAAGGGTGATTAGGAAGAGTATGACTAACAAGGCTCTTGGAAGGCAGTAACAGAGAAAACGTGTGAAAAACACCATTCTAGATAAAAACAGCACTAGTGAGGTTGATAAAGGAGCCTTCGAGTGAATTTAAGCACCTCCCTACCGTGCTTATTCAGGTCCCAGATGCGAAGAGTCTTGTCCCGTGATGCAGAGACCAAAATCAAACTGCCACTAGGTGTGAAGCTCAGATCTCTCACAACATCTTGGTGCCCAGAAAGATTCAAAAGCAGGAGCCCTGGGAGGGGAGCAGAGGCATTCGGTCAGCGGGTGAGATGGCACCCAGAATGCTCATCACGCTACACCCCTCAGCCAACTGGAACCTGACGGGAACATGCATGAACATGCCTGTCGGGACCTAGTGCCACCGGAAACGACCTACCTGTCTGCACCTCCCAAATCTTGATCTGTCCATCATTGAGCCCTGTGGCAAGGATCAGGCAAGAGATGTCTGGCACTTGGGGATGGTGGCGTGCCCAGAGCTTCCTGCTGGGTGGAGAAGGCCACGGGCTGAAGGCCAAACCCCAAACAATCTGACCACAGTCCAGTGTCTTCTCCTTTGGACTCCCTCGTCCTTTTGTATCATTTTTGCTGCTTCGACTTTTGGCTTCAAACCCTTTAGGGATGCTGGGAAAGCAAAGATTGGAGTCTAAAATTGTTACCACATCAACCAACCTGTCATCCTGGGACAATACTCTCTGAAGTCCTGAAAAGCAATTTGGCTCTCAGTGGATGCTGGTGTGGCTTTGTTTCATTTGGAAATCACGGAAGAGAAGCTGCACTGGCCTTGCTCGAGCCGCTGGCAACAGCCCTGCGGTGGGTGACCTGCCTTATGGGATAACAGATCACAGAGGCTCCTGGGAGCCACACTCTTGCTCAGAAAGTTCTCCTGGGTTTTGGTGCGTGGAAAGAAACACGTACTCGGTTTTTCCCAGGGGAAAGCATATTTATACTATAGTCTGGAACCAGGACAGACAGAATTAGAGCCCGAACACCAGCTGCGGCTCTCCTGCCTCAGAAGTCCCCTTCTGTCACTCAGAAGTCCTCAAGGACCTGGGAAATAAACCTCTCTCTGGCTAACAATTTGCTTAGTAGATGTTGATTTCCACCTTCACTAAGTTCCAGTCAATAGTAGGGTTCTTCCATGTACTTCCCTGGCAGAACATGCAGGGCAAGAAGCAATCCAGAGTAGTCAACAGACAGACCGAACCCCAGAACTGTTCGAGGGACACTGCCTGGAAGATCACTTGGCCCAGCACCTCCTCTTACATTCCTCTCCTTTTATATCCTCACTCTGTTCCGGGTAAGTGAGACTCAGTCCCTGAGTCACTGGGCCCTGCCCACCTGTGTCTGGCAGATAAAGTCTCAAAGGTAAGCAGACAGCTCTGGGGTTTGGCCTGAAAACACACCTTTAGTAAATCCTGCTTTTCTGGGTGGCCTGACCACACTCTTGGACAGCCAACTGGGGGAAATGGAGAGGAGAACGCCAGACCCCAGAGCGATCCGACAAGAACCCTACACTCACAGTACGTGCGCCCCAGGCCTCTTCATTCCATGCTTTCCCAGAAGTTCTGAGCAAGTCACAAGTCTATGTGGTGAAATAAAAAATCTCATCAAGCTCACCTGGAAAGTCAGAAGGGAGGAAATGAGGCAAGAGCAGGCCAGATCAGAGGCCGGCAGCCTGTTTCTGTTTTGATTCTTTCAACAATCCCTTTAGTTCTCATTTCAAAAACCATGATCTAGTTAACAAATAAAAATTGACATATTTACATGTACAACATGTGTTGACACATGTATGCGATGTGTAACGGTCAAATCAAGCTCATTAACGTAGCCTTCGCTTCACACACTTATTTTTTTCTTCTGAGAACATTTAAGATCTACTCTTCTAACAATCTTCAAATAAGAATTATTAAACACAACAGATCAGATCTCCAGAACGCACCCCAGTCAACCAAAACCTCGCAGCCTGGGACCACGATCCCACGCTCCTCCCAGCCTCTGGAGCCAGCCCTGCGCTCTCCTTCTGGAATACAACGCTATTTAGATTCCACATACAAAAGCGCTTGGCATTTGGCCTTCTGCGCCTAGCTGACTTCATCTGGCATAATGTCACCTACATTGATCCATGTTGGGGAAGGTGCCTGGATTTAGTTTTTGTAAGTTCTGGAACCTGCCATTGTCTTTTGAGCACATACTGCTACCCTGGCAGAACTGAACAGTCCTGGCAGAGGCTGTGGCCCACGAAGCCCAAACTATTTACTATCTGGGCCTCTATGGAAAATTTTGGCTGGCCTCTGGTCTAAATGGCCAAAGGAGGCTGAAAATGTGTGTTTTTCTGGCTAAATTATCTGGATGCAATCAAAGCCCTTTCAGTTGGTCTCGTCCACTCCATCTGTGGGCCCTCCCTGCCTGTCTAGGCTTGTTCAGGCCTGTCCACACCTACTTGGCCATGGTGCAGGTGAGTGAGTCGCCACCTTGGGAAGGACTTTAAAAGCAGGCCAAGGGAAGAACATCACAGAATAGCTTGGAACCTCCAAAGGTATGTTTATCTTTTATAAAATTCTGATTTCTGTATTTGAATTAAGAGATACACCTGTAGCTACTTTATTCAAAATGAATTAAAATAAATTTCCACATTATTCATTTTAATATCATAAGTTGAGAGATTCTAGAAAGAGGTAGTCATGCACCACTTAACAAAAGGGCTATGTGCTGAGAACTGTAGTTAGGTGATTGTGCTTGTGCCAGTGTCACAGAGTGTGCTCACACAAAGACAGTGACGGTGTCACTAGGCAGTACAACCCTGGGGACCACTGCCACATGTGCTTTCACTGCCGAAACACAGTCAGGCAGTACAAGACTGTGCTGAAATTCCTGCTGGAAGGCAGAGTTATTAACTCTCCCAGGCTCACAAAACCAAGGGCAGAACTGGAATCAGAACTCAAGTCTTGGGTGTCCTGGGCTAGTCCTCAACAAATAGCCTGGAGTGGCTCAGGCACGGGGAGCGTGGGAGATGGGAGGTGGGAGGCAGGGGTGGCAGCGAGAGCAGGGGCTGTGGAGGAAGGGAGAGCCATCAGCAGAACTTGGCTCACCTGAAATGAGAGGCTCGAAGCTTCCTTCTGCAAGCAGCGCAGACATTGGTCGACTCCGATTATCTGGCTCAAGACCTAAAGCAATTCCTGATTTTTAATGCATTACAATCAAGCATATAATGCCCCAGGTCCCCCCTCTTGGACTGAATCCAAGGGTGCCCTACCACTGAGCTACACTGAGCTACATCCAGCCCCTTTATTTTTTTAAGACAGGATCTTGCTGAGTTGCCCAGGCTGGCCGTGAACTTTTGATCTTTCTGCCCCAGCCTCCTGAGCAGCTGTGATTACAGGGGTAAGCCAGCATGCCCTGCCCAGATTACTGCTTTTTATTTTTCATATCAGGGATTGAACCCAGGGTGCTTAGCCACTGAGCTATATTCCCAGCCCTGTTCTTTATTTTGGAGTTGCTGAAGCTGGCTTTGAACTTGCGAGGCCTCCTTCCTTGGCTTCCCGCGTCACTGGTACAACAGGCAGCGCCACTGTATGTGGTTCCCACTTTTAAAGGGAATTTAAAACAATTACTTCCAATTATAAAAATAGAGAAGCATGGGAAGATCTGGAAATGGAACAAATGATAATTACCCATAATTCTAACGACACTCTATCCCTAATAAACATTTCACTAGACTTTAATTCATGTGTACACTCATGTTTTAAAAAATAAATTTGGGATATTATTGCATATACAGTTTTATATCCTGCTTTCTTCAACAAGCCTTATGCCATGAATTTCCCTAGGTTATTAGTCTTCAAAATGTTTGATTTTTCCCCCCAAAACCAGTTAAGTTCTCATTTAATACATTAATATTTTTCTCACTACATTAAACAATAGATACACAAAAGGGTTATATTCAAATGCCTTTTTCCATTTCCCCTTAGTTAATACTGAAAGGATACATTTACCTAATGTATATATTTGAATATATCTAATTTTTGGGTAAACAACGGATTTTCCATTTTATTCTTTTTTCAAAAACAATCTTTCAGACAATAAACTGATATTAGACTTAAGTCTACATACAAAGGAGAGTCCCCTGCATTTAGAGTGGGAGATCAATAAACAATGAATGTCCTCGGCATTACCAGTAAACAGACCACAGAAGAACTGAAGATCACGATTACAGATACGATAATCTTTAATGGCTATAAAAACATATGGAGGGCTGGGGCTGTGGCTCAGTGGTAGAGTGCTTGCTTGCCTAGCATGGGTGAGGGACTGGGTTCGATCCTCAGCACCACATAAAAATAAAGGCATTGTGTTCACCTACAACTAAAAAAATAAAAATAAAAAACCCCTGGAAACACCATAATTTCTTTAACCATCCTCTAGTACTAAATCTTAAGCTAGCTCTGATATTTTTACTACTATATAATTAATTTCATGATGAAAACCAGCACATGTAAATAGGTGACCCCGCTTTCTGAGATTCCTAACAGCCAGAAGAATGTGTGTGCACACGTGCGTGCACCAGGACCTGACCCCCATCACTGAGCCACATCCCAGGGCTGCCAGGAGGACCGTTTTAAGGTCTTGCCAAATCGCCTTCCTTCCAGAAACTGCACAAATTTATCCCTCTGAAAGTATAGGGGTAAAACCAGTCATTTTCTCCTATTTTCTCAACACAGACTTCTGTGACCAAACATGGGGGCTTTTCCCCACATGTAAGCAAGCAGGTACCTGCTGGGTGGCACTTCTGACACTAACTACAAGGAGAGAGCCTTGGATCCCACAGGTTGAGGACTCGGTCCCCAAGGACTCCCCTTGCTGTTACAGATGCCTACTGCAAGTCCTCGGTGTTTTTCCCTGGGTTTCTGACCCACTGGCTATAAATGAAGGTTCCTTCGTACAACCCCCTTCTCAGATTCAATTAATCTGGTAAAGCAGCTGACAGACCTCAGGAAAACATCTTACTTATATTTTTATCAGTTTAGTATACAGAATGTCAGTAACAGTGGAAGAGATGCACAAGGCAATGCATGTAGGAAGGGGCACTGAGACGCCACGTTCTCCCCAGGGCCACCAACCTGCAAGGAACCTTCAAGTGCTCCTTTATCTAGCTCTGAACCTAGTCCTTTTAGGGGTTGATAGAAGCTTCGTTGCATAAGCGTGACTGATTACACCATCAGTCACTGGCAATCAACTTAACCTTCAGCCCCCTCCCTTTCCTGGGATTGGGTTGCAATTGCAAATCCCTTAGTCCTGCTGTGCTCTTTCTGGTGACCAGTCCCCATCCCAAAGTTACCTAGGGATAGCCAGACAACAATCAACAGTACACAAAAAGACACTTATCACTGTGGAGACCCCAAGGATCTGCAGAGTTGTGTGCCAGGAAATGAAGACAGGTAAGGTTAACAAAGTATTAATAATCGCAGTATCACACTCTTCAACCCCAGCAGTGTGCAGACTCTTTTGGCAAACTCTTGACAGCATGATACACTATCAGAGAATCAAGTTCCAGACGGAACTATCAAAAAGCTTAAATCTAACCTGCAATTATAAGAAATGACTAAAGCACACACCTGTAATCCCAGCAGCTGGGGAGGCTGAGACAGGAGGATAGGGAATTCAAAGACAGCCTCCACAACTCATAAGACAGTGTGACTAAATAAATACACAAAAGGGCTGGAGATGAGGCTCAGTGGTTAAGCACCCCTAGGTTCAACCTCTAGTACCAAAAAAAAAAAGCCGAAAGCAAAAGGAGACCTGGAGAACTGGCCGAATTGAATGTATTTCCAAATTCTTGGCCTCTAGCTTAGTGTCATGCAAAGAAAAAAAGCTGGCAGAATAAATAAATGCAGACATTGAGTTGCCCTACGCAAACAAAAAGATCCGAATGCTGGGCCATACATAACATTCCCTGGGATCTGTTTTTTTCAAATAAAGAAAAACTTTAGCATCAGAAACTTAACTAAGTTAACAAAGAAAAGAAAAAGATCCAATTTTAAAATAGACTAAATATCTAAAACAGATATTTCTCCAATGAAGGTATACAAAGAGCCAAAAAGCACGTGAGAAGGTGCTCCACACCAGTACCCCATGGAAATGCAAATCAAAACCAGCGACATCCATTTCACACCCAGCAGGATGCTATGCTGGAATGCTGGTGAGGATGCAGAGGATTTGGAATCTGAACACACAGTTGGCAGGCATGTAAAACGGTGCCACCACTTTGGAAAACAGTGTGACACTTCCTCGGTTAAACTGAAAACACATGCCCACACAGCAACTGATACATAAATGTTCGCACACACTATCACACTAGCCAAAAAAGAAAATCTAAACGTCCCATCGATGAAAAATGTATAAACAAAATGTACCTCTGTACCATACAGTAATTATTGGGCAATAAATGGACACGAAGTACTAACACAAGCTGCATTATGAACGATGAAACGTCATGCTGCGAGAAGCTGGTCAAGAAAGCTGCGTATTCTAGGTTCTATCAACAAGAACACTCACAAGGGGCAAATTCAGAAAGACAGTGATTACCAGGGGCTGGGGAGCAGGGGGGCTGGAGTGGATACAGGGGGATACAGGGTCTTCCTAAGGCAGAAAATGTTCTAAAATTGAACACGGTTATAGATACTCAACTCTGAGTACACTAAAAGCCGCCAACCACACTATACATTTTAAATGGGAGAATTGGGCTGGGGAGATAGCTCAGGTCGATAGAGTGCTTGCCTTGTAAGCACGAGGCCCTGGGTTCGATCCCCAGTACCGCAAAAAAAAAAAAAAAAAAGATCAACTTAAAAAAAAAATGGGAGAATTGCATGGTGAATAAATTACATCTCAATAAGTGTGTAAAGCAAAGTCAGCGTGGGGTTGACAAGCCCAACAGAGCTGAATTTCCCACCCACAGGATGTGGGCTTCTGCAAACTCCAGTGATCAACTCCTGAACTGTTCAGGTCCTTTTCCCTAGGCTGATTTGGACAGGGAGGCCCAAAAGAAAGGGTAGTCACTTGGGAAAGTTCCCTCGTTCCTTTGCATACAGAGTACTTACAACTGCTCCTCCAGCGGCCAGGGGATCAGCTTGACGATGCAGTGTCCTTGAGACCAGGCAAACCAGGAGCATCTGGGGAGAAGGCCACGCTCCATGTCTCACAGCTGGACTTCCAATCGAACTGGTGGGGGCGCCCCAGGCTTGAGTTCGGCCAGCAGCAGCGGTTCCTCTGGGGCGGGAGAGAGCATGCTTCAACAACGCTCACCTGCTGGAGGGCTTCGAGCAAGCTGCATCCTCCCCAAGAACACGGGGAACACTGGGTTCCCAGAGGGAGTTGTCATTTAAATGACCTGGGGTAATAAGTGACCACAGGCCACATTCCACCAGGGTTACTCAGTCCCATCCCTCCCAGTTGCCAGCTAACCGTGACTCAAAGCTCACCCTCCAGGAGGGTGGCCACACTGAATGGAGGCCTCATTCTCCTATGAATGCCTGAGCAGGAAGAAGGTGGGGCGGCATCCCGGCCAGGACTATGTTGGATGATGCAAAAAATAGTTAAGATACCTCACGCACTAGAGGGCTCCAAACAGCAAGGCCCCCCAGTGTGTTTACGGTCGCCTCAGACAACCTGCCACTGGGAAATGGGTACAGGGAATCACAATTGGGTGGCTCTCCCATCATCAAGGCTAAGAGCCTTCGGCCCTGCCCTTCCTCTTCCCGCCCAGACCTACTGATTAGGCCTCCCCCATCGCCTCTGTCCCAGATCTTTCACGTCTCCTAATTTTCAGACCCCTAGAGCCAAACACCCACCACACCACACCACTCCCCGCCACACCCCGAATCCATCAGACATCCTACCTACATGATGGAAGCGGCTGAGCCAGTCCTTCTGCCAGCCCACCCAGGCCTCCCCTCCTCTCCCTGCACCTCCCCGCCGTGCAGGCCACAAAAGCCTCCTGAACATTCCAAGTTCACTCCTGGCCCCTTCTCTGCTTACAAGAATCCCACCTAGATTCACCACTGAGACCGTCCAAACGGAGAGGCGCCCACCCTCCTCTGCAACCAGCGTCCAAGCACTCTTCCAATGCCACCAAGGTGACTTCCTCCTCCTTCCTCCTAGGGCCTCTCGTGAGGGAGGCCCTGCATGGGTGCCTCCTCATGGACCGAATCGCAATTCCCTAGTTCAAGCCTCTAATTCTGAAAGAGGGCTCTCCATGGCCGACGGGTCTGTAGGCTGAAGGCCTGCAGAACAGATTCCAGCCACACCCAGGGAAGAGGTCCCGACCTGGAGGAGGTCACTTCCACACACGCGTGTTCCACTTCAGGAGCAGACTTTGAACCTTATGGATGTTACCAGATATGACATAACTTAACAACCCATGTTTTAAGGCTCATCTTGACACATCTTCCTGTATTTTCTATCCTCTATCAAATCAGGATATATTTTAATAATCAATGACTTTTCTTAAACAGGCAGTACTTTTGTTTTAACTTCGTGGCTCTGGAATTGAACCAGGGCCTCACAAATGCTATGCGAACACTCCACTGAGCTGTCTCCGCCCCCCCACTTTTTAAAAAATTTTATTTTTGAGTCTCACTAAGTTTCCCAGGCTGGCCTAGAGCTTGTGATCCTCCTGCCTCAGCCTGCCCAGTAGCTGGAACTACAGGCCTGCTCACTCATGCCTGGTGCAATAAGCAATATCCTTTCTCAGTGGCACTTAATGGTGATATAATCCAAGGTGTCTTGAAAGCAAGGCAACAGATGGTAAAGAAAAATAAATATGCACACACATTTTTTCCAGTATATGTACCACAGGAAAATATGCTTGTTTTATAAAATCACTTGTGGCTAAAAATTTTTTTTAAAAAACAATTATTTTTATGCAGTGCTAAGGACAGAACCCAGCACCTCACACATGCTAGGCAAACACTCTGCCATTGAGCTATAGTCCCAGCCCTAAAAATTCTTTCTTTCTTTTTTTTTTTTGGTACCAGGGATTGAATTTAGGAGCACTTAACCATTGTATCACATC
Organism: Sciurus vulgaris; assembly: GCF_902686455.1. Classification (NCBI taxonomy): domain Eukaryota; kingdom Metazoa; phylum Chordata; class Mammalia; order Rodentia; family Sciuridae; genus Sciurus; species Sciurus vulgaris. Next base: position 139,939,467 of record NC_136468.1, on the reverse strand, counting down.
CCAGCCCTTTTTCATATTTTATTTGGAGACAGGGTCTTACTGAGTTGCCTAGGGCCTCACTAAGTTGCTGAGGCTGGCTTTGAACTCTCAATCCTCCTGCCTCAGCCTCCAGAGCTACCAGGATTACAGGTGTGTACCATCAAGCGTGGCTTACATGTGATTTAATAGTTCTTGGGCCTCTGTAAAGAGCACATCCACTCCTGGAAGTCCTATATGGAAATCTAGGCTTTCACATATCTGGTCTAAACAGGTGTTTGTGTAGACTGAAGTCATTCTTCCTAGAAACGTGGACGTGCCATCCTTTCAGCAACACAATCCCATCTGTACACATGCACTTTTGTGTTCACAGGGTAAGAAGTCCCCCGGATTCTAAATCCAATACAGGTCTCTTGATGGTATTGGGAATTTGCCACCAGTTTTCTCCATGTTACCAATTTTAGATATTTTCCTAAGGTGACATAAACCCTCATCTACTAATGTTTCTTCACATACCCAGGGGTTCTCAACTGGGTATGATTTTGTCCCATGAGGGCCTGTCAGTGTCTGGAGACATTTTTAGTTGCCCCCACTAAGGGTGTCACCTCTACTGTATATGTGATGCTGCTCAACATCCTACAGTGCATGGGACAGATGCCCCCACAAAACATTATCTGGCCCAAAATGTCAATACTGCTGAGGCCGAGAAATACGGATGCAGTCATATTAAATGACACTGGCTGACCCGGAAGAACAGTGCAGCTGAGCTGGAAGAAAACTCCTTCACTCCGTTCTGATGACTTTCATACTCCCCACGTGCACAGTATCCTCCGTGATCATGCTCTGCACAGCGTCAAATCGGTTACCCCGATTTCCTTTAGCTCCCTAATCAAATCCATTAGCAAGTTCAATCAAGTCTGTTTCCAGAAGATCTGCCACATCTACTTCGGTCCATCTCTGTGGCTACTGCTCTGACCTCACCTGCCCACCAGGCAGCCTTCCACCTGCACTTGGTTCCACTCCAGCCCCCAACATCCATCCTCACTTCCCACTTCTTACAAGAAAATTCTAACTCCTACCTGCCCTCAAGTCCTGCGCTACCTGGCTTTCTACCTCTCCACTGTGCTCAGTTAGTTCCTACCTCAGGGCCTTCGTACAGCTGTTTGCTTTGAGAATGCCCGTGTCTGATCCTTACCCCAATGACAACTCCTCCTGAGGTCTCGGGCCCTTGCAATCTCCTTCACAGATCACCTTATTTTCTTTGCAGCACTCATCACCACCTGATTGACATTCACCCCCCACTACTGTCATGTTCACTACACTGCAGGAAACTTGTTTATCCCCACTGCTAGCAGAGTTCCTGGCAAACAGCAGGCAGCCTATAAATATTTAATGAATAAATATACATGGTATAGCTCTTTAAATACTCTTTAAATATAAACAAAATGAAGTTCCTTAAACTACTATGATGCTTAAGATGAACATTTCACATGAAATCCTTCTTTAACATCAGACTACTGAAAATGTACTCTATTTCTGTGATTTAGGGATTTAATCTCTTGCTATTTTGGTTTAGGAATTCAGGCGCTAAAAGAAGAACCCAGTGACTCCTGTTAAAGAGTCTGAGCCCAAACTAAACTTGGCTACTGGAAAAGAAAACCATAATTAGTGCAGAACTTGAAAACAAAACAACACAGAGCTGAGAGGACCAGCTTCATCTGGGATTGTACCTGCAGTGGCCCTTCTTGGTTTGAAACAGGGTTTTGTTTTAACTGGAAAATACTGTGTTTATAGTATACCACCCCGGTGTTTTCACCTACATATGCATTACAGTTCGCATACTTGTTTTGTGGGAAGGACTTACAAATCTCCCAGCAATTTCAGCACACAACATAGAGTTCTTCATTAACTAACAGTCACCATAATGCACCATAGGATCACCCTGAACTTATCCCTCCTAAGTTTTGTAACCTTTAACCAACATTTCCCAACCCCCGCAACACACCTTTAAGGGTTTTCCAATTAAACAATGGATGTGTTTGGACAACCAGGTCAAATGGAAAGACGTTTATTACAGCATCTCTTCTATGCAAGGGAGTTAGCCTTAACAGATGGCAGGAAGCTCAGAGATTTTCCTGCCTCAGGATTTTTGTTAGCTATCTCTTGGGCCTGGGAAGGTTTTGCCTGGCCCGTTCCATCATATCATGTGGGGCTCCCCATATCTTAAGCGATCCCATCACCTTTCTTCACCCATTTAACTTTTTTTTTTTTTCCTTTTGTAGTTGTAGATGGACAAAATGCCTTTATTTTCACATGGTGCTGAGGATTGACCCCAGTGCCTCTCACCTAAGGGCAGGGCTGTACCACTGAGCTGTAGCCCCAGGCCCCATTTAATCTTGTTAATTATCACTCAGATACTTTGACTGCTTTTATGTATTTATTGTCTATCTTTTCCCCAACCCACCTTAACTCGCCTATGTCTTCACTGCTACTGGGCTGCTCTGCTCAACACAGTAGCACATATGGTTAACTGATCACTTAAAATGTATGGCAAGTCTGGAGACAGGCTGTTAAGTATAAAATACATATTTTGAAGACACAGTACAAAGACACTGAAATAATCCAATGATTTTTATTTGATTACTTATGAATTAGATTGCAATATTATTTTAGATGTATTGAATTAGAAGATATAAACTTTAGATTAATTTCACATTTTCTTTAAAAATGTGGCCATTAGTAGAACTTTTTAAATTACCTATATGTATGCAGCTCTTATTTTTTATGGTACTGGGAATTCAAATTTAGGTGAGTGCTCTACCACTGGGAAACATCACCTGCCCTTTATATTTTTTGAGAGATTCTCCTTAAGTTGTCCAGGCTGGCCTTGAACTTGTGATCCTCCTGCTGCGGCCTCCTGAGTGGCTGGGATTACATGGGCATCACACCCTGCTTTGAATTTTATTTCTATTAGCGAAAGCCTAGAGAGTGCCTTGCACTTAGTAGACTCTCAGTAAACGTTTGTTGAATGAATAAATGAATTCAAACCACTGTGCTGAAGATTTCTACTATTGTCCATTGTAATCCCTTCACAATAGGCTTATTATTCAGTTTGAAAACAACACAAAAACTCTCTGGCATTTTTTTTTTCTTTTTTTTTTTTTTTTTTAAACAGTAGCTTGGCAGCTCTCAACGGCTCTACCCACACTGGCAAACATAGTTGTCAATCATTAAGAAAAACCCAGAACTGGAAATAGATTCCTGTTAAAAAGGCAGGTTAGTTTCAGATTGCTTTTCAGATTTAACTATAAGGAGTCAATGGAAATGACAGCGGAAGCTATAAAAAAGATTTTCTAAGACCCGGAAAACAGTATGGCCATTTGAAAAGGAATTCAGTCACTGAAAAGAAAGCCCTTATCTAGATGGGAACGGGAAAGAGCCGCTTCTACACCTTTTTGACTGCCTGGCTCCGGCAAACAAAGCAATGTCACTTCCTAAATTAAAAACTAACACCACCCCAGGGAAAATCCGGATGGCAACCAACCCACCCACAATAACAAGCCACCAGCAACCAGATCGAAGCTTGAACTTCACTGCAAGACGTTCTGGAACAAAGTCTGAGCCTTAGGCCTAAACCCTTCTGAGAAGTTCCCGTAAGGAAGCTGCTTTTAAAATCGCCGTGAAGGGCTCTCGGAATAACCTCAAGTCCATCCTAAATTTCCACAGACGCAGGGGGGGGGGGCAAGGCGGCCAGCAGAGCCAAGCCTGCGGGTGCGCCTGGGGGTCCGGCCTTGGTACGACCACCACGCCTTCTCCAGAGGCGGGGTGTCCGCGGGCGCGGACGGAAGGAAGTACCGCAATATTCCGACTTCCACTTTCCCTGGCGGTCGGGGTGCTGGCGGGACCTCACCGCCCGGGGAACCTCAGGCTGCCCGACCCCAAGTGTCACCGGGGATGCACCCCGCCCCACCCCACCGGCGCGCGTCCGGAGGGGGGCGGCCGGGAAGGTCGTTCCCAGCAGGGACCCCAGGCCCCACTCGTGGCAGGGGTCACCCGCCGAGGCGGGCACGACCATCACCCGTCTCGAGACAAAAACCGAGACGCGGGTGGGGCGGGACGCGGCCGCCCGCCGGGAGGGCGCCGGCCTGACTCCCAGCGGGCTGCCAGCGCGTCCCGCGGCCCCCGGCGCCCGCCCCCGGGGTCCTCTTCTCGGGCTCGGCTCCCGGGCTCCGGGCCGCAGCAGCCCGTCCTCCCGGGTCCCGGCGGCGGCGGGCGGCGGCCGCTGACAGCGAAAGCGAAACAAAGCTGGGCGCCGGACGCGCACCCGCCGCCGCCGCCCCGCGCGCACCGCCCCGGCCCGCGCCCCCGCGCGCCCGCCCGCCGCCGAGCCCGCCGCGGGGGTCCCCGCCCCTCCCGGGGGAACGGGCCTCGGCTCCAGCGGCGGGAGCGGGCGCGCCCGGCCCGACTCACATCCGGCCTCCATGGAGGACGCGCGCAACCTCGCGCGGCAGGCGGCGGGCGCCCTCAGCCCCCCCGGGCCGCCGGCCCTCATGCCGCCCCCGCATCCGCCCACCCACGCGCCGGCCCCGGCCCCGGCCCCCTCCCCGGCCCCGCCGCTGCCGCGCCCGCCGCACCCGGAGAGGCCATCAGCTGCTTCCCGTCACATGGCGGCGGGCGCGGGCGGGGACCGCGCGGGGGCGGGGCGGGCAGGATAACAGCGGGGGGTGGGGAAGCGGCGGAAGGCTAGGGGGCGTGGCCGGGGGCGGGGCGGGAGACGCGGCGGAAGGAGACGGGGCGGGGCCGAGGGCAGAAGCGAGAGGCGGGCCCAGGGGGACGCGGCGGAGGGAGACGGGGCGGGGCCGAGGGCAGAAGCGAGGGGCGGGCCCAGGGGGACGCGGCGGAGGGAGACGGGGCGGGGCGGAGGGCAGAAACGAGGGGCGGGCCCAGGGGGACGCGGCGGAGAGAGACGGGGCGGGGCCGAGCTCAGGGGCGGGGCCGAGCGCAGGGCGGGGCCGAGCTCGGGTAACACAGGCAGAGTGGCCCGCGTGAGGCTGGAGAGGGACGTGGGCGGGAGGATTCCTAGGGGCGGGTGTGTGGGAGTCGCGAGCCGGGCATCGGGCGGGTCTAACAGTGGGGTCGCAGGGAAAGGGGGCGCTGAGAGCTGGGAAAAGGCTCGGGGAAGCGACGCTCAGGCGCATCGGGAGGTGCGGGGCGGGAGGCAGGCGTGAGCAGGGCTCGGGGGACCGGAGGCGGGGCGCGGGCCTGGGGGAGGAGGGCGGGAGTCGACGCGGGGTGGTCGCGGAGTGGTGGGGCCGAGCGGGGCTCTGAAAGCCCAGGTGACGGGAAAGGGACGCGGGGAGGGGGAGCAGGTGCGAGCAGTCTGGAAGTCGTGCCCTCCGGGCCTCCGCGACCCCGCCTCCCCAGCCCCCCAGGGTGTCGCGTTTGTCCGCCTTTTCCCACTTAACCTTGGCACTGCCTCTTAGGGGTCAGCTGGCTCTCCTCCTAACTTTAAGGAGCCAGGGTAGGAGTGAAGAAGGAAGACTGAAAAACTGGCTTTTATTAGTTGCCCTGCCCCCTGTGTTGTTGGTGGCCTTGGAGTTTCTCAAGGGGCCCAGCCAGTTGTCCCCAAAATGCCTTCCATCACTCTCCACTTAGGGTTGCCTGCTCTTAGCGCCTCCCTCCTTCCTACACCCCCCTTTGTTGACTAGAGGGATTCTCTGTTTTCCTTTTTTGCTGGTCTTAAATTTATTGACTTTTTAACGAACCCCGGTTTCCCATGGTTTTTTATTTTATTCTCAGTTTTAGACGGACACAGTACCTTTCATTTTTAGGTGGTGCTGAGGCTGGAACCCAGTGGCCTCCCACGTGCTAGGCACGTGCTCTGCCAGGTCCCAGCCCCCTGTTTTTAGTCCCTGTTTTAATGTTTCGCTTTTTCACACCGGCGCTCCGTTTTGTGAGCCCCACCCGTTCACCCCTCTCATCCATTTACCCTCTGCTCTAGGAGCCCCTCTTCTGCCCCCCACTTCTCCTCAGGCCACCCCGGTACACCTGTGGTTGGTCCCCCAATTGTTCGTTTTTGGATCCCCGCTCTCTTCACATGCACCTTGATCTCTGCTGCCAGCCCTTTGTTGCCGCCCACTTTAACCTTGCCAGACCATTTTCCTCCTCCATTTTCCCCTGGGCATTTTTGTTCATTAATGGCCTGCTTTACCCAACTCTGACCCTACTACACTTTTATCCTCAGTCCCAGTGTTGGTCTTCTCTACTTGGGTTCCTATTTTGTCTATCACCTAGCGTCCTTGGGTTCTAATTTTTATTCTCCAGTCTCCTTTGCCCATCCGACTTTTTTAAAACATGACTCCAGTTTTCTACATCACCCCCCAAAACTTTTGCTTATTTCTCTCTTTGATTTTCTCCTTCCATTCTCTTTGTCTCCCAAGTCTCCCAAATTTCCCAGTCTCTAAAGTCTTCAGTCCTCATTTTTTGTTTGTTTGTTTGAGATGCTGGGGATTGAACCCAGGGCCCTGCATAAAATGGTAGGCCAAAGAAAGCAAAGCAGTATGGGTTTTTTGGGGGGTGGGGGTGGAGGTACTGGGGATTTAACCCAGGGGCAGTTTACCACTGAGCCACATCCCTAGCCTCTTTTATTTTAAGATAGGGTCTCACCTAAGCTGCTGAGGCTGGCCTTGAACTTAGAGATCCCCCGCCTCAACCTTTGGAGCTGCCACTGCCACCCAGTTAATGTATATCTTGATGCATTCCTTATGTTACAATTTTGAAAAAGAGTAACAGTGATGGGAACAATATTGTTTCCAACATTAGGTCAGTAAAAATTTTTTTTTTTTAGTCTGGCAAAACTGGTTTTAATCAAATCTTTACACTTACTAGTCAGCTCTAAATCAAGATCACTGAAACATTTATTTAAAAATAACTTTATTCCATAATCTTAAAAAAATCCATAACCTCATAACTAATTCTCCCAACTGTACCCATCAAATATTAAAATGTAAATAATGCAGAGATTTTTTTTTTTTTTTTTGCAGCAGTTTCTAGCCAGTCCCATGATGAGCATGTATGTTGGCACTTAACTGCATCATAATAAATTCTGCCCAGCACGATGATTTTCCAGGTTTCAGTGCACAGGTTATAGAAATTTTCCATCATGTATTTCCCTGCTGCAGTTATAGGTCCTGTATGTGCTTGTAAGAAATGGTGCTAATATCAAAGCCACAGACTTCAGAGCCCCCTCCCCACAGTGTCCAACAGGTTTTGAGGAAAAGCAGTGTAATTGTAATAGCCCTGAAGTATTATCTTCCTGCTTCTGATAAATATTATCTCATGGTCTCTGAATTACAATACATGCAGATAACATTTTTTTAAAGTCCAACTTGGACTTTGCCACACAAAGGCTGTAACCTACCGTCAACATGCTCACGGATTGGGTATGGATCACGTTAAAAGGGAGAAGAAGTGCCAATTCTTCATAAATCCTTAAAACGTGAAGCACTTCAGTGCTTGGGCTTTTTAACTGATTCAGAGGTACATTTGAACACAGGGCTTTACAGCACTTGGCACCAAGCCCTTGAAGCTCCCATTTGCTGGTGGAAAACCCTCAACCATTTCCTATCATATGTGTGTGGGCAAAAGGAAGTTGTGGAAAACATCCCAGGGATATTGCAAAAACATCATCTGCATTCCTGGCTAGTGGTTTTGCCCCCTAGTTTGGTCTTTTTTGAGATGCCTCTGTATAGTGGGCTCTTAAATTTAGTCATGGAAGACTAAAGGAGAGAGAGACTGACTAGTCAAGTCTCCAGTGACTTTAGAAGCAACCTAAGCATCTCATTCTGAAATGACACCAAGAGTTTTACAGAGTGATCCAGCCCAAGAGCTGCTATGCAGTCAAGGACCGAACCAAGTAGAAATACAATGCACAGCTAGTTCTGATGGTACAAATTGCAGCCAGCTCCAAACTCTCCGGTGTCCTGAGTTGGGAACAGGGCACACTTCTAGTGATTTGCTCAGTTTATGTCTCTTCCTCCAGAAAAACACACCTGCAGGTTACTTCAGAAAACCAGCTCCTCATTTTGGGATCCCAGTCCCTGGTACTGAAGAAGGGAAGTTCGCTTTTAAGCGCACTAGATCTTGCCCATTAGAGCAGAATATGCAACATTAAAGAGTGAAAATTCAAGTGCAAATTCAAGTTCATGTTTAGCACACATCCATTGCACCTTTATATGGCCCCTGACTTCAAGGGATTTGGATGCAGGGGGTGGGGAATCTACTGGAAGCCTTAGCAACCAAAACTCATCACACTTCATTTTCATTTGATACTTAGTATACCTTATCAGTGTATCCTCATAATATTCTTAAGAACTAAGACGAAGCACGTTTTCCCATTCCAGAGGGGGAGAGAGCAACTGAGGCTGGGTGGACTGGTTTGTTCAAGGAGTTCTTATCGCCAGATACTCGGGAAATGTGCCTCTTGCCTCCATTCAAAGCAAGAGGAGGAGGAGAAAGCTGAAAGCTAATCCTAGGTCCATCACCTAGGAGGCTTTTATAACAATGTGAAGCTCTGTAAAATGTGAGTTTCTAACCAAAGGCACTTCCTCTTATCAGTTTCTACCTCTTTTGAAAAGAATTATACCTCCGGGGGGGCGGGAAAGGATCCCCCTAGCTCTGACAATGGCCTCTTGGAAACCACGCTACAAAGAACTAAAGTGTCTGCAGCAGCTCCTTGTTTACAGAGAGCAGTTTTTTCTTCCACTAGGGAAGGCGAAGAAGGTAACTCATATCTACTGAGCACCTCCTAGGCACTTTTACACCCCAAGTTGCCTCTTTTAATTCTCACCACAAGCTTGGCTCCTGTAGGAATGATTTCACCCATTTCACAGACGAGGAAAACTGAGGCTCAGTGAGAGGTAAAGAGACATGCCCAAGCCCATGGAGCACGGGAGGGTCAGGGCCCAGGCTGAAGCCCAGGTGCATCAGACCCCAACGCCTCCCTCTGACTTGCTTTGGTAGCAGACATGTCACCTTTCCCCGGGATCTGCCATTTGCCTGAGTCCTCACCTGGGCAGCAATAAAGTTGCCCTGTCACCCCCCACAGTATTCCCTTTGTGCTGGGGGAATGGTCAAGGGCACCAAGACCAAGTGCTTCCCCCATCTGTGCTCCCTCCAAATCCCTGTCTGTCAGGCAGGAGAGAGCCATAAGTCCCAGCGAAAGTGGCACCTCAGATGCCAACTGCAGCTGCCCCCTCCCCACAGTGCTCCTTCCTACCGCTTTTTACATCATTGAGGAAATTCGTGGCAAGTTAAACCAATTTAAAAAAAAAAAAAAAGGAAGGAAAGCTTCCGTCTGCTTTTCTTTGCTGCTGGGAGACCCCGGATGTCGCTAATGCAAACTCCCAGGCGCAAGTCACGTCGAAGCTAAAAGAAGCTCAGAGAGCTTTCCACGCTTTCCAGGCAACGATGGCCAGTCCACGTCTTCAAACTGGCCTGTCGTCTTGCACGATGTCACTTTCTTGCTCACTGATGTCATCTGTTCAGGGGGAAAATTAGACCTGACTGAGTCACCTCCAGAGTGTGACTGTTTCCACGACAGTGGTGATTTCTCCTCCTTTCCTGATGAGCCACAGAATGGGGGTTCACGGGGAAGGTGGGTGCCGGCTGTGCATTCTCCTGTTCTCTGAATTCAGAATCCCCTAGATGTTTGTCCTGGCTCCTGCCTCCCCTAAAATGCCCTTCCTCCTTGCTGCTTGCTCACTGTCCTTAAACGTTCATCCCACCTCCACCTCCTCTACACGCTTCTGCTGATGGACATGGCCCTCGGTCTCTCCTCCTCCCCGAGGTCCTATCAATTTCAAGCGTATCAGCCACCGAACCAGGCAATCAATCCGAGCCTTCCCGTGATAGTTCCCGTACTGCCACCCCAAAGCACTGGTTAAATCTTGCTTCCGTTTTAATTTTCCCCATACGTTTTCATCTGTTTACCCCCACTGGTCTTATAAAGCTCCCTGCACAGAGACACTATGGGTCTTTCTTTCCTACCCAACAACGCCAATGTTGTGCCTTTCTCAGAACAGGCCTTGATAAATGTTCGTCACCTTGATTTCCGTGGTAGTTAATATGTACCCAGTATCACTCACCCAAAATGCTAGGGATCATGAGTGTTTCCGATTTCAGATTTTGGAATATTTGCATATATCTTGAGGATACGACCCACGTCAACACACAAAATCTAGTTATCTTTTATATGTTCTTTTTATACACAGTCTGAGACAATCTTATATTTGTAGTAATTTTGTACACCAAACTGAATTTGTATATATTGAACCATTAGACCTGTGGTGTCGGGTTGGGGAGATAGCTCAGTCGGTAGAGTGCTTGCCTTGCAAGCACAAGGCCCTGGGTTTGATCCCCAGCACCGCAAAAAAACAAAACAAAACAAAAAAAAACCTATGGTATCATTATAGCACTCAGAAAGTTTTGCACTTTGTTTTGGGTTTTTTTTTTTTTTTCATATTTTTTAATTGTCAATGGACCTTTATTTATTTATATGTGGTGCTGAGAATCGAACCCAGTGCCTCATGCACGCGAGGCAAGCGCTCTATCTCTGAGCCACCAACCACCCCAACCCGAGAGTTTTGCATTTTGGATTTTGGGATTAGGAAATGCTCAGCCTGCACTAGATTCTCAGGTTCTCCACTAAATTTTATATTCCCCAGCTTTGAAGAAACCAAGCTTGCTCCTCAGAGGCCTCGTACACGTGCTCCCTGCACAGATCCAAGTATTGGAGCAGGAAAGGGCTCACCTTGCAGATCCCGGAGTCCGTTTCCCATCTGCTCCAAGTTGCCATTCACCAGTGCGGTCACCCTGTGAATGTGGCCATGCTTGTGTCTTTCTTTCGGCAACTCCTCTGTCTCATTTGGCTCCTCTTCCTCTTCCTCTGCTGCAGCATCCTCCTCTTCCTCTTCTTCCTCCTCTGAATCCACCAATACCATGACATCGCCCCTGTCTTGGCCCCTAATTTCCAAAGCAGGAAAAACAATCAAGATATCATCTTACTTTTCTTGGTGACCCGGCATCACAAGACACTCTGCAACCTCTAGTACTGTGGGGAAACTTCCTCACGCATCCAGTGCGATCAAGTCATGAGATGTTGGTGTGGCTGTGGGGGCGTGACCTCACAGAGATACAGGCACAGATTGCTAGAGATGATCACAGCTGTACTATTCTGTCCCTGCCTCCTGAGCAGGTGACCGTATTGTCTGTTACAGTGTGGATATGAAGCGTCCCCCACAAAGTGCCTGTTAATGCAGGGATATTTATTAGGAGGTAAAACGATGGGGTTGTGAGACATGTACCCTAATCGGTCCATCCTAGTTTGAATGACTGGGTGGTAGCTGTAGGCAGGTGGGGCACGGTTGGAGATGGGTCACCGGGAGCGTGCCCAGGAAGGGTGCATCTTCCCTGTGACCCCGCCTCCACTTTCTGACCCTGCTATGAGCTGAGCACCTGTCCCCTGCAGGGCCCTTCTCCCATGATGTGGCGCCTCATCTGGGGCCCAGAGCAAAGGAATAAGCCATCTGTTGACCGACACCTTGGAAACCATGAGCTCCAAATGAACTTTCCCTCCTCTAAGTTGTCCTTGATGGGTACTTTGGTCACGGCAATGCAAAAGCCAACTAAAACATCTTCCCAGGCCACGACCACTTCAGTTCGTCATGCAGCAGGTACATAAATGCTGCCCTCTTCCCTGAAATGCCTTTATTTTGGTTCCACTCCCCCGGGGGGACACCAAGCCGCTGTGCTCTACGCCCCTATGGAAAAGCCTGGAATTCACAGACTGGAAAGAAGGCCCTTCGGAATGCCCCACGAGTCTTCCTGTCACTTCCGTGTGCTGATTTCCTTACACTAAGTAGGTCGGCCCTCACTTCAGTGCACAGTACAAACTGAAGGTCTTTTAGAGGTTGAGGTACATAATTATAGGACTACCTATATTTTCTTCATAAAACAGAGACAAAGGGAAAAAGCAGGCGGGGTTTGCGAGAACATGCAAATTCATACTGGAAATGACAGTTTCCACTGGAGATCTTTCTGCACTTGTTACTGATATTAGTAAGTGGAAATTAAAAGTCACTTGGAGGTTTCGTAACGCTGAATCCCAACCAGTACAGAGCTTTCTAAACCAGGAGACCTGCAGACACTCGATCTAGTTCAGACAGCCTGACTGACAACCAAGCACTGAGCCAACAGTGCCTTTTGGTCCAGGCTGCTCCAAATCCCAGACTCCAGGGGGACCTGTCTAATGCCAGGCAGCTTTCCTGTCAGTCACCAGACAAGGAAACCAGAGCAGGGAAATCAGTCCTTACTGGAGAGACCGCAGCCTCTCGCCAGTGTAGGGGTCCCACATGATCACGTTGGTATCATACGAAGCTGTGACAAGCAAGGCAGAGTCTGGGGAGAAGTCACAAGAGACAACACTGCTTTGGTGGCCTTCTAGCTTCCGGATTAGTGTGTAGGACCGCATGCTCCATAGAAAGACCTGCGGAGATGAACAGGGACCTGGTGAGGGGCAACAGCACGAATGAGCTGAAAAGCACCCCATTCCCTCCTCAGGCTCGCGGCCAGGCAAAGCCGTGCGCTCTCCTCGCGGCTCTTCCGCAGCCTGTCGCACAGGTGGAAATAAAGCCCGAATCTGAGTTCATGAGGCTCGTTTGGTTTTCTTTATCTCCAGCCCTTTTTAACTTGCTTTCTTGAGATGGGCTCTCACTATGTTGCTGCGGCCGGCTTTGCACTCGTAATTCTCCTGCCTCAGCCTCCCGGTAGCTGGGATTGCGGGCCTGTGCCCCCCGCTCGGAAGTGAGCCTAAGCAAGCAGACCTGGAGGCTGCCAGCCCTGCTGGAGATAGGATAGCAGGTGCGAGAAAACCTGAGTAAACACTATCTCGTTCTACTTAAGAGCCAAAAACGGGTGAGGTGGATTCCGGATCACCCCGCCAGGGAGTGGCACCCTGATGAGACGTTACCCCACCCCTTTCTTGGAGGACCGTGGAAATCACCAAGCCTCAGAACTGCCTTATCACTTCTACCCCAAGAGTCAGTCAAAGTAGCATTTTGCTTTCTCTCCTTTAAGGAGACTCATTTCACAAAAGTTCCACACCTCAAGGGCTCGGTCATCTGGACAGCACCAAAAAGCAGACACTTCATCTAATTTTCTATCAGTGCAGCAAAGGCTCAAGGCAGATGCAAAACCTAAACAGAAGCAAATCGCCAGAGTCTTGTCCTTGAGTTTCTAATACTTTTTCTTTTTTTAGTAACAGGATCAAAGGACAAAGTTCAACAATATGTGACTAACTATGATTTGAATTCAAACCCCTAAATTCAAACTAGATGTTTCAAAGGCAGTTTGGATCCAGATGTGGGCTGCAACTTTTAAAATCTTAGAATCCAAAGGGAAAAGAAATTCAACAAGCACCCTTTCTCCACTTTGTAGAGGAAACAACCCCCCAATACTAGAGCGACCTACTTCAGAACCCTCCCCCTTCTTGGTCCACCTCAGTGCCGAACCGGAGCCGGAGCCGTACAGGAGGTGGCAGCCCAGCAGCAGGCTTTCCCGCTGAGGTGTGGCGGTGGTGACAGCCGCTGCTTCAGACCTCCGCTTCTCAGCGAACTGAACAGCAGAGGAAATGGCACCCCGTGTGTGAGGCTTACCGACTTCTCTCCAGCTGCGGAGCACAGCATACTGCAGTCTGGGGAGATGGCAGCAGTAAACCCACTGCAGGTGGCCCGATAACACCTGAATCTGTTTACCTGGCAAAGGAGAGAAACAAACAGTAAGCCCACCCTCCAAACAACCAAGGAGGAAGGCCGAAGGACCAGCACCCAACATATCCATCCAGTTCACTCACGACCGGGCCCAAAGGCTTCGCTGAGGAGGAACTCTGTCCAATTTGTCATTTAATCATGTAAACAGAGAAAAAAAAAAATAAAATAAACAGTTGTAATCTATTAACAGGATATTCTAATGGCCAAGGGAAATCGTTCATGGCTCCACATAAATCTACAGGAAAAAGGGTGGAAACAGACCTAACACCCTTTCATTGCAGAAAACACGCTTTTCAGGTACCCAACCTCCTCAAGGACTCTGAAGCATCCTTCCCGACTGAGAGTGCTTATCTTCAACTCTCCTGTTTAATCTCGGCAATGGCTTCCCCATGCCCCACGGCTGCCCTGCTGGAGAATGGGTGGCGGTGTGGAGTGATTACAGGCATAAGCTCTGGAGTCAGACAACTCGGGTTTCAATGCTGGCTCGGCTGCTTACTCAGTACAGAAGTCCAGTGACTCACGCAATCTCTCCAGGTCTTGGCTTTTTGAAAAAAATCTAATGCCCAGACATAGGGGAGCGGGTGAATTAATGGGGATATGTCTAATTTGTTAATGTGGACGGACTCAGAGACACAGACTTTTCTATGGGGTAATGTTTAATGAAAAAAGCAAGATGCAGAAAAAATGTGAAGCATAGGATCCATTTTTGTGAAACAGTGACCCCCGATTCCCATGGATGTAAGCCATCTGTATAGGATTATGTAAGTATAGAAAAATTATAGACAGATACACAGTAGGTTCTCAACGTGGGCTACCAGGTGGCAGAGAAGAGGAGGGACACAAAAGAGGGAGGTGGAGAGGATGGGAAGAAAAGAACCAAGCAAGGGAAAAAAAAAAAAACAATTTTTATAAACATGTATGTGGTCATACACAGGAATCCATGAAATTTTTATGCACATGGAGATATGTAAAAGAGATATGTAAAATATTTTTAAAGTTGGTTATGGCTTCTTCAGCTGCCACATCCAGGTGTTGTGAGGATTGAAGGCATTAAGGGAAATCAGGCCAGCAGGGCAGAGCCTGGTACCTGGGGCACAACTTTAATCCCTGTCTTTCCTTACAAAGCCCTAACAGTGGCCCAGGCTGTTCTCAGTCAGTCTCATCCAGCCCTTCCTTCCTAGCCAGTGAGTGACTTCCAAAGCCCCTCTTGAGTCCCTCCTGAGGTGGCAAGCTGCTGGGGGTAAGGAAACCTGCACTATGGTGTATGTTTTCAGAAGGGGCAATACCACTCCAAGGGGGTTCTTGGGGGCCAGGAACCTGGTTTTTTACATACCAAGCACAGACATGCTTTTAATATATAGATGTACAGTCAGTCCTCTGTACCCAAATTTATGGATTTAACTCTCATGGATGGAAAAAAATTTTTCAATTGTGTCTATACTGATTATGTACAGATTATTTTCCTGTCATTAGAGTAAAACCACTATTTCCCTTAGTTTACATTTTATTAGGTATTCTAAGTCATCCTAGAGATGGTTTAAAGCACAGTGGGTTGGTCATATACAAATACTATGCCATTTCACATAAGAGACTTGAGCATTCACAGCTTCTGGCATCCACAGGGTCCTGAAGCTCGTTTCTCTGACACCGGAGGTATGACTGCACAGTACTTCTTTGATTCAGTACATCTCTGGGGCAGGAAGGGTGATTAGGAAGAGTATGACTAACAAGGCTCTTTGGAAGGCAGTAACAGAGAAAACGTGTGAAAAACACCATTCTAGATAAAAACAGCACTAGTGAGGTTGATAAAGGAGCCTTCGAGTGAATTTAAGCACCTCCCTACCGTGCTTATTCAGGTCCCAGATGCGAAGAGTCTTGTCCCGTGATGCAGAGACCAAAATCAAACTGCCACTAGGTGTGAAGCTCAGATCTCTCACAACATCTTGGTGCCCAGAAAGATTCAAAAGCAGGAGCCCTGGGAGGGGAGCAGAGGCATTCGGTCAGCGGGTGAGATGGCACCCAGAATGCTCATCACGCTACACCCCTCAGCCAACTGGAACCTGACGGGAACATGCATGAACATGCCTGTCGGGACCTAGTGCCACCGGAAACGACCTACCTGTCTGCACCTCCCAAATCTTGATCTGTCCATCATTGAGCCCTGTGGCAAGGATCAGGCAAGAGATGTCTGGCACTTGGGGATGGTGGCGTGCCCAGAGCTTCCTGCTGGGTGGAGAAGGCCACGGGCTGAAGGCCAAACCCCAAACAATCTGACCACAGTCCAGTGTCTTCTCCTTTGGACTCCCTCGTCCTTTTGTATCATTTTTGCTGCTTCGACTTTTGGCTTCAAACCCTTTAGGGATGCTGGGAAAGCAAAGATTGGAGTCTAAAATTGTTACCACATCAACCAACCTGTCATCCTGGGACAATAACTCTCTGAAGTCCTGAAAAGCAATTTGGCTCTCAGTGGATGCTGGTGTGGCTTTGTTTCATTTGGAAATCACGGAAGAGAAGCTGCACTGGCCTTGCTCGAGCCGCTGGCAACAGCCCTGCGGTGGGTGACCTGCCTTATGGGATAACAGATCACAGAGGCTCCTGGGAGCCACACTCTTGCTCAGAAAGTTCTCCTGGGTTTTGGTGCGTGGAAAGAAACACGTACTCGGTTTTTCCCAGGGGAAAGCATATTTATACTATAGTCTGGAACCAGGACAGACAGAATTAGAGCCCGAACACCAGCTGCGGCTCTCCTGCCTCAGAAGTCCCCTTCTGTCACTCAGAAGTCCTCAAGGACCTGGGAAATAAACCTCTCTCTGGCTAACAATTTGCTTAGTAGATGTTGATTTCCACCTTCACTAAGTTCCAGTCAATAGTAGGGTTCTTCCATGTACTTCCCTGGCAGAACATGCAGGGCAAGAAGCAATCCAGAGTAGTCAACAGACAGACCGAACCCCAGAACTGTTCGAGGGACACTGCCTGGAAGATCACTTGGCCCAGCACCTCCTCTTACATTCCTCTCCTTTTATATCCTCACTCTGTTCCGGGTAAGTGAGACTCAGTCCCTGAGTCACTGGGCCCTGCCCACCTGTGTCTGGCAGATAAAGTCTCAAAGGTAAGCAGACAGCTCTGGGGTTTGGCCTGAAAACACACCTTTAGTAAATCCTGCTTTTCTGGGTGGCCTGACCACACTCTTGGACAGCCAACTGGGGGAAATGGAGAGGAGAACGCCAGACCCCAGAGCGATCCGACAAGAAACCCTACACTCACAGTACGTGCGCCCCAGGCCTCTGCATTCCATGCTTTCCCAGAAGTTCTGAGCAAGTCACAAGTCTATGTGGTGAAATAAAAAATCTCATCAAGCTCACCTGGAAAGTCAGAAGGGAGGAAATGAGGCAAGAGCAGGCCAGATCAGAGGCCGGCAGCCTGTTTCTGTTTTGATTCTTTCAACAATCCCTTTAGTTCTCATTTCAAAAACCATGATCTAGTTAACAAATAAAAATTGACATATTTACAATGTACAACATGTGTTGACACATGTATGCGATGTGTAACGGTCAAATCAAGCTCATTAACGTAGCCTTCGCTTCACACACTTATTTTTTTCTTCTGAGAACATTTAAGATCTACTCTTCTAACAATCTTCAAATAAGAATTATTAAACACAACAGATCAGATCTCCAGAACGCACCCCAGTCAACCAAAACCTCGCAGCCTGGGACCACGATCCCACGCTCCTCCCAGCCTCTGGAGCCAGCCCTGCGCTCTCCTTCTGGAATACAACGCTATTTAGATTCCACATACAAAAGCGCTTGGCATTTGGCCTTCTGCGCCTAGCTGACTTCATCTGGCATAATGTCACCTACATTGATCCATGTTGGGGAAGGTGCCTGGATTTAGTTTTTGTAAGTTCTGGAACCTGCCATTGTCTTTTGAGCACATACTGCTACCCTGGCAGAACTGAACAGTCCTGGCAGAGGCTGTGGCCCACGAAGCCCAAACTATTTACTATCTGGGCCTCTATGGAAAATTTTGGCTGGCCTCTGGTCTAAATGGCCAAAGGAGGCTGAAAATGTGTGTTTTTCTGGCTAAATTATCTGGATGCAATCAAAGCCCTTTCAGTTGGTCTCGTCCACTCCATCTGTGGGCCCTCCCTGCCTGTCTAGGCTTGTTCAGGCCTGTCCACACCTACTTGGCCATGGTGCAGGTGAGTGAGTCGCCACCTTGGGAAGGACTTTAAAAGCAGGCCAAGGGAAGAACATCACAGAATAGCTTGGAACCTCCAAAGGTATGTTTTATCTTTTATAAAATTCTGATTTCTGTATTTGAATTAAGAGATACACCTGTAGCTACTTTATTCAAAATGAATTAAAATAAATTTCCACATTATTTCATTTTAATATCATAAGTTGAGAGATTCTAGAAAGAGGTAGTCATGCACCACTTAACAAAAGGGCTATGTGCTGAGAACTGTAGTTAGGTGATTGTGCTTGTGCCAGTGTCACAGAGTGTGCTCACACAAAGACAGTGACGGTGTCACTAGGCAGTACAACCCTGGGGACCACTGCCACATGTGCTTTCACTGCCGAAACACAGTCAGGCAGTACAAGACTGTGCTGAAATTCCTGCTGGAAGGCAGAGTTATTAACTCTCCCAGGCTCACAAAACCAAGGGCAGAACTGGAATCAGAACTCAAGTCTTGGGTGTCCTGGGCTAGTCCTCAACAAATAGCCTGGAGTGGCTCAGGCACGGGGAGCGTGGGAGATGGGAGGTGGGAGGCAGGGGTGGCAGCGAGAGCAGGGGCTGTGGAGGAAGGGAGAGCCATCAGCAGAACTTGGCTTCACCTGAAATGAGAGGCTCGAAGCTTCCTTCTGCAAGCAGCGCAGACATTGGTCGACTCCGATTATCTGGCTCAAGACCTAAAGCAATTCCTGATTTTTAATGCATTACAATCAAGCATATAAATGCCCCAGGTCCCCCCTCTTGGACTGAATCCAAGGGTGCCCTACCACTGAGCTACACTGAGCTACATCCAGCCCCTTTATTTTTTTAAGACAGGATCTTGCTGAGTTGCCCAGGCTGGCCGTGAACTTTTGATCTTTCTGCCCCAGCCTCCTGAGCAGCTGTGATTACAGGGGTAAGCCAGCATGCCCTGCCCAGATTACTGCTTTTATTTTTCATATCAGGGATTGAACCCAGGGTGCTTAGCCACTGAGCTATATTCCCAGCCCTGTTCTTTATTTTGGAGTTGCTGAAGCTGGCTTTGAACTTGCGAGGCCTCCTTCCTTGGCTTCCCGCGTCACTGGTACAACAGGCAGCGCCACTGTATGTGGTTCCCACTTTTAAAGGGAATTTAAAACAATTACTTCCAATTATAAAAATAGAGAAGCATGGGAAGATCTGGAAATGGAACAAATGATAATTACCCATAATTCTAACGCACTCTATCCCTAATAAACATTTCACTAGACTTAATTCATGTGTACACTCATGTTTTAAAAAATAAATTTGGGATATTATTGCATATACAGTTTGATATCCTGCTTTCTTCAACAAGCCTTATGCATGAATTTCCCTAGGTTATTAGTCTTCAAAATGTTTGATTTTTCCCCCCAAAACCAGTTAAGTTTCTCATTTAATACATTAATATTTTCTCACTACATTAACAATAGATACACAAAAGGGTTATATTCAAATGCCTTTTTCCATTTCCCCTTAGTTAATACTGAAAGGATACATTTACCCTAATGTATATATTTGAATATATCTAATTTTGGGTAAACAACGGATTTTCCATTTTATTCTTTTTTCAAAAAACAATCTTTCAGACAATAAACTGATATTAGACTTAAGTCTACATACAAAGGAGAGTCCCCTGCATTTAGAGTGGGAGATCAATAAACAATGGAATGTCCTCGGCATTACCAGTAAACAGACCACAGAAGAACTGAAGATCACGATTACAGATACGATAATCTTTAATGGCTATAAAAACATATGGAGGGCTGGGCTGTGGCTCAGTGGTAGAGTGCTTGCTTGCCTAGCATGGGTGAGGGACTGGGTTCGATCCTCAGCACCACGAAAATAAAGGCATTGTGTTCACCTACAACTAAAAAAATAAAAATAAAAAACCCCTGGAAACACCATAATTCTTTAACCATCCTCTAGTACTAAATCTTAAGCTAGCTCTGATATTTTTACTACTATATAATTAATTTCATGATGAAAACCAGCACATGTAAATAGGTGACCCCGCTTTCTGAGATTCCTAACAGCCAGAAGAATGTGTGTGCACACGTGCGTGCACCAGGACCTGACCCCCATCACTGAGCCACATCCCAGGGCTGCCAGGAGACCGTTTTTAAGGTCTTGCCAAATCGCCTTCCTTCCAGAAACTGCACAAATTTATCCCTCTGAAAGTATAGGGGTAAAACCAGTCATTTTCTCCTATTTTCTCAACACAGACTTCTGTGACCAAACATGGGGGCTTTTCCCCACATGTAAGCAAGCAGGTACCTGCTGGGTGGCACTTCTGACACTAACTACAAGGAGAGAGCCTTGGATCCCACAGGTTGAGGACTCGGTCCCCAAGGACTCCCCTTGCTGTTACAGATGCCTACTGCAAGTCCTCGGTGTTTTCCCTGGGTTTCTGACCCACTGGCTATAAATGAAGGTTCCTTCGTACAACCCCCTTCTCAGATTCAATTAATCTGGTAAAGCAGCTGACAGACCTCAGGAAAACATCTTACTTATATTTTTATCAGTTTAGTATACAGAATGTCAGTAACAGTGGAAGAGATGCACAAGGCAATGCATGTAGGAAGGGGCACTGAGACGCCACGTTCTCCCCAGGGCCACCAACCTGCAAGGAACCTTCAAGTGCTCCTTTATCTAGCTCTGAACCTAGTCCTTTTTAGGGGTTGATAGAAGCTTCGTTGCATAAGCGTGACTGATTACACCATCAGTCACTGGCAATCAACTTAACCTTCAGCCCCCTCCCTTTCCTGGGATTGGGTTGCAATTGCAAATCCCTTAGTCCTGCTGTGCTCTTTCTGGTGACCAGTCCCCATCCCAAAGTTACCTAGGGATAGCCAGACAACAATCAACAGTACACAAAAAGACACTTATCACTGTGGAGACCCCAAGGATCTGCAGAGTTGTGTGCCAGGAAATGAAGACAGGTAAGGTTAACAAAGTATTAATAATCGCAGTATCACACTCTTCAACCCCAGCAGTGTGCAGACTCTTTTGGCAAACTCTTGACAGCATGATACACTATCAGAGAATCAAGTTCCAGACGGAACTATCAAAAAGCTTAAATCTAACCTGCAATTATAAGAAATGACTAAAGCACACACCTGTAATCCCAGCAGCTGGGGAGGCTGAGACAGGAGGATAGGGAATTCAAAGACAGCCTCCACAACTCATAAGACAGTGTGACTAAATAAATACACAAAAGGGCTGGAGATGAGGCTCAGTGGTTAAGCACCCCTAGGTTCAACCTCTAGTACCAAAAAAAAAAGCCGAAAGCAAAAGGAGACCTGGAGAACTGGCCGAATTGATGTATTTCCAAATTCTTGGCCTCTAGCTTAGTGTCATGCAAAGAAAAAAAGCTGGCAGAATAAATAAATGCAGACATTGAGTTGCCCTATGCAAACAAAAAGATCCGAATGCTGGGCCATACATAACATTCCCTGGGATCTGTTTTTTTCAAATAAAGAAAAACTTTAGCATCAGAAACTTAACTAAGTTAACAAAGAAAAGAAAAAGATCCAATTTTAAAATAGACTAAATATCTAAAACAGATATTTCTCCAATGAAGGTATACAAAGAGCCAAAAAGCACGTGAGAAGGTGCTCCACACCAGTACCCCATGGAAATGCAAATCAAAACCAGCGACATCCATTTCACACCCAGCAGGATGCTATGCTGGAATGCTGGTGAGGATGCAGAGGATTTGGAATCTGAACACACAGTTGGCAGGCATGTAAAACGGTGCCACCACTTTGGAAAACAGTGTGACACTTCCTCGGTTAAACTGAAAACACATGCCCACACAGAAACTGATACATAAATGTTCGCACACACTATTCACACTAGCCAAAAAGAAAATCTAAACGTCCATCGATGAAAAATGTATAAACAAAATGGTACCTCTGTACCATACAGTAATTATTGGGCAATAAATGGACACGAAGTACTAACACAAGCTGCATTATGAACGATGAAACGTCATGCTGCGAGAAGCTGGTCAAGAAAGCTGCGTAGTCTAAGGTTCTACAACAAGAAACACTCACAAGGGGCAAATTCAGAAAGACAAGTGATTACCAGGGGCTGGGGAGCAGGGGGGGCTGGAGGTGGATACAGGGGGATACAGGGTCTTCCTAAGGCAAGAAAATGTTCTAAAATTGAACACGGTTATAGATACTCAACTCTGAGTACACTAAAAGCCGCCAACCACACTATACATTTTAAATGGGAGAATTGAGCTGGGGAGATAGCTCAGTCGATAGAGTGCTTGCCTTGTAAGCACGAGGCCCTGGGTTCGATCCCCAGTACCGCAAAAAAAAAAAAAAAGATCAACTTAAAAAAAAAAATGGGAGAATTGCATGGGGAATAAATTACATCTCAATAAGTTGTAAAGCAAAAGTCAGCGTGGGGTTGACAAGCCCAACAGAGCTGAATTTCCCACCCACAGGATGTGGGCTTCTGCAAACTCCAGTGATCAACTCCTGAACTGTTCAGTCCTTTTCCCTAGGCTGATTTTGGACAGGGAGGCCCCAAAAGAAAGGGTAGTCACTTGGGAAAGTTCCCTCGTTCCTTTGCATACAGAGTACTTACAACTGCTCCTCCAGCGGCCAGGGGATCAGCTTGACGATGCAGTGTCCTTGAGACCAGGCAAACCAGGAGCCATCTGGGGAGAAGGCCACGCTCCAGGTCTCACAGCTGGACTTCCAATCGAACTGGTGGGGGCGCCCAGGCTTGAGTTCGGCCAGCAGCAGCGGTTCCTCTGGGGCGGGAGAGAGCATGCTTCAACAACGCTCACCTGCTGGAGGGCTTCGAGCAAGCTGCATCCTCCCCAAGAACACGGGGAACACTGGGTTCCCAGAGGGAGTTGTCATTTAAATGACCTGGGGTAATAAGTGACCACAGGCCACATTCCACCAGGGTTACTCAGTCCCATCCCTCCCAGTTGCCAGCTAACCGTGACTCAAAGCTCACCCTCCAGGAGGGTGGCCACACTGAATGGAGGCCTCATTCTCCTATGAATGCCTGAGCAGGAAGAAGGTGGGGCGGCATCCCGGCCAGGACTATGTTGGATGATGCAAAAATAGTTAAGATACCTCACGCACTAGAGGGCTCCAAACAGCAAGGCCCCCCAGTGTGTTTACGGTCGCCTCAGACAACCTGCCACTGGGAAATGGGTACAGGGAATCACAATTGGGTGGCTCTCCCATCATCAAGGCTAAGAGCCTTCGGCCCTGCCCTTCCTCTTCCCGCCCAGACCTACTGATTAGGCCTCCCCCATCGCCTCTGTCCCAGATCTTTCACGTCTCCTAATTTTCAGACCCCTAGAGCCAAAACACCCACCACACCACACCACTCCCCGCCACACCCCGAATCCATCAGACATCCTACCTACATGATGGAAGCGGCTGAGCCAGTCCTTCTGCCAGCCCACCCAGGCCTCCCCTCCTCTCCCTGCACCTCCCCGCCGTGCAGGCCACAAAAGCCTCCTGAACATTCCAAGTTCACTCCTGGCCCCTTCTCTGCTTACAAGAATCCCACCTAGATTCACCACTGAGACCGTCCCAAACGGAGAGGCGCCCACCCTCCTCTGCAACCAGCGTCCAAGCACTCTTCCAATGCCACCAAGGTGACTTCCTCCTCCTTCCTCCTAGGGCCTCTCGTGAGGGAGGCCCTGCATGGGTGCCTCCTCATGGACCGAATCGCAATTCCTAGTTCAAGCCTCTAATTCTGAAAGAGGGCTCTCCATGGCCGACGGGGTCTGTAGGCTGAAGGCCTGCAGAACAGATTCCAGCCACACCCAGGGAAGAGGTCCCGACCTGGAGGAGGTCACTTCCACACACGCGTGTTCCACTTCAGGAGCAGACTTTGAACCTTATGGATGTTACCAGATATGACATAACTTAACAACCCATGTTTTAAGGCTCATCTTGACACATCTTCCTGTATTTTCTACCTCTATCAAATCAGGATATATTTTATAATCAATGACTTTTCTTAAACAGGCAGTACTTTTGTTTTAACTTCGTGGCTCTGGGAATTGAACCAGGGCCTCACAAATGCTATGCGAACACTCCACTGAGCTGTCTCCGCCTCCACTTTTTAAAAAAATTTTATTTTTGAGTATCACTAAGTTTCCCAGGCTGGCCTAGAGCTTGTGATCCTCCTGCCTCAGCCTGCCCAGTAGCTGGAACTACAGGCCTGCTCACTCATGCCTGGTGCAATAAGCAATATCCTTTCTCAGTGGCACTTAATGGTGATATAATCCAAGGTGTCTTGAAAGCAAGGCAACAGATGGTAAAGAAAAATAAATATGCACACACATTTTTTCCAGTATATGTACCACAGGAAATATGCTTGTTTTATAAAATCACTTGTGGCTAAAAATTTTTTTAAAAAACAATTATTTTTATGCAGTGCTAAGGACAGAACCCAGCACCTCACACATGCTAGGCAAACACTCTGCCATTGAGCTATAGTCCCAGCCCTAAAAATTCTTTCTTTCTTTTTTTTTTTTTGGTACCAGGGATTGAATTTAGGAGCACTTAACCATTGTATCACATCCCAGCCCTTTTTCATATTTTATTTGGAGACAGGGTCTTACTGAGTTGCCTAGGGCCTCACTAAGTTGCTGAGGCTGGCTTTGAACTCTCAATCCTCCTGCCTCAGCCTCCAGAGCTACCAGGATTACAGGTGTGTACCATCAAGCGTGGCTTACATGTGATTTAATAGATCTTGGGCCTCTGTAAAGAGCACATCCACTCCTGGAAGTCCTATATGGAAATCTAGGCTTTCACATATCTGGTCTAAACAGGTGTTTGTGTAGACTGAAGTCATTCTTCCTAGAAACGTGGACGTGCCATCCTTTCAGCAACACAATCCCATCTGTACACATGCACTTTTGTGTTCACAGGGTAAGAAGTCCCCCGGATTCTAAATCCAATACAGGTCTCTTGATGGTATTTGGGAATTTGCCACCGTTTTCTCCAATGTTACCAATTTTAGATATTTTCCTAAGGTGACATAAACCCTCATCTACTAATGTTTCTTCACATACCCCAGGGGTTCTCAACTGGGTATGATTTTGTCCCATGAGGGCCTGTCAGTGTCTGGAGACATTTTTAGTTGCCCCCACTAAGGGTGTCACCTCTACTGTATATGTGATGCTGCTCAACATCCTACAGTGCATGGGACAGATGCCCCCACAAAACATTATCTGGCCCAAAATGTCAATACTGCTGAGGCCGAGAAATACGGATGCAGTCATATTAAATGACACTGGCTGACCCGGAAGAACAGTGCAGCTGAGCTGGAAGAAAACTCCTTCACTCCGTTCTGATGACGTTCATACTCCCCACGTGCACAGTATCCCCCGTGACCATGCTCTGCACAGCGTCAAATCGGTTACCCTGATTTCCTTTAGCTCCCTAATCAAATCCATTAGCAAGTTCAATCAAGTCTGTTTCCAGAAGATCTGCCACATCTACTTCGGTCCATCTCTGTGGCTACTGCTCTGACCTCACCTGCCCACCAGGCAGCCTTCCACCTGCACTTGGTTCCACTCCAGCCCCCAACATCCATCCTCACTTCCCACTTCTTACAAGAAAATTCTAACTCCTACCTGCCCTCAAGTCCTGCGCTACCTGGTTTTCTACCTCTCCACTGTGCTCAGTTAGTTCCTACCTCAGGGCCTTCGTACAGCTGTTTGCTTTGAGAATGCCCGTGTCTGATCCTTACCCCAATGACAACTCCTTCCTGAGGTCTCGGGCCCTAGTCAATCTCCTTCACAGATCACCTTATTTTCTTTGCAGCACTCATCACCACCTGATTGACATGTCACCCCCACTACTGTCATGTTCACTACACTGCAGGAAACTTGTTTATCCCCACTGCTAGCAGAGTTCCTGGCAAACAGCAGGCAGCCTATAAATATTTAATGAATAAATATACATGGTATAGCTCTTTAAATACTCTTTAAATATAAACAAAATGAAGTTCCTTAAACTACTATGATGCTTAAGATGAACATTTCACATGAAATCCTTCTTTAACATCAGACTACTGAAAATGTACTCTATTTCTGTGATTTAGGGATTTAATCTCTTGCTATTTTGGTTTAGGAATTCAGGCGCTAAAAGAAGAACCCAGTGACTCCTGTTAAAGAGTCTGAGCCCAAACTAAACTTGGCTACTGGAAAAGAAAACCATAATTAGTGCAGAACTTGAAAACAAAACAACACAGAGCTGAGAGGACCAGCTTCATCTGGGATTGTACCTGCAGTGGCCCTTCTTAGTTTGAAACAGGGTTTTGTTTTAACTGGAAAATACTGTGTTTATAGTATACCACCCGGTGTTTTCACCTACATATGCATTACAGTCGCATACTTGTTTTGTGGGAAGGACTTACAAATCTCCCAGCAATTTTCAAGCACACAACATAGAGTTCTTCATTAACTACAGTCACTATAATGCACCATAGGATCACCCTGAACTTATCCCTCCTAAGTTTTGTAACCTTTAACCAACATTTCCCCAACCCCCGCAACACACCTTTAAGGGTTTTCCAATTAAACAATGGATGTGTTTGGACAACCAGGTCAAATGGAAAGACGTTTATTACAGCATCTCTTCTATGCAAGGGAGTTAGCCTTAACAGATGGCAGGAAGCTCAGAGATTTTCCTGCCTCAGGATTTTTGTTAGCTATCTCTTGGGCCTGGGAAGGTTTGCCTGGCCGTTCCATCATATCATGCGGGGCTCCCCATATCTTAAGCGATCCCATCACCTTTCTTCACCCATTTAACTTTTTTTTTTTTTCCTTTTTGTAGTTGTAGATGGACAAAATGCCTTTATTTTCACGTGGTGCTGAGGATTGACCCCAGTGCCTCTCACCTAAGGGCAGGGCTGAACCACTGAGCTGTAGCCCCAGGCCCCATTTAATCTTGTTAATTATCACTCAGATACTTTGACTGCTTTTATGTATTTATTGTCTATCTTTTCCCCAACCCACCTTAACTCGCCTATCTCTTCACTGCTACTGGGCTGCTCTGCTCAACACAGTAAGCACATATGGTTACTGATCACTTAAAATGTATGGCAAGTCTGGAGACAGGCTGTTAAGTATAAAATACATATTTTGAAGACACAGTACAAAGACACTGAAATAATCCAATGATTTTTATTTGATTACGTATGAATTAGATTGCAATATTATTTTAGATGTATTGAATTAGAAGATATAAACTTTAGATTAATTTCACATTTTCTTTAAAAATGTGGCCATTACTAGAACTTTTTAAATTACCTATATGTATGCAGCTCTTATTTTTTATGGTACTGGGAATTCAAATTTAGGTGAGTGCTCTACCACTGGGAAACATCACCTGCCCTTTATATTTTTTGAGAGATTCTCCTTAAGTTGTCCAGGCTGGCCTTGAACTTGTGATCCTCCTGCTGCGGCCTCCTGAGTGGCTGGGATTACATGGTGCATCACACCCTGCTTTGAATTTTATTTCTATTAGCGAAAGCCTAGAGAGTGCCTTGCACTTAGTAGACTCTCAGTAAACGTTTGTTGAATGAATAAATGAATTCAAACCACTGTGCTGAAGATTTCTACTATTGTCCATTGTAATTCCTTCACAATAGGCTTTATTCAGTTTGAAAACAACACAAAACTCTCTGGCATTTTTTTTTCTTTTTTTTTTTTTTTTTTTAAACAGTAGCTTGGCAGCTCTCAACGGCTCTACCCACACTGGCAAACATAGTTGTCAATCATTAAGAAAAACCCAGAACTGGAAATAGATTCCTGTTAAAAAGGCAGGTTAGTTTCAGATTGCTTTTCAGATTTAACTATAAGGAGTCAATGGAAATGACAGCGGAAGCTATAAAAAAAGATTTTCTAAGACCCGGAAAACAGTATGGGCCATTTGAAAGGAATTCAGTCACTGAAAAGAAAGCCCTTATCTAGATGGGAACGGGAAAGAGCCGCTTCTACACCTTTTTGACTGCCTGGCTCCGGCAAACAAAGCAATGTCACTTCCTAAATTAAAAACTAACACCACCCCAGGGAAAATCCGGATGGCAACCAACCCACCCACAATAACAAGCCACCAGCAACCAGATCGAAGCTTGAACTTCACTGCAAGACGTTCTGGAACAAAGTCTGAGCCTTAGGCCTAAACCCCTTCTGAGAAGTTCCCGTAAGGAAGCTGCTTTTAAAATCGCCCGTGAAGGGCTCTCGGAATAAACCTCAAGTCCATCCTAAATTTCTACAGACGCAGGGGGCGGGGGCAAGGCGGCCAGCAGAGCCAAGCCTGCGGGGTGCGCCTGGGGGTCCGGCCTTGGTACGACCACCACGCCTTCTCCAGAGGCGGGGTGTCCGCGGGCGCGGACGGAAGGAAGTACCGCAATATTCCGACTTCCACTTTCCCTGGCGGTCAGGGGTGCTGGCGGGACCTCACCGCCCGGGGAACTCAGGCTGCCCGACCCCAAGTGTCACCGGGGATGCACCCCCGCCCCACCCCACCGGCGCGCGTCCGGAGGGGGCGGCCGGGAAGGTCGTTCCAGCAGGGACCCCAGGCCCCACTCGTGGCAGGGGTCACCCGCCGAGGCGGGCACGACCATCACCCGTCTCGAGACAAAACCGAGACGCGGGTGGGGCGGGACGCGGCCGCCCGCCGGGAGGGCGCCGGCCTGACTCCCAGCGGGCTGCCAGCGCGTCCCGCGGCCCCCGGCGCCCGCCCCCGGGGTCCTCTTCTCGGGCTCGGCTCCCGGGCTCCGGGCCGCAGCAGCCCGTCCTCCCGGGTCCCGGCGGCGGCGGGCGGCGGCCGCTGACAGCGAAAGCGAAACAAAGCTGGGCGCCGGCGCGCACCCCGCCGCCGCCGGCCCCGCGCGCACCGCCCCGGCCCCGCGCCCCCGCGCGCCCGCCCGCCGCCGAGCCGCCGCGGGGTCCCCGCCCCTCCCGGGGGAACGGGCCTCGGCTCCAGCGGCGGGAGCGGGCGCGCCCGGCCCGACTCACCTCCGGCCTCCATGGAGGACGCGCGCACCTCGCGCGGCAGGCGGCGGGCGCCTCAGCCCCCCGGGCCGCCGGCCCTCATGCCGCCCCCGCACCGCCCACCCACGCGCCGGCCCCGGCCCCGGCCCCCTCCCCGGCCCCGCCGCTGCCGCGCCCGCCGCCACCCGGAGAGGCCATCAGCTGCTTCCCGTCACATGGCGGCGGGCGCGGGCGGGGACGCGCGGGGGCGGGGCGGGCAGGATAACAGCGGGGGGTGGGGAAGCGGCGGAAGGCTAGGGGGCGTGGCCGGGGGCGGGGCGGGAGACGCGGCGGAAGGAGACGGGGCGGGGCCGAGGGCAGAAGCGAGAGGCGGGCCCAGGGGGACGCGGCGGAGGGAGACGGGGCGGGGCCGAGGGCAGAAGCGAGGGGCGGGCCCAGGGGGACGCGGCGGAGGGAGACGGGGCGGGGCGGAGGGCAGAAACGAGGGGCGGGCCCAGGGGGACGCGGCGGAGAGAGACGGGGCGGGGCCGAGCTCAGGGGCGGGGCCGAGCTCAGGGGCGGGGCCGAGCTCGGGTAACACAGGCAGAGTGGCCCGCGTGAGGCTGGAGAGGGACGTGGGCGGGAGGATTCCTAGGGGCGGGTGTGTGGGAGTCGCGAGCCGGGCATCGGGCGGGTCTAACAGTGGGGTCGCAGGGAAAGGGGGCGCTGAGAGCTGGGAAAAGGCTCGGGGAAGCGACGCTCAGGCGCATCGGGAGGTGCGGGGCGGGAGGCAGGCGTGAGCAGGGCTCAGGGGACCGGAGGCGGGGCGCGGGCCTGGGGGAGGAGGGCGGGAGTCGACGCGGGGTGGTCGCGGAGTGGTGGGCCGAGCGGGGCTCTGAAAGCCCAGGTGACGGGAAAGGGACGCGGGGAGGGGGAGCAGGTGCGAGCAGTCTGGAAGTCGTGCCCTCCGGGCCTCCGCGACCCCCGCCTCCCCAGCCCCCCCAGGGTGTCGCGTTGTCCGCCTTTTCCCACTTAACCTTGGGCACTGCCTCTTAGGGGTCAGCTGGCTCTCCTCCTAACTTTAAGGAGCCAGGGTAGGAGTGAAGAAGGAAGACTGAAAAACTGGCTTTTATTAGTTGCCCTGCCCCCTGTGGTTGTTGGTGGCCTTGGAGTTTCTCAAGGGGCCCAGCCAGTTGTCCCCAAAATGCCTTCCATCACTCTCCACTTAGGGTTGCCTGCTCTTAGCGCCTCCCTCCTTCCTACACCCCCCTTTGTTGACTAGAGGGATTCTCTGTTTTCCTTTTTTGCTGGTCTTAAATTTATTGACTTTTTAACGAACCCGGTTTCCCATGGTTTTTTATTTTATTCTCAGTTGTAGACGGACACAGTACCTTTCATTTTTAGGTGGTGCTGAGGCTGGAACCCAGTGCCTCCCACGTGCTAGGCACGTGCTCTGCCAGAGTCCCAGCCCCCTGTTTTTAGTCCCTGTTTTAATGTTTCGCTTTTTCACCGGCGCCCGTTTTGTGAGCCCCACCCGGTTCACCCCTCTCATCCATTTACCCTCTGCTCTAGGAGCCCCTCTTCTGCCCCCCACTTCTCCTCAGGCCACCCAGGTTACACCTGTGGTTGGTCCCCCAATTGTTCGTTTTTGGATCCCCGCTCTCTTCACATGCACCTTGATCTCTGCTGCCAGCCCTTTTGTTGCCGCCCACTTTAACCTTGCCAGACCATTTTCCTCCTCCATTTTCCCCTGGGCATTTTTGTTCATTAATGGCCTGCTTTACCCAACTCTGACCCTACTACACTTTTATCCTCAGTCCCAGTGTTGGTCTTCTCTACTTGGGTTCCTATTTTGTCTATCACCTAGCGTCCTTGGGTTCTAATTTTTATTCTCCAGTCTCCTTTGCCCATCCGACTTTTTTAAAACATGACTCCAGTTTTCTACATCACCCCCAAAACTTTTGCTATTTCTCTCTTTGATTTTCTCCTTTCCATTCTTTGTCTCCCAAGTCTCCCAAATTTCCCAGTCTCTAAAGTCTTCAGGTCCTCATTTTTTGTTTGTTTGTTTGAGATGCTGGGGATTGAACCCAGGGCCCTGCATAAAATGGTAGGCAAAGAAAGCAAAGCAGTATGGGTTTTTTGGGGGGTGGGGGTGGAGGGTACTGGGGATTTAACCCAGGGGCAGTTTACCACTGAGCCACATCCCTAGCCCTTTTATTTTAAGATAGGGTCTCACTAAGCTGCTGAGGCTGGCCTTGAACTTGAGATCCCCCGCCTCAACCTTTGGAGCTGCCACTGCACCCAGTTAATGTATATCTTGATGCATTCCTTATGTACAATTTTGAAAAAGAGTAACAGTGATGGGAACAATATTGTTTCCAACATTAGGTCAGTAAAAAATTTTTTTTTTTTAGTCTGGCAAACTGGTTTTAATCAAATCTTTACACTTACTAGTCAGCTCTAAATCAAGATCACTGAAACATTTATTTAAAAATAACTTTATTCCATAATCTTAAAAAAATCCATAACCTCATAACTAATTTCTCCCAACTTTACCCATCAAATATTAAAATGTAAATAATGCAGAGGATTTTTTTTTTTTTTTTTTGCAGCAGTTTCTAGCCAGTCCCATGATGAGCATGTATGTTGGCACTTAACTGCATCATAATAAATTCTGCCCAGCAACGATGATTTTCCAGGTTTCAGTGCACAGGTTATAGAAATTTTCCATCATGTATTTCCCTGCTGCAGTTATAGGTCCTGTATGTGCTTGTAAGAAATGGTGCTAATATCAAAGCCACAGACTTCAGAGCCCCCTCCCCAGTGTCCAACAGGTTTTGAGGAAAAGCAGTGTAATTGTAATAGCCCTGAAGTATTTATCTTCCTGCTTCTGATAAATATTATCTCATGGTCTCTGAATTAACAATACATGCAGATAACATTTTTTTAAAGTCCAACTTGGACTTTGCCACACAAAGGCTGTAACCTACCGTCAACATGCTCACGGATTTGGGTATGGATCACGTTAAAAGGGAGAAAGAGTGCCAATTCTTCATAAATCCTTAAAACGTGAAGCACTTCAGTGCTTGGGCTTTTTAACTGATTCAGAGGTACATTTGAACACAGGGCTTTACAGCACTTGGCACCAAGCCCTTGAAGCTCCCATTTGCTGGTGGAAAAACCCTCAACCATTTCCTATCATTATGTGTGTGGGCAAAAGGAAGTTGTGGAAAACATCCCAGGGATATTGCAAAACATCATCTGCATTCCTGGCTAGTGGTTTTGCCCCCTAGTTTGGTCTTTTTTGAGATGCCTCTGTATAGTGGGCTCTTAAATTTAGTCATGGAAGACTAAAGGAGAGAGAGACTGACTAGTCAAGTCTCCAGTGACTTTAGAAGCAACCTAAGCATCTCATTCTGAAATGACACCAAGAGTTTACAGAGTGATCCAGCCCAAGAGCTGCTATGCAGTCAAGGACCGAACCAAGTAGAAATACAATGCACAGCTAGTTCTGATGGTACAAATTGCAGCCAGCTCCAAACTCTCCGGTGTCCTGAGTTGGGAACAGGGCACACTTCTAGTGATTTGCTCAGTTTAGTCTCTTCCTCCAGAAAAACACACCTGCAGGTTACTTCAGAAAACCAGCTCCTCATTTTGGGATCCCAGTCCCTGGTACTGAAGAAGGGAAGTTCGCTTTTAAGCGCACTAGATCTTGCCCATTAGAGCAGAATATGCAACATTAAAGAGTGAAAATTCAAGTGCAAATTCAAGTTCATGTTTAGCACACATCCATTGCACCTTTATATGGCCCCTGACTTCAAGGGATTTGGATGCAGGGGGTGGGGAATCTACTGGAAGCCTTAGCAACCAAAACTCATCACACTTCATTTTCATTTGATACTTAGTATACCTTATCAGTGTATCCTCATAATATTCTTAAGAACTAAGACGAAGCACGTTTTCCCATTCCAGAGGGGGAGAGAGCAACTGAGGCTGGGTGGACTGGTTTGTTCAAGGAGTTCTTATCGCCAGATACTCGGGAAATGTGCCTCTTGCCTCCATTCAAAGCAAGAGGAGGAGGAAGAAAGCTGAAAGCTAATCCTAGGTCCATCACCTAGGAGGCTTTTATAACAATGTGAAGCTCTGTAAAATGTGAGTTTCTAACCAAAGGCACTTCCTCTTATCAGTTTCTACCTCTTTTGAAAAGAATTATACCTCCGGGGGGGCGGGAAAGGATCCCCCTAGCTCTGACAATGGCCTCTTGGAAACCACGCTACAAAGAACTAAAGTGTCTGCAGCAGCTCCTTGTTTACAGAGAGCAGTTTTTTCTTCCACTAGGGAAGGCGAAGAAGGTAACTCATATCTACTGAGCACCTCCTAGGCACTTTTACACCCCAAGTTGCCTCTTTTAATTCTCACCACAAGCTTGGCTCCTGTAGGAATGATTTCACCCATTTCACAGACGAGGAAAACTGAGGCTCAGTGAGAGGTAAAGAGACATGCCCAAGCCCATGGAGCACGGGAGGGTCAGGGCCCAGGCTGAAGCCCAGGTGCATCAGACCCCAACGCCTCCCTCTGACTTGCTTTGGTAGCAGACATGTCACCTTTCCCCGGGATCTGCCATTTGCCTGAGTCCTCACCTGGGCAGCAATAAAGGAAGTTGCCCTGTCACCCCCCACAGTATTCCCTTTTGTGCTGGGGGAATGGTCAAGGGCACCAAGACCAAGTGCTTCCCCCATCTGTGCTCCCTCCAAATCCCTGTCTGTCAGGCAGGAGAGAGCCATAAGTCCCAGCGAAAGTGGCACCTCAGATGCCAACTGCAGCTGCCCCCTCCCCACAGTGCTCCTTCCTACCGCTTTTTACATCATTGAGGAAATTCGTGGCAAGTTAAACCAATTTAAAAAAAAAAAAAAAAGGAAGGAAAGCTTCCGTCTGCTTTTCTTTGCTGCTGGGAGACCCCGGATGTCGCTAATGCAAACTCCCAGGCAGGCGCAAGTCACGTCGAAGCTAAAAGAAGCTCAGAGAGCTTTCCACGCTTTCCAGGCAACGATGGCCAGTCCACGTCTTCAAACTGGCCTGTCGTCTTGCACGATGTCACTTTCTTGCTCACTGATGTCATCTGTTCAGGGGGAAAATTAGACCTGACTGAGTCACCTCCAGAGTGTGACTGTTTCCACGACAGTGGTGATTTCTCCTCCTTTCCTGATGAGCCACAGAATGGGGGTTCACGGGGAAGGTGGGTGCCGGCTGTGCATTCTCCTGTTCTCTGAATTCAGAATCCCCTAGATGTTTGTCCTGGCTCCTGCCTCCCCTAAAATGCCCTTCCTCCTTGCTGCTTGCTCACTGTCCTTAAACGTTCATCCCACCTCCACCTCCTCTACACGCTTCTGCTGATGGACATGGCCCTCGGTCTCTCTTCCTCCCCCGAGGTCCTATCAATTTCAAGCGTATCAGCCACCGAACCAGGCAATCAATCCGAGCCTTCCCGTGATAGTTCCCGTACTGCCACCCCAAAGCACTGGTTAAATCTTGCTTCCGTTTTAATTTTCCCCATACGTTTTCATCTGTTTACCCCCACTGGTCTTATAAAGCTCCCTGCACAGAGACACTATGGGTCTTTCTTTCCTACCCAACAACGCCAATGTTGTGCCTTTCTCAGAACAGGCCTTGATAAATGTTCGTCACCTTGATTTCCGTGGTAGTTAATATGTACCCAGTATCACTCACCCAAAATGCTAGGGATCATGAGTGTTTCCGATTTCAGATTTTGGAATATTTGCATATATCTTGAGGATACGACCCACGTCAACACACAAAATCTAGTTATCTTTTATATGTTCTTTTTATACACAGTCTGAGACAATCTTATATTTGTAGTAATTTTGTACACCAAACTGAATTTGTATATATTGAACCATTAGACCTGTGGTGTCGGGTTGGGGAGATAGCTCAGTCGGTAGAGTGCTTGCCTTGCAAGCACAAGGCCCTGGGTTTGATCCCCAGCACCGCAAAAAAACAAAACAAAACAAAAAAAAACCTATGGTATCATTATAGCACTCAGAAAGTTTTGCACTTTGTTTTGGGTTTTTTTTTTTTTTTTCATATTTTTTAATTGTCAATGGACCTTTATTTATTTATATGTGGTGCTGAGAATCGAACCCAGTGCCTCATGCACGCGAGGCAAGCGCTCTATCTCTGAGCCACCAACCACCCCAACCCGAGAGTTTTGCATTTTGGATTTTGGGATTAGGAAATGCTCAGCCTGCACTAGATTCTCAGGTTCTCCACTAAATTTTATATTCCCCAGCTTTGAAGAAACCAAGCTTGCTCCTCAGAGGCCTCGTACACGTGCTCCCTGCACAGATCCAAGTATTGGAGCAGGAAAGGGCTCACCTTGCAGATCCCGGAGTCCGTTTCCCATCTGCTCCAAGTTGCCATTCACCAGTGCGGTCACCCTGTGAATGTGGCCATGCTTGTGTCTTTCTTTCGGCAACTCCTCTGTCTCATTTGGCTCCTCTTCCTCTTCCTCTGCTGCAGCATCCTCCTCTTCCTCTTCTTCCTCCTCTGAATCCACCAATACCATGACATCGCCCCTGTCTTGGCCCCTAATTTCCAAAGCAGGAAAAACAATCAAGATATCATCTTACTTTTCTTGGTGACCCGGCATCACAAGACACTCTGCAACCTCTAGTACTGTGGGGAAACTTCCTCACGCATCCAGTGCGATCAAGTCATGAGATGTTGGTGTGGCTGTGGGGGCGTGACCTCACAGAGATACAGGCACAGATTGCTAGAGATGATCACAGCTGTACTATTCTGTCCCTGCCTCCTGAGCAGGTGACCGTATTGTCTGTTACAGTGTGGATATGAAGCGTCCCCCACAAAGTGCCTGTTAATGCAGGGATATTTATTAGGAGGTAAAACGATGGGGTTGTGAGACATGTACCCTAATCGGTCCATCCTAGTTTGAATGACTGGGTGGTAGCTGTAGGCAGGTGGGGCACGGTTGGAGATGGGTCACCGGGAGCGTGCCCAGGAAGGGTGCATCTTCCCTGTGACCCCGCCTCCACTTTCTGACCCTGCTATGAGCTGAGCACCTGTCCCCTGCAGGGCCCTTCTCCCATGATGTGGCGCCTCATCTGGGGCCCAGAGCAAAGGAATAAGCCATCTGTTGACCGACACCTTGGAAACCATGAGCTCCAAATGAACTTTCCCTCCTCTAAGTTGTCCTTGATGGGTACTTTGGTCACGGCAATGCAAAAGCCAACTAAAACATCTTCCCAGGCCACGACCACTTCAGTTCGTCATGCAGCAGGTACATAAATGCTGCCCTCTTCCCTGAAATGCCTTTATTTTGGTTCCACTGAGTGAGATCTCCTACTCCTCGTGACTCAAGGCCCAGGCCAAGTCCTCCTCGATCTGGCTCCCTGACAAAGCCTTGAACTACACATGCGTTTGGAGTCCACGCCCGGTGGCTTTGCATTTCCCTGTCTGTGCTCATCACCAGCTTTGCCTACCTGACCCGACTGTCCATTTCCTAAGGAAGGAAGAGAAAGTTCTATGGCCAGTCAGAGTCCTAGAAGCATCACATTCTTGGTTCATCCTACCCAAACCCCTCTGGGAAACAGATGAGGGGAGAAGGCTCAGAGAAGCTAAGAATTTTCCCTGGACACAGGAATAGCAAAGGGCACAGCTTCAATTTGAACCTAGGTCCACGGATTCCAAAGCCTTTCCCACAGTGCCACAGGGCTATCTCTTGTGAAGAATAAGCCTGGGAATGAGGCACTGGGACAATGGCCTTCAAAAGGAATGGTTTCCCAAAAAGATGGTTCCAGAACAATAATATCCATCATCAAAGAGGGACAAACTTGTCCGTACAGCATAGAGAAGAGACAAGTTCTCTGCTCCCACCCAAGACCTCTGGAAATGAAACACACATGTTCCATCTGGAAGTGTTTGCCCTGCCGGGGTTTCCTCTCGGGTAGAGGCTTCTGGGCATGCTCCAACTAGTCTCCCAAAACATTCTGTAAGAATGGAGGAACTCTGGATTATGTAGAGGGAAATGAGAGGGGTGAGGGGCCAGGGGTATGAAAGATGTTGGCATGAGACAGACCTCATGACCCTGTGTGTATGTATGATCCCGCGAATGGTGTGAATCTACATGGTGCACCACCCTAGAAATGAAAAGATGTACCCCGTTTGTGTACAAGGAATCAAAATGCAGTTGTAAAAATTTAAAAAAATATATTTTTTTTAAATTCCGTAAGACTATCTTACGCTTCCCTTTGTTTCTTTTCAGAAAACTAAATAAAACAAACGCATGAATGACAGGACTCAAGATGCACACACCATCTTCACGTTTCAAGGACAGGCCTGCCGGGTGCCCAGCCCTGAGGCCTGGCATTAGAAAGGAACAGACTCTGGAAAGGATCAGACCTGGGGCAGAAGGCAGAAGGCAAACCTTGCCATCTGCTTCCTGGAGGGTTTTCAGAAATTACTTCGCTGACCCTCTGTCTCCTCAGGAAAGTGGAAAAGCCACCACCACCCTGAAGAGGTGACCAAAGGGTCTGTGGTAGTGCCTCATGAAGCCGAGTCAGCGTCGGGCACACGGTGGCTCCTCCAAGGGAGCCGTTGCCATTGAGTTTATGAAAGAAAGCGCGACAGCAGTGAAGGCAGATTATGGAGATGGGGTTTCGACTTGAGTCTAGGGAATACTCACCTGAAAGTGCTTCCTACTGGAGGGAGAAAGGGAAAAACGTTAATATCCAGTAACACCAGGTCAGCCTCACAGAATTCTTTAAACAAACTGACATTTAGAAAAGATAAACTGGGGGCTGGGGAGATAGCTTAGCTGGTAGAGTGCCTGCCTCACAAGCACAAGGCCCTGGGTTCAATCCCCAGCACCCCAAAAAAAAAAAAAGAAGAAGAACAGATAAACCGGGGAGTGCGGGAGGGAGATAAACAAATGAGAAACTGACCCAGCCTGAGAGGCAACAGGGTGGGGAGGGATGGTTCCCAGGGGCCTCATGAAGGTGCACCCTGACCCAGCCAAGAGTTCTACAGAATGGGGACTTTGGGTGGGACTGAACGTCACAGGGGCCTCCTTCCCCCACCCGTACCTGTTTAAGAAGCCTGAAAGAAAAACAGAGGGACCCAAGGACCCCTTACCTTTCCAGCAGAACATGGGGCTATAATATAAGATGAGCCCTAAGACAAGGGCCAGTCCCAGCAGGAGGAGGCTGACGATGGTCCCCACAATGCCCCCGATGTTCAGAGGCTCTGGAAAGACAAATCGCAGGGCTGACTCCTCCACTCGATAGGCTGGATGTGAAAGCAACACCTGCCCCCCCGCTGTCCAAGTCCAGTTCTTGCTTACCTCGGTTTCATGACCTTGAGCAGAGCATGTGACCTCTCTGTGAGGAGATGCAAATACCTCATCTCCCAACCTCAGACAGTGTGTGGGGATCCAGCCAAGCACAGGATATGAAAGAATGCTAGGAAGTTAAAATCTGTCAACCAGGCATCAAGGCTGTGTTCAAGGCCACGGTGGGAGCGTGCGTGATCAGTGCCGTCTTAGAGAAAGAGAGAAGGGACCAGCGTGGAGAACCTCGGCACGGGCCCACACATACAAAGACACTTGATAGGGACACAACAGTGAGCAGAGGAAGCACAGTTCAAGAAACGGTGGTGGGACAAGTAGTTATCCAAACTTGGAGGGGAGAAAAAACAAAGAAAGAAATAACGATCCCTACCTCACACCATTCACAACAATCAATTCCAGAGTCATTAAAGATTTAACCACGAAAGGCACAATGTTAACAACTCCTAGAAGAAAATACAGGAGAATGTCTCTGTGACCCTGGGGTAGGGAAGGATGCCTTTAAGAATATGCTGATTCAAAGGGGCTGGGGAGATAGCTCAGTCGGTAGAGTGCTTGCCTTGTAAGCACAAGGCCCTGGGTTCGATCCCCAGCACCCCCCCAAAAAAAAAAAAAAAAAAAAAAATGCTGATTCTTAAGACATAAAAATTGCTAATGATAGAAGAAAAGTTTCACAAAGTCAACTACATTAAAGTGAGAATATCTGTTCATCAAAGGAAATCATAATATGAAAGAGACAACAATCTAAAAGGAGATATTTGTGACACATAAAACTAACAAGGAATTAAAGAAATTTCTGAAGAACTCCTACCTATCTATAAGAAGGAAGAAAATGTCAAGACACAAATATCTATTTACAAGAAACACATATAGCCAATATACATGAAATAAAGCTCCAACCTTCTCAGTAACCAGGAAAATTCAGATTAGAATCACAACAAGGTCCCATTCTTCACATACTAGATGGGCAAAAATTATAAAACCCGCTGGTAAAATGTGGAACAAGTCAATACTCTTACGTGCTGGTAGAGGGAATGGAAACTGGCACTTTGGAAACCAGCTGGGCATTATCTCATAATGACGAAAGCACACAGACCCTATAAACCCTTTACATACCCTAGAAAAACATCTGCCTGGGTACCTGGTACATGTGCACACAAGGAATTAAGTAAAAGATGTTCGTAGCAAAACTAACACAACGAGAACAACAACAAAAACCAGCGACAACACAAACATCCACCGGTAGGAAAAGGAAGGAAAGTTGTGGCCCGATGACACAATGGGACGTTACACAGTGGTAAAGGAGTGAAGCATGCAGGGATGCAGCCTAGCGTGAACGTGAGGGAAAGGGCAAATCACACACACACAAAGTATACACAACACACACAAAGTACACACACCACACACACACACACACAAAGTATACACAACACACACACACACAAAGTACACAACACACACAAAGTACACACACCACACACAAAGTACACACACCACACACACACACAAAGTACACACAACACAAAGTACACACACCACACACACAAAGTATACACACCACAAAGTACACACACCACACACACACACAAAGTATACACAACACACACACAAAGTACACAACACAAAGTATACACACCACAAAGTACACACACCACACACACACACACAAAGTACACACAACACACACAAAGTACACACACCACACACACAAAGTACACACACCAAAGTATACACAACCACACACACACACGGTACCTTTTCTTTAAAGAAAAATATTGGAGCAGTTTTAGGTTCATAGCAAGAGGAGCAGAAAGCAGAGAGAATACCCCAACCCCCTGCCACAGCACCCCACTATCAACACCACCCCCAAACTACAGTAGTACTTTTTCACAACTGATGAACCTACACCAAGACAGCATCATCCCGAGTCCCTGGTTTACATTAGAGTTCCCTCTCGGTGGGTTTAGACAAATGCATAGTGATCAGTATTCCGTCATATCTATCATAAAGATTCCCATTAGGGGCTGGGGAGATAGCTCAGTCGGTAGAGTGCTTGCCTTGTAAGCACAAGACTCTGGGTTCGATCCCCAGCACCCAAAAAAAAAAAAAAAAGATTCTCATTAACCTAAAAATGCTCCGTGCCCTGTCCATCCAACCCCCTCCTTCACCAACCGCTGGCAAACACTGGTATTTTCACTAGCTCCACACTTTTAGGTAGGTAGCCATAACAACCATTTTTTGAAACCCAAAAATGAAAATATTTAGAAACGTGTACTGATTTGGTTTGGATATCTTCAATGTCTCCCTGAAGCTCATGTGTTGAAGGCTACCCCACAGGCCCAAAGTGACCAGGCACTGAAACCATTAGCCAAAATAAATCCTTCCTACTTTAAGTTGTATATCTCGGGTATTTTGCCATAGCAATGGAAAGTGACTAACACAGGTGTCTAAGGTATTAAAGTGGACTTTTGTTGTTGTTGTTTTTGCTTAATCTTTTTTTTTTTTTGCTATGCTGGGGATTGAGCCCAGGGCCGTGTACTTGCGAGGCATGTTCTCTACCAACTGAGCTACATCTCCAGCCCTTTGCTTCATCTTTTAAGTAAGATGGGGAAGGGGCTTCAAAGTGGGATTGCAGATAAAATGTAGGCTGCCTTCTGAAATTCAGATTTCAGATAAGAAAGTATTTTTCAGCACAAGTACGTTCAAGGCAGTATTTGCATATTTATTCTTTAAAAAAATATTCCTTGTTTTTCTGAAATTCAAGTTGAAGTGTGTCTTGGGTTGTCATCTCCTGCATCCAGCCGACTGCCTTCCAGGTAACTTGGTCATCCTGGCACTGCCCTGCACCTTATGTGGGACTCTGGTTTCCGGGCGAGCGTTCTGCTGCTCTGCTTGGTGACTTACACACGTGTATATACACGTCCTAGGTGTCGTGAGAGATATGAGATCGCTGTGCTCCCTGGGCAAATGTTCCTGGACCATAATCCCCGGCCACCTGGTCCAGCCACAAGCAGGCAGATCTCCTGCCTCCTGGGGGCAGTGGCCACGTGCAGGGAGGCCCCAGGCTGGTGCCAGGTGCTCGGAAGCTCTCAGGGCCGCTTCGCTCACTCACCTTTCACGCTCAGCCAGATGTCCACCGCCCTCACCCCCGCAGGGTTCTCGGCCCGACACACGTAGTAGCCCTCGTCCAGGTCCCGGGAACAGTTCTGAACGGTGAGGGTGGAGCTCTGGCCGTTCTGGGTAATGAGGTAGTGGCTGTCGGGGTGGATGACCACCTTGGGCTGGCTGAGGTTCCTCAGCCACTGGATCTTGGCAAAGGGGTAGGCTCCAGTCACTTGGCAGGTGAGCGTCACATTGCCCCCCACGAAGCAAGTTTTCATGGGCTCAGAGAGAACGGAGGGGCCCCCTGGTGACCAGAAGAAAACAGAGAAAGATGAATGTTTAAGGAGACTCGAGCCCCGGCCTGAGATCTTTCCAGGCTGATTTCTTCCTGATGAAGCAACTCCAGGAACTGGCACCTCAGTACCAGCTGCACTGACTGAGCACCCACCATGCCCCAGGCAC
Organism: Sciurus vulgaris; assembly: GCF_902686455.1. NCBI lineage: Eukaryota > Metazoa > Chordata > Mammalia > Rodentia > Sciuridae > Sciurus > Sciurus vulgaris. The sequence goes on along the minus strand of NC_136468.1, from coordinate 139,897,511 downwards.
CGCCACACACGTTAGCACCTCACTCTCCTACGATCCTGGCATTGTCCCCATTTTGCAGATAAGGAAACCGAGGTCCAGCCAAAGCTCGGCAACTTGTTCAAAGTCACACAACTATCGAAGAGATGTAGCTAGGACTTAAGAGTGGCCCCCTGTCCCAGTTTGCTCAGGCCTGGGACGCTTCCTGGGACATGGGGGTCTCAGTGCTAAAACCAGGAAAGTTTCAGACAGAGCAGAAGCTAGGTCTTCTGGGCGAGACTGGAACCCCAGCAGTCAGGCCTTGTAGCCTAGCATCTTACTTGCCGTGGGCATCTTGGCAAAGTAACCACACTGATCACGCCAAGCACAGACAGGCGGTCCAGCAGGCTGTTCAAAAGAAGAGGGCACCGTATGTGTTTCCTGTGGCTGACCGATACATTGCTACTAACTTAGTGGCTTAAAACAAATTAATCTTTTGCAGTTCTGGAGGTCACAAGTCTGAAATGACCTCCTAGGGCTAACCAAGATCAAGGTGTTGGCCGGGCTGGTCCCTTCTGGATGCCCTGAGATTGGTTGCCTGGCTCTTTTACTTTCTCAGGGCCACGCACACTCCTGGGCTCATGGCCCCTTCCTTGCCTCGTGTCAAGCAAGCTCTTGCTTCTGGGATCACATCACCTACTACTGACTCTGACTTCCTGCCTCCCTCCTCTAAGGACCCCGGATGCTATTTTGGGCCCATCTGGATAATCCAGAATGATATGCCCCTCTGCATCCTTAACCACATCAGCAAAGTCCCTTTTGTGATGTAAGAAAACATTCACAGATTCTGAGGTCAGGACATAGACATCCGCTCTAAAAAACTTAGAACATGGCAGTCCTGTGGCCTCGGGTCCAGTTTGAGAGGACACAGGGAGCGAAGAGGGCTACTGGCTTTCCTCAAAATGCACACCCTCCCCGGGAGGTAGCAGATTCACTGGGGAATTTAAGTTTGGACTTCCGGCATCTGAAAGCCAGAGAGGCCCTCCCTCGGGGCTCCTGCCTGGGTGAGGGGAAGCAGGCTCCCCCTCAGCAGCTGCTCCCAAGGACAGTCCAGGGTTCCACAGCTGCTTCCTGGGGAGAAGGGAGGGAAGAGGAGGGAAAGGGGCCAGGGGTCTGGAATCGCCTAAATGCCTCCCTCTCTAGGTCAGCTAACAGAAGAAAACCCCCCAACCCGGGCCTGCCTGGGACCCTCATATGTGAACTCTCCTCTTTGGGTCCTTCCATGTTGCTGAATCCCATCTTCCCTCTCTGTGGTTAACCCAAATCTCCTTCAGGGTCATTAAGCCAGCGGCAGTGACAAGCCTCATTAGTATATTTATATTTCCTGGCTCCCAAACCAAGGTCTCAGAAATGGCTCCCTTATCCTTAAAACAATGCCCTGGTGGCCCCTCCCTGACGCCCACACGCAGCTCATGTACATGATTGTACTTTTGCCAAGTGGAGCATTCGTACCTCAGAAAGTCAAGTCACCTCCCTACACATCCATCCAAGGAGTTCAACTGGTTGGGAGGATGCCGTAGGAAGAGGTGGGGGCGCTCAGAGATCCGCTAGATGGGGAAGAAATACTGGGGACTTCACACCTGGTCTGGCGAATGCAGCAGCTTATCCCAAGGTGAGCTGGATTTGGCAGCGCAGGGACATATCAGCCACTAAAACTGGGCACGAAGACACGCACCTCTAGTCCCAGTTACTTGGGAGTCTCAGGCAGGAGGACTGCTTGAGACCAGAAGCTGAGCCAACCTGGGAAACCACAGCAAGACCCCATTTCTTAAGAAGTAAAACCAGGGCTGGGGGTGTAGCTTAGTGGTAGAGCATTCACCCTGGAAGGGAGAGAGAGATCTGGGCCTCAGGAACCCCCAACACCTGACTTTTCATCATCTCGGGAGCTACACTGCTCCACGTTCACTGAGGTGACATCAATGTCAACTTCCAACCACTTACTAGTCCTCTCAGCTGAAATGACTCTGCCTCAAGAGACCTCTTAAATGTGGGCTTGACTTAGTGACTCTTTTCTAATAAACACGGAAGGGCTGCCACATACCTCCTAAGGTGACGTGGTGAACAAGGCAGCTCTGCCTCACTCCGTCCCACTTGGCTCCCAGGGAAGCGGCAGCCATGTTGGGAGGAACTCAACCAGGCCTGAGGAGAACCCCCCACGGAGGGGACACAACTCACAGGCATGTGGATGAAAACCCTATAAGCGCATCTGTCCCATGATTCCAGCTCCCCAGCCTTCTGGCTTCCAGCTGAGGCCTCGCCATTATGGAACTGGGCCCTGCCTGAATCGCTGACCCACAGAAGGCGCAGGATGAAAACATGGGCATTTTTGTCTTAAGCCACTAAGTTTGGGGGTAACTTGTGACATGAGAGAGAACCCATGTATGAGCCTCATGTCTCATTCAAACTCTCCATCCTCAGCACACAGTGACTACCTGGCACAGCAGGGGCTCCATGAGGTCGGTCAAGGGGACAACGGCTTCAACTAGAACCAAGGACCTTAACTAGTCATCTCTAGAGTTGGGAAGGAAGGAAGCAAAAAGCACAAGGAAGGAAGGAAGGGAAGCAATCGGTTCACTCTGACCCACTAGGATTTCTTTCCCAGAACTACTTTCAAAGGATTCTCTCAGAAGCTCGAGGAAGGCAGGGGCAGGCCAGCCCCAGGACTCAGCAAGCCGGACTCACTGATCTGTACCACGCAGCTGGCTCCAGACTCCGGTCCCACTATGTGGCTCCCAACACACTTGAACGTCTTGCCATCCGACAGCTGGGACAGGTTCAGCAGCTCCACCCCCAGCTCTGACTTGCCCACGACGGCCCCTCCTGGCTCTTCTGTCCACAGGAAGGTAGGGTGGGGGTATCCCCCCTCCCAGCGGCACATGAGCTGCAGTGCAAGCGATCCCGATGGTATCTCCGCTGAGCACCGAGGAACTGAGGGAGGGGGCCCTGCAAAACATGGAGGAGGAGGGCTTAATCCCGGTGGCCGCAGAGAAGCGCCAGAGCTGGCCGGTCTTCCCAAAACAGCAGCGAGCACAAATTGGTGCCCGACAAGGGTCAGGCTTCCGGGCTGGGATTAAATCTTTGAGGACCCGGGTCTCATTCACCTTTGCATTTCTCTCTAGCCATTTTAAATTAATTACACACAAAATTAAAAAGTCAGTTCCTCTATCACACTATCTGCATTTCAAGTGCTCAGTGACCACACGTGACAGAGCCGCTGCACTGGACCATAAGCAGAGCTTGTGTCCGTCATCATGGAAGTTCTACTGGACAAGCTGGTCCTAGAAACTGACAGGGTTCCTCTGGCCAAAGGAAGGTGAAGGATATCAGTCACTGGAAGAGACTTACTAATTAATATATAGAGTTAATATGTGCTTTTGTAATGCGTTTTTGTATATTTGTTATACAAATAAACAGAAGAAAATTTGAAGCTGGGCATAGCAGTGGTGGACACTGCTCTGAATAACATACAAATTAAGCAATGAGCTCTTACCCCACCCACTCATTTACTGTCCCAACGTCCCCTTCGTCAGCACGGGTTATGAGTGACCTCCGCATTTCTGTGGTGGTTTGCGTCCATGATATTTGTGTACAGGAGCGTTTGGTGGGAGGATCCCCATCTCCAAATTAAAGATGGCAGGCCAGACTGTTGTTCCCAACAGAGAGCCTGGTGTTACCAGGAGGCAGGGGACACTAAGAGGTAGTGCCTAGCGGGAGCCTTTAGGTCACTGCTAGTGGGACTGCGGGACCCCAGGCCCTTCCTCTTCCTGCCTCTCTTTTGTAGCTGGCCAGGAAGCAGTCCTCCTCCACCACACATGGCCACCATGATGTCCTGAGGCACCACAGGCCCAAAGAACAGGGCCAATTGGTCATGGAGTGAAACCTCCAAGATTTTTAAGGAAAATAAGCCTTTTCTCTTCATAGGCTGCTCATCGCAGGGGTTGGTCACAGTGAGAGGAAGCTGACACAACACTAGACAGAGGAGATGACACAGGACTCTGGGAACGTGCAAAACGCCATGACATGCTAGGCCCCGTTACGGAGCAAGCTTCCAGAAGGGGCGACTCCCTGGGGACTGAGGGAGCCACAGAGCACGGGGACCCAGGCAGCAGGCCAGGGTCCTCAGAGACCACAGGCTTTATTCCTCAGAGGCTCCCAGCTGCCAGCACAGAGGGTGGGTCAGGAAGCGGGCCTCTTACGCACAGTAGACCAGGAGCTCGGTGGTCACCTCTCGCTGTCTCCCGCTGAGCAGGTTCTTGGCCACACAGGTGTAGTTCCCTTGGAGGTTTGGCGACATCAGCAAGAGCGTGAAGCAGTTGACCGAGAGGTTTTTTCCGAAGGACTCGGAGATGGAAGGGGTGCGGAAGGACCACTCGACCACGGGTGGCGGCTGGGAGCCGCTGCTGCAGCTGAAGTCGACCTGGGAGCCCCTGGTGGTGTAGCGGGTGCCATTGGGGAGCCAGCCGGTGGCGGAGATGTTGACCTCGATCTGATCGGGGCCACCTGGGGTGAGAGGAGGACAGAGGCATGAATCATTCAGCACGCGAGCGACTCTGCGCGGCTCTAGCAGACACAGAAGTCATCTGCCATGTGGCCCACACCATCTTCCTGGGTGGGGTCTTTGGGCTAAACTGCCCAGGCTGGATTTGAACTTGCCATCCTGCTCCAGCCTCCGGGGTGCCACAGCGCCCCGGCTCACACCCAAGCGACCTGGAAGCAGCCAGGGAGAAGCGCAGCGTCTGCCGAATACTAACGATGCGGCAAGTGACACGCTCCCTCTGATCCTGGATGACTGAGTTGTTGGGGACATAAACCTGTCGATGAAGAGGAAAAGTGTACATCGTACCCCCTTTAAAAAAACACAGCACAGTGGGAAGGACATCGGACAGAAAGGAACCACCACGGACAGCCTGGGCTGCTTTCCACGACGCCTGCCGGCAAGGTTGGCATCTGGCACCTGGATCTGGGAGGGTCCCACCGACCCCCGAGCTGAGCTTCCTCAGTACAACAGCGTGGACTCCGCTGAACACCTGGCTTCCCCTGGGACTCTGGGATTTGGGTGCAGGGGAGGCAGACCAGCCCGCAGTAAAAACCCGTGGGCCCTGGGGCTCCGGCGAGATCATCTGGCCGGCGTCTGCCACGTCACTGCTGCGGGATCTGAGAGCATCCCATGCAACTCGGCTAGTGGGAGCCTGCGCCGGGTGTCCCCAGATCTCACGTCACAGGTCCTCTCCCTCTGCGGACGGTGCTCTGTGTTCCCGCGCTGTGATGACTCGTCCTACATGCTGAGCTCTGTGAGTTCTCCTGGGGGGCCCTGGGGACTCCCTGCACCGTATCCCACAGATAAGAAAGTCAGTGGTTCCAGGTCTAACTTTAAACCTCACTCACTAGCTGTGTGGCTTTGGGCAAATTCCTTGCCCTCTCTCAGACTCCACTTCCCCATCTGTAAAAGGGGGTGATGGTGACGTCCACTTCAGGGGATCGTGCCAGCTAAGTGGGTTAGAAGAGTGGACACTCAGAACAGTGCCTGGCACGTGGGAAGCACTGGATAAGCTGCAGGTTTCTCTCGGGGTCCCCCTCACGTTTCTGAATTTCTTTCTTTGCCCTGGAAATGCTATCTGCTGTTGGTGCCCAGTGCACCTCAGATGCACCCTTTGATGAAAAAATAGGTCTGCCATCCAGAATGTCACCCAGTGGCAGGGCACGTGCCCGGCACGTGGGAGGCCTCAGGTTCCATCCGCCACATCAGAAAAAACGGAGGAGAGGAAGAGGGAGACGGGCAGGGAGAAGGAGCTAGCTCACCAATAAACACTTAGAATTATTCGTCAATTAGAAACCTTTTTTAAAGATGGTATCTAACAGTCGCTCATACTAAAATAACCTCATGGGCTACCTCCCTCAGAGACGGTCTCTTTGAAAAAGAACATTCCAGAAAGGGCAATTCCTTGCCAAAGGAATAAATCTATGGCTGCAGAATCATGAGCAGAACGAGGCCAGTGAGAAAGCTGCTTGTGAGAGGAAAAGTTTTCCCGCAGAGAGAGCAGCTCGGAGCAAGTGCCTGCTTCACCGGGTCCCGTTTCCCTGGGGCCACTGTAGAAACGGTGGGTCTGTAAGGACAGCGCTCTGGACAACAAACTCGTCAAGCTGGGGCTGCCCGGGCGCAATGGCGCACGCCGGTGATCCTAGCCACTTGGGAGGCTGAGGCAGGAGAATGGCAGGTTGGAGGCCCAGCCTCAGCAACGTGGCGAGACTCTAAGCTACTTAGACCCTGTCTCCAAATAAAAAGGCTGGGGATGTGGCTCAGAGGTTAAGTGCCTCTGGGTTCCATCCCCAGTACCAGACAAAACAACAAAACTGGCGCTGGCTCCAAACAATGCAGGGGACCTGCCAGAATCGTGTCACCTCTCACAAAGGACCTGGAGACAGCTACTGAGCTCCTCCATGGTGCTGGTGAATGGTGAGGGATGTGGCTGGTGAGGTATGTGGACCAGCAGGTCCCAGGGTGTGCCTGCAGCTGGCGGGCATCCAGGTAAGCACAGGTCACCTCTGGGCACTGGGGCCAATGCCTGGGCCGGCAGAGGAATGTGACTCGGATCAAACTCGCCGGGGTCTTCCAAATGGTGATCCAGGGGCCCTGGTAGGCCTGACAATGGACAGTGTGGACCCCCTGACACCAGCTGGGAGGGGCTTTGGACCAGCACCATTCTCAGCAAGAAGTGGGGGGAAGGGGGGTTACAGACGGTGGATGAAAAGGATCAAAACAACAATCCAAAGAAACCCAAAGGGCCTCCGGAATCCCTGAGTGTTCCAAGGTCACGGCTCACCTGCCGAGCCCTTGGGCCAGTCTGCTTTCATGAATGAAGCCAGCACCACCCTCCTGCTTCCCTGGGGTCCTTTCTCTGCCCTCTGAATACACAGGAACAGGTACGGCCGAGGATCCCCTATTCAAAATGCCCCGGACCAGCAGTAGTTCCGACGTGGGAGTTTTCCAGAGTCTGGAATATTGGCACGGCTGACTGGTGAAACAGCTCTGAAACTTTGGGAGTGTCACGTCGTGCTCAAAGTTTCAGACTGTAGAGAATTTCTATTTCGGATTTTCAGACGAGGGATGCTTCACCCAGACCCACTCCCTTCTCGCCGCCGCCTCCTCCTCCGTCCACATCCAGACAGTCCTAACCAGCAACCACCCACCCTTTCTGCTTAACAGAGTCGTGGTAGCAGTCATTCAAAAGACAGGCAGATGCGGAGGAAGAAAAATAAGAAGGCAAACATAAAAATCAGGAGTAGCGACGAAGGTCCAGCATCTCATAAAGGCCACAGTGGCCACCAGAGTCCAGTCTCAGCTCTCCCTCACAGGGGCACCTTTGCCCACTGACCGCGAGCTTGTACTACAACAGGGACAAGCTCCAGGCCTCTCATTCTCCCGTTCCTGTCCTCCGCTAACAGCGCCCAGGCTGGGTTGTTGAAGGATCCAGTGAGATAAGAGAAGCAGAGTCGGGTTAACACTCACACGTTATCTGATCTCATTATCAGCAGCAGAGTTGCAGACTGATTCCAGGACACGGTCAGAAAATGATAGCCTCCCCCCACCCTTTCATGTGGCCTCTGAGTTCAGAGTGGTTTTCACTGATGAACACTTGCAACCAATCTAATGAGAAAACTATTTTAAAATTTCAATTAAAAAGCTGGGCAGGAGCCAGGCAGGATAGAGCACACCCGTAATCCCAGCCGGCTCAGGAGGCTGAGGCAGGAGGATCGTGAGTTCAAAGCCAGCCTCGGCAACTTAGCGAGGCCCTGAGCAACTCGGTCAGACCCTGTCTCTAAATAGAATATAAGAAAGGGCTGGGGTTGTGGCTTAGAGGTGAAGCATCCCTCGGTTCAATTCCCAGTATAAAAAAAAAAAAAGTTGGGCACAGTAGCTCACAACTATAAGCCCAGCAACTTGGGAGGCTGAGGAAGGAGAATCACAAGTTTTGAGGTCAGCCTCAACAATTTACAGATACCCCGAGCAATTTAGTGAGACCCTGTCTCACTAAACAAAAAATGAAAAGGGCTGGGGATGGGGATCAGGGCTGGAGCGTCCCTACACTCAATCCCTAATGCCACGGAGGTGTGGGGACAAAAGAACTCTGTTTGAGTCTTGTCAACAAAATATGTGGAAACTTGTTTTGTCTCTCACATGGACCTTTAATTTTGCCTATTAGCCCACGAAGCCTAAAATATTTACTGGCTGGTCCTCTACAGGACAAGTTCGGCGAATGGTGTTCTAGAACCATCCACTACTGCTGCTGCGTCCCGTTCTCTGCCGCCATCCTTGATGTCAGGACACGTGAGGTTCGCTTCTTCCCCACCACGAGGACAGGCTGGCCACCAAGGTCCCACGGAGCTCACCGACCTCTCAGTCTCCTGGGTTCCCCAGTAAAGTCCAGCTCTTCACTCCCCAGACCAGCATTTTTATTTGAAAACAACCTAAGAACGCGGCAAGAAAGGGGAGGAACTAGGGAACGGGATCAGAGTGTCACATCGTGTGCGCACGCGTGAGTCACAAAGAATCCCACGATTACGTAAAAGGAAAATGTACCAATGAAAATGCTTTAGAAACAAGATAAAAAGAATGCACCATGTCGTCTCTGCTCATCGGTGACGTATCGGTAGCTCTACGTGGGATAAGATCCTTGGGAAAATATACGGAGACCATTCTGGTATCACTTCTATAGGCAAAAGTGACAATCCCACTTGTGTGACTATCAACGCCATCTCGAAAGTGCAACACGGAGGTCTCAGCTGCTCACGAGCACCCATCTCTGCTCCAAACCCAAGCCAATCAATCCTTGGGCAAAAATCACCCCACCTGCTGTCAGGGCGACAACTTCTCTTTGGTGTGTCCAACATTCCCTTTCTCAAGACCCCAAGCCAGACTCTCCCTTTCTGGGAAGTTTGGCAGGACAGCCATTTCACTGAGTAGACAGGAGCACTTCCCAATCCCCATCCTTGACTAAATCCTACGGGGCTCTAAGACTGACAAAAACCAGTTTCCTGGCCAGGCGGGGTTGTGCACGCCTGTCGCCCCCGCAGCTCGGAGGCCGAGGCAGGAGGACCGTGAGTTCAAAGCCAGCCTCGGCACCTTAGCGAGGCCCTGAGCAACTCAGTGAGACCCTGTCTCTAAATAAAATATAAAAAAGGGCTGGGGAGGTGGCTCAGTGGTGAAGCGCCTCTGGGTCTAATCCTCACTGGCCTTGTGCCCACTGGCCACTGGTTCAGAGCTTCCCATTTGGTTGGTTTGAGAAAACAGACACAGAAGAACCTGGCACCCTGTACCATGAAATCCGACTGGACTCCTTCGTGGGCTGATCACTCCGCTCCCCAGATGCGTAAAAGGCGCTAGCACAAAGAAGCACAGAGCCCACCAGGGCGTTTAAGATCTGCGCTCCCTGCCTCCCTCCTCCTGCTCTCCACAGGTGAACACACAGCTGCGCTGAGCACACCCACATCCACGAGGAGGCAGGGACGGGGGCGTAAATCCATGAATCAGCTGGGAGCCCTGAGCAGGGCGGCCCAGAGACTTCTGCACCTTAAGAGCAGAGCCCGGGTCCTGATGCCACACATTCCTCAACCCCTCTTTTAAACTACTGGGTAGCAGCACCGATTCTTTTGTCCTAGGTTGACTGACAAACCCCATTGCACATGCCCACTCTAGGAAGGTCAAGTCCCCCCAGGCCTGTAAAACACCTGACCCCAGAGCAATCAAACTGCCCCAGCGGCTAAGACGCTGAGGCCCAGGTGGCCACAGGAGAAACCTGCCACCCCTCCCACGGCCAGCCTGTTGCCGCCGCCCCACCTCAATTGTCCATTCACACGTCCAAGGCCACTTCCAGATAATAACTTGACACATCTTGGAATTTCCTCCCTACCTTCCAAGGCCACATGAGCATGTTTCCAAACTTTGGTTCTGAAGAGAAGGAGGACACGTAACCAAGTTGTCAACCATGTCCCTGAAGAGATGGGAAACGCAGAGACGGGGCGGTGACTCACGGCAAGTCCTGTTCCAAAGGCCCAGACGCAAACTGACTGTGGGGATCCTCAGAGGCGTCCTCCCCCAGGACTCTGGCCTAACCGACGGTTCCCCAGAACACGGGCCAAGTGCCCAGTGTGTGCTCAGAGCTGGGCGAGTCCATCCCAGGAATGGGTGTAGCAATAGTGACAGGTTCCATCACAACCCTGAATTTCACAGACGTTCGCACCGAGGTTGGAGGAGCTCAAGGAACTTGGTCACGAAAACAAGAGCCAGCGTGGCTGAGGTCAACAGCTGGACCCCAGCAGATGTTTTCAGCTGCTGCAAATGGATCGGCCCTAAGCCACGTTCCAAGAGATTCTATGCAAAAACGAGGGCTAAGTTGCCATGAGAGAGGCCAAGTCCTCCCTTCTGCCACTGTCTGAGGAGCAGGAGGGGCTTCTGATGCCCGCAGGGGTCTGGTCGTTTGTCCTGGACCCTCCCGGAAAGGGAACAGGAGTGTGATCCCAGAGGGCTCCGGTGTCCATGTCCCAAAGGGCATCTGTGCCCAGCCTTCGCCAGCAAGCAGCACACCAGTCGGGAAGCCGGCGTGCGTGCGGAGAAGCGGCTTCTACACCGCAGAACGGCAGGCAGCGACCCGGCCACGCACAGGGCTTCCTTCAGTAAGCGCAGAGCGCCACTTGCACTCAGTGACACCTTTTAAGAGGTTAAGCTTGTCTTCACAGAAATACGGCCTTGCGTTTCTCTCTGCAGGGCAACAACGAAGCCAAGCCACCCTCCAATAATCCTGGCCAGCGGTTCAGGTGCCACAGCCAGAGAGGCCGGCAGGAAGGCAAGAAGGTCGCCAGGCCACCTCACTCCTCTGTGGTCAAGGAGAAGACGCGTACTAACGAGATGGTCTTGAGGGACGCAGGGGAACTGCCGGGCGGGGTGAGGGACGGCCCTGCTCCTGCCCACGGGCTCATGGTGGCACCCGCAGGAGCTGGGCCCCGGTGGCCACGTTTCTGAAGAGCCCACCACCCGCACGCATTCCTGGCCACTCGGGAAGTCACCCGTGGCTCCTCCAAGACGTCGCCACGCTGCTTACGGCGGCAACTAGGCCATCTAAAAAGCCACCATTGTCCTTAGGCCCGCCTGCCCCCTCTGGGATCCTTCCACCAGGGCCACGGCTGCCAGGCTGGCCCCGGGCACCAGCGCCTCCTTCCTCCGAGTGGCTCCCCTTCTTTTACTCTCTCGGGTCCTCCTGGGACGGCGACGTTCTCCCTGAGAGGTCGCATGGTCCCAGGGCCCCGCTGGGGGCTCCAGCTCTTTCTCCTGCACCCAGAAAAACACCCGACTCCTGACCGAGGGGAGTAGGTTCCTGGGGCTGCCTAACGCAGGCCACGGAGAGTCGCAAGTCAAGGCGGTGGCGGGGTCCCACTCCCTGGAGGTGCGAGGGGGCCTCCCTCGCCTCCTGCCTGGCTTCGGGTGGAGGCCGTCCGTCCTCGCTGCCCTGGGGTCTGCAGCTGCCCCACTCGGTTTCTCCGGGGTCATCCTAGGACGTCCCTTTTTCCTTTCCTCACAAGGATGACATCCCTCGGTCAGGACCCCCGTGACCTCATCTCAACTTGATTCCGTCCGCAAAGACCCTGTCTCCAGATAGGGTGGCATTCACAGGTGCCAGAGGTCAGGACTTCAACCTGTCTTTTAGGGGGACCTCGCTCAACCTGGCCCACGGGTCCCGCCTGGTCCCACATGGCCTAGTGCCGCCTCCCACAGGTCCCGGGACTCGCCACCCCAGCCTTCTCCCCACCTGCGGGCGCCCCGCGGGGCACCCATCCCGCATGGAATGCTCTCTCCTCTCGCCTCTGCCCGCTGGCTCCCACTTACCATGCAGCTAGACTGTCGCTCCAGAGGGCTCGGGACCAGAAGAGTCTCAGAGTCCAGAGTTTGCTGGATTCGGGAATGTGTACATAGACCTTATCAGTTGGAGCTTCCTAATCCAAACATCTGGATTTGGGGTCCTGTCGCCGCCTGCGGCAACAATCCCACAGATATTTGTTACCACCTGCAGCAACAATTGTGCAGGTATTTATGGGAGGTGGCCTGGAAACTGAGCTACTCCTATGATCTTTCTCTTTGTGCGCTGCTTTCTTGCTTGTTTGCTAGTTTATAGAGGAAGAGAGGCTTACTTGCTTTTAGAGGAAGTTTTAGAGGAAGACAGGCTTTGCTTAGAGGAAGAGAGACTTTGCTCATCAGGAAAAGAGACTTGCTACGCTTTCAGAGAGGCTACTATTATCAGGAGCTATTTCTTAAAGGTCTGCGGCTTCTTCTTAGAGGTGCGTCCTGCATCCTGCGATCTTCATTCTGCGAGCTGCAACCTGCATTCTGCAATCTGCCATCATCAACCCGCAACCTAGAGGTGTCTACTTGGTCCTCCGCCCAGCGATCTGGAGGTGCGGCTTATCCGAGGTGCTTCCCATAGGTGTGCGTCTTATATACCTAAGGCAGCCAATCAGCTTAGGATTAGCACGTTGAGGCACGCCCCTCGGTACCAATCAAGAAAGAATGAGGAATACCTGTTGACCACTAGCGCAGAGGAGCCAATAACTAATCAGGCAAAAGTAGATCACGCCGTGTTAACACTAGTTATGCGCCACCTCTTGCCTCAACGCCAGTCGCCATCTTAGGGTTACCCAAACATGTCTTCTGCAGGGTACTTGGGGGCATTTGGGGGCTTAGGTTTCCAGGTCAGGAATGCTCGACCTACACCTCCAAGAGCCCCCTTCCCATCCCCCGGCTTCCAGGGCCTCGGCCCTCTCATGACACCCTCCGCTGACCCTGCCCGATGCATCAACGCTTGGTCCTTATCTGCTCCCCCTCGGGGCTGCCGACTGCGTGAAGGCAGGGGTCGTGTTGGCTCTGGTGGCCCAGAGACTTGAACAGTGAGCTCGGGCTCGCCCTAAGGACACGCGGAATAAAGGAATTCTTTATTTTACAGATAAAGAAAACTTGGTTCCGGATCAACAAAGTGATCACAGGGATTTTCCACTGAACGGTGTGACCTGGACACAGGACAGCACGTCCCTCTAAACCACCGACAAGTAGATGATCCCCATAAAGGGCCACGGAGCCGCTATCTCAGGCTTCACAGGGCCCAGGATCTGTCACAGACCCTCGGCTCAGTCACCGGAGACACAAAGGCAGAGACCAATGTGGCTCTGTGACAACAGAACCGACTTACAGACACTCCAACTGGAATCGTGTGTTAATTCTTGTTGTGATGTTTTCGGACCATTTAGAAGTATTAAAAGCATCCAGCTCACCTGGGAGGCTAAGATGGGAGGATGACAAGTGCAAAGCCATCCAGCGCAACTCAGACCCTGTCTGGAAATTTTAAAACGCAGCACAGACTAACATAAAATCAAATAAAAGCATAAAAAATACTCAGAGCTCACGGGTCATGGAGAAATCCTGCGTGCGGTTGCTGGTCAGCAGGTGTGGCCCGCAGCTGCAGTTTGCAGATTCCTACTCTAAACTCATACGTGTCCATCAGAAGACAGGAAGGACAGGAGAGCGGGGTCAGTCAGGGCACTGTGCCAACCGGGCACTTAGCACCGTAGCCGAGGAATACTCACCCCACCTGACGAGGCAGACAGAGGCTCAGAGATACTAAGCTACTTACTGGAGGGGGCACGGAGCCAGCATGGTAGCTTAAAACAGGAATTCTGACAGTCTGCTTGACTGTTATGTTACAAAACGATGCGAACAAGGATGATATTAATAACGACTTAAAAATAACAGCCAATATGCCAGTAGCCATTCGAAGCTCTCAATCAACTGGTGACTGTCTATTCCTAGGAGGTAGGAATTCTTTTCAGCCCCAACTCACAGGAGAGGAAATACAGGTGTGAGAAGTCAGATTGCAAGTGGCAGAGCCCAGGTAGAAACCCGGGCCATCTCGAAGGAACCGAACAGGCACTTCCAGAAGAAATAGGATTGGTCAACAAATACATGAAAAGGTAGCTCACTCAGTTGGGAGAGTGCTTGCTTTGCAAGCACAGGCCCTGGGTTCAATCCCCAGCACCGCAAAAAAAAAAAAAAGAATACAAGTAACAATAAGTGTTGGCGAGGATGTGGAGAAAAGGCACACTCATACATGGCTGACAGGACTGCAAATTTGTGCAGCCACTCTGGAAAGCAGTGTGGAGATTCCTCAGAAAACTGGAAATGGAACCACCATTTGACCCAGCTATCCCACTCCTCAGTTTATACCCGAAGGACTTAAAATCAGCACACTACAGTGACACAGACACATCAATGTTTATAGCGGCTCAATTCACGATAGCTAAACTATGGAACTAATCTAGGTCCCTTCTACTGATAGATGGATAAAGAAAATGTGCTACATAGACACAATGGAATATTACTCAGCCTTAAAGAATGAAATTATGGCATTGGCCAGTAAATGGATGGAACTGGAGACTATCATGGTAAACTGAAATCAGTCAGTCCCCAAAAAGCCAAAGGTTCTCTCTGATTTGCAGATGCTAATTCATAAGAAGGGAGGAGGAGAGAACAGAAGTTCGTGGGATGAGACAAAGGGGAATAAAGGGAGTGGGGGGATGGGAATGGGGAAGAGCGGAATGAATCAGACGCGACTTTCCTGTGCGCATCTGTGAGTAGGGACCAGGGGACCACATCACGCACAGCCACAAGAAAGGGACCCTAACTGGAATGGGCTGCGCTCCACGTATGTGCAACACGTCAAAACGCGCCCTATGGTCATGCAGATCTACAAAGAACAGAAAAACAAGATCCAGGCCATTTGACACCAGAGCCCCCTCTGCTGACCATGGCCTCCCCGCATCCGGGGCTCTGGCTGCCGCGCCACCACCCACCCCGCTTCAGGACCCCCGCCCACAGGCCCCACTTACTGGCCACCTTCAGCTGCACAGAGAAGCGCCTGGTCCCATTGAGGCCCTGGTGGCAGGTGTACCCGCCCTCGTCCTGCAGGCCCAGCGCCCCGATGTGCAGGGAGCTGCCGTTCACCAGGGAGAAGCGAGGCTCCACCGGCCGGAGGCTGGGATCGGAGGACAGAAGGAAGACAGTCTCCGAGTCGTTCCGGTACCAGGTCACCGGGCCCCTGGGTCCTGAGGTGTCGCCGCAGTGCAGAGTGACGTTCTCATGAACTTCACCGACGACCACGGCCTCCAGTCCTGTGAGAGGGAAGTCCAGGCTGTGAGGGCCTCCTCTTTGGGACAGTTCTGCTCATTGGGGGCTTTTAGAAAATCATGGGTGGATGGGTTTGTTTGTTTTGGTGCTGGGCATTAAACCCAAGTGTGCTCAACCACTGCTCCGCATCCCCAGCCCTCCTTGTTTATTATTTTGAGACAGGTGTTCACTGAGTTGCTTAGGGCCTCACTAAATTGCTGAGGCTGGCTTTGAACTTGCCATCCTCCTGCCTGGGCCTCCGGAGCCGCTGGGATCACAGGTATCCACCACAGTGCCAGCCATGTGTGGGTTTTTAGGTGTCATAACACAGACTCTGGGCTGTGTCGGGATCCATGGCCAGTCACCAACATTAACAAACCTAGGGTTGGTCACAAACAGTCCCACGTCCCCTCCTGCCCTTCCCCGCGTCACTGTGGTAACACCGAACTCTTGCCCTGGGCTCAGTCAAGGGACTTGCTTGGGCCGAATGGGATGTCAGCAGATGTGACACAGCATAGTAAGTGCTTATGTACCAACACCAGAGAAGCGAAAGTCAAAACCACAGTGAGGAGACGCCTCACTCCCGTTCTGATGGCCCCTTTTATAAAAACATGGAATGGACCCACCATTTGACCCAGCTGTCCCACTCCTCAGTTTATACCCTAAGGACTTGAAATCAGCATACTACAGTGACACAGCCACATCAATGTTTATAGCAGCTTAATTCACGATAGCTAAACTGTGGAACAAACCTAGGTGCCCTTTAACAGATGAATGGATAAAGAAACTGTGGTACATATACACAATGGAATATTACTCGGCCATAAAGAATAAAATTATGGCATTTGCTGGTAAATGGATGGAGTTATTTTATGCTAAGTGAAATAGGCCAAAGGCCTAATGTTTTCTCTGATAAGTGGATGATGATACATAATGGGGGGTGGGGAGGGGGTGGCGGGGGGCAAGAATGGAGAAACCTTGGATGGTGTAGAGGAAAATGGGGCAGGAGAGGGTGGGGAAAGGAAAGCTAGTAACCTGAGACAGACATTATTACCCTATATATAAGTATGATTACACAAATGGTGTGAATCTACATTGTGTACAACCACAGAAATAAAAAGTTGCACCCCATTTGTGTACAATGAATCAAAATGCAGTCTGTAAAAATAAAAATTAAAAAAAGAAAACTACAGGCAGGCCCCCACACCTGTAATCCTGACAACTCAGGAGGCTGAGACGGAGGATCTTAAGTTCAAGGCCAGCCTCGGCAATTTAGCAAGACCTTGTCTCAAAAAATTAAAAGGACTGGAGATAAAATCCAGTGGTAAGGCGCCCCTGGGTTCAATGTCCATACCAAAAAAGTAAAATAAATAAATAAATAATAAGTAAATTTTAAAAAAATAAATGTGAAATAATTTCAGATTTTTAAAAAATGTGATGTGGTTGAGGAGGTGGAAAAATTGGAACCCTTGCCAACACTCTTGGCTGAGAATGTAAAATGGTACAGACACCGTGGAAAACAGTACCACGGCTTCTCAAACAGTTAAAAACTGGGCTACCAATTCCACCTCTGGATATGGACCCCAAATAACTGAAAACAGAATTTCAAAAAGATCTTTGTTCAGGGCAGCATTGTTTGTAATAGTTAAACCATGAAACCAACACAAGTATCCATCAATAGACAAGTGGATAAACAAAATGTGCCACATTGCACTGGAATATTACTCGGCCTTGAAAAGGAAGCTCTCACACATCACAACATGGGGACAGTATGCCAAGTAAAATAAGCAGTCAGAAAAAAGATCCCGCGTGGCTCCACGTACTCAGTGTGTTAGTCAGGATCACGCATATGGAAATGGCAGTTGCCAGAGGCTGGGCCCGGGGTGAGGATGGGAAGACACTGCTTAGCGGGTACAGAGTTTTAGTTATACAAAGAGTAACGGAGGGCAGGGGTGTGGCTCAGCCGGGGAGTGCTCGCCAGACAGTGCGGGCCGGGGTCTTGATCCCCACAATCAGAAGAAAAAAATAGTTCTGGATATGGTCAGTGGTGATGGCTACACATCTTCAAGGTACTGAAGACCACAGAACAGGGCAGGTCCACCAGGACTGGGGTGGCCCATATGGAGCAGACCCAGGTCTTCTGGACCCTTCCATCCTAGGCCGGCCTTTGGTCAGGCAAGATCAGCAGAGCCGCCTATCCAACCACCCCGGTCTGGGAGCAATAAGCACCACTGTGGTTTCCTGGAGGCTCATCATACAGCATGACTGGGGCAGTAATGGACACAGAACCCGGGCGGTGTCACTCGCCCAGGAAGCTGGACAGGATGAACTGTCTCCTGCTACCCTGCTGGTTTCCTTCTCCATCTCAGGTCCAAATAAGCCTGGAGTTAGGGGATGGGGAGATGGCTCAGTCGGTAGAGTGCTTGCCTTGTAAGCATAAGGCCCTGGGTTCGATCCCCAGCACCGCAAAAAAATAAAATAAAATAAGCCTGGAGTTAAAGCTCTCTGGGCAGCACCATGCACGAATGGGCTGACAGCCAGGCACGGTGGTGCACGCCTATCATCCTAGTGCCTCAGGAGGCTGAGGTGAGAAGATCGCAAGTTTAAAGGCAGCCTCCACAACTTAGCAAGGCCCTAAGCAACTTAGCCAGACCCTGTCTCTAAATAAAATATAAAGAAGGGCTGGGGATGTGGCTCAGTGGTTAAGCACTCTGGTACCTGGTACCAAAAACAAAGCGGGAGGGAGAGGCATTGGGGACAAAGAGACAGAACCCCCCTCCACCCCACCCCACCCCGGAGCTCACAGACTAGTGCAGAAAAGAGATGATAAACTGGCAGTTATGATACAGCATGATGGACGTGGAGATAAGGGCTCCAAAGTCCCCTGGGGTGTATGTGGGGAGAGTCTTCCTCCAGAGGCAAATGGCTCTGACGGACAAGAGGCATCAGCCAGGGAAAGGTGAGAGGGGATTCCCAGGTAGAGGGGACAGCATGTTCAAAAGCCTGGCCCAGGAGCAGCCGCCGCCCCACACCCCCAAAAAACATCTAAGTAACCCAGGCAGCACTGTTAACAGGTGATCCTGAGGCCCCTCAAGGTGGACAGCTGCTAAGGACAACTGAGCTGGCCTTGAGCTGTCACTAGGTAACAAGACTCAGAAGCAGCCCACTGTGCTGGAAAGGACAATTCTCCAGCCCCTGCCACAGCCAAATCCAGGGAGGCCGCAGGGACAGCGTGTGCGCAGGCTGGAGTGTAGCGAATGTACGGAAAAACGCCGATTCGTGCACTTTTAGAGGGTGGGTTTTATGGAATAGAAATATCTCAATAAAGCTGCTATAAAACAAACTGCCACCTGCCTCTGGGAATCCGCCCCATTTATGGAAAAAAAAAAAAGAGTAAGTCACCTGTTTGGCCTCCTGTCTAATGAGAAGGGCCTCTTGCCTAATGAGAAGGGCCCCCCTTTGAAATGCCTGAAGTCCATCTAGTGCCACAGGAAGTTCTGACTCCCTCATGATTCCCCAAAGACTTTCAAGTCAGGACAGGGTGGGGAAAAACAAACAAACTAAGCCACTTAGCCACTTGCTGAAAGGCAGAGGATGTCACTTAATGCTAGGTGAGAGTCCCAACGGCAGATAAGGGTTCAAGCCCCAGCATCTCAAAAAAAAAAAAAAAAAAAAAAAAAAATCAAGTAAGGATTATTTTCAAGCCGTTAGGCTGAGAACCCTAGTTCAGGGGTGGCAGTCCCCAGGAGGACAGGAAGCTGAACTGCAGTTACAGACACCGCCTGGGGTCCTGGCCTGAGACCCGCCCCTTCCCTGACGCCTTGGCAAAGGAATAAAGGAAGAGAGGCTTGGAAAAGCCCTGGTGAAACGTGAATCTTGGAACTTGAGCTAACACTGTCTTCTCCTCCAAGGAACAAGGTGACATGGGCACAAAAACCATTTGAAGCCATGTCCCTTCTCCTCCTGGCTCTGCCTACTCCATTTTTTTTCCTAACTATTCTAACTATTGAAACTAGAGGCATCCTCAGAGATCACTAGTCCAGAGATGTGGCTGAGGCTGTGACCTGGCTCAGTGGAGACCAGTCATCGATTAGTGATGTCTGGCACAGGCAAGGGAATGGTGGTCTCAAAGATGCACTCAGTCGCAGGCCTCATGAGCCCATCCACCCTCACTGTACTATTGAGAAAACAATCAGTTTACTTAAGGTCCCACCCATGCTAATCCTGAGGAGATGTAGGATGGTCACACAGGTCTTAAGTGCCCCGGGGTGCTGAGTCATAGGAATTTACCACCAGACAGGTGAGATGATTAAACGTAGTAACAGTTTGTACCACTAGAAATCATTCATCCCTTGTCCAGAGGGGCCCCTGTTGCCCGCCAACCTTAAATTCAGCACATGGAACGAAGGAGGAGATATAAACCCTCTTGATGTTGCCCTCATATTATCATTTATAGAATTGGAGTCATACCCAAACATTTATCTTTTCCAAGCAACCCTTCCCCAAAATGACCTGGGATATACATCCAGGTGACTAATGGAAGAAGCATCAACATCCTGGGAAGCTGACAGGAGAAAGCCAACTCCCAACGTGGAAAACAATAAAAAATGCACCACGCCCAGGAAGCCCCCTCCCCCCAGTACTGTATACACAGAGGAAGTGGGTCTGGGTGTCAAAATAATGGCATGGCTGGGGAGGTGGGTTCCACGTGGGCAGCAGTGGACACTTGAGAGCTGATCCATTCTAGGCTAGTGCAGAAAACACTACAGCTAGGAGCATTTGACAATCACCTCCACCTCTGTCCCTCCTCCCCACAGCAGGGTGGACAGTAAGCCAAATACCCAGAGGGCCTGGCAGGTAATGTCCCCGACAAAGAGGGTCAGAAAAAAGTTACTACAAATTCGTTTCACTTTTAAGTTGGTAAAGGTGAAACAAATTTGGGATCACATGTGCTTAGAAAAAAGATGATCGAGGCTCAGTTCCAGGTGGGAAAACAGGCCCGATGTTACTAAACATTGAGACTGTTGCAGATAAACTGGAAATCTAGATTATGGGAAACCGTTGTTCTTATACAACTGCTAGAAACCAAATGAGATAAAAAAAAAATTTTTTTTTTTTTTTTTTTTTGCAAGAATCTAACAATTAAGAATGCTTGGCACTTGCTGCTAGGAAGCTCAGGTGCAATTTACAAACTGCCTCCAGGAACCTGCAAGAGGAGACCCAGTGTGTGGGCTGACCCGGGAACAGAGCACTCCACATGCATCTTGGCAGAGCAACTGCCTGCTGGCTCCGCGTCCCTTCCCTCCGCCCAGCTCCTCTTCGCTGGTAGCGTTCGCTGCCCCCGGTGGATATGCCTCGGCTGGTGCATTCCTTTTTTCAATCTTTCTACGTTCTACATATTTTTGCAAGCAACGTGCTCTATTCTCTTTTTGTAACAAAACGGAGAGTGGATGCGGCAGTTAAGGCTGTTTTTCAGTCATATCTAGTGTGAGTGGAAATTTTTGGTAAGTCTTGAAATTGTTTCAAAATAAAAAAGTTGTGCGTGTGTAGGGAAAAGAGCGCGAGAGGAAGGCACGGCTTCCAACGCCCCAGTGGGCACAGGTGGGCTTGCAGGTGTGGGAAAATCCACAGGTGACAGGTGGAAGGCCAGTTCAAACCCTGGGCAGAGGGAGGAAAGGGAAACTGGGAGCCCGCGGTGCGCGCACCGGTGCAGCAGGTAAAACCAGCAGGCGAATTCCCACCCGGCGCTCGAAGACAAAAATAAATAAATAAAGCACTTGGCCGTCTACACGCGCCTCTCCGCGGCCCCGCCGCCCGCCCGGGGGCCTGGGGCATCGCGTCCTCCGGCGAACGCCCGGGAAAACTCCTCCCGGCCAAGGGAGCCGAGCTCAGAGCAGGAAACCCGAGACCCTCCCGCGGCGGCTCCGGGCGGAGTCGCCGGAATTCGGCCCCTGGCTGCTCCCTCCCCACCGCCGCCCGCGGAAACGCAACTTTCCCCGCCGATCGCCGCCCCTTACCTGCGGCGACCCAGCGGGCCAGGAGCGCCCCGAGGCAGAGGAGGACGCGGGGCTCGCGCGCCCGGCCGCCTGCGGCCATCTCGCCCCAGATCCCCGGTCAGGAAGCGCAGGCTCCGGCCGGGCGGGGAGTGCGCCGGGGGCCCCGGGGTGCCGAGCGCCGCTCCCGCGTCCCCACTCCCCGCAGCCCCCGGAGGATGCTCGGGGCGCGCGGCGTCGGCGGCGGGGAGCTGCGCTGCGCGGCCGGCGCGGGTCTCCCGCGAGCGCCCGGCCCGGAGGGAGGAGGCGCCCCCGCCCTGCGCCCGCAGCCGCTCGGCTGGCGGAAAACAACAGGCGCGGGTGCCTCCCGCCTCCCATCCAGGCGGGAGCCCGACTTCCTCTACCTTGGCCGGGAGGAGGGCTTTATGCAAAGGGCGCGCCGAGCCCGCCGGCCGGGCAGGGCCGGGGGAGGAACGCGCGCCTGGGCCCTCCCCGAGGCCGCGGCCCCGGACAGCCGTCTGGAGTCGCGGGGACAGCCGGGTCGCACAGTCCTGCAGCTGCCGCAGGACGCACCCCGCCCCGGCCCGCCGGCTGCGGAGCGCGGAGGAGCGCGGCCAGCGGGGGCGGCGGCCGGCTGCCAGGCTGCAGGCTGCGGGGCGCCCCGGGGTTGTCACTTGTGTTCCCGTGCCCAGGGCGGGCGCCAGCGCCGCCATCGCTGCCGTCTCCTACCCTTTGCAGGACCCAGCGGGAGGCAGCATCCCTAGACTTTCCGGCCAGACGCGGCCCCGAGACGCCGGTTCTGGTACTAAGGAGCCAAGACCGCGCAGTAAGACCCAGGGCCCAGGAGTCGGCCCGACTTTTTAAAAAAAGAGTTTGGTTTGATTTTGTTTTACCTCCCTTGTTCAGTTTTCCCACCCGCGCCCAGGAAGCTCCCCGGGGAGCTGCATTCGCGGACTGAAGTCCCTCTGCCCTGCGGTGCCCCCAGCCCGCTGTGTCCTGGGGGAAAATGCCGCCGCTGTATCCGCAGGAAGAGCCGCGCTTGAAACTGCCCTGGGAGAAACTTCCTGTTAAAAATATACATATATGCAATTAGTGCAATAAAACATTCGTCGTGGGCTCCTGGAGGTGGGGGTGTGGCGTTCACATTCTTTCAACTTTTTTGTTTTTGAAGATGTTCTTTATAAAATATTGGGAAGAGCAAAAACTGGTATCAAGCTCATTCTTTCTCTTGCCCAAAGACCCCTAACTAACTGCTTCTTCCATGAGAAAATCCTGATGGCTTGAGCAGGAAGCTCAGTTCTGCCCTTTTTAACTTTTTGCTAGATGATTTTAACGTCCCTCAATTCTTGGCAGGATTCTTTCCCTCCCCCTTGGGTTCTTGCTTTTCACCTTGTGATGAAAGGAAATTCTATCCTAACTGGACCCAGGCTCTGGCTCCTAGTTGCAACCCAATATATATGTTTATTTAACAAATATACCAATTTATTTGTTATTCAACATTAATATTCATACATTATTGATTCATAATATTAATATCCAGTGTTAATATTAACATTAACTAATTGGCTTAGATTTCGTAGTTTCTGGCCAACACCTCACCTAGTCACCTGAAGTAAACAAGCAGTCAATAAAAGCTTTAATTGGAAAGTTGTTCAGCTGCTGGTCTGGAATGTTCTGTGGCCTTCACGGTGCCAAGCAAGGGGAATTGCATGGAGCAGGCATGCGGACATTCTTGCTGAGTCAAGGGCCCTCCCACAACCCTTGGATCCAAGGCACCGGGTAGTTACATTGTATGGGGTGAAATGTGCACTCAAGCCAGGACTAGACCCACTCTGTCTGATTCCAAGTCCTGCTCAGCCAAGGCCCAATCTCAGCACACGTACAAAGGCTACCAGGGCCAAGGGGATATGGGTGAAGCCAGAATTAAGGACAGGCAGTTAGTGTAGAAATAGGGAACCCGGTCAAATCGAGGAAATAAAGGCCATGCAAGTCATCTGCCTCTGCATTTGGAGAGTGCCCCTGGAAGGATGGAATGTCAAGGATCTCCGGAGGCCATTGATTACCAAATTTACCTGCCTTTATCAAGGACTGCAAGCATGGAGCTGCTAATTAATGCCCCCTGGGCCCTTACCTGCCTGAATCACCTTGGCCCTCTCCCTGCCCACTGTTCTCACTTTATGCAAAACTGGGCCTAGTCACATAGGAAGGAGAGATAAGGGGGGAGAGAACTGGAGAACAAAAGATGTAGGGTGCACCCTATAAAAGATGTAGGGTGCACTCTTTAGACTTTAGAACATCAGCCATGGCCCCTTTCTCCCTCCCAGGAGAAGTTTGTATTATTACTTTTAAATAAAACCTGCTTAATTTGCTTGCCTTGGCGTGCTCCTCTAGTGTTCAAACTTCAACATTAAAGGGAGCAGAACTCGTCACCAGTCAGCGGAGGTACCATGAGTCTGGATGCACTGCGTGTCACCCGCAGGCTAGCAGCCATAGATTCATTCACCTGGGCTGAATTGGCCCAGGAGGAAACGTCCACCCTCTGAATTGGCTCCAGGATAGTAGAAAGTGCAAGCCCAGAAGAGTGATCAGTGAGTCAGAGGTTCGCCTTGGGGTCCCCAGCAAGGCAGGGCCTCCCGGAACCCTACCTTATCTGCAAAACAGAATCCCCTATGGCACTATCTTAGGATGGAGGGAGGTGGTGGATCCAAAGGGAATCAACGAAGGTCTTTGCAGACTTGGGCAAGGTTTTGGAGCCTGTCATTTGAGGTGCTGCTCATCAGGGTCCCTCAATCCCACAGTGACATACAGACCGAGGGGCTCATATGCCTCTCCGTCTCTCCATCCAGGCTACATGTGGCTCTTGTGGTTTTGCTTAGTTTTAACCTCCAGTCTTGTGCTTCGTGTACATTGGCGTACTCGGTGGTCTTTACGGAGGAGAGCTGGGCAGAACCATTCCCTTTACGGACCGCCCCATGAGGCTTCATTACAGGGTGACCACAATTTGAACTCAGATCCAAGGCTGCACCATTTTGTGTTTTTATGTCTGCAGTTCTGGGGAGCCCAGGACCTGGTGCATGCCCAGTGAGTGCCCTCCCACTGAGCTACACCCCCAGCCAGGGTCATTTTGGCCAGCCGTGGGGTCCTGCCTGACTCCTTAGCAGTTGCTTCCACAGCCTGGGGCTCTGAAGGCTGAAGCAACTCATCATTGTGTCTATTATTTCTGCCCCATTCCTCCTAGTCAGCATCCCCTCCCTAGAAGTAATTCTGAAAGGTCCCTTAGCAACAGTCCAATTCTCTTCAATGCAGAGATATTCTCCTGCGAGCTTTGGAAAGAGAGGGCCAGTAGGGATCAGCCCACATAGGAGACTGCCCTGTGGTCATCTCACTTCCAGAGTGACATGAATCCTACCTGTGTTCCTGAGCTGGGTTTGGGCCTCCCAGGCTGGTACGTCAAGGAGCAAGGATAAAATCCACCCAGATGATTTTTTGGAGAAGAAAACATGCTAAACCTTCCAGCAACACCTACCTCCACCTCCTCTTTGCCTTCTGCCCAAAAGAAAGAATTGAGGTGTGGACGGTGTAGCAAGAAAGTTCCTGAAATCAGGCAAAGTTCCAAGAAGTAGCTGGCAGGATGAAATGGAAAGTGAAGAACTGTCAAAGGAGCCTGCTATTTTTAGCCAGAGTCCAGCCTCCTAAATTGGAGACCCAGAGGGTGATGTTTAATGTGTCTGAGAACCTTGGGACTTGGAAGGTAGATGCATCCCCAAAGCAAAATGCCCCCTGCAGAGGGATCAGGCAAATGATGGGGCAAACAGGCCGAAGAGGTGGGTGACCACAAGCCCCAACAGCGAGAGCAGCTCAGCAGGCGAGTGCTTAACCACAGACAGACTCGCTGGTCAGAGGGACACTGGGAGATTTGTATTCTTGCCAATTTCTGTGGTGTAAATACTTCCTCAATAGCCAGTTTCAAGCCACCACTATGAAGTTACTGAACTGGACACACATCTGTCCTCCAGAGCCAGCATTCCTGTGGGGGTCCCTCTGCCCCAGTAGGTAACTCCATTAATTTTTGACATGGAAAGCTGTCAGATTACCAAGAAGAGACCTGCTAGTGATACCGCCATTTACTGGTGACGAGTTCTGCTCCTTCTAATGTTGAAGATTGAACACCAGAGAAGCACACCAAGGCAAGCATATTAAGCAGGTTTTATTTAAAGGTAATAATACAGACTTCTCCCGGCAAGAAGGGGGCCATGGCTGATGTTCTAAAAGTCCCCAGAAGTGAGCACACCTTACATCTTTTAAAGGTTAAATTCTCTTTTGTTCTCCAGGTCTCTCCCCCTTATCTCTCCTTCCTGCCTATGTGACTAGGCCTGGTTTTGCATTAAGTGAGAAGCCATGGGCAGGGGGAGGGCCAGGGTGATTCAGGCAGGCAAGGGCCCAGGGGGCGTTAATTAGCAGCTCCTTGCTTGCAGTCCTTGATAAAGGCAGGTAAATTTGGTAATCAATTGGCTCCGGAGCTCCTTGACATTCCATCCTTCCAGGGGCAGGTGGCTTCATGGCTTCATTTCCTCCAATTGACCCGATTCCCTATTTCTACACTAACTACCTGTCCTTAATTCTGGCTTCACTAGGAGCCAAACAGGGGACTCTGAAATAGCCTTGGTGGCTCTCCTGCTCTTAAACTCACACTCACCTCTTGAATGCATTTGTTGGTCAAGACTAAGGTGATTTTCCCAACTCCAGGCTGGGACGTGAGGCTTGGCTGAACCTGACCGGAGCTTAGTCAAATCAGGCTGCCCTAAGAATGTTGGGCTGAAGCATTTACCTCCAGTTGACACGCCTGTGCTTTAAGGAACTTTTGCTTTTTTCCTGATTATAAACATAACACACGAAAGTACAAAAAAATGGAAAATGAAATTTAACTGAAACCCATCTAAAATTATTCACGATTATCATTAGATAACTTCCAGGGTTGGGGGTGTGGCTCAGTGGTAGAGTGCTCGCGTAGCACGCGTGAGGCCCTGGGTTCGATCCTTAGCACCACATAAAAATAAAATAAAGGTATGTGTCTACCGACAACTAAAAAAAAAAAAGTAAAAAAACAGCAACTAAAAAAAAACTTCCAGCCATTTTTGCAGAGTTTTTATGTACGTGATTTTTTTTTACATAAAATTGTGATATTTTATCCAAGGTTTTAATTCTTTAATTTTCCCCCCAACTTTACATTAGAAGCACATTTGAAGTTGTGATTTAAGAAAAAA
The DNA here is from genome assembly GCF_902686455.1 of Sciurus vulgaris. Taxonomy (NCBI): domain Eukaryota; kingdom Metazoa; phylum Chordata; class Mammalia; order Rodentia; family Sciuridae; genus Sciurus; species Sciurus vulgaris. Next base: position 139,871,037 of record NC_136468.1, on the reverse strand, counting down.
TTTTTGGACAATTAACTAGTCTTTTAAACCGAAAAAGTAATAAAAATTCTAATAGTTAAAAAAAAGTTCAAACGAACCCTGAGGCTATCATGGGACATGAAATAAGCCAGCCACAAGAAGATAAACACTGCACGGTTCTACTCGTGGGAGGCATAGTTGGGTCTTTGTATCCACAGGCTTCACATCTGCAGATTTGAACAACCAAAGAGAGAAAATATTCAGAAAAAAATTGCATTTGTGCTGAACATAGAAAAGACTGGTTTTCTTGGCTTAATTCCTAAATAAGACAGTATAACAACTCTTTGTTACAAATCACCTAGAGACACTTTAAAGAATATGGGGGGGCTGGGGAGACAGCTCAGTGGGTAGAGTGCTTGCCTTGCAAGCACAAGGCCCTGGGTTCGATCCCCAGCACCTAAAAAAAATATGTGTGTGTGTGTGTGTGTGTGTGTGTGTGTGTGTGTGTGTGTATGTATCAAATATACAAATGTGTCAGAGAACAGATATTTCATTAATGTTGGTCAATAAAAGAAATGGAATGAAACAAACAAAAAAATCCAAGTAATTACCAGTGAAATGTTATCTTGCAAATAAGCCTTCTGCCCACCTCCCTGGCCCCCAGCCCTCTTACTCAGGGAAGAAGCCTCATTAACTTCCGGAAGCTCTGGTTTTTACTGGTTTCCTAACACGTATAGGTTAGAATATGAAACAGCTTTCAACACTTGGGGGTTTTTTGTTTGTTTTGATTTTGGTACCAGGGATTCAACCCAGGGCGCTTAACCACTGAACCACACCCCCAGCCTTTTTTGTATTGTTTAGAGACAGGATCTCGCTGAGTTGCTTCGGGCCTCCCTAAGTTGCTGAGCCTGACTTTGAACTTGCAATCCTCCTGCCTCGGCCTCTGTAGCACTAGGATTATAGGTATGGGCCATCACGCCTGGCAATACTTGTGTTTTTAAGGTTTAGATAATCTTCTGTTGTGCTACCTAGCTGTGTGAAGTTAAACAAAAGGGTTTTGTTGATTCCAGCTTTAACGAGGCCTAATTCACATACCACAAAATTCACTCATTTAAAGTGCATAATCCAATGGCCTTTAGGATAGTTACAGAGTTGTATAACCATCACCACCATCAATTTTAGAATTTCATCACCCCCTCTTCAAAGAAACCCCTTTCCCTTCAGCTATCATTCCCAATTACCCCACACCCCGCTGGCAATCAGTAACCTACTGTGTATAGATTTGTCTATCCTGAACTTTTCCTGAAATGATACTAAACAGGGTTGCAGCTGGAGCTCAGTGGTAGAGTACTTACCTAAGATTCGATGAGGTCCTGGCTTCACTCCCCAGTTCCACAATAAATAATTTTTAAAAATTAGTGGTATCCAACAATATACGTTGTGTCTGGTTTCTTTCACTTAGCATAATATTTTCAAACTTCATCCATTTGTAGCATGGATCAGTACTCCATTTCTTTTTAATGGCTGAATTATATTCCCTTGTATGGGCGTCCCACCTTTTGTTTCCCCATTTATCAACTGATGGACGGTTGATGAACATTTAAGTCACTGTGATTCAGGGACGCAGGGCACCTCTGTCCTGTTTTTCTTTTTTTCCCCCATACCCTACCTATCATTTCACATCTGCCTTCTGGCAGGAAATTGTTCTTGCTTCCCTTGGTGCCCTACTGGGAACAGAGTGGCATTTTAAAAAGTGTGACTGTCCTCACAATGGTCAAGGTGTAGTCTGTATGCCAAGCTATCTGGCTGGAGTCAGATCAAGTAGTGTTTTATAGTTTTCCTTTTTATGGGACTTCAGTCAAACCTCTTTGGGGATGCAGGTAGGAATTCTCAATCACATAGGGTCTCAAAACCCTGTCATTATTTGTTTCTGTCCTGTCTCCACCCTGTTCCCTGCAAAAGTTCCATCCTATCTCTCAAAGACAAGTGTACTGAACTTAATTCAACTCTAATAAGAGTATTACAGTCTCAGTCTAGGGGACTTAATCTGTTTCTTTTTCTTTTCTTTTCTTTCTTTTTCTTTTTCTTTTTTTTTTTTTTTTTAACTAGGGGATTGAACCCAGGGGCACTTGACCACTGAGCAACATCCCCAGCCCTTTCTAGTTTGAGACAGGGTCTTGCTAAGTTGCTGAGGGTCTCACCAAGTTACTATGGCTGGCCTCAAACTTGCAATCCTCCTTCCTCGGCCTCCCAAATCCCTGGGAGTACAGGCAAGAACCACTGTGCTGGTTCGGAACTTGGTCTTCAAAGCTGGTAGAGACAGCCCTGGTGAGGAATGGTACTAACTGCATCCTGAATTTCCCAGCCCATTGCTGACTTCCTGGAAGATTTTGAGTCCTGCAAGGTGGGGTATGCTTGTAAATCCAGCTACTCAGGAGGCCAAGGCAGGAGGGTCACAAGTTCGAGGCCAGCCTGGGCAACTTAGCGAGACCCTGTTTCAAAATAAAAATCAAAAGGGTTGCAGATGTCGCTCAGTGGTAGAGTACCCCTGGGTTCAATCCCCAGCAGCCAAAAAAAAAAGTAAGAAAATTGCCTCACAACACACTCTATAGTTTGAACATGTCCCCTGAAGCCATGGTTGGAACATTTATTCTCGATTTGGCAGTGACAGGAGGTGGAGTCTACTGGGATGCGTTTAGTTAGGAGGAGTAAGGTTCCCCCTTGTGAATAGACTAATCCTTCTAGATGGAGTTGGTTATCCTGAGTGGTGGTTACAAAATGGGTGCCTCCAAGAAATAAAAGCAAGAATCAACAACTGGGATAGAGTCAAACTAAATAGCTTTCTCTCAGCAAAGGAAACTATCAGCAATGGGAAGAGAGAGCCTACAGAGTGGGAGAATATCTTTGCCACTCATACTTCAGATAGAGCACTAATTTCCAGAATCTATAAAGAACTCAAAAAACTACACCAAGAATACAAATAACCCAATTAACAAATGGGCTAAGGATATGAACAGATGCTTCACAGAAGAAGATCTACAAGCAATCAACAAACATATGAAAAAGTGTTCACCATCTTTAGTAATAAGAGAAATGCAAATCAAAACTACACTAAGATTCCATCTCACTCCAATTAGAATGGCGATTATCAAGAATACATGCAACAATAGGTGTTGGAGAGAATGTGGGGAAAAAGGTAGACTCATACATTGCTGGTGGGGATGCAAATTAGTGCAGCCACTCTGGAAAGCAGTGTGGAGATTCCTTAGAAAACTTGGAATGGAACCACCATTTGACCCAGCTATCCCACTCCTCGGCCTATACCCAAAGGACTTAAAATCAGCATACTACAGAGATGCAGCCACATCAATGTTCATAGTGGCTCAATTCACAATAGCCAGACTGTGGAACCAACCTAGATGCCCTTCAATTGATGAATGGATAAAGAAACTGTGGTATACATATACAATGGAATATTACTCAGCTATAAAGAATAATAAAATTATGGCATTTGCAGGCAAATGGATGAAATTGGAGAATATCATGCTAAGTGAGATAAGTCAATCTCAAAAATCCAAAAGGCAAATGATCTCACTGATAAGCGGATGATAACACAAAATGGGGGGGGTGGGAGGGGGGCAAGAATGGAGGAAGGAGGGACTGTACAGAGGGAAAAGAGGGGTGGGAGGGGTGGGGGGAAGGAAAAATAACAGAATGAATCAAACATCATTACCCTATGTAAATGTATGATTACGCAAATGGTATGCTGTTACTCCATGTGCAAACAGAAACAACATGTATCCCGTTTGTTTACAATAAAAATAAATTAAAACTTAAGAAGAAAAGTCTAAAGCACAGCAAAAAATAAATAAATAAGAAAATGGGTGCCTCCCTTGTGTCCTTTCTCCTAAACATACACGCACTTGACCTTCTGTCTCCATCACGTTGTGACCCAGTATGAAAACCATTACCAGAAGCTGCCACCATGTTCTCAGACTTCCCAGGCCTCCCAGAAATATTTTATCTTTAAAAATCACTCAGAGAAAATGGATTGAGACAATATGATACCGTTTGCTCTTGCCAGACACAGTGGAGGGAGCCCTTCCATCTTGTCAGCAAAATGCACGAAGTCACGACATTTGAAAAGATATTTCAAGAAGTTAAAAACAAAAGCCAATCCTTGCATAAACCTGATTGGTTGAGCCTCAAAGAAAAAAAAAAAAAAAAAATCTCCTTTGCAAACTGGAGTCACCAGGTGGCGCCCTCAGCCTAGAACGCAATCTTGGTCCCACAGCCAAGGTCATCCTAGAGGCGCCAGTGGGGCCGAGCTTCAGGGAACTCAAAGAATTTTAGAGTATTGGTTCCATCAAGAGCCAACACCTTCCCGAAGAGGAAACCAGACCCAGAGTTGCTAAGCATGTTGCTCAAGGTCACAGCTCATGGGCAAAGCCAGGACTCGGCCCCTTGCCCAAGTTCTGATGTTTCTAAAATGTGTCACATAGTTAGTTCCCTGATTGGTTAAGCCCAGCTCGGTGGACACAATTCAAAATTTTCTCATGAGGACTGAAGGCGAACCTTTTGTGCGTGTGAACATTGGTATGCGGAGGCCTGCTGCGCCCTCTGTGGGGGGCAGAGATTCAAAGGACTCAACCTCCCCCTCCCCAGAGCCCCAGACTGCTGTTTCTTTGTTAAAATACCCAAGCCACATTTTTTGTCCATTCCCCCTGGGGTGGGGGCAGGGGTGGGGGGTGAGACACTGAGCCCAGGTGCAGGTCCTCCTAGCTGTCAGGCTTATTGGCACCTCTGAGTCCTCAGGAAAATTATTCTTCCCTTTCTGAGTCTCAGTTTCTGGGGGTCACCAAAAGTTCCCAGCAGGCAGGAGAAAAGCAAAACTGGTCGTTATTAACATAACCATGCTCCCTGTCCCTACCTACCAGATATATATGTATATAATATTTAATATGTGTATATATAATATATATTTCTCATACAAATTTCATATATGTGTATATATATTTCTTACATATATTTTAATATGTGTATATGATGCATAATATATATTTCTTATATATTTCATATATATGTATATATATATATATATTTTTTTTTTTTTTTTTTCAACTTTAGAGCCCAGACGGCCAAATTATCAGAGCTCTGTATAAAGAAAGAATACGGAGGAACTCACAGTGAAGAGCCCAGAGGCTCCTGCATGCTAGGCAAGGTCTCTACCACTGAGCCACATCCCAGCCCCCTTCTTGGACTGGGTCAATTTTGTTTTATGGCTCAGTGGTCCTAGTTCTCAGGGGGGTTCTGAGAAGCAAGTGTGCCAGTCGGGAACCATTCCAATAGCAAACAGCAAGAGAGGCATCCGTGCGTAGATGCATGTATGGGTAGATATGTATGTACAGGCTTACACACACACACACACACACACACCTCCTGCAAAACACACACACACACACACCTCCTGCAAAACACACACACACACACCTACACACACACACACACACCTCCTGCAAAACACACACACACACCTACACACACACACACACCCCTGCAAGACACACACACACACCTACACACACACACACACCTACACACACACACACCCCTGCAAGACACACATACACACACACACACACACACACACACCCCGTCCTCCCGGCCACGCCCCCAGGGCGCGTCACTTTCCCTCGGCTCCGCCCCCTCGGCTCCGCCTCCTCCCGCCGCCACGCTGCGGACCAGCTTCCAGCCGCGTCTTCGGGAGACGCGCTCCACCGCTCCCCAACCGCGGCTCCTGCAGGGGCGCGACCTCAGGGACGTGAATTTCACTTCCCAGCCGACTCGTCCATGGCCCGGGCTCTTGGGGGCGCGCCGTCCGCCCCACACCCGGCCTCGAGTGCATCCCCCGCTCCTGGCCCTTCCGTCTTCCTGGAGTCCGGCCCTCTGGGTGCCACGGTGCTGGATGCTGGGGCCACGGTGGGGAAACGGCATGAGCTCCGCCCCCGGGGGCTCCTCGTCCCCTGGGCTGCGGTCCCCGCTCGCGGCTTTGCCACCGCGCCGAGCTCGCCCCACCGCCCCGCCGTCCCCAGCCAGCACGGGGAGCGCTTGCCCTTCCGCCACCAGGGTGCCGTCCACTCCCCCAGCCGGCTCATTCCCGGCAGTTCCTCACGCTCTAGCCGTCACCTCTTCCAGGAGGCCTTCCCTGGTGTACTGGCGGCGACAGGCGCCCTCTTTTCATTCCCATGGCACCTGCGGGCAACTGCTGCGACCCTTGCCTTCCTGGATTCTGCTCATCTCTCCGCACGTGTCTTCCTGGGTCCTCTTGAAGACATAGTGTCTGCAGGGTGCAGCAGCACGGGGCGTGGCCCATGTCGATGTTCAGTAAATGCAAAGTGAACAAACAGCTTTGGGGACAGCAGAAGCAGGTGGGACACCAACGGGAACACGCAGGGAGGTTCTCTTCTGGAGATTCTTGCTCACGAAGCTCTGGAATCCTGCAGATGGTTCTGTCCTGCCTGAAGCCATCTTCTTGGCAATCAGTTCAGCCTTTCCTGCTAGAGGACATCTGGTCACCCTAGGTTACAGTCTATCCTTTGGGGGGCACCTTTACAGGCGTTTGCACCTAAGTTCATCCAGTATCATAGATAGGGCTGCACCGCTGTAGCCCTGAACTTTTATTCCCTTAGAGATTCTTCTCTTTCTCATGCTCTGTTCCCAACTGCATTCCAGTCCTGAATTCTGGGATCAAACACACTTGGATTTGAATTTCTAGCCAGGAGAACTGAACAACTTATCTTTCTGCATTTCTTCAACTGTAAAATGGGAAACTAATTATAGTCCTTACCTCAGGACAGGGTTATATGGGACAAAGAGAAAAAACTGAATAGATATTGTTATGCCATTTGCATGTGTACAATATGCACACTGCCCTTAGAGTTGTCTCCTATATCTCCTGTCAATTACTGGACATCTCCATACTAGTTATTAATTATGTAGCTTGTTTTTTTCCCCTCAGCTTTTAAAACTCTTTTTTGGTGGGGTATAAAGGAAAGATAGTAGAATGAATCAGACATAACTTCCCTATGTTTTATATGTGAATACACAACCAATGAAATTCCACATCATCTACAAACACAAGAATGGGATCTTAATTAGAATAAGTTACACTCCATTCATGTATAATATGTCAAAATACACTCTACTGTCATGTAGATCTAAAAAGAGCAAATTTTTAAAAAGGAACACAAGAAAAAGAAAAAACTCTGTTAGTCACAAAAATCAATATGCTAATAGTCTTAAAAGGAACACTCGTTAAAAAAAAATCTAAAAAAATTCCATTCATTTGTGGAAAATGAAAGTTCCTATAATAAATCTTCCTAATTCTTTCTCACTAAAGAAAACCATTATTATTTGTTATTTATCCTTCCAGATATGCATTTTCATACATTTGTATTGTACATGACACATGAACACATGGCTTTTTTAAAAAACATGAACAAGGTCATACATTGTATTAGTTTATTTTTTCCATTTCTATAACACAATACCTGAGGCTGGATACTTTATTAAAAAAAGAGGTTTATTTTTATTTTTTGTGGTGCTCGGGATGGAACCTAGGAGCTTGTGAATGCTAGACAAGTGTTCTACCATTGAGTTACAACTATAACCTCCAGAAGAGATTTATTTGGCTTACAGTAAAAGTCCAAGATTGGGTGTCCCCATCTCTGAGGAGAGCCACTTTGGCTGCATCCCATCTGGCAGCCCGCATCATGAGGGGAGCCGATGTGAGGGGAGAAGAACACATGGTGGGACAGGGAGCCAGAGACCAGAGAGTGGCCAGTTTTATTCTTTTTATAACAATGTGATAACCCCGTTGACCGGTGACGAGTTCTGCTCCCTCTAATGGTGAAGTTTGAACACTAGAGAAGCACGCCAAGGCAAGCAGATTAAGCAGGTTTTATTTAAAAAGTAGTAATAATACAGACTTCTCCTGGGGGAGAAGGGGGCCATGGCTGATGTTCTAGAATCCCAAGAAGTGAGCGCACCCTACATCTTTTATAGGTTAAGGTCTCTGTTCTCCAGTTCTCTCCCCGCTTATCTCTCCTTCCTGCCTACCTGACTAGGCCTGGTTTTGCAGGTGAGATGCATAAAGTGAGAAGCGGATGGGCAGGGGGAGGTTCAGCCAGGAAAGGGACCAGGGGGCATTAATTAGCATCTCCTTGCCTGCAGGTCAATTTGGTAGTCAATGGGCCCTGCAGGTCCTTGACATTCCGTTCTCCCAGGGGCAGCCTCCAACTTCCAGAGGCAGATGGCTTTCATGGCCTCCATTTCCTGGATTTGGCCCAATTTGACCTGATCCCCTATTTCTACACTAACTGCCTGTCCCCAATTCTGCCTTCAAACGCATTCCCTTCAGAAGTCACCCTGGATCCTAACGCTTTCCACAAGGTCCCACACTTAAAGGTGTCACAGCCTCTCACGCCATCCTTCTTGGGTTCCCGTTCTACCATGGGAATCGCTGGGGAACTCTCAGATCATATCCAAACCATAGCACACGCTGTCTGTTGTTAAGTGACCTGCTTTTAAAAAAGCCCTCTTGAAGCGCACAGTTTGGTTGGGTTTTGTATATTTTGTGTAACTGCGGCCACTCTGGAGGAACCCGGGTTCAGCTACCCACATACTCTCTGAACCCTGTTCTCTCTGGCTTGTTCTAGAAGCTTCATTACATAAGCTTACGTTCCCTCTTGATTAGCTAAGTCATTGGCCACTGGTGACTGACTCCACCTTCTGCCCCCTCCCCTCCCCGGAGAGCTGGGATGAAGGTCCCAACCCTCTGACCCTGGCTTGGTCTTTCCAGGGACAACGCCGGGCCTGAGCTACCTTGGGGCCCGCCAGCCATCACACAACTCAGTAACATCCAAAAGCGCTTGTCACTCTGGAAATCCCAAGGATTTCAGAATTTGAGTGCCAGGGAATTGGATGAAGACCAAATATATATTTCACAATATCACAAAGACACATTCTCAAAACAGGCATAACTGGGTAAAAAGCAAGCATTTTGAAATTTCAGTAAATCCTACCAAATGGCCCCCTCAAAGACGTCATTCCTCCAGCTGGGTGAGCCAAGTCTCTCCCCACATCCTGGCCACTTCCCTTGAAATCACTTCAAGTTGAAATTGATTATATGGTAGAAATGATAAAATTTGGAAATATTATGTTAAACAAAAATATTAAAATTATTTGCAGGTGTATGTAGTGGTGCACACCTGTAATCTCGGCAATTTGGGAGGCTGAGGCAGGAAGATCACAAGTTGGAGGTCAGACTGGACAACTTAGCAAGACGCTGCTTCAAAAATTAAAAACAAAACAAAACCAAAAAAAAAAACATGTATAAAGGGCTGGAGGGATAGCCCAGTGGTAGAGCACTTGCCTAGCAGGTATGAGGTCCAGGTTCAATTGCCAGTACAGTAAAATAAATAAAACAACATAAATTATACCTGTTTCTTTTCACTTTCCAATGTGGCTACTAAATTTCTTATTTTTTTTTTTTTCCAGAAACAAATATTTATTGAGCGCCTAATATGTGTCAGGCACTGTTCTACACCCCACCCAAAAGGAAATAAAAAAGGGGGGCAGGGAGAAAGAGGCGACAAACACAATTCTGAAGAAAGGGGCAGCTGAAGGCTGAGGGAACTGAGAAGCCTCAGGTGACAGGGGGAGCTGCCTTAGGCCTCCTCTTCAGCCTCCTCCCCGAAATCCTCTTCCTCTTCTGCGGTGGCATCCTGGTACTGCTGATACTCGGAGACAAGGTCGTTCACGTTGCTCTCAGCCTCGGTGAACTCCATCTCGTCCATACCCTCTCCTGTGTACCAGTGCAGAAAGGCCTTTCGACGGAACATGGCAGTGAACTGCTCAGAGATGCGCTTGAAGAGCTCCTGCATGGCTGTGCTGTTGCCAATGAAGGTAACTGCCATCTTGAGGCCACGAGGTGGGATGTCACAGACAGCTGTCTTGACATTGTTGGGGATCCATTCCACGAAGTAGCTGCTATTCTTGTTCTGCACATTCAACATCTGCTCATCTACCTCCTTCATGGACATCCGTCCACGGAAGACAGCAGCCACGGTGAGGTATCGACCATGGCGGGGGTCACAGGCAGCCATCATGTTCTTGGCATCAAAGACCTGCTGGGTGAGTTCAGGCACAGTGAGGGCCCGATACTGCTGGCTTCCACGGCTGGTAAGAGGAGCAAAGCTAGGCATGAAGAAGTAGAGACGTGGGAAGGGCACCATGTTGACTGCCAACTTGCGGAGGTCAGCATTGAGCTGGCCAGGGAAGCGGAGGCAGGTAGTGACACCGCTCATTGTAGCTGAGACGAGGTGGTTCAGGTCCCCATAGGTTGGTGTGGTCAGCTTGAGGGTGCGGAAGCAGATGTCATAAAGGGCCTCGTCATCAATGCAGTAGGTCTCATCAGTGTTCTCTACCAACTGATGGACGGAGAGGGTGGCATTGTAGGGCTCAACCACAGTATCGGACACTTTTGGTGAAGGTACTACACTGAAGGTGTTCATGATGCGGTCAGGATACTCTTCACGGATCTTGCTAATGAGCAGGGTGCCCATTCCGGAGCCTGTGCCCCCTCCCAGTGAGTGGGTCAGCTGGAAGCCCTGCAGGCAGTCACAGCTCTCTGCCTCTTTGCGCACCACATCCAGGACTGAATCAACCAGCTCAGCCCCTTCTGTGTAATGGCCCTTGGCCCAGTTGTTCCCTGCCCCAGACTGACCAAGAACAAAGTTGTCCGGTCTGAAGATCTGGCCAAAAGGACTAGAGCGAACAGAGTCCATAGTCCCAGGTTCTAGATCCACCAGGATAGCTCGAGGAACATATTTGCCACCTGTGGCTTCATTGTAGTACACGGAGATGCGGTCCAGTTGCAAGTCGCTGTCCCCATGGTAGGTACCGGTGGGGTCGATGCCGTGTTCATCACTGATCACCTCCCAGAACTTGGCACCGATCTGGTTGCCACACTGACCAGCCTGGATGTGCACGATTTCCCTCATGGCTAAAATTTATTTTAATATATTTTTGCTCGCCTCAATGTATGTTCGGGGCAAGGAAATATGAAATTCGTTTTCTGTGCTGGTCGCGAGCTGAAAGGATGGAACGTGCACCGGAGGATGGAGCAGCGAGATCCAAACGCGACGGCAAGAAGATTCTGAGAGGCAGAAGAGCTGGGAGGGCGAAGGAGGGCTCTTATTTTTATTATTTGTCCATTTTGCAGTGCTAGGGCTTAAACCCAGGGGCTCGTGCATGCTAAGCAAGCACTGTACCAACAGAGCTACCCTGCCAGTCCTAGACTGGAGATATGAATATCTGATTTTAAACTAGAGAGAGCTTTCTTTGCCTGTGTATAAGCCAGCATTCCCTCTGCTAAGCTTATCCCATCTGTCAACTATTTTGGACCTTTTTCTTGCCTTATTGCACAGTGGAGACATATCATCTACAAGTATAATTTACATGAATTCCACTGTATTCACCTTGGGTGGGAGGGAGAGATGGAGAGAGGAGAGAAACAGTCTACGCAGCTTGGGAGGCTTAACGGTGACTTAACCGTGGGCGGTACTGGGGATCAAACTCAAGCACTCTACCAGCTGAGCTATCTCCCCAGTCCCTTAACCATGACTTTTTACAGTGACATTGGGCCCAGGTTGCACACACGATGACGGTGCAGTCTTGGGTTCCCATGACCCCCTTGACCGTGACTTTACATTCCACTAGCTGGAAAGAGAATTAAGATGCTGGGGCTGGGAGATAGCTCAGTTGGTACAGTGCTTGCTTTGCAAGCATGAGGCCCTGGGTTCGATCCCCAGCACCGCCAATTAAAAGAAAGAAAAAGACCCTGTATTTCACTGGGGCACCTTTCACTCTTCTCCCTGAACCCCTCCTTCCACCAAAAAAACATGCAAATACCCCGCCCCCCAGTCATCCACGCACACACCCTGTGTCGTGTCTGCAGCAACTAGCAACCCTGATTCAGTTCAACTGATAGCAAAACACATTTACATGAAAAAAAAAACATATTTCTGAATATATAACATTTGTTTTCCTAGGACTTTAAAAAAAAATTAAATCGTCAATTAGTCTTCTATTTTACTTATTTATATATGGTGCTGGGTATTAAACCCAGGGCCTCACACAGGCCAGACAAGGGCTCTACCACTGAGCCACACCCCCAGCCCCTGATCTTCTAGGACTTTGACCCAACGCAGGGAATTGGGTCGTGTACCCTCTGATTATCTAATCTCTGTTTACTTACCTTGAACTTTTGGACAAATATTAATTACAGCAAAACCTTAGCAATTCAATCCCGTTGGGAAGTCAGAATGTTCTAGGTTGGTGAGTTCTCATAAATAATGATTTCTTAGTATCCGGAGTATGCAGAAAATTCTGGTAAGCTCATGGCATGTTGATAAGCAGAGATGGAGTCTGTTTTAATTAAGTGACCAATATACGTAATTAGTATTAGCTGCCTACAAGACACTTGACTGCTAGGGGACCTGAATGTTGCTCTCTCCAATTGATTGGCCAGGGCCCTGCAGTGACAGGCACATCACTCTGCCGACAGTGGCAGAGGACATTCCTGCCTCTGTTTCTCACCCCCCTGGCATGGCACATTCATTTTCCTTTGGAGGGCGACCCCTCTCACACCCTAAGGAAACACAACTGTCATGGAGTCTGGAGTGGGTGGAGAACCAGGCAGGCCACACAGTGCAGTCTGGCTGAGCGGCAGCTGTCGCCATATTTCTGTTGGTCCTTCCTGGGGTCGCTAATGGGAATGCACACAGGCCTGAAGCCATCGGTGGCTCCGTTGTTCTTTGTGAAACAAATTTGCCACAAACTTGCCTAAGACAACATAGGTTTATTATTTTATAATTTCTGTGGATGAAATAGTGTGGGCATGAGAGAGTGGGGTCTTCCACGGGCCCAGGGTCTCTCAAGAGGCGTGGGCCGAGGCTGAGGGTTCATTTCAGTTGAGCTGGGAGCCCTCAGGTCGGTCAGGTGTCTGAGTAGCCAATTAAAGCCACAGCCTGCAGAGTTAGCACTCACCACCATAATGGTGGACGGGCCACAGGTGGAAGAGCCCAGGGTGCTGCGTCAGAGGGGAGCCAAGTGTCTCCAAGGGTGGCCCCACCTGCCCCCATCAGGACTTCTTGGCAGAAATGCTCAGAGGGATCCCTGCCTGGGTCTCAGGTCCACAGACCCCGGAATGAAGGACCTGGGCTAGGATTACAAATATGGGTAAAGGCTATGACTAGCCACGGGCCTGAATCTTTGACTTAAGCCCCTTTGCAGACAGCAAGGTGCCAAGCTGGGTGGGAGGGAGCCCAGGGGGGCCTGTCAGTGAAGCCTCTGTAATTGCCTGTAGTCAGGCCAGAAAAATCTCAGAAGTCTGTTTGTTATTGTTTTGCTTCATGGTACTGGGGATTGAACCCAGTGACAGTCTACCACTGACCTACATCCCCAGTCCTTTTTATTTCTTATTTTAAAACAGACTCTAAGTTGCCTGGGGCTGGCCTTGAACATGGGATCCTCCTGCCTCATCCTCCTGTGTAGCTGGGATTATAGGTACGTGCCAACACCCAGGGCAACACAGGTTTTTGGTGGTGCTGGGGCTTGAACCTAGGGCCTTATGCATGCTAGGCAAGCACTCTACCAACTGACTATATATCCCCAGCCCCAACACAGGTTTTTAACCAGGATCTGGTCTCTTCTCTTCTGAAGGCTCAGCTGGGGATCCACCTCCAGGATCACTGGGTGGTTGTTGGCAGGGTTGGGCCTTTTCTTTTTTCTTTTTTTTTTTTTTTTTTTTTTTTTTTTTTTTGCAGTGCAGGGGATCGTACCCAGGGCCCTGGGCTTGCAAGGCAAGCACTCTACCAACTGAGCTATATCCCCGGCCCAAGTTGGGCCTTTTTCACAGGTGGGCCTCTGCCACACGACAGCTTGCACCATGAAGCCTGCAAGGCAACAGAGAGCACGCACTGCAGGATAGAAGTCCCCGTGTCACACAACCCCACTGAAGTGACGTCCCATGGACATGTCACGTGTTATTGTGAAGCAGGTTACTCAAGGGGAGGGGATCACTCAGGGCTGTGAATACCAGTACATGGGGATCCAGGGCCTCTTGGAATATGCCTAACACAATGGCTCTCTGGCCACATATAAACAGAGGCCAGCCAGGCATGTAATTCCAGCAGCTTGGGAGCCTGAGGGGTCGCAAGTTCAAGGCCAGCCTCAGCAACTTTGCAAGGCCCTAAGCAACTTAATGAGACCCTGTCTCAAAAAAAAAAAAAGAAAAAAAGAAAAAAAGGCTGGGATGTAACTCAGTGGTTAAGTGTCCCCAAGTTCAATCCCCCATTAACCGCCCCCCCCCCAATAAAAAGGACTATCTATTTGAGGTTGAAACTAAAGGCAAACAAAGCTGAGAAACAGGAAGAAGATAATTGTGGTATCAGTTAAGCCCCTGGATCCAGACCACCCACTGGTATGCCAATTCAGGAACAGATTACTTTTCTTCTTGGAAAACACACTTGCACTGGGTTTAAGTCAATTGCAACTGAAATAATCCTGATTATTATAAAAAAATAATTTGGTCAGATTCTTTGGGTTTCAAGAAAGAGGGATGTATCTAGGTGACCCTAAGAGCAAGGTGTCTGCTGGAAGGAAGTGACCTGGTACCGATCTGGAGGCTGCCGCAGGGGGTCCGTCCTGGAGGTCAGAGGTGCCGCCCTGCAGGGGTACTTTGGCTTCTCACCAGGCACCTGGTCTGTTTTCCCACTGCCCAACAGGCCTTTTCTCCTCCCTGCCATCTAATCTTCTGCCCTCACTTCCTGCTGTCGCTGATCTTTTGTCTGCATAAGACATTTAAAATTGCTGGATTATTATTATTATTCAGGACCAGGGATTGAACCCAGGGCCTCACACATGCCAGGTCAGTGTTCTACGCTTGAGCTACGTCCCCAGCCCTTCCTATTTGGGACAGGGTCTCACTTAGTTGCCAGGTTGGCCTCAAATTTGTGATCCTCCTGTCTCAGCCTCCTGAGTAGCTGGGATGACAGGTCCTCGTCACTCTGCCCAGCTGCCGGAGGCTGGTGATGGCCCTCTGTGCCCTCTGCATCACCTCCTTCCTGCACACCAACCCGTTACACATTCTGTACAAGTGACAGTTCAAGAGGTAGAATCTGGTCGGTGCAGGTCGCTGTGGGCAGCCAGGCTACCTCACAGGTGGCTTGGCAAGCCCAAGAATTGGCCCGTCAGGGGCTTCAGGGAATGGGCCATGAGGGCGTCCAGGGCTGTGAGCCTGGAACACAAGGCAAAGTCACTTTGCAAACGGGTGGTAAAGATTCCACTTTGAATGCTCACTCATTTGACATTACTGATGCCTGAATGAGTGAGTGCCACAGTGTTTCTGTGATCTGAGAGACCAGTTTCATTTTTGATGAGCCGTCTCCTGTTTTAAGCAAGGACTCTTTCTGCAAGTGAAGAACAGTCATCTCCAACAGGCACGAGCCTGCCATGGAATTTGCTGGCCCTGAGTGTCTGAAAGGTCCAAGGGTAGACTTGCCCCAGCTGTGGCTCCGCCCAGGGGTCAAACAGGGCCCGCATCACCAGGCCTCTCTGTCTCTACCTCTGCAGTTCTTCTCTGTGCTGGCTCCATGCTCGGGCAGCCTCTCCTGTCCTGGGGGCAAGATGGACACCAGCAGCGCCAGGCTGACACCCTGTCTCCTCAGCAACACTGACTGCAAGAGAGATTCCCTCTTTCCAGTGGTTCCAACCAAGGTTATGAGTGCGAATTGGTATTGAAGGCCTAACCCCTAGCACCTGGATGTGAGGCCAGGGCTTTTAACGAGGTAATGGAGGCAGAGTCAGGGCCTACTAGTGCACTCTCATCCAATGTGACCATGTCCATATAAGAGGAGGAAAGGAGGCCAGGCACAGTGACACAGACCTGTAAATCCCAGTGACTCAGGGTACTGAGGCAAGAGGATCACAAGTTGAAGGTCAGCCTGAGCAACTTAGTGAGACTCTGTTGCAAAATAAAAATGTTTAAAAGGGCTGGGATGTTGCTCAGAGGTAGAGCACAGCTGGGGTCAATCCCCAGTACCATCAAAAGAAAAAATAATAAAGGAGGAGGACAAAGACAGATCCAGAGAAAAGACCCCGTGAAGACACCAGAAGAAGACAAACACCTGTAACCCACGGAGAGAGACCTTCAAAACACCAAACCTGGGCTGGGGTCATCATGGCTCAGTAGGAGAGCGCTTGCCTGGCACGTGTGAGGCACTGGGTTCAATCCTCAGCACCACATAAAACATAAATAAAATAAAATAAAGTTAAAACAAAACAAAGCCAACCCTGCTGATCCCTCAACCTTAAGCTTATAGGCTCCAGGACTGTGAGGCAGTTTAAGCCAGCCACTCTAGGGAACTTTGTTATGGCACCTTGAGCAGACTAATACAGTCCCAGGACCCAGTCTCATTGGCCCGGCTTAGTTCACCTTTATGTTCCTCAGCCAATCACTGAGGCCAGAGGCATGAAATGCTTTGATTGGGTGGCCTGAATCACATGACTGCGCCTGGAGTTTCCCCCCCTAAGCCACTGTGAACTGAGGGCAACAGAGAAGTGGTTCCCCAGAGGAAACAGGGTGCTATTAATTGAAGAAAGAAATGGGTGCTGGAACAAGTGACAGTAGGTGTCTCCATCTGTTCGTCTCTCCATGCTCACCTTCTTTCTCTGCAGGGGTGTTCTGTTCATGGGACAATCCTGCCTACAGACATGTTTGCCTGTGACTTTTAGAATTTGATTATTTTTATCGAAGTGAGGGTCATGTAATATAAGTGTAGCCATTTAATTCAGTGGCATTTGGCTCGTTCACAATGCTATGTGGCCACCACCTAAATCAAGTAAAAATTTTTCATTACCCAAAAGGAAACCATATACCCACCTAGTCCTCACTCACCCCCTATTATCCTGTTGCCCCAGCTCCTGGACACCCCTCATTTGCTCTTGTCTCCAAGGACTGACCTATTCTGGATATTTTATAGCCATGGAATCATATCGTGTGCGACCTGTGTGTCCGGTGTCTTTCTCTCAGCATAATTGTCTTCAAGCTTCATCCACATTGTGGCATCTCTCAGACTTCATTCCTTTTCCTAAAAAATATTCCAGAATCCATATGAATTAGAATCTGCTTGTTTTCATATTTTGCTTTAAATTTTATAATTTTAACTGTGGTATGGTAAAATAAACGAAACATCAAATGTACCATCTCAACCATTTTTTTTTTTTTTTAATTTTCTTGCAGTGCTGGGGATCTCTCTCAACCATTTTTAAGTGTGTAGTTCAAGTATATTCTAATCACTGCACAACCAATCTTCAGAACCTTTCCATCATGCAAAACTGAAACTCTTTGCCCATTAAAGACTTACTCTCCTGCCATTTGTCCTTTTCTGACTGGCCTGTTTCACTCAGCATAACTTCCTCCTGGTCCACTGACTCTCCAGCATTCATCGAAGCTCCCTCCCTTTTTAAGGCTGGATACTGATTGGCTGTGGGTGCATCAGCCTTGGTTTATCACTGGAACTCGAGGTAAACGTCCAGGGATGTTCATCCCCCTCCTGGTATTGTGGATGTCGGTGTCATATACATGGCAATGCAGGTGTTTCTTGGTGCTCTGTTTTCAAGTCTTTTGGATAGACCCCCAATTTATCCAAATTGCTGGATCATATGGTTATTCTATTTTTAATGTTTTGCAGGACTAGCATTCGCCTGCTTTTAAAATGAATTTTCTGGCTTACTTGTTTCAAGAAGTATTTCAAAAAAAAAAGAAAGAAGTATCTCATGTAGAGGATGGCAGTGAGACTATCAAGCGTGGTTTTTAAGGTTTTGAAATTCTCGAAGAGAGAAACAAAAATCTCTCTATAAAAAATTCCCAAGAAGTGGGATCCCAGAGACCAGCTAGAGGTCAATTTCCAGAACGATGTCCCAGTCCGGATTCTTGGCCAGCAGCCAGGTTCTCTGTCCCCCGAGTCGCCATCCCCAGCCGCTGACACAGCCCCACTAAATCCAAGCTGCAGCCACGGGATGGGACTTTACTCTGTCCAGTCCTCTCCTACCAAACACTTTCCCTAGGAGAAACACAAGGGTGGTGCTGGCATGGAGCTGTCCCAGGAGAGCCACCTCAGGGGACTTCCTGCCCTCCCTCCACCAAACAAAACCCACCTCTGGTTTCCTGGCCCCTACTGCAGCAGACAGATGGCAGCCTAGACAGGCGGACAGACGCTAGATGTGTATTAATAAGTGCCAGTGTCTTTGTCTTTCCTTTTTCTATTGCTTTCCCCTCTTCCTTTAATACATGCCGTATTTGGATCTTACCTATCTTCCCGAGGCCCAGGTATTAGAGGTTGGACGCCCGCTCATGGTGCTATTAGGAAGGGGTACACCTGTAAAAGGTGGGGCCTGGCAGGAGGCTTAGGTCCTTGGGGCTGTGCCCTTGCAGGGGATGGTGGGACCCTGGTCTCTTCCTTTCTCCCTCCACTTTGTTGCCATGAAGTGAACAGCTCTGACCTGCCGTGAGCTTCCCACCATGACAACCTGCTACAGCACAGGCCCCAAAGGGACAGGGGCCACTTGATCATGGACGGCAATCTCCAAAATTGTGAACCAAAACAAACCTTTTCTTTTTTGGTGGAGGGGGTGGGTACTAGGAATTTAACTCAGGGGTACTTTACCACTGAGCCACATCCCCAGTCCTTTTTAAATTTTTTATTTAGAGACATGGTCTTGCTAAGTTGCTTAGGGCCTCACTAAGTTGCTGAGGCTGGCCTTGAACTTGTGATCCTCCTGCTCCAGCCTCCTGAGCAGCTGGAATTACAGGCCTGCACCAGATATTTGTTATAGTGAACCACATGATACGTGAAAGGTGTTCTGTGTAAGTAGCAAATATTGAGAGTCTGCTTCATGCCAGGAGTTCTCAGACACCCCGCGGGCTGCTTGTGTACTGGATTTTAGGGCATTTCTTGGTTTCTGGATAAAGATGACTTTCTATAGACATTTGTGGGCATATGTGTCTCCTTCACTCTGTCTGGAAAATGGTATTCTTCTGGATTCCCTGTACTGCTTGACTCTGAAAACACACTGGACCAGTCTCTGCTGAGAGGGGACCATTTAGGGATTAAGGCCTTGGGCAGCTTCCTGAACTGCCAAATAAAGGGATAAATGAGAAGCAATCTTAACATCTAACAGCAAGTTCTTGATTGCGTAATTCTTGATACCGTCATGTTAGACAACTGTTTTAAAATACACATTTTAAAGTACACGTCTAAAATACACTGGTCGGCACACATCTAGATCTGTCCATACCACACATTAAGTAGTGCTCGTTATGGTCACTGTATTTTTGTATTAGCTTTCTGACACCATAGCAAGTACCTGAGATCATCAAACTATAAAGAGAAAAATTTAGTTTTGGCTCCTGGTTTTGGAGGTTCCAGTCTGTGATCACTTGGCTCTGTTGCTTTGGGGCCTGTTACAGGCAGCACACAGTGATAATGAGCCCATGACAGAACAAAACTTCTGTCTTCAAAGGCAGCAATGGCTGGGTGAGTCTTTCTCACAAGGCGTCACTCTGGTTCTGACAATCCTGCCTTGCTCTTCCCTGTTTAAGGCCCTTGGGATGATGTTGGGCAACACCACACACTCCAGCACAATGGCCCTATCTTAAGATTAGCAATCTGAAATCCAGATGCAACCTTATTCCCTTTGCCTTGTAGTCATAGATTCTGGGCATCAGGATGTGGGCAGTAGGAGAGGCCATTCTCTTTTTGTGTGGGGTACTGGGATTGAACTCAGGGGCACTCAACCACTGAGCCACATCCCCAGCCCTATTTTGTATTTTATTTTGAGATAGAGTCTCTCTGAGTAGCTTAGCACCTCACTTTTGCTGAGACTGGCTTTGAATTTACCATTCTCCTGCCTCAGCCTTCCCAGCCACTGGGATGACAGGCATGTGCCACTGCGCCCGGCTGAAAGGCCATTCTTCTGCCAACCACCCTCCCCTAAGCTTGCTTAGGAACTGAGGATGATTTGGAATCTGAACTCATTTCCATGCCTGTGCCTTTAGATTATGCTGTGTGGCTGACTGTGTAACTGAGATATTTTTAAATTTTTTGTAGGTTGAACAAAAATATTTTTTTTTTTTTTTTTTTTTTTTTTTTTTCGGTGCTGGGGATGGAACCCAGGGCGTTGTGCTTGCAAGGCAAGCACTCTACCAACTGAGCTATCTCCCCAGCCCAAACAAAAATATTAAAGGACACTCCCTTCCTTGTCCCCTGGGCCTTACTCAGCATTGTTACTTAGATCATCACCTACCTCTACATGAAATCAGAATTCTTGCAAAACCTCTCTGCCAGTTGGTCTGCACCCAGCACCCTAGGAGGGACCTTCTTGGTCCTGGAGGACCTGACGATGAGATAGGGTTAGACATACAAGGAATTTATTGTGGGAAATGGCTGAGAGGGGACCTGGCAGGGGAAGCCGAGGCTGGGAGTGACAGCTGACCTTGGACATGAGAGGCATCTTAGTCTGCAGGGCAATTCCATGGAGAGCGGTCTAGTTTGTCCTGACAGCAGAGGAAGCCCATGCCTCCTGGCGCAGCACCTGCCTTGGTTCCCCTGCCCAGGTGGGGCCAGCCTGCCTGCCAGAACAGGGTGTTGTCCTCAAAGCAGCTGGGGCCCTGGTCAATTTCCTCCCCAGCAGACGGGGATCTGAGTGGCACATTCTCATGGCTGCCACTCTGGGTCTTCCAGGTAATTTGCCATGTAACACGTTCATTAGGGCAGAGTTTCCTAGAGGCCAGAGACCACATCTGACTCTCCTCTAGCTAGAGCAGAATGACAGTCATCTTGATGGGCAGACAGGATGTCATTCGGCTTTGTCACTTCTTCTCTCTCGAGGGTTCAGTTTATTTATCTATGAAGTGGGAATAATGTCAGCTGCTCCCTGGCAGGGTTGGCATAAGGATAAGACGAGAGGCTGAGTGTCAGGGCCTGGCATGTTGCAGAGGTAATGATCAGGAACCTGAATTGGGGCACTGGTCTGTACACCTCTAGATCTGTCCATGCCACGCATTAAATAGTGCTCATTATATTCAGCAAAAGGAAAGCAGTTGGTGGTGACAGAACAGTTGTGGAGATACAGCCACTTGTCAGCAAAATAGGATTAATCATGCTTTAAAAAACTAATTTCTCAAAAAAAAAAAATCCTCAGGAATCTTGTGAGGTTCAAGTGGGGGATGGTGCATGAACTGTACGTGCAAATATATTTGTGGAGAAATCGCTCAAACGTTGGCTCGGGCCTTCTCAGGAGGCAAATACCAACAGGCAAGCGCACCCATTAGTGAAATAGTCCGGCTCGTTTTAAGAAGTGCAAGAGAAAAGCAAGGCCTTACTATTTCTGAATTGAGGACGTGGGGCAAAGATTCGTGCAAAAAAGCAAAACAAAAATAAAACCAGCACGGACTATCTCAGGCGCATTTCCTAAAACAATGGCCTAGCTTCATTGCCAGAGAACCCTGCTGCTGATGGTAGCAGGTTGCATTGACCCGGGAGCGAGACTCGCCCCGCGCTTCGGGGTTCGACCAATCAGAGGACAGAGTGGCCGGGCCTCGTCGGCGATTGGAGGGGCAGGGCGGGGCGGGGCCGCGCGCGTGCGCTCCCGTGGTCGTTGGGCCCACGCCGCCTCCAGCCAGTGCGTGCGCTGCCTCGGTCGTTGGCCCCGCGTCCCCGCGCGCCTGTCCGCTGCGAACCAGTTCCGTGTGCCTGCCGGTGGCCTCCCGCCGCACTCCCGGCCGAGCCGCCCGCGCTGCCTCGCCATGCCGGCGGACCTCAGCAAGTGGAACGGGCCCCTGAGCCTGCAGGAGGTGGAGGAGCAGCCCCAGCACCCACTGCGCGTCGCCTACGCCGGGGCGGAGGTGGACGAGCTGGGCAAAGTGCTGACGCCGACCCAGGTACGCCAGGGCGGTGGGCGTGCGAGGCCCGGGCGGGAGGCCGTCCCAGCCGGCGTGCGCAGCGTCCCCGGGATCCGGGTCGCCGTGCCACCCCGAGGACCCGGCCGGTGGCGGGTGGAGCTCGACCCGCTGGAGCCATCGGTCCAGTTTCCCGGGACTTGAGGGCCCTCCTTAGCAGGGCCTGGGACAGAAGCGGCCTTCCGGGCGCAGTCGGGCCGGGGTAGGCCGTGGCCGCCCGCCTCCCCAGAGCCTCCCCCGGGCCCCGGGACCTGGGGCCTGAGTTTGGAGAGCGAAAGCCACGCCCGGGAGCCTGTGGCGCATTATGTAACTGGTGATCCGCGTCGCCCGCCAGCTCTCCTTTGTTTCCGCGGTCGAGAGCGGGCATCTTCCCGCAGCGCCTGGAGGGCGGCCGCCTGCGGTGACGGTTTTGCCTTTGGCCTCTGACGCCAGGGCTGAGGCTGCTCCAAGTGGAGAACCTGGTATTCCCGACACCATTGCTGGTTGTTGGTTATTAAGTCTCTGGCAAGATGCGAATGAATTGCCCAGACTGTTCACTTTCGGATAATTGCAGACTGTATTGTTTTGGATATTAAAATACGAAGCGCTCATCTTGGCACCAGTGCCAGCCTCCCTCCCCAGACTTCCTGCCCACCCCCCTTCGGCTATTTCTGCGTCTTTTAAATGTTGAGTTTATGCAGATTTCACTTGGGCAGGCTCCAGTTACCGCCTCGTCCCCAGTCCAGAGACATGGTCATTCCAGACTAAAGTTTTGGATGTGAGGAGGCATGTCATGTTTGGAATCCAGACCCCACCTCTCAGGCTATACTAGCTCCATAGTGTTGAGAATACAATTAATAGGCTGAGTATATAGCTCAGTCGATAGAGTGCGTGCTTTGGAAGCACAAAGGCCGTGGGTTCAATCCCTAGCACCTCAAAAGTAATAATAAAATTAGTAATGAATATAAATTTTTTGCTTCTGAGTCCTAGTAAAGGCAGTTCCCAAGTAACTGATTAATAATCTACCTTTGTAGGGGCTGGGGAGATAGCTCAGTTGGTCGAGTGCTCGCCTTGCAAGCACAATGCCCTAGGTTCAATCCCCAGCACTGCAAAATAAATAAATAAATAAATAAAATAATAATCTACCTTTGTTTTATCTTTGAAGAGCCTGAGGGCAAAAGAGTGTTGGTCTCTTCAGCTTTTCTGGCTTTGAACTCCAACTGGTTCCTCTCTACAGGTGAAGAACAGACCCACCAGCATTACATGGGATGGTCTTGATCCAGATAAACTCTACACCTTGGTCTTGACAGACCCGGATGCTCCCAGCAGGCAGTCTCCCAAATACAGGCAAGTTGGGGAAAGAAGAGGAGAGTGGGTCATCCGGACATGGCCGACCTGGTGTATGTCCCTTGATGCGTGAAGTAGACCTAGTTCACAGCGATAGGACCATGTTTAAGCCAGTGTGCATTGTCCTGCCCCTTTGCTCTCCAGTCTGTAAATGACAACCAACAAAATCCACCTACCTGCAGCCTGTTTTTGTACAGCACCATGAACTAAGATGGTTTTTACATTTTCAGATGGATAAGGAAAAAGAATTATAATACTTTGTGACATACAAAACTATGAAATTCAAATGTCAGTGTCCATGGAGTTTTACTGGAACATGGCCATGATAACATAAGTCTCTGTGGCTGCTTTCCTGCCACAGTGGCAGCTTTGCGTTGCTACAGAGATGGTCTGGCCTGCAAGCTGCCATCGACTCTTAGCCCTTTGCAGAAGAGTTTTTTGACCCCCATCCTAGAGAATCTCAAGGCAGGGGAGGGACTGGGTGCTCTCTGCAGATCTAGGAGGAGGTTTGCATGGCCTGCTGTGGCTCCTGGCCGGCCCTGTGTGCTGGATGTTCCGCTGCCAGCTGTGCAGTGACTTCGAACCCTGTGGTGCTGACGGCCCTGTGTCCTTCCGCACAGGGAATGGCACCACTTTCTGGTGGTCAACATGAAGGGCAATGACATCAGCAGTGGCACGGTCCTCTCCGATTACGTGGGCTCCGGGCCTCCCAGCGGCACAGGTCAGTGGAGGCTGCTCCGGGGGAGGCTGGGGAGGGTTGGCCCAGAGCGCTGCAGTCGGAGGATGGTTTTCAGGCGTGCTCTTTCTGTAGCCAGAGCTCTTGCCTTGTGGAAACAGCACGTCCAGACCTGCGGGAGTGCTGGGGGCTGGAGTTTTGGGTTCTGGTCGGGGGACCCTCACTGTAGAGCTCTGCTTCTTGTCTCTGGGAAGCCAGGGAGAAGGATGTGATGTTTTAGAAGCTTCTGGGTGGCTACATGGGTTGAACACAGGTAAGCCACGTCTGTTTTGTATGCAGCTTTCCCCCCATGTGATGTTTCCATTTTTAATTCCTGTAAAAAGTCTCAAGGGATCATAGTTTTCAAATTAATTACAAAAATTGCCTTGTATGTCATTGAGCTCCTTCCGAAAGTCTGGTTTGGTGTCTTGGAAAGATGTAGGAGACGGCCGCGGAACTGTAGTGGAATCTCTGCACGCAGGCACAGTGTCCTGGGGTGTGCGTAGAGGTGTGCAGGCGAGAGGCTGAGCCGGGCTTGCTGTTGCCTGGTGTGCATTACACGACGTCTCTGTGTGCTGGACTGGGGGCGTAGTGGGGTGAAGCACGGCAGAACCTGGCTCTTACACACATCATCCTGCACGAGTTAGTGCAGAGATCCAAGGTGAGGACCCAGAAACTTCCGGGTGGCTTGAAGCCCTCATGCATTCCTAATAGGGAGGGTAAAGGGACAGGTTTCCTAGAGATGTACTAAGCTCTCTAGGGCAGTTATTAAATTAGGCAATTTAATTACGGTGTGTATACACATGAGAATAAAACGATTCTCTTGAGCAGGAGCTATGTTCTCATTAAAAAAAAAAAAGGCCACTCAGTCCCTCTTTTCAGATTCTTTTAGAGAGTTTTAACTATCATTTCTAAACACAGAAATTGTAGAAAGTTTCAGGCAGTGGATTTCACTGATGCATGCACATTTAAATACTGCAGAAAGATATAGGTTGTTTCCATCACCCCAGAGGGTTCCTCTGTGACCTTTCTACTTATGTGACCCCAGAGCCAGCCATTTTCTGACTCCTGTCTCCATAGAGTACTCACTCCTGCCACTCTGATAGATGGAGCCCCTGGGTGCAGTGTACTGGGGACTGGTTCTTCCCGGTTTGCTCTTGTGAGTAGATTGTTCCTCTTGGTTTCTGAGTGGTGTCCCCTTGTGCCAAGACAGTACGGCTGCGTAGCTGTTCTGCTGGGCGTTCAGGTCGTTTCAGTGCTTGGATATTGGGAATAAGGTGGCCGTGCACCTTCCTGTGGACGGGGTTTCCGGTTCTCTTGGCTGAAAAGCTAGGATAGAACTGCTGAGTCCTCGGAGTCGCCTGAGAGTTCTCCAGAGCAGCTGGCAGCTGTGCATTCCAGTCAGAATATGTGACATCAGATCGCCACCCCTGTACTCAGGTGCTGCGGGATACCTGAAGCCACCGCGTCTATGGCGTCCTTGTCCCTGATCTAGTGGATGGTGTGGAGCCAGTGTGTCCCCATTGGCCTTGCTTCCTTTGTAACTCGCCTTTTAAATAACTTTTAAACGGATACAGAAACATAACATAAAACTTCCTAAACTGTTCGAAAGTGGTGAGTTCAGTAGTGCTGCTGTGTTCACGTTGTTGGGAAGCCTATCTAGAACGTTCCATCTTCCCCAATGGAAGCTCGGTCCCCTGACCCACAGCTCTGCAGTTTCCCCTCCCTCTGTCCCTGGCAGCCCCTGTTCCACTTCCTGTGCAGTGGGGGTGACTTTAGATACCTCATGTGGAATCATCCAGTATCCTCTTGTGACTGGCATATTTCCCTTAGCTCCCTCCTCAGGGTTCATCCATGTTGTAATGTGTCAAAATCTGCTTTTTATTGCTGAATAATATTTCATGTGTGGATATAATGCATTTTGTTTATCCATTTTTCCATCGGTGGAAATTTGGGTTGCTTCCAGCTCTCGGCTCTTGCGAGCGGCACAGGAACGTGGGTGTGCAGATACTTAAATGACTTCAAAAACTAACTTTAAGAAGTTCATGGTCCTCATTTCTGTCTAGTACTTAAGGGGAGTTTATAGAAATTTGCAGTGAGTTAATAAGGTGCTTTCCCCCTTCAATACTGGGGATAGAACCTGGGGGCCTGTACCAGTGAATTACACCCCAGCCCTTTTATTTGGATAGGGATTCTTGCTAAGTCGCCACCGCTGGCCTTCACCTGGCAGTCCTCCTGCCTTGGCCTCAGTAGCAGGAACAAGAGGCATGTGCCCCGCACCTGGCTTGCTGATTGTAAAACACATTTTGCTATTAAGTTCACGAAAGTGGGTTTGGGTCATTTCCAAGCAGATCTCTCATCTTCTCATGAATTAAGTGTGGGAGGTAGAAAGATCATGTTCTCTCGTACCTCGTGGGCCGGAGTGTGGTGTGATGGCTCCAGTTTCTAACAGGGAATCTAAATTACCAAGTTTGTATTTTATCCAGGATTTTGGGTTCTGATGTTACTGTGATGGGGGAAGGATGGGCACCCCATGGTGCAGTGGCCAAAGTGGGGGGTGGGCTGCATGGAGCAGCCGAGCGGGTGGAGGTGAGGCTGAGGGGGTGGCGGAGACCGGGGCCTGCAGACCAGCGGAGGCTTAATAAGGGTTCATTACTGGGTGAGAGGCCTGACCTGTCCTCTCTCTGGGCCCAGTGTTTTCCTGGTGACTAGGTGGCACAGTCCCTCTGCTGAAATGCCACGTGGAGTGGGTGGGGTCCGCCTCAGGTGCCTACTGTGTGCATCTCCCTCTGCCTCCCCTCCAGGCCTCCACCGCTATGTCTGGCTGGTCTACGAGCAGGACAAGCCACTGAAGTGTGACGAGCCCATTCTCAGCAACCGATCTGGGGACAACCGCGGCAAATTCAAGGTGGCGTCCTTCCGCAAGAAGTACAAGCTCGGGTCCCCCGTGGCCGGCACGTGCTACCAGGCGGAGTGGGACGACTATGTGCCCAAGCTGTATGAGCAGCTGTCAGGGAAGTAGGGGAACCGAAGCAGTCGGGGGTCTGGAGTCCCGAGCGGTGCCTCCAGTCAGCGACGCATGCACAGCTCTCCCTTCCCTGCTCCCTCGGCACAGGTGAGGTCTGCCGCGGTTAGTGACTCTCCCTGTCGCTTGTTCTTTATGATTTTAGATAGGCACACATCCCGTTTGTGTTTTGATGTGATTTGACCCCCGTGTTGGGGGATATTTGGTACTGCCTCGGGGTCATTGCATTGTTAATAAAAGAATAGCAACCCAGAATTTAAAGAAGAAATCCAGGTAAAAATATTACAGGAGCAAAGTGTCCGTCTTTTAGAGAAGCTTAACAAAGGAGGATTTGCTGTCTTTACCTCTGTGATCCTGAGTCCAGAATGGCGCACAGGGCCAGGCGCTCAGCTGCAGCCAGCACACTCGGATAGGCGCTCGGATAGGCACGGGCGCCAGCGTCCTGCCCTGGCTCCTTCGAAGAACAAAACTGGATGAAGCAAGACGGAGGATGGTTTGCTGCTGGCGAGGCCTGGCCTCCCGACGGCAGCAGTGCTGGGCCAGGGGCTGTTGGGGGTCCTTAAATCTGCTGAGTCAGTTGCACACCGCTGAAGAGCAGTTTGGAGTTGCTTAATGTGTTAATTGATTCTGCTGTTTGCTTTTTGTTGAATAAAAATAAAAACATTGGATGATCCAGAGCCTCCAGGTATTTTGCCTTATCAGGTGCGGGCCTCCTGAATGGGAGAAGTCGGGGCAGCCCCTGAGGGTGAGCGGCCCCTCGCCCTGGGGAGCATAGCTCTTGGGATTTAATCTGTGGGCCACAGGGTTTTGTTGCTCTTGGCCTCTGCAGGTGCACGCGAGCACCTCCAGTCTTCAGTCTGCCTTACCGGTGTCGGTGACAAAGTGGTCTCTGCTCAGAGGAGGGTGGGTACTGGACGTAGTCAGCATACGTAAGTGGTTGGACTGTACCTGCCTGACTCCGAGGCCCGTTTCCTCAGGCTTGCATCTGGCCTGTGTTTACCCCGAGTGTGACCACGAGCGGCCTCGTCAGCCCTGCCAGGGCCCCGTGTTTCTAAGGGACCTTGGGAACGGCTCATTCTGACCTCGTGGCAGACATAATAAGCCACAACGCGTCAGCCCTGAACGCTGGAAGCCCTGAATAAAACCGAGGAGACACATCCAGGTCTGGGAATCAGGACTGGTGTCCCTCCCGTGTCAAACACCACATGCCCGGAATCTGTTCTGAAGCGGTGCCAAGTCCAGCAGCCTCTGTCTGCTGGGAGCCCTTTGGCAGTTTGCAGGTGTCAGAGGATGGAGACGACGAGATCCTTCAAATGACCTCTGAGCCTGGTGTGACACCCCGCCCCCCGCCATGCGTCCGAACTTGTCAGCCACCTCTTGGTTCCTGCACGTACAGGCCGCTTCCAGACGGGCACTTCACAAATGCACTGGCGCCCTCTTGGCCTCCCACTCTGTTTGACAGTAATACTTCCAGCATGGAAGTGTCCCTAAGCGGCCTTTCCCAGGTGGGCCAAACGTGTCTGATTCTGTGTTTAATGTGTGCCTATTAGACCAGACCCTTTCCTTCAAGGCAAGAACTGGGAGGTCCTGCTCAGTAGTCCCACCCCTGACACGGCACTTCCTGTACCCTGAAGCCTCGTGGACCCCTGGTTGAGTGAATTGACTGTAAAGGGGAGCTTTGCTTTTTCGGGGGGCCCTGGGATTGAACCCAGGGCCTCAAACACACTGAGCAAGTGCTCTACTCCAAGCTACATCCCCAGCCCTTCTTGGCTTTTATTTTGAGACAGGGTGTCGCTAAGTTGCTGAGGCTGGCCTTGGACTTGCAGTCCCCTGGCCCTCGGCCTCCTGAGTAGTTGGGATTACAGGAAGGGGCTTCTTTCCTCCTCCACCAAATGCACACCTCAGGAATTCACAGCACACAACAGAGCCCGCCAAAGCCCGCCAGCAGGTATACCTGCGAAAGCTGATCTCAGTGGATTCTTGGTCGGGGGTGGGGGGGTGCCCCTCCACTTGGGGCTCCCTGTCATTTGGATTATTTTTTTCCCTTTCCCTCCCTCTCTGTCTCCCCCCCACCCCCCTTTGGTGGTACTGGGGATTGAACCCAGGGATGCTTTACCCGTCTGCAGTCTGTGGAACCACCCCGTTTGCAGTAATGAGGGTGCCTCTCGAGTCAGCGATCCCTCGCTCTGAAGTCTTGCATAGGTTCAATGCTGTCTGGTGCCACATGCTACAGCCAATCAGAATGCTTTTTCTGTTCATGTAGACCACCCGCAGATTTCACAAGCTACATCCCAGCCACTGTCTCTGTACACTTTGATTTTTTTGGTACTGGGGATTGAACCCAGGGGCACTTGGCCATTGAGCCACATCCCCAGCCCTTTTCTATATTTTATTTACAGACAGGTTCTTGCTGAGTTGCCTACGGCCTCTAAGTTGCTGAGGCTGACTTTGAACTCTTGATCCTCCTGCCTCAGCCTCTGGAGTATAGCATGCCCAGTTCCCCTACCCCGACTGTTTTTGAGAGGGTCTTTCTGATTGCACAAGCTGGTCTCGAACTTGTATCCTGCCTCAGCCTCACCACCCGGGGGAATGAATGACAGGTGTGCACCACTGTGCCTAGCTCAGATGATTTCTTTTCTTTCTTTCTTTCTTTTTTTTTTTTTTTTTTTGTGGTGTTGGGGATTGAACCCAGGGCCTTGTGCCTGCGAGGCAAGCACTCTACCAACTGAGCTATCTCCCCAGCCCTCAGATGATTTCTTATCCTGTTTTTTTTTTTGTTGTTGTTCTTCATACCCCTGGTCCCTCTTCCCCAAATGTACCTTTTTCTTGAAGAAATTCAAATGGGCAAGAAAATTTTCAGTCATCTTAAGACCCTATTTCATGAGTACCGTTAGGGCCATTTCTGGGGTTGTTCTTTGATAAGCTTGCTGCTCAACCTGACAATAAATAGAAGACACATTTTTCAACTCTACTGGAGTGTCATTTTGGCACACTGTCACGCGTACGTGTAGAATTCACGTGTACACCACAAAGCTGTCACCACCATTAAGGTCACACATTTCCATCAGCCCCAAAGTCCCCTACTGTCTTTGCATTTCCTCCCTCCTCCCATTCCTATCCCTGATCACCTCCTGTTTTGCTTTCTGTCACTCTTTCCCATTTTCAGACCTAGTGTAAGTGAAATCACCTAGTAGCTCCAGCAGTCCCCGAATCTGCCGGGGAAACATTCCAGGAACCCCAGCGGAGGCGTTGGACCGCAGGCAGTGCCACACCCCACGTGTCTTTGATTGTCCTATGCACACATAGGAGCTCTGTCTGTAAATCAGGCACAGCAGGAGACTGACAACCGCCAATAATGCGCTATAATAATTAAACAGTGTACGATACGATAAGGAATGTGAGCTCTCTTTCAAAATACCTGTCCCGTACTCTCCCTTCTTCCTGTGACGGTCTGAGGTGGAAGACGTCTCTGCCAGGAGGTGAAGGGCCGAGAGTGACGCTGGCGTTGTGAAGCCTTGGGGACCATTGACCTTTCGATGACATGTCAGAAGGAAGGTTATTTCTTTCAGGTAATTCTGATCACGGAGCCAAGACCATGTTAGTGGTTGAGGATCATTAATATTTGAAGTTTATTTTTTCCTCCAAAAACCTTTTAAAAGAACATTGTCATTGAAAAGTCCTTTCCTCCATGTTTTATGCCCTTGAACCCCCCACCCCTGCCCCTCACCCCAGGTCTGGGGATTAAAGCCAGGGCCCTGCCCACGCGAGGCAAGCAAGCGCTCTACCCCTGAGCCACACCCCAGCAGGTTCCACGGGACTTCCGAGGCGCTCAGTTGCTTCACTTGGTGACTTGCTTCGGATGGCGTTTTCCTCCTTGTTCTGCCTGAAATGTGGCAGCCGCTTCAGCAGCAGCAGCAGCTCCAGCAGCTTGCTCTTGCTGTTTTGTTCCGTTTGGGTTTCAGGACAAGGGCTCTACAATTGAACTGTGCCCCCGGCCCTGTCAAAGGTTTTTACCTTGAGACCGGTTCTCGTCAGTTGCGCAGGCTGGCCTCGAACATGTGATCTTGCTGCCGCAGCCTCCCGAGTTGTGGGGACCTCAGGCGAGCTCCACTGCACCCAGACGTCAGCCCAAACCTGTGCCTGAGTCTGGAACTGTCCCTTACTTGCAGTAAATGACGGTGTCCCTGGAATCCCTTTGTGGTCTCTCTGGTGCAGCCAGCCGCAGCCAATCACGTTGCTTTTTCTGTTCACGTTGTCCACCCCAAACTTAATGCCTTTTCTGTCTTAACTAAGTGCTCACCTTGCACCGTGGCTGTGACTTCCAGTCTATGGTGTAAAAGCCAAACCAGCACACATTTCTTTTTTCCTTCTTCATAATTTCATGGACAGAAACTTCATTTCTACAACAGATCTTCACACTTCAGCACACAGTTGTTATTTATTTATTTACTTTTCTTACTAAGTTGAGAAAGGAAGAAGGTAACCGTTTTTTTTTTTTTTTTTTTTTTTTGGGCATATCTGAATTCCCAGCATCCCTCTTCTTAGGTGTTGGGGCCATTATTAAGTAAAATAAGGGTACTGAACCCAAGCGCTTTGGTTGCTTGACAGTCAATCTGGTAACTGAGCTAGCTGACTGCTAAGTGACTTGACAGGCAGGTGGCATATACAGCATGGATACACTGGACAGAGGAATGATTTACATCCCAAGTGGGACACAGCAGGATCACACGAGGTTTCGTCGTGCTACTCAGAACAGCACTCGGTTTAACACTTAGGAATTGTTTATTTCTGGAATTTTCCCATTTGATATTTTTGGACCCCATTTGACCAAGGGCAACAACAGATAAGGGGAGATTACTGTAATCTAGGCTGTTTTTTTTTTTTTTTTAATATATTTTTAGGTGTAGATGGACACAATACCTTTATTTTATTTCGTTTTTTTATGTGGTGCTCAGATGGAGCCCAGTGACTCACATGCTAGGCGAGTGTCCTACCACGGAGCCACAACCCCAGCCCCGAGACTGGTGTTTGAGACTCGTCCATGTTGCTGCATGTAGCAATGGCTCCTTTTCATTGTCAAATAGCAGTCATCATGGATCTAACCACAATTTATCCATTTACCTGGTAGTGACACAAGGTGTACCTAATTATTTTTGCTGTGAAGCTGTTATGGACATATGAGTAGGTTTCTCTGTGAACACAGGTTTCCATTTCTCTTGTGGCAATAATGTAGGAATGGTTAACTTTATTAGAAACTGCCAAACTACCCTCAAAAGTGGTGTACTGGGCTGGGGTGGTGGCTCAGTGGTAGAGCACTTGCC
This sequence comes from Sciurus vulgaris, assembly GCF_902686455.1. Classification (NCBI taxonomy): domain Eukaryota; kingdom Metazoa; phylum Chordata; class Mammalia; order Rodentia; family Sciuridae; genus Sciurus; species Sciurus vulgaris. Next base: position 139,838,608 of record NC_136468.1, on the reverse strand, counting down.
CAGCTTGTGTGAGGCACCGGGTTCGATCCTCAGCATCATGTGAAAATAAATAAATAAAATAAAGGTATTGGGTCCATCTACAACTAAAAAAAATTCTTTTTTAAAAAGTGGGTATACCATCTTTATGAGAGTTTTACTTGTTTCACATTCTCAACAAAACTCATGTTTTTTCCAACACGTTCTTATGGTCCTGGATGCCATCTTCTTGTGGTTTTGAAACTTTCCATGAACATTTTGATCATTTGTATATCTTATTTTGGGAAGAATTCACATCTTTTGTTCATTTTTTTGGGTGGTTTCTCTTTGTATTATTGAGTTGTAAGAATCTTTTATATATTCTGGACACATTCTTTGTCTGATAAATGTGTTGTGAATATTCTCAGCCTTTTTGACTTCATGGTGGCTTTGAAGAGTAAACAATTTTAATTTTGATAAAAATCAAACTTATTTTTTCTCTGACAGTTTATACTTGTTCTGTCTTAAGAAACATTTGCCTAGTTGAAGGTCATTATGATTTTTCTCCTATGTTTTCTTTGAGAAGTTTTATTTTACATTCTTGAAGTCTATCATCCATTTTTTAATTAAATTTTTTGTGTATAGTGAAATAAAAATAGGCTTTTAATTTTCCTGTATATCCAGTTGATCTAGTACTGTTTGTTGGAAAGATCTTCCTTTCCTCAGTAGATTATCTTTGCATTGTTGTAAAAAGCCAGTTAACCAAATACATTCATTATTTCTGGACCGTCCCTACTATGCAATTCCTTTACATGTCTATCATTTTACTAACACCCAAGTATCTTGATTTTATAACTTTGTGGTGGGTCTTAAAATCAAGTAGAGTAAGTGCTCCAACTTTGTTCATTTAAAAAATTGCTGCTATTCTGTTTGTGTTTCCATATACATTTTAGGATCAACTTGCCAATTTCTACAAGAAAGTTTGATGGAATTTTGATTTGGATTACACTGAATCCTTAGATCAGTTTGGAGAAAATTGACACCTTAATAGTCTTTTTTTTTTTTTTTTTTTTTTTTTTTTAAATGGTGCTGGGAACTGAACCCAGGACCTTATGTATGCAAGTGAAGCAGTTTACCAATGAGCTACATCCCCAGTCCCTTTAATAGTCTTTTTTAGAAAAAATATTTTTTCCTTGTTGTCGATGGACCTTTATTTAATTAATTTATTTATATGCGGTGCTGAGAATCGAACCCAGGGCCTCACACATGCTAGGCAAGCGCTCTACCCCTGAGCCACAACCCCAGCCCCCTTTAAGTCTTTTGATTCACAAATATACTACGTATTTTCTTCCCTTAAGCTTCCGATCTTGCCTGGGGATGTAGTTCAGTGGTAGAGTGTTAGCCTAGCACGTGTGAGGTCTTGGGTTCTATTGCCAGCACGGGAAAGCATTTTTAAAAAAAATCTGTTTCAGCATTTTTTTTTTTCAGTGTAGAGATCTTAGAACTCCATTTTTATATTTATTTTTAGGTAGCATACGTTCTTCTGGCAAACAGATAGATGGTCTGAATCACAATGGTTAGACTTAGAATTTTTCCACTTTCTTCACAATGCAAGACTTTATCAGAACGGATCTCCTTCTAGGAAGCATTGGTACTGTGATGGGAAATTTTTTCCCTTTGGTGCTGAAGATCAAACCTGGGGCTTCATCATGCCCGGCAAGCCTCTTAGCCACCCATTGTGTATGGGTTTTGATTCTTAAAAATTTATGTATTGCCTTATGGTCCTGAATATGGTTCATCTTGATGAGCATACATACCATGAGTATTTGAAAATAATGTGTATTCTGAAGTTTGTGGAGATAGTACCTATAAATGTCAATTAAATCAAGGTCACTGATAGTGTTCAAACCTATTTTTATTTTTCTACATGTTTAGTATCAATTGCTGAGAGAGGGGAGTTAACATATAATTTTTTTTCTATTTTTCCACTTAATTCTGTCAAATTTTGACTCACTTATTTCCAGGTACTGTTGTTAGGTGTATATATATTTAAAATTATTTATAACTTCTTGAACTATTTTTTTCTCTTCTCGTTATGACTGAGGCATTTTTTAAAAAAATCTCTGCTAATTCTCTTTGTCCTGAAGCCAGTTTCAGTTGCCACAAGCATAGCCTTTGCAGACTTTTACCATTTGCTGGTGTTTTCCCGTCCGTTTATTTTCAACCTTTCTGTGCCTTTATATTTCCTCTGTCTCTCAGAGTCAGCATGTGATCCTTGTTTATCCACCGTCAATCTCTCCCTTTTAGCTGGGCTGAACAGAGACCATCAACATTTAGGGTAATTACTGATAGGGAGGGCTTTTGGTCTTCTATTTCATATGATTTCTATTTATCTTTTTAAAAAGTTCCTCTGTTCTCCCTTTCTTTGGGATTATCTGAATATTTTATCTTTTGGATTTTTGGCTATTTTTCTTTGGGTTTTCTTTTTGGTGGCTGTTCCTGGGATTACAATTTAACTCTTCATGGTCTCCTCAGCGTAGAAACTGTACCATTGCAAGCAAAATGTAGACACCTTGCAACCATATAGCTCTTTAGCCCCTGATATTGTTTTAGTTTCCATATGGATTTTACCTGTAGACATTAGAATCCTTACCAGTGTAGTAATTTTTGCCTTCTACAGTGTTTTTTAAATATATATATACACTTATATATTATTATATATATATATATATATATTTAAAAACATTTTTAGTCATAGATAGACACAATACCTTTGCTTTATTTATTTACTTTTTTTTTTTTTTTTTTTTTTTTGGTGCTGGGGATCGAACCCAGGGCCTCGTGCTTGCAAGGCAAGCTCTCTACCAGCTGAGCTATCTTCCCAGCCCTGCTTTGCTTATTTTTTATGCAGTGCTGAGGATTGAACCCACGGCCTCACACGTGCTGGGCAAGCACCCTACCCCTGAGCCACAACCCCAGCCCCTAGTGCTATATATGTAAAGACTACTTGAGGGGAAAAGTCTTTTATATTTAGCCACATATTTACTACTTCTGTCGCTTTTTCTAATGATCCAAGTTTCCTTTTGGATTTACTTCCCCTAGGATGAAGGATTTCCTTTAGCATTTTTTTTCCCCTAGAGAGAGTCACTTGTGGCCAGGCGATCCTCTTGCCCCGGCTCCTGGGCCTACAGCTGTGTGCCACCGCGCCTGGCTGTAGCCTTTCTTCCAGGGCAGGTCTGCTGGATGATCCTCTTGCTTTTTCTTCACCGACCACCGTTGGATTTCATTCGTCCACGACCCATCGCTTTTATATGTCAGTACCCTCAGGCGGGTGCTTTTGCATTTCGCCAGGGTTTAGTCTTAATCTGCAGGAGAGAGACTGACACTGCTTTGCTAAATGGTGACAATCTACATGGATTACCAACAGCTGGGGTGCAGCTCCGTGGCTCGACCCTTGCCCCGCTTGCTGGGGGTGCTGGGTCCCCACACAGCACTGGGAGGGTGTAGTATTTGTGGCAAAATAATTGCCAGGTTAAGATCTGAGGGGTACTTGGCATTCTTACCTGTGCGCGTGTCCAGTGGCCCAGGGATACTCTCTTCCAGTAGATTCGTAAGCAAATAACAGATTGTGATAATTCAAAGAATGTTATTTTATCTAGTGAATCAGACATCCTCTGATGTCCCCAGGACCAGGATTGTGGCAGTTCCCTTAAACTTCTGTAACACGCAGGACCTGCCTTGTCATGGACTAAGTCACTGCCAGCCGAGCCCGTTGAGGATTTACTTCTGTTCCCGGAAGATTTAGCCTTGAGCCCCAGCCAGCATAGAGCCGCTCCATCCGTCCTCTTCACTGCTACCCCCCAGGTACAGTAGGTGCTCAAGAGGAATGAGTGAGTGTAGGCAAGTCCTGGCACCTTGATCTCGCTGGCCCTGCTCCGCCTTTCCTTTCATCTCCACAGCACCTGTGGCCGTATAAAATCATTCTTATCGCGATCACTGTGACTGGCTTCCTCCCGCCCCGAGTGTAAGCCGCACACATCTTTGGCTGAGACCCGCCACGCAGGGTCTCATGGCGAGACATGGAAGGTACTCAGTGAACAGTCACTGAGGGAGGAATCCAAAGCTGCTTCTTACCCACGTGTGACAAACCCGTAGTCATTCTTGTTAGCTGGGGCGGTTAGTGCCTGCTGGAAGAGCTTTCTCAGGCGTCTGACCCTCGTCCCTGCCTCTCCTACCGCTCCTCACACGGGCACTAGCAGGGAGCCATGTTCCTTCTTCTTGGTAACTATGCCCTGGGACACAGGAGGCTTTTTTAACGGCAGCACCTGTATTCTCAGTCTTGGGGCCTTTGCACACGCTGGGTAGACATTTTTTACCACCGGGAGAAATGGATGAAATAGATCAGAGGGTTTTTCTGCCTTGAATGTTCTTTTGGTCTTGATTCAGACCCCACCCTGCCACTTGCCCTGATGTGAGCTTATTTCCTCATTTTAAAAAGCTAGGGTAGTATGACATGGTAAGCCCAGGCATGCAATCCACACCTATTTTTCTTGGATAATTATTGTGGTTAGTTAGCTTTCTGTCACTGTGATGAAATACCTGAGACAATCAACTTTAAAGGAAGAAAGGTTTATTTTGGCTTGTGGTTTCCTTCTGTGGTCAGTTGACCCTGACCCTGTTGCTTTGGCCTGTGGCAGCATAGTATATCACGGTGGGAGACTGTGGTGGAGGTGGCCTGTTTACATAATGACCAGGGAAAGACAGACAGAAGGCGCTGGGGTCCCAAACCTCCTCCAAGGGCGCACCCCACAATGAGCTCACTTCCCTTCACTAGTCAGCACCTCCTAAAGTGCTACTACCTCCCAACAGTGTCACAGGCTGGGGACAAAGACTTCAACACATGGGTCTTTGGGGGACACTCCAGACCCAGATTGCTGCAGTCCCATACCTCCTGTCCAGCCCCTGAGATACTCTTTGCATATGTGACCAAGCTGCTTCAGAAGCTGGGTGTAGTTATGGAAGGCGTTACAGCTGGGCTTAGGCCGTGCTGTGACGGTTTGGTAATTTTATGAGTATGCCTTCCTAGTTTCAGTCTATCATAGTAAAAATGCCTGGTCACATTTGCCTGTGGCAACTGAACCTCCCACAGGACACAAGAATGACCTTGAGGTCATGGTTCTAAAGGGCGACTGTGAATGTCTAGGACTTACAGATTGAAGGATGTGAGATTTTTTTTTTTTTTTTTAATTCTTTAGTTGTCGATGGACCCTTATTTATTTATTTACCTGTGGTGCTGAGGAGTGAACCCAGTGCCTCACACATGCCAGGCAAGTGCTGTACCACTGAGCCACAGCCCCAGCCCCAGAATGAGATCTTTTGATTGTCCTGACCCTGAAATCATGTTCTAGAAGTTATATTGTTTACTATCTCACGGTCACACAGGTATTCTAATAAAAGCAGACTATGAAGGAGGTGGTCTGCGTTACGGTGGGATCACTGAGATATCTGATCATGCTTTTTCCCACCTTACTTTTCTTTAAGGGTACCCAGCTTCTCAGCAGTACATGCTTCTACGCCAGGGGCACACGGGTGTGTGTGTGTGCGCACGCGCGCGCTTGCTCACGCCTCCTCCTATTGCTGAGGGTGGTAGGGTGCACTTGAGCCCTGGAGCACGTCAAACAGTACAACGACGTCTTTAGCCCTGGAGAGGAACCTGGAAGACACGCTTTACCTGAAACCTTGAGCGGAGCCTTCGCGGAGCGTCTGAGGCCACAGAGAGTGGTTTCGGGAGGGTGGCGCTCCCTGGGAACGATCCCCTGGTGAACCTGGAAGGGAACCTGCCACAATAACACAGCAAGGCGATGTGATGAACACTTTTATTTACAAATATAATTAAAAGCTCTGACAGTTATCATGCTCTTCCTTGGAACCTGAAAAATGTCTTGTTTTTAAAGTGCATGCAAAAGAAGTAAAGCCTTTTTTTTTTCATCATTTTTTATTGTAAGAAAATACACAGTTTGAAAGTGTGAATAATGCAGTATTTATGACCGAGATATGGGACTCAGGAAGGGGAAGGGAGATAAAGAAAAAGGTCAAGATGATCTGACTGAGAGACAGTGTGGAACTCCAAATACTGAATTGGAAAAGGAGGAAGGTGGGGAGGAAGAGGAGGAGGAAGTAAAAAAATTTGATCAGAGAAACAGTTAAAATACAATATGAAAATAAGTAATACCTCTCCTTAAATTCCTTCTATACACAAAATACACGATTTGCCAAAGCCCAATTTGTGCTACTGGGATTCTGTGAGCTCCTTAAGTGTATTCACATCCTCTGCAACAGCAGAAAATGATTATGATACAATCAGAATATGCTGAAGACAAGTTAAACTCTTGCCAGCAGGTTCTTAAAAATCACAAGATCTCTTCACCCCACCCACCCCCCCAGCCCCAAAAAAGTAATAATATGTCACCACTGATATGTACATCACAATTAGTTTCTGTAAAATGTATCAAATTTTCAATCTTTAATAAAACTTTGTTTTTTTTTTTTTTTTATTCCTGATGAATAAATACCAAAAAAATAAAATAAAATAAAATAATGCAGCAGCTAGTTAAGGTGTAAGGCTGCGGATATTGTGTCTCTCTCCCCCTTGGCATTTATTATTATTATTATATTATTATTTTTTGCTTTACTTTCACAGATTGGTGGTAATGAGTGATTGCTTAAAGCAATATACATCCACTTTTTTGTTGTTGGTTTATTGGTTTTGTTAAAACTGTCTCCGTAGTTTTCACTGAAACATTTTGAATCACATCAACACTGTGACGTGTACTATGAGTAGAAGAGACGGCCAGGCTCTGGCCAGCACTGAAGTTGACACGGGGGGAGGAAGGGGCCCCTGATGGAGTAAGAATAAACAGGCACTAGTCCGACACGATGTCAGTAAGAGTAAGAGAGAGTGAGAGCGACGCCCGTTAAAATGGGGAATGTGGTTTTGCAGGGTCTGAATTTTTTTCTGTTTCTTTTTTTTGTTTTTTTGTAAATGGCAAAAAATTTAATCTCATCTATAGTCCTCCTTAGGAAAATCTAATGTGACCAAATTCCCAAACCCCATTCTGAGGCTCTCCACGTCAAAAGTCTCGATCTCCCGCTCTTGCCTTTCCAGGAGGTACTTGATTCTCTCGCTGCGCTCCTTCTGCAGGGCAGCCAGCTCCTCTTCAATCTGAAACGAGCATAGCGAGCGGGCCTTAGGGGAAGGGCCTCCCAACGCACGCATGCACGCCTGCGAGGAGCGACCCAGAGGCCAAGGCTGGGGGCCCTGGGACAGGCGTCTTGCCTGATCCATTATGTCTAAAACTTGCTACAAGAATACAAATGATGGGGCCTGCCTGGCGCGAGCAGTGCCATCCTATCTGCCAAGCAGCTGGCGATCTAGGTCAACGCTTGTCCTGTCTCGCAGGAGCCAAGACACAATTAGATGGTGCTGCTTTCGCACAGAGCACCGGCGGCCGCCTGGGTCCTTAGAAATTTAGGTCTAAGAACAGGAGCTGGGAGGACTGCTCGGCTGGTCTCGGGGAGCTGCTGGAAGAAAAGGGCAGATAACTGGTTAAGCAACTGGACAACTGGACGCGTCCAGCTTTGCGGTGCCTCTGACATCTTTCTCCTGCACACTGCCCGGAATATCTAAAGCGCTGGATATTTCAGCTGCGATGCCGTCGATTATGCACAGCAGTACCAGCCTGTCTCTGTCTTAATTCATGTCTGAAGAGCCCTGCTGGTCATTTCTTGGTTTAAAAACACCCAAGACGCCAGATCTCAGGCTCCCTCTTGCCATTCCGCAGTACCCTTCGCGCGTCATGATTACCATCCAGGAGCCCGTTGGGAGGGCTGAGGGCTTCCCAGCAGAGTAGCGAAGGTCTTAAGCAGGGGATAGCACAACCGAGCTGTCCTGAGCCTTAGCATCCTGGCCTGCCCTCAGGAAGACCAGCAGTGCCATGCAGATCTGAGCGAACCCTGGGAGTGTGACCTGCGCGCCCCGCGCCTACCTTCTGCTCGAGGTGCGCTCTGCGCAGAGACACCCTCTGCTCCAGCTTCTGGAGCTCGCGCTCGTGCTGCGCCTCCGTCTGCATCTTGATCTTGCTCTGGTAGGCGTTGAGCAGCTCCATCTCCTGCTGGAGCTGCAGCCTCAAGGCCTGGCATTCTGCTTCTTGGGCCTCATCTAGCCGCAACTGTGGGCACAGAAGACACACGCTGTCACACGGCCCTCGCTTGCTGCTTGGGGACTACCGGGAGATCCTCCTCAGGTGGACTGAAAAGGGTCCCCCCAGAAAAAGGTGCCCTGGGTACACTCAGAGGCAGGATCAAACCAGTGAGATCTGCCCAATGGGCCGCCCAGTCCTGAAAGCTCATCCTTTACAGCCTGAAACCACAGTAGCTAGTGACACAGCCTGTGGATGTGCGGGTAGCCTCCTGAGCCTGGTGTCCACACCGCCTTTTCTCAGAGGTGTCACCTGCCCAACGACTTACCCTCTCGAGGGCTCGCCTGTGTTTAGCACTAGGACTGCGACCCAGGGCCTCCCGCGTGGTAGGCAGGCGCTCGGCCACCAAGCGCAACCCAGCGCCTCGCCCCCCCATTCACAAGAAAACAGCAGCTCCTGCCGCCAGAGACTGACGTGGGGGCTCATGAAAGGATTGGTGAGCAAGCCCAGGTTTACTGTGACCCCAGCATCTCAGAGGACTGAGGCAGCAGGGCAGCAAGTTCAAGGTCGGCTTAGGCAACTTAGTGAGACCATCTCAAAATAAAAAAAAGTAAAAAGTCTGGGGGTGTAGCTCCATGGTAGAGTGCCCCTGGGTCCAGTCCCCAGTGCTGCAAGACACCAACGAAGGAATCGAGATGTAAATACACACACTCCCAGGTAGAGGGGATCCCAGGCTAAGCATTCAGTAAGTAGTGTCTGTTGTTATTTTGGCTTTGACAAGACCACTTCCATATTTAGACATCTTTAACCACAAAACCATAAAGCCATTTAGATATGCTCAGCTCTAAATAAATCAATCTGACACCCATAAAACTTGGGAAACACGCCACAGTTCTGTTACGCTCCTGCCAGGTAATGTCGGTGCCTCTTTGGACCACACGAGTCATCCTGTTGGCTGGTCGATTCAAAACTCGAGTGGTTCAAAGTCTCTTCCCCAAGGAGCATCCTCGCCAGTCTGGAGGGGCGTATTCTGATTTGAAGTAACAAAGTCTGCACCATAAGGTGGCCTTTTAGGTTCCCTTGCTCCCTCAGCACTGAAACTTCCTATTATACACCAACATGCCCAGATCTCATGTGGGGACGGGCTAGGCCAGCTCACAGAAATGCCTAGCCCTCAACCTGACAGCTGGAGGCTTTGGGCCATTAGCAGGACTGAATTTAGAGATTTTGGTGCTCTGTCTTAGGCTTGGCTTTGCCTGAACATACAGGCCCTTAGTATGGCTGGGAACTATGAGATTAGAACCCTTTAATGAGGTAATCCAGTCTACCCTGAGCTACCTGCATGTTTCCATACATTTCCATGTTTCCATTTTGCCAAGATAATATTCTCTATCTACGATTTGTAACAATTAACGATACAGCACAACATCCTGATCGAAAAACTTTTTGAAATGTTAAATTACAATAGTTTAGAAAAGTTATTTGTCTTGTATCTTCTTTAGTTCTTCTGGAGAAATATACTATAGCGATTAAAGGAACATAAATCATGTAATCATATTTCCAAGGTACCTTCTAGTAATTCACCCTAACCAGCTCTCATTAAGACCCACTCAAGAGGATGGGTCACTCTCGTTTTCCCAATGAGACAAGAAGGGGAGACACACTGGGCACAAGAGCAGTCGGCCCGCAGCAGGAGCAGCCTGAGGGGCGAACGTGAGGGCACTCTGGCTCTAGAGAGGATGGCCACTGACTCCCCTTGATGCGGCAGACTTCTTGCCGACACAGGAAGCGGAAGCCCTGCTCTTTTCTACTCCTCTGATTTAGCTGCTGGACTCCTTGGAGCGAGCGGGCGTGGGGCTCACCCTGCGGGCATGGCCTTTGGTTTCTGACACTTATTACCATTGTCAGTGACTATGCTTGGTACCAGCTCTGCCTATAAAAGTCCCCATGCCAGAACCCAGGGGGACATTCCAGGATTTGGCGTTCATCACCCGAAGTTACTCCAGCAGATCCACTAAGAAGTTTCCTAAGAGTCCTGGAGGATGTCACGTTGGTTATCTAAGTGGCTTCCATGGAGGAGAGGGGAGCGAGGAGGGCTCGGACTTGCCTCCAGCACTCACTGGCGTGCTGCCCCTCGCCAGGGCTGTGCTGCTACGCCCTGAGCCCCGCTGCCTGTTCTGATGAACGAGCTGTGATGGACGGACAGCTCGTTCGTCTACGTGGGTCTGGCGACATCAGCCAGCTGTGACAGAGACCCAAGGTACGTACCACCTGTCCCTTTTCAGAAGCTGTCTGCCCACTCCAGCCCTAGGCAGGCTGGCCCTAAGTGGCTTTCCTCAGCAAACCTCACAGGTAAACTCAGGTTAAACAGTGATGCCTTCAGAGGGGTGTCACGAAAATGAAGTGTCGCCCACGCAATCTCAAGACAACAGGGACGCTGGCGCGGTCAGTACAGGACAGTCGTGGCTACTCTGACCTCCTTCCTGTCCAAGAGAGGGCGCTTCTCTCCTGCATGTATTCAAGGGCAGTCATGAGCCTGTCTTCCTGTCCCCTTCTCTCCCATCTCAGAATCTGCATGCATGGGGTGTTTGTGGTGTGCCACTGTCCCAGGCGCCGACACCATGACTCACAAGACAACACCCTCAGCTCTCCCTTCTCCCCCTCTCTACCCGCCTCACCTCACACTCATGCTGATGTGACCCTTCTGTTTACAGGACTCACATGGAGGCCACTGATGACCAGCATGAACTGGTCCTTACCCAACCCGACCCCCCAGCAGCTCCTGCTAGTGCGGATTGACCTTTCCCTCTGAGATCCCTTTCCTGCCTAGATCCTGCAAAGCGCACCCCCAACTCCCCATTCATTTCCCATCTCAGCTACTTCCTCCTTTCTGGGCAGCCCTGACTTACGAGGTCCTTCTTCTCACTCCCAAGCAGTGCCTGGGGTTAAACCTAGGGCCTCGAGCATGCTGACTCTGCCACTGGGCTTCACCATGGGCCCACTGGAACCCCTACGTGTGGGGCTTCCTCAGGGCTGAGTCCTGAGCGCTCTTTCTCCTCCTGAGGCGCCTCACCATCTGCTGTGCAAACGACCCCCGCGTCTCTGTTGCAGACTTCCCCAGGCTACTGGATGGTTCCCAGCCCTGGAGCTCAACGTGACCACTGTGAACTCATCCTTCCCTTCCCGCTTCCCCGTCCGCCCCGCGTCCTTCCAACAGTGGGTGGCTGGCTGACTGCCCGGCTCTTGCACTTGGCTGCCTCCTCCTCCACCTCACGCCCTCCTCCCTGGTGCCCAGGTCAAAGCCGTGGCATTGTAACCAGCCTCCTCACACCAGCTCTAGCTGCATCCCTGGCCACCCTCTCCATGTCACCGAGTCAACATCCATGAACACAGACCAGCTGCCGGCCCTGCCCCAGTCTCCAGTGGCTTCCCACTGCTTTTGGGATAAAGAGGACACACTTAACGCCTGCAAGCCCTACACGACCTGGGCCGGGTGTCCCTCCAGCCTCGCCCATGCTGGTCTCCCGGTTCACTGCTTTCCAAATACACTGGGCGTCTGAGTTCTCCAAGGTGCGGGCCTCCCCACCCGGCCCACGCAGCTCCTCCGCCTAAGTGGCAGAGGCCTCCCAACTCCAGGCCAGCCCCGCCTGCGTGGCGCTCTGCCGGCGCCTCGCACTTCTGTGCCACTTTCCTCCATTCGTGGACAAGTCCCGTGCGGTCCTGACCGAGGCTGGCGCGCTCACCAGTGTCCCGGGAGCCGGGGGGCGCAGCGCGGGCGGGCCGTACAACTCTGGATGGGCGGATGAGCCAAGGGACCAGTGCCTGCTCCCGTGCCCAGCCCCTCAACAGGCTTGGCCGCTGGCGAGCAGAGGTCCCTGCCTCCTCCGCCTGCTACAGTCCTTTTCTGTGTCACACTCTCTACCTCGTTTGTGTCCCTCTTTCACGGCAGCGCCATGTCTGCCATTCCCACGGCTCCGCGGACTGTCTGGCCAGCCACGCTGGCCGACCCAGTGAGGACCCCACGCTTACTGTCCTGACGGGTCTGGGCCACCTTTCAGGTCTCCAGCTGGAACCCACGTCCTGGCCTCTCTGACTCCTCTCTCCGGGCTCCCCTCTTACGTTGCTGAGTGCTGGTTTCCTCACACGTCTGTGTCCCTAGACTCTGTCCTCAGTCCCTTTCTCTCTAATTCCATTCGCTGTCCCCATCTATTTCTCACAGCTACAACTGCCCCCATTTGGCAATGGTGTCTAAGTTTTTGTTTTTAACCCAAATGTCTTATCATCCTACATGAGACACTTGTAAAAACTTAAATTGAGTCATTGTATAGGTGCCTTATAAAATTTCATAGGTGTTTATTATGTCCTTTATGTAGGATGATGGGACACAATGGGTTAATCCTGATCTCTGTTCTGAACTGCCGAGTTCCATGTTTGTGTCTTCCTACGGAAACCTACGTCGCTCAGATACCATGTCCACGACTTGGCCAATCACCTCCCCAGGCGTCCGCTCACCCCTATTTTTCTGTCTTGGCAAAACGATGACTTAGTCCAGTCTATTGTCAAACCTGCCCCTCCCACCCATCACCAAGGTCCTTTTTGCTTTCTAAGTATTTTTAAATCCCTCTCCTCTCTCCGTTTCCACTAGCCAGTCAGTCACTGTCAGTGTCTGGTGCTGGGACGGCACGAGGGCCTCACATGGTGAGCCTCCCTCTGCCCCGGGCGGCGCGGCCTGCCACGGCCATCTCCCCTGGACTACCACAGCAGCTTGCCAACAGGCCTCCCTCCCTCTATGTGACTGCCACACGACTGCCACACTCTCTCTGGCACACAGATCTGATCCTGTTACTCTCCTTCCTCCACAGACTTATGGAATAATGACCAGACTCCTGCTCTTGCCAATCTGATGGTGAATATCCACCTGCTTTCCACACTCCTGCCCTGGCAGGTGCCCTCTGTCAGGCCTCTGCGTCTTACACAGACTGACCCTCTGCCAGGACTAACTTTTCCTCTTCTGCCTGCTTGGTAAGCTCGTGCTCTTTAAGATGCTTCTCCTTGCGAGATCTTCACTGAATTACCACTCTCGCTCCATCCCTGGCTTACCGAGACCTTTGTCACCTCCTTTTTTGGGTTCCCATAATCCCCCTCTTTGAACTCTGGGCCCACATTCAAGTTCTGAGTCCCCCAGATGCACTCTCCATTGTTTGGATCTGTGCCTATCCGGGTCTCTTTGTGGAACCTGCTGGCTTCAATGACTTCCATTAAGCCCACTGGCTCCCACAGGGAAGCTTCCCTAGACCAGATTCATTGTCCCCCTGCCCCGTCCTCCTGTGCCCCCAGCACCTCCCACTTCAAAGCACTCACTGTGCTTTATTATCATTGCTTAACTATCTGACTCCCTGGCTCCAGGACAGAAGGGTGAGGCCAGGGACCCACTGTCTGTCTAGCTGGTCACTGTCTCTGAGCCCAGCAGAGTGCTGGACACAGAGGCTCAGCACAGGTTCACTGAGTGAATGTGCGTCTGCTTCCTCACTGGACTGTGAGCGCTTCTGCACTGGTGCCTGACATGAGCTGGGGGTGGCAGTCAGGGATCTCTGACGAGTGAACACGTGACACTTTTGCGGTGTCTAACCCCTCTCGCCCTCAAGGACCCTAGTGCCACATGTCTGATTGAGCACGTCTGTCCTTGAGCTCCATCTTATAAGATGCCCTCCAGCAAGCGTCCACATTGGCTTGACTTTATTCAGCGTCGTCATTTCCTCAGTGCTTTGGGCAGAAAAACACCAACATCCTAAATTTGTGCATCTTGGGAACAAAAGGCTGGATCTTGACTTTCTTGAATCCCAAAGCTCTTGAAGCCGTGGCACCAAAGCTAACCACTTACCGCTTGAGAAGCCATCATTTCATTTATACTCTGTTCATACTGCTCTGCCAAAATGGCAAGTTTTCTCGTCTGCTCATCTTTCAGTGTCTTTAAGATTGTTTTGTGCTCATTCTTTGGAGTAACTTCCAACTGGTGATTCTTGAGTGCTTTATACTGTTTGGTCTGTACTTTGCAAGTGTCCTGAAACTGTTTTTTAATTTGCATTTCCATGGCCTGTTAGAAAAAGTGACAAAGGGAAAATAAAGACACATCAGTGAAAACAGAAAGTTTCCATTATAACAATACAGCACCAATGCCAGGACTATCTGTTTTTAGTGCAGTGACCGACCATCCTGGTCCAGAATCATGGAAATAATGCAGACAAGTACAAATTCTAAAAAAAAAAAGAGCAAACTCTACCAATGCTTCTGTGTTTTAAGTAAATGAATAGAAATAATTTTGGATTCACAAATGACCTCAAAGAAGAAATGTATTATAATAAGGGGGTGGCAATTCTTTTTTTTTTTTTTTTTTTAAATTTTAGTTGTAGATGGACAAACTACCTTTATTTATTCGTTTGTTTGCTTTATGTGGTTCTCAGGATCGAACCCAGTGCCTCGCAAGTGCTTGACAAGCGCTCCACCACTGAGCTAAAATCCCAGCCCAGGGGGTGGCAATTCTAAGCAGATTGTGGAATATTATGAAGCTCTGCTTGTTAAAAGGTTGGCAGTTATTTTTATGGTTTCCCATCCAAGTCTTTAGTGTTTCCTATTGTTTGCTGTGCTTCCTCTTTGTGTGTGTCATGTATGCCATGTCCCCATTCCCAAGTGAGAAGGGGGTGGTGTGATAGTCAGCTCTTGCTGCTCGGCCTCCTCCACCAGTCAACAGAGGAGAACATCTGGAGAGTACTTCACAGCCCAGCCCGTTTCCACTGGATTTCAACATAAACTGGTAGAGAACAGTGACTGTGGATTTTGTCCCCATTAAGAGGTTGTGCTTGCATGTGGCAATACCAAATTTGCACTTTGGTAAGGAGAATGAGGAGTGTGCTACTAAGGCCAGGAGGTATTCCATCAGGCTGCCCCCCATAGCCAGGTGTGCCTTTCATGGCACTCTGAGGACTTATGGTGACAGCGAGCAATAATTAGACAGGATTTAGCTGGAAGAGGCACACGGTCAGTGTGACTGAGGGTGGCCTCATGTCTGTGCCAATGTTGACACTGACCCCCTGACATACAGCAATGGCTTAGAACATGGGGCTTGTTACTCAGCAGTCTGCTGAAATGAGCACAAGGCAGCGAGGGCCAAAGGAGCTCCTCTATGCATCTCGAGTCTGGCACAGGGGCAGGGAAGGCCTGGCCCTGCGGATTCAACGCTGATTCCCAGGCCCATGACAGACACCTCTGATAAATCACTCATTCCTGCAAGTTGGCATGTGGCCTCGGGTCCTTCTCAGTATGTACAGCAGCTCTCAAGGTAGCTACTGTCCATATAACTCTGTCTTCTGGAGTTAGAATCACGGCTGCTATTCCTCCAATTTAGAGAGGGAAGGTCATGCAGAGTTCAGAGAAATGACCTAGCAGAGTAAAGGAGAAGTCAAGAGATGGAGGAGCAGGGCTTTTCCACACCTGCATGCCCGGCTTGCCCAGCTTGCCAGACAGAGTCCTGGGCTTTGCATCTGGACATTCTGACTTGGTGGGTGACTCTGAGAAGTCGCCCGGGCACTCTGACCGACCGTCATCCAGGCGGGGACCACCGCTCCTCCCCACCCTGGCCGAGCACAGAGCCGGGGCGCCTCCTCCTCTTACCTTTAAGTTCTTTGGCTGCTGCCGAAGTTCCATGACATGCTTTCTGTGCAGTTCCCGTTCCCGCCTCTTATTGTACTCCAGCTGGTTTTCCAGCTCAGTCTGGTGCTGTAGACGGATCAGATCCATGCGGAGCTTCTGCAGTGTGTGCAGCTGCCTGTATTCTAGCTCTCGGGTGGACTCGTCGTGTCGGATCAGCATGGCGTGCTCCATCTCCTTCTGGGTCCGCTTTTTATTTAGTTCCTGCATTCAGGAGCCAAAGGTAGATGGAGAGAGATGAATGGAGGGATGCGAGGAACGCACCTAAGCGACGGATGGCCCAGCAGGCGCCGCCCAGCTTTCACTAAACCCATGGTGTCTGCAGCATGACTCAGTGGGATGGCTCTGTTGCCGGCTCCACCACCTACAAGATGGGCACTTTGGCAGCAATCACAACTGCACTAGCTGTAAAATGGGATGACGTCTACCCAACGCCCTCTTACCTTGCAGAACTGCTGTGACCCTTAACTAGGCGATATGCTGTTTGGATCTGAATAAATGCTTCTTCGGTTAAGCTTGTAGCGCCCCACCCTGGCTGCCCATTACAATCATGTGATGAAGATGTTCATATATGATGCTTAAACCCCCAACTTGAAATTTTTGCTAATTCTCTGGGGTGGGACCCTAATCTCAAACTTTTTTAGGGGGAGCCCTAGGGATTGAACCCAGGTGTGCTTTACCACTGAGCTACATCCTGGATCTTTTTTGAGACAGTGTCTCACTGAATTGCTGAGGCTGGCCTTGAACTTGTGATCCTCCTGCCTCAGCCTCTAGAGGAGCTAGGATTACAGGCATGTGCCACCAACCCCACCTAAACTCAATTTTAAAGACTTCTCCAGGTTATTCTACTATGCAGTCAGTGTTGAGAAACTCAATTAATGGATGTCTGTAATGTTCTTAGTTTTCTGGGAAATACCCTGTTTTTGCACATGTTAGAAGTAGGCCAATTATCTATTTTTTAAAATCTGAGTTTAGGGCATGCTGGGACAAAGCAGAGAAGAGCTCTCCCCTTTCATCTTTTCCATTATAGTCTGTCTGATCACTGTTAGATCTAATCACTCTGTTCTCTTCAGTTCTACTCATGCCTGTCTGTCTCTTTATCTTTCTTTCCTCCCTCCCCACCTTTCTTCCTTGTTGTTGAAAAAGGGAATGAAAGCAAGCTAGAAAAAAGGAAGTTGGGCAATTTTTTTTTTTCATTTACCAATTCAAGAATATTTCCTAAAGGCACTATATACAAACATCTGAACCATGTGCTCTGGGTAGCTGCAAATGTTTACCAAGCCATGACTTCCGTCCCCACCTTGCTACACTTGAGAGGGAAGTGATACAGACATTTATTGAAGTCCATGCTTGGCTTGCAGTGGACTGAATCAGAGTGGGGAGTGTTTCTTTTCTCTTCTAGGAATTTTGAGTTGAGGTTCAGAGCCTGTTAGTCTCTGTGGGAGGATGAAATTGAGGGACATATAAAGACAACATATGTGGTAGTTGTCTGCTGCTATGAGGACTGAGGATTAGAGAGATCTGGGTTTCCTAGGAAAAAGAATGAAAAAGAAGACAGAAGGGAACATATTCATGCTCACGTTCCTGATGGACCTGAAACTGCCTTCAAGTTCACCTGTGTTACTGCTACTGAATTTGACGAGATATTTCTATATGTCAATAGCAAATTTCCTGCCTTTAGCTTAAGCTAGTTCAAATAAATTTCAGTTAATATGCAAACAAAATAATCTTAATACAGTGGAATAATTTTTATGTATGAACCTAAAAAGAGCAAGGTTAGAAGTGAGTGCGATGAAAGAGGTCAAGATTATATACTGTAAGGTTTCTGAAAAGGGTGGCAGTATTGCTGGCTAAGATCAGGAAAAGTGAAAGTTTTGAGTTGGACTTTAAAATACAAACAAGAGGATGCCTCTCCTCTTTGTTGGCATACGCTATGGGAGAAAATGCAAATCATTTATGTTCATAAAACATCAGGGAGATATAGACATGGGGAGAGTTGAGAATATCTTGCCTACTGGGCCTTGTGTTCATGGGCAGGGAAGTCCTTTAAACAGCACAGCCTCTAGCACCAGAGCAAAGTCACAGATCACTCATTTGTTTATTCAACACGCACTTGTTGAGCACTGATTATGTGTTGGGCACTGTTGCGGGCACTGGCGACAGAGCGGGGAACAAGCGATCCCCTCGTGGAGCTTATTTTCTAGTGCGTAAATATCCAAAGTACGAGCACCCATTTAAATTTGTTTCAAAGAATAAAGGATGATCTCCCCGATCCTCACTCCCAGCCTCCTGTTTCTTTTCCCTGTTTTATTTTTCCTCTTCATCGAGACCCCCACCAAATTCTTATTATAGAGATCAGTAACTGGCCCCCAGATGGCAAGGTGGAGTGAGCTCTCCCACAGACTAGAGCTCTCCAGGACCAAGGGCCAGGAGAAAGCCAAGGGCAAAGGTCCTGTTCCCCAACACTGTTCCAGGTGTCATACTATGGGCATTTACAGACCCACAATTTCTTAAATTGAGAAGTCCAAACTGAATCCGAGCTGCCCAGTGCCCTGAAACTCCTGGGGGCATGGGTGGGGATAAAAGACGTAAAGCAAATGAACACTTTCAGAGCAAATCAAGGGCTTTTCTCCATCTTTAATGGAAGAAGGCTTCAGGATGCTGAAGAATACCTGCATCAGAATTACCCGGGTTAAAAGTGATTCATAACCAGCTGCACAGCTAATTCTGGCATATCTTAAAGTTTGGGAATCCATGGTATTTCCACTCCACTCTTTACCTATGGCTTTGGGCAGGTGTCTGTCTCTTTCTCTTTTTGGTACTGGGGACTGAACCCAGAGGCACTTAACCACTGAGTCATATCCCCAGTCCTTTTTAATTTTTATTGTAAGACGGGGTCTCGTTAAGTTGCTGAGGCTAGTCTCAAATTTGCAATCCTCTTGCCTCAGCCTCCAGAGTTGCTGGGATTACAGACAGGCGCCCCTGTGCCCAGCCTTGGACAAATCTCTTAATCTACATGTCAGTGTCTTCAGGAGGAGAATGAGGATCAGGCCCTACCATCACTACTAGGCATGTGAAAGTGAAATGAAAGATCATAAGAAAATGCTTCAGAATACATAAATATGTCTTTTTTCTGTATTCAGAAATTAATATCTGGCATTTAATTTATTGAATCTAGTTTTAATAAATTATTCAAAGAATGAGAGAAACATGATATGGATTGTTTTGTTACAATCTGTACGTAGGTTGTTCCTGTTATCTTTGATTTGTGTATCTGAGTTGCTGGGGTGTAAGTTGGTAAGCTCCCTAGAATACTTGAAAACATGGAATAAAGCATTATTCATCATTCAGCTTATTTTGAATCCTGTGCCTACATAATAACCTGTAATGAGCTTTCAATATTTAAAAAAAAAATGGAATCCATCTCACTATGTTGCTCGGGTTGGTTCAAATTTCTGGACACTAGTGATCCTCCTTCTTCAGCATCCTGAGTAGCTGGGACTACAGGTATGTGCCACATGCTTGGCTCTCAGTTTTTAAAAATTATTTCACATATCATTCAATCCTAATTGCAACCCCATGAGGAAGTAGCCTTGCAAAGATTTTGTAGGGGACAGTAAGGCACTTGGGAACTGAGGGACTACCCTAAGGTCACACAACTTCCATAACGTAAAACTGAAGCCAAAACTCAGGTTTTTAGGTTTTCAACATTTTCCATGAAAAGACATCTCAACAAGTCTATTTTCCTGTTTAGACTTTCTCAGTCTGCGAGACGATATTCTGAAGAACTCCTCCGCTCTAGCTGGACATGACACAATGGTTACTTTATCTGTACACAAGACACAAGACGCAAGAGCCACTTCATGTGCACATTTCACTTACACAAACTCAGCAAATGAGCTGAGAAAAAGTATTAAAACAAATTTAAGAATCCAGGTGATTCTGCCCCCCAAAGCACTCTGTCCATCTGCACTGGAGGGTGTGGAGTGCGGGACAAGGAGCTCCCTTTCCCTCAGCCTGCACCCCACTGTGACAGCTCTCCACGCTGCATGTGAGCCCAGGGCTGGCAGTCATGGGCCTCTCCTGCCACACGCTGCTGAACACATGCCATTCTTCCATGTAGGTCTACCTGCTGGGCGAGCTGTCCCTGCCTTTCCCTTTGCTGAACTGCGTCCACGCGCTCTAAGGTTCCAGTGAAGTGGTTGGTGTTGGCTTCTTTAAAAGTAGATCTCACTTATGTCAAATTTTTATCCTCGTGGCCACTGAGGCGTGAGTGTAAACTAGATTCAAACTTTTAAAAGGACATGTTGTTAGCCTATGACATTTAATGCTTTCTTAGTTTCAGACTTTGTTTTGACAACTGGCTGCAGAGGGTGAGCATCTGTGTGCGGTGGAGAGAAGAGGCTCGGCCCAGGCTGCGTGATCCTTTCAGGTGTCTCATTAATGAAAAGGATCGCCATCACTCAGCTGAGGCAAAGACACAGGAAAAGGCTTCTGCTTTAGTGGTGGCAGCATAAACCTTTCTAGAGGGCAATTTGGTGATACTTATTTAAAAGTTTAGGTATATGCATTGTTTGATCCACAGTTTCCACTTCTGAGGATATATGAAAATACTTGTATATGTGCAAAAATATGCACAAAGATGTTCTCTGTGGCACTGTTAGTAATATCATAAAATTCTAACAAAATGCCCCCTGGGAAGTGCCTCATTAAGTAAATGATCTTATGACCAAACAACAAAATACTATGGGGTTAAAAAGAATGAGGCAGAGCTGTGTGTGCTCCATAGTAAGTGGACAGAAGAAAGCACCACAGTAGAGTGGACATCTGCTACTTTGCTGCAGGCTCAATGTCTATTTCTCCTTCAGTTTATAGCCTCCGTTTTTGGCCTTGAGAAGCTACGCCACCCTACCTGGAACCAGAGTGTTGCCTGAGGGCTGGGCACACCACCCAGTCAGGTTCTCTGCTAGGAGTCCGAATCTGGGACAGAAACAGTGTGAGGGTGGAAAATGGAGATGCACCCGAAGGACAGTCCCTGAGGAGGGTCCGAGAGCTCCTGCCCTCATGGAAGCTGCTTTTCCAGTGTTGTTCTTCAGCTTTTCCGGCTCGGTTCTTCAGTTTTGTCACCTACCCCTTTTCCTTCTGGTAAATTCTTAAGTCAGCCACAGTTTGTTTCAATTGCTTGCAAATCAAATAATCCCACTGATACAAAAGCAATCTCATTTTTGTGAAGTCATATATCAGATATAAGCTGTATGCATGTTATGCCAAATTAAGGATTGACTGTCTCAGGGTAGAGACTGGGTGAAATGAGATTATAAGGGGAAAATGGGGTGATATGGGTGGAAGGGTACAAAATTTCAATTATGCAAGATGAATAATTTCTGAACACCTAGTGGACAGCATGGTGACAATGGTTAGCAATCCTTTATTGTGTCCTTATGATTTGCTGAAAGTTAAATCTTACACAGACACATACACACACACAGTAGCTATGTAGAGGCAATGGATACAGCTTGAATGTAGAGTTGTTTCACATTGTGTACCTGTATCGAAACATCAAATTGTATACCATATATACTTTTTGTACATCAGTGATCTCTCAGTAAAGCTGCTAAAAGAGCTTTTACTACTGAGCTTTATGTTTCTATATTTGTCTTTTTCTCAGTGTTCTTTTATTACTTTTTAAAATTTAAATAATATATATATATATATATATTTAGTTGTAGGTTGACACATTACCTTTATTTAAAAAATTTATTTGTATGTGGTTTGAAGATTGAACCCAGTGCCTCACATGTGCTAGGCGAGTGCTGTACCACTGAGCCACAATCCCAGCCCCTTTATTATTTTTTAAAAAATGTTTTTTAGTTGTTGATGGACCATTATTTTATTTTTCATTTATGTGCAGTGCTGAGATTCAAACCCAGTGCCTCACACATGCTATGCAAGCTCTCCCACCACTAAGCCAAAAACCCAACCCCCTTTTATTACTTTTATAGATAGAAAAGGACTTAACAAAGGAAAATCTGGATTTTAAGAAAAATAACTTTGTAGAGCCATTATCAGCTCAGTTGATCAAAACCTAATATGGATGAAGTCATGAATGTGGTTTCTATTGTTTCAGGGGAGTAATTATCTTCTCTAGCTTTTATTGATGTTAATTCTTCCCCTAGCCTGAGACTGCCTCCAAATATATACTGTTAGAACAACAATAGTCAAAGAAACCCAAAAACTTTATTTCCAACCAGCTACTGGACTTATTCATTTTGTTTTTTTTGACTTCTGACAAGTTCAAAAGTGCAGGATGAATCCACTTCTTACCAAGACCTTTCTCGAAGCTTCTCTGTTTCTACTCAGAGCTACATTTCCCCAAGTCTTAGACCCTAGAGGTAACTCCGAGTCCACCCTCATCTTTTCTCTCAGGTCCTATTATTCTGTATTTCAAATTCTTTCAAATCTACCCTTGACACTTACCACTGACAGCCATGGCCACACCCTATTTCCCCCCCAATCCAGTACTTGTCAAACTTTCGTTTTCATTATTGCCCCATCAGAGCCTTTGTAGGCGTTCTCCCCTTTAATCATTCCTAGCTCTGAAATGTTGCTCCCACAGACCCACTTTGTATCCATGCATGTGGCCTCGCGGAGCACGACAAGCCGTCACACATGTCTTGTAGCACCTGACTCACGAGGCTAGTTAACCTGTTACGTGTCTGTTTCTCCTAGATTCTTCCAGGGCCACTCCAAGGCAGGGTGTGAGGCTGCTGGGTGGCCCTGGCGCCTGCACAGTGCCCAGCACAGCGGAGGCTCTCTGGAAGTGCAGGATGACTGAATGAGTGAGCCTGACAGTGTCATGCTGCTATTCATGTTTCCTGTGGAGTCACAGAAACACAAGTCCTAGACCAACAGGTGGAAGCAAAAATTCTCTTTCTACTTCTTTCAACTCTTCACTGTGTGATATGGCTTATCACAGGTGCTCCCTAAAATTCTATTTCATTTATTTAGAAAAAGTCTATTTCTTATTCTGCAATTTGGTGAACACATCCCTGACTTGTGCTGCCTGCTTGCTTTGTGCCAGGCACAGCTAAAGGCGAAGGACGTGGGAATGGACAAAGCAGACGAGGTCACGGCCCCCACACTGCCCACGCCTCCCCGGCCAGGGCCCACAGTCATAAACGTAACAAGTACCTCCCGAATGTTCTGCTGCTCCACCTCGTGCCGCTTGGTCATTATTTTCCGCTTGAAGAAACGACAGTTTTTGTCATAGTACAGTCTCTGTTGAGTGAGAAGGTGGGCTTCCTCTTCAGCCTGCGTGTGCTGCAAGTTTTCCTTATGCTTGGATATCCGCTCTTGCTTTTCCTTCTTGGGTGTGCTGTGATCCTCATTCATTTCCTTTAAAAAACAAAAACAAAAATAAACCCAAGTGGGTCTTGTGAAAGGGACTATACAACATCTTACTGTAAATGCAGATGCAATTATTTAGACATCAGATGAAAACCCAAGTATGGAAATGCTTGGTCATGCACATCCCTGCCTCCAATTTTTTAATTTCTGGATATGTTGATTGAGTGTGAGGTAAGAGGGGCACGTGTGAGTTTTCCTGTCTCTTGCTTCTCATTCTCAGAAATATTTGTTCCCTTGTCAGCCGCCACACACTTCTGAAACCCCTTCAGGTGCCAGGTACAAGGGTGCAAGGGTGAGCAAAAGATCATGGTACCCGCCATCTGGGACTCTGTGGTCTAGAACAGAAAACTGACCAGAGAACCACAGGAACGAACAGAAAATCACTAAGAAAACTGCGGTGAAGAGGAAGTATTTGGTCCTGTGAGAAAGTTTAATGCTAAGTATTTGATTTCAGCAACCAGTAAAATGAAATTTAAAAAACTAGTAGAGTTAACCAGAGCCAAGGGAGAGGGGAGAAGAGCCTGGGTAAGGGAACTGATGTGCAGAACCCTGGCGGGGAGGAACCATGGTGCGCTCTCCAACTGCGCGGAGGCCAGGGTGGTGGTGAGGTGTGACGTGAGGGTGGCCAGGTAGCGGCCTGTTGCTGATGCTGTGTGGGCCGAGTCGAGGACCCTGATCTGCAGCATAGGAGGGACGGGCTTGATACATATGGGAGCGTCCTCGTGAGATGCTCTGCGGATTGACAACTCCGGCTGCCAGGGGGAGAACAGCTGGAGGGAGACCAGAGTCCAATGGCCCCCAGTCCACGGAGACAGCTGGGGGGCTATTGCCCAGATCCAGGTGAGAGAGAGAGAGACAGGAGGAGCTTGGACAAAGGAGGTGGCGACAAGACTGAGGGAGGTGGGCAGATTCCAAAGACAAGAGGCGAGTAAGCAAATGTCACTAGTTTTGAGTCTCAGGAGAAAGCATGCTTCACTTGGGATCAGAGGGTAAAGAAATCATTTATATTTTTGAAAGGGAAAAATTCATGATTTTTTCAGAAGATGTGAACAAAGGGAAGGAAGCAGTGAATCAGAACAGTGAAGATGTTCATCTACAGCAAGGTAAGAAGTCTACTCTCGAAGTACAGTGACTCTCCTAGCTTGACCTATACTTGGCTACCTACTGGCACAGCTGAACCCTCCTAATTGCCAGCACCTATTCTGCTTAACGTTTTACCACACGGGCATCACATACTATTCAGATTGTTTTTGCCCTTGGCCAGGGAGGCCTTGAAATCCAACTTTCACCTAGGCTGTTCCAGTGAGGCTTCAAAGTTTCACTTAAGAATCTACAAGAGAAAGTGTTTCCAGCATGGAGCAACCTGGGCTCCCAGCAGGGAGGCTGGGTGACTCCTCTTTCCATGCCTTGACTTCACTATGAGGTTGGAGGGTCGGCATTAACCACTGGTTTGTACACCCCAATTCAAATATTACCATGAAGACTTACTCCCAAATCATGAATATCAACTAGCACCCTGTATTACCCACAGCCCTTATCAACAGCCCTATCAACAGTTGAGAAAATGGAGATGGCTTTGCCATTCCAAGGACAATACCTTTAAGTTTCTCAATATCTAAATATATGTATTCCTTCAAGCATTTTAAGCTTTAGTTCATAAGGAGTAGTACTAGCTCTGTGCAGAAAGGTCTAGTGGACCCCACCCCCACCACGGGTTCTCACTATGCTCTTGATACTACTGCCTCAGTCTCCCAAGTGTCTGGGATAATAAACACATGTCACCCAACCAGGTTGAGTGGGGGCTCTTGGAAACTTCTGTGGGAGAATCTTCTAAAGGTAGGGTCCAAGCAATCTCCAAGTATCTCAGAGTTACAAAAGCTCAAAAGGGTGGTGGAAGTCTGAAATCATGGCCTCTGGGCATGAGCGACACACACAGATAAGAAGGTATTCGCAGTTGAGAAGATACCAGTTTCTCTCACTGAGAAATCAAGGCAAGCTCTGTGCTCATCCTTCTCATAACAACAAGCCAGTCACTTAGAGAAAATGGAGAAACTGTGAACCTCCTTATTGGGCTATCTGTCTACGCCTCAGTTCTCTAGGCCTGACAGTGTCAGAGATCCTTCCCATTCAGCCAGTGCAGATCAAATGTGGTTTTCTGTCAAGCCCAACAACTGCCAGAGGTTTACCTGGGCAGGGCACAAGATCCTGAGGCCCACCCAACCCGCTTGCTTTCCCTTCCCAATTAAAAAAAGAACTGGAGAGGAACCTCGCTAAGTCCTGTACTATTTACCTACGAATCAGAACATGAAGTCCAATGCATGATTTCATACACTAGACAATGCTCCATATTGAACTTTATTAAACCCTGATATATTAAGTAAGTCTACAAATAAGAAATTCTAAGTCATATGAGAAGGAAAGTCTATGGAACGGCAGATGGTTCACCTGTAAGTACCAATAAAAGGAGAACTGAAGAAATTTGAGCTTCAACCAACAGGTCCAGAATCATTCATTCCTTTTTCAAATGCTCACATGCACTGCACACAGGGATATAGTTGTGGGCAAAAAGGGACCTGTTCTCTTTTGCGATTCTTACCAGCTAATAGGGTAAGTAGCTCAAATAATCCTTAAAAAATAATTACAAACTCTAGTGTTATGAAACCAGAGATACCTGTCTTGGCTGAGGCAGTTAGAAGATCTAAGATCTTTCCTGGGAAAGTGATATTTGAGTGAAGGTCCTAATAATCATCTTAAATCTTACAAAGAGGAGGAATAGGAATTGACTGAGCAGAACTGTGGCTGGAGAGGGTTTGGGGTAGGGAGAACATCCTAGTGGAAGAAACACAGAGTGCCAAGACCTGGGGGAAGGGAGGGCTTTGCATATTTGAGGAACTGAAAGGTGCCTTTTGTGGGTAGAGTAGCTAAGTGCAGGGCCAGCAGCAGGGAAACATTGGCATGAGATGACAGGAGGGTAGGCTGCTAGTAGACCATGTAGGAACTTTTAAGACTGATCTGTCCTACTAACAATGGGAGGTCAATGGGCTAGACACCCTGGGTAATATGCCTGGACTTAAATTGTGAAAAGACCACTCTGGCTGAAGTGTGGAGAATAAGCTGGAAGCAGGTAAGAACGGTGCAGTCTGTTCAATGGTTTTTGATGCGTGGCCTCTGGTCCAGCAATATCAACATTGTGAGAGGACCTGTTAGCAATGTATATTTTCAAACTTCACCCCAAGCCCGCTGAATCCAAAAATTTAGAAGTGGGTTAGCGTTTTCTTTTAATAAGCTTTCAGGGATTCTAATGTTGAGGTGAGCTGGATTAGAATGTACATTGCAAGGCAAGTGAGTAATTTTTGAGTCCCAAACATTTTAATGGCAACCTGGTGACTAAAGACACTGATACTCTTACCTCTTTTATTTTTTCCTTACAAATCTTATACTGCTTCTTCTGACTTTCTAAGAAAGTTGTCAAATCTTTCTTCTGCTGGGCCAAGATCTGTTGCTGAAACTTCTTCTCATCTGCTGCAGCTACCTTTGCCTGATAAAACAACAAAGATGTCCGTTTTTCACACAGGATTCACATGGCTATATTCCCCAGTGCAGGAAAAGAATCTGAAAGTACTTAATAATGTGATTTTTTAACAAATAATTAATAAAAAATAAAGTAATGTCTTCCATGATTCTCATATCTTAAAAAATTTATCATTGAAAAATACATTCTCAATTTTGGAAAAAGTATGATGGGGGACGATAAACGTATTTTACTGAATACAAAAACATGGAATAAAAGAGAACTAAGGATTATAATAAAGGATTTTTATCACATTGTTGGCAGCCCAAAGGTTAAATTTAAAAGTGGATAAATAACCATGATTTATTCCAAGAATCAAACTCTAACCAATTAATTATTCCCATGACCAGGTTCCCTAGTGGGATCATCTCAGGTAGAACAGGAAAGCTAATGACATTTTGTTTTCTCAGGTACTTGCTATGATCCACCACAGTCAGGCACTGTGGCATTTTGGGGGGTCCTACATAGATAAAATACAGATCAAATAAAAGGTAACCCAACTAATACTGACTCCTGAAACCAAATCTAAGTTTCGGGGAACCATCAGATGAAGCACATGGAACACGAGGGTCCTAGGAGACAGAGCATGAGGCTTCATGGTTCTTTTCATCCATCTTTTCACCTTTAGCTTCCACGATCAAGGATTCTTCCATTAGAAACGATTCTCGCCACACATTTGCCAAGTCAAATTCCCAAGAAAGAATCTGACTGGTTTACTTAATCAACATCACCCCAGCTTGGGCTGAGCTTTTCATGCCAGACTGCCTCATAGGTTGATGGCTGTTGGGGTAACAGTCCTTCCATGTGGAGAGCGAGCTTAATTACTGTGTGTACAGTGCCCCATTCCCAGGGTGTAGATGTTCACCCCTGCTTCTCCACCACAGCTGAGTCTTTTTGGGGGTGCAGCAGGGCAGGGGACCTGGTTTTAGCATTGCTCATGCATGGACAAGTCAGTCTACTGAATTTTGTTCAGCGTTACTAGGCCCATTTTCCTGCAAACATGACACCCTTCTTGTACGGAACATTTACCGGTATGAAGGTAATATTTTGACTACTTCTGTTACCCTTTTGTCTGTTTTTAAAATTGGCTTAGAGGGGCTAAGGGTGTAGCTCAGTGGTGTAGTGCATATTTAGCATGTGTGAGGCCCTGGGTTTGATCCCTAGCACTACCAAAAAGCAATGAATTAAAATCATTAAATTAGCTTAAAATCTTCATAAGGAAGAGAGGTGCTTCCTAGAAAACCCAAATCTTGGTGAGATAATTTCTTGCCACCACTGGGAGGGTGCCCATCCTAAGTGCATCAGCCACATGGGACCATTTGAAGAGAATGGGACACAGGTACAGGACCAGACCTGTGCCGTGCAAGTCCCCAGAAGAAGAGTGGCAACTTGCTTCCCTTTATTTGTACCTGGCTACCAGGGAGGTACACATTTGAATAGGTAGATACCAGTGAGAATATATTCGAATGGATCTTCAGTTACTATTTTAGTTCCAATTGACAATTTTAAGTAGCACCCTTGCCCTTCCCAGCAAGCATATTCCCCCCTCACCCGGAAGGGAACCTGCAGGTTAGCTGCTCCTGCTCCCTGCTGATGCTCTGCCACTGACTGGGACAGACAGGACTCGGCTGTGGCACGATGGCTCATGTACACACTGACCTCCTTTTCTATGATAGCCACTTGCTTCTTGGCCAGCTTCTCCAGCTCGATGGACGAGTTGTTGGCATGCGTCTCCACCTCCTTCTGAAGCTTGAGGCGGTGCTCGTCCATCTCAGCCTTCAGCTTGTTCTCCAGGGCGATCAGCTGCTTCTGGTGCTGGCGCCGCATCCGCTTATAACCTGACATCTGTTCCCGCAACTCGTTCTCCTGCTCATGCTCATGGATCTGCCGTGTAACCTGAATTGGGTTGGGGAACAGAACTCGGGTCACTAGGTTCATGAGAGGCAGAATAGAACCCTCTGGTATTACTTATCGAGGCACCATCCATTTGCCAACACTCGTCTGTAGGGGGCGCCATGCTGGGTGTGCCTTACAGTTATCTCTGATCCTCAAAACCATGGCATGCACTCATTCATTTTATACACTCATGAGATACTGTTACTGCTCCCATTTTATAGATGAAGAAGTTGAACATTTCAGGGAAGTAATTTATTCATTTGGTCAAAATATGCTTAAGCATATTTTTGATGTGACAATTATATATGCTTAAGCACATTTTCGATGTGCCAATTGTATACTGCTCAAGGTTACACAGCTAATAAGGAGGGGAGCTGGGATTCAGGCCATTATGTCAGATTCCAGACACATGCTGTTTCCACCATACTAGGATTTCTCAACCTTGGTGCTACTGACAATGGGCTGGATAACTGTGTGCTGTGGGGGCTGCACAGTAGGGTATTTAGCAGCATCCCTGGACTCTACCCATTCAAAGCCAGTGGAAGCTTGCAAGTCATGACAATCAGAAATGTCTTCAGATATTGCCAAATGTGCTGTGTGGAGCAAAATCCCCTCCAGCTGAGAAGCACTGTACTATTTTGTTTTGTTTTTCTTCTTCTGTTTTTTTTTTTTTTTTTTTTTGGTTAGGATCATGACTCTAATGGTGAAAAGGACCTCTAAAATGGTCTGAACATGATTTACTTCCTATTCTTATAGGGGAGGGGAGGGAGAGAGATAGACAGAGATGGGTGGGGGAAGATCTTTTAAATTGTCTGTCTCCTTCCTCCTCTTCCCCACAAGAGATGTTAACAAATTATAATAATTTTCTCTTACAAAGGAGAAAGCATTTCTATGATTTTTGGATAACTGCTTTTCCTGGTAACTTCTCCTTACTTATCATCTAGAAAATATTCAACAAGTTGAAGAGAAAATACAAAAACCCTAGAATCTCTTGTTTCTTTCTATGGAACATTCTGTGATTCTCTAGTCCTTCCTTCAATTTACCATCCTTCCTTGTTTTTCTGTTAGGGTCTCCTGTTAGATCACTTCCTTCTCATTTTTTCTATTTTATAAAAAATTTAATTACAGGATTATACCTTCAGTTTCACTTGTCATGAAGTGATATAGTCACTCCCATGGATATAAGCTACTTCTTCTCAACCTAAACCTCAAACAAGTTTTACTGGAAAATTTCACGCTGCTATTAATGCTCTGTACTATTTTCAGTTTATGGGTCAAAGTGCATTTTACAAAGAACAGTTTGTTTCTCTGCTCTTTTTAGAAGGTGTCCCTGCACGCTAGATGGAGTCCTTACTATCAAGAGAGTGCTGCTCTGTAACTGGATAGTATTATCACTGTAGACCATTAAACATTAGCTGAACTTTGAAATGTTTCCAGTTGAAACTAACACAAGGGTTCAAATTCATTTCTCTTTTCTGAAGGACAAACCTTTTTAAAGTATAAGGAATAAGAACAGAAGACATTTCAAGATAAAAAATGGATACAACTCCAAAAAGGCACTTAATACTCTAATGAAAATGAATGATTTATTTTGTCATCATAATACCATGTTATTTATTTATTTATTTAATTTTTTTGGTGCTGGGGATCGAACCCAGGGCTTTGTGTTTGCAAGGCAAGCACTCTACCAACTGAGCTACCTCCCCAGCTCCTATTTATTTATTTTTTGGGGTGCTGGGCATGGTACCCAGGCAGGGTCTTGAGCAGGCTGAGCACTGAGCCACACTCCAGCCCTGTTGGTATATTTTTTCTTAAATTGCCTTACTTCTTGTTAAAGGCAAGGAAAGACGTAGTTTGGAATGTATGCATAAACTTCACACCTTCATGTTTTGCCTTCCTGACACACATCTTTAGGGAAAAAATAATTTTAGTCAATAGAAAGCATATCATTTAGCCCTTTCCAAATTTTTTATTTATTTTAAAAAATTTATTTATTTTTATTTTTACAGACTGCATTTTGATTCATTGTACACAAATGGGGTACAACTTTTCATTTTTATGGTTGTACACAATGTAGATTCACACCATTCATGTGCTCATACATGTACATAGGGTGATGATGTCTGTCTCAGTCCACTACCCTCACCCCCCGCTTTATTCATTTATTTCAGGTAAATGTCACAGTAGTACCTATTCCCAGGTAACAAGTATGGGATATGCTCATTCAGATCCCAATTTTTCTTATTTTAGTATTCCTTCTTTAACAGAACTCCCAAAGCTGAGGCCGGGCACAAACTAAGGCATGACACATTTAAAAAAACATGTGGCAAGCACTGGTGTACCGCCAGTAAGGTAGTCTCAGGACGGTCATTTCCCTAAACCAGGGGGTCTAGGGATAAAACAGAATGGAGCCAAGAAACGTTTCCCAGCTTCACTGGTGGGTGGGTCCTGTGAAGAGGACTGGCTCTACTGCCCACCGGATCATACGTGGCATAAGCACGTGACAGTCAAATGACAAAGCTCCCACGCTGTCACTGTACATCGATTCCAGGAAACACATTTTGCTTTTGGACCCTTTCCATGATTTGGATAATCACCTTCTTAAACCCAGAATATCACTTCCCCCTTCCATTCATCAAAACCCAACTTTCTAAGTTGCAAATTGTCTTCTTGGGCACGCTGGGAGAGGCTCGGTTTTATCCATGCTCAAGGTAGATAGTTGAATTTAAATAAAAGTATAACCAGATGTTTCATTTGTGAAATTTAACATGAAATATATTAAAATATGTTAATTACATTATGTATGCCTATGTGTTTTAAGTTTACACTGTATATCTAAACAATATGCTACTTGGTTAACAGAATTTTTTTAAAAAAGCCATTAATTTTATCATGCTTTATGGTTTACAAAGTGCTTTCATATGTAATTTATATAATTTGCCTCTTTAATTTTTATAAGGCCTAGGATTCCTAGGATTTTAACCGAGGTCCTATGATTCTTGAATTGCTTGAGGGAATTCACATTACCATGGCAGAAAAAGAATGATTATTTTCTGTTATGAAGCAATGGAGGGAATCAGTCCCCCAAAAGTCAGAGCAAGTTTGAGGGTTAAGTCTAAATTATGATTTTAATGTCTTGAAATAGGAAAAAGTGCCGGGCCCGGTGGTGACGCCTGTAATTCCAGCGGCTTGGGAGGCTGAGGCAGGAGGATTGTGAGTTCAAAGCCAGCCTCAGCAAAAGTGAGGCCCTAAGCCACTCAGTGAGACCCTGTCTCTAAATACAATACAAAACAGGGTTGGGGATGTGGCTTGATGGTTGAGTGCCCCTGAGTTCAATTACCGGTACCAAAAAAAAAAAAAAAAAAAAAAAAAAAGGAAGAAGTTAGAGTTTCACAATGGTAGCCTCAATCATGTGAAAACACAAATGGGTGGTGCCATTATGGAATACCCAGTGGGTCCTTCACTTATGCAACTGACCTTGAACAAATGACTTGACCCCTTGAGGTCTTTGTGTGTACAGAGGAACTAGGATGATCTTCCTCAGGTTGGAGGACCAGATGAGTTGACCCATGTTCATGTGCCTGGCAAGGTGTCCCAACACACAGGAAAGGTTCACTGCGTGTTGGTTCCTCCTCCACCTGCTAGGCTAAGCAGTGTGACTCTTACCCCTCTGCTCACCACGCCAGGCGATGGGGACACAGATGAGAGTAAGTGGGTCCGAGAGCAAGCACATGTTTAACAATAAATCTCTCCCCGTACTCAGCCGGTGGGCTGTTGAGAATAAATCCGGGGTAGAGGTGCAGCTAGTGGAGAGCACCTGCTCAGCATGTGTGGGGCGAGTTCAACGCTCAACACCAAAACCAAACACCAAACACCATAAAACAAAAAGCAAAACCAAAAGCACGTGTAATTTCTTTTCTTTGGGGGGCTGGGGATCAAACCCAGGACTTAACGCATGCTAAGTACACACACTACTTAGTGATCTATATCCCTAGCCCTTGCATGATTTCTGAATCTTAATTTTTACCTATTTCATATACCTGGGATGTGTTAAAAAAAAAAAAGCAAATGATAAATAATGATCCATAAGGAGGACTGAAACTTAAAAAAAAAGTTTATATAGTTGTCCAGTGCTACCTTACTTGATTCCAGCAAAATTTGGAGCTAAAATAAATCATTTTATACAAAACATAGAACGTGCCTACTATGAACAAAACACTGTCCTAGAAGGCTAATAAGCAACTTACTGAACATAAAACAAGAGCATGGTGGCTGATAATGTCACCCTCTTAAGAGATCAAAGCCAATTTATAAGATTAATTATTTGTAAGAATCAAAATGATGCATATGATAAAAGTGGCCACCTCAGCACTTAGCACAAATGAAATTTATGGCAAGTTCTTAAAAAGAATACAATGAGTCACATTTTGGCATTAGAGATGTGACATTCCCCTCTTTAGAACACCTAAGGAAAGGGTGCTTTAAGTTCTTACTGAAAGGAATGACTGATACCAGGCTATTCTGCCTTGTAATAGAGGATATTATACGAATAACTTAGCAATGCATGCTTTAAAATCCAAATTCTCATTGGACAGCTGGGCGGTAAGAGGCCTCATTCATTCATTCAGCACATGTTTATTGAGAGACCCTGACCATGTGGGCTGGCACAGTGAAAAATGGTATCAGCAGTGACCTCAGAGTCGAGAATTCAAGAATAAGGAGGGAGATATGCAATATTTTCCCAAGCATCCTCTGGCACATCATCCAGGAAGAGAACACAGTTTCAAGTATTTAAAAACAAAAGTGGGCTCGTGAGAGGTGAAACAGTAGCATTTACTGTGGCAGCTCTAATATTTGTATTCTTATGTATCAAATGCATTCAAATATCCAATTTCACAATTATTTGAATAACTAGGCTATATTTTGAAAACTCCAAATGTGTACCCCCTCTCAGAATCTAATAAAGTCAAGTAAAAGAATTTGCCTGGACTGAACAATAATCATTTCTCTATGCTTCTCTGGGAACTTCCTGATAAGAGCTGAGCCTCTTACGAGGCTCTCCCTAACGTGTTCTATCACACCTGCACAGGGAGACCACTGTGGTCCACTGGGAATTCCTTTATAAGGCCAACAACTCAACTGTCTGGTAGACCTATATGGTCTTGGTGTCCATTACATTAACATCTACTATGGAAACTTCCAGGGACCCAGGGCACTACAACATTTTAAGAAGAGATGGCATCAGACATAGCAAGAACTGAAAACATTCTCATGGGTCATTAATATAATTAGAACATTAGGATCTCCATTCACCAACAATGAAAATTTAAGGAAGGTACATCTCAAAGGGCCAAGGAGACAGAATTGTGATCCTGAAGAACTATATAAACAGCTCTTTTCTCCAGATAACAAATCAGCTTAATATGAACTTTCTCATAGAAGGAAAAGGAAAGATAAAATGTAAAATTATGGCATGAAATGTCCTTCTTTTTCAAACTCTCATAGTAAGGCTAACAATCTCTCTGCCTTTTGAAGATTATAATAAAAAAATTACTATTTTAAAGTTTCCTCTGCTTTCCAGGTTGGTGGTCCTTCCTTGTCCTTTGTTATAAGTCAAAGTGTACAGCAGTGCATGATAACCCCCAAATCTCAGTTGTAAGGTGCCCAAAGAGTAAAAACAGACAGCAGTGTGAGCTTGTCACTCATGGACTTCATACACTTGTGAATAAACTCATTCAAAAGCACAATAAGAAAGTACTAACGAGGGGAGACACCGTGAAGGTAGGCATCTTTGGGGCTTATGTTGAAGAGGTAGCTTTCTAAAACAAATTTTAGGAACAGTATTTTTAAATTAATTTGCAAGTCAATGTAAAACACATTCTCATAATTTGTTCCTCATAACTAAAAAACTAACTTCTAAATTCTTTTTGCTTTTGGAACTCCCTGTGGCTTGACAGAACCTCTACTAGAAGAGAATAAAGAAAGAGTAAAACCCAAATTAATCCATACAGTATTGCTACCAACTACGAGGCGTGAGGCAAGGCTTCGACGACAACCTGATCATTCATCACACTGGACCTTCATTTCCCCGTGATCTTGCTCTTACTTCTAAGTTATTTATGCCATTTTAGTCCTTTTCACTTGAGATGGGATCCATGAAAACACAAGAGGATTCATGACATTTTTTAAAAACAAAGTATTTCTTTATGATATTTCAGTGTCCTGGCTTATCTACATCTTTTGGAAGGAAACTGTAAAATACTATACAGGGTAGTAGAGTGGTATTCCTGATAACAGACATTAAAATAGCCACACCAATAGTCAGATTATCCAAAGTGACACGTGGAACCCTACAACCCCACACCACTATTCCCTTCCATTAATTTATGTTTCTTCCTCAAAATGACTAGATACAAATGCCACTGAGCCCTGCTGAACTTTCATCTATCCCTATCATGACTCCCGCGGCATCACAGGGTGGCCACAGGAACACTTGCTTCTGTGGCGAAAGCAATGGCCCATCAGCTATTCTGTTTTTAACTTACATGAGGGCAGGGGCCCTTTAGCAAATCAAAACTCCATCCAAGACATGGAGCTGGGTAGCTCCCTGGATGTGGGTTATGAAGCCCGTAGGATTCCAAAGGGTTCCTGAGGACTCTGCCCCTGGCCTGAAGTGGCCTGGTGGGGAAGTGGCTTTTATCTTCCACAGAGAGGAAGACTGTGATGGCTGATGCACACACAGAGTGTCCCTGGGTGAGTTCAGAGATGCCAGCGTGAGGTTATTCTGGCATGACTGTAGTAGTAGCTTCCAGGGAGGGAGGAGAGTCATGAATATATGATGTGGGAATGAGGGTGTGGCACGTGGGAAAAGGAGAACCTGTCCCGGAGGGGGGTGCCACCTGGTGTAATGTCCACTGCCCGTCAACCTGCTCATGGTGCCCTGATGCTGGGTGTTTGCTCACCGTCCCTCCTCTCACTTCTACATGAGCAGGTCTGGGTAAAGATACAAGTCTCTCCAGTCTGTGGTAAGTAGCAATAGTTCCCTCAAATACCATATGCATTCTTTTGTCAGACATCATGGCAGGAAGATAATTATTATTTAATAATCCCATGATGCTTTATTTAGACTCAAAAGCACATTTCTGGGTGCTTCACAATCATTAGCAACTACATAGTGGACATTTTAAGATCTCCATTACATAGCAGAGCATTCCTTTAAAATGAAAAATTACCTTTCAAAGACCTTACAAGAAACTTCTCCATAAAGGAACTTAAGAGTGGGATTATTTATAAGCAGTCTAAATTAAATTGCTTGCTTTTAGACAGCAGCAGGCATAAGCAATAGGTAGGTGGTTTAACTTCCATTTTCCTTATATTTGGGTTTTTAAAGAGTATAATCCATCCTAAATTTCAAAGATAATCAGAACCTTGGAAGACTTGAGAAATAAAAGTAGAGACCAGGTTTGAAAAATAGGACAAGAAAAATGATCATTTCTGGGTCGGCCTCCGATGATGTCATCATAGGTTCTAAATGTAATAGCCAAGCAGTGTATACTAACTCTTTCTGCCCATGTGACCTCTAACATCAATTTGGGCAAAACAACTAATATTTCAATAATTTTTTGGCTGAGAAGTGTGATGAAGGAGGAAAAGATTAAAGAGAGTTTAGAATGCCAAGGATGAAACGATATCTGTGTGTGTGTGTGTCTGAGTGTGTGTGTGTGAGTGTGAGCGCGCACGCGCACGCGTGGGGGGCCAAGGGGAGGAGGCATGAAAACTAACTCTTCCAGCACACACCCCTTTTGCTACTACAAGGGCATCCAGCAATCACATTTGCAATAGTAAAAATGCTGAAGAATCCTACAGCTCCTTTTCTTCCACGATCAGCCCTATCCTCCCCTACAAAGCCCTTCTAGCTTTATTGGTGCCGGAAATTCTTCAGGGGTTAAATGGGGAAGTGCAGCCACTACCATTGTTGCAATAAATAAATGAATGAACCAGAACGAACCAGCAATCCATCCCTGGGTAGCAAGTATCTGATTTTTCTCCAATTACAGACATCGGCCAGCAACCATATATTTTTAAAAATTGTCTTTTATCTTTTGATGTGTCTGTGTGTACATTATAGACACACATGCAATATACAAAAAGCACAGTGCCCTGCCATGCACATACATCAATACCCTTAAAAACATTTTTAGCATTATTTATTTCAATGAAAAGACAGAGCTTTTAAAAAATTAAACAGGCTAACAACTCATCTCAAAGGCCTTATATTTTGCATATACAGCATATACAAACACACACACCACACACACACACACACACACACACACACACACACACACACAAAGGTTTTTTTTCCCCATGCCATAGACAATGCTAAAATATCTGATATCAGGTTGCTATGCCAACAGATTTTTTTCTAAAATGAATAAAATTATTAGGAGAGAGAAAACATTCTTGACTCCCTTCCTTCCATCCATGAAGCCGAGAGAGGCTCAGGGAGGGCGAGAGGCTGCCAGACGGGGAGGAGGGGAAGGAAGGGAAGGTGGGTAGAGGGGTGTTTGCTTACCAAAGATGCTGATTTGATCGTGGCGAAGCGCTCTCTGTTCCGGTAGTGGAGGGCCTGGCTCTGAACTGACTGGGTAGGCCGCGGCTCAGGCCTGGGATCGCCGTGGCCCGCCTCATCCCTTATGAATACATGATCCTGCAGAAATGGATGAAAACAAGGAGAAAGTCCAGCTGTGCTCTTTCCTCGCCGGCTGCCTCTCTCTCAGCCCTCTTTCTGCACAAGCACTGCTGTTTGAAATGCATAGTTTAGCTCTCTGCTAGTCCCCGCAGCTCCCACGGTACAAAATGAATAAGCAACACATTGCAGCCTTCAGTTAGGAATGTCAGCTGATCGCTAGTGGGATGCCTTCTGAATCCCTGGCAGGCTTTTTCTTTACCTCCAGAATTACATATATGCAAAAGAAAAAAAGAATAGAAAAAACAATGCAATGTACAGACTTCTCAGAACAGTTTGCTTAAAACGCTGTAACCAAATAATTCCTTTAAAAATGTCATGTCCATGTCTAGCAAGGAGGATGCTGGTGGCTTTTAACATAAAAGCGAGCCTCCGCCTCATTCCCTTGAAAGATCTGCGTTCTCAGTTTGATTTTATTTGAGATCTGGTCGGTAGGATCATCGTTCTGCCTAGAACCAGTGGAGGCGTGTGCCGAACTGCCTCTCTATCTTGTGCTGGGAAGATTCGGCAGTCACTGAGGGATCCTGCTTTCCAGTCATGATCGTACACAGTTCTAGCACCTTCTCTCTACAGCTTCTGAAAGGATTTTTTTTAGATTTAAAGAGACAGGCGTACAATTTCAGCCAAATGATACTTTCACAAATTCTCCCTCAACTCAGCATCAGTATGTCACCAGAGTGAGTAAAGCTGGAATTTAATGTCCTTGTCTGATTTAATCAAGTCTGTGCTTCTTGATAGGCAAAGATGATTAATCTTATTCTAACGCCCAGTGAAAAATCACATTCCCTGGAAGGATAATAATGGATGTTTCTTAAATGCAACTGAAATGACTTTTAAAGGGGAAAATGCTTTCAAAGGACAATGCTCCTCTCTATAAAAGATGAAGTGGTCAGTCAGCGAGTAGCTCTGACCCTCAGGAAAAAAAAGGTACTCTAGTAATTTACAGTTCAAAACCATGTACAACTGTGGGGGATTTTTAAATGGCAACATGTTCAAGATGGGGAAGGAGAAATTCATTCCTTACTTCCTTAGGGTTTCAGAAGAAACCATTTGCCAAGTCAGTTTTGCATTTTGCACACTATTACTCGAAATTTTTAATAATCGCCCTTTCCTTCTTCAGAAAACAGGAACTAAAGAAGCTTAGAAAATACAAAATTTTATTATTGTCTAAAAATTTGAAAAGCCAAAACACATAGATTTCTCAGAGGAAATGAAATTGTACACCCAGATTTTTATGTAAAAGCCGAGTTCTAGATTAAACTTATCACTGGATTGATTTTCTTTTTCCTTTTATAAATTTAAAATGTTTTGATATATTGGGAAGGTATCTACCATTACATCTACTTTTAGACAATTTCTTTCATTTATGTATTATACTTAAAAAATGAAGAGATATTTAATAAACTTGTCATTGTGGGATGTTCTATAGCTGTGCTATTCAAAGAGATAGCCACTAGCCACATGTGGCTATTTTAATTAAAATTAATTAAATTAATTTAAAATTAATTAAAATGAAATAAAGCATAAAATTCAGTTCCTAAGTGAGACCAGCTACGTTTCAAGCATTCAGTAGCCTGAGTTAGTGGCCACCAGATTGGGCAGCACCAATATAGAACGTTTCCATCATTGCAGAAGTTCTACCAGACCATGCACAATAGGTTAAAAATGGAAACTTACAAGAAAGTGCTTGAGGGGGTCAGTTAAAATTACTCTGTATTACTTCCGGGAAATCTGAAATCATTTCACAGGGAATGAGGTATGTGATTGGGATTCATGAACCAGGTTTAAGGTTCTAAAGAGGAAGGCCCTGGGATCTGCTGCCATTTCATTACTGTACATTTATTCATAAATCATATTTATGTCCAAAATCGAACTTACTTAATATGACAGCCACAGAAAAGCACACAGCTTTAAATGCCAGCAGTCACAAGAAAGAGAGGAGGCAGAGGCCTGTGGTTTGATACACAACCCCTTAACAAGTCATAGTTTTGGTGACTGTTAGTTGGCTAACTTATTAAACACACTGATTATGAGGGAGACCTCGAATTTGTAGCAGCAGTTAAGTTTCACACTGTAAAAACTTGGTTTATGAAGATAAACTAGTGACAATAGAATCCACTTCACTTACATATCAGATCAAAAGAAGACTTGTGACCAAATAAGTATAAATTGATTAGTTTGTTTCAATTCTGATAAAAATCAATATTTTGAGGTTAGGACCCTGCTTAAATTAAATTAAAAGTTATGCTATATTTTCTAAGTTCATGAAACATAAAGAAATTGGAATATAGTGGAAAAGTTAAAATTCAAAATCACCTTGTTTTAGTTGACACATGGGTAATTAAATTACTCACTAAGATATATTTTACAAATAATGCTATTTTAGAATATAGTTTGAAGAATAGGTCCAAAATTTTAATCTACTTTAAATATCATAATTAATGAGAATGGTAAAATTCTTTGCTTCCTCCTAATCTTTTTTCTTTTATAAAAGAATTCTTAGTTTTCCAGGGTAATTTTCTAACAGAATTTAAAAGTCCTCAAATATTATACAAGAGACAATGAAATGGAGTAACATTTTAGCCTAACAGTAGATATCCATTTCAAGTCATTAGAAAATGTGTGTGTGTGTGTGTGTGTGTGTGTGCTGATTGCTGGGATCAAATTCAGGGCCTTGTACTTGCTTTGCCACTGAGCTACATCCCCAGCCTCAGGTAATAGATTTGTAAAAATACTCAATTTCACTGTATAAAATACATTCAACATTCTAAAGATAATGTAAGGAAGCAATTTTAAAAAGAGAGGAATGTGATTTGAGAAGGAAGCTCAAACAAATCAAATATTGGGCATACTGTCTGTTATATTGCTCCATAAGCAACAGTGTCTCTGAAAATGACCACTGTACTCAGCTCCCAGAATTTCCAAACGGTACAATTTTTTTTTTTTTGTACTGCAGATTGAACCCAGTGGTGCTCCACCACTGAGCTATCGCCTTAGCACTATGTCTTATATTTTTAAATTTTGAGACAAAACTTCATTAAGTTGCCCAGGCTGGCCTTAGACTTGAATCCTCTTGCCTCAGCCTCCAGAGGAGCTGGGTTTATAGGTGTGTGACACTGTGTTTAGCTCTGAACTGCACACATTGTCAGATTAATAATGGAAAGGATCAATGTGCTATTTTATGCGGTTAGGCAGTATATGCAGATTATTTGCCAATGAAGAGGAAAGGGCCAACATCAGCTTTGAAGATGAAGAACAAATACCATGTTCTACTTTACCAAGATCAAATACATGGCTTGGTTATAATTCATCCTTAAAACATTACCATCCAGGAACCAACAAGATAGTTCCTTGAATTTCCAATATGATTAGGGACTTGCTTTAAGTAAATGTGTGCTAACCTGATAAATTCACAACACTCTTCCATTGTAAAAAACAAATTTCCACAGATTGAAGAAAATGTTGAAATGCTTGTTCAAAATCTTTTTAGTGAAAAGAATATTATACAACACAGTGAAATATATGAACTAGGAGACATACACTGTCCTACACAGACTG
Source organism: Sciurus vulgaris (assembly GCF_902686455.1). NCBI lineage: Eukaryota > Metazoa > Chordata > Mammalia > Rodentia > Sciuridae > Sciurus > Sciurus vulgaris. The sequence continues at coordinate 139,797,570 of NC_136468.1, read as the reverse complement.
GACCAGGGGTTCTGCTTTCATTCAGAAGTTCCGCTAAGCTCCTGACAGCACATATCTGACATGCAGATTCGCGGCTCAGTCCCCTGCCTAGAGTTTCCACTAACCGGAACTCGCCCGGGAAGCCGGTTCTCTGGATTCCCGTGTGTTCTGGGTCTATCTTTACCACGATGCTCATCATACTTACTGGTCTGCCTGTGCAGAGAGCGTGGGCTTTTTGAAGGCAGAGCAAATGTGATTTGAAAAAAATCTCAGCCTCCCCAGCACCTGGCACAGCGCTTGATACTTAGTAGGTATTCAGTAAATGTTTGCTGAATAAACAAGCTCAGAATATAGTTTTGAGGAGATTTTTGCTAAAATGACATTTTCTCTTGGATTATTTAACAGAATTCAAACTTGTATTTCATAAAACCTGCCACTCTGTACTCTAAGAAAGTCGTAAAATAGTTACACACACACACACACACCTTTCCAGGATAGGGATGTGTGTGTGTGTCTAAAGATGGCTTTTATCCCATGATGTAAAGGCTTCTATAGACTTCCACACTTTTCACGCTGCGTAGAAGGGACTGGTAGACCCACCAGCTCTCCTTTGTTTTCTCCATTTCAAAATTATTAGTGATGGTTGAAGCAGGTAGTTATCAGGACTCAGGGCTAGTCAGGGAGGGAAGATGTGACCACAGGGAGGGGTGGCTGCTCTGGACCTTCACGTGTTCAATTACTTCTACTTTGCCAAAGGTGAGCTGAAGAGTCAAAAAAGTGGCCTCTCCTTTCAGCAAAATAACAGGAGAGGCCACCAGAGCAAGTGAAAATTAAAGCAGCGTATCCTATCCCCCCAGGACACTTCTTTTTTTTTTTTTCCTCCCACAAAAATGGTGAAAGCTGTTTTTTTTTTTTTTAAAGAATTGGAGAGAAACAACTGAAAAGAATGATTAAAAAATATTTTCCATAAGTAATTCCTATTAAAAAAAAAAGGACCATCGTGTTAGAATTTAGTCAGACCTAAAACAGCAGTGATTGAAGAACCATGTTTTTAAGATATTAATTTCTTATGATCTGCACAGATAGAAGGGAAGAGCACACAAAGGTAGCACTTTCAGACTTCCACAAAATGCAAGCACACCTGTGGTTTTTTTTGTTTGTGTTTTGGTAATGCTGGTGATGGAACTCAGGGCCTCATGGGTGGCAGGTGCTCCAGTACTGGATGACATCCCAGTCTCTAAGTACGCCTTTTAATTGACAAAATTAAAAAAAAAAATAGATTTTATCATGAAGGACAATGTTAAGGATTGTTCGTTACTGCTATATACATAATGATTTTAAGCAGCAGGCAGGAGACTCAGAAGCAGGTGAGATGACGGCAAAGAAACTAAACTGGATTTGAAGTTTGCTCTGGAGTCACTTATGAAGAATCAAGATTTGAGGTATAAAGTTGTGTACTGTAAGTGACTACCTTTGGCCTGGGGTAGTGGCATGCAACTGTGAGCCCAGGGACTTGGGAGGCTGGGGCAGGAGGATCCCAAGTCTGAAGCCAGCCTCAGCAGCTTAAACATGCCCTGAGCAACTATATTACCACCAGCACCAGCACCAGAGTTCATGGGACACGTATTGAATGCCTTCTGTGTGATAGAGTACTGGGTGGCAGGTGAAAAGAGGGATCTGAGGAGCTACCAGTTCAGGGACAGGAGGCATTTTCTGCTACTGAAAACTAGCGAGGGGAAGAAGAATAAGTACTTAAAAGTTTGTTTTGTCAGAATATGCTTTTAGGCATAATCAAATCAGTTTTGCTCACAAAGATTAGTTTAGGTTCTCTGTAGGGGCTGGGAAAGACAAGAGTAGAATTGAGGACTAGAGAGAAAGATGTATCTTGAAATTCTGATGCTAAAGGAAAATTTTCAGCTTCCCATTTTAAATTGGGGCTGGGGCTTGACAGCAGACTGTCTTGCTAAATCAGGGCATCTGTATTCTGATGCAGAACAATCAGCTGCAAGTTAACAGCCACTAGTTATACACAGTCTTTGAAAGTCAGTTTACTAGCTGGGCACTACAGTGCAGGTCTGTAATCCCAGCAATGGGAATGGGATAGGAGGAGTACTGCCAAATTCAAGGCCCCTCAGCTACTTAGTGAGGCCCTAAGCAATTTAGTGAGTACCTGTCTCAAAATTAAAAAAGAAAAAAAAATTGCTGGGGATGTAGCTCAGTGGTTGAGAACCCCTGGGTTCAATTCCTAGTACCACCAGGTCAGTTTACTTATTGCATAAAATGGTAATCTGTTTCAGATCTATGACTGACTAACTTGGGTTACACCTGCTTGATTACAACAATCAGAGGAACAAAAATTCCTCACCCTTATTCTTATATTTTGGTATTCATTAAGCACATTCTTATTGTCTTGGGAATTATTATTGGATAAATTCTACTCAACTCTTTCGTAGAGATCATACTTAAGACTATTTAACCCTTTAATCCATAATGTTCCAGAACCAGATTGGCAAGATGGTTAGTATTTGGTAATTAATCCATCCATCCATTCATTCATTCTACAATTATTTACTGAGTGTCTATACTACAGCAAGCACTATTCTAGGTACTGAGGATACAGTGCTGAACAAGGTAGGCATAGTCCTTGACTAATAGAGTTTACATTCTAGCCATGAGATAATAAACAAATTAGTAATAATATAATTTTATATGTGGCGTTAAAAATAAAATAGGATAATGAGATCATGGTTAGAACATTGCTTATTGTATGACAATTTAATAATATTTTGGCTTTTCTAAGACTTTGGACATGAACCCAGGAAAAACTGGTAAATGTTTTGAAAAATTATATTGCTTGATTTCTTTCTAAAATAATCTTGGTGGCCAGACACAGTGGCAGATACCTGTAATCCCAGTCACTTTGGAGGCTGAGACAGGAGGATTGCAAATTCAAGGTCAGCTTAGCCACTTAGCAAGACCCTGTCTCAAAATTTAGAAATTAAAAAAGGGCTAGGGATGTAGCTCAGTGGTAGAGCACCCTTGGATTCAAACCTCTGGACCAAACAAACAAACAAACAAACAAACAAAAAACAAACTTTTTTTGTGGTCAGAAACTTGAATAGACTCAGATATGCACTGTCCAGACTCCCTGAAGGAAGAACTTTCTGCTACAACTGCATGGGAGTGCTGTTGGCAATTGTCTTAGGTCATCAGCTCCCTTAGGTATCATCTCAGCTGCGGAGCAGACTTGCCCAAGGTCACACCCTTTCCAGTAGCCCATGTACAATGACTGATGGAGGCTGGGGCATCTAGACCTGGCCATTTCTCCAGTCAGTGGGGATCCGAGGGGCCGTGTTAAAGCCCACTAGTGCTCTCTGTGGGGCAGGCTGAGGCTTCCAGTGGCCCTGCGTCTCAGCTCCACTCCTCTGCTGATGCTGCATCCTTCTCCCTCCCAAAGATGTTCATCCAAAGGAACTTCCAATTTTTAAAATATATATATGTAGTTATAGATGGACACAATACCTTTATTTTATTTACTTATTTTTATGTGGTGCAGAGGATCGAATCCAGTGGCTCACACATGCTAGGCAAGTGCTCTACCACTGAGCCGCCCCACCAGCCTGGAACTTCCATCTGTATTTATCTTTGTGGTGCTGGGAATTGAACCCAGGGTGCTCTATCACTGGGCCACATCTCCAGCTTTTTATTTTTTATCCTGAGGTAGGGTCTTGCTAAGTTGCCCAGGCTGGCCTTGAACTTGCAATCCTCCTACCTCAAGCTCCCAAGTTGCTAGGATTACAGGTGTGTGCTACTGTGCCTGGCTCCTACTTTTTCTTCAATTGGCACAGCATAATTACACAAAATGGTGAAATCTGTTGTCACATATTTGTTCATACATACAGTGTAACAACTTTGTTCCCCATCACTTCCCCTTCCTCTACTCTACTGATTTCCTTTCTACTTTTGTGAGGTCCCCTATGCACCTTTCCCCCCTTTTTTTCTCTACCTTTCACATATGACAGAAAACATAGGACTCTTATCTCTCTGAGGGAAACTTCCTAATTTAAAGAAAATCCAGCAGGGTTACGCTGTCTCAGTTCTTCTTCCTGGAGACTCCAACCTAGAACACAAGTGTTCTCCACACCTACATGTGACATAGTGTAGCTGCCATCCATTTGTGTGGAGAAGGGTCTGATTTGGGCCAGTGGCTTCTAGACCCCTCCTTTCAAGGGAAATCTTAATAGACTCCAAGTAGATAATGGAAGAGAACAAAGTCGACTTGTCCTGGCTGAGGTGTAGGTGAGAACTGCTTCTTTCAGGATTATAGGATAGAGAAGCACAGAATTCTAGATCTGGAAGGGACCTTTGAAATCATGCAGAACAAGTCTTAATTTTCTAATGAGTTTAAGATCCTATTTATGTTCCCAAATTTTAGGAACTTGAGTAGATAAATAAATAAAAACTTTCTGAATAATTTTGTATTTATATTGTTTTTAAATATTATATTTTTAAAAGTTCAGGTAGTGTGACTAAATAGATACCATGCAGAGAAAGCACATTTAACATTAAATTTTCATATATTATATTGACTATTTTTCTAGCCCACTTGTGTTTGGAAATTAACTCATTTGACCTTTTATTTGCAACTGTGTTTTGATTCCCTTCTGCTAATTTTTTAAAAAATATTTGATAGTTAAATAGAAATACATTATATAAGTCTTTCTGACCATATTTTGGAGTGTATATGTGTGCATCAAATGTGACTATGTACTATCTCCAATTACAAATTAGACCTATTCTTATTCAGTGATCACACCAGAGAGAGAAAAGTATTGAAAGAGCTGCATTAGCACAAGGTAGCTCTACAATAGCACACCAAAATTAAAATCAAAACCCCCAGAGTTCTAGGTCAGGGTCTTCTTTCTTGTCGACTACACCAGTGATATCTTTTTCCAATTTCTGAGAGGTTCTGGAGTAAAAAGATATATTCCAACTGCCCTTCTTTTGCTCCCTGTACCCTTGGAGCCCCACAGGTAATAGAAAGGAGAAAGCCAGATCTGTAAGTACCCAGGATGGCTCCTCCCCAAAACAGAGACCCGCAAAAGCTTTTCTACTCTTCAAATACAGGATCACTTGCCCATGTTCAATGCGGACAGCTGGCGATGCTGAGCCTAGTGGCTTTCTGTACTTCTGACATCACTTCTTTCCTTACACTTCCATGGCTCCCTGATAATATGGGTCCTGCTATCTCCCCCACTTGCTGTCCATTCAACACCCCAGACTTGAATCTGGCCTTCCCCGTCTTCCTGGAACACAAGGTGCTCCTTTTGCCTCAGGGCCTTTCTACTTGCTGCTTTCTGATGGCCCAGGGTCTTACCCTAAGCTAGTAAGCTTCTCCTTGTCTTTGAAGGTCCAGATTAAATTTTAAATTTTATTGTCAGGCAGGCTTTCTAACGTTTCCCTCTAGATTAAGTCCTACTTTTACCTGGAGTAAATTTCTTAAGAACATAGTTCTTCCTGTGATTACTTGTTTTATCTCCCCCACAGATGACAAGCTCCAAGAAGACACCAGGTCTGTTTTATTTTCCCCACATATGAAGGGTCTACCGTGGTTCCTTGCACACAGAAGAGGTTCCCACCTGTATCTGTGAGTAAGATGATCAGTTGTAGAAAATAAACATGCATCCCTCCACCATTCATGCCAGGCATACTCCTGCCCGCCACACTCTTCCATTCAGTTTCCTTTTACTCCCAAGAAAAAGCATGAATGAGAGAAGAATAAGTTAAAAAATAATATCAAACCTGTTTTTTCATGGAATTAGAATGTGATCACTACAATTCATTAAACAAGTATATACTTTCCTCACATATACCTAACAAAAAAAAATATAAGGGATCCTTTTCTATAATCCCATGCTATAGACTGCTTACCTAAAAAGTCTGCCAAAACACTTTTGGAAAATTCCTACAGATAATTATTGACAATTCTATAAAATACTCACTATACAGAAGCTGCTTCAAAAGATGCTTAAATTTAAAAAATATTTGTTCATAAAGAAAGTCAACTTAAGCTGGGTGCGGTGGCACAAGCATGTAATCCCAGTGGCTCAGGAGGCTGAGGCAGGAGGATCTCGAATTCAAAGCCAGTCTCGGCAGTGGTGAGGCACTAAGCAACTCAGTGAGACCCTGTTGCTAAATAAAATACAAAAGGGCTGGGGATGTGGCTCAGTGGTCGAGTGCCCCTGAGTTCAGTCCCTGGTACCCCTACAACCCCAAATAAAAGGCAACTTAGGAAAGACTTGTATGGAAGGAAACTATTTAATTGGAAATGTAAACCAAAATAAAATCAGAAATAGTCATTCAAAAATCTGAATACTTAAGCTGGCAGGGAACTAGGCTTAGAAATATAAATAACAAAATCCAAGAAGCAGAAGCGTAGAACCATTTTTAAAACAAAAGGCATGAGGCACCACCAGCAGGTCACACCTGGAAAGCTTTGAAGGTATGCAGCATGAAGGTTTCTGGCTTAGAGACAGACACACTGGATTTGTTGACATGAAGATTCATGGATTTGTTGTCCTTTATTTATTGATGGTGGTAGACAGCAGAGCAACAAGAGAGGAAGATGCAGAACTAGGCAGAGATAGAGCCCCCACGGTCCTTCATTATCCTTTCACTCTAAGAAAACTGTCAAGTGCTAGGTTGAGTCCCACATTTCAGATGCAAAAGGGAACTGCCCCACCTGGAAGCCAAGTGTCTGAGTCACTCTGGCCGTGATCGATAAAGCCCAGTGCAATAAACACTCCCATGAAACCCACCTTCTTGTGCACAACAGAGGAGCTGGAATTCACTGTGCTTTCGTCGTCGTGCATCATGACAAGTTCAGAGCTGCTCTCATCCATGACCTCCTGCATGCTGTTCACACTGCTGCTCTGGCTGCCTGTGCTCACCGACATGCTTGGGATGGAGTGGTTGCTGCCCAAACTGTCCACTTCCCTGTTCAGGCTGGTCCCATGTTCGCTGTCCTATAAAAATGGGGCACCAGAGTTAAAAAAAAAAAAAACTGTAGACAAAGTGCCAATCCACTGACTAAGCTCTGAAGCACGTTCAGTCTTGCAATGGCAGCTTGCTTTTCTGCCAGTCTACGAAGGTAAACACTTTGTGTAGTGGTTCCATTAATCCCCCACCATTGTCACGTATCTTTTTTGGGGGGGAGGGATAGGTACAGGGGACTGAACCCAGAGATGCTTTACCACTTAGTTACATCCCCAACCCTTTTTGTATTTTACTTTGAGAAAGCGTCTTGCTAAGTTGCTGGGGCTGGCCTCAAACTTTCAATCCTCCTGCTTCAGCCTCCTGAGTTGCTGGGATAACAGGTATGCACCATGTCATCTTTTCAGATATCTCAAATTTACTTCTATGCTTTCCCCAAGGGCTGTTCTAGACATGGGTTGGAAGATTCCAAACGCTTCCATCCCTGGGTGTTCCCCTGTCATACAAAATTATCATGTCATCAGATTGCTATGCAGGATCACCCCAGGTCTGTAAGAGATCTTTGGAACATCATGATGCTAGAGAGAGACTGCTGGCCATCAAACAGGGAACTGCAGGACATCTGCAAATACAGCAGTGGTCACTTGAATCTGAAGTAGAGTGGAAAGTTTTCAGTGATGTGACAAGCAATATGTTCCTCGGCAAGTCATTACTGAGTAACTTCATATCTAAGCAGGGATATTAATCCTACTGTCCTAGACAGGTGATTAAATTCTGCCTCCCTTAAGCAGTTCTATCGTGCTCACCTCTGTGATCTTATTAAATATATCTGTTAAATAACATTGGTATTCATCACTGCTGGTCCAAAGACTATTTGCAAAGTGGTAAAATAATCTGAATATATAATTTATCTATCACAGTGGAATATCTTTGGATATAAGATTAAATAATGAAATTAAATGAACTTAGCTACAAATAAACTTTCTTTTCAAAGAACCATACTGTACACATATAACTTTAATGAATTGTTACTTAGTCATGGCAACATAAGGAATCACAGGGTAATAAAATATGATAGATAATACATTTTTAATAGATTTATTTTCCCAATTAAAGGGGATCATTTCTATGTATGTAAATAAGAGAGCTGTATAGTTCAATATCATTTCCTGAGTTTCATTTTTATAATTATTGGTAAAATAAGTTAATTTTTTTATATATTAAAAAGCTAAGTCCATCTATCCATCCTTCCTTTTTATTTAGTTTTAGAGGAAAAGGAGTTCTTTCTTTTTTTCTCTCTTTGTAGTACTGGGATTGAACTTAGGGCCTCACAAATGCTAGACAAGTGCCTACTGAGTTACCTCCCCGGCCCTTTATATTTTTTATTTTGAGGTAGGGTATTCCTAAAGTTGCTGAGGCTGGCCTTGAACTTGCAACCTTCTTGCCTCACCCTCCTGAGTCGCTGGAATTACAGGTGTGTACCACCATGCCCAGCAGAGTCCTTTCTTTTGTTCCAGGCTAATTCTTGCAGTAACACACTTATTTCGACCCATCCGACTTTTTAAACTGCATTCCCTTCCTTCATCTGCAATGCCTCTGTCCTGGCCCACGTCCTCTGCACCCAAGGCCTGCTCCTCTGTCCTGGCTCCCCACATTCATAGACCTGCACGTGCTGCCCACTTTGTACTTTTCTTCTTAACCAAACTTCTGGATCCTGAAATGACTGACTTGTGTTGGCTCTACTTTTTTTCATCTCTCGCTTATTTCTAATCTACTATATGTCCTACCTGGTCCTGCAAAATTGCTTTTACTAAGATCACCAGGGATGCCCTAATTGTAAAACCCAGCTCGTATATCTATATATATCACATATATTTTATACAGATGTATCCATAACATGTGCCCTAGTCTGACCTGACCTCTCTGGCATCTGACAGCATCATGGCTCCCTCCTGGAACCTGCAGACTTTCTGAAGGTCTGCAATGCCTTTATTTCCTGTGACACACAGGTCCTCTTTCCGTTCTCCACTCGAGCCTTGAGTCATGACCATTTAATGCTCTTGATGCCAACCAGCTCCTCTTTCCCTTCTTTCCTGTGCTCTAGGTTTGTATACCCAAGTGTCCTGCCCATATCGCCTTTGCCTTAGACCAGTTCTTCTTAGGTGAATGAGAACCAGGAAGTCGCCTCTCCTCTGAAAACTTCCTTCTGCATATACTATGTCAGCATATGATGCTGGGGCCTTAAATCAATAGGCACCACACTGAAATAATTCTGAACCTACTCTTCCTCCCTGGTTCTTATTGTCTGTTCTTGGTGCTGACATCCTCTTAAACTGTTGGGCTCAAATTCTTAAGAGTCACCTTAAACACCTCATCTGTCGCTGTCACTCTCAATGAGCGGCCATGTGTTAGCAAATCTACCTCTAAAATGTTCCTCCACCCATTTGTCACTGCCCTTGCTACTTTTTGCAAGGACTGCTATCTAGGGTGAAGCCCAGGTTGCCAGGATGATTCTCCTAAAGCACAGCACTGTCCTGAGTCTAAGGTGGCCTATGCCCATCTGTCAAAACCCACCCACATTACGTCCTCGGCGGAACCTTCATTAATTCCCATCAGCAGACCTGATCCACCCCACACGGCAGGGGCGATACACCTCTACAGCACTTTTCTTATTTTGTCTTAAATGAGAGCTATTTTAAGATGGTCTCTTCTGCAACCCTGCATGTCTCTTAAGGGAGCATTTTTATCCTCAAAAGTGTTTCTCACAGTGCCCAGTCCAGAACTTTTTCACATAGTAGATACTTTGCCCACTGGAATAAATGGAACCTACTTCTTCATCCTCCTGGGACTCGTTCAAGGGTCCATTTCGTGTCTCTTGGAAAAGAATCTTTTTCATTTTTCGGTACTGTAGGTTATCGAGCTCGCGGACAGCATCTTTTGTCCGCTGTATGAGGTCAATGAGGACGCGTGGTGGCCGTTCTCGTCGAACAAAGTCGTGCTGATTGAGAGGAGAAAAAAGACACTGGTAATGAAGAAACAGTTCTAGGGGCAAGATGTTGGTATAAAACTAAAACAGAGGGGTTGGGGAGATAGCTCAGTCGATAGAGTGCTTGCCATGCAAGCACAAGGCCCTGGGTTCGATCCCCAGCACCTGAAAAAAAAAAAAAAAAAACAGAAAAGCATAAAACAGTTCTATGGATTTTGCAGAAATAACCAGATCTGATTTCCATGTCAGGTGCCCTCCCATGAACCTCATATAGAGATAGGTATGCTTTTGTCCTTCTTCCTCAAGCTCCATTTTGTAGATTTTGACTGAAAGTTTACATAAGAAGTCTTCTTTTTTATTATGTAGATTTAAGACACACAACAAGATGTTTGGGTGTACACAGACACAGCAAACTGATTACTACAGTGAAGAAAATTAACATATCTATCATCTCACTTTCTTGTGTGTGTGGCAAAAGTACCTAAAATCCACTGTCTTAGCAAATTTCCATGATAAAATTATAAAACAAAATTATCAACTACAGCCTTAATGTTGCACTTTTGCTCTCTACACGAATTAACTGCCAGCTTGTAACCTTTGATCTCATCTCCCCATTCCCCAGCCCTGCAGCCACTCTCCTGTTTCTATGTATTTCTTTTGTTTAGATTCAACCCTTCAGAGAAATCATGCAGTATTTTTCTTTCTGAATCTAACTTTGCTTTTCCTTAGCATGATGTTCTCTAGGTTCCTCTATATTGTTGCAAATAGTAGGCACTCCTTTTTTTAAGGCTGAAAAATATCTCTGGGTATGTGCACTGCGTGCCCGCACTCCAGTTTCTTTACTCTTTCATCCACTGGTGGACACTTAGGCTGTTTGCCGAGTTTGGTTATTGTGGATCATGCTGAGATGAAAGTGGGGCTGCACATATCTTTGTAAGATATGATTTCATTTCCATCAGGTATATAACCAGAAGATGAGTTGCTCGATGACATGGCGGTTCTACTTTTAATTTTTTGAGGGACCTCTGTGCTGTTCCACGATGACTGGGTCGCTCTCCATTCCCACTGACCGTGTACAAGGGTTCCCTTTTCTTCACATCCCTGCCAGTACTTGTTATCTCCTGAGGTTTACTTTATCATATAAGTAACAAAAATTACTAGAACATCAATAGTAACTGGTAGGTTTGTACCTTTCAAACCTGAAACAAAATAATGAGCAAAAGCAGAGCAGAATTTATTCTTTAATAATCTGCCTCAATCCTCCACTCCACCGCATTTTATCTTTTGAGAAACAGATTTGTGCATATTTTGTTTTCTACTCCTGGGGTCATATTATGCATACTTGAAAATATGAAACCTGTTTAATCTATCTAGAGGTCAGACTTCTGGCAACTTCATCTCCCCATCCAGATATAAAAGTAGAAATCAGGGTGAAGCGCCTCTGAGGAGGGCAAATAACTGCCCTCACTCCTTCCTTGCAGTCAGATCAGAACGTGGCCAATGAGACCAGGCAGAAGGCCATGAAGAAGGCTTTGTTTTCTAGAATGAAAAGGTAAGGCACCTAAGAAGAGGTTTTGCCCTTTGTGCTTTCCCCTTCTTCTTGCCTGGAATCAAGACCTGAGTTCTAGACATGTAGCAGTCATTTGATGACAAGGGAGATAAAAGCCACTAGGACTAGGAAGACAGATGCTTAGGTCAATGGTGACACTGCTGAGCTACACAGACGTCTGCACAGTTTATACATCTCCTTTCTCAACATCCTGGACTTCATATTACATGAGACAACCAAACCCGTACCTGTTTAAGCCTTTTTGAAATGAAGATACTTGACATCTTAAAAATACCTTACTGCCTCTTGGATAGTTTGGCCTTTTATAGCCAGCTTCCTGCTTGTATTTCTAGGTTCAAATCTAGTCTCTCCTTCCTATCTAATGAAGAGCACTTTCTGGGCTATTCTGGTCTCAGGGCATGCATTTTCCATCTCTATGCCTTTGTTCATATTCTTTGTCTGCAATCCACCCACCCATGGTTTTCCAAACCCCTACAATTAAAGGAACCAAGACCCTCTTAAAAGAATACTTCTGTTGATTTTGAAAATGCTTAAAGATTCAAATAACATAGAAAGCTGCATAAAAGAAAGCAAAAGTTCCTCTAAATTCCATCATTCAAAAATAAATATTGTAAAGTTATGGAACATCATTTTAGAGATCATCCCTCCCTCTTCCTCTCAGAACAATGGCTATCTAGAAATAATTCTGCATGGGAATCTGATTATACCTGCTAATTTCAAGTATAGTCTGTGAAATTACAATATACTTGAATTTAACAGAATTAGAAGACACTGAATTAAAATAATTGCTTAATTTTAGCTATAACTTCCTCATGAAAAGAGTTATCTGATCCTAAAAGATCCTCCAAAGTTAAGGGGAGAAAATATTACAAAAAGTTTTAAGAGAATGGAGTTACTTTTTTAGAAAAATATTCCTATTTGAGAAATACTCTAAAAGAGAGAAAAATCTTTTATAAGTGTACTTTTATAAGTATACTTATAATTCCCTATCTCTAGTTTTTTCAAGTTGCATTATTATTTTTACTTTGCTAATATTTATATTTTTCACTTGTTTTTTTAAAGCATTTCAATGCTTATACCTTAGTTCTATATTTAAATGGATTCAACGCCAGGGCCTCATGAATGCTAGGCAAGCACTCTACCACTGAACTACATCTCCAACCCTAAAAGCGACACTTTCAATGTGAGCAAGGTAGGAGTGAAAAATAGTGTGTGAAAATAGAAATAGAAAGGCCAGGGGCTGGGGAGATAGCTCAGTCGGTAGAGTGCTTGCCTTGCAAGCAGAAGGCCCTGGGTTCGATCCCCAGCACCCAAAAAAAAAAAAAAAAAAAAAAGGCCAGGAAGGCCAGGTGTGGTGGTGCAGGCCTACATTCCTAGTTACTCAGGAAGATCACAAGTTTGAGGTCAGCCTTAGCAACTTTGCTAGACCCTGTCTCAAAATGAAAACGTAAAAGGGTTGGGATTGTAACTCAGTGGCCGGGAACTTGCCTGTCATGTACTAGGCCCCGGGTTCAAGTCCCAGCACCACGCACACTCACACACGCACACACATGCATACAAAATGGGAAAATAGTATTTGTAAGATTTCCTATAAAATAGTAAAGAAACTAAACAACCCAATAGATAAATGGGCAAAGATCACAGAGAGTTCACAGAAAAGGAAACAGAAATGACTTAAGGCTGAATATTTTCTCTGATGCTAATTCACAGTAAGGGGAGAGGCTAGGGAAGAATAGAGATACTTTGGATTAGTAGAGGGAAGTGGAGGGAGGGTGGGTTATGCGGACAGGAAGGAGAGGAGAATGAATCTGACGTTATTACCCTATGTACACATAAGACCACATGACCGGAGTGATTCTACATCACGTACAACCAGAAGAGTGAGAAGTTATACCCCATTTATTTATGATGCGTCAAAGTGCATTCATGGTATAATTACTTAGAATACAGAAATATGATTTTCAAAATGTTGGAAACACAATGTAAATCCAATATAGAAAGATCAGTTTATTTTGCTGATTTAAGAGGGAATCAGCAGAATCATAAAAAAAAAAAAAAAAAAAAAAAAAAAAAAAACCATAAATAGAAGGAAGACTAGTAGCATAGAGGAAGGGCAAAGGGGGAAGGGAAAGGAAGGGGAAGCACTAGTATTACTCATTTCATGCATGTATGATCATGTCAAAATGAACCCCACCATTATGTGTCACTCTAATGCAATAATAAAAACATTTAAAATTTCTAAAAATTGACTTTTCAGTATATAGAAGGTGTTTAACCTAACTCCTAACAAGCAACCTTTTTCAATGTTCTGACTAGCACAGTTCAAAAACTCAGGCTTTCTTAGAGGGATTATAAGTTGGTGCAACCTCTCTGAAGGACAGCTGGGCAGTACTCATTTAAATTTAAAATCCACATTCCCTTTAATGAGCTATTTCATTTCCAGGAATTTATTCTGTAGATATCATGATACGGGTGCAGAATGACATATGTGCAAGCATGTTCATGCAGCACAGTTGGTAATACCAAAGACCAGAGACACCCTTGAATGGGTTGGATGAACAATTATTCTGGTAGGTATGAGGATGGTAGATGGAGCCATGGAAAGCAGTGAGGTAGCTCTGCACGTAGTAAGATGGGACAATATCCTTAATACACTACAAGGTAAAAAAAAATGCAGAATAGTTTTTATGGTTTACTAACGTGTGTAAAAATCTCTCTGGAAGGTGAATGCACTAAAATGGTGACAGTGGGGTCTGGAGTGGGAGGATTACTTTTTATGTTCTGACTTCTGTTACATTTTCACCTTTTGAAATCCATGTTGCTTATTCAAAATAAAGAATGTACAATCTCTTTAGTCATGCTAAGTAAACATTAGGGTAGCAATTTAAATTCCCAATATTTACCACCAACTCTTTTGCTAGTGTCTCTGGTCCCTAACCTATTCTCTCCCACCTGTCTGCCTTCTTCCCCCTCCCCATTTCATCTCTAGACGGGCAGGATTCTGCTACAGTTTGTTTTCATCTCCAGATTAGCAGGATTTTGTTACTGAGCAGTTTTATGGGGGATGGAAAGCCCAGAAGGGTTGACTGAGTTTGTGAGACTTGACTCCGTCAGCTGCCTTTAACACCAAGGAGAGCCTTGGCTGGGTCACCAACTCTTGGATTTCATTTTCTTGTCCTCAGAACTCTGCAAACATTGTTCTACTGTTTTCCAGCTTGGTGTCCTCCTGAAGAGGGAGATCTGAAGACAAATGGTTTTTCTACCCCAAAGTAGACTCCTTCAGTCTATGTGTCCAAATCTTTCTTTATCCTGAGTTTGGAACTTACCCAGATTTGATTCACTGATCACTGAAGAAGGGGCTCCAGGTGCGCTCTCAGGGTTCCGCTTACAACCCTCCCAGACAGACCTTTCCTAGCACCTTGCCCAAAGCAGCAACTTCTGTCACTCCACATCCCTGTTCCTGATTATTTTTTCTGCAAAGTATCTACCTGGCATTATATCATTCAAATATATATATATATATATATTTTTTTTCTTTATAGTAGACTCATATAGTGGACTCAATAAACACCAAATCAGATCACAGAAAAATCAGAACATTTATCTCCAGGAAGGATTTCTTCAGGCATATCTTTAAATATTTTCTCCATGTATTTTGTTTTCATTTTGAGGAGTATTAATTGATATCTCTTAGATCTTCTTAGTCTTCTTGCATATATAATTTTATCTATAATCACCTTTAGAACTTTTACTTTTTGCATTTATTTGGTTTTATTACTTAAAATGATCCACCAGTGGAAATACCCTAAGTGGGTTGGTTTACTGTATTATTTTAGTGCTTGTGATATTATTTTACCCTCTATACTGTCTTTTACTCTTCTTTACCTCTTTTATTTTATCTTTATCTCTGCCCACTTGCATTTTATATCCTATCACTGTCTGTTTTCCTAAAATTTTATCTTAGAATCTTTGTAGTATCTTGCTGGAGTTTTTTTATCCTTAATTTTTTTTTTATTGTAAACAAATGGGATACATGTTGTTTCTCTGTTTGTACATGGCGCAAAGGCATACCATTTGTGTAATCATAAATCCACATAGGGTATTGTTGTTTGAGTCATTCTGTTATTTTTTCACTTCCTGCCACCCCTCCCACCCCTCTTTTCCCTCTATATAGTCCTTCCTTCCTCCATTCTTGCCCCCCTCCCTAACCCTAACTCTAACCCTAACACTAACCCCTCCCTCCCCCCATTATGTGTCCTCATCCACTTATTAGCGATATCATTCGACCTTTGGTTTTTTGAGATTGGCTTATCTCACTTAGCATGATATTCTCCAATTTCATCCATTTGCCTGCAAATGCCATAATTTTATCATTCTTTATGCTCAAATTTATTTCTTTTCCCCCCTAAGATAACTTTTTCTGTGACATATATATCTATATCTACATATATCTACATATAGATATATATGTCACAGAAAAAAAAACTATCTATATAGATATATATGTCACAGAAGAAGAAAACAAGGGGTTTTATATATATATATATAACACACACATAAACACATATACATATATTTTACACATATTTGTAAATAAATACAAAAAAATCTTTCCCTGCTTCAAAGTAATATAGACAATCCTTGAGTTTCTGGTGTTTTCTCGGGTTGCTGTTTTCCCTATAGAAATGCAGAGCTACAGCTCAGGTGGACAAAGCATTTTACGCTACAACTTATGCTGTCTCTACCACAAAGCTGAATAAGACTGAATCCTTGGCCCTGTTGTTTCTGTAACCATGTTCTTGTGGTCTGTTACTTGCAAGAAGAAAAACTTACTTTTAGATGGAAAAACTGGGCTGGGGATATGGCTCAGTTGGCAGAGTGCTTGCCTTGCATGCACAAGGCCCTGGGTTCAATCCCCAGCACCACACACACATGCACAGACACACACACACACACACACACGCAACAACAACAAAAAACACCAAAAAACAAAAAAGAAAAAACTAGTCAGCTTCAGGTCTGCCTCTTTGGGAAATGCTCAAAACCAGAAAATAATAGAACGATATTTACAGAGTTCCAAAAAAAAAAAAAAAAGAAAGAAAGAAAATATAAACAAATAATTTGTGATCAGTTAGGATGCTCTTTAATGATAAAGGCAGCTGAGATTTTTAAGCTTTACAAATTTGGGTAATACAGCCCTTTTGAGATTTTCTTAAAAAAACAAGTGAACAACAAAAAAACCCCTGCTCAGTAACAAAATCCAGCTAATTTAGAGATGAAACAAACAAACAAGAGTTAAAAACAAACATACAGAAAAAGGTTAGCTATCTGGGTCATTCTGTGCCAAATAAAAGATATTTATATTGTAAATGATTTCCACAAGCTATGCTGATGTTGATGAACCAGCATCGCCAGTGTCTACAGTACAATATTACACAAAGTGGACGCATAAAACTATAATTTACGTCAAATGAATGCAGCTCATACGAAATTCCTGTCACTGACGGGCGTGATGTGATGCTATATGAATGTCGGCCCTGTGTAGTTATCATACATCTTCACTGCCGGCAGATTTGGCAAGAAGCTAGCTCGGAATCACAGAGCTAGCATGTGAACCACTGGCAGACTGTCCTGAGGACACCGCGCTGAAGTTCCTCTAAAGTGCAGATGTTAGTCACGGGAGCAGTACGATGACGATCAGACAAGAAGGAGAAATGCTCTTGATCATGAGGCAAAAAGAGGGGGAGTGAGGAAAAGGGGAAACGATGGGAAAAGACCATCCACAGGGAAGAACCAGCACGTCACTGTGAGAGTCCTGCCGTGTCTACGCCTCTTGCGCTGTCTCGGTAAATGGCGAGGCAGCAAGCTCTAAACCAGTTTGTCATGATGAGCTGCCGGAAGAATGATTTACCATATTCCCCCACAACAGCAGTTTAAGGCCCCCTCCTCAAATATAAATTTGAAAAATTACCCGTAATAGTTCCGCTGATGTTGGCCTTTCCTGAGGTATTTTCTGCAAGCAGTAATCAACAAATCTTCTAAAGGAGTCTGTCCTGTGTGCAAATACATCAGAGGAAGATAAAATGAGGGTCTGTAGGGCCTTTGGATCAGGGAAAATTTTGTATTTTAGGAGATTTTTAAAATAAAATATTTTGGAATATCAGCAGCATTGAACTATTTTCAAGTTTATGGTATCAAAAATTAATTCTTTTGCATAATGAGTGTGAACATAGTTTCAAGTTAGTTAACATATCCATACATCTTTACATTTAAAGAAGTAAGGTCAGGGGGCTGGGGTTGTGGCTCAGTGGTAGAGTGATTGCTTAGCATGTGTGAGGCCCTGGGTTTGATCCTCAGCACCACATAAAAAATAAAATAAAGGTATTGTGCCCAAATATATCTAAAACAAAATATTTAAAAAATTAAAAAAAGAAGGTCAGGTCAAATCATAATAATATACCAGAAAATAAAAACTATATTCTATATTTATTTAATACATATTTTCCTCCTCAGAGCATCAAGCCTAAGTCTTTGTTGCCTGTTAACTCCTCCACCACTCACACATGTGAAGAGCGAGTAGAACTTGCTGTGTAAGAGACAGCGAAGCTCAGGAATGTGCTTTCTGAATAAAGATGCTTTCCCACCTTGAAAGTTCCACTTTGTCTACTCTTCCTTAAAATGGCCAGTTTTCTATACCTCTTGTGGCCCCAAAAGTTATAAAAACGTTAAAACTTTAAGTAAGGCATCTCTTTTGAATGGACAGTATATTCTCTACCCCAAAACATTTAAATATATATATATATATAAAAGACAACTGGAAAAATAATGACATCAGCGGGGGCACTTTATCTCTGCTGACAAGTGATAAGAGATGAGATGTTCAATATCGGACGTCAGGACTTGAGTGACCAGCCTGGCCAGGAAGGCAGCCAGGGCGAGTTCCCTGTGGGATTTCAGTTATTACACACATTAAGAACACAGTCAAGCCAGGGAGAGGCAGAAACACAAACTGTGTGTTTGTGTGTGCGTATGTGCACACAGGTGCACAGTTATTGCTCATGAGGTATTTGTGTCACTATAACATACAGTGGAGGAATGAAATGCTTTCTAGGTCACATTTAAAATATAATTCAATGAAAGTGTCAAATGCACATGGTGATGTTCTTAGAGATGGGAGATGACAGCAGCATCTTACCATGCACTGGACTGTAGCGTTGGGGAGTCGTTCTGGGCGATGTGATATAAGGCACTCATTGCATTCATATTGAAAAGGGGGGGCTTCCGTTCCGCTGGAAGAGGAAACAAACCTGATAAGGCCGTTCTCAAAGGCAGTCAGGCAGACAGTGAACCAAGGAGCTCCAAGCAAAGCTTTGCAGCTATATTGATAGCTCATTACTGTCATCGTGCCATGTAATCCACTTAATTTAATCTCTAAGGTCACTCCAGGATAGTCATTCAGAAGCTCTGGTCATTTATGTACACTGGCCATGTTCCTCACAGAACCCATTTCCGAAGAATGAAAGAAAAATTCCTCATGTTTTTCATGAACGTTCAAAAGACGGATCTTTACCTGTTTCCCTATAATGGGTACAAATATCTGTGTGCATGTGAACTTAAAAATATGTGTTTGCTTTAAAAATTCAGAAAGCAAATTACAATAAAGAAAAACCACCATTAACATGGAATGGGACATTTTAAACATCACTAAGAGCCCAGGAGAAATTTTCATTCAATAAACACTGTTTGGCAATTCATCCAGGTCAAAAAATTATTGGGGGAGGGTTAGAGGGAGAATTGGAAAGGAAAAGAGAATAAATAATAAGCAGGGTCTGGTCCGTTCCACTGTAAAGAGAGACTCGGGGAGTCAGGTATTTCTTTTTTTCAGTGTAGGGGATTGAACCCAAGGTCCAGCACATTTTAAGCACACACTCTGCCAGTGAACTACACCCCTAGGTCGTAGGTATTTATTTCTGGAGGATTCACCCCACCCTAGTGGAGTAAAAGATCTCTTTAGGCTCTTTCTTGATACACTCATTTGGCACGTGTTCACCTATTATTTACATAAACATACAAATCTTTCCTCTCAAAAGAAATCATGTGCTCCAGGGGAGCATGATCTTATAACCTGAATTCTTTTATTCTCTTAGTGACTTCTCCGGAATATGTAATAAAATGCTATTCACATACCAAGTGCTCTACTTGTTGACCAAGGTAAAGAAATAGGACTCTAGTTCTGAGCACAGTTAATTTTATGCTACTTATTAGTTATTATGGCACAGAAGATAAATCACCATCTTATTCCACTATGCTTACCCTAATGGATTTTTTATGCAGTCCTACTTTCTAATTCATAATCTGATCTCTGGTTTCATGAGTGCATCTTAGTTTTGAGTAAAGGCTTTACTATTAACCACTTCCAAAATGACAAATTGGGCTCATCCTATGCAGGTCTAAGAAACGGAACAAGAACTGAGGAAAGTTATTTTCACTCAGGAAGAAGAATCTGTGAAAAGGAAAAATGGTTAAAAAATAAAACACACCACCAGGATGGACAGCACTAGGAAGCAGCGGATTTTAGTCACTGGCAGCACTTGGACAGAAGGTGACTGCACTGTTCACCTGTGACACTTTGGAAGGGCCTCTTACAGTCTTTGCCAAAAGGTCTCTGTGGAGATCTCTGGAATGCGATGACCCCATGAATACTTCTTCTGGACCTGTCCGGAGGACATTACTTATACCCACACCAAACAGGTACTGGTACGATAGGGACATGAACAGTTGCCAAGTGGAAACTTGAAAGTTGCAGTGTAGACGCAGGTCTCAAGTGTAGATGGGAAAACAAACTAGTTCAGGTGGACTAAGAGGATTCTAGAGCTTGGCCTTCTGGCAACTGCAAGTGTTTTAAAACCACATGGAGCTGGGTGCAGTTGCGTATGCCTGTCGTCCCACCAACTCAGGAGGCAGAGGCGGGAGGATCGCAAGTTCAAGGCCAGCCTGGGCAACTTAGGGAAGCCCTAAGCAAGTTACTGAGATCCAGTCTCTGAATGAAAAATAAAACGAGCTGGGGATGTGGCCCAGTGGTTGAGCACCTCTGGGTTCAGTCCTTGGTACCTAATGAATAAATAAAAGTCTAAAAG
Source organism: Sciurus vulgaris (assembly GCF_902686455.1). Taxonomy (NCBI): domain Eukaryota; kingdom Metazoa; phylum Chordata; class Mammalia; order Rodentia; family Sciuridae; genus Sciurus; species Sciurus vulgaris. Next base: position 139,776,905 of record NC_136468.1, on the reverse strand, counting down.
CCATGTGGAACTAAGTATCCACCATGTGGTCATCCATGGTGTCTCACTGTTCTAGGACCAAGTCCAAGTCCTATACAGAGGCCCTCCCCTCTGCTCACATGGCCCTGGCTTTCTCCAGAGCCTCGTTCTGAGAAGCAACACTTTCCCCTCTCTCTCATGCCATCTTTGACTTCACTGAAAGAATCAAGCTCAATCTTTCATAAAGGCTGTTTGCTGTGTCTGAATTCCCTAAACTTCCCTTCATTTCCTGAACTTTATCTGGTTTATTATCGATTGATTAATTGATTGAGATGGAGTACTTGCTCTGTTGCCTAGGCTGGCTTCCAACCTGGGCTCAAGTGACCCTCCTGTCTCAGTCTGCCAAGTGGCTGGGATTAAAGGTGTGTGCCTCCACGCCTAGATCTTGCAATCTTTCAGATTTCATCTCAAATAAAATTTTGTTTCTACTAGGTCTTTCATTAGATTTTCATTGTGGCAAATTGTTTCTCCTTTCTACCACATATTACAACCCTAATAATTTTGTAATTCTTTTTTTTTTTTAATTTATCCATCCATCCATTTATTGGTTCATAGACATTTGGGTTTCCATTTTTTTAAACTTTTATCAAAAGTGCTGCTAATGAATATTTGTGTATAAGGTTTTTAAATTTGTTCTAATTAGTTATACATGACTTTAGAATGCATTTATGCATTTTGATAAATCATACATAAATGGAGTATAATTACTCATTTTTCTGATTGAACATGTTGCAGGATCACATCGGTCATGCAGTCATACATGCACATGAGGTAATAATGTCTGTTTCACTCTACTATCCTTCCTACCCCCATACCCTTTCCCCTCCCTTCACTCCCCTGTACCTAAACTAAATTAACTCCATTCTTACCCAGCGCCCTGCTCAACTTATTGTGAATTAGCATCTACATATTAGAGAAAACATTCGGCCTTTGGTTGTTTGGGTTTGGCTTATTTCACTTAGCATGATATTCTCCACCTCCATCCATTTACCAGCAAATGCCATAATTTCATTCTCCTTTAAAGCTGAGTAATATTCCATTGTGTGTGTGTGTCTGTCTATCTATCTATCTATCTATATGTATACATCATATTTTCTTTATCCATTCATCTGTTGAAGGACATCTAGGTTGGTTCCATCATTTTGCAATTCTACTTATTTATTTAGGTGCTGGGGATTGAATCCAGGGCCTTGTACTTTAGGCAAGTGGCCTACCATGGAGCTACATCCCCAGCCTGCAATTCTTTATTTAATGTCTGCCCTCTTTGCTAGACTTAATGAGGGCAGTGATCATGTCTATTATTTCATCATTGCATTCCCAGTGCGGAGAATAGCACCTCATCCTAATAGGTGGTACCCAAATACCTGCTAAATAAATGAATGAAGGCAAGGCAAATTAAAGCAAGGAAGAAACTCTGTCCACAAAGAATCTCAGTGCAACGAGCAGTCACAAAGTGACTTGAGAAGAGACTAAGCCTTGGGATGACGTCAGACACGATGTGATGCTTCATTTACCAGCTGGACAGGAACCCTCTCTCCCTGGCAAAAGGTTAAAAAGTCCAAGCTACTTAGAACATTGAGCTGCACAGGAGAAACAACAGGGAAAGGGGACTGAAGAAAGAAAAAAAAAAAAAAAAATGAAAGAAAGAAGAAAGAAAGAAAGGAAAAAAAAAAAGAAAAAACCCAGAAATTTAGAAAGAGGAGGATGAGAGAACAAAACAACAACAAAACTTAGTAGCAATGAGAACAGCAGTAACTCAGATCTGAAGCAGGAATGGGGAGGTCTGTAAGGAATAAGCCCTCTGCCCAAGAATGCAACAAGAAGATAGCTAGCCTCGTGTTGGTAGATTAAACTCTGGAGAAGCACGTGAGTGAGGGTATTCCAACCGCGGCAGAGGCCCATGGTCTGGGAAACATTTACTAACTGTGGGCTCTGGAAGGTCTCGCCCATTATCAAACCTTTGCTGGATGCACTATGAAATCCTCTGAGCCAGGGTGGCAGGGCTCATCACTGAGCCAGCATACTAGAGCAAGGGCTGGAAAACTAGGGCCCGTGGGCCAGATCCAGTAGCAGCCTGTCTGAGCAGTTTCACTGGAACAGACATGCCTGTGCATTTGTGTGCTGTCTGCAGAAGCTTCTCCAGGAGTTGTGATGACACGGTGGCCTGCAAAGCCTCAGACACTTTTATCTGGTCCTTCACAGAGAGCTCATCGCCCCTAATGCGGAATACGACAGTTGGCTTAGGGAGTCTACGTAAGCAGCAGAATAGGGATTGGGAGTATTTCTGAAGCCACCTTGTGATAAGGAATTCATATTTTCCTAAATGAAAGGAGAGGGTAGAAGCATAAAAAAAGCTAAGGTAACTACACTAAAAGAAAAAATAGCAGTTTCTATTTAACTTAAAGACAACGATCAAATTTTTGTGGCTGCTTCATCTGTGTTACCCAAGATCAAGGTTCAGAGAGGTCAGTTCAATGAAGTTTCAGCAAACTGCACTGCTTGGCAATGACCATGCTAAATCAGAGTGACTGGATCGAGCTTTATTTTGAGGGGGATCAAAGGGTGCCTCTCTCTTTAGATAAATACCTCTTAAAAAGGCAAAAGGTTTCTTATGAACAAATGTGGTTGACAACCTTCACAATTAATGATAATACTAATTGCCACCATTTACTGAGTGCCTACTCTGTGTCAGGCACTCACTGCCCTAGGCTGCCACTTCTGTTATTTGTAATTCTCATAAGAGGCAAGATAAGTTTTGTTCTTCCAATTCTCCAACTAAAGAAACCGAGGTTCCTCTAGGCTAGAGTGAAACCCAGTCACCAAGTGGTTAGATCAGGATTTCGACTTAATCGTGTAAGACTCAAAGGTCTGTGTTCCTTTTACTAGGCCACAGTACCTCTTCAACGACTGTTCACTTCATGATGGATAGTACTAGAATTTCAAAATGAAAAGCTGCAGTGGCAGCTTTGGAAGACTGACTATAACCCCCTGGCCCCCAAGCCACCACAGCACCTGGGGACAGATGAGAACAAGTGCCTGATGAAGAAGATCCAGGCAGAAAGGCCACATTGCAACATGTATGCCTGCGCCCCGCATGAGAACTCCTTTCTCAACACAGTCAATTTCTGCAAAGTTGATCTTCTCTGGTGAACAGTGTCCAGCGCATCAAGATTAGTTTCTTTTGAAATAATCTTAAAAAAACAGTATCTGGTGATTGGCCCTTTTCAATGTCCACCAGTTTTCAGAAAGTATTTAACTAGCTTTCCATGGAAGATGAGTTCAGCAGAAGATAATTTCTAAAACAGGCTTAAGCATGTAAGGAACTCTAGAGCTTGATCTCTGGGCAGAGGAGCAGTGGCTATAATATTACATTGTCCTGCTTTGTAATGTGACCTTGGCAATTTGATTTCTAGGTTGGGGTGTTTTTAAAAAATATACACTATTACAGAAGAGTTAGATATCGAAAAGGAAAGGGGACAACATGCTTTTCACTCACAATTCACACTTTCAGTGTAATTTCTACATTAAAAGTACAATTGAAAGTATGTTATTTGCACCTGCAATTTCATTAAACCTCAAGCATACAGAAAAATCACTGCTTAGGGTGTATCTGGAATAGTTTTTCTTTTTCATATAAAGGAAAAACAACTCTTTTTTTAACGTTTGTATTAACAAAATCAATGCTAGGGAAATGAAGATGTATGGTAAAGCTATTAAAGAGATACTGGTATGATTTATTACATTACTGATATCACTATTTTTAAATAATAAGTATCCTTGGCAAGTAACAATTTTGTGAATGTTCGTAATAGTAAATATTCACTATTATAGGTCTCTGCTTCTAAGATGTCATCTATGCTAAGATGTATAACTTTAATATACACCATTATTTTATTTTATTTATAACTTAGAGAAAATGTTGCCAATTATAAGATACTGTTGCCTATAAAATACCTCCTGCTTTTTAAAAAATATTTATTTATTTGATTGATTTTTTGATAAACATTATTTCTAAAAATATTAATTGGAAGATATTTAAGGTATATAATGTGATGTTTTGATATTCATCTACACAGTGAAGTGATATTTCTACATCTCATATAGTTATCATCTCATATAGTTACAACTTTAAGTTGTGAAAAAATTTAAGATCTATTCTCAGCAATTTCAAGTATACAGTGTATTGTTATTAACTACCACTGGCCCTTGTTGCCTCCTGGTTTTAAAGAGATGTTAAAATGTAGACTAAGAATTTGGAGGAAATATCACTATCTCAGGCAGGCTGATGATGACTAACATTTATTCAGCACATATAATACAATAAAAAACACTTGAAATCCACATTTTTATTTAATCCAGACAATTCCCATAAGGTAGGGAATCTTATTATACAAATTTCACAGTTAAAAATAACTTGAACACAATCAGAAATTACAGAACTAGAGTTAGAACTCGAGCTTATCTGACTGCAGAGTCTGTTTTTTTTAATCATGATTTGATGCTACTGCCTTTCAATTGAAAGTATATCTAATCTACTTGTAGATGACAACAATAATTTGGGAGAAGACCAAATTATTAATATGGTAATATTAATATGGTAAGAAAATGAATATAGGAAGTATATACGGAGACTGGGATAAAGCTGAGGGACAGAGCACACACAAGACTATGGTTCAATCCTTAGCATCCCTCCCCAAAAGCATATGTTCATATTCATTTGTATATTAATAGAAAACTATGGAAGGATACCCAAGACATTAGTAATAGTGATTACTGTGGATCTGGATGGGGTCGGGTAGGGGGGTGGAAAATACATGGAGAGAGTCAGGAATAGAAGAGGAAGATGCCCTTTCATTATATGTTTTTTTATATATATAGACATTTAAAAATTTCCATCTCCTAAGACAGGATCTCACCATGTTGCTTAGGCTGGACTTGAACTCTTGGGCTCAAATGATCCTCCCCCTCAGTCTCGTGAGTGCTGAGACCACAGGTGCACATCACTGTGCACACTGTGTTTTTTTGATTTAAAAACCATGTGAATCTGTTACCTAATTAAAACAAATTAAGTGAATGTTCTAATTTTTCTCCTTGGCTTTTGTTTTTTTTCACTAACATCTTTTTAATGCTAGATAAATTTCATCCTTATCATATGTTCCTCTGTTGAAAGAAGTCAATGAAGCACTGGTAATGTAATACCAAGTATCCCAGATCATCTTTGTAGGTCAAACGTTTTAGAAAACAAGAAAACTACAATCTGAGAATCAAACTGGAACTTAGAAATCCTTACAGGATCAATTTGGAGACAAAGAAAGAAAAAATTAAAGTCTAAATTTAGAAAATCAGACAAAGAATTTTTCAAAAACTGATTTCAAACTTAAAAAAATTGATTTAAAATTTATAAATATCTAGATAAAGGCAGGGTTATGAGCCAGCTCATCCTGGCTTTGGAAGGCCAATTGTGCACTCCTTTTCTCAAGTTCACATCTCGTGAACAGCACACTGATAGCTTAGAAGTTCCACAGTGGGAATATTTACACGGGGGGGAACTGGTCAATGGTACAAATCAGCAGCCCATTCCACCACCAAGAGTTTCATTTGTTAAATTTACTAGTTGGTAAATTTGTTGAATTCACCACTGGGTAAAGGCAACTTCAAGATATACTGAAGTTCAAAATATAAAACTGGAGAAGTGACTTCATGGTAGTTTAGACAATTTTACAAACAATATTTTGGGGAACAATTTGATGGGTGATGTATTTTCTAATACAAAGTTTCTCCAAGGTTGCACTCTGTGTGGGTCATATACAGTTTTGGAGTGCAGATTTAGAAGCTGCCTATTATGTTTTTTGATTTCCTTCTTCAAATTGAAGTATAAATTAAAGTAATGGGTACTAATGTAAGGATGGGACGCATATTACTCATAGTATGGAGAATGAATGTTTTTCAAATATTAGTAATGTCTTATATTTTCATGTTTGTTTATACTTATCTGTTCAAATTCCTTTCGATTAATAACATGAAAATGCAGTGGAAAGCAAACTTCTATGTTATATAAGAGCACAGAAATATCTATAATAAATTCACATTGCTTGGCACACATGCAGCAGTTAAATAAATAATAAATAATAGCTGGATGAAGGGCCAGGAGGGTCATTCAGTGGTAGAGCACTTGCCTAGTATCTACAAGGTCCTGAGTTCAACACCCGGATCCACCAAAAACAAAACCAAACCAAACAATAGCTGGATGATTTAACTGACAATCATATGGAGTGATTCTCAAAACAAAACAAAACAAAAACAACTCTTTACTCACCCAGTTCGATACAGGTGATACCGAGTGACCAAACATCAACCTTCCCGTCATACTGTCCTTCATCCATAGCTAAGATCACTTCCGGAGCCATCCTGCCAAACAAAATGTGCAAAAGTCAAGTTGTAAATTTAAAAAAATATATTTTTTATAAAGTGATTCAAGGAAGTGACAGTTCTTAAGGATATTTAATATTTTTTTATCTGATAGATTTTCTTATACAAATCATTTTAAAAAACAATATTCAAAATATAAGTATATTTAATGATCTACATGAAGTGACATTGTTTTTAATAAATCCTGATTCCATACTTTACTATTAGTTTGATCATGGGTAAGTTATTTAACCTATCTGTACATTGGTTTATTCATCTATAAAATGGAAAGAATTCTAGAAGTTATAGAGATTCAAAGGATTAATATACATGAAATACAAAAAATCATTTATTGTATTTTTTGGTTCTAGGAATTGAACCCAGGGCACTCTATCACTGAGCTACATCTTTAGCCTTTCAGATTTTTTATTTTGAGACAGGGTCTCACTAAATTGCCCAGGTTGCCCTTGAACTTAAGATCCTTCTGCCTCAGCTCCCAGCTAGTGGGATTAAAGGTCTGTGCCACTGTGCTCGGCAAACAAATAAATTAAACAATATGAAAGACATTTTATGGGATAGTATCAAGCAAAGTCATTGCTATTCCAAAGATACTACAACTTATAAAACAAATAGGTCATGGTAATGGATGTCACATCACATGCTTGTCCTTAGCACATTTTCATTAGGGGCAGGGGCTGTATCAGGTTGGGTACGCTCTGAGCAGAACTGTGTTCTATTACTAGGTATAAACAGTTGCTTAGTAAATGCTATCTGACTATGAGGGGAAAAATTTAAATGGCAACTGAATTTTTTAAGTGTTATGGTTTGGATATAAGGTGTCCCCCAAAAGCTCACGTGTGAGACAATGAGAGAAGGTTCAGGGGAGAAATGACTGGGTTATAAGAGTCTTAATCCAATCAGTGAATTAATCCCTGATGGGATTAACTGAGTGGTGACTGAAGTGGTAGCTTGTGGCTGGAGGAGGTGGGAATTGGGGCGTGGCTGTGGGTATATATTTGTATCTGGCAGTGGAGTCTTTCTCTGTTTTCTGATCACCATGTGAGCTGCTTCTCTGTGCCAGACTCTTCCGCCATGATGTCCTGCCTCACCTTGAGCCTCGAGGAATGGAGCTGGCTGTCCATGGATTTAGACCTTGGAAACCATGAGCCCCCAAATAGACCTCTCCTCTATAATCATGCTGGTCGGGTCTTTTAGTCACAGCAGCGAAAAAGTTGACTAAAACAGTAAGTAATTTTGCAGGGATATGTCATTTTCCAAGATATAATGAAATTCTAATGTGTCTATGAAATAAAAGAAAGGAATCTGGAATGGAATAGGGCAAAAACTTGGAGAGGGAATGCCATGCCAGTGAAGCAACAAAGACCAGAACTGGGATTTCTTTCACTGGAAGGTAACACTTGTGCTTGGTGGTTAGCCAGAGAAGACTAAAGAAGTCTTCTTTTCCTTAGCTGGAGACTGGTCCAAGAGAAAGGTTAAAGTAAAAAAAACCTCAAATGAAATAAAAAACCTGAGCTCGGTGGATGCATTGATAGTCCTGCTCAGTTTACACATGGTGACATCAACCTCACTGGAACAATTTATAGTGATTTTTATACTGAGAGTGTTTCTTTTTTTTGTAACTAAGTTTTCTAACCCTTTCAAATGAAATCTGCCTTTGGGGCACATGGGTAAGACAAAACAAAATGAAACAAAACCATTACTGGGTCTGGTGGCACCTGTCATCCCCGCTATTTGGGAGGCTGAGGCAGGAGAATTACAAGTTTGAGATCAGCATTGGCAACTTAATGAGACCCTGTTTCAAAATTAAAAACAAACAAATGAAGAAACAAACAACCCCAAAACCAATGCCAGGGAAAATGATGTCATAGTGCTAACTTACATACCAGTAAGGAGTGCCTACAAAGGAGTTGGCAGGAGAAGCCATTGAGGCAGATCCAAAATCAGCCAGTTTCACCTGACCTGGTTCTGTTAGGAGAATATTTCCTGCTTTAATATCTCTACAGGAAAAAATAATAGGGTTAGAAAATTACTTTTCAATTTTGATTATGGAATAGGTCAGAGCATGCAATTAATAAGACAAAAAGTTTATTAAAAAAAATAACTTAGCCAGAAGGGGATTTAGCAATGACTGCATAATATAAGGGGCCCAGATTCCTGGGTATCCTCGTGGATAGGTAGTCATTACTTAAAGGTGAGGTTTTCTTCAGAGGGAGGGAGCACAGTGAGGAAAAGGCAAAGGTGGCAGACAAGGAAACCTCACCAGCTGCTACACTGATAAAAGCACATTCTTGAATGCTAAATCCCGTCACCAACAGTATTCCTTGTGCTGGGAAGATCGGTGATATTTGTAACTGTCTTTTTTTTCCTCTCCCAAATTCCATGACATTTTTGGAACCTAAATAAACCTGCAACAACTCTATTGACTACCTAACCAATAGTCCTCAGCTGCACACATACCTTTTCTTTCTTGCCTGTGACCCTTTCTCTCTGCCTTTAATTGTAACTGCAACTCTAAGGCATTTGAGGGTACATGTTATATAGAGGGTGTTATTTAAAAAATAACACCATACAGTAAAAAGAAGACCCTGAAAGATCAAAACAAACAAGGATTAGGGGTTAGGAAATTGCATTTCTCTTGTATTACTACAATGAATCTCAAGTGGTCACTACTAAAAATATTAGATGTTTTATGCAGCAAAAAGTTTCTAAAATATGATTTTAAAAAATCATTCTTCAGTATGATAATTTAGAATGAGAAGATGTGGATGTACTCCTCCTCCTCCTTTTTTTTTTTTTTTTTTAAAGACATGAGGTGCAATGAATACTAGGAACCAAGAGTTGTAAGTTGATGGGTCATGGAAAGATAAAACAGAAAATGAGGAAAACTTATGTCATGTTGAAAATGGTCAGGTTCGAATGCTTCCAAAACAACTTTTATAAAAACTTCCCGTGTAAATTCAGTTACCTTCCTCATGATGACTCTAGGCATTGGCAGAGAGAACTAAAAAAAAAAGCATCATTTATTTCTCTTTATAACAGAAAAATACCTTTTCTCTCTTATTTTCAATTAAAAGTCTGAACTGCCTCAAATAAAAATAAAAATCTGAGATATGGTCTTCATTTTAAAATTTAAAGCACATTCTTTAATTTTTTGTGTGTTTTCAACTTCTTTTACACAGTAAAGAAGATAATGTATTATACAGAATAAACAGTAAATCAAGGTGCAGATCCAAGGTGATAATGACACTCCCAAACTGAACTTTAGGTCTCAATAACAGCAGCAAAATTGTCATGAGTGAACATTCAGTAATGACATCTTGGTACCAAATAAACACATTTGAAAGAAAAGTTGTAAACTCCATAGATATCATGGTTAATGTGTTTAATCAATAGTTATCGGACATGATTAGGTACATTCTTTGTCTATTTACTTATTTATTCAGTGGTGCTGGGGTGGAACCCAGGCCTCACTCATGCTAGGGAAGTACTCTGCCACTGAGCCACACCTCCAGCCCACAACACTTCATCTTTATAAATAGGCCACATTCCAGGCGGATTTGCTGCACCAGTCTTAAGTTCTGCTTTCGCAGTGCTAGTAACTGGTGATGGTTCCCTTAGGGGGACTGAAACAGAAGCAAAAGGGGGAACTATGACCTAATAGTTTCACTTCTTCCTAGTAAATGCCAAGTGTTTCCTTTTGTTTGTGAGCCAAGTCAGATCCTTTATATCTAGTGAATGTTCCACTACTTCCACTATTCAGTACAGTAACTGCCAGGAGCTCTTTACCGAGGGAAGCAAAGTTTGGTAACAACATCTTTCTTTAGGAGTGGTTTGTAGAGAGAGAAGAGTAGGGTTATGGAATATATGATAGGGGCTGGGGTGTAGGTCAGTGGTAGAACACTTGCTTAGTATGCATGAGGCTCCTAATCAATCCCCATCACAGGGGAAAAAGAGAAAAGAAAGAAAAGAAGAAAAGAAGGAAGGAAGGAAAGAAAGAGAAAGAGAAAGGAAGGAAGGAAGGAAGAAAGAAAAGGAAAGGAAAGGAAATAAAATAGACAATAGAAGCCCAGGATGATTGCATTAGGAGTTAGGAAATCTGAGTTTCAGTCCTTATTCTATTACCTAAATGCTATGAAGTTATGAGCAAGTTATTGAAATCTTTCTGAATCCCCATCTCTGCCTCCATTGAAATGAAGATTATATCTTTCTAAGTTCATATCTACGTGGACTATAGAAATGAAAAATATTTTAAGGGGATGAAACATCATCTATTTATTCTAAGTAACCTGTCATTTACAATAGGAAAGGCAGAAGGAACTCAGCCAAGAAATAAACATATACCAGAAAGGTTAATTTTCTTTTCTTCTTGACATAACATTCAAAGGTCACTGGACCCTTCATCAAATTTCCCTGTAACACTCACACTCAGCCTGGAAGATAGCTACCCACAGAGCAGAGAAGACAAAGGTGTGGATATATGGGAGAGACTAGGAGATGCGAGCTAAATTCTGGCAACCTTATTCCTTCCATTTTTTTGCTTCCCATAAATCCTTAGGCACCCTAAAAATTGGAGCATGCACTAATTTTCAAGGTTTCTGGAACAGACAGAGTCCTGTAGCTGCAGTGAAAATGGAAGTGATCTCTAATCTTACCTATGAATCAATGCATGAGAATGTAGGTAGGCTAGTCCCTGCAAGGCACCATGAGTAACGGCAGCGATCTCCACTTCCTGAAGTGGTTTCTTATGAACTGAGGAAGGAGGAAAAAAAGGTCAGAAGTAATGACCAGTCTCATTGCTCTTTTCATTATCTTATACAGCTATACCAGACTGAATTAGCTACTTTCCCAAATGACAATTTGGGAACACATTTACCTAAATACAGACAATGTGTATATTTTCTCTAGAAAAGCAATAAATGATCAGATAACAGGAAAACCAAGTGCATTAAAACAACCCAACTCTTCAAGACAAAATAAAATAAACAAAGCCTGATATTCATTAAGTGATGCGTTGTTAATTTACTTGTCAGTTGCAAATCAACATCACATTGATTCCAACTACCCAGGCTCATATTTATCAGTACCTTCTGACATTTTAAGTGCCTGGAATGGTCCAGGTCATATTATTCCCCCTGCCACAAAGCCATCTATAATTACCCCCTCAAACTACAGATTTGCATTATTTGTGAAAGCAGTTAATAAGCAATTTCTATCCAGAGATAAAGAATGATAAAAGACATTTTTTAAATGTAAATTTTTAACATAGCCTCCAGTTATAATAGCATTTCCAGAGGAGAACTGGGTCACATGCAAGGCTGGAAAGGGTTAAATATAATTTGGTAACACCTACCTCTCTTTAATACATACACAGGAATTTAGTGTTTTTAGCTACACACACTGTATCACGTTAACCAAACATTTAAGTAGTACCTTCCCTAGATGGGCCATAAGCTAAACAGCAGGAAAGCTGCCACTGTTACTCAGACACTTTGAGTGATGCTGTAGAGATGAAGTTTGCATAGCTTATCCACACGACCCTTAGGGTTAAGTCACTATCTAATCACTAACTGCACTTAAATGTAGGAGGATATAACATTCTGTTTAAGGTGAAACAGAGGAGGGTCTAGTGCTTTTATTCTCACCTTCTAACAAATCAGATGCTGAGCCTAAGCAATATTCCATCACCAACTGTAACAGATTAAAAAAAAAAAAAAAAAAAAGACAATAAGGGTTAAGAAATAACTGCTTATTAACCAACCACCCAACCAACCAACTGAGAAACTCAGAATAGTACTAGGAGAATAAATATCTGACTCACCTGAACCTGTATCACTCTGGTTGTCTGACATTAATTGATTTTTATTGTTTTCAACATCTGTTTTTGTTACTACTTACTTCATTGGCCTAAGACTGTAAGGGGCTGGATATAGAAATATTCACTGTCAATGGTCAAGCTGAGTTTGGCAATTTATTTATTTGCCAATTTCCACACCAACTTATTTTTAAGAGAATTTAAAGTGGCTAGGTTGTATTACAAATTAAAATTTGTCACTTAGAAAGTATTAAAAATTACATGAGCCAGTAAAACCTATACTGGGAAATAATAGCTGAAATACCTACATAAGGACCTGCGTTCAATGCCCAGCACCAAAACCAACCAACCAACTCCCCAAATCCAGTAAGTAGTGACACCTTCTCTTCACATTTTAAAAAGTTCTACATGAGAAATACATCTTGGGTGGAGCTCAGGGATGTAGTGCTTGCCTGGCATGTGTGAGGGTATGGGTCTGCTCCCCAGCACCTGGGGGTTCTGGGGGATGTGGCCTACTGTCATTACCTTGAATCCCTGAGAGAGATAGGATGTTTTAATTTGGGTCTGGAGACATTTCTATTAAAATACCAGGGATATTTCTTGACACTCTTGGGACAGTTTCTTAAATCAAAAATAAGGAAACTTTTTTTTTATTCTTTTAGGTATTTTAGGTGTCCCAGACAGCTGATTTGTAGCCAAGTCAAAACTATGAATGCTCAGGGACCAATCTCCACTCATATACATGCAAGTACACACACTCCCAATAATTAACATTTTGTTATTTTAAAAACCAGCACATGCTCATTATGAAATATAAATGTCCTATAATCAACTAGACATAACTAATATCAACTTACTGATTCTTTTCATTTTTCAACAAATTAATGTGAAAACATATTTATATATTATCCACCTTGCATTACTGCAATAATTTAGAATATTACAAGAAGTTTAGAAACTTGATTATGGTTCTCTGCTTGACATAAACAATAGATACAAAAACATTTGTTTTATTTCTTATTGAGAAATTAAAGATTGCACATAAGTAAAGATTATAATGAACACTACCCTGTGTGTCTCATTTTTTCTTTAATCATCTTTGATGGAAATTTAAAAAAATTGTGTCACATAATTTTCTAATTTTTTTGAACTGAGTAACTGGATACACATACACAACTTCCTTAAACTGAATATACAAAATAGGAATACTGGTGATCCTTGACTTACAAGAGGGTCATGTCCTGATAAACTCATTGTAAGTTGAAAATACTGTAAGTCACAATGCATTTAATACATCTAACTTACTGAACACTACAGCTTAATAATGCTACACTGTAGTCTCCATTTACCCACAGGTTTGCTTTCTGCTGTTTCAGTTACTCACAGTCAACTGGGGTCCAGAAATACTAAATGGAAAATTCTAAAACTAAACAATTCATCAGTTTAAAACTGTGCATCACTCTGAGTAGCAATGTGAAATCTCTCATTGTATGGTTCTCTCCGGAAGTTGAACCATCCTTTTGGTCAGAGTATCCATCCTGTATATATTATCCAACCATTAGTCACTTAATAGCCATTTTGCTTATCAGATCAACTGTCACAATATCACAGTATTTATGTTCAAGTAATTCTTCCAAGTAATTCTATCTTACTCAATAATGAATCCCAAAGTATAAAAGTTGTGATGCTGGCAATTTTATTGCAATATACTTTTGTAAAGCTTTCTTTATTAGTTATTGTTTTTAATCTCTTATTGTGCCTGATTTATGAATTTGAGCTAATTTATAAATTAAACATTTGCTCTGCCTGATCAAAATCCCTTTCCAGACTCCTTCAAGTCAGCAGAGGTACAAGAAACACCATAATACTATCTGTGTTTCAGGCATCTACTGGGAATTTTGGAACATATTCCCCATGGATAACAGGGGACTACCATACTACACAGAATACTGGTTGTTTACCCTTGTGATCATGAGGCTGACAGGGAGATGCAGCTTGCTGCCATTGCCCTGCATTATAAGAAAGTACTGTATTGCATACTACTTGCCCTGGGAAAAGACAAAAATTCAAAATTCAGAGTGTGGTTTCCACTGAATGTGTACTGGGTTTGCACCATTGTAAACTTAAAAAATCTTAAGTCAAACCACTGTATGTCAAGTACAATCTACACAACTGTAAAGCTGAATAGAATGAATAAGTAGGTTTAGTATATATACTTTTTAAATTCTACTTTAAAAACCTCAGCATTTTTTCCGCAAATATTTGTTTCCCTGTTGTTCTATAACACAGGGGCAGCCAGCATGGATGCATGCTCCTTACATAAGGCAGCTCTAGCTGCTTTGCCTTATATTATTAGGTCTGCTTTCTAGCTTCCCTGACGTCTTCCTTATGGGTAAATTATTCTTATGCCTGTTTGCATACATGTTTCTAGCAGCTCAGTTCCTAAGAGGTCATTTTTATAAAATTAATTAATTATTATTATTAGGTTATTGGGGATTGAACCCTTGGGTGCCTTACCACATCCCAGCCCTTTTTATTTTTTAGTTTGAGGTAGGGTCTTGCTAAGTTACCCAGATTGGCCTTGAACTTACAGTCCTGCCTCAGCCTCCCAAGTCTCCAGGATTATAGGCATGTACCACCATACCTGGCCCTAAAAGCACCTTCTAATTAGTCCATCCAATCAGTTGTAGACAGAAACCAGGTAACCAAGCTTATTAGCACTCTACATAAACTAAGAGTAAACAGGTTTTGAACAAGAGCTCACAGGATTTTCTGAAGATTTCAAACTTGAATTTTGTAACATTTATTCCATGTGATTTAAGTTCATTTCTAGACTACTTCAAGTTTGCTGAGGTGCCAGAGAATAATTGATTTCCAGATAAGAAGATGCTCCTTTGGTTAATTTCTTCTGTTCAAGATGGGAGTGATAGTTCTAGATATCTTAAAGATTGCTTGAACAGAAATGTTTAAGTGAATGGCTTGGGAACAAAGATGCCATTCCATTCCTTAATTAGAGATCATGTATAGGAAAGGTCTCAGTACATGCTAAGAGCTCAATAAATGATAGTTAAACTGGGTTTTGAGTGAGGATGTGAAATCTGATAAAGTACCAAGTTTAACATTTTCATGTTCTAAACAGTGCCTCATGTGCCTTAAAAACAGAAATACAATCATATCAAAACATATTAAGAGTGGAACAAGAGACTGTTTCACTTTAATCATTTGGTAGGTTCTGTTTAGTAAATATTACAGAGTCATTACAATGGCAAGTTTCAGTTTTGTAGTGAGTTGGAGTGAGGGGTAAGAAATGGCAGCGATAAAGATCTAGGGTGAGGGGTTACAGTGGTAGCTTAGTGGTAGAGCTTGTGTGAGGCACTGGGTTTGATCCTCGGCACCACATAGAAAATAAAAATAAATAAATAAAAAGATTCCAGGATGAGAATAAAAGACCTCGTATTTTGCTTTCACAAATAACTCATTATAAGATAATGTCAACTTTTCACCCTCTCTTTGTGGAATGCATATAGAACGAAACTTCCAAGAGGATGGAGATCATAAGACCCACTCAAAAGTGTTAATGACAGTAAAATGGGACAGAAATGGGAATGAAAATTTTACAGTTCAAATAAATAGAAAAATATTTAACAGAAAAAAGAAAGATAACAGAGATTTTTTGACTCACCCAAGCAGTGTGCTCTTTCAAATAACACCCTTTGTACTCAATGGTATTAGGATGCTTCAATTGTCGTAAAAATTTAACTTCTTTAAGAATATCTTGCCATTTCTATTGAAGTCAGAAAAGACACATTTTGGTTTTTAAGCTAAAATAGTATTTTATTATCAAGCATATATATATACAATATCATTTTTATTATTTGAAATGGACATAAGGTAAATGTTAAGTGAAGAAACTATTTAAGCTTGTGTTATTTCTCCAGTTTGAGTACATATAAACACAAATCTATTATTGAGTATATTACAATGAAGCCATTACACACCTGTGTTCTATTTTGGAAAATAGTTGATTGAGCTAGAATATTAGAAACTTTTATTATATACTTCATAAGCAGGAGGGGGAAGAAGAATGGAGGTAAATGTTTAGAGAATTTTATTAACTTTTTTTGATAAGCCATATTTTAAAAATTGACATATAATAATCGCATGCATTTTCGGGATACAGTATTATGTTTTGATACATATATACAAAATGTAATTATCCAATCAGGGTCTCTAGCATATCCATCATCTCAAACATTTATCATTTCTTAATGATGAGAACATCCAGAATCTTTTTTCTAGTTATTTTGAAGTACACACTACAATATTGTTAACTATGGTAACCCTACTGTGCGTAGAGCACCAGAACTTATGATCTTGTTGACTTCGGACTTCCTGTGTCCACCTAGGCGCACGGCTGCCTTGTCTTACCTCATGTGTCTGTTTCCCACTGTAGGACATCTTCTTCACTGCCACCACCTCATTGGTGTGAGCATTTGTGGCCTGTGTTAAGAGGAAAGAAGAAAAATAAGAAGAATGAATTATGTTTCAGTTGGTCTGACTCTCTGACTTGAAACTTCCACACTTAGTATTCTCACACTTAAGTATCACCATTCCAAGATGCTACAACTTTTGATAGGTCAGATAGATGCTTCCACCCCGACTCTAAGGAACAGCTTCTCTTACGTACATGCACAAACACACACATTCAAAGAAGAAAACGATAAAGCTGATTTCCAAAATGTCTAGACTGGTCTCACTATGTGGGATGTCCATCAGTGGAACACCAGTTTAATAAACAGAATGTGGTTATGTGATGAAGTAATCACTGAAGAATAAGCTGATCCATATGAAATGTGTTTAGATCGAAAGATATAAAAATTGTCATGACACTAAATAAACTGTGCATTGTGATCCTATTTTTTCAAAATACTAATAATATCAGTGGTGTTTTGTGTAGAAAAAAATTAAAAGAATGCACATCAAGAGCTGGGGTTGGAAAAAAAAAAAAAGAGCTGGGGTTGTGGCTCAGAGGTAGAGTGCTTGTCTAGCACATGTGAGGCACCAGAATCGATTCTCAGCACTGTATATAAATAAATAAAATAAAGGTTCATCAACAACTAAAAATAAAAAAAGAATACTTATCAAAATATATCAACAATAATTTGAAGAATAGAGTTTTCTGCTAGAACTTTCTGTGGTGATGGAACTGATCTACATCTACATCATCCAAGTCACATGTAAAAGTTGCTAGTGTAACTGAACTGAAGAAACAAATTTTAGAATTTTTTTTTTTTTTTTGGTACTGGGGATTGAACTCAGGGACACTCAGCCATGGAACTACATCCCCAGTCCTTTTTTGTATTTTATTTAGAGACAGGGTCTCAATGAATTGCTTAGAGTCTTGCTTTTGCTGAGGCTGGCTTTGAACTCTTGATCCTCCTGCCTCAGCCTCCAGAGCCACTGGGATTATAGGTGTGCAACACCACACTTGGCTAAATTTTAATTAACTTAAAAATAAATAACCACATATGCCTAGTGACTACTATATTTAACAGTATACCAGGTAAGACTGACTTTCACTTTCAGGGTTATTTATGTTTTATAATAAGAATATATTACATACACACATTTAAGTATGTGTATGTGTGTAGTTTTTCTATCTGTAAAAGTTGTCTTCTCATAATTATCTCTACTTGTCTTCATCATACCCAAGATAGAAGTTCATTTAAAGCACACACAGAAGTCATAAAAACCTCAACTGAGAGTCTAGTCTCCTCTCAATTTTCTTAAGATTTAAAACTAAATTCCTTAAAATTTTCAAAAAAACAAGGCATTAAATTATTATCTAATTTGGGGTTTCTTCTAAAAAACAGGGCTCTACTTCAGTGCCATATTCCTGATGTAAATAAGTCTTTTTGGTAGTGTGACTTATTATTCTGGACCAATAAAGTTATAGCAGTGGCTCAGAGGTTAAAGACTGGAATTCACAACTGTAGAGAAAGACTCATGATCATTTTCTTTTCTGTGTGTTTACATTATAACTGTTCTCTGGCCATGACTTTTTGCTACTTTTCTTTTTGCCCTGTTTATTGAGCATCAACAACAACTGAAAGGCAACGATGCTCAGAAGAAAAGATCTAAGTATTTGCTCCAGATGGATTACAGATGATACGCTGAGTCTTAACAAAGGGAGCACTAGAAACCTAAGACCTCTACAGTGTGTTCAACTGAATAAAAAAATGAACATACTCAGTCCTTTTTTTTTCTTTGAAGTTTCTTTCTACCTTGTTGTTAATGCTGCTAAATTGTGAATTAATTATATAAATCCAAATACACACAGATATTTTCGCAAGTGACCACTTCCCCCCTCCAGGTATAACATACTCCCAGCTCTGCAAGAGCTGTGTGAGCTTACGATTCCCTGTAAGCTCACTCCCTGGCAGCATTCTGTGTAAAGCTGCAAATTACGAAGAACACCAGAATCGTAGTATTAGGTACAGAAACACTGGTTGCTAGACTCTGGTCTTACTAGCGTGGCTATGATTCAAGAAAAGTCAGAGTTAGCAGTACCAAGTTCTCCAAGTTCTTCATCAGGCATTCATTCAATAAGTACTCAGTAGGTATTCGCAATTTGTCAGTTATTGGGCTAAATTCTAGGGCAGAATTGGGAGTAAATACACCCAGAGGTACCTATCTCTCCTCTGGTAGGAAAGGCAATAAGAAAAATAAAATCATAACAAATAAATGTAAAACTGCAATTGTGATGTGCTACTCTGAGACCCTAAAGTAGAGATGTGACTTAGGGAGGTCAGGAAAGCTGCCCGTGAGGGGACAGTGTTTAAGCTTAGTGCAAAAGGATGGCTAGGAGCCAAGAAGATGTGAATGGATAGGAAACCATTCTGGAGAGAACAGCTTCTGTAGGAGCCCATGAGGGATGAGTTGCTAGTGTAACTGAACTGAAGAAACAAATTTTAGAATTTTTTTTTTTTTTTGGTACTGGGGATTGAACTGAGGGACACTCAGCCATGGAACTACATCCCCAGTCCTTTTTTGTATTTTATTTAGAGACAGGGTCTCAATGAATTGCATCAGAGCCACGGCAATGAGAAGGCAGAAAACAGTAGAAGGACCCCGGAGGCTGGCCAGGGCAGGAATTTTGATCTTAGCCTAAGAACAGGGGAGAGCCCTGCAGACCTGCAGGGGAAGTGATTAGATTTACATTTTTTCAAGTTCACTGAGGTGAGGTGGAGAGAGACCAAAGTGGGCTATTGTGGTTGCCCATGTAAGGCACTACCCAGTCTTGGGTACAATGGTGTGAATGACAAAAGGAAGAATCGATTAGCAGGGAGGTGTAACACATAAACACTACTGCAGCAAGTGGGAAAAATCCATTTTTAGGGGACACTCTCCGTGTCCACTACAGATAAAAGGTCTAAGTTTTGGTAGGTTTTATACTAATATACCATTAATTCCCTTTCGATCTGTTTTTCAGTGCCTCATGGGTGAATATGGGCCTGGACCTACACTTTAGTATCCAGGCAATACAGGTTGCCTGATCACGTTCCCATGTCAAAGCTCTCAGGCATCTTCCTGAGTTCTCCGTCTATCATTAGCAACATACAACACAGTTAGTACCTATTGTTAACAGGGCATTGCGGTAGACTTGAAATGAAATAGTCTTCATCTTCATCGGCTAAATAAATAGGACTTAGTCCAAGAAGCATTACTAGGGCCTCTGTAAGGTAAGGCTCATTTTGCCCCTGTTATAAATGGCTTGTTAGTGAACTTCAAAACAGGCTTGCTTTGTTGTTACCATTCTGAAACATTAGAACTTTGAGAAAGATCTGGCTACTTTTTAAAATAGAAGAGTCAAATAGGGATTGGGACCATTCTCTGACTCTGGCCCAAGAGAGATTCAGGGAAGATGAATTAATTATCAAGTAACAGAAGGGAAGTAGGAAAAAATGACCTCAGAATATAATCTCTGAACAAGACAAACAGGTCACAAATGAACACATAATTTTAAAAATGTCTCGAAAATGTTCTAAACTAGGCAAAACCAAATTACACTGTTTACAGTTTACAGGTACAGAAGTAAGTGGGTTAAATATTAAAAAAAAAAAAAAAAAAAAGAATACAATCACCATAAAAATCAGGATAGTAGATACTCCTCAGGAAGGGAGAGGGCTGTGTTTTAGAGGAACACAAGGGGCTTCTGGGGTACAGCGGTATTCCATTTCTTAAAACCTGGGCTGTTTACGCAGAGATTTACCTCCCCTCCCACCCAACTCCCAGAACTTGAGACTGATCCCAGAAGTACTCTGCGACGGAGCTACATGCTGGAATTGCTGGCATACACCACCTTGTTCAGCTAAGATTTACCTTTTCATTATTCCTTAAGTTATATATTAAAATATATGTGCGTGTATCATGCACACTACTTTATGTATGATATGTTTATAATTAAAAATGGCTTTTTAAAAAAATAACTGTGCAAATAAGACAGGACTTTGGGTCTTCAATGTTATTTTAAGATCAAAGACTAATGAGGGAGCGTTAAATAGAAAAGTATGGCCCTGTTCAGCCATGGAAAGTCAGTTCATGATGAAAACACTTGAACAGGGGCTGCATACAGAGGGGCAGGAGGAGAAGCAATGGCGATGCCGAGAGCAGACACCAAGGGATGAGGAAGCGTTCAGGGAAAACTCGGCCTGAAGATTCAGCTAGAACGAGAGGATGAGCTGAGCATCAGTTCGTCAATTCTCATAACCAACCAGAGGAACGTAAGGGACTGCTTAAGAGGAAAAGCCAAATATTGTTTGATTTTAAGAAGGTATTTGACAATTAGGTTGGAAAAGAAATGGGTAAAAATCACTACTTATTAATGCTTTAATAGATTAATACTTTAAAGGAAATATTCACTATGCTGATGAAGCAAACTTCTAAGTTTATCTAGACCAAAGAACTACATTTTATATAATGAATTAATGAATTTCAGGTGAATAAGTTTGCTAACATATCAGTTATTTCTCATTTTTATTATCAGGACACAGTCACCTTCTTGGAATGTAACTGAAGCCACCCTTCTACCTTTTCAGCTAAAATACTGACACAACATGTTAACATGATTGTCACCAAAAATCCTTTGACCATTTCTCTTAATAGCTGTCTGTTCAATCATTTGTCCATTTGTGATTCTTTGTCCATCTGCTCACCCACCCACCCACCTATCCATCCATCCATCCATCTATCCATCCTCCATCCCATCCACCCATCCACCCACCCACCCATCCACCCATCCATCCATCCATCCATCCATCCATCTATCCACCCCATCCACCCATCCATCCATCCATCCATCCACCCATCCATCCATCCATCTAGTGTATATTGAATTCCTACTACTGTCTGAAAAATTATTAGTTCCTGGGAATATAACAATGAACAAGATAGATATAACCCCTGTTCTCATGATACGTATTATTTAGAAGGGACATGGATGAATAAAAATCTTATATGCAATTGTAAAATTACAACTATGAGGAATGCAATAAATACAAACACAGGAGATCATAAGCAAAAGCCCTGGTTAACTGGTGGAGGGTAGAATAGTAAAAGCTGTCTTGTAGAAGTGACACTCAAGCTGAAACCTGTGAGATGAACTGGGGCTGGACAGGGGTGGGGATGAAATGTGAAGTCCCCTAGATGAGGGGAGCAGCTTGTGCAGAGGTCCTGAGGTGGAAAGAGTGTGGCACACAGAGGAATTACACAGGGCTCAACTTCAAGCTTAAAACTCCCTGTGCTACCACTGACTTGAAGAAGGCCCACACGTCTGGAACTAGCTTCCCAACAATGGCTATAAATGACAGCAGACGTCATTTAATTTGAGAACAAACACAAAAATCAAGCATATTTTACAAGTAATAGTTATATGTGTGAAGAACACGTAGAGTTCAAACTTTCTTAGTCTGATTGATCTAAACGATATTTTAAAATCACTTACAAAATAAACTGCTCCAAAACTTCCATGTCCAATTTCATGCAGACCAATAAAAAGTTCTTCAGGATCATCCTTATAGAACAGATCAGCAATCTCTGGGTCCTTCAGCACTCCTTTACGCATGATGCCCAGTACTGCGAGTGCGTTGCGTTTTGATGTCCCAGTCAACCGTATCTCTCATTGACAGCTTTAGAAAAATCTTCAGTACCTGTAGAGAAATAAAGTTTGCTGTTAAGTTATGTCTAGCACTCTTTGGTGGTAATATAAATACAACTCAGTATTAAGAAGCACTTTATTTCCTAACATGCATGCATGAGGCTCTGGGATCAATCCCAGCAACATACACACACATACACACACACACCATCTTGATCTTACAACTGAATAAACAGACAAGTAACCCAAATGAAAAAATTGGCAAAGATCTGAATGGACAATTTTGCGAAAGATATACACAAGGCCATCAACATGTGTAAAGGTGTTTACCATCATTAGTTATTAGGGAGAAATGAAAATTAAAACCACAGTGACATACCATGTCATACTCACTAGGAGGGCTGTAATAAAAAGTCAGATAAGTATTGGTGAGGACATGGAGAAATCAGAACTCTCCAGCACTGTAGGAGGGAAGTGAAAGGGCAGAGTCATTAGAAAAAGCTTAAATACTGAGTTCCATTTGACCCAGAAATTCCACTCCTAGGAATAGCCTCAAGACGAATGAAAACATGTCCACAGAAATACATGCACATAAATGTTCATACCAGCATTATTCATAATGGCACAAAGTGGAAACAGCTCAAATTTCCACTAACTGGTAAATGAATAAACAAAATGTGGTATCTCCATGTACAATGGAATATTATCCAGCCATAAAAAAGGAGGAACTACTGATAGATGCTATAACATAAATGAACCTTGTAAAAACATTATATGAAGTAAAAGGCCATCATAAGAGACTACATATTATATGACTTCATTTATATATATATATATATATATATTTTTTTTTTTTTTTTTTTTTTTTTTTTGGTGCTGGGAATTGAACCCAGGGCCTTGTGCTTACGAGGCAAGCACTTTACCAACTGAGCTATCTCCCCAGCCCCATTTATATATTTTTAAAAAATTTCCAGAAAAGGCAAATCTATAGAGACACAAACTAGATTATTGGTGACCTAGGAATGGGGGTTTGGAAAGTGACAACAAAGGGCATGGACTTTCTTTTCAGGGTGTTAAAAATGTCCTCAGATTGCGGCCAGGACTGCATGACTGTGACTGCACTTAGAACCACTCAGCAGCAGGTTTCGGATGGGTGAACTGGGTAGTACACAGATTCTATCTTAATAAAGATGTCACAAAGAGCATTTTGGTAAAATTAGTATTCTAATAATAACAGCTGACATCTATTAAGTGTTAGGTTGTCAGACAACACTGAACTTACATATATTGTCTCCTTTAATCTTCACAACAGCTTTACAGTGTAATGACTTTATCTTGATTTTATAGAACAAACTAAGACTTTAGGAGGTGAAACGACTTCCCCATGGCCAGAAGCCAGTATTTCTCACTACTGTGATCCAAATCCAGCCAAGTCCATGCTCTTGATTGACATATTTTATCTTTATAGAGCGGTATGGGTAAATAAACAATTCTTAACTAACCACTGGAAGAAACTCCAAGAAATTTGGAGACTATGCGTAATGTCCACGTAAAGAAGTAAGTTATTCCATTGCTACACAAAATGCTGAGTTCATAGTGCTCATTAATACCATTGTGGTATTAATGGTATTAATTGAAGAGTACCATTGTGAGAAGTTTATATGTTAATCTGTAGTCACATATTTATTTGTTGTAGATCCATTATTTTTATTTATTTATTTATTTATTTATTTTTCGGGTGCTGGGGATTGAACCCAGGGCCTTATGCTTACAAGGAAAGCACTCTACCGACTGAGCTATCTCTCCAGTCCCCCATTATTTTTTTTGAAAAACACTGAAATGTGAGTTTTTGTCTTTATTTTTCAATGTAAATAACCTCTCCCTCCCGCATACAGGTAGCCATTTATTTCAACATCTGAACCTATCAACAGCATAGTTTGTGTTTCTTCCTTGACCCACTCATTAACTAAACTGTAAAGGTAGCTACTGGCCAATGAAACTATTTTTTTCAAAACATGAATGGGCTTCACTCTAGAAGAGAAAAAGGTCATTAATTAAAGAAGTAAGACTGACAGTGCCAGGAGGTATTTTTCTCTTTTAGCACAACAACCTCAGGGGACAATGCACATGACTTCCTGTGCTAAGTCACTGGCATGTGTAGTGGGTCGTCAACCTACTATCCAGTCACCTGCCCAACTTACTCTTTCATTCAACAAGCACTTCCTGAGGGCTTGCTATGTGCCAGACACCATCCTGGGCTGGGTGATAGAAAAAGAGCAGGATGAGGTCCCTGTCCTTCTGCGCTTAGAGTCAAATGGGGTAAAGACACTAAGCTAAAATGACACAAAATGGTTATAATAGCTTGATATTATGAGGAAAAAGTAAATATTTCTTAACATAAGATACAATAGGTTAACCCAGCCTCTCTGTTACTCAGAACTGGAAAAGACTGCCTTTTTAGAGAGAATAAACGCAGTGCACTCAATGTGGATGGATGGGAGAGCTGGAAGGAGAGAGCATGGAGTTGGTGTGACGCCAAGAAAGACCACAAAAGGCCTTTTACACCATATTAAGGAATCTGGACTTTATCCTGAGGGTAGCAGGGTGCCGCTGAAAGCTTTAAATAGGAACACGGATTCTCTGGCCAACACTGCACCTGTCGTCCTGGACAGTTGTCCAGTCAGTCCCTACACAAGACTCGAGCATAAAGTCACTGCATCAACACTGCTGGAAAAGAATCTTAAATCTAGCTCTTTGTCGACAGGTAACTGAAAAGCACAAAATGAAAACTCCAAAAGTGTTCCTGTGTTCATTGTTGGAGAACAGAAAAGAGAAACAATGAAGTAAATCAATGACGTGCCTTTTTGGAGACTATACACAAAAGGCAAATTATGAGATTGCCTTTAAAGAAAAACAGAAAGTTATGAACTAAATTTATGAGAACAAATTTTTTTCAATCACTGAAATGCATTTTAAACTTCTGAATATTTTGACTTCCACGTGAATAAAGTTAAGCCCTTGCTCCGATAAGAAAAGTTAAGCCCTGTGGACAATCATTTGGGGGGAAAAAGCGGATTAGCATAGCCTATAAACTGATTTTTAAAGAAATAAACATCTAAATGTGAAAAAGAGACCATAAAAAACTTCTAGAACAAATTACAAGTGAATCTCTTAATTACTAAGCAACATACAAGCAGCAAAAACCATAAGCTAAAATCAGTAAGTGTGACTACATAAAATTAATAACTTCTTTTAAAAACTATAATAAAGGGACTTCTCCTTCTGGCCAAGATGGAATAATGGAGACCGTATTTATCATCTGGCACAAGAATCATCTAAAACACTGGATAGAACGTATGAGTGGTGATATTTCAAGACAATGGATATTAGGTAAAGAAGGACAATGATCTCTGACTTGAGAAGTTAGTGCTGAGAGCCATGACTGACTCAGCCTCATGCCCTAGGAGACTTTTCAGGCCACGCTAGAGAAAGAAGGAATCCAGGCAGAGCTGGGTGGACTCCTTGAGTAGAAGAGACAGAGGTGAGGGCCCAGGGGGAGCAAGGTGGCCAGAGTGTACAGGAGAGAGCAGCACAGAAAGAGAGGATGGAGATATGCAGAAGGTTCCCCGCAGGTCTTTAGTCGAGTACTGATTAGTGCAAGCCAGAAGAGTACCCTAGTCCAGGAAAGCGCTAACTGAAAGGGCCAGGGGAAGCAGTACCTACAGCTCAGGGAGGGCTGTGGACTGTACTTGTTTCTACTAGCCAGGACACAGTCTCCCAAGTTCATGGGGCATTCTTTACTCGGTATCTCTGTTTGCCTTAGGAGTGGAGAATAATTCACCTTAGCCTTAAAACTGGTCTGTAATGTCTAACAAATTTTAAAAGCAATACCTAGAAGGACCAAATTACTTCCAAATAACTTAACTATATTCCAGAATAAAGCTCAAAAACATTTAAAGAAATTAAAACATATCCAGTATCCAAAAAGGTAAAATTCATAATGTTTAACATTCAATAAAAAATTACCAGGCAATGCCAGGTGCAGTGGCAGAGGCTCATAATCTCAGTGACTTGGGAGTCTGAGGTGGAAGGTTTCCAAGATGGAGGTCAGTCTCGCAACTTAGCAAGGTCCTATGCAACTTAGCCAGACCTCCCCTCAAAATAAAAAATAAAAAGGCCTGAGAGTGTAGCTCAGTGGCAAGCTGTCCCTGGGTTAAATCCCATTACCCCAAAACATAAAAAAATAAAATAAAGAAATAGGAAAATATGACTCATAATGAGGAGAAAAATAATTGAAGCCAATGTGAGGACATTAAAACATTTATTATAACTATGTTCTATATATTTATAAAGTTAGAGGAAATATAAAACATGCAAAATAGAGATATGTGATATAAAGAGACTCAAATCTCTAGAGGCAAAAGCTGCAATAAAATGTCTGAGAAGAAAAATACGCGGCATGGGATGAATAGCAGATGAGACTTGACAGAAAAAAAGGTTAGTGAATTTGAAGACCTAGTAATAGAAACTATCCAAAATGAGGGCTGGGGTTGTGGCTCGGTGGTAGAGTGCTTGCTCACATTGTGAGGCACTGGGTTCAGTTCTTAGCACTGTACATAAATAAATGAATAAAATAAAGGTCCATCAACAACTAAAAAATTTTTTAAAAATAAACTATCCAAAATGAAATACACAGAGAAAAAGTACTAACAAGACAAAGAAAAACAAACAAATCAGAGCATCAGTGACCTGTGGGCCACCTTCAAGCAGCCTAGTGTATGTCTCTTTAGAGTCCCTGAAGAAGAGGATAGAGATGTCAGGACAGGAAGAAAAAAAAAAAAAAAAAAAAAAAATCAATCTATCTACCTACCTACCTGCTGGGGATTGGACTCAGGGTGCTTAATTACTGAGCTACATCCCCAACCATTTTTGTTTTTTATTTTGAGATAGGGTCTCCCTGTGTTGTGAGGCTGGTTTTGAACTTGTGATCCTTCTGCCTCAGCCTCCCGAGATGATGTGATTACAGGCGTGTGCCACCATGCCCAGCAGAAAAATTATTTGAATAACAATAGAAAATTTTACAAAACGGGTGATCATAAAACCCCCAAATCTACAATGTCTGTGAAACTCAAGCACAAGAAACATGAAGAAAATTAACCAAGGCACATCATAATAAATTGTTCACAACCTGGGATAAAATTATACAAGTAGCTAGAGGAAAAAAGATGCTATGTATAGAGGAACAAGGGCACAATGGCAATGGATCCCTTGTTATGATATTACAAGTGAAAAGACAGCAGGACAACATCCTTAAAGTGTTGAAAAAAATTGAAAAAAGACCTTGTCAAACTAGAATTCTATACCCAATGAGAATATCTTTGAAAAAAGAAGTCAGAATAAAGGCTTTAGGACATATGGAATTGAAAGAATTCATGAACTACAGAAAATGTTGAAGGAAGACCTTTAGACAGAAGGAAAACCATACTAATCTGAAATACAGATCTACACAAAAGAATGAAAGCAGCGAAAAGTGGTAAATATTTGCCTACATATGTTCAGATTTTCCCATTATTTAAATTTCTTTATAACACAATTGAATATTTAAACAAAAATAACAGAGTGACGTTTAGGACACAGGTAGAAGTAATTGCAAGCTAGCACTAAGTCTGGGAGGAGAGAAATGGAAATAAAGTGTTGTGAAATTGTTATGATATTAGTGAAATGGCATGATATTAGTTGGTTGTATAAATACACACATACATATTTATAGATGCATATACTTTTATGTATTTTAAAAAGACACAAATAAGGCAAATCACATGTCTGAGGTCAGCCTCAGCAACTTAGAGAGACCCTGTCATAACATAAAAAATAAAAAGGGCTGGAGAAGTAGCTCATTGTTAAAGCACCTCTGGGTTCAAACCCCAGTTTCCCCATCTCCCTAAAAGAGGTCATAACAATATTAAATGTTTATGCATCTAAGGGCTTTAGGATATGTGTTTAAAAACTGTTTTAACTGCAAGGAAAAATAGCCAAATTCATAATTATAGTTGGAGATTTCAATACCTGCTCTTAGTAACTGACAGAAGACAGAAAATTAGTAAGGATAAAGAAGACTGATACAAAACTATCAGCCATTTTGATTACCTGATATTTATGACTGGGCAAGCCACCCAGTGATATCAGTGATATTCAAGGGCACACAGAAAATTTACTAAGGAATGGCATATTCTGGACCATAAAACAAGACTTAATAGATTAAAGGAATTTAAAACATTTTAAGTATATTCTGTGAATATGGCATTTTAGATTAGAAATCAATAGGTAGATATCTGAAAGGTAGCTATCTGAAAAATCCCAAATATATCAAAATTTAATAACATGTTTTAAAATAAACCCTGGGTCTAAGAACAAAGCAAGACAGAAATCAGAATATACTTTGATTTGAGTGAAAATATAAGTACATTGTATCAAAATTTGTACGCTGCTGCTAAAGCAGAATTTAGAGGGAGATCTACAGCACTAAACTCTGGTCTTAGAAAAGAATAAAGGTGAATAAAAGTCTCAAATCAATGACCTTAGCTTGCATTATTAAAAAAAAAATCTAGAAAAAGCAAATTAAACAAAGTAAGCAGAGAGAGGAAATAATAAAGATTAAGGCAGAAATCAATGAAATTAAAAATACAAAAGTGAAAAAAATCAATGAAAGCAAAGTTGATTGAGAAAAAGAATCATATTTATAAATCTCTTACCAGACTCATCAGATAAAAAAGTTAGAAAATGCAATTACTAATATCAGGACAGAGAGAGGTGACATTGGTGGAGGTTCCACAGACAGTAGCAGGGTAATCAGGGACTACCATGAACAATGTTATGCAAATAAATTCAACAACTTAGATGAAATGACAAATATAAAAGAGAGAGAGAGAGAGAGAGAGACAGAGACAGAGACAGAGACAGAGACAGAGACAGAGAGACAGACAGACAGACACAAACTGCCACAGTTTACTCCAGAGGAAATAGAAAATCTGCTTGACCCTGTATCTATTAAAGTAATTGAATTCATAATTTAAAATCTTCCCACCACAAAGAAAACTCCAGGATCAGGTGGCTTCATCAGTGATTCTATCAAACATCTAAGGGAGAAACACCACCATTTCTCTATGACTCTCCCAGAAAACAGAAAAAGAGAAATAGTTCCTAGGATTCATTCTGTGAGGGCTGTTGCCTTGACATCAAAAACAAAAGCACAATTCATAAAAGGAACACTGATAAATTAGACTTCATCAAAATTAAAAAAATGTCTGTTTTTTGAAAGACACTTAATGAAAAGACAAGCAACATGTTGGGAGAAAAATTTTTGCAAAACATATCTCATAATGGGCTTAAAAATATAAAGAATCCTCAAAATTCAATAGTTAAAAAAATAGCCCATTTTTTAAACTGGGCAAAATATCTGAAAAGGCACTCCATCAAGGAAGATAAATGAATGGCAAGAGAAAGGTGCTTGCCATCTACTCCTTAGGAGATGCAAATTAAAACTACACTGAGATACTGCTACGTACCTATTAGAATGGCTAATATCAAAAGAACTGACCACACCAGGCATTGGCAAGAACGTGAAATCACTGGATCTCTCACACACTGCCAGTGGGAATGCAGAATGGTATGAACGCTTTGGAAAAACAGTTTGCAGTTTCTTAAAAAGTTAAACATACACCTACTGTACGTTGTAGCCCCTTCACTTTTAGGCATTTACCCAAGAAATATAATAGCCTATATCTTTACAAAGTCCTGTACATAAATGTTCACAGCAGGCTTATTTTTCAGGTTGAAACTGGAAACAACCCAAATGTCCATCAACAACTGAATATATAATCAATCTATGGTACACACAGACAATGGAATGTAACTCAGCAATAAAATGAACGATTAATACATGCTACAACATGCGTGAATCTCAAAATAATTATACTGAGTGAAAGAAGTCACATAAAAAGAAGTATATACTTCATGATCTCATTTATATAAAATACGAGGAAATACTATAGTGACAGAAAGCACATCAGTGATTGCCTAGGGGCAGGGTGGGTGTGAGAAGACCTGGAAAGGAGAGATTAAAAGGGGCAAGAAGAAGCTTTTGAGTGATGAATGTGTTTATTATCTTCATCTTGATGATACTTTCATAAAGAATTATATATTTGTGTGTACACAAATGAAGTGGAAAAGTTCCTGCAAACTATGTGCCAGTTAAAATTTATTCTTACTATCAGAGAGGTGAGCTCATACATGAATGTACACATCAACAAACTCAAAAGAATTAAACAGGAAATTTTTAATAATAGCTGTGGTCACTAATGGTATGGAATACATGTAACTTCACTAGTAATCAATTAAGTAAAAGTTAAAATAATAGGACACCTTATATCACCTACCAAATTGGCAAAATAATAGAAAAAAAGAAATGTTTTGGCAAGAACACAATGAAATAGTCACTCTAACACATTGCTGAAATGTGTAAGTCCTCTGACTAAATAATGCCCGTTTGGGAATTCATACAAGACAGTTTCTTTTTTGTTTATTTTGCTTTAGCAAAAAAGGAATAAGCAGGTGGGACACAGAAAGATTGTGATAGTGGAGATGGGAAATGTGGCTTCTTTAACCTGCAAGTCTGGATTTCTTAGTTGCTTGTGTTTTAACTGAAATAAGTATTGGAATTTCTAGTAAATTTTTAATTCTTTCTTGCTTATCTGTATTGAATTTTTTTTTGAAAACCCTATTACTTCTGTAATTAGACAAAAAGTGAAATGAAACTGCTATGTTTTGAATGTCCACCAAAGGCCCATGAGTCAAAGGCTTGTTCCCCATCCTGGTACTACTGTGGAGTGGTACCTTTAAGAGGAGGGGCCTAGTGGGAGGTCTTTAACTCATTGGGGGCATGCCCTTGAAGGGGACAATGGGACCACACTCCCCTTCATCATTCACTCCCTTGCTTCCTGGTGATGAAATACGTAGGTCTGCACTACCATGAGCTTGCACCATGGACCCAAAGCAAGGGGGCTAAGAGAGCTGACTGAAACCTCTGTAACTGTGAGACAAAATCAACCTTTTCTCTTTACAAGTTGATTATTTCAAGTATTTCACTACAGTGATGGAAAGCTGACAAACACAGAAACCATTTATATATATCAATATCAACAAAAAATGGATACACATACATATTTCTAGAGAACATTTCTTTTTTTTTTTTTTTTTTGGGGTGCTGAGGATTGATAGAGAACATTTCTTGATAACAGGAATCAAGAAACTTTAAGACCATTTCTTTTAACCAAGTAAATTCCCATTTTGTAAGCTATGACTGAAAATAATGAAAATTTATGTGGAAATAATTTATATGGAAATAATTTCAAACAAACATTGTTATAGAAGAATGATTTATCCCAATTTCTGTTTTTACTTCACCTCTCATTTTTCTTACAAAGATAATAAAAAATTCATCATAGAAAAGCCAGAAAACACAATCCACTTCCAGTTTTTAGGAGAAAGCTAAGTCATGAATCTATGGACAATACCTTTTTGTATGTGGCACAAAATGCATTGTATTGTTTAGATTCATGTTAGCAGCAATCTTCTTTTTTCTTCTATGACTTTAGTATTTTGTACTTATGGTGCACCTATGAGGAAAAAAGGATAAAGATATATAATTATAGGAACAAAATTAAGGAAGCAATAATTAAGGCAGGGCATGTTAGCACATGCCTGTTGTCCCAGCTACTCAGGAGGCTGAGGCAGGAGGATCTCTTGAGCACAGGAGTTTGAGGTCCGTCTGGACCGCACTGTGGGGCACCTGTCTCTGAAAAAAAAAGAAAGAAGAGGACGACGACAAAGGAAGAAGCAGCAGTAATTGCTAACGCGGCAGTTTTAAATATCTACAAACGTAATATTACAAAGTTAAAATTATATCTTCATCCATGGATGAGAAAAGTAAATCCATGATTTTTACAACAAAGACATGGCATAGTCTCTCACAGGCAGTCCTTAGGAAACAAACGTGTCAGTAGATCTCAGAATCTATATCGAGCTTCCACTGGTTTATTTGCATCCAGGGTGACTCAATAAAAGCTACCGGCAGATAGGACTAATATGACAGCACACGGCAGTGCTACTGATTCTCTGTCAGGAAGGCTTATATTTTCAGTGGCTCTTCTGATAGCCATGATGATTTGGTTGACTCAGCTACCTCCCTTTCTGAGGCTCTCCTACAGCCAATTTCTCCCATTTTGGGAGTTATAACCGTCTCAGTGGTCTGTTAAAGAAGTACATGACCAATGTAGAAAATCTAAAACTCTGAATTGTATATATGTGTACATTCATACATATACTGTTATATATATATATTATATATACTATTAGAAAATCCATAATACCAACCAAGAAAAAAAAAAAAAAAACCACTAACAATGGGCATACTTGTCTCCATGTGGATACTTATTTCTTCATGCCATTATTTCTTTCATTATACAGTTGAGATCTACATATAATTTCAGTCTACCTCTTTAATCTCATTTGCTATTATGAGCATGTTGCCATATCACCAAACACTGTTCACAGAGATCATTTAATGACTTCTCGATGGAAGAGTCAACTCATTCACAACTGTTTCTCCACAGCTGGAAACAAGGCTATATTCAGGCCTTTGTTCTGTTGCATTATTTTACAAAGTGTTTTGAAGATCTTTGTGTATATTACTCATCTGTGCTTGGGAGACTTTCTTTGGGACAGATTTCTAGAAGTAGAGTTACTGGATCAATGAATATAACAATTTAGAACTTGTGTTTACTGGAAATATTTTTGAATGTTTGGCTAGCTTTGGAGATGAAGACCTTATAAGAAAAAAAATTGGAAAAAACAGTATTTCCATTTTCATGTTTTTCTTGCTAGGGGTATCTCAAATTTCCTCTCACGCTTACATTTATAAACTGTACTTTTTGATTATCTTTGTTATTCCCTCTGATTCTTCCTGTGGCTGTGGAAGGCTTTAGATCAACTGGCAGCTAAAACTTGACTGCATGCAACATCATTACATTTTACCTAACCACTAAGCAATCAATTGTGGGAATGTTTACATGTCTACCGTGCTATTGCAGTCCAACTATACCTTCAGTGAACTAAAATATTCCTTATGACCCTAAGCAACACTGGATACTACATTTCTAGGAAACTGGCTTTAAATAAAGCATATGTCACCAACCTCATGCCTAGTTTCAAATGCAAGAGATGTTTGCTATGGCCATGTGTGCTTACTATTTATCTTTTCCTTAAATACTTATTCATTTTTACACAAATTTGAAAAATGCATATTCTCTGCATCTTTGGTTGCACATCTCTACAAATGTCTTAAAATGAACTTCCTTGGATTTCTAGGAATTAAACTTCTCCATTTTATCTTTTCTTGTTTTTAGACCACTGCATTGCTGGGGGGGGTAAAGCCCACATTCCTGAAGCTCAGGCATTAAACCTAAAGGTGCTTTCTATTTCCTTCCATTTCATTACCCCCCTTCTTTCTCCATAAATGTCTCTGGCATCTCAAGAAACTGTCCATGAACTATTTTTGCTATGGTTCCTTTGCTTCTCTCTGATCCCTAAATGATGTGTTCCTCCAAGGACCTGCCAAGTGCTCTGCATAACTGCAAGCTGCTCTCTTCACTTCTGTCCATTTAACGGTATTAAATAACACTATGTCACTGGCGATCCCAACCTCCTAAGCCTCAGTCCCATGTTTTAAAACATCTATTTGGCTTCTCCCCCGCATGGCTCACAAATTCCTCACATCAACTTAGACACTTTCTTTTCCCTTGACCCTTACACTCAATTAATCCTCAATTCTATATCAAATATTTCTTCCTACACATTTAAAACATTCCATTCTATGGCATCAGTTTTCTCTTCTCTATTTCTGCTCTTTCAGTTTCTATTCTATCTTTTCTAAAATTCATCTTAAAAACACTATCAACATAATTATCTTCCTAAAGCTTACAGTTCAGATAATATCACATTTCCGCTCAAAATCCTTCAAAGTACAAAGAATGCAGAATCCTTCCTACAGTATAAAGAATAACTCTTATTTAACTAACATTCAGTTCTGGCTTCAGACTACTACTCTAACCTGAATTCTAAAACTCAGTAATTGGGGGAAGATGAATTACTATTCTATCATATACCCACAGACTTTTCATTTCTTTTCACACTTGATCTCTTTGTGCTGGTTCCCCTGTCTACACTGTCCACATACCAACCACTCTCACAGTCCATCTAAATGTCATCCTTTTCTATAAAACCTGTCATTTTCTCTATCCTTGTATCCTTCAGTTTTAAATACTCAGGTATCAACACTGTGGATGTCAAGTGCTTCTTCAGAGTAGGGTAATGTCTAAGTCCCTGTTTGGATCTATCCTTGTATCCTCAAGTTATCTTTTTAAAAAACTCCTCTTTAGTGAGATGTAATTGAAATATATAATCTACCCATTTAAAGCAAAGAACTCAATGGCTTTTAGAATATTAACAGATAATACCACAGTTACTTTTAGAACATTTACATTACCAAACAAACAAACCCCTTGTAGCCATCACCTTCCTTGACTTCCATCCTAAGAAAACACTAATCTGCTTTCTGTCTCCATATGATCTCCCTGCTCTGGATATTCCATAAGAACAGAATCATACAATGTGGTCATTTACAGCTGGCTTCTTTCACTTAGCGTAATGTTTTCAATATTCAGCCAGTTTACAGTCTGGCTCAGTGTTTCACTTCTGGTTATTGCCAAATTATATCCCATTATATGAAGAGACAATATTCTTTCTCACCTATTCATGGACAATTGGGCTCTTTCCACTTTATTGTCATTTTGGATGATGCTGATATGATCATTTGTGTACACGTTTAAGTGTGGACATGTTTTCACTTCTCTGGAGCACAAATCACCTACAAGTGGAACTGCTGGGCCCGTGGCATTTTTATATCGCATACACTCCATAAAAATCTGTTGGGATCGCCTTCGCTTTCCATTCCACTCTTGGAACTGAAAATGATAGTTTGGATTCTTCTTCCTCCCAAAAGATGAACAAGACATATTTTTCTTTCCAAGAGGATAGCATTTTAAGAATTAGCTAAAATGATATGCACAGACTCATTTTTTCCCTCTTGCAACCTCAAGTGTCACATTTACAGTGATAATTGAGAACTGTGCCAAGAATGTAGACTTTAGGTCTTGAGGTCTTGGGCCCTTGGGCCAATGAGACAACCCAGCTAGCTTAGAGTAGATTTCATCAGAGACAAGCGGATAAAATAGTGTTCTTCACTCACTCCCTGGGAAATGGAAATCTGCCAACGAGGGTGATCAAGTAAATTACTTTTCACAGATATTATAACAATTTAAGAGACAATACTTGGTAGAATAGAAATATACTTTTTTTTTCCATAATTTCCTCTTTCCCAGAAGCTTTCGAGTAAGATGATTCACAGAGGATTTTAGTTGCCTTTCAAATGTTTCAATAACACCTCTTCAACAATAAACCTGGAGCCAACTAATTTGAGCACTCCAGAATATTTTAGCATTAAAAAGGGAGTAAGTATTAGAATGTTTCATATTGGAAAAAATTTTAAAGATTAGCTATTTCAACCCCCCTCCCTTTTTTTTGACACTGAATATCAGGAAAGCTAAGTGCTACATCACACCTATGTGGCAGTATTACCTCAAATTAAAACCCAGGACTTCTCATTTCCTAGTCTTGAAGGCTTTTCCCTGAACCATATTGCCTAAGACTTTGGGAACACCAAAAATTTGCTATGTTTTGGAGGATAATCAAGAAAATGTTAATTTAATGTAAGATTGGATTTCTGTGTCATTATTCTTATCAAAAAGATCTCATAGCTTAAATATACAGTGGTGGATTCAGGTTCTTTTGAGGACTGGAGACTTCTTTAAGGAAAAGAACAGAAGCCAGGTGCAATGGTGCATATGTGTAATTGAAGAGACTTGGGAGGCTGAGGCAGGAGGATCAAAACCTTGAGGCCAGCCTCAGCAACTTAGCAAGACCTTGTCTCAAAACAAAACAACAACAGGAAAAAGCCTAGGGATGTAGCTCAGTGGTGGAGTGCTTGCATAGCATGGGTAAGGAAGGGTCTTTGAAGGGACTGGGGCAAATAAGGGATCCGAGAACTCATGCTTCATAGTAAATAACTGTGAACAAATGTAAATAACTATAAATTACTTATTTTATTCATAATGTTTCTCCCAGAGGGTAGACTAAGGCAGGTAAAAATTTTATAGCAGCAAAAAGTGAAGTATAAGCAGGTGACTTACCTTTTTTCAAAGCCACATAGTTAGGACTAGTACAATGCCAGTTTTCCTCAACCCTCTATTCCTACCATGCAACTCTCCCTACAGACTGGAAAAGGATTATCTTTAAAGAAAGCAAGAAAAAAAAAAAAAAAAAAAAAAAACCACTTATTTTTGTTAGTGCTGCTTCAGTCTGCCGCCAATATTTAACTATTATTACGAGGTAGGAAAACTGCTTTGATGGTACTTTCATTTTCGAAATGAAACTTGATGACAGTTGCTTTTATGCACTGTGATCACACAGACCACTGTGTATGGACATCGTGGCATTTGATAGCCGGAAAGGGACCTTTCAGTCATCTAAGTTCTACTTGGCAAATAATGCAGAAGTGGCCAGGTTTATTGATGATCATAATAATGATGACCTTTAGACCACTTCCAGGTCAACTGACATTAAATTATATGAAGAAGATTCTTCTAGTCAGTCCTCAAGGCTTTACCTACATACGCTAAAATGTATGACTATCAATTGTTTTGGTTTATTACAGAATATTATTTTCTCCATCCCTTAAAAGACAGATGTTTAGGTTAAGAGGCAGATTAGAAAGGAAAGGCTCCTCTGGGTCCTTTAAATTTAATACTGAATATCTTTGTTCTGTCTGCTACTTTGATATGAGGCCAGCAACTTGAGATCAATTACACATTTATTTTCCAAAAAAGGTACTTTACATGGGTCTTAAAATCAAGACCAGCACAAAAATGGTGCTCATCTGTCTGCATAAATTCCAAATTATTCTAACAGATTTTACCAGCTTTTAAAGTCTTTATTATACACTAAATCATATGTATCAAACATGGGATATGAAAACTCTGAATAATTATAATACACACTAATGATAATTTACTCTTAAGGTTTCTCGAACTTGATTAATATTCATTCATATTCTGTATTGAAAAATTCTTAAAGATCCCTAACATTTTTCTTAAGTTACTTTTGGTTATTCACTTCACTCATTTGTTTACACATTCATTCATCCAGCAAATATATATTAAGTAGCTAATATGTGTCCAGCACTGAACAAGGCTTTAAGTTCTTCCTGGGCTTATGTTCTAGTGCAGGAAGACACATCAATGTGGATATGGCATTTACTAATAAATATTAAGAAGAAAAACTCAAATGAAGCAGGGTCAACTGGCAGACTAGTTCTCTCTGATAAGGGAACAGTTGAGCAGAGAACTGAAGATGGAAAAAGCTCCGAAGACACCTGGCAAGGAAGGGTAGTCGAGGCAGAGGAAAGAGCAGGACTGCGTGGTGTAGGCAGGGAAGCCAGCAGGCCAACCGGGTGGAGCAGAGTGGGTAATGGGGATGCAGCAATGGACGGGAGCTAAGGCCTCAGGGAACAAATTTAAGACTAGATTTTAATTCCAGGCCCAGAGAGACAAAATACTGTATCTTCTCACTTTGGCACAGATTCCAAAACAACTGAACCCACAGAAGCAAATGATTACTAGAGACCATGACACGAGGAGAATGGGGAGCTGTTGGGCAAAATAAGACAGTTTTAGCTTAGTGTGATGGTGCATGCCTGTGATGCCAGCGGCTCCAGAGGCTGAAGCAGGAGGATCGCGAGTTCAAAGCCAGCCTCAGCAACTTAGTAAGGCCCTAAGCAACTCAGTGAGATATTGTCTCTAAAAAAAATTAAGATTAAAATTAAAATTGAAATTTAAAAAAGGCTGGGGATGTAGCTCACTGGTTAAGTACCACTGGATTCAATCTCTGGTGCCAAAAAAAAAAAAAAAAAAAAAAAAAAGAGTTTCAGTTGGACAGGAGGAATTTAAAAAAAAAAGTGAGGTCAGGGCTGAGGAGATAGCTCAGTCGGTAGAGTGCTTGCCTTGCAAGCATAAGGCCCTGGGTTTGATCCCCAGCACCACAAAAAAAAAAAAAAGTGAGGTCACAGATGTCAATTTTCTTGATTTAATCATTCCAAACTATATTCATGTAAGATATCACTTGTACCCCATAAATATACAATTACAATTTGTCAATATACAAAAAGACTTTGGATTTTTTTTTTTTTTTTTTTTTGATAAGTGAGATGAGACGCCACTGAGAAATTTGGGAGGGATGTGACCTATATTTAAAAGTCACTCTGACTGCTCTGTGGAAAACAGATTGCATAGGAGCAAGGTCAAAAAAAAAAAAAAAATCAAAAAAGAAATCTATATTCATATGCAGAAGAATGAGATTGGATCTTGATCTCTCAGAAGTTATAAAAATTAACTCAAAATGGATTAAAGACTTAAATGTAAGACCTGAAACTATGATATTGCTAGAAGAAAACAGAAGTAATGCTTCAGGACACTGGAATGTGCAAGGAGTTTGGGGGTAAGACCTAAAGGCACATGAAACAAAAGCAAAAACAGACAAATCAGACTAGATCAAACTAAAACCCTTCTGCATCAGCAAAAGAAACAACCTACAGAAGAGAGATAATGTTTGTAAACAATACATCTGATAAGGCGGTCAATATCCAAGATACAGAAGAAACCAAAAAATAAAAACAAAAAACCTCAATAGCAAAAAATGAAATACCTCAATTAAAACATGAGCAACAGACCTAGATAGGCCCTTATCAAAAAAAGACATGCAAATGATCAACCAGTACATGAAAAATTGTTCAGCATCACTATTCACCAGGGAAATGCAGATCAAAACCACAATGAGGGATTACCCCGCTGCAGCAAGAATGGTATTGTAAGAAAGAAAAGGTAACAAGAGCAGGTGAGGATGCAAAGGGAACTCTCCTTGGTGAGATGCAAATTAGAACAGTCATTATGGAAAACAATATGGAGGTTCCTCAAAAAATTAAAATTAGAACTACCATATGATCCAACAATCCCACTACTGAGTATTTATCCACAGGAAGTGAAACCAGGATGTTGAAGAAACTTCTGCAGTCCCTTGTTTCCTGAAGCACTATTCACAATGGCTAAGAAATGGAAGCAACCTAAGTGCCCATCAACTGATGAATGAATAAGGAAAATGTGGTACAGGTACACAATGGAATACTATTCAGCTATAAAAAGGATAAAAATCTATCATCTGCAAAAACATGGATGGGACTGAAGATCGTGATGTTAAGTGAAGTAAGGTAAGCCCAGAAAAACAAGCACATGATCTCATTTATATCTGTAATCTACACAAGATGCTCTCAAAGAAGGTGAGAGTAGAATGGTGGCTAGCAGAGGCTGGAAGAGTGGGGGAGAGGGATAGATGGGGAGAGGTTGATCAGTGGGTTCTAAGTACAGTTAGATGGGGACAAGAAGTTCTGGTACACTGTTGCATAAAATGGTGACTATGGATAATAAAAATGTGCTGTGTATTTCAAAAAGTGAGAGGAAAGATCTTAAATATTTTCACTGTAAAGAAATGATAAAGTTTGTAGAGATAGATGTTTACCCTGATTTAAACACCATACAATGCATACATGTACTGAAACATCTGAGAGTACCCCACAAATATGTATAGTTTTTGTGTTTTTATATACCAGTTAAAAAACAAATTAAAAACAAATAAACAGGGGCTGGGGTTGTGCCTCAGTGGTAGAGCACTTGCCTTGTGCATGTGAGGCCCTGGGTTCGGTACTCAGCACCACATAAAAATAAAAAAATAAAGGTATTGTGTCCACTCACAACTAAAATGCATATATATAAAAATCCTTTTAAAAAAATGAATAAACAAACAAAAAAACCCAGGGAGATCTGAAAGAAGCTACTGCAAAAGTCCAGTCAAGAAATGGTGGTAGCCAATCTGGGTGTGATGGACCAAGCCCATAATCCCAGCAACTCCAGGGGCTGAAGCAGGATGACTGCAAACTTGAGGCCAGCCTGAGCAATTTCATGAGACCCTGTCCCTAAATTAAAAAATAAAAGATGCTGGGGATGCAGCGCATTGGTAAAGTGCCCCTGGTTTCAATGCCCAGGGCTGGGGAAAAAGATGGTTTTTAAGGACTGAGTTGGAATAGAAGGAGACTGAAGCAGGGGGTCAGGGGAGGGCTCTCAAGCAAGAACGACAGTTTATTCTAGAACACTGGCACTAAAAGTGAAAGCGGAGGTAGATACCTCACTGTGATTCTGTGAATCTGGATGCAAGAAACATATGATAGTAGCATGATGAAGGCAGCTGTTGATCGGCTGTGCAGCCCTGAAAAGACAGAATCAGCTCCAAGGCTCCACAGCAAATGACAGGAAGGACGTTTGTTCCATGAACAAAAATAGAGAATTTGTGTTAGAAACAAGTTTAATGGGGAGAAGATGAGGAGTGTTTTCTGGCCAACTTGATTCTAAGGCGCTAGATGGGTGTCAGGTAGAGACACAGCAGGTGGAAAGGAGTGGAGACGGGGGGCGGGGGCGGATTCTGGAGCCAGGTCAGATCTGGGAATCGCTTGTGTAGGTTGAAAGAAGCTTAAGGAACTGCAGTGATTCCAGAGAAGACTGCAGAGGGAAGAGAAAGCTAAGGACAACCCCTTGGGGAACATCCCAGATTTGGACTCAGTGAATGCTAGGTTAACGCTAAATGTATAATACAAAATTTATAAAATTAGGCATTTACCCCACTTAATATATAGTCAAAAGGGTAAAACGACTGCCTTAAGTCCCACAAATTGTGATGAGTAATCAAAAGAATACTAACAGGAATAAGATTGTTTCTTATATTTTTTAAAGATCATTCTGACATTAGCTTCATGTCATGATAAAGGGAAAAAAGAGGCAGCCGCTGTCTATCTTTAGAAATATATTTTTAAAAAAGGAAATAGAAAAGTAATAGAATGAACAAACTGACCTTTTAGTTGACAAATTAATCCATGTTTCACATATTTTGTTACATTCTATAATCAGAATTTTAGATTTGGAATGAATCTAAGACGGGCTTAAGGAGTTTAAGTTGTTCCCAAGTAACTTAAGCATCATGGGCTGTGCCTTGGTACCTAAGTGAATTCCTTGCCAGCTGGGTAGTAACATGGCATAGTGGAAAGAATTCTGAGACAGAAGTCCTACATCCTAGTCCCACCTTGGCCCCTAAATGGTTCTGCTCTGTGTATTGATCAAGTTATTTAATTTTTTTTTCTAAGTCCCAGTTTCCTGGTATTGGGCTGGTTGAGACATTCTTTCTTTCCTTCCTTCTTTTATTCTCTTCCTTCTTTTTTAGATTAATTTATTTTTATTTTTAATTTTTTAGCAGTAGCACGGATTGAACATAGAGGCTTTGTATGGGAGGCAAGTGCTCTACCACTGAGCTACACCCCAGTCCTTCTAAGATTTTTTATTTTGAGACAGGGCCTCACTAAGTTACCCAGGCTGACCTCTTACTTGTGATCCTTCTGCCTCATCTGAGTAGCTGGGAGTACAGGCATGCGCCACTGTGCCTGGCTGGTTCAGACAATTGCTAAGTTCTGTTTCAACTCAGTCT
Organism: Sciurus vulgaris; assembly: GCF_902686455.1. Lineage (NCBI taxonomy): Eukaryota > Metazoa > Chordata > Mammalia > Rodentia > Sciuridae > Sciurus > Sciurus vulgaris. The sequence continues at coordinate 139,734,681 of NC_136468.1, read as the reverse complement.
ATGATTTTGGCATGTTGCTCAGTTTAAAAATCTTTTATTCAGACTGACACATACGAATGGCCTGAGTTCAATTTATAACTAAAATTCCCAGCAATCTTCACTTTAATTGTTCTACAGCCAAATAAAAGAAAAAACTAAGACATAAACACCTTTAGCCTCTGCAAATTTTGCCTACCACTGATCATCAAATATAGGAAGGCACTGTAAGAGCTCTGTATTTATAACTTTTCACTCCCTGCTACACGATTACAATGTCAGGCACTAGAGATAATAGAACATGCAGAAATAAAAGCTTTGAAAATAAACCTTCCTACAGTTAATGAAGGATTATCGAGCATGGAATTTTGCCAAAATGTCACAGCTATTAGCAAGTTCTTTTTTGTTTGTTTGTTTGGGACTGTTTCTCCTTGTTGCCCTGAACAGTTTTCCTTAAGCATAACCACTTTTAGAGACTCAAAGATTTCAAAATTAAACTATATATACTTAAGATTATATTTACTTCTTTGAAAAGGGTCTATCTGGCCTCTGTTTGGGACTAAATTATGTCTTCTACCCACACCACCTCCCAAATGACGTGTTGAAACACTAATGTTCCATGTGACCATACCTGGAGATATACAGTCCTTAGAAGGCAACTGAGGTTAAGTGAGGTCATAAGGGTGGGGCCCTAATCCCACAGGATTGGTGACCTGGGAAGAAGGGGAAGAGCAAGCATAGCAGGGAAAGGCCATTGAGCAGGTGGCAAAAGGGCAGCTGTCTGCAAGCCAGGAAGAGAGCCCTCGCCAGAAACCACACCTGCAGGCACTTCTCTTGGACTCTGGCTGCCCCAAGTGTGAGAAAACAAATTTCTATTGTAAGTCATCCACTCTGAGGTCTTTTGTTACAGCAGCCAGAGCAGACTAAGACAATATGCTGAAGAACTATTTGAACAACATTCAAAGGGTTACTCATTTAGTAGTCAAAATGTATTCTAAGGTAGTCAGAAAAACTGATATTTTGATCATCCTTTTCCTTTTGAAAATATACTTTGACAATTCGAAGAGCAGGTAAAAATAGTAGTTTTTAAAATCAAGGGGAAGTTTATGACTATACTGAGTCTCTGCCCAATAAATAAAAACAACAACAACAAAAACCAAAACTAACCCTCACAAATAAGGCTATTAGAGAATATGTGCTTGGCTAAGTGTACAACCTTGACCTAAAATCTGTCTCCAAAGTTGCTTTTATTTACTTTTTGGAGCTGGGGATGGAACCCAGGGCCTTGCACATGTCAAGTACATGCTTTACCGCTGAACTACTTGCCCTGCTCGCCAGAGACTCTTTAAATTTATTTGACCTTTAAACAATCTGCCTCTGAATATCAACCTAAGATGTGTTAAGCTCCTCAAGAGGAAGATACACCTATCTTCCTCCTTGGGTCCGTGAAGCAGTTTCTTTATGTTTGAGTGAGTTACTTGAAATTTAGAAAGAGTGAAAACCCTATGAGCCATCTGATTATAAATACTCAGTAAAGCTGTTTATGAATGGAATCCTTCCTCTAAACCTCTGCCAACATCAACCTGAGAGTAAAACCTGGCCATGCCACTCCTGGGCTTAACGCCTGTTAATCCCCATCTGCACAGGGCAGAAAACCCAAGCTCCTTGTAGATGGCATATGAGATTCTCGTGACCCATTCTTTGTCTATGCTTGCAGCTTGTCCTTCGTAAGTCTTCAAAGTAGATGCCCCAGCTACCTCAAACAACCTCCTGCAATATAGAGAAGCCCCTGTGGACAAGAGAGGAATAAAGCTTTTTTTCGTAGCTAACTAGATGTTCAAGAATCTGCCTAGAAAGTAACCCCTATAGGGAAAATTTCCTGACTGTCCCCTAAGCTAAGGTGGGTTTTCCTTTACATTCCTGCAGAAGGGTACTGTAAATCTTTTCTATGTACAGTACTTACCATAAAAGATTTAGGTTGTCTTAGATAAATACCCCCCCAATAGACTATAAGCTGCTAAGGGGCAGGAGTCATATTGATACGGCCAAAATACACTGCTGAAGTAGGTTAATCTATACAACAAATGTACTGGGGTAGTCACTATTTTAAGGTACACTGTGATAAACATTTTTGTGAAGCACATATCCATTGTGCTTTTTTTTTTTTTTTAATACTAATTCCCCAGGTCGCTTTACTTAAAATGAATTTGATCTTTATTTGGAAATGAACTATTTTCTTAAGGTGCACGATACCCAATGTCAATAATTTCAAAGTTATCGGCACTCTCAACTTACTTTTTAAAGAACCAATCTGCTTTTATGGATGTCCTAAAGAACTGGCACTTGAGAGCTGCAGGTGTGGCTCAAGGGTAAAGCACTTGCCCAACCTGTGCCAGGCCCTGACTTCAATTCCCAGTATCACAAAACAGTACAAAAAGCTGGCTCTTACTGAATCATCTATAAACCCCCTTGAAGTCAAAATCTAGATATATTAGTTTTATAAAAGTGACATAAAATGTATATTATATATTAAACAAAAATGCAATCCTGTTGTATATTTTTCCTATGTGAAAGTCATAATACATGTTGTCTTCGCATTAAGTATTTTAGAGTCCATTACTTAGGTCTGCCTTCAGTCAGCAAGTCTAAAATATCACTTATACTGATTTATAGGACTTCATTCAGTCTTTTATGAGGATTTCCTGAACATTCATTCATTGTTGCTTTTGGTAAATGAACCAATCTTGGAACGAACGGGAAAGAGAACATCTGCAAGCATCTGTCTTAGACTATTGGAGGCACTGAGGACAGAAAGGTGAGTTAACCTCGTTAGGGTCTGGTTCAATGCAATCGATGTCATCGTCACCACACTGACATTTATTCAAAGCTCTCTCTGTGCCAGGAACCATATATTACTTCATTTAAGCCTTAAGATACAGTGAAAGACATATCATTGATCTCATTTTACAGATAAAATCCAAGAGCCAACTTCACAAACTAGTGTATGGCAAAGCTGGGATTCAAATTTAGGCTCCTAACCTCAAACCCAGTCTTTTAACCACTATGAGAGAGTTTTCAGTTAAATCATTATTTGAAAGATTCCAGAAATCAATGAGTTGTTGAATTATAAAGGATTCCATCTAGCCAAAAGATGCCTGAATACCAGCTGCTTCATCGTTTTGATTTGTTTTCCCAAGGCTAACCCAGAAGGTTGAGCCTCTTCATCTAAAACTTTCTTTTCACTCTGTGCTTTAAAAAAACACAAAGTGGAGCACACCCATAGTTTCAGCTACTCAAGAAAGCAGGAGGATTGCTTGGGCTCGGGAGTTCAAGAACGGCCTGGGAAAGGAGAGAGACCCACATCTGGAGAAGAAGGAGAAGAAAGGCAATGTCATCAATGAGAATTTCTCTTCTGGGAAAGGTGGTGTGTAAATCCAGGACAAATGAAGCCCGAGACTTCCAAAATCAGAGATAATCTTGCACAGGGACTTTGGGAGATGCCTTACACACTAGAATGTTAGCATTTAAAACGTGAAACTCTTGCCTAGTTTCTAATTTTGAGACAATTCAGCATTCTTAATCCCATTTAATTTTGCTTTGCCACTGGCAGATATGGCCAGCACTGATATGCGCAGGCAGGACACACGTCAGAGCCGTTTACTCTGTTGTGAGGTGCTGCACATGGCTTCAGCAGGCATCTCTCCAGGCACCGGGGGAACTGCACATGAGCCCGTATTATTCCAGTCTACACAGAAAATCAATATTAAATTGCCTTTAAAAAGTCCTATAACAACTGACTTTGGATAGCTTTGTGTCCTTAAATTAACTTTGAGGGGTTAGAGAAAGTATAAAAGGAACTTAATATAACTGATATCTAGAAGAATGTTATCAAAGCACAGTAGTTTTATCTTTACGATATGTATGATATAGAAGGGCAGATGAGCCACATCAGCAAATAATGAAGATCTAACATCCTGAATCTTCTGGCTTCCCACCTCTTTCATTCATGCCCCAAAGGTCATCTTCCTAAAGTAGAGGGCTCTAACAGCATCACCCTGTTATTCAAAAATCTTTGATGGAGCGTTGGGGTCATGGCTCAGTGGTGGAGCACTTGCCTAGCATGTGTGAGGCACTGGGTTCGATTCTTGGCAACACATATAAATAAAAAAAATAAATAAATAAAGATATTGTGTCCATCTACAACTAAAAATATTTTTAAAAATTGTCTTTGATGGAGACACCCAAACTCTATACCAACCTAGTCAAGGCTACGAACATATGGCTTCAATTCAAGTTTACTAGTTTCCTAGTTATTCCTTGAATATACTGGATACTTTCACAGACTCTGGACTCTGCTTGTATCTTTACTTAGAATATTTTTTTCACTTCTTTAAATATCAAAATCCATTTCCTCCTTGCAGATCCAATTAAACTCTACCTGATTCCCCTACCTCTGACAGAGTTCAGTTACTAGGGAACTTTGTCTTCTTAAATCTTATCTTTAGCTGATACTATGTTAATAGTTTATTATCCCTCCACTGGTCCCTCATCTTTTCCTTCATACAGAACTGATTCTTCTCCTCTGTTCTTATAGCAGCATGATATAATTTTTTAAAAAATAAAGATTTAGATGGGTAACTTGAATTGCAGTTTCAATCTATCTAAAATTCATTGAACAAATGTTTATTTAGTGCCTACTATGTGCAGTTCTAAGTACCTAGAGAGACAAAACAAAGCCCCCTATTCTTGTGGACCCTAAATCCTATTGGAGAGAAATGAATAATTAACAATAAGCATGTTAAAGTAAATCAGTACATTAAAAGAATGATGAGTACTTTGGAAAAAGAAAAAAGGAGCTGCAGTTTTAAATAGGGAAAGCAGGATAGAGCTCAAAAAGGTGAGATCTGATCCTTCTCAAATTTGAAAGAAGGTACCAACACCTGGAGGAAGTTTTCTAGGCAAAGTGGCAGCTAGTGCAAAGGCCCTCACGGACCAGGGAGGGCCCGAGTGAGAAACGGAAGGAGCAGGCGTTATAGGGAATCCTATTGTGAGAATTCCAGTTCTTACTCTGAAACAGGGAGCTACTACAGGGTTTTAAGGGAACTGCACCGCAATCTAACTTCCATTTTAAGGAATCCAGGAATGGGGGTGGTAAGGACTGCGTGCCGTGCATGATTGTAGTTTAAAAGATGAGATTAAATTAAAGGCTGATTATACTGAAAAGTTCAAATTAAAAAAGGCCCCCTTTAATACAAAACACATTAAAATCTTCCAAAATCTTTGAAGAATATTTGTGTGTTTTAGCACTTTCCTCCCTTCACACAGATCAACTTCTCTCAATTTAATACAAATACTGAACAGACTTATACAACCTTTTGCCTTTTAAAAAGTTATCTTGAGTTCAGAATACAGTGCTCATCTTTTAAAAATCCATAAATAATAGCCCATGAGAGCAAATCCAAAAGGGCACAAAATACATTTGGAGATGCTTTTCAATAGGTCCAAGGTACTTAAGCATTCTTACAATTTTGTGAATCACTAACAGTTCTATTTGTGTTATGTTTAAATTACTGGAGATTATTTAAAAAAAAAAAAAAACTTGAAATGTTTATCTTTGTGGCTAACTAGGGGGAAAGACTCCCAGTTATGACACGAACCTCCTGCAAGTCTCTGTTGAAGATGGTCAGCTTCTCTGCTGGAGCTCAACTTGGGGACAGTGGGTATTTTGGGTTTTCTTTTCCATCCATCTCCTTAACCTGTAATTAAAGCCTAGTATGTGCAAATAAAGCGGATGGCTGGGCAAGAGCCATTTCACAAGGGTACGAACTGCTTTTGTGCTAGGTCTACAATGTCAGCTGGGAACCATCGTCAAAGGAAATCAAGGCAGCTCCTTTGACGATAAGGAAATTATAAAGAATCTTTTTAGAACTAGAGACAGCAAGTCCAGTAATGCAAATGCACCCGTGTTCACCTGAACAACAACCATCTCCCATTTTCTATTTAGCAAAGACTCAAAGGGCAGGACCAAAGGCTCCAAAAATGGAAGGTGTAAAAGAAAGTCTCTTTTCTGCTCGGCACTTTGGCAGGCACAGCACTGAATTTGCATCTGTCTGGTAACTTCCAAAAGTCTGAGAAAGTAAATGTGAGCTGAATATCAAACAATAACAGAGATAATACTGAGACACTGTTAGTGTCAGGGGGCTGGGATCTGAGTACCAAAGAGGCAAGGATTAGCAGAGTGAAGGAAGCTCACAAACCTAAAAGCTCCCCTAAATAAAAATGAATGCAGAACAAGTTTTCTATATAATTTCACTACACTGCTCACTTACACACAGAAATAGGAAACCGTTAGTAGGGGATACTTTTCAAAGAACCCACTTATTCCTGAATTCTATTGTCCTTCCTCTTCCTCAGCACTTTCATGTGACAGGAGCCTGACCTAGTCCCTTGTTCTCTGCTCACCTCTCTCCTTGCTTTGGATTTCTATGTTTTTATTTTATTTATTTATTTATTTCTATGTTTTTATTTTATTTATTTATTTTGGTACCAGGTACTGAACTCAGGGGCACTCAACCACTGAGACATGTCCCCAGCCCTTTTTTGTATTTTATTTAGAGACAGGGTCTTGCTGAGTTGCTCAGGGCCTCACTAAGTTGCTAAGGCTGGCTTTGAACTCACAATCCTCCTGTCTCAGCCTCCCGAGAGGCTGGGTATTTTATTTTATTTTTTTACCTCTCTCCTACAGTCAGAAGTAACCAAATCCAGTTCTCCTTTGAATATGAATGGTTTAGTTCTACATTTCTTTCCCTCTCCATATACACCTGCCTGGGTTTTCTTGGTGCTTGATAAATGTTTGATAGTATAATGCCACCAGCAGCTGCAAATGTCACCACCAAGGGAGGCTCCATTAAAGTTGCATGGAGGGAGAAATATCAAAGTAAAATAGTTAATGGAAGGCAAAAAAAAAAACAAAAAAAAAAACAAAAAGAAATGAAAAACTCTAACACTTAGCAGAGTGCCTGGTATAGAGGGAATTTAATAATAAATGCTTATGGGCTACGGATATAGCTCAGACGTACAGAGCAATTGCTTAGTCCTGGGTTCCCACCCAGCACTGTAGTAATATTAATAAATCCTGTCCTTTATAGCTAGACTCCTCCCCAAAGCCAGAAGAATTAGGGAATGGGGATTTAGTAAGACACTTTTTTTTTTTTTAAACATTTTTAGTTGTATATGGACACAATACCTTTATTTTGTTTATTTGTGTTTTTCATGTGGTTCTGAGGATCAAACCCAGTACCTTGCACATGCTAGGCAAGTGCTCTACCACTGAGCTACAACACCAGCCCAACACTTATTCTATTTTTAAATTAAATCTTGTAGTTATTACTGGGAGGGGTGGGGGGAAGGGAAAAAACAATAGAATGAATCAAACATTACCCTATGTAAATTTATGATTACATAAATGGTACGCCTTTACTCCATGTTCAAACAGAGAAACAACATGTATCCCATTTGTTTACAATAAAAAAAAACAACAAAAAAACTTGTAGTTATTAAAGCCAGAAGCAGACATCAAAAAATTCAAGGTTAAAATAAGAATGAGTGCATCAATACTAAGAAAGGCTGGTGATGGTCATATTGTGATCCTGTTTTTTCTTCTCAGAATATTTCCCTTGAACTCTCATGGAATTACACCACGTATGAACAAAACTTAAATTCAAAATACCTCCTTCAGAATACCTTTATGCTTTGGGGTATTTTTCTAGTAGGTGTCTTTTGTGATTTTCTGTCCTGATTCACTCCTAAGTGGGGGAACAAAACATGGTTTTTCTGCACAGATGGGGACAGGAAGTCAGGGTGACCTGCACCATCCTCACCTCACTGATCACAGCCACACTGCTAGAGGTGGTGGGAGGCAGAACCGCTGTCAAGAGGGAAAACTAGGTCAAGAGCCCCAGGTCTCAGGACAGTGATAGTACATCCTGGAAGGTTTTGGCACCGGCTTGTCCTTGTCCGAGGCTGAGGGCAGCCTAGTGCTAGTTAGAACATTAATTCTGATGCAAGGTTACTCCTGTTCTGAACAGTGCTTCTGCCACGGCTTGCAGCACTGGACGACCTCTCCTGGTTGTGGTTTTCTAGTGGGTACAAAAGGAAAAGTACAAACCCCCATCCCTTATAGATTGTTGTAGGGATTATATGAGAGAGTTCAACTAGAAGGGTGGCTGTCATGTATCAAGTCACAAATCAATACTTTTTTTTTAGCTCTTAGCTATTATTGCCAAATTAAGTGCAAGCTCCTGTTTTCTGTATCTATTGATACTCCTATAAATGGTATGTTAAAAAAAACAACAGGATGATACCTTTCTAACTCCTTAAATTATCTCTTACAACAAATATTCTATATAAGTTCTATGCATTATAATGAACTCTTTTTTTTCTTTTTGCAGTACTGGAGATTGAACCCACTAAACCACACCCCCAGCCCTGTTTGTTCTATTTTGAGATAGGGTCTCTTTTAAGTTGCTAAGACTGGCCTTGAACTTGTGAATCTCCTGCTTTAGCCTCCTGAGTCACTGGGTTGACAGGGGTTGTAATCCTTTCTTTATTATCATTATTATTATTATTATTATTACTATTATTATTATTATTAGTTGCAGATGGACACAATACCTTTATTCTACTTATTTATTTCTATGTTGTGCTGAGGACAGAACCCAGTCCTCACACATGCAAGTCAAGTGCTCCACCACTGAGCTGCAACCCCAGCCCTGTAATTCATTCTTAAAGAAGACAATCACAATATTTATATCTGGAAAGATTAATTGCCAAGATGTGGATGCTCTGAATTGGACAAATCCAAAATGAAGAAAGAATGTTCTGGCAGACCCTGTCTGTTATTCCTCTACCAGAGAGCCAATCCCTCCCTTTATTCTGCTGACAGAACAATTTTCTGCCCCTCTAGAGAGGGTGAGGCTTAATAGGTGTAACCAAGGCATGTAACCTTTTAATTGCAATTGCCAGTGATTGATCCAGGGATAAGTATGTGACCCAGTTCCACCCAACAGAACCTGAGGACATGTATTCTGGAGATTTCTGGATGAGCAGTTTGGCAAAAATAAAATCAGTCACAACTGTAGGAAGAATTGGTAAGTTAGTGGTATTTGTCATTTATTCAACATGCACAACTGTGAAGTAGTAGTTTCACATAAACTATAAAAATTTCAACAGTTCTCATTAGTCTTGTCACAGTATATTTCTACAGTGACAGGAGAAAATAAGTTATTAATTAAGGGAAGTAACACAGACACTTCTCAGATGGCCTCTGCTACCTGTGGTAGATGCATGGCAGGATCAGTCATGTATTTGTATTCCCCTTGGGAATCACACTTTATCAGCTGACGTGAGTTAGGATAAGGAAATGGAAAAGAGAAAGAAGTTAAAGATGATTTTGAGGCTGGGTGATTAGGACAGTGAGACTGCCACTGACTGATCAGGAAAAGAGAGCACAGTTTGAGGTCATAGTGTTTTAAACAAGCTCAACATGATGGCCAGATAACCCAGAGCAGCAACTGGGGAACAGGACAGAATGTTTATTGAAAAAAAAAAAAAAATTAAAGAGTCAGAGTGTCACTGTGCTGCCCAGGCCGGGCCCTGAACCTCTGGACTCAAGAAGCTCTCCTGCCTCAGTCCCCTGAATAGCTAGGAGTACAGGTGTACACCACCGTGCCAGCTCCAGAATGTCCATTTTTAAAGCCATGAATTTCAGGGTCACTAACATAAAACTGCTGGCTGATATCAGGAGAATGAATGGACTCTGTAAGGGTAGAGAGCTGACAACTGGATACTCCAGAACAATCTCAGTGTAACTAACTGGTGGCTCTACCATATACTAGCTACTTGTGTGACCCCAATAAGTCACTGAAGAGTTCTAAGTTGGGCATGGTGATGTGCATCTGTAGTCCCAGTGGTTCAGGAGGCTGAGGCAGGAGGATCTCAAGTTCAAGGCCAGTCTCAGCAACTTAGTGGGAGACCTTGTCTCTAATAAAATACAAATGGGGGCAGTGGATGTGGCTCGGTGGTTAAGTGCCCCGGGTTCAATTCCTGGTCTAAGTCTCATGCTTCATACAATGAATATAAAGCTTTAATGCAATGACTGATACAAAAGTTCTTTTTCTTTTTGAGACCTTACTAGGGACCCACAAGTTCTTAAAAACATATTTGAGGTCAGAAAGGGAAGAAAAAACAATGTAAAACAATGTAAGGAAACAGAGAAGTAAATAATTCACTCTTTAATCCATCCTAAAACAAGTCAGAATATACTGGGCATGTGCAACGAGTAGGGCACCGGGCTGGAGGACAGCCAGGATGACGTCAGGCACTCTGAGCCCACCACATGCAGCCAGCCTCTGTGGAGTGCTTTACTGGGCAGGCCTTAGGACAGACTTTCATTTACCTCATTTAGGGAATATAATGCAAGGTGGGAGATTTTCCAAAACACCCAAATGGGCAAATTAAAATAAAGATTTTAAAAAGACCATCGGCAGGTGGAAAAATGGAAATTACTGGTGATCTCAGAGAGAACTGTTTCACTTAATCAGAATAGGGGTAGGTTGGGATGGGGAATAAAAATGGAAGGAGGCAAAGGTGGAGGAAAGAGGCTCAGGGCGCTCACTCTCCAGTTAGATAAGCAAGAAGCAGGATCAAGGACCATTTGTTTAGCTAAGAGGAGATCTGGGCTTGCCTGAAGGAAAGAAGGAAGGGGTCAGAGGAAAGGATAAGACAAGAACAGCTAACAGTCATTAAAACAAAAACAAAAACAAAAACAACAACATGGCAATTCAAGAAATATATGTGCTTAAAAAAGAAAACATCTTCTACTTAATGAACATGGGATAAATGAACGAATGAAAGAACAACTTGATAAACTTGTATGAGACGGAGAGATGGGGACAGACTGTCATTGATCACAAGGATCTCTCAGGATTTTAGGAGGATAGAGCAGTACTTTTTTCCCCACAAGTGAAAGGTCCAGTATCCCAAGTTCATTCTGCAAAAGGGTCCTTCATAATTGCACGGCGTGTGCTGAGATCTCAGGGGAACGTGAGTGGAAATGTGCTCCGTTACAAGGAATACCATCTCGAACACCAACATTCCATTTATCGCAAGGGCCAAGCAACCCTACCAAAAAGACAGATGTAATCCCAAACAAAGGAAGCATCCGGGACCAGGAGACACATAAACACTGCTCCTTCCTTCCACCTCTGCCATTCTCGACCTCCACTCAACTCCCTGCACCGGCTCCTTCACTCCACAGGACTCGGCTGGTTCAACTTCAGCTTCTGTAGGCCACTAATATGATTCTAATAAAAGACCTATTACAAACTCTTCTTAAAATCGCAATCCGGGGCTGGGGAGATGGCTCAGTTGGTAGAGTGCCCACCTCGCAAGCACGAGGCCCTGGGTTCAATCCCAGCACCACAAAAAAAAAGAAAAAAAAAAAAAAAATCGCAATCCGTTCCCTATCTTCCTTCTCTGCTTTCCTACTTCACAGCATTCATCACCTCCTCTCTCTCCCCTTCTACAAGGTAAACTCTCTAAGCGCAGGTGTTTTGGTCTGCTCTGGTTACTGTTGCATTGCCTGAAACAGTGTTTGGCAGGTCGCCTTTGTGCAGTGGTGGTGATGGGGAACCAAAAATGGTTGCTCTAAGACTGAAGAACCAATAAACTCTGTTGCAACCAAACAATATCGTAAAGTTTCTTTTGCACTGACTTTTAACTGTGTATCAACTGTGTACTTCTACTGATACATGTAAAAGATGTTTTCTTTTTTCTCATGTTAATATTAACTTTGCAAGTTTCCTCTCAAGTTGGATGAATCAGGTTCTCTTGATTAGACTGTAAGTTTCTGGAAGGTAGGTTCCATATATAATTCTCAATTATTTTCTTGTAGTTCTGTTTTCAATGCTAATAAATAAAGTGCAGCTGGCTCTTCTCTGGTCCTCTTTACCCAACTGCTCCTGCCCTTCCCTTCTGCTGCTGCATGCCAGCAGCACTGTGCTGAAAACCCTGGCACTGTGTCAGCTAAGTCATTATCTACACGACTTTGTTATGAAGTGATTGAATAGGCGACGGGTTTAAGTTGTTGAAATGGCAAGCAGTGTTTTTCAGAGGAAATTCTTTTATGAGTTCCAATGCAATAAAATCGTTCAGTGATTCAACTGGCTGAATTACATTTCATTCACCAAGAGGGAAATTCCACTAAAGAAAACTAAAGGGCACATACTTCCCTTTAATTTTTGTTCTCCAGAAGCTTCACACTTGGTGCTATTTCTCATACTGAGCACTAAACCCTCAGAGGGCTGTGTGAATTAGGCTGACCACAATACACACTAGCAAAATGAGGCTTCTATGCTTGAATTATCGGCTGCATCTTCCTGGACTTCTTGGTATGGTAATTGAGTATTTCTTCATAAACCTGTTCAGAAAAATTACTATAACTTATGTTTACAGTTAGGAAATCCCTAAATATTCTTCAGTAACTTTACATGGTTGCAATGTCCTGTAAAAAGGATGTAATCTGCAATTAAGACCATGTTACAAGTCTCTAAGAGATAGCATCCACACTGCTTTAAGACTTTAGTTTTTGTGGACCATTTGTTTTGTGAACCAGTTTTTGTGTTCATTTGAAAATGTTATTTATTCCCAGAATAGTCAAGACACAATAGTAGGTTGATCTTTAAAAGGAAATTATTTTATATATTGGACTATGGACTTTCAATTATTTGACTGTAAAATAAAGTATATTCTTATTTAAAAATATTTTTAGTTGTATATGGACATAATGCCTTTCTTTTTATATTTTTTTATGTGGTGCTGAGAATTGAACCCAGTGCCTCACACGTGTTAGGCAAGTGCTTCTACCACTGAGCCACAACCCCAGCCCCTAAAATAGAGTATAGTTAACATTAAACTTTCGCTCTCAGGGTTTGTTTGAGATCAGTGTTTTCAAACAGAAGAGTCCATGATGATGGAAACAGTTTTTCTTTGTACTGTCCAATATAGTAGTCATTTTCAATAAGTGGCTATTAAGCACTGGAAAGGGGGCTAGGTGACAGAGGAACTGAATTTATGATTTTAATTTTATTAAAATGTAAATAGCTGTATGGTTAACAGCTACTGTGTTGGACAACACAGTTCTAGATAGTTCAAAACACATGGGTAATTATGTTGAAGTTGAATAATAACGATACTCATAACTAGACTATATAGGCTGTACTATTGCCTCAGGAATTGCTGACGCGTCCCTCTGACTGACTGTGCCAGAAGTAGTGAGCTTCTCAGCACTGCTTTTCACCACTTTATGAATCAGCTTTCCAGCCTTCCCCGCCTCCTCACCATGGTGTCCTCATATTCTCTTTTCAAAATCATTTGTAAAAACAAAAACCAAAGTTTGGAAATCAACTATTAGTCTAACCCTAATCTTTTGCTTCTGCAGGAATTCAATTGTTTAGTGACCTATTGCCATCTATGCCCCATCCCATACCTTCTCCTAGGACTGACTCCTTGGTCTGCCATCTTTGTTTTAAACAGGAATAAAAGGGAACTGCAATTGGAAACAGAAACTGCTACATACAGTTTCTCGTAGCAAGGGCAGGGTGAGGGCGGGTATGTGTGTGTATTTTCTGCAGGGTCCAGGGGAGCAGCTGTAGCCAGCTACCCACTCTTTCTTCCCTTCTGCTGTCAGACACATTTCTGAGCATTTGAGAATACAGTTCCACCCCTGGCAAGAGGTGATAGTTTCCTCCATGAACTGTTAATGAAGTTTGTTCCTTGAAAAAGTGATTTCTAAATTCTGACTCTACCCAAGGAAATGGTATCTTATTACTCATATGCTAAAAATGCTAGGCTACATACTGCTCCACCAGTAGTTTTAAGACCTGTTTGCATTTGCACTGGCTGTAGTAAAAAGGGGTTTGGCACTCTGTGATAGCTGCCAGTACATGTTCCTAGCAGCTGCTTAAAACAGGCTACTGGGTTCAAGTTTGGCCTCCTTTTACATCTTAAAAATAACAACATTAAACACTTACATTTATATAAAGTACTTTCACATATTTAATCACATTTAATTATATTAACATCCTGGTAAGACAGGAAGATCAATTGTCATTTCTCTGATGTTTTATGAGTGGCATCTGATTCCCAGTAGCTGGTTTTTGAGTGAACCCATACTTTTACAAGACAAGGATGCCATCCAAAATGACTCTGGGAAAAAGTGAAGACTAGGAAAAAAGCTAGCATACACTTCCTTTTATTTGGATTTTAATGTTTAAATTGTTGTTGGCATTATTGTTTTCCTGTACTGGGGAGCTACCTCCCCAGTCCCTTTTATTCTGGACCAGGGTCTTGCAAAGTTGCCCAGGCTGGCCTTGAACTTGTGATTGGATGGTCTTACTAGAGCTCTCAACTTTAGTTTCTGAAGCTTTCTCTCTCCATTGTTGGATTCTATTGTTTAAAAATGACATCCCAGGGGAAACTTTAAAAGGAAAAAATATGTATGACCATAAGTTCTGAGATGTTTAAGTTGTCATCTCTTTACTTTCATTTTACTTATTGAAACAATCCCCTCACTGCCTTAAAACTGTGATCTTCCTCCTGGCTGCATGCAGCGGGGAGACTCCCCGTACTTAGTAGCTGCAGTTCAGATCCAGAGCTTTGCCTGGATCTCTTCTTTAACTCTTTTATTCTTTCCTCCCATAGGCAAATGCTCTCTACCTCATCTCTCACTTAAGATCTTTGTTTTCTAACAATGCAGTTTTAATTGGTTTGGCCATTTGGTGAGTGACGTATAGACCTTTCTGAAATGTGAAATATGTACCTCTCCAAACATATGAATAAGGTAAGCTTCAAAGAGGCATCTATTTTGATCTGTGTCATGTCTTAGCAAAATTACTGAACTTGGGGCACATCCTTGAATAGTTAAAACAGAAATATTCAGTCTGTTCCAAATTGGTATCTCATTTTTCTTGGAGTTCATGGTTAAAACAAACAAAAAAGATAAAAATTATCCTGGGCTGGAGCTCAGTAGAGGAGCGCTCATCTAGCATGGGCAAGGCCCTAAGTTCGATTCCCAGCAAAGAGAACAAAGAAACAAACAAATAAAAAACAATCCATAGTTTCATTTTGACAGATTTCTGTAATCTGTGCATTTAAAGTACCTACTTAATATAATCTACGAAATGTTTATAATAACCCTTTATTATGTTGTAACCAGTGATATAAACAGGTACCACATCTGCTTAGTGATGTTAAGAGTTCTTTTCTCCTATTACAGAGGAGAGTATGGAGGAAGGACTTGAAGTATAAGAAAGAAGTCAAGAGTGTGCAAACCACAGGATGGCAGAACCATAGGATGGTGGCAACCTTAACATGTTCTGGATTTAGAGCATGGGAAAGCGAGTCAGATTTATAAGATATTTTATGTCATTACCTCAGTTTGTCTCTAGGTAATAGCTACTGGCTATATCTTAAAAAAAAAAAATATTGTACATTTCTACAGATTCTCTATAATCTACTTTTTCTTGCATGTTTTTCATATATATAGTCATGCAGGAACTTTTACATTATAATTAATAAGAATCCAAAATAGATTTATACTGGCCATTTTATTTCAAAATTAAAGCAATAAAACTGCAAAGACATTGTCTCGGTGAAAACAAAGGTTAAAAGAATTAACAAATTAAATTGCTATAAGGATCTTTGCAAGGAAGCAAGGAAGACGCTTGCTAGTCTAAAACATGGCCCTGAGTCCTTTCCCACAGGAATTCCAAGACACATGAAAATTAATCTCATGTGGTGTTTGAAAATTATAAAAGAAAAATAGCATCATACACAGGTAAGACAGTGTAAAAAATCCAACAAAACATAAATTGGGAAAAGTGATAGATGAAGAACTCTTTTCAGAATATTTTTATCATACAGCAGATGGAAGTTATGTCAGAATATACTGCCAATAAATTAAAATTTTAAAAGCCCAATGAAGTAATTTCTATATAAAACAGGAGCTCAGAGCAGAGAGATGAGTTAATAG
Organism: Sciurus vulgaris; assembly: GCF_902686455.1. NCBI lineage: Eukaryota > Metazoa > Chordata > Mammalia > Rodentia > Sciuridae > Sciurus > Sciurus vulgaris. The sequence goes on along the minus strand of NC_136468.1, from coordinate 139,718,615 downwards.
AAGCTTACAGATGACACAACTGTACACTTATTAGATCCAAAAAGCTCTCCAGAAGACTTCGAGAGCTCATAAAAAAATTCAACAAAGTAGGTTACAAAACCAACATACAAAAATCAATAGCTTTCCTATACACCAATAATGAATCCACTGAGAAAGAAATGAGGAAATAATCCCAATTCACAATAAAAAATAAAATGCTGAGGAGTAAATCTAATCAAGGAGGTGAAAGACCTCTACAATGAAAAGTATAGAACACTGAAGAAAGAAATTGAAGAAGAAATGAGAAGATGGAAAGACCTCCCATGTTCATGGATAGGCAGAATTAATATTGTTAAAATGGCCATATTACAAAAATCAAAATACATATTCAATACACTCCCCATTAATACCAATGACATTCTTCACAAAACTAGAAAAAATATTCCTAAAATTCATTTGGAAGAATAAAAGACCCAGAATAGCCAAAGCAATTCTAAACCAAAAAGTCAATGCTGGAGACATCACAACACCTGGCTTTGAATTACAAGACAGATAAAGTAAGAAAAACTGTATGGTACTGGCATAAAATCAAACATATGATCAATGGTGCAGAATAGAAGCTACAGGGACAAACCCACACAGAGAGAGTCATCTGATCCTTGACAAAGGTGCCAAAAACAATTGAGGAAAAGTAACCTTTTTAACAAATGGTGCTGGAAAAAGTGGTTATCCATATGTAGAAGAATGAGACTATATCCTTATCTCTCTCCCTATAGAAAACTCAACTCAAAATTGATCAAAGATGTAGGAATTATTCCAGAAACTAAGCAACTCCTAGAAGTGAACACAGAGTCAACACTCAACATAGAGGCACAGGCAAGAGCTTTCTCAATGACTTTCGTACTCCTAAACTCAGGAAACGATGCCAAGTTAATAAATGGGATGGTATCAAATTAAAAAGCTTCTACACAGCAAAGGAAACAAGAAAGGGAAGAAAGAATGTACAGAATTGAAGAAAATATTTGCTAGCTACTCTTCTGACAGAGGATTGATATCCAGAGTATATAAAGAACTCAAAAAACTTAACACCCCCCCTGAAAAAATCCAACTAATAAATGGGTAAATGAACTAAATAGACACTTCCCAAAAGAAGAAATATAAATGGACAATAAATATATGAAAAAGTGTTCAACATCTTTTGTAATTTGAGAAATGCAAATCAAAACTACACTGAAATTTCATCTCATTCCAGTAAGAATGGCAGCCATCAAGAGTACAAATTATAATAAACACTAGAGAGGATGTGGGGGAAAAGGAACACTTTACACTGTTGGTGGGATTGTAAATTAGTACAATCCTTACGGAAATCAGTATGGAGGTTCCTCAAAAGAATAGTAATGGAACCACTATATGATCCAGCTATACCACTCCTCAGTATTTATTCCAAAGAATTAAAAACAGTTGGTATATAGACCAGTTGGTTGAGTGCCTGCCTCACATGCACAAGGCCCTGGGCTCAATCCCCAGCACCACACACAGACACAGACACACACAGAAAGAATTAAAATCAGCATTCTCTAGAGGTACATGCATACCCATGATTAGAGCAGCACAATTCACCATAGCCTAACTATGGAACCAGCCTTGGTGTCCATCAGTGGACGAATGAATAAAGAAAATGTGGTATATGTGCACAGTGGAGTTTTATTCAACCATAAGGAAGAAGGAAAATCATATCACTTGCAGGAAAATAGATAAATCTTGAGAACATTATGTTAGGAAAAATAAGCCAAACTCAAAAGGGCAAGGGTCGTGTTTTTTGTTTTTTGTTTTTCTCATAAGTGGAAGCTAGAGAGGAAAGAGGAAAGGTAGTGGTGGGATCTCATGAAACCTGAAGGGAGGTCAGTAAAGGAAAGGGAAAGGGACTGGAGTGAGGGGACAAGGGGATTTGTTACATTGTATGCAGGTATGAATATGTAACAACAAATTCCACTACTAGTACAATTATAATGCACAAATAAAAATTTGGAAAAAAATTAATACATGTAGGTATGGGGCCAAAAACAAAAGTTAATACAATGAGCCAAAACAGGGAATGAAACACGATTCTGCAGAAATTAAGAGATATGTAGGAAAAGAAAAAACTAAGATCACTACTAAAGCAAATGAAGTATGCACTGGAAGGAGCACAAAGATCTGGTAATGCTGAAAAAAGCAACAGAAGAGGACCCCAAACAAAGTTAAAAAAAAAAAAAGAAAGTTGTAGATAGAAACATGACATATCATAATCAGTATCCTTGAAGAAGATAATGTAAATATAATTTAAAAATATGTATTAGGGCTGGGGAGATAGCTCAGTCAGTAGAGTGCTTGCCTTGCAAGCACAGGCCCTGGGTTTGATCCCTAGCACTGCAAAAAAAAAAAAAAAAAAAAGTAATTAAAAATAACTTTCTAGAAATAAGACTTGACACTACTGACTGAAAATACTACAGATTCCAAGGACAGTAATCATAGAATTAAGCACTGAGATACATCCTAATTCAGTTAATGAATTCCAAAGACTAAAAATAAATTCTTTAGTCATCAAAGCAAAAAAGGTTCAAGAGTAAGTCTGAGAATATTTACAATCTGGAACTACCCACATTCCAATATTCTGCTTGAATTACTGGTTCAAAAATTAATATTTATCATCAAATATTTTCCATGTATCTATTACTTATTTCATATGAGAAGCCTGAGACAAAAATTATAGCTATGGAAAATCAAAACAGATGAGATGATTAAATACTAAGGGATTCCTTATTATTAAGATTTAAAAATTTTAATTTATAATTTAACATTTATTAGCATTACTTAAAAGTCTAGGAAAGAAGTCTGGTTAAATTAAATAAGCAATTGTGATTTTGAAAATATTCAGCAATGAAGTCTGGATGTATAGCTCAGAGGTACAGTGCTTGCCTACCATGCACCAAGCCCTGGGTTCCATCCTCAGCAGGATGGGGTGGTGGTACAGCAAAGCAGGCAGACTTATAACCCCAGAAACTCAGGAAACTGATGCAGGAGGGTCTCAAATTCAAGGCCAACACTGGCAACTTAGTGAGACTTGTCTCAAAATCAAAAGGGTCTGGGAATATACTTTAATGCTTGCCTAGCATGTGTGAGGCCCTGAGTTCAATTCTCAGTACCACAAAAGGGGGAGGGGAACAAGAAGGAAGAAAGAAAAACCATACACAGCAATGCTATGATTTTGGATTAGAACAGATACCTGTAATGTTTCTGTAATTCACAAATAGCCATGCCTTGCACAATTACAATAAAGTAAGATATTCTTCTGGGGTTGGGGAGGTGGCAAATGGCAAAGAGATAGTTTCTCCAATAATTTATTTAGTAAAGATTTATTACTAATATCTATTTCAACAAGTATTACAACCTACAAATGTTTTATCATCAAATTATTCACAAAATCTACAAGACAGCTTAAGTTCACCTGATTGTACAAATGAAGAAATGAAAGCAAAGCTTAAGGAAACTAATTACCCGCAGTTGCGTGTTGAATCAACAGAAAAAGGAGAGTATCACTTCAACTATGAGTTTTTGTTTGTCCCTCACAGCTTTTGTCACAACCTTACACTCTGACATTATTTTTGGCTTCTGAGTAACACCAATCTTAACCAGAGGCTTGTAGTATCATGATCTAACACAACAAAATCATCACGAAAGTGCTGGAAGACTGTGGAGGAAAAAAATACATTTGGGGAAACACAGCAGATGTGAATCCATCAATCAAAAGTGCTTATCTGTGAAGCTCTCTTCTGTTGAGCCTTGTATTAAAAATCTAGAGTGAAAATGAAACTGATAAAAAAAAAAAAAAAAAAATCCCTATCCTTTCCCAGGGAAAAATCTAGAAAAGAGTTTAAACAACCATTTAAAAAGAGTTAAAAGCAAACAAAATAAATTTTTTACAAGGATGAGAGTTGAAAACATACATAGACAGATAACCAACTTGGGGTAATCTGGATCCTAGCAGGAAGGTAAGGCAAGGCATTATAGAAGAAGGTATTTCAGCTCTATTACAAAGAAAGAGAAAAAACTGCCTCTTGTACTTCACCTAAGACTGGGACTCTCAAATATTTAAAGAGTTTTTTTTTTTTTTTTTTTTTCAATCAACAGCAACCTCATTATAAGATTGGATCAGATAAATCAGTGGTAAAATTTTTTATACAATAGGCATGCCTGGAAATCTGCAGCAAAAATTTGAGGAAATGAAAACCAAACTTTTTATATTAAAGAACAACCAAGAACAACTTCTCCTGAAGAAATCAACCTGGAAGAGTTATGCTCTCTCTTATTTAATGACTCAGCCAAAGATGTTATTGAGACTCACTGCCCTTGAAATTGTCTTTGCCCTTTGCAAAATGTTTGTTGAAAAACTTCTCCTTGCCACGCCTCTTATACTGCCTGCCTTTCTCCAGGAGCAGTAAAATGAAGCAGCCTACTACTGGAGAAAAAGCCTAAGAAGGAAGTTCCTAAGCCCCTCCAAACCACAACATGCAAATCATTAGCAGTGACATTTAATTTCACTGTACACACCACCTATATATCTTTTAGAGCAGTAACTGCATATTTGCCTGGGATTTCCTGAAATTAACGTTACAGGAAGTCTCCAAATTGCAAAAGAGTTGGGTTCCAATGTTCACTTCCAACTTACATATCTGCAACTCTGAACATGTTTTTAGCCACAACTCAATGTTTCATACGGAATTTAGGTTTTTTAGGTTAGTTCAAAAAGAGTTTTTTGACTTTAATGAAATTCAAAACTTTATTTGGCATCTTCAATATCTTTTAAAAAGTGCCATTAAAATCAACTAATTATGTATGCATATCAGAATACATTAAATTAGAAATAATTTTAAAACTGTACTTGAATTACAGAATTACATAAAAATGACATGGTGAATAGAGTCTTGACAATATTCTGAATGAACTTTTGGATTACTTGGGATTTTTAGAGACTGGTTACTTAAGTTCTTAATTTCATTTACAATGTATTGACTCTTTTTTTTCCTTTGATATGGACATGATTAGGACTAAAACTATAGGATAGCAGGGTTGGGAAAGACATCAGCGGTCATATTCAATCTTGACCTTCCTTTGGAGATGAAGAAAGTGAGACTCAGATGAATAACTTGACTCAGGTTATCTAAGCAATTGGTTCTGAAGCTGAAACACCACCCAATTTCATTCAGTGTCTTTTCCGTTATAACAAAGCTTATCAGTCATTATCAAGACCATATTTTTGCTCAAAAATAAAGCAGAAGGAGATATCACTATAACCACCTTTATCAGCATAAGTTAGTGATATTTAGTAAAGCTGAGGGTGTGCACTCATGATTCTTGCACGGACACGTGAATGAAGACATTGTAATGTGAAAAATGAGAAACACCTAAACACCATTCATAGGGGAAAGGATAACTGTGGTATACTTACATGATAAAAAGTCATATTTAAATCAATAAACTCAATATAAATTATTATAAAGAACCCAATATTATTTGTAGAAGAAGTATAAATAAAATTTCAAATGGCAAAGAAAAGGGTTTACACCAAATTCTGGAGAGTGAATGCATTTGGGGCGGATGGGAAGGAAAGGGACCTGGAAGGAATACAAAAGATATTCACCTATGTGGTGAATGTCTTTAAAAAGTTCTGAGAGGGAGAGGTCCATGGATATTGGTTATAGACTACAAGTTTGAAATATTTAGTTAGTATTTAAAAAGCTAATTCTTCTCCCTCAAAAGAGGAGACCTAAAAATGGCAGAAACCAGACTGAACAATCATTTGAAGTAACTATGAGAACTGGGAAAAGAGAGAATGTGTAAATGCACATGAGAGAAAAAGCTTGTTTGTGGTGCGATGAACTCAAATGTAAGTAAAAATGACAAAGGAGGCAGAAATAGTAAATAACGGAGAGGGTAAATTTGGTTCGGATAGTCCTTCGAGGTCACCATAAATGATTGACCCAAAATAATTTTGTAGCTGCTGGGATGTTTTCTGGAAGAGAAGAGTTACTAGGAGGCACTGATGCCAGGAAGCACTCAGGCCACGATCCACAGGGGAGGGGATGGACATCAGGGTGCATGACGTAGAGATTGTCTCTAATTGTTTGATTTCTCAGATGACCTCAATTTATTCCTAATGATAATGGGGATGGATTGATAAGCAGGGTCAGGTTTTAAAATGTTCAACTGAAGGAATTAAGGAAAGGTTTTCTTAGTAAACCTTGATAATGAATTTGTTAACCCAAATCTTATGTTTAAAGAATTTAACCTTTATTTTTTATTTATTTGTTTTTTTATGTGGTGCTGAGAATTGAACCCAGTGCCTCGCCCATGCTAGGCAAGTGCTCTACCACTGAGTTACAATCCCAGTCCTAAATCTTACCTTTTAATGTCCTTTTAACTGTAGCATACCTGCTACTACTCATTAGAGTTTGGTTAAGTGTACCAGTTTATTAATTTTCCTTTAGAAATTTTACTATGTTTATGACTAGTGTTCCTTATTTTAAAAGTAGAAATGATTTCCTAATCAAAAGAAACAAACAAAAACCAAACCAAAACATAAAACATAAAACTGAAAGGACACAGTCATGTGGCATAAATTATTTTCTTTGGTCTTATTCAGAAAAAATTTATATTAAAAAAATTCTGCCTTGATGTCCTTGTATCTAGGAAACTCTAAGGAATTCACATACATATTAAAACTGTTAGAGCTTATATGAATTTGGTAATGTTGCAGAATACAAAATCAACACAGAAAATCAGTTGTATACTAGCGATGAACAAACCTGAAAGGAAATTAAGGAAACAATTGATTCATGATGTCACCATGAGAAGGAAACACTCAGGAACAGACTTAACCGAGGAGGCATGAAGACGTGTGCGATAAAAGCTGGACCTGGAGCTCGTTGGTACAGTGCATGTTCAGCATGTGGGGAGCCCTGGGTTCAATCCTCAGACTCCCGAAGGAAAAGACTTGTTCAATGAAAATCACAAAACATTGCCAAAAGAAATCTAAAAAGACCTCAATAAATGGAAAGGCAGCCTGTGTTCAAGGACTAGAAAACTTAATATTGTCAAGCTTGCAAAGCAACATACAGATGCAATACATTTACCATCAAAATTTTAATGGTGTTTAGTGAGGAAATGGAAAAAACTCAATCTAAAATTTGTATAGAAATCCAAAGGACCCAGAAATAGCCAAAGTAACATTGAAAAAGAACAGAGTTGGAGGTCCCACGCTTCTTGTGGCTTAGTACACAGCTACAGAAGTCAAGGCAGTGTCATAGTTACAGTGGAGGGACACACACAGGCTAAGGGAGAGCTCTGGAAATATACCCTCGCTACCTATAGCTGAGTAATCTACAACAGGGCACCGAGAACATCCAACGGGGAAAGAACAGTCTTCAAAAAACCATGTTAGGACAACTAGATACTGGTATATGAAAGGATGAAGTTGGACCTTTACTTTATACCATATTTATAAATTAACTCAAAATATATATTAAAGACCCAAGTAAAACTATAAAAAATTTAAATTTAAAAAATTGTGATAAATCTTTATACCTTGGGTTTTGGCTATGGTTTCTTAAAAATGACATCAAAATATTTAGGGAAATGCACATTAAAACCATAATACTATCTCAACGCCTGTAAGAATAGTGCTCATCAAAAAGGTAAAAGATAAGGGCTGGGGATGGAGTCAGTGGTGGAGTACTTGCCTAGCACGTGCAAGGCCCCATGTTCCATCCCTGACACTGCAGGTGGGGGCAGAGGGAGGACAAAGATAGAAAAATATGTTCATGTACAGAAAGGTCAAACTGTATGATCTCACTTATATGTGGACTCTAAAAGTCAAACTCAAGAGAAGCAGAGTAGAATACTGGTTACCAGGGACCAGGGGCAGTCAGGACATGTATCAAGGATACGAAATTTCAGTTGCAATCAGGTGACAGAATGTTAGTTTGATTTAATAATTCTACAATGTGTAAATATATCAAAACTTTAAATGTTCACAATATTTATTTTGTCAATTACAAAAAAAATTTAAAGTGAACCGCAACAATGGCAATTCCAACGCCAAAAAAGCACAAGTTAACTACAGACAAAACCAGATAAACTGGACCTCAATAAAATCAAACTTATTTGCATCAAAAGACACTATCAAAGGTGACAGCAAATATCTGCAAATCAGGTGTCAGATAAGGGTTTAATGTTCAGAAACATTAATTAAACTTAACAAAGAGACAAACAAAACAATTTAAAATGGGCAGGGATTTGAATGACATTTTTTTTCAAAGAAGATGTACAAATAGCAGATAAAAAAAGTCAACATCAATAATTATAAGGAAAATGCAAAACCACTTCACACCCATCAGGATGGCTACAATTTAAAAAAAAATAGAAAAAAAACCCTAGAAATTGACAAGTAAGGATAAGAAGACACTTAGAACTTTGTATGTTGCTGGTGGGTATGGGAAATGGTAAGCCTCTTTGGGAACAGGCAGTTCCTGAAACCTAAACGCAGAATCACCACATGACCCAGCACTTCTAATTATATGACCAAAAGAACTGAAAACAGAGACTCGAACAGACAATATATACACCACTGACCATACCCGCATATTCAAACAGCTGAAACACTGAACAATCTAAACGTCCCATGACAGACACAAGGGTGAGGAAATATAATAATAGAACACTAGTCAGCCATAAAGGGTTGAGATTCTGATTGAATATAATGCTAATTAAATCATTCAGACACAAAGGACAAATATTACACGTTTCCAGTCATATGAACTATTTAGAAACAGCAAATTCATAGGAACAGAAAGGAAGAGATTACCTTGGCAAAGTAGGGAATGCTGAGTTAGTGCTTAATGGATACAGAGATTCTTCTCCCTGTAATGAAGAAAGAGTTCTGTAATAGATTGTGGTGCTGAAACCATAATCATTTCCCTATGATAGATTTCTACAAGTCAAACGGGTGTGTCAAAAGGTCTATATGATAAGACACTGAATAGCACTCCAAATATACCTGCTACGTTATTAATAAAGGTTAACATTTTTCCACTTACTGATTAACTTTTTATAATCTCTTTTATCGCATCTAGTAAAATATAGGATCGCAGATCTAGTGAAATCTAGTGATCTTTAAAAAGTTTATGAATTATCTATTTTTTTAAATAGGTTTGTATGGACGATTTTCACCATCATTCTCAAAGCTGATGCTACTTCAGCACATGAAAAGTGAAACCAGATAGCATGTCGGTAACTACAGGGTACCAACAGGATAGTACATCTTTTAATCTCTTCTCTGTGTTAAAATATGTGTATTTGCCTACCAGATAAAAGATCTTTGCTGGCACAAACCCACCAATAAACAGAATGCGCTGTTTAATGTGCACTTTGTTTCATAGACTTATCAACCCATCTCCCTCAATCCGTTGGAAGCCCAAGGCAAATAAGTTTATCAGTGCACAGTCATGATTAACACTTGCCAAACTACATAATTAGTAATAGTTATGATTGATTGGTACACACTGGCCAGCCACACTAGGCTGTAACATCGAGACCAGGACTATTTCATTATTAAAGAAACAAAAACCAAAAATGACTTCTGGCTAGCACAGGGCTTTATAAATAGTAAAAAATTAATAATGTTTTTAAAACTAAAGTGAGGGGTATTTTACAATGCTAGGAGTATATGAAGAAAGTGGGTCCCTAAACTGGAATATTCTAGAGTCACAGCAGATGAATTGCAAAATGAATCATACTGCTATTTATAATGATAATTACCGCATGGTTTTGTAATAGAAAACATCTGGAAACAACTCAAAAGTCCATCAAAAGGAATAGGTAGAATTATACACTTGATTACTGTGTAGCTAATACAACCAGAAGCAGATCTATAAGAAGGATATGCTACTAAATTATAGATAAGTAATATGAAAATGTAATATGCATATGTAATATCTGTAATGTGATTACATTTTATAGTAACATTAAAAATATGAACAACAATATGAAAGATAAAGGAAAACTACAAGAATATACCTAAACAGTTGATAGTGGCAATATGTTGTGGCAAAGGTTAGTATGATAGGTAGTTTTTATTTTAGTTCATTTATGTTCTATATTGTGCATTATTGTACTGTTTAAAAATTTAATAAATGCAAATATATTTTAATAAAAATAATTTTTAATAAGAAAGTGAGTCATTTTGCCTTGGTCCATATTTACAGTGTATGTTGCAGCAAGCAACAAGATATCTAAAAAAGTGATAAACTAAAATGAGAGAAAATTAATTTTTCTACCATTATTTATATTTTTGCCAAGTATATGTTTTCCATTTTCTTTGTTGTTTCATTTATCTGATTGAGATGGTAACATAAAATGACATATCTTCACTGTTTGTGAGTATATTTTATTTGTAAAAGAATTATATGAAATATATATGAAAGAAAATACAGTAAAGATCCCAAATAAGGCTATATTAATATTGTTAATGGATATAATAGATATTGCTAATGGACATAAGAGAAATTTGAATAAATGAAAGATCTATTTTGTTCTTTGATAAATATTGCAAAGTTTTTTCTCCTTAAATTTAAATCTATATATTACATGAAATTCAAATAGAATTCCCTTTAAATTGTTCAAATTTGATCTAGAACAGGGGCTGGCAAAACTTTTCTGTTAAAGTTCTTATGGGCAATACAGCCTAATATAACTGCTCAACTGTCTTGTAGCATGAAACAACCACAGATAATATATAATGAGTAAGTATGTGCTTGACAAAACTTTACTATTACACACTGAAATCTGAATTTTCATATATTTTTCCATGTCAAGGAATAGTCTTCTTTTCCATCCAACAAATAAAAAATTAAGAATCATGTTTAGCTTTCAGATTATTAAAAACAAACAGATTTGATCTGTAGGTTCAAATTTTTCCAACTCCTGATCTAGAAGCACAAAGATTCAATAAGTAGCTAGGGAAATTCAGAGCAGGAGAAGGTAAGGAGTCTTGAAGAAACTTGTCCTACCAGAATTAAAATCAACTGTAAACTACAAATCAATGATTGAGATATGGGACTGGAATAGACAGATCAATGAAACAGAATAGAGGGATCTCAAAAAAAAAAAAAAAAAAACCCAAACAAATCCACAATACATTATGTAGGCTGCATTTCAAATCAGTGTAGGAAGATGGATTACTTACCTAATAAAATACAGGACAGGAGGACTAGTGACTCAAAGTTGAAAAAGAAAAACAAAAAAAAGGAAGCCTCCACATCTCATTCTTTAAAACAAAATAATTTAGATTTTTTTTACACAGAAAATCGTAACTGTTCAACCAATAGAAATATGGACAAATGTTTTTATAATCTGATTTTCAATATGATACAAAATGCTGAAACTAAAAAAATAAGCCACTTATTGTGTGTATGTAAGAAAGCTAAAGTCTCTTAATTTTGCTGCAAAAATGTTAATCTCCAGATGATGTTAACTGCAATGGAGGCTGAGAGAATAACAGTCAATGATTAAAAAGAACATCTACACTAACCATATATAAATGTACTGAATGAAAAGAGCATGGTGGAGAACAGCACATCCGATAAAATCCCATTTTTACTTAAGACGGGATGTGTACATAATTGTATAGGGATGCATGTGTATGAAATGGTATCTCATCGTGTTTTGCAGCAGAACACAGGATTCTGTAGGGAGGTTTCAAGAAAAAGATTAAGTTGACAGATTACCTGGTAGATGTGAACATAGTGAGAGGATACTTAAAATTATGGGATAGGAAATGAGAATGAATTATGTGAATTAATAAAAGAAATGAAGCAATTATTGACTCCAGGGAAAACAAAATGTTACTCAGAAAGAGAACTTAGTCCCATTCCTCTGAAAGCCACAGCTGTGAATAACATACATATAATAACGTAAGCACTGCCTGTTGAGCTAACCAAAAATTATGATATAACCATTTCTGGAAGCTGGGGGTAAAATATGAGCTGGGTAGTAAGAAAGCTAAAGTCTCATTTTTCATTTAAATTGAAATATTCAGATAGCAGTTATAACATGCTGCTTAGAAATACAGAGAAAAAAACCCAGCATACATCTATAACACTTTAAAGTGGTCGCCACTGGGAAGCAGGAATTGGGAATGGGAAGTAGAGATGTGAGGAGGAGACAGTGGTTTTTCATTATCAGCTTTGAAGAAAAATTTGGCTTTTTAAATCATAGATATGTATAATTTTGATCAAAGTAACATTAGAATAAACTGATTCTTCTGCACAAAGCACTATTTAGACAGACATAAATGTAGAAAATATTTGCCTTTATACTATAAAAAAACTATCATCCAAAATATATAAAGAGTATTTATGAATCAAAAAGAAAAAGTGGAAAAAGACATGAAATAGGCAAAGGAGGTAAATATCCAACAGAAGTATAAATGGATTGTGAACAGGTGAAAGGATTTTCAACCCACACTAATAATCAAAGAATGTAAATTAAGCTGGGCATGTTGGGGGTACTCCTGCAATCCAGCTGCTGAGTAGGTTGATGAAGGGGGATCATGAGTTCAAAGATAGCCTCAGCAATTTAGCAAGGTGCTAAATTGACAGTGAGACCCTGTCTCTAAAAAAATATAAAATAGGCCCCAGTGGTCCAGTGCCCCTGAGTTTAATCCCCAGGATCCTGCCCCGCCAAAAGAAATGTAAATTAAATTACACTTTTTTTTTTTTTTTTCATGTTTTCAAGCGAAGTGTTGGGAGGGGTGGCATGAGAAGAGAAGACAGGCACCACCAGAACCTGTGCGTGGGTGGTCAGTATAACAACAGAACTTCATTGTGGCAATCTGGCACTTCCCTATCAACCATTTTTAAATGAAAACATCTTTTCATCTAGCAATTTTACTTTTGGTTATTTGTCCTACTGAAATACAGGGGTGGAGAAAGAAGAGTATACAGGAATGTACAACGTAGCAAAGTATGCAAACAATTGAAATTCAGTAACACAGAAAATGGGACAGTAGTTCAGAGGTTAAAAAGAGTAAGTGCACATGTAATAGTAGTATATAAGCATTAAGGGAAAAGCATGTTGCAGAACAGTGCACATTAAAAAAGCCCATTTTATTTAAGAAATGATACGTGGGGCTGGGGTGTAGCTCAGTGGTAGCGCACAGCTCAGCATGTGTGAGGACCTGGTTTCAATCCCCCGCAACACCAAAAAAGAAGGAAATGAAACGATATGCATATAATTGCAAGTGGGTGTGTGCAATTCCATAGGAAGAGTTCCATTTTAAAGAATACCCCAAATCAGTCACAATAAACAAACTCCAGAAGTGGGGTAACCATAAAGGAATTCATTTTTAACTTTTCTGTGTTGTTGCTTTTTTTTTTTTTTAATAGAAAAGAATCTGCAGTCATCCTATAGTATCCATGGGCAGTGACTGGTTCCAGGAGTCCCCTTGGATCTCAAACCTGCAGCTGCTCAAGTCCTTACATATGGTCTGCCATATCTGCTGGTTCTGAAACACATCTGCAGCTGTACTCTTCAAACTTACAAAGATACACTTTGGTTGTGTCCAACATTGGATCAGGTACTGTGGAAAAATAAATTGCCATTTTATCAGCAATTTCTCTACCTTATTTCATTTTGATGATCATGAATATAATCCTACTTACTTGTAATAATAAAAAATATTTACTCCTAGATTTTTGCCAGCATATCAGGCAGTTTATTAGTTCTGTTTACAACCTTCACTACACTTATTGGCTGCTAAAACATTCAACTGTCTTTTTTGTTTTTTATTATAAAAGTAATACATGTTCAATGATATTCCCGCAGTACAGTGGGGGTGTAGACAGAAAGCTTCCCTCTCCTTTCGGCCTTCCTATTCCCACGCTTAAGAGGTATTGCTCCTAAGAAACCACTGTGTATTCTTCAGTGATTTTATACATACAATAATCATCCCCATTATACCGCACAAATGAAGTCATGCCATGATCCTGATTGATAACATGCTGACATACACATCAGTCTAAATTGATTACTATATGATTATTGTAAAATATTTCTTAATAGTATTTTTTATTTAAAAGACACATTTGGACTAATTTGGGATCACAATGATCAAAACAAGCAAGCAAGCCAAATACCTAACTCAGTCCCTGCATCTGGTTTTAATAATGAAAACCTGGCTGACTCCACCCTCTCACCCTCATCTGTAGTACAGGTCACTTGGTTGGAGGTTTTATGTATCTGATATCAATTAATTCCCCTAAGAATCCCAAGTCATTGTCACTATTATCCCAATTTTACAGAGAAACTGATGTTTCTGAAAAAGCTGAGAACCAGGACTACAGAAAGTTCAATTTCTTAACTTTCTAATCATAGTACAAAAACTAAAGTCTAAACAAATCTGAACCACTTGTTTATATAACATAAGCATGTGTCACTTTGAAAGAAAATACTTACATGTGTTGAGAAATAATAATTAGTGAAGGAAAAGGTTTCAAACACTCATGAAAATGCTATGTATAAGCTATTTTGATCTTCTGCCAAAAATACTGGAATCAATCCGTGTTAAGACAGAGTTAAATTCATTCACTCTCCAGTCCTTGGAGACTGGTTCTCAAACTCAAGTTTCCTTTCTGGCAGAAGAGGAACTTCTATAAAAATCCTAAAATGTAATTCTCACAAATAAGCTTCAGGATTATTGGCATTTAGTGTTTTTATCTTATGTCTTCCAGAACAAAGATCTACTTAGAGGCTACAAACACTATCTTCCCAATTCCTTTTGCTAGATTAAATTTGAAAAGTCCATTTGATCTGTTATGGATTAATTTTAGATCCACTTTAACTGAAAGAGTGATACATTATGTAAAAACTAACCCCCCAAAACTGTGATTTTCCTAACCCCAGTAGGACATTTTTACTCATTTCAGAAAGCATAAGACATGTAGACAGTAACTTCCTTCTATTAAATTAGTCATGAATGCATTCTGCCACTCACAGGGCACATGCAGATCAAAGATCTCCACTCTGCTATTTCCTCTTCCAGGAATTTATTCAACATATATTTATTGGGTTCCTAAAATAATCAGAGTTTGTGGTAGGTGGTAAAAAAGAAATACAACAGACACCAAGCCTACTCTCAGGGAACTTGCAAGTCTACAGAAGAACCATTTAATTAAAGTAATCTTTACATCACGTGTTTACTTATATGGGCAGGGAGCACAGGACCCTACTTCCCATTCATGTTCAAAGCTCTACAACTGGAGTACAGAAAACTCTGAATCTTTAATAAAAAATATTTCAGAAATTTACATTAATGAGTAACATGTGATGCTAATTTATCTCCTCTGGGTAGATGAGCTACATTTTTTTCTTCAGGGGAACTAGAGGTCTCTCACTAAAGAATCCATTTTGCTAGTCCCAAATTCAAAATATAACCAAATAATTGAAACTTCCCACTTATATAAAGAAGTACAGTGTTAATCAAGATAGCAAGAGATATTCTGGCATAAGGGATTTATGATGGCTTTTAAATTTGGAAGAAATATGAAACTAACACTTTTTTTCCTGTAATTTTATCCAGTCCTTCCACAAATACTTATTTAATATCTATGATGTGCCAGGCTTCATGCCAAGTAGCAAAGATAATAATCATGAACATGCTAAGGTCTTGTCCTCAAAGAGATTAGATCTAGTGAGAAAGCAAGCCTGAAATACAGGCAGTCACAGGGTAGTGTGGCACTCATAAAAGATATTTAACCCAGTTTTCTCAAGGAGAGGAGGTAAGATAGTCTCAGAGACACCAGAGAGTATTTGAGGCAGGTGGGGGCAATTAATGCAAAATGCTGGAGACAAGAGTTCACGAGTAATAAACACAACCGACAGGCTAAATTATACAACACAGATATTTTGACCTTGAAACTTTGAACACCATGTGATGTGTAATGGTTGGTTCTAGTAGGAATGATGATTTGGTTACTGGAATTAGACTACTTTCTCCAGAATTAATGTGGAAGCATCAGGATCTGTGTCCTCAGAACTAGATTCCAAAGCAATTCAAATTTATTCTCAATTTTCAAAAATCCAACAACATACAAAAAAAAAAAACTCCTTTATTTCAGAGTATAATTAGGAAATACAAAAACATAGAAAAGGAAAAAAAAAGGAATGCTTTACTAAGATTAATGTTAGACATTTGCTAGAACCATAGGTGAGCAACAGGACTATATTCTATGTCATGAGTTCATTTTCTGTATGCTCTTTACATCACGACACAGAACTTGAGTTAGGCATGGTGGTGCATACCTGTAAATCCCAGCTACTTGGGAGGCTGAAGCAGGAGGATCAGAAGTTCAAGGTCAGCTTGGACAACTAAACAAGACCCACATCTCAAAAAAAAAAAAAAAAAAAAAAAAAAAAAAAGGTGGGGGGGCACATAAAGCTGCTATATTCTATGAATTAGACATTCTAGGAGGGGATTGTCTCTGTCCTTTAAAAATGGAAGTAGCATTCAACTAACCACTGCAAAGCAAAACAAAAACCAAGGGTCACAGGAATACAATAGTCCTTAATTTTGATATTCGTACATGGATCCATGGCAAGTTCTCTGAGGTGATTACTGGTAAAAATGCAATAAAGATTGCATAAGCATCTGCATACACCTACTTCTGCCATGACTTAAAAGTGGAACACTGGTATGTTGGCTAACCAGAAACACAAAGTACATCATTAGGGTATTTGTTTTTATCTGTCATGAATAATGGCATTAAGTCAAAACTCTGGGTGGAAAAAAAAACAGAAAAATATTTGATATCTTCAAATTTTGAGAAAAAAACACATCAGGTAATTCAATGGTGTGTGCTTTCTAGAAATTAATGACAAAAGTCCTAGAATAAAATCTGAACTCTCATTTCCTGTCCCTTTTTTTTCCCACAAAATTATTTCTATCTAGAGATGCCAGGGGAAAAAACAAAACAAAATAAAACCTTCACTATGAAAGTCAAAATAACATGAGAAACTAAATGTAAAGATTATTATTCAACCAAGAATAAAACTGTTTCAGAGTGGTAAGCTTAGGTAAGAGTAGTCAGAAAAGTTTTTATCCACCTTTTCTGTCTACAAAGAACAGCAGTCTGTATTTTTATGCAATGAAACATTAAATAGACCTGGTGATAGAAAGAAGTACCTTATTTCTATTTTATTTTATTTTATTTTATTTTTTTTGCGGTACTGGAGATCGAACTCAGGGCCTTGTGCTTGCGAGGCAAGCACTCTACCAGCTGAGCTACATCCCCAGCCCTTCTTATTTCTAAATGAACTTTCAAATATGCCTGATCACAGGGTACCCAATAATATGTACAATTTTATGGCTTTGGTTATTAAAATGATTAAAAAAAATAAATGTGCCAAGGCAGCCTTGTGCCTTTTTAGGTAGTGTTCAGATTCTTGACCCAAACTACACTGCCCCGCCAGCCCTCTGCAGAGGGTGAAGATGTGCGTCGGTGGTGCTGAAGACCAGGGCCCACTTGAGACTTGGGCAAAGAGGAAACTGCCACAAGGGGAAGTGCCTGCAGGGCAGCTCCTTTGGTAATCACGAGAGACGAGAGCTGGTACTCACATTTTAGTGGATTAATTGATAAGAAAAGCAGAAAAGGAAGCCAAGATTTTTAAAAGTTCAAAAGGAAAAGAGGGTAAGAGAAAAGGGAAAAGGAAAGGAAAAAAGAAGGAAGAAGGTAAAATGGGAGAAAGCCTGAAAGGGGTGAAGGGTCGTAGAAGCGGTCGGTCAGCAATGACCTTGGGTAGAGGGTACCCATCTATCTCATGAGTCTCCTCAGCCTGAAATGGACACAGACCTCCTAAAACCGAGAGACACTGGTTTTCTTGAAGAACAAGAATATGGAATTGGTCTCCTCTGTGCCTGGCTGCCACTACCAAAAACAAGAGAAAAGTAAGTGACACAAAGGTCGAGATATGGCACACAAAGGCCTATGGCCTCATTCTTCTGTAAGAGGGGGAAATTTGTGAACATGTACTACATATGATTGGAATTTTCTGGAAGAGCAATTACTAGAGAAATAAATATGACTTGGAATGCAATTCCATCTCCTTCAGAATGAAGTATATTGTACTTTTGATAAGAGAATTAATATAGAAAGGGAAAGAATGTACAAAGTAGACAGCTTAGAGTTTCAGATAATAATTCCATGCTGAATTAGGAAGCCAAGAGCTAGGGGCTGCCCCTGGATGCACCACACGCTACCCTGTGTGCTAGGCCTATCGTTTACTATAAATGAGGACAATACTACCTGACTTTATGGTAATCTTTTTTTCTCTTTTTGTTACTGGGGACAGACGCAGGGGCACTTAACCACTGAGCTACATCCCCAGTTCGTTTTATTTTTTATTTTGAGATAGGGTCTTGCTAAGTTTCTGGGGCTGTCTTTGAACCTGTAATCTCCTGTTTTAGCTTCACGGTTGCAGGGATTACAGGTGCAAGCCACCATGATGGCAATCTAATGGTAATCTTGAGGACCAAATTTTAAAATAAGCATAAAAAGGTACTTTATAAATTGTAATCAAATGTAATGTAGTTAAGGGCATTTTGAAATCTATGAAGGTATAATTATTGTATTACTAATAAATTTATTTATTTTTAAAACCTGTGAAATCTATACATAAGAAAAAATTAGGAAGAATTTCTAGTATTTATAATTAGTATTGATACTAATTATTTATTCTTAAAACTACAGATAATCTTTCTTTACAGATATTCTTCTTACTACCCATCCACACCCACAATTCAGCCTTCATGTTCCATTATATGATACTTTATTTTCTCATACCTGGTTGTAACAAAGTTATCTTTTCTTAGATACTCCTCACTCCTTTCCCCTGCCCCCACTTTTCATCAATAAATCTGCTCTGTAGGATTTTCTTTCTTTACTTAAAAAATTAAAAGTCACAGCCAGGCATAGTGGTGCATGCTTCTAATCCCAGCAACAAAAGAGGTTAACACAGAAGGATCCCCAGTTTGAGTCCAGCCTCAGCAACTTAGCAAGGCCCTAAAGAACTTAGTGAGACCCTCTCAAAAATAAATAGATAAATTAATAAACAAAGTAAAAGGGCTGGGGATGTGGCTAGGTAGTTAAGTATCCCCAAGTTCAATCCCCAGTACTAAGAAAAAATAAATTAGCCACTTTTTTAAGGCGTCACTACAGAAAACCATATCCTCTACATGCAGCCAACCTACACCTCAGTAGCACCCATATGCTTTGTACTTTTTTTTTTCTTTCTTTTTTTGGGGTGCTGGGGATTGAACCCAGGGCCTTGTGCTTGTGAAGCGAGCACTCTACCAACGGAGTTACATCCCCAGTCCTGCTTTCTACTTTTATTTCCCCCCCATAAAGCTACAGTTAGATCAAAATAAATAAATGAAGACTAAACAGATTTTTCTTTTTGGTGCATTCCTTCTTTAGAGGACACATAAAGAAACTATGCTGCCTTTAGGTCAATTAGTCATTCTCAACAGCTTAATGATATAGTTCTCCAAAAACAGAACTGCATGCGTCCTCTCTTACACAATCTTGTACAAAATGATTCTTTATTTAAATTAACCATTTGAAATCACCCAAAAGCTCACTAAATTCTTCTCTGAACTAATGCATATAACTAGAAAATGTAAAATAAGGTTTTAAAAATTTAAGCTCTACTTTTATAAAACTGAGATAAACATTAAGTGAATTGATATTACTGATATATGGATTATATCAACTAGACATCACAAATTCAACTTGAGCTCCAACTCTATACTATAAATGACTGACCCTGGGGTGGAAGGGCTCATGCTGGGAAGGACTTGGGAGCACCATGAATTTCCATGAGACACCCAATGTTGACCAGTCTACTGTAGCATGGAGAGGCCAGGGGAACCCCAGATTTGTCATACTAAAAACTGGGGAAATTATGGGGAAGTCTTTGGATAAGAAAAATGTGTTTGGTAAACTCACCATTTTCTATGCTGCTTGTTGAAAAAAAAAAAAAAAAAAAAAAACAATCCCAACAACACCCTCCAAAACCTCATACTTAAAAATTTACTTTGTATATATTTAATAAAAAAGTTACTTTGGTTAAAAGACACATAATGATGACCCAGATCCCACAAAATTCCAAAGTAAGAGATACACTATCAGAACCTTATTAATGTTCAGTATTGTTTAGTGTTAATCAATATTCCTCTTCTTCAAAAATCTACATAGGTTTCTGGTTCCACAATGAGCTGGTTTATGTTCCCTGATTCTCCCCTCTAAACATAACCCAATAACCTGGAAATAATTCAATAGATAATCAGAAGGATTCTGAATTGCAGAAAGAAGAGGTAGACTGGCTAGGAATCTCAGGATATAGACACCTTGTCTAGTTCCCTTGGCTTTTTCTTTATCTCCTTTATATCCCAGACTGAGCATGAGGAAGATTTGCATCCCCGAACAGGCACAAAAAAATAGAGGTTAAAATAAAAAGTCTGTTCTCTCTCATCAAGGTGCAGGAAGAGGAAGCACAGCAGTGTCCTAGCAGGGAGACCATATTCCAGAGGCCTCAGCAGAAGCACGCTGCTGCAGAAGTGGCAACCATGGAACCTGGGCAGCAGACCCATTCTTGTCCCACATCAGGTGATAGTAGGCATGCCCCTCCACACACCCTAGTTTTATGCCTGGACGCATGTTTCCCAGGCTTCAAAAAGTAGCAGAAACCACCTCAAACTGGTGATTCCTGGCCATCTTCTCACTGGCAAAAGGTAATTCAAACTAGGCATCTCCCAGTTCTTCCCCCCTCAGCAGGAGGTGAACCAGGTGCAGGGTCACCTGCTCTCTACCCAGTAGCAGAGAGCCACCCAGAACCCTTGGCTACTAGCTCTTCAGCAGCAGCAGATGGTGGTCCAGGTAGGTGCTTCCCTTTCCCCTGGCACTATGAGAGCTGGCATGGAAACACTAGGAGAATCACCATTCACCCCTCTACTACTGACAATGGGAAGTCCAAGGAGAACCAGAGAAGTGCCATCTGCCTTCATTGAAGGCACTAGCAGGGATCCGTTGGGAAGCTTGAGGACAGCCAGAAAAATGAAGTAGACCAATATAGCATTAAAAAGAACACTCCAAAACTAAATTGCCATTGAACCTACCACCCATGAAGTGGACGGACACACATTAAACCTAAAAGAGGACAACTACCTGGCTACGTAAAAGACAGAAAGAGGATCAATAGTTGAAAAAATAATATCCACAATATTCAGGATAAATAATAAAAAAATTTTAAAAATCACTTGTCACATCAAGAGCCAGAAAAACCACAACTTGAATGTGAAGACATTCAACTAATACCAATTTAGTGAGAGGAATCAGATATTGGAACTGACAAAGATTTTAAACCAGGCTACCATAAAAGACAGGGACTGGCAGAGTGCATAAAAATGCGTGACAAAACAATATGCAGAACATGAGGAACTCAATTCACATGTAACATCATAAGTAGGATGAAAGTAAAAGAATGGAAAGAAGACAGGTCATATATACTTGAACTTAAAAAAGCATGAGTAGTTATATAGATATCAGAGTAGCATTCGGGGAAAAGAAAATTCCTCAGGACAGTGAAAGGTGTTACACAGAAGGAACAGTCACCAAGATAAGTAACCTTCAAGGCTCATCTATCCAAAAATAGCTTCAAAACACACAAAACAAAAACTGATAGAGCTAAAAACAGACAAATCTACAGTTATACTTGGGATATTTAACACCACCCTCAGCAAATAATAGAATCATCAGCTAAAAAAGCTAGCAAAGATAAAAGAATTAAATGATACTATCAACCAAGAGGATCTAATGGACATTTATAGAACATTCTTCCCAACAACAGCAGGACACAGGCTCTTATAACCTGTCATGGAATCTTCACCGAGATAAACCATAACCTCAGACAGAAAATAAACTTTAACAAATGTGAGCCAACTCAAAATCATAAAGTTTTCTAATCATAATATAATCAAACTAGAAATAAAGAGGGAAACCTACAAACATTTAGAAATTAACACATTTCTAAACAATGTGTAGATTAAAGGATTCACAAAGGAAATAAAAAAAACATAGACCTGAATGAAAATGATTAATACTGCATACCAGAATTTGTGGGATGCAACTAAAGCTGTGCCAAAAGGAAAATGTACAGTCCTAAATGAATACATTAAGAAAAAGGAAAGGGCTCAATAATGTGCTTCTACCTAGAAAAGAATGGCAAACAACCCAAAGTGAGCAGTAGGAAGGACATCATAAAACCAGAAATCTATAAAATTGAAAACAGAGAAAAAAAAACAGCTAAAAATTTCTGGGGGAAAAAAAATTGATAAATTTTTTTATTTTGACAAAAATAAAAAAACAAAATATATATATTTTCATCAACAAGATAAAAATAATATAATCATATGATCTAACAATCTACTTCTAGGTATTTACCCAAAAGAATTAAAATCAGGGGGCTTCGGAGATAGCTTAGTTGGTAGAGTGCTTGCCTTGTAAGCACAAGGCCCTGGGTTCCATCCCCAGCACCCAAAAAAAAAAAAAAAAAAGGAATTAAAATCAAGATTAAAATCAGGATGATGATCTCTTCTACCAGCACATCCATGATCACTGTAGCAACATTCAAAATAACTAAGATGTGAAAAACCTAAATGTGCCTTTTATAATTGTATGTGTGAATATACATGTGAGCATGCATGGATGACTCACACAGTGCCCCTGGGTTAAAGGGTTCAATCCTCAGTACTGAGAAAGAAAAAAAAGAGGGGGGAAGCAGGCATCCATGAGCATGCAACATGGTCGGTGATCCTTGAGGACATTACGCTAAGAGAAATAAGCCAGGCATAGCACATCAAATATTATGTAATTCCTCTTATACGAGGCATCTGAAATATCCAAACTCACAGAAGCAAAGTTTGCTAGGGGTAGAAAGGGGAGAGGAAGAAATGGAGGGTTGAAAGGTCTCATGCTAACAGTTCTTGTCACAGTAAAAATAAAGTAAGATAAAACTGAACAAACAAATCACTAATGTCAGAAATGAGACAGGAAATATTACAGCTCCTATACTGATTAAAAGGACAATAAGGGAATACTATGAACAACTTTGACAAATTTGATAATTTAGTTCACAAATATGACAACTCAGAAACCACTAATATAACAAAATCAGCCCACATAAAATAGATACCTTGAATAATCCTATAACCATGAAAGAAATTAAATTTGTAATGGAAAGCCTCCTGAAAGTGTAATCCCCAGCCCAGTTGTCTTTACTGGAAAATTTTACCAAATATTTGAAGAATTTATATTAGATTTGCACAATCTCTTTCAGAAAATAGGAGGGAACCCTTTCCAACTCATTATATGAGGTCAGTATCACCATGAAACCCAAATTAAACACAGACAGTACAAAAAGGGGGAGAGAGAGGAAAGAAAGAAAGAAAACTACAAGCTGATAATCTCTCATGAACCTAGACACAAAAATTCTCAACAAATATTGAGTTGGGGGTGTAGCTCAGTGGTAAAGCACCTGCCTTGCTTGTGCAAGGCCCTGGGTTTGGTTCCAGTACTGCGAGAAACTACGAACAAAACAAAAAAACCCAAACCCAAAACACTTCAACAAAATATCAGCAAATTCAACCCAACACTCTGTAAAAAGAACTGCAGACCATAAAGGAGAGGAATTTATTTAAAGTACATGAGAGCAGTTTGATATTTGAAAATCAATTAATGTAATCCACTTCATCAACAGGTTAAAGACAAAAACTCGTATGATCCCTTCACCTGATGTAGAACATCCACACACAAACTTTTGGCAAATAAAGAACAGAATACAACGATGTCAACTTGATAAAGACCATCTACAAAAAATGATATCAAACATCAGATTTAATACCACAATCAATATTCCATGGTAAAAATCTGGATGCTTTCCACCTAAGAGCAGGAACAAGACAAGGGTGTCTGCTCCTGACACTTGTATTCAACATGGTGTTAGAAGTTTAGCCTGGGCAATTAGGGGAAAAAAAAAAAGAAAAAAAGAAAACTAAAAATAAAATTAAAAAAAAAAAGATGCAGATTATAAAGCAATAAATGAAACTATTCCTATTTTCAAATAACAACTTACTACATAGAAAATCCCAAAGATCTATGAAAACATTAGAATTAATAGGTGGGTTGAACAAGATCATAGAATATCAGATCAACTCATAAAAATGCACTTCTAGATACTAACAATAAGCATGTCAAACCGGAAAAGTTTTGATGATGCCATTTATAATTACTCCAAAGAAATTTAAATACTCAGTTATAAACTTGGTAAACAAGTACACAGGGGCTGGGAGTATATCTCAGCAGTAGAGTTCTTGCCTAGTATGCTCAAGGCCCTGGGTTCAATCTGTAGAAACACAAGAAAAACAAAAGCAAAACACATACATAATATGCATGCTGATAATTAGAAAATGTTGAAAGAAATAAGCCTAAGCAAATGAAGAGCTACCATATTCACAGATCAAAAGCCTCAAGACAGAAAAGCTGCCAATTTCCCCCAAATTGATCTATAGTTTTAAAGTAATTTCTATCCAAATCATAGAAAAGATGTTTGTACATATAGGCAAGCTTATTCTAAAATTTAAATGAAAAGACAAAAGAAGCAGAATGGCTAGACAATTTTGAAAATGAAGGATATCAGGGATTATTTAAACCAATTCTGAGGCTTACTCTGTAGCTACAGTAATCAAAACATTTTGGTGCTAGTGAGACAGATACATAGACCAATTGAACAGAATTGAGAACTCAGAAACAGATATATGTGAATACAACCCTTGATTTTTGACAAAAGGGTCCCTAAATGGAGGAAGGATACCTTTTCAACAGATGCTGCTAGTGCAATGGGACCTTCGTAGGCAAAACAAAACAAACAAACAAAAAAAACCCTTGATCTAAAACTCATGCCTACAAAAAATTAACCCCAAATTATTACAGTTAAAATATATGAATATTAAACTACAATGTGTTTAGAATAAAAATAGGAGAAAATCTTTGGGATCTAGCAATAGAAAATTCTTAACACCAAAAGTATGAGCCCATTAAAGACAAAAACTGGTAAACTGTACCAAATCAAAATTTAAAACCTTTGTTCTGCAAAACACCCATGAAAAAATGAAAAGACAGCTGCAGACTGAAAGAAAATATTTAGTGACCACATATTTGATCAAGGATTTGTATGTAGAATATATTAGGAACTCTCAAACTCAATACTATAAAAGCAACAAAATCCAATTAGAAAATGGGCAAAAGATATAAGTAGAAATTTCACTGAAGAGGACATACAAACGACAAGCATATGAAAGGATGTTCAACTTCATTAACTAATAAGACAATGTAAATTTAGACTACAGTGAACCAGGGTGCAGCGATACCCGACTATAAAGCCAGCTACTGGCTGAAGCAGGAAGATTGTAAGTTTGAGGCCAACCTGGGCAACTCAGTGAGACCTTGTCTCAAAATAAAAAAATGAAAAAGGGATGGGAGGTAGTTCAGTGATAGAGTGCCCCTGGGTTCAATGCCAGTATCAAAAAAAAAACAAAAACAAGTAACATACAAGGAGATATTACTGCACACCTATCAGAATGGCTAAAATAAAAAAAATAGTGATGCCACCAATACTGGTGAGGAAATGAGAAACTAGTTCTTTCTTTTACATGTGAAATGGTGCACACAGTGTGGCAGTTTCTTATAGAACTAAATATGCAATTACCACGTGATCAAGCAATTGCATTCCTGGGCATGTATGTAACCCAGAAAAATGGAAATTTCTGCTCCCATTAAAACTTGCACAGGAATGTTCATAGGAGTTTTATTCTCAATAATCAAAAGGTGGAATCAACCCAGATGTCCTTCAATGGATAAATGAGTAAATAAACTATCGCACATCCATCCCATGGAATGCTATTCAGCAATAAAATGGTATAACTATTGCTACATACAACAACTGGGATAAATCTCTAGAGAAGTTTACTGAGTGAAAAAAATGTCAGTTCCTAAAGGCTTCACACTATATTTTCCATTTGTATAACATTTTTGAAATGACAAAATTATAGACATTAAGAACTGATTAGTTGGGTTCCATCCCCAGCACCGCAAAAAAAAAAAAAAAAAAAGAACTGATTAGTGACTGCCAGAGGTCCAGGATAGATGTTGGGGGATGGGAGATGATAAGGAAGCAGGTATGGTAAGGTAGTCTAGTGATGGAGCTGTCCTAACTCTGACTGTGGTATGGATGCACACGAGAAAAATTTATAGACCTAAACACACACACACACACAGTACAAAACAAGAAATTCAAACAAGACTGGAAAACTGTAGCAATATCAATGTCCTGGTTGTGATACCAATCTATGGTATTATTGGGGGAAATCATGTAAATAGTATATGGGATCTCTCTGTATTATTTCTTAACCATGTGTGAATCTACAATTATTTCAAAATGAAAGGTTTAATCTAAAAAAAAATCCATGTAGTTCACATATGGTTATATATTTATCATTTACTTTTCTGTGTGTGGTACAGAGGTTTGAACCCAGGGGTGCTCTACTACTGAGATTCATCCCCAGCCCTTTTTCAAGTTTTTATTTTGAGAAAGGGTCTGGCTAAGTTGTTCAGGTTGCCCTCAAACTTGCAATCCTCCTGCCTCAGTCCCCAAATAGCCAGTACCATGGCATATGCCACCATGTCCAGGTATCATTCGCTTCTTTAACCATTTATCCAGCTGCTCTGGTGTATGAGGCACTGTTTCATGTGCTGGCGGAATGGGGGTGGGGAGGCAGAGGGTGGGCAATACACAAATGGGTATTGAATAGAGATCCCACCTTCACAAATGTCACAATGGTAATTATACAGAGATTTTTACTTCCTTTTTAGACTGTCTGACTGTGTTGCCTGGGCTGGCCTCAACACCTGGGTTCAAGTGGTCTTCCTGCCTCAGCCTCCTAGTGACTGGACTATGTGGGCACACCCTGCTGCATTTTGGCTTGCCATTCTTTATTTAAAATATGTGTCTTTCACTAATAAAAGGCAAAGATGATGACGGTTTTAATTACCACTCTATCTACCAAACAGAGTGCCTGGAACATTCAGCTAACACCACATAAATGCATGAATGATTGACTGAATCAATCAACAGAAGAGGTGATAAACAGCACTAACTGGTTAGAATACAGTAGAAAAAAGTTGTGACTTGATGAAGAATGTGAAACAGAGGAAGCATAACTAGTCATGTCTGGAGAGGCCTCCAAGATGTGAGCGGGAAGAGGAGAAAAACCATTCCAAGCAGAGAGAAGAGTGCACTGGAGAGCACAGCGGTCTAGGAAAAGCACAGCACTCCCAGGGACCAGCAAAGAGCCTGGAGTGCTTGAGCCCATAGTTCTCTACTGGAAGTGGCAGAGGATCAGTCTGAAGTCTGACTGTGGATGCTACACTAGGGCAATTTGGACTTGCACATGAACCATGTGGCGACACTGGAGTTTCTGAAGCCAGTGAAGGATGTTCCGATTTGTCTTTTAGAAAGTGAACTCTGAAGGCAGTGAATGGCATCACAGCGGGGAGGAGAGAGGAGCTGAGAAACAAAGACCGAGGCCTGGGAGGAAGGAAAATTCTGCTTTTCATAAAAGTCAACTTAACCGGGAAACTCCATCCTCAATGTACTGCATTAGTGGAAGTGAGTCTGAGTCCTGGCCCCCATGGCTGGCAACGTGGTCACCTTTAAGTCTGTGTGATGAATCACATCATAAGGAGAACATTTTATTGAACATTTCACTTGCTCTTTTTTGCAGTCTTCTAATACAATTATACTGCTTTACAGTTTTTAGTTTGAATTCGTCTTTCCCCAGTTTTAAACCATTTTAAAATCTGAAATAACGAACGACTCTTCATAGTTCATGAAATCTTGCACAGTCGTGGTCAACTTATTAATATTTTGAGCATCACAAAAATTATCCCTTTCACATACTATTCATGATATTGAGGAATTGCACTTATTTCTCCTAAAACATAGTGACTATTTTAGCAAGAAAACAATGCAGTTTCAGTAACTAAAATATTGACCTCCAGAGAGAATAAATTATATACCTCAACTATGGAGAGTAACTAAGTATTTTCCATACATTCTGTACACATTTCTATAAATGCAATGCCTGTGACAAACGTGGAAGCTGTGGAAAGGTGACTCTATAATGTATAAGTTGGCAGTACCTACCTCTCCTCTTCCCCTAAAAAACAAACAAACAGGGTGGGGGGGAAGGGAAAATAATAGAATGAATTAAACAACATTACCATATGTAAATTTATGATTATACAAATGGTATGCCTTTAACCCATGTAAACAGACAAACAACATGTATCACATTTGTTTACAAAAAAAAAAAAAAACAAACAGGCTGGAGTGGGAAGAAGAGCAAAGGAGTTAAATATAATTAATTCTGGATACCATACAGTGACTCCTTATTCACCTTGCTTTCTTTTCACACCATGTGACAATAGTCTATCTTGGTACTAGGGACTAAGTGCAGGGCTTTGCACATACTAATAAGCAAGCACTCTACCACTGAGCCATACCCCCAGCCTTTTTTGTTTTGTTTTGAGGCAGGGTCTTTTTAATTTGTGTAGGCTGGACTTGAACTTTTGATGTTCCTGCCCCAGCTTCCCGAGTAGCTTGGGTTACAGGTATGTACCACTGTACCTGGCTCCACGTGACAAGTTTCTAACAGCAAAGAGAGAATCAGGAGTACAATGCAAGAAGAGAAAATGAATATGAAAATAACATTTTCTTCTGTAAAAAGAAAATAATGTTATTTGTAGTTAATGTTTTTGCTTCATTTTACAAGAACACAGACATTTAAATAGTTTTTATAAACCTCACAGATAGATATTAAATGTTATTTTTGAGATTTTTATTCTGGAAAATGTTAAACATAAGGAAAAGTAAACAGAAGAGCACAATGGATTGCCTTATGTCCACCTTTATCAGTCGTGGCCTTGCGTATGGCCCACTCATTTCCCACCCCACCCATATTTGAAATAAATCCTAAGTATATCATTTCATTCGTAAATATTTAGCATGTTTAAAAGACACAGACTGGGGCTGGGCGTAGCTCAGTGATAGAGTGCTTCCCTAGCACCACAAGGCCCTGGGGTCTGTCCCAGCAGCAGCACCACACACACACACACACACACACACACACACAAATATGATTTAAAAAAAAAAAAATCCTAACTATATCATTAATACACCTAAAAATTTAACAATAATTCTTTAAACCACCAAATATAAGATGAAAATTTCACCTTTTCCAGGGTGCCTTGTGAATTTTTTGTTCTATTGTTTCTTTATAAGTCCAAATTAAGTCCAAATATTGCAACTAGTTACTGTGTTCAACTTTTTTTTAATAGCAATAATTCAACATGTTTGAAAAATTAAACTTAAATGTTTTAATGAATTTAAATAGTTATATCCAATATAAAAGGAGTAAAGAATCAGATGAAGTCAACCTAGCCAGGCAGTGTTGATTAGTTGTGCTAAAAGCATGGACACATGGTCAAGTTAAGCACACTTAGGGAGAAGAAGGGGATGATTTCATTTTGCCTTTTTTCAAAACCTTTCCATTTACATGCACAGGTTTTTATCAAATTAGTTTAATAAATCATGCTAACAAAACCCTTCTGTGATCTCTCTTTTGTTGACTTCACATTTTCTGTTTTATTTTGGTCTAATACTTATTTCTTCATCTGAAATTAGCTTGAAACACAGGATTTCAGAGTTGGAAGGCATCATGTGGCTTTCTGATCTCAGAAAGTAGGCAGCTTTGATATTAAGGTAATCTTGGTGCTCCCAGTGAGAAAGCTACCACGAGATAATTGCCTGCTGACACCTGAAGACCAGGTTCCAAATGGTTATCAGATGCCACCATGCAAATATGAGCAGTAGCTGTTTTATTAGCACAACACAAAATAACTTTGAATTTGATCCTTTTATAAAAGTTGGTAAAGTTGGTATTTCCTTTGACATGTTGAAAAGATCTGTTTTACAAGTAATAAAGTGGTACATTTAGTTCAAGATTTGAAATAATAAAGGCTAGAAACCTATCATACACAGAAGCATGCAGAAATCAACAGTGAATGCCAGACTCACCTCAGCTAATACTATAACAAAGGGTTATATAGCCTGTTGGGCTATCAATAAGTAAAACATAAACTATAAAATATCTGATGGTACACTGTTGTGAGACAGTCTAAACTCTAGTTAGGAATTAATAGGTCTTCTGAAATGTGCATATCAAATTTAAATAGCATTTCTTAGATTTTTAAAAAATATTATTATATAGTGTCCTTCCACATCTCTTGGTAAATTCTAGATAACACTTCACAGTGCAGCAAATGCATTAATCAGAAGCAAAAAAAAATTTAATGGAAAATCAGGAGTCTAAGTACACTCCACATATGTAACACTTTACATTAAACCTAAGAATTAGAATGCCACGTAAAACATACCTCTTGAGTATTTCATATGTGTAAGAACCTGTGTTAGGAACATTTTGCACACTGTAAAATACTAGAATGACACCAAACTAAACCAATATAATTAGTTTAAAGGAAGTATTTAAAGACAGCAACTTATAGAAGGGGATTTTTGAAAAAAATTTAAAAATTCTGTCCTACAAAAATTCCCTAGAAATCCTAATTTGAACAAGTTATTCTATGAATATATATTTCAAAATATATACTGTCATATAAAAAATTCCCTAGAACTTATTTGTTCCAAGCTCTACAATATAAACAAAATTCCAAACAACCCAAAGAAATACAAACCAGTGTGAGCTTTATAAATTTAAACAATGATCTGATCTCAATTCTGTTCATTTTTACTGCTTAGACTTACTTTATACATTTCCCCTAAAGTCCTAATGTACATTGTGCTTTTTTTTTTTTTTAATACTAATTCCCCAGGTCGCTTTACTTAAAATGAATTTGATCTTTATTTGGAAATGAACTATTTTCTTAAGGTGCACGATACCCAATGTCAATAATTTCAAAGTTATCGGCACTCTCAACTTACTTTTTAAAGAACCAATCTGCTTTTATGGATGTCCTAAAGAACTGGCACTTGAGAGCTGCAGGTGTGGCTCAAGGGTAAAGCACTTGCCCAACCTGTGCCAGGCCCTGACTTCAATTCCCAGTATCACAAAACAGTACAAAAAGCTGGCTCTTACATCATCTATAAACCCCCTTGAAGTCAAAATCTAGATATATTAGTTTTATAAAAGTGACATAAAATGTATATTATATATTAAACAAAAATGCAATCCTGTTGTATATTTTTCCTATGTGAAAGTCATAATACATGTTGTCTTCGCATTAAGTATTTTAGAGTCCATTACTTAGGTCTGCCTTCAGTCAGCAAGTCTAAAATATCACTTATACTGATTTATAGGACTTCATTCAGTCTTTTATGAGGATTTCCTGAACATTCATTCATTGTTGCTTTTGGTAAATGAACCAATCTTGGAACGAACGGGAAAGAGAACATCTGCAAGCATCTGTCTTAGACTATTGGAGGCACTGAGGACAGAAAGGTGAGTTAACCTCGTTAGGGTCTGGTTCAATGCAATCGATGTCATCGTCACCACACTGACATTTATTCAAAGCTCTCTCTGTGCCAGGAACCATATATTACTTCATTTAAGCCTTAAGATACAGTGAAAGACATATCATTGATCTCATTTTACAGATAAAATCCAAGAGCCAACTTCACAAACTAGTGTATGGCAAAGCTGGGATTCAAATTTAGGCTCCTAACCTCAAACCCAGTCTTTTAACCACTATGAGAGAGTTTTCAGTTAAATCATTATTTGAAAGATTCCAGAAATCAATGAGTTGTTGAATTATAAAGGATTCCATCTAGCCAAAAGATGCCTGAATACCAGCTGCTTCATCGTTTTGATTTGTTTTCCCAAGGCTAACCCAGAAGGTTGAGCCTCTTCATCTAAAACTTTTCTTTTCACTCTGTGCTTTAAAAAAACCACAAAGTGGAGCACACCCATAGTTTCAGCTACTCAAGAAAGCAGGAGGATTGCTTGGGCTCGGGAGTTCAAGAACGGCCTGGGAAAGGAGAGAGACCCACATCTGGAGAAGAAGGAGAAGAAAGGCAATGTCATCAATGAGAATTTCTCTTCTGGGAAAGGTGGTGTGTAAATCCAGGACAAATGAAGCCCGAGACTTCCAAAATCAGAGATAATCTTGCACAGGGACTTTGGGAGATGCCTTACACACTAGAATGTTAGCATTTAAAACGTGAAACTCTTGCCTAGTTTCTAATTTTGAGACAATTCAGCATTCTTAATCCCATTTAATTTGCTTTGCCACTGGCAGATATGGCCCAGCACTGATATGCGCAGGCAGGACACACGTCAGAGCCGTTTACTCTGTTGTGAGGTGCTGCACATGGCTTCAGCAGGCATCTCTCCAGGCACCGGGGGAAACTGCACATGAGCCCGTATTATTCCAGTCTACACAGAAAATCATATTAAATTGCTTTAAAAAGTCCTATAACAACTGACTTTGGATAGCTTTGTGTCCTTAAATTAACTTTGAGGGGTTAGAGAAAGTATAAAAGGAACTTAATATAACTGATATCTAGAAGAATGTTATCAAAGCACAGTAGTTTTATCTTACGATATGTTATGATATAGAAGGGCAGATGAGCCACATCAGCAAATAATGAAGATCTAACATCCTGAATCTTCTGGCTTCCACCTCTTTCATTCATGCCCCAAAGGTCATCTTCCTAAAGTAGAGGGCTCTAACAGCCATCACCCTGTTATTCAAAAATCTTTGATGGAGCGGTTGGGGTCATGGCTCAGTGGTGGAGCACTTGCCTAGCATGTGTGAGGCACTGGGTTCGATTCTTGGCAACACATATAAATAAAAAAATAAATAAATAAGATATTGTGTCCATCTACAACTAAAATATTTTTAAAAATTGTCTTTGATGGAGACACCCAAACTCTATACCCAACCTAGTCAAGGCTACGAACATATGGCTTTCAATTCAAGTTTACTAGTTTCCCTAGTATTCCTTGAATATACTGGATACTTTCACAGACTCGGACTCTGCTTGTATCTTACTTAGAATATTTTTTTCACGTCTTTAAATATCAAAATCCATTTCCCTCCTTGCAGATCCAATTAAACTCTACCTGATTCCCCTACCTCTGACAGAGTTCAGTTACTAGGGAACTTTGTCTTCTTAAATCTTATCTTTAGCTGATACTATGTTAATAGTTTATTATCCCTCCACTGGTCCCTCATCTTTTCCTTCATACAGAACTGATTCTTCTCCTCTGTTCTTATAGCAGCATGATATAATTTTTTAAAAATAAAGATTTAGATGGGTAACTTGAATTGCAGTTTCAATCTATCTAAAATTCATTGAACAAATGGTTATTTAGTGCCTACTATGTGCAGTTCTAAGTACCTAGAGAGACAAAACAAAGCCCCCTATTCTTGTGGACCCTAAATCCTATTGGAGAGAAATGAATAATTAACAATAAGCATGTTAAAGTAAATCAGTACATTAAAAGAATGATGAGTACTTTGGAAAAAGAAAAAGGAAGCTGCAGTTTTAAATAGGGAAAGCAGGATAGAGCTCAAAAAGGTGAGATCTGATCCTTCTCAAATTTGAAAGAAGGTACCAACACCTGGAGGAAGTTTTCTAGGCAAAAGTGGCAGCTAGTGCAAAGGCCCTCACGGACCAGGGAGGGCCCGAGTGAGAAACGGAAGGAGCAGGCGTTATAGGGAATCCTATTGTGAGAATTCCAGTTCTTACTCTGAAACAGGGAGCTACTACAGGGTTTTAAGGGAACTGCACCGCAATCTAACTTCCATTTTAAGGAATCCAGGAATGGGGGTGGTAAGGACTGCGTGCCGTGCATGATTGTAGTTTAAAAGATGAGATTAAATTAAAGGCTGATTATACTGAAAAGTTCAAATTAAAAAAGGCCCCCTTTAATACAAAACACATTAAAATCTTCCAAAATCTTTGAAGAATATTTGTGTGTTTTAGCACTTTCCTCCCTTCACACAGATCAACTTCTCCTCAATTTAATACAAATACTGAACAGACTTATACAACCTTTTGCCTTTTAAAAAGTTATCTTGAGTTCAGAATACAGTGCTCATCTTTTAAAAATCCATAAATAATTAGCCCATGAGAGCAAATCCAAAAGGGCACAAAATACATTTGGAGATGCTTTCAATAGGTCCAAGGTACTTAAGCATTCTTACAATTTTGTGAATCACTAACAGTTCTATTTGTGTTATGTTTAAATTACTGGAGATTATTTAAAAAAAAAAAAAAAACTTGAAATGTTTATCTTTGTGGCTAACTAGGGGAAAGACTCCAGTTATGACACGAACCTCCTGCAAGTCTCTGTTGAAGATGGTCAGCTTCTCTGCTGGAGCTCAACTTGGGGACAGTGGGTATTTTGGGTTTTCTTTTCCATCCATCTCCTTAACCTGTAATTAAAGACTAGTATGTGCAAATAAAGCGGATGGCTGGGCAAGAGCCATTTCACAAGGGTACGAACTGCTTTTGTGCTAGGTCTATACAATGTCAGCTGGGAACCATCGTCAAAGGAAATCAAGGCAGCTCCTTTGACGATAAGGAAAATTATAAAGAATCTTTTTAGAACTAGAGACAGCAAGTCCAGTAATGCAAATGCACCCGTGTTCACCTGAACAACAACCATCTCCCATTTTCTATTTAGCAAAGACTCAAAGGGCAGGACCAAAGGCTCCAAAAATGGAAGGTGTAAAAGAAAGTCTCTTTTCTGCTCGGCACTTTGGCAGGCACAGCACTGAATTTGCATCTGTCTGGTAACTTCCAAAAGTCTGAGAAAGTAAATGTGAGCTGAATATCAAACAATAACAGAGATAATACTGAGACACTGTTAGTGTCAGGGGGCTGGGATCTGAGTACCAAAGAGGCAAGGATTAGCAGAGTGAAGGAAGCTCCACAAACCTAAAAGCTCCCCTAAATAAAAATGAATGCAGAACAAGTTTTCTATATAATTTCACTACACTGCTCACTTACACACAGAAATAGGAAACCGTTAGTAGGGGATACTTTTCAAAGAACCCACTTATTCCTGAATTCTATTGTCCTTCCTCTTCCTCAGCACTTTCATGTGACAGGAGCCTGACCTAGTCCCTTGTTCTCTGCTCACCTCTCTCCTTGCTTTGGATTTCTATGTTTTTATTTTATTTATTTATTTATTTCTATGTTTTTATTTTATTTATTTATTTTGGTACCAGGTACTGAACTCAGGGGCACTCAACCACTGAGACATGTCCCCAGCCCTTTTTGTATTTTATTTAGAGACAGGGTCTTGCTGAGTTGCTCAGGGCCTCACTAAGTTGCTAAGGCTGGCTTTGAACTCACAATCCTCCTGTCTCAGCCTCCCGAGAGGCTGGGTATTTTATTTTATTTTTTTACCTCTCTCCTACAGTCAGAAGTAACCAAATCCAGTTCTCCTTTGAATATGAATGGTTTAGTTCTACATTTCTTTCCCTCTCCATATACACCTGCCTGGGTTTTTCTTGGTGCTTGATAAATGTTTGATAGTATAATGCCACCAGCAGCTGCAAATGTCACCACCAAGGGAGGCTCCATTAAAGTTGCATGGAGGGAGAAATATCAAAGTAAAATAGTTAATGGAAGGCAAAAAAAAAAAACAAAAAAAAAAACAAAAAGAAATGAAAAACTCTAACACTTAGCAGAGTGCCTGTATAGAGGGAATTTAATAATAAATGCTTATGGGCTACGGATATAGCTCAGACGTACAGAGCAATTGCTTAGTCCTGGGTTCCCACCCAGCACTGTAGTAATATTAATAAATCCTGTCCTTTATAGCTAGACTCCTCCCCAAAGCCAGAAGAATTAGGGAATGGGGATTTAGTAAGACACTTTTTTTTTTTTTTAAACATTTTTAGTTGTATATGGACACAATACCTTTATTTTGTTTATTTGTGTTTTTCATGTGGTTCTGAGGATCAAACCCAGTACCTTGCACATGCTAGGCAAGTGCTCTACCACTGAGCTACAACACCAGCCCAACACTTATTCTATTTTTAAATTAAATCTTGTAGTTATTACTGGGAGGGGTGGGGGGAAGGGAAAAAAACAATAGAATGAATCAAACATTACCCTATGTAAATTTATGATTACATAAATGGTACGCCTTTACTCCATGTTCAAACAGAGAAACAACATGTATCCCATTTGTTTACAATAAAAAAAACAACAAAAAAACTTGTAGTTATTAAAGCCAGAAGCAGACATCAAAAAATTCAAGGTTAAAATAAGAATGAGTGCATCAATACTAAGAAAGGCTGGTGATGGTCATATTGTGATCCTGTTTTTTCTTCTCAGAATATTTCCCTTGAACTCTCATGGAATTACACCACGTATGAACAAACTTAAATTCAAAATACCTCCTTCAGAATACCTTTATGCTTTGGGGTATTTTTCTAGTAGGTGTCTTTTGTGATTTTCTGTCCTGATTCACTCCTAAGTGGGGGAACAAACATGGTTTTTCTGCACAGATGGGGACAGGAAGTCAGGGTGACCTGCACCATCCTCACCTCACTGATCACAGCCACACTGCTAGAGGTGGTGGGAGGCAGAAACCGCTTGTCAAGAGGGAAAACTAGGTCAAGAGCCCCCAGGTCTCAGGACAGTGATAGTCAATCCTGGGAAGGTTTTGGCACCGGCTTGTCCTTGTCCGAGGCTGAGGGCAGCCTAGTGCTAGTTAGAACATTAATTCTGGATGCAAGGTTACTCCTGTTCTGAACAGTGCTTCTGCCACGGCTTGCAGCACTGGACGACCTCTCCTGGTTTGTGTTTTCTAGTGGGTACAAAAGGAAAGTACAAACCCCCATCCCTTATAGATTGTTGTAGGGATTATATGAGAGAGTTCAACTAGAAGGGTGGCTGTCATGTATCAAGTCACAAATCAATACTTTTTTTTTAGCTCTTAGCTATTATTGCCAAATTAAGTGCAAGCTCCTGTTTTCTGTATCTATTGATACTCCTATAAATGGTATGTTAAAAAAAACAACAGGATGATACCTTTCTAACTCCTTAATTATCTCTTACAACAAATATTCTATATAAGTTCTATGCATTATAATGAACTCTTTTTTTCTTTTTGCAGTACTGGAGATTGAACCCACTAAACCACACCCCCAGCCCTGTTTGTTCTATTTTGAGATAGGGTCTCTTTTAAGTTGCTAAGACTGGCCTTGAACTTGTGAATCTCCTGCTTTAGCTCCTGAGTCACTGGGTTGACAGGGGTTGTAATCCTTTCTTTATTATCATTATTATTATTATTATTATTACTATTATTATTATTATTAGTTGCAGATGGACACAATACCTTTATTCTACTTATTATTTCTATGTTGTGCTGAGGAAAGAACCCAGTCCTCACACATGCAAGTCAAGTGCTCCACCACTGAGCTGCAACCCCCAGCCCTGTAATTCATTCTTAAAGAAGACAATCACAATATTTATATCTGGAAAGATTAATTGCCAAGATGTGGATGCTCTGAATTGGACAAATCCAAAATGAAGAAAGAATGTTCTGGCAGACCCTGTCTGTTATTCCTCTACCAGAGAGCCAATCCCTCCCTTTATTCTGCTGACAGAACAATTTTCTGCCCCTCTAGAGAGGGTTGAGGCTTAATAGGTGTAACCAAGGCATGTAACCTTTAATTGCAATTGCCAGTGATTGATCCAGGGATAAGTATGTGACCCAGTTCCACCCAACAGAACCTGAGGACATGTATTCTGGAGATTTCTGGATGAGCAGTTTGGCAAAAATAAAATCAGTCACAACTGTAGGAAGAATTGGTAAGTTAGTGGTATTTGTCATTTATTCAACATGCACAACTGTGAAGTAGTAGTTTCACATAAACTATAAAAATTTCAACAGTTCTCATTAGTCTTGTCACAGTATATTTCTACAGTGACAGGAGAAATAAGTTATTAATTAAGGGAAGTAACACAGACACTTCTCAGATGGCCTCTGCTACCTGTGGTAGATGCATGGCAGGATCAGTCATGTATTTGTATTCCCCTTGGGAATCACACTTATCAGCTGACGTGAGTTAGGATAAGGAAATGGAAAAGAGAAAGAAGTTAAAGATGATTTTGAGGCTGGGTGATTAGGACAGTGAGACTGCCACTGACTGATCAGGAAAAGAGAGCACAGTTTGAGGTCATAGTGTTTTAAAACAAGCTCAACATGATGGCCAGATAACCCAGAGCAGCACTGGGGAACAGGGACAGAATGTTTATTGAAAAAAAAAAAAAATTAAAGAGTCAGAGTGTCACTGTGCTGCCCAGGCCGGGCCCTGAACCTCTGGACTCAAGAAGCTCTCCTGCCTCAGTCCCCTGAATAGCTAGGAGTCAGGGTGTACACCACCGTGCCAGCTCCAGAATGTCCATTTTTAAAGCCTGAATTTCAGGGTCACTAACATAAAACTGCTGGCTGATATCAGGAGAATGAATGGACTCTGTAAGGGTAGAGAGCTGACAACTGGATACTCCAGAACAATCTCAGTGTAACTAACTGGTGGCTCTACCATATACTAGCTACTTGTGTGACCCCAATTAAGTCACTGAAGAGTCTAAGTTGGGACTGGTGATGTGCATCTGTAGTCCCAGTGGTTCAGGAGGCTGAGGCAGGAGGATCTCAAGTTCAAGGCCAGTCTCAGCAACTTAGTGGGAGACCTTGTCTCTAATAAAATACAAATGGGGGGCAGTGGATGTGGCTCGGTGGTTAAGTGCCCGGGTTCAATTCCTGGTCTAAGTCTCCATGCTTCATACAAATGAATATAAAGCTTTAATGCAATGACTGATACAAAAGTTCTTTTTCTTTTTGAGACCTTACCTAGGGACCCACAAGTTCTTAAAAACATATTTGAGGTCAGAAAGGGAAGAAAAAACAATGTAAAACAATGTAAGGAAACAGAGAAGTAAATAATTCCTCTTTAATCCATCCTAAAACAAGTCAGAATTATACTGGCATGTGCAACGAGTAGGGCACCGGGCTGGAGGACAGCCAGGATGACGTCAGGCACTCTGAGCCCACCACATGCAGCCAGCCTCTGTGGAGTGCTTTACTGGGCAGGCCTTAGGACAGACTTTCATTTACCTCATTTAGGGAATATAATGCAAGGTGGGAGATTTTCCAAAACACCCAATGGGCAAATTAAAATAAAGATTTTAAAAAGACCATCGGCAGGTGGAAAAATGGAAATTACTGGTGATCTAGAGAGAACTGTTTCACTTAATCAGAATAGGGTAGGTGGGATGGGGAATAAAAATGGAAGGAGGCAAGGTGGCGGAAAGAGGCTCAGGGCGCTCACTCTCCAGTTAGATAAGCAAGAAGCAGGATCAAGGACCATTGTTTAGCTAAGAGGAGATCTGGGCTTGCCTGAAGGAAGAAGGAAGGGGTCAGAGGAAAGATAAGACAAGAACAGCTAACAGTCATTAAACAAAAACAAAAACAAAAACAACAACATGGCAATTCAAGAAATATATGTGCTTAAAAAAGAAAACATCTTCTACTTAATGAACATGGGATAATGAACGATGAAAGAAACAACTTGATAAACTTGTATGAGACGGAGAGATGGGGACAGCCTGTCATTGATCACAAGGATCTCTCAGGATTTTAGGAGGATAGAGCAGTACTTTTTTTTCCCCACAAGTGAAAGGGTCCAGTATCCCAAGTTCATTCTGCAAAAGGGTCCTTCATAATTGCACGGCGTGTGCTGAGATCTCAGGGGAACGTGAGTGGAAATGTGCTCCGTTACAAGGAATACATCTCGAACACCAACATTCCATTTATCGCAAGGGCCAAGCAACCCTACCAAAAGACAGATGTAATCCCAACAAAGGAAGCATCCGGGACCAGGAGACACATAAACACTGCTCCTTCCTTCCACCTCTGCCATTCTCGACCTCCACTCAACTCCCTGCACCGGCTCCTTCACTCCACAGGACTCGGCTGGTTCAACTTCAGCTTCTGTAGGCCACTAATATGATTCTAATAAAAGACCTATTACAAACTCTTCTTAAATCGCAATCCGGGGCTGGGGAGATGGCTCAGTTGGTAGAGTGCCCACCTCGCAAGCACGAGGCCCTGGGTTCAATCCCAGCACCACAAAAAAAAAGAAAAAAAAAAAAAAATCGCAATCCGTTCCCTATCTTCCTTCTCTGCTTTCCTACTTCACAGCATTCATCACCTCCTCTCTCTCCCCTTCTACAAGGTAAACTCTCTAAGCGCAGGTGTTTTGGTCTGCTCTGGTTACTGTTGCATTGCCTGAAACAGTGTTTGGCAGGTCGCCTTTGTGCAAGTGGTGGTGATGGGAACCAAAATGGTTGCTCTAAGACTGA
Organism: Sciurus vulgaris; assembly: GCF_902686455.1. Classification (NCBI taxonomy): domain Eukaryota; kingdom Metazoa; phylum Chordata; class Mammalia; order Rodentia; family Sciuridae; genus Sciurus; species Sciurus vulgaris. The sequence goes on along the minus strand of NC_136468.1, from coordinate 139,677,965 downwards.
AGAACCAATAAACTCTGTTGCAACCAAACAATATCGTAAAGTTTCTTTTGCACTGACTTTTAACTGTGTATCAACTGTGTACTTCTACTGATACATGTAAAAGATGTTTTCTTTTTTCTCATGTTAATATTAACTTTGCAAGTTTCCTCTCAGTTGGATGAATCAGGTTCTCTTGATTAGACTGTAAGTTTCTGGAAGGTAGGTTCCATATATAATTCTCAATTATTTTCTTGTAGTTCTGTTTTCAATGCTAATAAATAAAGTGCAGCTGGCTCTTCTCTGGTCCTCTTTACCCAACTGCTCCTGCCCTTCCCTTCTGCTGCTGCATGCCAGCAGCACTGTGCTGAAAACCCTGGCACTGTGTCAGCTAAGTCATTATCTACACGACTTTGTTATGAAGTGATTGAATAGGCGACGGGTTTAAGTTGTTGAAATGGCAAGCAGTGTTTTTCAGAGGAAATTCTTTTATGAGTTCCAATGCAATAAAATCGTTCAGTGATTCAACTGGCTGAATTACATTTCATTCACCAAGAGGGAAATTCCACTAAAGAAAACTAAAGGGCACATACTTCCCTTTAATTTTTGTTCTCCAGAAGCTTCACACTTGGTGCTATTTCTCATACTGAGCACTAAAACCCTCAGAGGGCTGTGTGAATATAGGCTGACCACAATACACACTAGCAAAATGAGGCTTCTATGCTTGAATTATCAGGCTGCATCTTCCTGGACTTCTTGGTATGGTAATTGAGTATTTCTTCATAAACCTGTTCAGAAAAATTACTATAACTTCTGTTTACAGTTAGGAAATCCCCTAAATATTCTTCAGTAACTTTACATGGTTGCAATGTCCTGTAAAAAGGATGTAATCTGCAATTAAGACCATGTTACAAGTCTCTAAGAGATAGCATCCACACTGCTTTAAGACTTTAGTTTTTGTGGACCATTGTTTTGTGAACCAGTTTTTGTGTTCATTTGAAAATGTATTATTCCCAGAATAGTCAAGACACAATAGTAGGTTGATCTTTAAAAGGAAATTATTTTATATATTGGACTATGGACTTTCAATTATTTGACTGTAAAATAAAGTATATTCTTATTTAAAATATTTTTAGTTGTATATGGACATAATGCCTTCTTTTTATATTTTTTATGTGGTGCTGAGAATTGAACCCAGTGCCTCACACGTGTTAGGCAAGTGCTTCTACCACTGAGCCACAACCCCAGCCCCTAAAATAGAGTATAGTTAACATTAAACTTTCGCTCTCAGGTTTGTTTGAGATCAGTGTTTTCAAACAGAAGAGTCCATGATGATGGAAACAGTTTTTCTTTGTACTGTCCAATATAGTAGTCATTTTCAATAAGTGGCTATTAAGCACTGGAAAGGGGGCTAGGTGACAGAGGAACTGATTTATGATTTTAATTTTATTAAAATGTAAATAGCTGTATGGTTAACAGCTACTGTGTTGGACAACACAGTTCTAGATAGTTCAAAACACATGGGTAATTATGTTGAAGTTGAATAATAACGATACTCATAACTAGACTATATAGGCTGTACTATGGCCTCAGGAATTGCTGACGCGTCCCTCTGACTGACTGTGCCAGAAGTAGTGAGCTTCTCAGCACTGCTTTCACCACTTTATGAATCAGCTTTCCAGCCTTCCCCGCCTCCTCACCATGGTGTCCTCATATTCTCTTTTCAAAATCATTTGTAAAAAACAAAACCAAAGTTTGGAAATCAACTATTAGTCTACCCTAATCTTTTGCTTCTGCAGGAATTCAATTGTTTAGTGACCTATTGCCATCTATGCCCCATCCCATACCTTCTCCTAGGACTGACTCCTTGGTCTGCCATCTTTGTTTTAAACAGGAATAAAAGGGAACTGCAATTGGAAACAGAAACTGCTACATACAGTTTCTCGTAGCAAGGGCAGGGTGAGGGCGGGTATGTGTGTGTATTTTCTGCAGGGTCCAGGGGAGCAGCTGTAGCCAGCTACCCACTCTTTTCTCCCTTCTGCTGTCAGACACATTTCTGAGCATTTGAGAATACAGTTCCACCCCTGGCAAGAGGTGATAGTTTCCTCCATGAACTGTTAATGAAGTTTGTTCCTTGAAAAAGTGATTTCTAAATTCTGACTCTACCCAAGGAAATGGTATCTTATTACTCATATGCTAAAAATGCTAGGCTACATACTGCTCCACCAGTAGTTTTAAGACCTGTTTGCATTTGCACTGGCTGTAGTAAAAAGGGGTTTGGCACTCTGTGATAGCTGCCAGTACATGTTCCTAGCAGCTGCTTAAAACAGGCTACTGGGTTCAAGTTTTGGCCTCCTTTTACATCTTAAAAATAACAACATTAAACACTTACATTTATATAAAGTACTTTCACATATTTAATCACATTTAATTATATTAACATCCTGTAAGACAGGAAGATCAATTGTCATTTCTCTGATGTTTTATGAGTGGCATCTGATTCCCAGTAGCTGGTTTTTGAGTGAACCCATACTTTTACAAGACAAGGATGCCATCCAAAATGACTCTGGGAAAAAGTGAAGACTAGGAAAAAAGCTAGCATACACTTCCTTTTATTTGGATTTTAATGTTTAAATTGTTGTTGGCATTATTGTTTTCCTGTACTGGGGAGCTACCTCCCCAGTCCCTTTTATTCTGGACCAGGGTCTTGCAAAGTTGCCCAGGCTGGCCTTGAACTTGTGATTGGATGGTCTTACTAGAGCTCTCAACTTTAGTTTCTGAAGCTTTCTCTCTCCATTGTTGGATTCTATTGTTTAAAATGACATCCCAGGGGAAACTTTAAAAGGAAAAAATATGTATGACCATAAGTTCTGAGATGTTTAAGTTGTCATCTCTTTACTTTCATTTTACTTATTGAAACAATCCCCTCACTGCCTTAAAACTGTGATCTTCCTCCTGGCTGCATGCAGCGGGGAGACTCCCCGTACTTAGTAGCTGCAGTTCAGATCCAGAGCTTTGCCTGGATCTCTTCTTTAACTCTTTTATTCTTTCCTCCCATAGGCAAATGCTCTCTACCTCATCTCTCACTTAAGATCTTTGTTTTTCTAACAATGCAGTTTTAATTGGTTTGGCCATTTGGTGAGTGACGTATAGACCTTTCTGAAATGTGAAATATGTACCTCTCCAAACATATGAATAAGGTAAGCTTCAAAGAGGCATCTATTTTGATCTGTGTCATGTCTTAGCAAAATTACTGAACTTGGGGCACATCCTTGAATAGTTAAAACAGAAATATTCAGTCTGTTCCAAATTGGTATCTCATTTTTCTTGGAGTTCATGGTTAAAACAAACAAAAAAGATAAAAATTATCCTGGGCTGGAGCTCAGTAGAGGAGCGCTCATCTAGCATGGGCAAGGCCCTAAGTTCGATTCCAGCAAAGAGAACAAAGAAACAAACAAATAAAAAACAATCCATAGTTTTCATTTTGACAGATTTCTGTAATCTGTGCATTTAAAGTACCTACTTAATATAATCTACGAAATGTTTATAATAACCCTTTATTATGTTTGTAACCAGTGATATAAACAGGTACCACATCTGCTTAGTGATGTTAAGAGTTCTTTTCTCCTATTACAGAGGAGAGTATGGAGGAAGGACTTGAAGTATAAGAAAGAAGTCAAGAGTGTGCAAACCACAGGATGGCAGAACCATAGGATGGTGGCACCCTTAACATGTTCTGGATTTAGAGCAATGGGAAAGCGAGTCAGATTTATAAGATATTTTATGTCATTACCTCAGTTTGTCTCTAGGTAATAGCTACTGGCTATATCTTAAAAAAAAAAAATATTGTACATTTCTACAGATTCTCTATAATCCTACTTTTTCTTGCATGTTTTTTCATATATATAGTCATGCAGGAACTTTTACATTATAATTAATAAGAATCCAAAATAGATTTATACTGGCCATTTTATTTCAAAATTAAAGCAATAAAACTGCAAAGACATTGTCTCGGTGAAAACAAAGGTTAAAAGAATTAACAAATTAAATTGCTATAAGGATCTTTGCAAGGAAGCAAGGAAGACGCTTGCTAGTCTAAAACATGGCCCTGAGTCCTTTCCCACAGGAATTCCAAGACACATGAAAATTAATCTCATGTGGGTGTTTGAAAATTATAAAAGAAAAATAGCATCATACACAGGTAAGACAGTGTAAAAAATCCAACAAAACATAAATTGGGAAAAGTGATAGATGAAGAACTCTTTTCAGAATATTTTTATCATACAGCAGATGGAAGTTATGTCAGAATATACTGCCAATAAATTAAAATTTTAAAAGCCCAATGAAGTAATTTCTATATAAAACAGGAGCTCAGAGCAGAGAGATGAGTTAATAGAAGCTTACAGATGACACAACTGTACACTTATTAGATCCAAAAGCTCTCCAGAAGACTTCGAGAGCTCATAAAAAAATTCAACAAAGTAGGTTACAAAACCAACATACACAAAATCAATAGCTTTCCTATACACCAATAATGAATCCACTGAGAAAGAAATGAGGAATAATCCCAATTCACAATAAAAAATAAAATGCTGAGGAGTAAATCTAATCAATGGAGGTGAAAGACCTCTACAATGAAAGTATAGAACACTGAAGAAAGAAATTGAAGAAGAAATGAGAAGATGGAAAGACCCCCATGTTCATGGATAGGCAGAATTAATATTGTTAAAATGGCCATATTACAAAAATCAAAATACATATTCAATACACTCCCCATTAATACCAATGACATTCTTCACAAAACTAGAAAAAATATTCCTAAAATTCATTTGGAAGAATAAAAGACCCGAATAGCCAAAGCAATTCTAAACCAAAAAGTCAATGCTGGAGACATCACAACACCTGGCTTTGAATTACAAGACAGATAAAGTAAGAAAAACTGTATGGTACTGGCATAAAATCAAACATATGATCAATGGTGCAGAATAGAAGCTACTAGGGACAAACCCACACAGAGAGAGTCATCTGATCCTTGACAAAGGTGCCAAAAACAATTGAGGAAAAGTAACCTTTTTAACAAATGGTGCTGGAAAAAGTGGTTATCCATATGTAGAAGAATGAGGACTATATCCTTATCTCTCTCCCTATAGAAAAACTCAACTCAAAATTGATCAAAGATGTAGGAATTATTCCAGAAACTAAGCAACTCCTAGAAGTGAACACAGAGTCAACACTCAACATAGAGGCACAGGCAAGAGCTTTCTCAATGACTTTCGTACTCCTAAACTCAGGAACGATGCCAAGTTAATAAATGGGATGGTATCAAATTAAAAAGCTTCTACACAGCAAAGGAAACAAGAAAGGGAAGAAAGAATGTACAGAATTGAAGAAAATATTTGCTAGCTACTCTTCTGACAGAGGATTGATATCCAGAGTATATAAAGAACTCAAAAAACTTAACACCCCCCCTGAAAAAATCCAACTAATAAATGGGTAAATGAACTAAATAGACACTTCCCAAAAGAAGAAATATAAATGGACAATAAATATATGAAAAAGTGTTCAACATCTTTTGTAATTTGAGAAATGCAAATCAAAACTACACTGAAATTTCATCTCATTCCAGTAAGAATGGCAGCCATCAAGAGTACAAATTATAATAAACACTAGAGAGGATGTGGGGGAAAAGGAACACTTTTACACTGTTGGTGGGATTGTAAATTAGTACAATCCTTACGGAAATCAGTATGGAGGTTCCTCAAAAGAATAGTAATGGAACCACTATATGATCCAGCTATACCACTCCTCAGTATTTATTCCAAAGAATTAAAAACAGTTGGTATATAGACCAGTTGGTTGAGTGCCTGCCTCACATGCACAAGGCCCTGGGCTCAATCCCCAGCACCACACACAGACACAGACACACACAGAAAGAATTAAAATCAGCATTCTCTAGAGGTACATGCATACCCATGATAGAGCAGCACAATTCACCATAGCCTAACTATGGAACCAGCCTTGGTGTCCATCAGTGGACGAATGAATAAAGAAAATGTGGTATATGTGCACAGTGGAGTTTTATTCAACCATAAGGAAGAAGGAAAATCATATCACTTGCAGGAAAATAGATAAATCTTGAGAACATTATGTTAGGAAAAATAAGCCAAACTCAAAAGGGCAAGGGTCGTGTTTTTTTGTTTTTTGTTTTTCTCATAAGTGGAAGCTAGAGAGGAAGAGGAAAGGTAGTGGTGGATCTCATGAAACCTGAAGGGAGGTCAGTAAAGGAAAGGGAAAGGGACTGGAGTGAGGGGGGGACAAGGGATTTGTTACAATTGTATGCAGGTATGAATATGTAACAACAATTCCACTACTAGTACAATTATAATGCACAAATAAAAATTTGGAAAAAAATTAATACATGTAGGTATGGGGCCAAAAACAAAAGTTAATACAATGAGCCAAAACAGGGAATGAAACACGATTCTGCAGAAATTAAGAGATATGTAGGAAAAGAAAAAACTAAGATCACTACTAAAGCAAATGAAGTATGCACTGGAAGGAGCACAAAGATCTGGTAATGCTGAAAAAAGCAACAGAAGAGGACCCCAAACAAAGTTAAAAAAAAAAAAAGAAAGTTGTAGATAGAAAACATGACATATCATAATCAGTATCCTTGAAGAAGATAATGTAAATATAATTTAAAAATATGTAATTAGGGCTGGGGAGATAGCTCAGTCAGTAGAGTGCTTGCCTTGCAAGCACAAGGCCCTGGGTTTGATCCCTAGCACTGCAAAAAAAAAAAAAAAAAAAAGTAATTAAAAAATACTTTCTAGAAATAAGACTTGACACTACTGACTGAAAATACTACAGATTCCAAGGACAGTAATCATAGAATTAAGCACTGAGATACATCCTAATTCAGTTAATGAATTCCAAAGACTAAAAATAAATTCTTTAGTCATCAAAGCAAAAAAAGGTTCAAGAGTAAGTCTGAGAATATTTACAATCTGGAACTACCCACATTCCAATATTCTGCTTGAATTACTGGTTCAAAAATTAATATTTATCATCAAATATTTTCCATGTATCTATTACTTATTTCATATGAGAAGCCTGAGACAAAAATTATAGCTATGGAAAATCAAAACAGATGAGATGATTAAATACTAAGGGATTCCTTATTATTAAGATTTAAAAATTTTAATTTATAATTTAACATTTATTAGCATTACTTAAAAGTCTAGGAAAGAAGTCTGGTTAAATTAAATAAGCAATTGTGATTTTGAAAATATTCAGCAATGAAGTCTGGATGTATAGCTCAGAGGTACAGTGCTTGCCTACCATGCACCAAGCCCTGGGTTTCCATCCTCAGCAGGATGGGGTGGTGGTACAGCAAAGCAGGCAGACTTATAACCCCAGAAACTCAGGAAACTGATGCAGGAGGGTCTCAAATTCAAGGCCAACACTGGCAACTTAGTGAGACTTTGTCTCAAAATCAAAAGGGTCTGGGAATATACTTTAATGCTTGCCTAGCATGTGTGAGGCCCTGAGTTCAATTCTCAGTACCACAAAAAGGGGGAGGGGAACAAGAAGGAAGAAAGAAAAACCATACACAGCAATGCTATGATTTTGGATTAGAACAGATACCTGTAATGTTTCTGTAATTCACAAATAGCCATGCCTTGCACAATTACAATAAAGTAAGATATTCTTCTGGGGTTTGGGGAGGTGGCAAATGGCAAAGAGATAGTTTCTCCAATAATTTATTTAGTAAAGATTTATTACTAATATCTATTTCAACAAGTATTACACCTACAAATGTTTTATCATCAAATTATTCACAAAATCTACAAGACAGCTTAAGTTCACCTGATTGTACAAATGAAAAATGAAAGCAAAGCTTAAGGAAACTAATTACCCGCAGTTGCGTGTTGAATCAACAGAAAAAGGAGAGTATCACTTCAACTATGAGTTTTTGTTTGTCCCTCACAGCTTTTGTCACAACCTTACACTCTGACATTATTTTGGCTTCTGAGTAACACCAATCTTAACAGAGGCTTGTAGTATCATGATCTAACACAACAAAATCATCACGAAAGTGCTGGAAGACTGTGGAGGAAAAAAATACATTTGGGGAAACACAGCAGATGTGAATCCATCATCAAAAGTGCTTATCTGTGAAGCTCTCTTCTGTTGAGCCTTGTATTAAAAATCTAGAGTGAAAATGAAACTGTAAAAAAAAAAAAAAAAAAATCCCTATCCTTTCCCAGGGAAAAATCTAGAAAAGAGTTTTAAACAACCATTTAAAAAGAGTTAAAAGCAACAAAATAAATTTTTTACAAGGATGAGAGTTGAAAACATACATAGACAGATAACCAACTTGGGGTAATCTGGATCCTAGCAGGAAGGTAAGGCAAGGCATTATAGAAAGAAGGTATTTTCAGCTCTATTACAAAGAAAGAGAAAAACTGCCTCTTGTACTTCACCTAAGACTGGGACTCTCAAATATTTAAAGAGTTTTTTTTTTTTTTTTTTTTTTCAATCAACAGCAACCTCATTATAAGATTGGATCAGATAAATCAGTGGTAAAATTTTTTATACAATAGGCATGCCTGGAAATCTGCAGCAAAAATTTGAGGAAATGAAAACCAAACTTTTTATATTAAAGAACAACCAAGAACAACTTCTCCTGAAGAAATCAACCTGGAAGAGTTATGCTCTCTCTTATTTAATGACTCAGCCAAAGATGTTATTGAGACTCACTGCCCTTGAAATTGTCTTTGCCCTTTTGCAAAAATGTTTGTGAAAACTTTCTCCTTGCCACGCCTCTTATACTGCCTGCCTTTCTCCAGGAGCAGTAAAATGAAGCAGCCTACTACTGGAGAAAAAGCCTAAGAAGGAAGTTCTAAGCCCCTCCAAACCCACAACATGCAAATCATTTAGCAGTGACATTTTAATTTCCACTGTACACACCACCTATATATCTTTTAGAGCAGTAACTGCATATTTGCCTGGGATTTCCTGAAATTAACGTTACAGGAAGTCTCCAAATTGCAAAAGAGTTGGGTTCCAAATGTTCACTTCCAACTTACATATCTGCAACTCTGAACATGTTTTTAGCCACAAATCAATGTTTCATACGGAATTTAGGTTTTTTAGGTTAGTTCAAAAAGAGTTTTTTGACTTTAATGAAAATTCAAAACTTTATTTTGCATCTTCAATATCTTTTAAAAAGTGCCATTAAAATCAACTAATTATGTATGCATATCAGAATACATTAAATTAAGAAATAATTTTAAACTGTACTTGAATTACAGAATTACATAAAAATGACATGGTGAATAGAGTCTTGACAATATTCTGAATGAACTTTTGGATTACTTGGGATTTTAGAGACTGGTTACTTAAGTTCTTAATTTCATTTTACAATGTATGACTCTTTTTTTTCCTTTGATATGGACATGATTAGGACTAAACTATAGGATAGCAGGTTGGGAAGACATCAGCGGTCATATTCAATCTGACCTTCCTTTGGAGATGAAGAAAGTGAGACTCAGATGAAATAACTTGACTCAGGTTATCTAAGCAATTGGTTCTGAAGCTGAAACACCACCCAATTTCATTCAGTGTCTTTTCCGTTATAACAAAGCTTATCAGTCATTATCAAGACCATATTTTTGCTCAAAAATAAAGCAGAAGGAGATATCACTATAACCACTTTATCAGCATAAGTTAGTGATATTTAGTAAAGCTGAGGGTGTGCACTCATGATTCTGCACGGACACTGAATGAAGACATTGTAATGGTGAAAAATGAGAAACACCTTAAACACCATTCATAGGGGAAAGGATAACTGTGGTATACTTACATGATAAAAGTCATATTTAAATCAATAAACTCAATATAAATTTATTATAAAGAACCCAATATTATTTGTAGAAGGAAGTATAAATAAAATTTCAAATGGCAAAGAAAAGGGTTTACACCAAATTCTGGAGAGTGAATGCATTTGGGGCGGATGGGAAGGAAAGGGACCTGGAAGGAATACAAAAGATATTCACCTATGTGGTGAATGTCTTTAAAAAGTTCTGAGAGGGAGAGGTCCATGGATATTGGTTATAGACTACAAGTTTGAAATATTTAGTTAGTATTTAAAAAGCTAATTCTTCTCCCTCAAAAAGAGGAGGACCTAAAAATGGCAGAAACCAGACTGAACAATCATTTGAAGTAACTATGAGAACTGGGGAAAAGAGAGAATGTGTAAATGCACATGAGAGAAAAAGCTTGTTTGTGGTGCGATGAACTCAAATGTAAGTAAAAATGACAAAGGAGGCAGAAATAGTAAATAACGGAGAGGGTAAATTTGGTTCGGATAGTCCTTCGAGGTCACCATAAATGATTGACCCAAAATAATTTTGTAGCTGCTGGATGTTTTCTGAAGAGAAGAGTTACTAGGAGGCACTGATGCCAGGAAGCACTCAGGCCACGATCCACAGGGGAGGGATGGACATCAGGGTGCATGACGTAGAGATTGTCTCTATTGTTTGATTTCTCAGATGACCTCAATTTATTCCCTAATGATAATGGGGATGGATTGATAAGCAGGGTCAGGTTTTAAAATGTTTCAACTGAAGGAATTAAGGAAAGGTTTTCTTAGTAAACCTTGATAATGAATTTGTTAACCACAAATCTTATGTTTAAAGAATTTAACCTTTATTTTTTATTTATTTGTTTTTTTATGTGGTGCTGAGAATTGAACCCAGTGCCTCGCCCATGCTAGGCAAGTGCTCTACCACTGAGTTACAATCCCAGTCCTAATCTTACCTTTTAATGTCCTTTTAACTGTAGCATACCTGCTACCTACTCATTAGAGTTTGGTTAAGTGTACCAGTTTATTAATTTTCCTTTAGAAATTTTACTATGTTTATGACTAGTGTTCCTTATTTAAAAGTAGAAATGATTTCCTAATCAAAAGAAACAAACAAAAACCAAACCAAAACATAAAACATAAAACTGAAAAGGACACAGTCATGTGGCATAAATTATTTTCTTTGGTCTTATTCAGAAAAAATTTATATTAAAAATTCTGCCTTGATGTCCTTGTATCTAGGAAACTCTAAGGAATTCACATACATATTAAAAACTGTTAGAGCTTATATGAATTTGGTAATGTTGCAGAATACAAAATCAACACAGAAAATCAGTTGTATACTAGCGATGAACAAACCTGAAAAGGAAATTAAGGAAACAATTGATTCATGATTGTCACCATGAGAAGGAAACACTCAGGAACAGACTTAACCGAGGAGGCATGAAGACGTGTGCGATAAAAGCTGGACCTGGAGCTCGTTGGTACAGTGCATGTTCAGCATGTGGGGAGCCCTGGGTTCAATCCTCAGACTCCCGAAGGAAAAGACTTGTTCAATGAAAATCACAAAACTTGCCAAAAGAAATCTAAAAAGACCTCAATAAATGGAAGGCAGCCTGTGTTCAAGGACTAGAAAACTTAATATTGTCAAGCTTTGCAAAGCAACATACAGATGCCATACATTTACCATCAAAATTTAATGGTGTTTAGGTGAGGAAATGGAAAAAACTCAATCTAAAATTTGTATAGAAATCCAAAGGACCCAGAATAGCCAAAGTAACATTGAAAAGAACAGAGTTGGAGGTCCCACGCTTCTTGTGGCTTAGTACACAGCTACAGAAGTCAAGGCAGTGTCATAGTTACAGTGGAGGACACACACAGGCTAAGGGAGAGCTCTGGAAATATACCCTCGCTACCTATAGCTGAGTAATCTACAACAGGGCACCGAGAACATCCAACGGGGAAAGAACAGTCTTCAAAAAACCATGTTAGGACAACTAGATACTGGTATATGAAAAGGATGAAGTTGGACCTTTACTTTATACCATATTTATAAATTAACTCAAAATATATATTAAAGACCCAAGTAAAACTATAAAAAATTTAAATTTAAAAAATTGTGATAAATCTTTATAACCTTGGGTTTGGCTATGGTTTCTTAAAAATGACATCAAAATATTTAGGGAAATGCACATTAAAAACCATAATACTATCTCAACGCCTGTAAGAATAGTGCTCATCAAAAGGTAAAAGATAAGGCTGGGGATGGAGTCAGTGGTGGAGTACTTGCCTAGCACGTGCAAGGCCCCATGTTCCATCCCTGACACTGCAGGTGGGGCAGAGGGAGGACAAAGATAGAAAAATATGTCATGTACAGAAAGGTCAAACTGTATGATCTCACTTATATGTGGACTCTAAAAGTCAAACTCAAGAGAAGCAGAGTAGAATACTGGTTACCAGGGACCAGGGGCAGTCAGGACATGTATCAAGGATACGAAATTTCAGTTGCAATCAGGTGACAGAATGTTAGTTTGATTAATAATTCTACAATGTGTAATATATCAAAACTTTAAATTGTTCACAATATTTATTTTGTCAATTACAAAAAAAAATTTAAAGTGAACAGCAACATGGCAATTCCAACGCCAAAAGCACAAGTAACTACAGACAAACCAGATAAACTGGACCTCAATAAAATCAAACTTATTTGCATCAAAAGACACTATCAAAGGTGACAGCAAATATCTGCAAATCAGGTGTCAGATAAGGGTTTAATGTTCAGAACATTAATTAAAACTTAACAAAGAGACAAACAAAACAATTTAAAATGGGCAAGGGATTTGAATGACATTTTTTTCAAAGAAGATGTACAAATAGCAGATAAAAAAAGTTCAACATCAATAATTATAAGGAAATGCAAACCACTTCACACCCATCAGGATGGCTACAATTTAAAAAAAAATAGAAAAAAAACCCTAGAAATTGACAAGTAAGGATAAGAAGACACTTAGAACTTTGTATGTTGCTGGTGGGTATGGGAAATGGTAAAGCCTCTTTGGGAACAGGCAGTTCCTGAAAACCTAAACGCAGAATCACCACATGACCCAGCACTTCTAATTATATGACCAAAAGAACTGAAAACAGAGACTCGAACAGACAAATATATACACCACTGACCATACCCGCATTATTCAAACAGCTGAAACACTGAAACAATCTAAACGTCCACTGACAGACACAAGGGTGAGGAAAATATAATAATAGAACACTATTCAGCCATAAAGGGTTGAGATTCTGATTGAATATAATGCTAATTAAATCATTCAGACACAAAGGACAAATATTACACGTTTCCAGTCATATGAACTATTTAGAACAGGCAAATTCATAGGAACAGAAAGGTAAGAGATTACCTTGGCAAAGTAGGGGAATGCTGAGTTAGTGCTTAATGGATACAGAGATTCTTCTCCCTGTAATGAAGAAAGAGTTCTGTAAATAGATTGTGGTGCTGAACCCATAATCATTTCCCTATGATAGATTTCTACAAGTCAAACGGGTGTGTCAAAAGGTCTATATGATAAGACACTGAATAGCACTCCAATATACCTGCTACGTTATTAATAAAGGTTAACATTTTTCCACTTACTGATTAACTTTTTATAATCTCTTTTTATCGCATCTAGTAAAATATAGGATCGCAGATCTAGTGAAATCTAGTGATCTTTAAAAAGTTTATGAATTATCTATTTTTTTTAAAATAGGTTTGTATGACGATTTTCACCATCATTTCTCAAAGCTGATGCTACTTCAGCACATGAAAAGTGAAACCAGATAGCATGTCGGTAACTACAGGGTACCAACAGGATAGTACATCTTTTAATCTCTTCTCTGTGTTAAAATATGTGTATTGCCTACCAGATAAAAGATCTTTGCTGGCACAAACCCACCAATAAACAGAATGCGCTGTTTAATGTGCACTTTGTTTCATAGACTTATCAACCCATCTCCCTCAATCCGTTGGAAGCCCAAGGCAAATAAGTTTATCAGTGCACAGTCATGATTAACACTTGCCAAACTACATAATTAGTAATAGTTATGATTGATTGGTACACACTGGCCAGCCACACTAGGCTGTAACATCGAGACCAGGACTATTTCATTATTAAAGAAACAAAAACCAAAAATGACTTCTGGCTAGCACAGGGCTTTATAAATAGTAAAAAATTAATAATGTTTTTAAAACTAAAGTGAGGGGTATTTTACAATGCTAGGAGTATATGAAGAAAGTGGGTCCCTAAACTGGAATATTCTAGAGTCACAGCAGATGAATTGCAAATGAATCATACTGCTATTTATAATGATAATTACCGCATGGTTTGTAATAGAAAACATCTGGAAACAACTCAAAAGGTCCATCAAAAGGAATAGGTAGAATTATACACTTGATTACTGTGTAGCTAATACAACCAGAAGCAGATCTATAAGAAGGATATGCTACTAAATTATAGATAAGTAATATGAAAATGTAATATGCATATGTAATATCTGTAATGTGATTACATTTTATAGTAACATTAAAAATATGAACAACAATATGAAAGATAAAGGAAACTACAAGAATATACCTAAACAGTTGATAGTGGCAATATGTTGTGGCAAAGGTTAGTATGATAGGTAGTTTTATTTTAGTTCATTTATTTCTATATTGTGCATTATTGTACTGTTTAAAAATTTAATAAATGCAAATATATTTTAATAAAATAATTTTAATAAGAAAGTGAGTCATTTTGCCTTTGGTCCATATTTACAGTGTATGTTGCAGCAAGCAACAAGATATCTAAAAAAGTGATAAACTAAAATGAGAGAAAATTAATTTTTCTACCATTATTTATATTTTTGCCAAGTATATGTTTTCCATTTTCTTTGTTGTTTCATTTATCTGATTGAGATGGTAACATAAAATGACATATCTTCACTGTTTGTGAGTATATTTTATTGTAAAAGAATTATATGAAATATATATGAAGAAAATACAGTAAAAGATCCCAATAATGGCTATATTAATATTGTTAATGGATATAATAGATATTGCTAATGGACATAAGAGAAAATTTGAATAAATGAAAGATCTATTTTTGTTCTTTGATAAAATATTGCAAAGTTTTTTCTCCTTAAAATTTAAATCTATATATTACATGAAATTCAAATAGAATTCCCTTTAAATTGTTCAAAATTTGATCTAGAACAGGGGCTGGCAAAACTTTTCTGTCAAGTTTCTTAGTGGGCAATACAGCCTAATATAACTGCTCAACTGTCTTGTAGCATGAAAACAACCACAGATAATATATAATGAGTAAGTATGTGCTTGAACAAAACTTTACTTATACACACTGAAATCTGAATTTCATATAATTTTTCCATGTCAAGGAATAGTCTTCTTTTCCATCCAACAAATAAAAAATTAAGAATCATGTTTAGCTTTCAGATTATTAAAAACAAACAGATTTGATCTGTAGGTTCAAATTTTTCCAACTCCTGATCTAGAAGCACAAAGATTCAATAAGTAGCTAGGGAAATTCAGAGCAGGAGAAGGTAAGGAGTCTTGAAGAAACTTGTCCTACCAGAATTAAAATCAACTGTAAAACTACAAATCAATGATTGAGATATGGGACTGGAATAGACAGATCAATGAAACAGAATAGAGGGATCTCAAAAAAAAAAAAAAAAAAAACCCAAAACAAATCCACAATACATTATGTAGGCTGCATTTCAAATCAGTGTAGGAAGATGGATTACTTACCTAATAAAATACAGGACAGGAGACTAGTGACTCAAAGTTGAAAAAGAAAAACAAAAAAAAAGGAAGCCTCCACATCTCATTCTTTAAAACAAAATAATTTAGATTTTTTTTACACAGAAAATCGTAACTGTTCAACCAATAGAAATATGGACAAATGTTTTTATAATCTGATTTTCAATATGATACAAAATGCTGAAACTAAAAAAATAAGCCACTTATTGTGTGTATGTAAGAAAGCTAAAGTCTCTTAATTTTGCTGCAAAAATGTTAATCTCCAGATGATGTTAACTGCAATGGAGGCTGAGAGAATAACAGTCAATGATTAAAAAGAACATCTACACTAACCATATATAAATGTACTGAATGAAAAGAGCATGGTGGAGAACAGCACATCCGATAAAAATCCCATTTTTACTTAAGACGGGATGTGTACATAATTGTATAGGGATGCATGTGTATGAAATGGTATCTCATCGTGTTTTGCAGCAGAACACAGGATTCTGTAGGGAGGTTTCAAGAAAAAGATTAAGTTGACAGATTACCTGGTAGATGTGAACATAGTGAGAGGATACTTAAAATTATGGGATAGGAAATGAGAATGAATTATGTGAATTAATAAAAGAATGAAGCAATTATTGACTCCAGGGAAAAACAAAATGTTACTCAGAAAGAGAACTTAGTCCCATTCCTCTGAAAGCCACAGCTGTGAATAACATACATATAATAACGTAAGCAACTGCCTGTTGAGCTAACCAAAAATTATGATATAACCATTTCTGGAAGCTGGGGGTAAAATATGAGCTGGGTAGGTAAGAAAGCTAAAGTCTCATTTTTCATTTAAATTGAAATATTCAGATAGCAGTATAAACATGCTGCTTAGAAATACAGAGAAAAAAAACCCAGCATACATCTATAACACTTTAAAGTGGTCGCCACTGGGAAGCAGGAATTGGGAATGGGAGTAGAGATGTGAGGAGGAGACAGTGGTTTTTCATTATCAGCTTTGAAGAAAAATTGGCTTTTTAAATCATAGATATGTATAATTTTGATCAAAGTAACATTAGAATAAACTGATTCTTCTGCACAAAGCACTATTTAGACAGACATAAATGTAGAAAATATTTGCCTTTATACTATAAAAAAACTATCATCCAAAATATATAAAGAGTATTTATGAATCAAAAAGAAAAAGTGGAAAAAGACATGAAAATAGGCAAAGGAGGTAAATATCCAACAGAAGTATAAATGGATTGTGAACAGGTGAAAGGATTTTCAACCACACTAATAATCAAAGAAATGTAAATTAAGCTGGGCATGTTGGGGTACTCCTGCAATCCCAGCTGCTGAGTAGGTTGATGAAGGGGGATCATGAGTTCAAAGATAGCCTCAGCAATTTAGCAAGGTGCTAAATTGACAGTGAGACCCTGTCTCTAAAAAAATATAAAATAGGCCCCAGTGGTCCAGTGCCCCTGAGTTTAATCCCCAGGATCCTGCCCCGCCAAAAGAAATGTAAATTAAATTACACTTTTTTTTTTTTTTCATGTTTCAAGCGAAGTGTTGGGAGGGGTGGCATGAGAAGAGAAGACAGGCACCACCAGAACCTGTGCGTGGGTGGTCAGTATAACAACAGAACTTCATTGGTGGCAATCTGGCACTTCCTATCAACATTTTTAAATGAAAACATCTTTTCATCTAGCAATTTTACTTTTGGTTATTTGTCCTACTGAAATACAGGGGTGGAGAAAGAAGAGTATACAGGAATGTACAACGTAGCAAAGTATGCAAACAATTTGAAATTCAGTAACACAGAAAATGGGACAGTAGTTCAGAGGTTAAAAAGAGTAAGTGCACATGTAATAGTAGTATATAAGCATTAAGGGAAAAGCATGTTGCAGAACAGTGCACATTAAAAAAGCCCATTTTTATTTAAGAAATGATACGTGGGGCTGGGGTGTAGCTCAGTGGTAGCGCACATGCTCAGCATGTGTGAGGACCTGGTTTCAATCCCCCGCAACACCAAAAAAGAAGGAAATGAAACGATATGCATATAATTGCAAGTGGGTGTGTGCAATTCCATAGGAAGAGTTCCATTTTAAAGAATACCCCAAATCAGTCACAATAAACAAACTCCAGAAGTGGGGTAACCATAAAGGAATTTCATTTTTAACTTTTCTGTGTTGTTTGCTTTTTTTTTTTTTAAATAGAAAAGAATCTGCAGTCATCCTATAGTATCCATGGGCAGTGACTGGTTCCAGGAGTCCCCTTGGATCTCAAACCTGCAGCTGCTCAAGTCCTTACATATGGTCTGCCATATCTGCTGGTTCTGAAACACATCTGCAGCTGTACTCTTCAAACTTACAAAGATACACTTTGGTTGTGTCCAACATTGGATCAGGTACTGTGGAAAAATAAATTGCCATTTTATCAGCAATTTCTCTACCTTATTTCATTTTGATGATCATGAATATAATCCTACTTACTTGTAATAATAAAAAATATTTACTCCTAGATTTTGCCAGCATATCAGGCAGTTTATTAGTTCTGTTTACAACCTTCACTACACTATTGGCTGCTAAAAACATTCAACTGTCTTTTTGTTTTTTATTATAAAAGTAATACATGTTCAATGATATTCCCGCAGTACAGTGGGGGTGTAGACAGAAAGCTTCCCTCTCCTTTCGGCCTTCCTATTCCCACGCTTAAGAGGTATTGCTCCTAAGAAACCACTGTGTATTCTTCAGTGATTTTATACATACAATAATCATCCCCATTATACCGCACAAATGAAGTCATGCCATGATCCTGATTGATAACATGCTGACATACACATCAGTCTAAATTGATTACTATATGATTATTGTAAAATATTTCTTAATAGTATTTTTTATTTAAAAGACACATTTGGACTAATTTGGGATCACAATGATCAAAAACAAGCAAGCAAGCCAAATACCTAACTCAGTCCCTGCATCTGGTTTTAATAATGAAAACCATGGCTGACTCCACCCTCTCACCCTCATCTGTAGTACAGTCACTTGGTTGGAGGTTTTATGTATCTGATATCAATTAATTCCCCTAAGAATCCCAAGTCATTGTCACTATTATCCCAATTTTACAGAGAAACTGATGTTCTGAAAAAGCTGAGAACCAGGACTACAGAAAGTTCAATTTCTTAACTTTCTAATCATAGTACAAAAACTAAAGTCTAAACAAATCTGAACCACTTGTTTATATAACATAAGCATGTGTCACTTTGAAAGAAAAATACTTACATGTGTTGAGAAATAATAATTAGTGAAGGAAAAGGTTCAAACACTCATGAAAATGCTATGTATAAGCTATTTTGATCTTCTGCCAAAAATACTGGAATCAATCCGTGTAAGACAGAGTTAAATTCATTCACTCTCCAGTCCTTGGAGACTGGTTCTCAAACTCAAGTTTCCTTTCTGGCAGAAGAGGAACTTCTATAAAAATCCTAAAATGTAATTCTCACAAATAAGCTTCAGGATTATTGGCATTTAGTGTTTTTATCTTATGTCTTCCAGAACAAAGATCTACTTAGAGGCTACAAACACTATCTTTCCCAATTCCTTTTGCTAGATTAAATTTGAAAAGTCCATTTGATCTGTTATGGATTAATTTTAGATCCACTTTAACTGAAAGAGTGATACATTATGTAAAACTAACCCCCAAACTGTGATTTTCCTAACCCCAGTAGGACATTTTTACTCATTTTCAGAAAGCATAAGACATGTAGACAGTAACTTCCTTCTATTAAATTAGTCATGAATGCATTCTGCCACTCACAGGGCACATGCAGATCAAAGATCTCCACTCTGCTATTTCCTCTTCCAGGAATTTATTCAACATATATTTATTGGGTTCCTAAAATAATCAGAGTTTGTGGTAGGTGGTAAAAAGAAATACAACAGACACAAAGCCTACTCTCAGGGAACTTGCAGTCTACAGAAGAACCATTTAATTAAAGTAATCTTTACATCACGTGTTTACTTATATGGGCAGGGAGCACAGGACCCTACTTCCCATTCATGTTCAAAGCTCTACAACTGGAGTACAGAAAACTCTGAATCTTTAATAAAAAATATTTCAGAAATTTACATTAATGAGTAACATGTGATGCTAATTATCTCCTCTGGGTAGATGAGCTACATTTTTTCTTCAAGGGGAACTAGAGGTCTCTCACTAAAGAATCCATTTTGCTAGTCCCAAATTCAAATATAACCAAATAATTGAAACTTCCCACTTATATAAAGAAGTACAGTGTTAATCAAGATAGCAAGAGATATTCTGGCATAAGGGATTTATGATGGCTTTAAATTTGGAAGAAATATGAAACTAACACTTTTTTTCCTGTAATTTTATCCAGTCCTTCCACAAATACTTATTTAATATCTATGATGTGCCAGGCTTCATGCCAAGTAGCAAAGATAATAATCATGAACATGCTAAGGTCTTGTCCTCAAAGAGATTAGATCTAGTGAGAAAGCAAGCCTGAAATACAGGCAGTCACAGGGTAGTGTGGCACTCATAAAAGATATTTAACCCAGTTTCTCAAGGAGAGGAGGTAAGATAGTCTCAGAGACACCAGAGAGTATTTGAGGCAGGTGGGGGCAATTAATGCAAAATGCTGGAGACAAGAGTTCACGAGTAATAAACACAACCGACAGGCTAAATTATACAACACAGATATTTTGACCTTGAAACTTTGAACACCATGTGATGTGTAATGGTTGGTTCTAGTAGGAATGATGATTTGGTTACTGGAATTTAGACTACTTTCTCCAGAATTAATGTGGAAGCATCAGGATCTGTGTCCTCAGAACTAGATTCCAAAGCAATTCAAATTTATTCTCAATTTTCAAAAATCCAACAACATACAAAAAAAAAAAACTCCTTTATTTCAGAGTATAATTAGGAAATACAAAAACATAGAAAAGGAAAAAAAAGGAATGCTTTACTAAGATTAATGTTAGACATTTGCTAGAACCATAGTGAGCAACAGGACTATATTCTATGTCATGAGTCATTTTCTGTATGCTCTTTACATCACGACACAGAACTTGAGTTAGGCATGGTGGTGCATACCTGTAATCCCAGCTACTTGGGAGGCTGAAGCAGGAGGATCAGAAGTTCAAGGTCAGCTTGGACAACTAAACAAGACCCACATCTCAAAAAAAAAAAAAAAAAAAAAAAAAAAAAAAAAGGTGGGGGGGCACATAAAGCTGCTATATTCTATGAATTAGACATTCTAGGAGGGATTGTCTCTGTCCTTTAAAAATGGGAAGTAGCATTCAACTAACCACTGCAAAGCAAAACAAAAACCAAGGGTCACAGGAATACAAATAGTCCCTTAATTTTGATATTTCGTACATGGATCCATGGCAAGTTCTCTGAGGTGATACTGGTAAAAATGCAATAAAGATTGCATAAGCATCTGCATACACCTACTTCTGCCATGACTTAAAAGTGGAACACTGGTATGTGGCTAACCAGAAACACAAAGTACATCATTAGGGTATTTGTTTTTATCTGTCATGAATAATGGCATTAAGTCAAAACTCTGGGTGGAAAAAAAACAGAAAAATATTTGATATCTTCAAATTTTGAGAAAAAAACACATCAGGTAATTCAATGGTGTGTGCTTTCTAGAAATTAATGACAAAAGTCCTAGAATAAAATCTGAACTCTCATTTCCTGTCCCTTTTTTTTCCCACAAATTATTTCTATCTAGAGATGCCAGGGGAAAAACAAAACAAAATAAAACCTTCACTATGAAAAGTCAAAATAACATGAGAAACTAAATGTAAAGATTATTATTCAACCAAGAATAAAACTGTTTCAGAGTGGTAAGCTTAGGTAAGAGTAGTCAGAAAAGTTTTTATCCACCTTTTCTGTCTACAAAGAACAGCAGTCTGTATTTTTATGCAATGAAACATTAAATAGACCTGGTGATAGAAAGAAGTACCTTATTCTATTTTATTTTATTTTATTTTATTTTTTTGCGGTACTGGAGATCGAACTCAGGGCCTTGTGCTTGCGAGGCAAGCACTCTACCAGCTGAGCTACATCCCCAGCCCTTCTTATTTCTAAATGAACTTTCAAATATGCCTGATCACAGGGTACCCAATAATATGTACAATTTTATGGCTTTTGTTTATTAAAATGATTAAAAAATAAATGTGCCAAGGCAGCCTTGTGCCTTTTTAGGTAGTGTTCAGATTCTTGACCCAAACTACACTGCCCGCCAGCCCTCTGCAGAGGGTGAAGATGTGCGTCGGTGTGCGTGAAGACCAGGGCCCACTTGAGACTTGGGCAAAGAGGAAACTGCCACAAGGGGAAGTGCCCTGCAGGGCAGCTCCTTTGGTAATCACGAGAGACGAGAGCTGGTACTCACATTTTAAGTGGATTAATTGATAAGAAAAAGCAGAAAAGGAAGCCAAGATTTTTTAAAAGTTCAAAAAGGAAAAGAGGGTAAGAGAAAAGGGAAAAGGAAAAGGAAAAAAGAAGGAAGAAGGTAAAATGGGAGAAAGCCTGAAAGGGGTGAAGGGTCGTAGAAAGCGGTCGGTCAGCAATGACCTTGGTAGAGGGTACCCATCTATCTCATGAGTCTCCTCAGCCTGAAATGGACACAGACCTCCTAAAACCGAGAGACACTGGTTTTCTTGAAGAACAAGAATATGGAATTGGTCTCCTCTGTGCCTGGCTGCCACTACCAAAAACAAGAGAAAAGTAAGTGACACAAAGGTCGAGATATGGCACACAAAGGCCTATGGCCTCATTCTTCTGTAAGAGGGGGAAATTTGTGAACATGTACTACATATGATTGGAATTTTCTGGAAGAGCAATTACTAGAGAATATAAATATGACTTGGAATGCAATTCCATCTCCTTCAGAATGAAGTATATTGTACTTTTGATAAGAGAATTAATATAGAAAGGGAAAGAATGTACAAAGTAGACAGCTTAGAGTTTCAGATAATAATTCCATGCTGAATTAGGAAGCCAAGAGCTAGGTGCTGCCCCTGGATGCACCACACGCTAACCCTGTGGTGCTAGGCCTATCGTTTACTATAAAATGAGGACAATACTACCTGACTTTATGGTAATCTTTTTTTCTCTTTTTGTTACTGGGGACAGAACGCAGGGGCACTTAACCACTGAGCTACATCCCCAGTTCGTTTTATTTTTTATTTTGAGATAGGGTCTTGCTAAGTTTCTGGGGCTGTCTTTGAACCTGTAATCTCCTGTTTTAGCTTCACGGTTGCAGGGATTACAGGTGCAAGCCACCATGATGGCAATCTAATGGTAATCTTGAGGACCAAATTTTAAAATAAGCATAAAAAGGTACTTTATAAATTGTAATCAAATGTAATGTAGTTAAGGGCATTTTGAAATCTATGAAGGTATAATTATTGTATTACTAATAAATTTATTTATTTTTAAAACCTGTGAAATCTATACATAAGAAAAAATTAGGAAGAATTTCTAGTATTTATAATTAGTATTGATACTAATTATTTATTCTTAAAACTACAGATAATCTTTCTTTACAGATATTCTTCTTACTACCCATCCACACCCACAATTCAGCCTTCATGTTCCATTATATGATACTTTATTTTCTCATACCTGGTTGTAACAAAGTTATCTTTTCTTAGATACTCCTCACTCCTTTCCCCTGCCCCCACTTTTCATCAATAAATCTGCTCTGTAGGATTTTCTTTCTTTACTTAAAAAATTAAAAGTCACAGCCAGGCATAGTGGTGCATGCTTCTAATCCCAGCAACAAAAGAGGTTAACACAGAAGGATCCCCAGTTTGAGTCCAGCCTCAGCAACTTAGCAAGGCCCTAAAGAACTTAGTGAGACCCTCTCAAAAATAAATAGATAAATTAATAAACAAAGTAAAAGGGCTGGGGATGTGGCTAGGTAGTTAAGTATCCCCAAGTTCAATCCCCAGTACTAAGAAAAAATAAAT
This sequence comes from Sciurus vulgaris, assembly GCF_902686455.1. Lineage (NCBI taxonomy): Eukaryota > Metazoa > Chordata > Mammalia > Rodentia > Sciuridae > Sciurus > Sciurus vulgaris. Next base: position 139,654,324 of record NC_136468.1, on the reverse strand, counting down.
TAGCCACTTTTTTAAGGCGTCACTACAGAAAACCATATCCTCTACATGCAGCCAACCTACACCTCAGTAGCACCCATATGCTTTGTACTTTTTTTTTCTTTCTTTTTTTGGGGTGCTGGGGATTGAACCCAGGGCCTTGTGCTTGTGAAGCGAGCACTCTACCAACGGAGTTACATCCCCAGTCCTGCTTTCTACTTTTATTTCCCCCCCATAAAGCTACAGTTAGATCAAATAAATAAATGAAGACTAAACAGATTTTTCTTTTTGGTGCATTCCTTCTTTAGAGGACACATAAAGAAACTATGCTGCCTTAGGTCAATTAGTCATTCTCAACAGCTTAATGATATAGTTCTCCAAAAACAGAACTGCATGCGTCCTCTCTTACACAATCTTGTACAAAATGATTCTTTATTTAAATTAACCATTTGAAATCACCCAAAAGCTCACTAAATTCTTCTCTGAACTAATGCATATAACTAGAAAATGTAAATAAGGTTTTAAAAATTTAAGCTCTACTTTTATAAAACTGAGATAAACATTAAGTGAATTGATATTACTGATATATGGATTATATCAACTAGACATCACAAATTCAACTTGAGCTCCAACTCTATACTATAAATGACTGACCCTGGGGTGGAAGGGCTCATGCTGGGAAGGACTTGGGAGCACCATGAATTTCCATGAGACACCCAATGTTGACCAGTCTACTGTAGCATGGAGAGGCCAGGGGAACCCCAGATTTGTCATACTAAAAACTGGGGAAATTATGGGGAAGTCTTTGGATAAGAAAAATGTGTTTGGTAAACTCACCATTTTCTATGCTGCTTGTTGAAAAAAAAAAAAAAAAAAAAAAAAACAATCCCAACAAACACCCTCCAAAACCTCATACTTAAAAATTTACTTTGTATATATTTAATAAAAAAGTTACTTTGGTTAAAAGACACATAATGATGACCCAGATCCCACAAAATTCCAAAGTAAGAGATACACTATCAGAACCTTATTAATGTTCAGTATTGTTTAGTGTTAATCAATATTCCTCTTCTTCAAAAATCTACATAGGTTTCTGGTTCCACAATGAGCTGGTTTATGTTCCCTGATTCTCCCCTCTAAACATAACCCAATAACCTGGAAATAATTCAATAGATAATCAGAAGGATTCTGAATTGCAGAAAGAAGAGGTAGACTGGCTAGGAATCTCAGGATATAGACACCTTGTCTAGTTCCCTTGGCTTTTTCTTTATCTCCTTTATATCCCAGACTGAGCATGAGGAAGATTTGCATCCCCGAACAGGCACAAAAAAATAGAGGTTAAAATAAAAAGTCTGTTCTCTCTCATCAAGGTGCAGGAAGAGGAAGCACAGCAGTGTCCTAGCAGGGAGACCATATTCCAGAGGCCTCAGCAGAAGCACGCTGCTGCAGAAGTGGCAACCATGGAACCTGGGCAGCAGACCCATTCTTGTCCCACATCAGGTGATAGTAGGCATGCCCCTCCACACACCCTAGTTTTATGCCTGGACGCATGTTTCCCAGGCTTCAAAAAGTAGCAGAAACCACCTCAAACTGGTGATTCCTGGCCATCTTCTCACTGGCAAAAGGTAATTCAAACTAGGCATCTCCCAGTTCTTCCCCCCTCAGCAGGAGGTGAACCAGGTGCAGGGTCACCTGCTCTCTACCCAGTAGCAGAGAGCCACCCAGAACCCTTGGCTACTAGCTCTTCAGCAGCAGCAGATGGTGGTCCAGGTAGGTGCTTCCCTTTCCCCTGGCACTATGAGAGCTGGCATGGAAACACTAGGAGAATCACCATTCACCCCTCTACTACTGACAATGGGAAGTCCAAGGAGAACCAGAGAAGTGCCATCTGCCTTCATTGAAGGCACTAGCAGGGATCCGTTGGGAAGCTTGAGGACAGCCAGAAAAATGAAGTAGACCAATATAGCATTAAAAAGAACACTCCAAAACTAAATTGCCATTGAACCTACCACCCATGAAGTGGACGGACACACATTAAACCTAAAAGAGGACAACTACCTGGCTACGTAAAAGACAGAAAGAGGATCAATAGTTGAAAAAATAATATCCACAATATTCAGGATAAATAATAAAAAAATTTTAAAAATCACTTGTCACATCAAGAGCCAGAAAAACCACAACTTGAATGTGAAGACATTCAACTAATACCAATTTAGTGAGAGGAATCAGATATTGGAACTGACAAAGATTTTAAACCAGGCTACCATAAAAGACAGGGACTGGCAGAGTGCATAAAAATGCGTGACAAAACAATATGCAGAACATGAGGAACTCAATTCACATGTAACATCATAAGTAGGATGAAAGTAAAAGAATGGAAAGAAGACAGGTCATATATACTTGAACTTAAAAAAGCATGAGTAGTTATATAGATATCAGAGTAGCATTCGGGGAAAAGAAAATTCCTCAGGACAGTGAAAGGTGTTACACAGAAGGAACAGTCACCAAGATATAGTAACCTTCAAGGCTCATCTATCCAAAAATAGCTTCAAAACACACAAAACAAAAACTGATAGAGCTAAAAACAGACAAATCTACAGTTATACTTGGGATATTTAACACCACCCTCAGCAAATAATAGAATCATCAGCTAAAAAAGCTAGCAAAGATAAAAGAATTAAATGATACTATCAACCAAGAGGATCTAATGGACATTTATAGAACATTCTTCCCAACAACAGCAGGACACAGGCTCTTATAACCTGTCATGGAATCTTCACCGAGATAAACCATAACCTCAGACAGAAAATAAACTTTAACAAATGTGAGCCAACTCAAAATCATAAAGTTTTCTAATCATAATATAATCAAACTAGAAATAAAGAGGGAAACCTACAAACATTTAGAAATTAACACATTTCTAAACAATGTGTAGATTAAAGGATTCACAAAGGAAATAAAAAAAAACATAGACCTGAATGAAAATGATTAATACTGCATACCAGAATTTGTGGGATGCAACTAAAGCTGTGCCAAAAGGAAAATGTACAGTCCTAAATGAATACATTAAGAAAAAGGAAAGGGCTCAATAATGTGCTTCTACCTAGAAAAGAATGGCAAACAACCCAAAGTGAGCAGTAGGAAGGACATCATAAAACCAGAAATCTATAAAATTGAAAACAGAGAAAAAAAAAACAGCTAAAAATTTCTGTGGGGAAAAAAAATTGATAAATTTTTTTATTTTGACAAAAATAAAAAAACAAAATATATATATTTTCATCAACAAGATAAAAATAATATAATCATATGATCTAACAATCTACTTCTAGGTATTTACCCAAAAGAATTAAAATCAGGGGGCTTCGGAGATAGCTTAGTTGGTAGAGTGCTTGCCTTGTAAGCACAAGGCCCTGGGTTCCATCCCCAGCACCCAAAAAAAAAAAAAAAAAAGGAATTAAAATCAAGATTAAAATCAGGATGATGATCTCTTCTACCAGCACATCCATGATCACTGTAGCAACATTCAAAATAACTAAGATGTGAAAAACCTAAATGTGCCTTTTATAATTGTATGTGTGAATATACATGTGAGCATGCATGGATGACTCACACAGTGCCCCTGGGTTAAAGGGTTCAATCCTCAGTACTGAGAAAGAAAAAAAGAGGGGGGAAGCAGGCATCCATGAGCATGCAACATGGTCGGTGATCCTTGAGGACATTACGCTAAGAGAAATAAGCCAGGCATAGCACATCAAATATTATGTAATTCCTCTTATACGAGGCATCTGAAATATCCAAACTCACAGAAGCAAAGTTTGCTAGGGGTAGAAAGGGGAGAGGAAGAAATGGAGGGTTGAAAGGTCTCATGCTAACAGTTCTTGTCACAGTAAAAATAAAGTAAGATAAAACTGAACAAACAAATCACTAATGTCAGAAATGAGACAGGAAATATTACAGCTCCTATACTGATTAAAAGGACAATAAGGGAATACTATGAACAACTTTGACAAATTTGATAATTTAGTTCACAAATATGACAACTCAGAAACCACTAATATAACAAAATCAGCCCACATAAAATAGATACCTTGAATAATCCTATAACCATGAAAGAAATTAAATTTGTAATGGAAAGCCTCCTGAAGTGTAATCCCCAGCCCAGTTGTCTTTACTGGAAAATTTTACCAAATATTTGAAGAATTTATATTAGATTTGCACAATCTCTTTCAGAAAATAGGAGGGAACCCTTTCCAACTCATTATATGAGGTCAGTATCACCATGAAACCCAAATTAAACACAGACAGTACAAAAAGGGGGAGAGAGAGGAAAGAAAGAAAGAAAACTACAAGCTGATAATCTCTCATGAACCTAGACACAAAAATTCTCAACAAATATTGAGTTGGGGGTGTAGCTCAGTGGTAAAGCACCTGCCTTGCTTGTGCAAGGCCCTGGGTTTGGTTCCAGTACTGCGAGAAACTACGAACAAAAACAAAAAAACCCAAACCCAAAACACTTCAACAAAATATCAGCAAATTCAACCCAACACTCTGTAAAAAGAACTGCAGACCATAAAGGAGAGGAATTTATTTAAAGTACATGAGAGCAGTTTGATATTTGAAAATCAATTAATGTAATCCACTTCATCAACAGGTTAAAGACAAAAACTCGTATGATCCCTTCACCTGATGTAGAACATCCACACACAAACTTTTGGCAAATAAAGAACAGAATACAACGATGTCAACTTGATAAAGACCATCTACAAAAAATGATATCAAACATCAGATTTAATACCACAATCAATATTCCATGGTAAAAATCTGGATGCTTTCCACCTAAGAGCAGGAACAAGACAAGGGTGTCTGCTCCTGACACTTGTATTCAACATGGTGTTAGAAGTTTAGCCTGGGCAATTAGGGGAAAAAAAAAAAAGAAAAAAAGAAAACTAAAAATAAAATTAAAAAAAAAAAAGAATGCAGATTATAAAGCAATAAATGAAACTATTCCTATTTTCAAATAACAACTTACTACATAGAAAATCCCAAAGATCTATGAAAACATTAGAATTAATAGGTGGGTTGAACAAGATCATAGAATATCAGATCAACTCATAAAAATGCACTTCTAGATACTAACAATAAGCATGTCAAACCGGAAAAGTTTTGATGATGCCATTTATAATTACTCCAAAGAAATTTAAATACTCAGTTATAAACTTGGTAAACAAGTACACAGGGGCTGGGAGTATATCTCAGCAGTAGAGTTCTTGCCTAGTATGCTCAAGGCCCTGGGTTCAATCTGTAGAAACACAAGAAAAAACAAAAGCAAAACACATACATAATATGCATGCTGATAATTAGAAAATGTTGAAAGAAATAAGCCTAAGCAAATGAAGAGCTACCATATTCACAGATCAAAAGCCTCAAGACAGAAAAGCTGCCAATTTCCCCCAAATTGATCTATAGTTTTAAAGTAATTTCTATCCAAATCATAGAAAAGATGTTTGTACATATAGGCAAGCTTATTCTAAAATTTAAATGAAAAGACAAAAGAAGCAGAATGGCTAGACAATTTTGAAAATGAAGGATATCAGGGATTATTTAAACCAATTCTGAGGCTTACTCTGTAGCTACAGTAATCAAAACATTTTGGTGCTAGTGAGACAGATACATAGACCAATTGAACAGAATTGAGAACTCAGAAACAGATATATGTGAATACAACCCTTGATTTTTGACAAAAGGGTCCCTAAATGGAGGAAGGATACCTTTTCAACAGATGCTGCTAGTGCAATGGGACCTTCGTAGGCAAAACAAAACAAACAAACAAAAAAAACCCTTGATCTAAAACTCATGCCTACAAAAAATTAACCCCAAATTATTACAGTTAAAATATATGAATATTAAACTACAATGTGTTTAGAATAAAAATAGGAGAAAATCTTTGGGATCTAGCAATAGAAAATTCTTAACACCAAAAGTATGAGCCCATTAAAGACAAAAACTGGTAAACTGTACCAAATCAAAATTTAAAACCTTTGTTCTGCAAAACACCCATGAAAAAATGAAAAGACAGCTGCAGACTGAAAGAAAATATTTAGTGACCACATATTTGATCAAGGATTTGTATGTAGAATATATTAGGAACTCTCAAACTCAATACTATATAAAAGCAACAAAATCCAATTAGAAAATGGGCAAAAGATATAAGTAGAAATTTCACTGAAGAGGACATACAAACGACAAGCATATGAAAGGATGTTCAACTTCATTAACTAATAAGACAATGTAAATTTAGACTACAGTGAACCAGGGTGCAGCGATACCCGACTATAAAGCCAGCTACTGGCTGAAGCAGGAAGATTGTAAGTTTGAGGCCAACCTGGGCAACTCAGTGAGACCTTGTCTCAAAATAAAAAAATGAAAAAGGGATGGGAGGTAGTTCAGTGATAGAGTGCCCCTGGGTTCAATGCCAGTATCACAAAAACAAAACAAAAACAAGTAACATACAAGGAGATATTACTGCACACCTATCAGAATGGCTAAAATAAAAAAAATAGTGATGCCACCAATACTGGTGAGGAAATGAGAAACTAGTTCTTTCTTTTACATGTGAAATGGTGCACACAGTGTGGCAGTTTCTTATAGAACTAAATATGCAATTACCACGTGATCAAGCAATTGCATTCCTGGGCATGTATGTAACCCAGAAAAATGGAAATTTCTGCTCCCATTAAAACTTGCACAGGAATGTTCATAGGAGTTTTATTCTCAATAATCAAAAGGTGGAATCAACCCAGATGTCCTTCAATGGATAAATGAGTAAATAAACTATCGCACATCCATCCCATGGAATGCTATTCAGCAATAAAATGGTATAACTATTGCTACATACAACAACTGGGATAAATCTCTAGAGAAGTTTACTGAGTGAAAAAAATGTCAGTTCCTAAAGGCTTCACACTATATTTTTCCATTTGTATAACATTTTTGAAATGACAAAATTATAGACATTAAGAACTGATTAGTTGGGTTCCATCCCCAGCACCGCAAAAAAAAAAAAAAAAAAAAGAACTGATTAGTGACTGCCAGAGGTCCAGGATAGATGTTGGGGGATGGGAGATGATAAGGAAGCAGGTATGGTAAGGTAGTCTAGTGATGGAGCTGTCCTAACTCTGACTGTGGTATGGATGCACACGAGAAAAATTTATAGACCTAAACACACACACACACACAGTACAAAACAAGAAATTCAAACAAGACTGGAAAACTGTAGCAATATCAATGTCCTGGTTGTGATACCAATCTATGGTATTATTGGGGGAAATCATGTAAATAGTATATGGGATCTCTCTGTATTATTTCTTAACCATGTGTGAATCTACAATTATTTCAAAATGAAAGGTTTAATCTAAAAAAAAATCCATGTAGTTCACATATGGTTATATATATTTATCATTTACTTTTCTGTGTGTGGTACAGAGGTTTGAACCCAGGGGTGCTCTACTACTGAGATTCATCCCCAGCCCTTTTTCAAGTTTTTATTTTGAGAAAGGGTCTGGCTAAGTTGTTCAGGTTGCCCTCAAACTTGCAATCCTCCTGCCTCAGTCCCCAAATAGCCAGTACCATGGCATATGCCACCATGTCCAGGTATCATTCGCTTCTTTAACCATTTATCCAGCTGCTCTGGTGTATGAGGCACTGTTTCATGTGCTGGCGGAATGGGGGTGGGGAGGCAGAGGGTGGGCAATACACAAATGGGTATTGAATAGAGATCCCACCTTCACAAATGTCACAATGGTAATTATACAGAGATTTTTACTTCCTTTTTAGACTGTCTGACTGTGTTGCCTGGGCTGGCCTCAACACCTGGGTTCAAGTGGTCTTCCTGCCTCAGCCTCCTAGTGACTGGACTATGTGGGCACACCCTGCTGCATTTTGGCTTGCCATTCTTTATTTAAAATATGTGTCTTTCACTAATAAAAGGCAAAGATGATGACGGTTTTAATTACCACTCTATCTACCAAACAGAGTGCCTGGAACATTCAGCTAACACCACATAAATGCATGAATGATTGACTGAATCAATCAACAGAAGAGGTGATAAACAGCACTAACTGGTTAGAATACAGTAGAAAAAAGTTGTGACTTGATGAAGAATGTGAAACAGAGGAAGCATAACTAGTCATGTCTGGAGAGGCCTCCAAGATGTGAGCGGGAAGAGGAGAAAAACCATTCCAAGCAGAGAGAAGAGTGCACTGGAGAGCACAGCGGTCTAGGAAAAGCACAGCACTCCCAGGGACCAGCAAAGAGCCTGGAGTGCTTGAGCCCATAGTTCTCTACTGGAAGTGGCAGAGGATCAGTCTGAAGTCTGACTGTGGATGCTACACTAGGGCAATTTGGACTTGCACATGAACCATGTGGCGACACTGGAGTTTCTGAAGCCAGTGAAGGATGTTCCGATTTGTCTTTTAGAAAGTGAACTCTGAAGGCAGTGAATGGCATCACAGCGGGGAGGAGAGAGGAGCTGAGAAACAAAGACCGAGGCCTGGGAGGAAGGAAAATTCTGCTTTTCATAAAAGTCAACTTAACCGGAAAACTCCATCCTCAATGTACTGCATTAGTGGAAGTGAGTCTGAGTCCTGGCCCCCATGGCTGGCAACGTGGTCACCTTTAAGTCTGTGTGATGAATCACATCATAAGGAGAACATTTTATTGAACATTTCACTTGCTCTTTTTTGCAGTCTTCTAATACAATTATACTGCTTTACAGTTTTTAGTTTGAATTCGTCTTTCCCCAGTTTTAAACCATTTTAAAATCTGAAATAACGAACGACTCTTCATAGTTCATGAAATCTTGCACAGTCGTGGTCAACTTATTAATATTTTGAGCATCACAAAAATTATCCCTTTCACATACTATTCATGATATTGAGGAATTGCACTTATTTCTCCTAAAACATAGTGACTATTTTAGCAAGAAAACAATGCAGTTTCAGTAACTAAAATATTGACCTCCAGAGAGAATAAATTATATACCTCAACTATGGAGAGTAACTAAGTATTTTCCATACATTCTGTACACATTTCTATAAATGCAATGCCTTGTGACAAACGTGGAAGCTGTGGAAAGGTGACTCTATAATGTAGTAAGTTGGCAGTACCTACCTCTCCTCTTCCCCTAAAAAACAAACAAACAGGGTGGGGGGGAAGGGAAAAATAATAGAATGAATTAAACAACATTACCATATGTAAATTTATGATTATACAAATGGTATGCCTTTAACCCATGTACAAACAGACAAACAACATGTATCACATTTGTTTACAATAAAAAAAAAAAAAAACAAACAGGCTGGAGTGGGAAGAAGAGCAAAGGAGTTAAATATAATTAATTCTGGATACCATACAGTGACTCCTTATTCACCTTGCTTTCTTTTCACACCATGTGACAATAGTCTATCTTGGTACTAGGGACTAAGTGCAGGGCTTTGCACATACTAATAAGCAAGCACTCTACCACTGAGCCATACCCCCAGCCTTTTTTGTTTTGTTTTGAGGTAGGGTCTTTTTAATTTGTGTAGGCTGGACTTGAACTTTTGATGTTCCTGCCCCAGCTTCCCGAGTAGCTTGGGTTACAGGTATGTACCACTGTACCTGGCTCCACGTGACAAGTTTCTAACAGCAAAGAGAGAATCAGGAGTACAATGCAAGAAGAGAAAATGAATATGAAAATAACATTTTCTTCTGTAAAAAGAAAATAATGTTATTTGTAGTTAATGTTTTTGCTTCATTTTACAAGAACACAGACATTTAAATAGTTTTTATAAACCTCACAGATAGATATTAAATGTTATTTTTGAGATCTTTTTATTCTGGAAAATGTTAAACATAAGGAAAAGTAAACAGAAGAGCACAATGGATTGCCTTATGTCCACCTTTATCAGTCGTGGCCTTGCGTATGGCCCACTCATTTCCCACCCCACCCATATTTTGAAATAAATCCTAAGTATATCATTTCATTCGTAAATATTTAGCATGTTTAAAAGACACAGACTGGGGCTGGGGTGTAGCTCAGTGATAGAGTGCTTCCCTAGCACCACAAGGACCTGGGGTCTGTCCCCAGCAGCAGCACCACCACACACACACACACACATACACACACACACACACACACAAATATGATTTAAAAAAAAAAAAAATCCTAACTATATCATTAATACACCTAAAAATTTAACAATAATTCTTTAACACCACCAAATATAAGATGAAAATTTCACCTTTTCCAGGGTGCCTTGTGAATTTTTTGTTCTATTGTTTCTTTATAAGTCCAAATTAAGTCCAAATATTGCAACTAGTTACTGTGTTCAACTTTTATTTTAATAGTAATAATTCAACATGTTTGAAAAATTAAACTTAAATGTTTTAATGAATTTAAATAGTTATATCCAATATAAAAGGAGTAAAGAATCAGATGAAGTCAACCTAGCCAGGCAGTGTTGATTAGTTGTGCTAATAAAGCATGGACACATGGTCAAGTTAAGCACACTTAGGGAGAAGAAGGGGATGATTTCATTTTGCCTTTTTTCAAAACCTTTCCTTTTACATGCACAGGTTTTTATCAAATTAGTTTAATAAATCATGATAACAAAACCCTTCTGTGATCTCTCTTTTGTTGACTTCACATTTTCTGTTTTATTTTGGTCTAATACTTATTTCTTCATCTGAAATTAGCTTGAAACACAGGATTTCAGAGTTGGAAGGCATCATGTGGCTTTCTGATCTCAGAAAGTAGGCAGCTTTGATATTAAGGTAATCTTGGTGCTCCCAGTGAGAAAGCTACCACGAGATAATTGCCTGCTGACACCTGAAGACCAGGTTCCAAATGGTTATCAGATGCCACCATGCAAATATGAGCAGTAGCTGTTTTATTAGCACAACACAAAATAACTTTGAATTTGATCCTTTTATAAAAGTTGGTAAAGTTGGTATTTCCTTTGACATGTTGAAAAGATCTTGTTTTACAAGTAATAAAGTGGTACATTTAGTTCAAGATTTGAAATAATAAAGGCTAGAAACCTATCATACACAGAAGCATGCAGAAATCAACAGAGTGAATGCCAGACTCACCTCAGCTAATACTATAACAAAGGGTTATATAGCCTGTTGGGCTATCAATAAGTAAAACATAAACTATAAAATATCTGATGGTACACTGTTGTGAGACAGTCTAAACTCTAGTTAGGAATTAATAAGTCTTCTGAAATGTGCATATCAAATTTAAATAGCATTTCTTAGATTTTTTAAAAATATTATTATATAGTGTCCTTCCACATCTCTTGGTAAATTCTAGATAACACTTCACAGTGCAGCAAATTCATTAATCAGAAGCAAAAAAAAATTTAATGGAAAATCAGGAGTCTAAGTACACTCCACATATGTAACACTTTACATTAAACCTAAGAATTAGAATGCCACGTAAAACATACCTCTTGAGTATTTCATATGTGTAAGAACCTGTGTTAGGAACATTTTGCACACTGTAAAATACTAGAATGACACCAAACTAAACCAATATAATTAGTTTAAAGGAAGTATTTAAAGACAGCAACTTATAGAAGGGGATTTTTGAAAAAAATTTAAAAATTCTGTCCTACAAAAATTCCCTAGAAATCCTAATTTGAACAAGTTATTCTATGAATATATATTTCAAAATATACTGTCATATAAAAAAATTCCCTAGAACTTATTTGTTCCAAGCTCTACAATATAAACAAAATTCCAAACAACCCAAAGAAATACAAACCAGTGTGAGCTTTATAAATTTAAACAATGATCTGATCTCAATTCTGTTCATTTTTACTGCTTAGACTTACTTTATACATTTTCCCCTAAAGTCCCTAATGTATGAATTGTTCTTTATCCTGTGAACTGTCTAAATTATTTTCCTGATTTACCAAAATATAAAAATTCCAGTTCTTTTAAAACAAGGTGAAAGAAGGAGTCATAGTAAACATAATCCACTAGATTCCAATGAGGCAATCACAGGTTGGTTTGTTCAGTTATCAAACAAAAACACAGGTGCAGATCGGATACCACATTCTAACACATCCATCTTATCTGGCTGGCAAAGAAGAAGCAGTGTTCGCAGCAATACCTAGTCATATTTTGACAGTGTTGGAAATGTCAGCTAAGAAACATGGTATTGGCACTATCACTTTGTATGTTCAATAACATGAAGGATATGTGGCAATTAGGACTTTTGGATCTTAAAGTCTTGTTTTTACTATTTGCACATGCCTATCCCTCAATGCATATTTGAAAATCGTGGAAAGAATCTCTCAAAGAATCCTCTTAACTGCAAAATAAATCATGATCAGTTGAATAGTAATACCGTTAAAGGCTTCAGAAATGTTAGTGTTTTAGTTTCCCATACTTATTACTATTTATTTATCTTTCTGTCATACTTTGTCAGTTTGTAGCCCCATTATATGTATTCATTTAGTTCTTTATTAAATCACTTAGCATATATCTTTAGTCATTTTTCTTTTGTTAATGCCCATCCACCCTTTCACCTTGTCAAGGATAATTAGAACTTTAATCTGCTTTTCCAAGGTGTTAAGGATCGCTAGCAAATTTCACAAGCTTAGTATATTCAATTACCTAGTCACTAAGTAAAATGTTAAAAACCCAACTTTACTGAGCTATATCTATTTTTTGAAAGCAGCTTCTACTAAAGGTGAGAATGAAAATCTATATTTGAGGGTCAGATCAGGGCAGAAATGTAAAAATTAAAATAAAATAGAATAAATTAGATTAAGGAGGCTGAAATACAGACCTTAGAATAATGGACAAGAAATATTCGTTAAGTAAAAGTCTTGTAGTTATTGGTTACTTTGGATATATCCAACATTTCTCAAGTGACGATCTTAAAGGGCTCATAACCATGAGATTTGGGTGCAAAACTTCAATAGTAACAACAGAGGAATTGGAATAGGGTGCAATTAAGGAAGGAAGGCTGGTGACAGTCTAGGAGAAGTGTAGCTGGAGCTGAGTTGGAGCTGAGTTGGAGCTGGTCTGGGGCAGACAGAAGGTTAAGCAGAGAGTCACATGCTCAGGGAGATAAGTATGCCCTGCCTTCAAGTCCTTGCTACTGGACAGAACTGTCAGAAACTGGCTTGTGTTTCTGGTGGGTAGAGAAAAAAGGGGATCCAATGAGTACCTTTGTCAGGGCACACAGGGCAATAATGACATTTACCCACTCTGCTCTAAAAAAAAAAGTTCCTAGAAACCACATTGTCATAGTCTATCTGCTCTAGAATCTTCTTGTGACTGGAAAGAAACCTAGAGTTTCTACTGGAGATGGAAAGAATGACCAAGGAGTTATTTAGAACACTTTGCAAGAACAGTGACTATGAAAAAAAAAAAAAAAAAAAAAAAAAAACAATCCACCTTGAATATCTATATAACACTGCAGGCTTGAAATGAATTAGAAGTATAGAAAGATGAGTATTTATTGATATGGTGATATTCCATTCAAATGAAAAAAAGCAATGTATAAAACAATGTATGCAATAGAACCCATCCTAACTACTATTTTAAAAAATACTTTAAAAAAAGAAATCTGGAAAGTTACATGTCAGAGTATATCTGGGTATAGAATATAACTTATATGTTTTAATTGCTCATGTATTTTCTTTTCTTTCTTCTTCTTTTTTAATGCAGTGCTGGGGATTGAACCCAGGGCCTTGAGCTTATGAGGCAAGCACTCTACCAACTGAGCTATATCTCCAGCCCCCTCATGTATTTTCTGTTGATAATTTTGCAAAAAGAATGCATTACTTGTACAGTCGTTAAAAAAGATATAAGACCTAGGGGCTTCCTGTCTTTTTGTTGCAGAGAGGAAAAAAGAGTTAAGGGGAAGGAGGGAAATCTTTGCTTCCACATCTGCATTTACGAGGCCTTCTGACTGGGAACCCACAGCTCCAGGACCGATAAGGAACTGATTTTTATAACTTCTGAAGACAGGGAATTTATGATTTCAAAGTGATACATATTCATCATTTCTTCTGCAGATGTTAACACAGTGCTTGCTATACCACAAAACAGATTACTAATAAATATTATTTTCTGTAGAATATTAATTCTACAGAAAATATAAAATATTATTTGGGGGTATATTTTAGAAAGAAAAAAGCATTTGTATAAAAATTTTAAAGTGAGGATTATGAACTAACTTTTAAACAAAATACTGTACTTGATTTCCCACTATCATTAGCCCTCAAAATGCATATCTTGAATAATTACAAGAAACCTGGACTCAATTGGCCTAACTAGTAGTCCACATATTATATCATGTACCAGTTTTTAGGAGCCAATGCATTTAAAGGCATGAGCAAAGACATGTTCAAGACATCGCTGAAAGACTGAGATATTTATATAGGATGAGAGGATAGAGTTTAATCTTTCTGTATATCCTTGAGGTAGTACAAGGTATTTTCTAATTCTCACTATGTCTATCTGTAGTACTACTAAAAAGCATTAATACTGCCAGGTGTGGTGGCTCACACTGGTAACCCCAGTGGTTTGGGAGGCTGAGACAGGAGGATCACAAGTTTGACAGCAGCCTCTGCAACTTAGCAAGATCCTATGCAACTTAGTGAGACCCTGTCTCAAAGTCAAAAAATAAAAAGGGCTGGGGATGTAGCTCAGTGTTTGAGCACCCCTGGGTTCGATCCCTGGAACCAAAATACAAAACAAAACAAACCCCTGCCCCCAAAACAAGTATTAATAGTACTATAAATTCTACGTGGACGCCATTCAACATAAGCTTCCTCAGCTTTTCTCCATTCACCTTGAAATCCCTGTAATAGTTATTTTCATTCCTCCCTCTTCTTTTCAGTTTAACTACCTCAAAATGACAAGAACAACTGGCCTCTTAATTCTTTATCCCTGACCTTCTTCTTTCATTGTTTAAAATCTTCAGGAGTTTTCTCCCTACACACCCTTCCTTTTGGGACTGGAGTCTGCTCAAGGTGTGGTTCCTGAGGAAAGGAAGGGGAACCCTCCCTGGTGGGAAGATGCCCTGGGACTAATGAGCTCCCCAGCTCCAGCCTCATCTCCAAATCCAAAGCAGACTCTCCTGGGGTCCTACCTTCTGTAACCTCGAGGCAGCACCTCCTTGCAAGGCTCTTGCTTCTTGGTTTGGTGGCCCTGAATTCCTTCCAGCCACCTGCTGCCTGGTCCTCTTCCCCTGCCTCTGGACGCGGCCGTCTGCGCTGGGCTTCTCCCTGCACTTTCTCTTGTTCACCTGCTTCACTCCTGTGCTTTTAGCTCCCGAGCTCTTAATGCCCTCAATAAATCTCTCACAAGCTGCTTTTCTTTTTTCTCCTGAGGCTGTCCTAGTTCTGGAACCTCATTACCAGTCCAAGTTCTCATTCCCAATCTCTTTCTTCCTTTAAGTCATTCTACAAACTGTCCATGGAGTAGTCTTTCAAAGGCTCTGACGGCATCAGTCTCTTCTATTCAAATATCTTAAATGGCTCCCCACTATCTACTGTTCAAAGTTCAAACCTCTTGGTAGGTGATTCAAAGGGCTTTGATTTGTCCCTGTCCTTAAGTATTCTACACTGTTCACAACGTCTGAACAAGGCTAAAATATGCATTGATTATGTCCCACCGTATCCGCAGAAAAAGTCAGTGGCATTCAAGCCTAAATTCAAATTCTTTCTCCAAGTTACAGAAGTTATTCTTCCTTCCAAATATATAGAGAATACACAACAACTTCTTGATGGCATTGATGCCCTTGTCCCT
Source organism: Sciurus vulgaris (assembly GCF_902686455.1). Classification (NCBI taxonomy): domain Eukaryota; kingdom Metazoa; phylum Chordata; class Mammalia; order Rodentia; family Sciuridae; genus Sciurus; species Sciurus vulgaris. The sequence continues at coordinate 139,638,535 of NC_136468.1, read as the reverse complement.
TGATTTTAAAGGACATGATCATTTTTTAATTTCATTAACTGAATATGACTGGCAGTCAGAGTCTTAATTATTTGTTCTTTACAGTGTCTATAAGTAGTAGGCAATGTTAAATTCAGACTGTTCATCTGGAATTAAAGAGTACTTGTCCAGCATCTGAACCTCTGCTTTATCTCTGAGGAAATGATCTAGCAAATAAATCAGCTAAATAAACAATATTGCACGTGTGTGTGTATGTGTGTGAAGAGATGCTGAATAAATGACTCAAAAGAAATCATTTAAAGGCATTTTCATTTGAATTACACCTGAGGGAACACGTTCACACAAAAACTTGTAAATGGATATTCAGAGAAGCATTATTCATAATTGCCAAAAAGTGGAAAGAACTCTAATGTCCATTAAATGGTAAAGAGATCAACAGAATGTGGCATATCCATACGATGGAATATTATTTTGCGATAAAAAGGAATGAAGTACCAAAGTATGCTACAACACGGATGAATCTTAAAAATGCAAGAGGTAGCACCGTACCATAGCTATGAACACAGGTCAGGACTGAGAGCAAGTGTAGGTTCTGCTATTGACCTTGGGCAAACACCTAACCTCTGTGAACATCAAGGCACATCCCTGTCAAGTGTGTGTGCACACACATGTGCACATGTGTGTCCACACATAGAAGGAAACATAAATGCTGAGATATTCAGCACATAAACCACACCTGGCATCACTGAGCACTTGATAATCAGCAACTGTTATTATTGTTGCCTAAACCATGGAGTTACTGTCTGATACTGATTTACGAGGTATGTTTGAGGCTACCCAGAAATTTCAGAAAAGGCATTTTCATATTAGTTTAAGTAACTAAATAAAGTGTCTTTTCTGTATGTTTTTCTATCATCACATGGGTCTTTACATCAATGCATTAGCCAAATAGTTTAATTTTCTGCTTATTAGTTATGTAAAAGATAGTCCTATTCAGAACTAGCAGAAGGCCTGACACAAGTAGGTGACCACTATTTACTGAACAAATGAACAAGGGGCATGGCATTACTGGCTGCATCTACATCCAAACATTAATGCAAAACCAGAGCATTAACTACACAGTGTCTTTACATTCTCATCCATTTCGCACTATAAGAGTATTTTTATTTGAGGGTCCTAAGTGCTGTTTGGAATCGATACAAAGGGATGTACTTCAAAAGATAGATGACTGATTGATAATTGAAGCAATAAACACCCAACTGAAGTAAAACAATGCTTAAAAAAGCATGCCTATGTGTAAACTAGATTTCGCCTTCCCTAATAGAGTTCTCTAGTTGATTGGGTTTTGTATTTGTTTTTGTTTTTAAGGCAGTGTTTTTTTGCAATTAACTTCAGTATCCCTTCACAGACACAGAGTTCGGTGTATAGCTCAGTGGTAGAGCACATACTTAGCATGTAAAGGTCCTGAATTCAATCTCAGGCACCAAAAAAAAAAAAAAAAAAAAACCAAACAAACCCAGGGAAACAAAACCATATGTGTGTGTGTGTGTGTGTGTGTGTGTGTGTGTGTGCGTGTGCGTGTGTGCACGTGTGTTTACGTGTGCATGTGCTTATTTGCATAGATACAAACACATAGTGTCTCATAAAGAAAAGCAAACATATCAATTTATAACCAAATACAAAATCATCTTCCTTTAAGTTTTCCTGTAAATGAGATGATGAACCTCGTCCAATTTGGAAAAATGTCCAGGTCCCTTCAGTATGACCAGGATCACTAAATTGACTTCAGATGGACATGATGGAATAGATCTACTTTGTTTTCTTTCCCTTCGAATGGTAGATACCAATGACAGGAACTGTGAAAGATTTAACTGTAAGATAAGGTCCTTATACTCAAAATCTTTTCATGAGTGAAGATAGAACGGCAAATAATATATAACATCACGTACATTTTTGTTCATTGCTTCGTGCAACTGAAAATCACCTGGGAATTTGCAGCCAAACAGTAAGCTGAAATAGAGAATGCCTCAAACAGAAAGTCAACTTGTCCCAGGGTCTTGAAGGAAAGGTAAATTGAGCAGGCAGAGAAGTGTTCTGGAGGAGAGCTTTTTGGTTCAAGTAAATAACAGTACCAAAAGCACAGACTCCATGTTTGAGAGATGGGCTGACTTCAAAAGAACAGAAAGGATGGGCCCAAGAACACAGGAAACGAAGGGGGATGCCTAGTGTGGGGACAGATTAGGAAGGGTGTTGAAAGTCAGGCAGAAGAAGGTAGATGTAATGTGGTGGAAAACAGCCAGCCAGTGACACTCTCTGCACGGGGGAGTGACCTGCTGGAAGCAGCTTTTAAAGAAGGTTATTCAAGAAGTATTGGAAACAAGACAGAAATGAAGAGGGGCATGTGAGGTAATCCGGAACAAGGCAATGATGGTCTGAACAGGACAGGGACACAAATGCACAGGGTATCTGTGTGGTGATGTTGAGAATATAAAGTTAGGGGCTACCAGAAACAGGGAAAAGACAGACTAATTTGGGCGCATGCCACAAGGCAACAGGGTTATACTACAGATTAACACTGAGAAATTTCAAACACTAGAAACATGTTCACAAGGCTAAACATTTTTCAAGTAGGATATAGGCAGTTTCATTGTTTAGTTTAGTCAATTTGTTGCAGGTGTGTCCCCTAGATTTCACATCTGCTTTGCTAACACATTCTGTAAAAATTTGCTTATGTAAGAATTAGCTGTACTGTTTTCAATTCATGAACAAAGCTAACTGACCCATTACAGGACAGTAACCCCCAGAGACGCAGAGTGGAAACAGAAGAACATTCTTTATGCTCAAATATATATTCTCTGTTGTCTGGTTCCATTAAGACAAAGAACAAAAACTTGCTTTTTAGCTCATCTTAAGACATAGTCCTAACTTTATCTGACAGTGGTCTGCTCAAAACAAGATGAATACACAAACACACACATACCATAGGAAAAATGAATTAAAAAAAAAAAAAACGACACTTCACCATGTTGATTTCCTGAGTTTGATCTAACTGGGAAAAAGTTCTCTTAAGAGAAAAAAATGTTGCTAACGCTAAATATGTTGGAGTGTATAACCATTTTGACTAATAATATTACACCACTAGCCAACAGCCTCTTTTCTGCCATCGCCTTAGAGTGGGCAGTACATGACAGTCAGAGGAGAGGCATACTCACTGGGTCTCATCCATGTGCTCCCTTGGCACTTGCTAAATATTTCTGCTATTAGGGCACCGATTCTATTGCTGTGCATGAACTTCGAGTGCTGCTACATCTCTCCCCATGATCACTTTCTGGTGGAGCTGCAAATGAGGACTGGAATATCCAAAAACAACAAAAGGGAGCATAACCTTATCACTCGCTGAGCTCTTCCTTTACAATGTGGGGCCAACCCTGTGCTGTTCACACATTATTGCATTTAATCGCCACAGCAGTTGGGTAAGGTGGACACTGTGATTAATGTCCATTTAATAGTTGAAGAAAGTGAGGTTTCAGGACTTTAAAGAGATTTGTACGAGGTCACAAAACTAGCCAATGGCAGACAGGTCCATCTGTCATGTTCTTGTAGACTGTTATGCTGCCAACTGCTAACATATGTGACCAAAACCAAAAGTAAGAAATATAAGGAAGCTGAACATTTGCTCACTGGGTAAGTTAGGGAGGAGCACCAGATAAGAGCTGTGTGGTCAGTGAAAGTGATGGCAGATTACCTGACTCCTTCAGCTGAAAACACTGCATTCTCTTTAGGAACGGGAGGGGGACCCCACTATGAATTGGGAGTTTCACTATCCCCTCTTTTAGCAGGACAATTTATATTACATTACTATTTGATGATATCGACAGGATCTCAATATCCTCAGTCTGGTCACATTTTTAAAAAACTGCTGTCATGTGCAGTGGTGCAGACCTGTAATACCAACAACCTAGGAGGCCGTGGCAGGATGATAGCAAGTTTGAGGCCAGCCTCAGTAATTTAGCGAGGCCCTACCCAACTTAGTGAGGCCCTGCCTCTAAATAAAAATTTAAAAGGGCTAAGAGATGTGGTTCAGGGGTTAAATGCCTGAGTTCAATTCCCAGTACCAATATATAAATAAATAAATGATGCTGCTACTTAAATCAGCCAGATGAACTAGGCTGGTTGGTGACATGAAAATTCTACAAAAAGTATTTTCTTAGATTATCCAGTGACTTGAGTAACTTGTGTAACTCCTGCCAGTAAACTAACCTTTTAAAGATACTTCTCAGTACAAAAAATATATTCATAAGACACTTGTAAAAATAACTCTCCACTGTAATTCCCTCCTTATGCATCTGGGCATGGATGTCATATTTCCTCCACAAAGCTTCCTTTTATGTTGCAACAGTAAGAATCTCAATTTCGAGATGAACCAGAACAACCTAGAGCTACAAACTCCTTCACAGGAGGTGATTACTTTTTTTTAGTACTTTATGTAATGGTCTGAATGTGATGGGACATCCTTACATCTTAATTCTGCAATACTCTTAAGTAGAAAATAAAGCAGTTGTGGTTTTAAATTCTGCCTCCCCTCCCCCTTCTTTCTTCTGCTAACACGTGGCCTTCCACAAAAGGGTCAGTGTGATCTTTGCAGAAAAGAGATAAGGAATATGACCACGGGAAACAGAGAACAGAAGATTAAGCACATGTCAAGTCACTCAGGAGTGTATGAAACCAGGAAACTGTTGTAGCTGGCTAAATAAACATGCACAAATTAATAGGATGCAGTTAGTAACTTCCACTTTTCCCTTTGACTGCTGGCGTTTTGGCAGGCAGCCATATAATCTGCAATAATCTGTCACTGTGAAGCACCACCCACTTCCTCTGCCCCACCCCCATCTAAGATATGACTGGGATCCCTCAGGACTGGGAATCTAACGTTCAGATAATCACAAAAGGACCCTCAATCTAGGAAAGCTGAAAATGACATAATTTGTACTGTTAAATCTTTGACAGTCATAGATCTTAAGAGAAAAAGCACATGCTACATGCATCACATTTCAAGGATTATTGGAAATTTTAAATATCGTAGTAGCCACAGTAATGATTTCTAGATGAAAATGCATCCTATGTATAATCTTGAAGAGACAATTTACACATAAAATATATAAAATATTAGGAGTCTAGACATTAGGATCACAAGTTAGCTTACGCATTTCATTTAAACCTTGTTCTAAGAACCTAGCAAAGTTGGTAAAGAAACCTATTAAAACAAGTTTCCCACTTTATAGAGTATTTTGCATTAACTTTTTAAAATGTACAAACTATGAGATGTTAAATTGAAAAATCATCTACTTGTGTACTTCATTTAACTTCATTTTGTGAACTAGAGTAGTCCCATAAATTAGCAGTTTCCTCCTGGCTGTTTTATTCTCATACTTCCCCCCTTCCTCATTTTTTATTGGTTCATAATTATATGTAATAGTTTTATATTTAATAAGTAACTAACCCTATGTATTAAAATGATAAAAAATATAAAACGAACAAGACCAAATGCTCTGATCTATCTCTAAGTTTGGTATTATATTCAAGAAATTTCTTTGTTTTCTATCCTATTTTCTTTTTTCTGTGAGAGAATACAAATAGAAAGTATTATATTTTTAACCATCTCTAAGACAGACAGTTGGCCATTTTGAGTGGCTTAATTTTGAAATATGTTTTAAAGTAATAATATCATTCATTAGCATAAACTGCATTCATTTAATAAAAATGAGCTTTAGCAATTTTTGGTTATTGTTGTTTAAAGTAGTCTTCTGCCAAGAGTTTGATATTTCATTGGCAACTCAGCATTTACCTTACTTATCCAGGAGAAAGGAAAAAATTTAAAAGCTCAAGTTTTAAAAATATTGACACTTGTAGAATATCAAGCTACAAATTAAAATAGAGGATATAAATTCAATGCCTTTTGAGGCTGACTGTGCCCAAGTGGACTTTGGGCTCAGGTCATAAATATTCACATGGAATTCAACAGGGAGTTTACTCCTGCTGATTTAGACACAAACCATATTCATAATAAAACACTAAAAGTAAAAATTCCAACTACATTTATAGTCGATCATCTCAAATGCATGTTATTTCCAATCCAACATACTAAAAACCATGAAAATTCTTTATTTAGCCATAGCAATCTTAATTCTACCCCAGAGATGACTTTCTTTAAACAGCTGCCTCTTACTCACAGGAAAGATAAAACTGAACTACACTCAAGTTATGAGAATACCACTAGGCTATCAAGCACCTTCATCCCGAGAAAGGAAGTTATTATAGGCACTTAGCTTTATAAGTGAGACTTAGAGTACTTCCTGGTCAGACAGTTAACGTCAACAGCATTTTATGCAGCTTTATATTTCAACATTTTGGAAAGACTTTTCTGAAAACCTTTTCCAGAACTTTCCTCCTACTCCCTTTAAAAGAGAAAAACTTGCTCAAGCTAAACAAATCATGTAAAAATCTATGATTTTTTTTTTAAATCAACGTTTACCGTTATGGTAGCATATAAATATCAGAATGGGTTATGTTATTGATGATAATATCAATTTGTTGTAATTATTTTACATTTATGTACTCTCTGCTCCCCTTCCCAACGTGCTAGAGTAACACTTCACACGTTAGAAGCAAAAAGAACTGAAATTAAAAGACAACTCACCCATTCCTTGGAAATGAAGAAAAGGCATATAAACATTCACATCTTAATTTCCAAATCTACAGTTCTCTCTTAAGTTTATATATTTATTAAAAAAAAAAAAAAAAAAAAAAAGCAACTTCCAGAAACCTTGTAAATAAGGAACTGTAGAGAGAAAGAGCGTGTGGGTTCCGCACGTTGCCGTCAGCCCTGCAAGCTGAAGCATTTCCTGTTCCCCGACTCACAGGTGTGGGCGCCCACGGGCGGTGCTGCTCTGCATTTCCAAGTGATCAGCTAGAGGGGATTGCAGGTTGACACAATCCGTGTTTGGCACATTTAGGACAGAACTACTTTGGGATGATGCTGAGAGCTTCCCAAACTAGGTTGGTTATGAATTGGTGATTACTTAATTCAAAGGGCTGAAAAAAAATTTCTTTAACAGGATTGATTTTCTTCTAGGTCCACTATGATTAAGAATGTATGTGGGGCTGGGGAGATAGCTCAGCTGGTAGAGTGCTTGCCTTGCAAGCACAAGGCCCTGAGTTCGATCCCCAGTACCACAAAAAAAAAAAAAAAAAAAAAGAAGAATGTATGTGACTTCACTTCAATACTAGTCCCTTCTTTGTGCAAAGCACAGTTCTAGCACTAGAAGATGATAAAGGACAAAACTGAGTCTTGGTGGTCATTCACATACTGTCTAGTGGATGGTTGAGGACTTTGTATGTAATGAGAACACTTTCATAAAGGCAGACTAAAGAAATTTGTACGGTTATTTGGAAAGTCAATGGTAGTTAGTACCTACTACTAAAAAGTACTGAAATTAAAGCTGCTGCTTTAAGCCTGAAAGAACTTTGCCAGAATCTAGTACATAAAAATAAGAATTTGTATGTTTTCGATGTTTCAAAAAAGCATGTTGGAGGCAATGGCATATGCTCCACCAGGGAAAAGGAAAAACTTCTCACCATGAGTCACCAGTGACTAAGTTCTTTTAATTCAGGCTTAAAACACATTTCAAACCCAATTACTAGTACATGCAGAAGACTGATAACAACCCCCAAATTAACATCAGAAGCTTGATTTGACCAATTTTCAGGGTCAATATCAGCTTCTAAGAAAAACAAGTGAAATGTTTAAAGGGATAATGCTCTTGTACTGGCTCTTATTATTATTTTGGTCTTATTAGTCTTTAATGCCTACGGCCATGCCAGCAAGCTTCCATTAGACTTTGTGACTAAGGCTATTTCCTTAGGTTTTAGCTAGACTGAGGCACAGTCATCTTGGACGTGTGGTGTGATGGTAGGAACGACTTTTTAATGGCATTCAACAAAACAATAACATAGCGAATTCAAGGCTGCTCAAGGAAAATGAATGCTGCCCAGGTGTGGTGGCTCAGACATGTAATCCCAGCTTCTGGGGATGCTGAGGCCAGGGAACCACACATTCAAAGCCAGCCTGGGCTAAATTTAGCAAGACCCCCTCTCAAACTAGAATAAAAAGGTCTGGTAGAGTTCTTCCTTAGCACGTGCTAGGCCCTTAGTTCAATCCCTGGCACAAAAATAAATAAATAAACAAACAGATAAAGTAAAACCCAGAGTAAAGTGTACGGATATACTGTATTCTCCCTAGCCATAATCGACTACCTTGAATTTTACTTCTTCATGTTTAAAACAACAAAACCTGTTTTAGTTAACAAATTGGAGCAATTCCCAAAGCCAAACTTCTCTGTCAGTTATGCAAATACTTACTATGAGACTATACTACATGCTAGACACTACTCTGTGAGTTATGGCTACAGCAATGAATGAAACGAAAATCTCTATCTTCAGGGACCCTGAATTCCACTGTAGGAATTTAAGACAGACAGACAGACAAAATATTTGGTAAGTCAGAAGGCGGCAAGTGCTATGCAGAAGAATTCAATAGGAAAGATGGGGACAACAGTTACCAATTGCTTAACCACAAAGTGAGGCACTTTGCTTCGGAAGATCAGAGTGTTAAGCTTTTCCAGACTGACTCAAGTGAACGACTACCTCTTTTGCAAATGATAGAGACTCTTATTTCATTTGTTGCTAATACCCAGAGGAAGGAAAACAAAATTTCAAAGATCCATCTAATAAAACCATCGCCTAAGGAAATAAAATAACAAATCCTAAACACCAGAGTCAAAATGCACTTTAGGGAATCTCACTGATGCTGAAAGTGAGCACACACGTTTCCATTTATTTAATACCATGGGCATTAATTTACCAACTGTCAGGGTCAGAAGTGAATTCTTCCCTGAAGAATGATCTCTGTTATCTTCACTGGCAGTGATAATTTTGTTGTATAATTATTTGTATAATTATAATTAAATATTATTTTGAACTGCAAGTATTTAAGTTCAACACAATTCAATAATGAAAACACCATTTGCAAGGTACTTGTTAAATGTGTGTAAGACACTATCTTTTTAACATCAAGAAGATGGACATCTGGGAAGCTTATGACAAGTACGAACCCTACAGTATAATATCAGAGAGAATAGCATGTAATAAGAAAAAAGTACAGATCAAGCACTTAGGTAATCCAAAGGAGAAAGCTGTAAGGAGGATGATCAGAGAAGGCCTCCTAAAAGATGGCATTAGAGGCAGGCCCAGAGAATGAGGAACAGAGGCCTCCAGGCAAAACAAAGGGCAGGAACAAAGATGTGCAGGCCAGTCTGGTTGTGGCAAAGGACATGTATATATGTATGCATGTACACACACATGAATACATATAAATATATATGTGTACACGTCCATATATACTCACAAGCATGAGTATGTATAAGAATATATATACACACAAATTAGGATATAGGCATATATGAATATATATGTATGTATGTGTGTTAATAAACTGGGGCGATAGGAACCTAAAAACAGGTTGATAGATTTGTACTGAACTCAGTAGGCCATGAGAAATTATAAAAGGTTTTGAACATGTGAATGACAAAGGCAGAGCTGTACTTTAGGGAGAATAAGAGACTACAAATGCACACAGAAAGGACAAAGAAGAAAAGGAGTCTGGGAAATTGTCACAGTAGTCCTTCCACAGTACCTTACTAAGGTCTTTACTGGATCCCACTTGGATAGTCAAGGGTGGAAGATGTGCTCACTGAAAAACCAGACACAGGGCTGGGGACGTGGCTCTGTGGCAGAGCACTTGCCTAGCATGCACCAGGCCCTGGGTTTTTGACCCCCAGCATGGCAAAAACAACAACAACAAAAACCCAAAGAAGACCTAGGCTGTAGTGGTCGCGTGTTCGATCGCCATCGTCTGTGTGACTCTGGGAAGTCATTTACCCTCTCTGAGTCTCTGTTAACCTGTGTGTGAATCTGTTCATCTTTCTTCCTGGAGTCAGGAGATACGGATTCAGCAAAGCATTAGATACTGGGAGTAAAGGAAAAATAGCAATAAACAAATGTTTCAATTGATTAAAGTAAGAAGCAGTGACCATTTATTAAGCAATTTCTAGGTTTGTCACTGTGCTTGGCACATTACATGAATCACTTCCTTCACTACTTCCAAGAATCTCAAGAAGTTTGTATATTCTTATTTTAAAGATGAGAGGATTGAGAGTTTTAAGCCCTAAGTAACTTACTCAAGGTCAGGCAGCTGACACAGCGACAGAGCCAAAAAAGGTGCATAGGTCTTTGTGAGTCACAGGCTCTTTTTTCTTCCATTGTATCATGCTGTTTTCATGTGGTAAAGGTATAGTGCTAACATTTATTCTTTTTCTTTTCTCAATACCTTTATTTTATTTATGTGGTGCTGAGGATCAAACCCAGTGCCCCATACATGCAAGACGAGCGCTCTACCACTGAGTCACAACCCCAGCCCCCCATTTATTTTATATATATATATTTTTTAATTTTTTATATATATATCTTTTTTTTTTTTTTTTAGTTGTGGGTGGACACGGTACCTTTATCTTAGTTGTGGGTGAACACAGTACCTTTTCATGGGGTGCTGAGGATCGAACCCAGTGCCTCAAGCATTCTAGGCGAGCGCTCTACCACTGAGCCACAACCCAGACTCACATTTATTTTTCTATTTCAAAGGTATTGCCATTCTCTTAATACCCTTCTGATGAATTAAAAGCCTCAATAAGGATTAAAAATGATGTGCACAGAAATATAATCTACTAATTCGTTGCCCATTAATTCATTCGCTCTTTCAATTCAGATTGATTGTGCATCCTTGATACTTTGTGCTTGGCATTATACCTGGCATGGGGGCTACAAAGGTGGATAAGACCCTTCTCTGTCCTCAAAGTGCTCACAAACTAGTGAATGACAAACATAAGGTGAACAGGGGACTGGTATACCATGGTTGAGGAGAGTTTGCAGAGACAATGGAGGCATAAAGGTAAAGAAAGCATACTACTGTAATGTCATATCTCTACTATTAAATTCTGACGTTTTAAAACCATGTTTATATGGTTTTTGAAAGTATTTGTGTATTTATCTATGCACCCTTCAAAAAGTAAAGGCTAATGTTCACAACAGAATGGAAAATTGAACATGAACTATGATTGTTTAATACGCCTACTTATAAGACTAATGAGATTATTAACTTACTTAAGAAAGCATTCTATCTTGATTAGTGCCATCTATTGTAATGGGTCAATAAAATATATTTGAATTGTCATAACCTTTGATTTCTATGGACAGAAGCTAGGGTCATTAGACAGAAAGTGAAACATCTAAGAATAAATACTTGGGGCTGGGTTTGTGGCTCAGTGGTAGAGCATGCATGACACCCTGGGTTTGATCCTCAGCACCACATAAGTATAAAATAAAGACATTATGTCCACCTACAATCAAAAAAATTAAAAAAAAAAAAAAAAGAATAAATACTTACTGCACAGAGACCCAGTTTGATCTGGAAAGAAATTATTGAGCTCTTTCAATGAGTACTTTGATTAAAATAGTAAAATAAAACCTACAAGGCAGGGTTGATTTTGCTACCCATCATCTCAGTGAGGCCAGAGGTGAAGTAGAAGGGCCCAACACTTGACTCCGGCATGTAAATTCCCATTATTAGAATCGCAAGGCAGGGCTCACACCTCTTTGGTTAAAGGCGATAGGTTCCACTAGGTGTTGAATACTTATTCCAAGCCATCTTCCTTTTCTCACTCATTCTATGGATGAAAAATGTGTATTTGTGAAACAGCTGACAACCGCTGGGAGACTGACCTATGCTAAGAAATGGATTGGCTTCTAAGTGATTCTGTTGCCAACAAATTAGCCCTTTACCTTGTAAAATAGAAATAATTTATGAAGACTTTAAATATACTTTAATATCGCTAACAAATCTGAGATTGAACAGAAAACTATATTAGGTTAATTTCTTTATGTAACTTGCACAACATAGATGGAACAATAAAATTGATTAATGTAATTCTTAATGGTTATCATAACAAATTTTAGTAATTTTCTTTTTTTTTTTTTTTTTTTTGGGTGCTGGGGATCGAACCCAGGGCCTTGTGCTGACAAGGCAAGCACTCTACCGACTGAGCTATCTCCCCAGCCCCTAGTAATTATTTTTTAACTTTGGTTTCTATAGCTTAGAAATGAGTTAGATTATATTTTGACCCACAAATTCACCTTAACTATAACTAAACTATAATTATAGTTCATCAATAAATGTCGTTTATGTTTCTTTTACGGATTGTAAGAAACAGTAACAAACTTTTAACAAACCCTCACAAACAGTAAAGCAACTAATTGAATGGACAATTAGACTAATCACAAATGTTTAATTTGTTTTCCTTAAGTTAAAATGCTGCATTCTATAATATCCCACAACTCAAAAAAAAAAAAAAATTAAAAAACAATCTGATAGATGGGAATCTCTTATTGAAAAAAGTCCAGTCACAAAACACTTTTAGATAGAATATATGTTTTTTTTTTTTTTTTTCCTCTCTTCCTCACTGTTTCTTTCCTGTGTCTGTATTCTTTTAGAGAGTAGGGAGGGAAGAAATGAAGACTGGGGAAAAACCACAAAGGAAAGAGACTTTTAGCTAAGACTATGTAGAAAAAAGTATCAATAGTTAGCTTTCATGCATTCTCCTGTAGTAGTGAAACCAATGAACATGAATATTGGCAAGCAATGAGAACATTTATTCAGGTTGGCTTAAACATTAAACCAATTTAGATATCAAGGTAGTTTCTGAGACAATGGTTTGACTGTATAGGACTCAAGTGGTAAAGAAAGTGTAAAATGGGTTATTGTATTTACTGGGCATTCCCTGCATCCTGCTAACTAAGACTGAGAACACTTACAGAGCCAGGAAGAACTTAAACTGAGGCGGCCATCACCATTCATATGGAAATGTAAAGCTCTATCTTAATCTCTTCTTGTGATCATATTTTTAGAAAGGAACTAAATAATTTAAATGAACAGAAGTATAATGATTTCACATATTCATAGTTTCTTGTAGTGTTATTTTATTTTTTAAAACAAATGGAAAAAAAATTCCCACTGAATTGCTATCCTCTTATCCCCTCCCCCTCCGGGGAATAAAGTTATTATAGGCCCTTCTTATCACTAAAAATTCTATTACAATGAATCTCTCTTTATCATCTTTGGATCAATACCATAACATAATGTGGTTGAAATGACTGCTTTAGTAATCACTCAGGGGAGTATCAGAGTACTTTCTTTTCTTACAAGGAAATAAATTTAATGTTTTGTCTTCAGAAACGACCATTCATACCAGTCAGAAATGAGCTAACAAGACAGTGAAAGGACTTCTCTGCTCAAACATTTCTATTACTCTGTAGAATTATCAGTGTCCGATCCTCAATCCTTCCACAGACCATTTCATACATTATATGCATTTCATAATGAATTTGTGCCCCTTCCAAATAACCTTGTGAGTTAACTGACCTCATTTTTACTTGAATTCTACCTAGATTTCTGGAAAAGTAAATTTAATGTAAAAAATTACACTCAAAGCATCTTAGAGTAGCTCATATTTTAAACATGCCCTTGCTGCTGTTGTGTCTCATGTTGGCATAACTTCTTCTCAGGGTAGGACTTCTAGTTAGTGGAATTTTCATAACCACATCAAGTTCCATGCTCTCTCAGCCACCTAAGAACAGTTCTGTGTCATGTAATGTCGAATAAAATCCCTATTCAGAGCATGTCCTCTACTTCCCATCACTCCTATGAAAATGACTTCAGTCATTTTTGACTTGGATTTAGATAGCAGAGTTTGGGGCTGGGTCCATAGCTTAGGACTAGAGCACTTGCCTAACTTGAGGGAGGCCCTGGGTTTGATCCCTTGCACCTAAGTAAATAAAGAAATAAATAAGAAAGGCTCTGTGTCATGTTTTTGGGGAATAGTACAGCATTCCTTTCTTCCTTTTAGTTGAAGCTGTCTGTGACAGCTGAACACAGGCAAAAGATTCCCATTAAAACACATATTAACCCTGAAACAAAGGAGACAGCTAAATAACTGAAATGGGATAATAATTACATTGTCCCTTATCTTTTTCTTTTTTCATTCTGGGGATTGAAGCCAGGCCCTCACACTTGCTAGGCAAGCCCTCTACAACTGAGTTACACTCCCAGCCCGAAACCATCATTTTCTAAATTGCTTCTTAAGAAAAAGAAAGAAAGCAGTGAAAAAGAGAAGTGAGGAGAAGCAATATACAAATAGAGAAAAGATTTTTAAAAATTCAAATACAGAACAGTTGGTTATAACAAAGCATATGCATTTGAGAGAACATTTGAAAGGTAGTTAGGATAATATTAACATGTCCCAAGTACTGTGAAAAATTAGCCTGGTCATTAGTTTAATTTTCATATCTGTCAAAGTAGGAGGCTGCCTCCCAATTGCTCCCCACCTCCTATTGCTTCCACTATTGGTTTCAGCGTTTTAACAGACATACACTTGCCTCCCGCCAGGACATACAGTGTCTGGTTTAAATAGGCTCATCTCTTTCTTCACTTTGTCCTGGAATTATGATTAAACTTCATGTCCTACTAGCTTTTGGGATCTAACTGTAAAGTCCTATTAGTTTAGGGAATCCAACGTCTCTTCTTAATTAGTTTGACCTTCCTACCAAGTCCAACTCATCAAAGTTAAAACAGTCCCAATTCCAAACCTGGTATGTAGTTCCTTTAAATCTGCATTGTAAACATTGATACTGATATGCTGCCAAATCCGAAAAAGTTTCTTAACTCTTCGCTGAACTAAAATGGGAAAAACAAAACCAAACCCAACCCACAAAACCCCCCACCTCCCCAACAAAGAGTAGTCCAGGAAAATACACGAGTCGAAATTAAACAACTAATTGAACCCAAAGCGGGATTTCCACAAGCATCCCTTTCCCTTCCAACTTCTTGGGATGGGTTGAAGGACGCCCCCTCCAACTTTCCGCCGGACCTTTTCCTGAAGGTCAGGAACCCCCCGCTTCCAAGGCATCCACGTGCAGCTCCGGGGAAGGAGTGGCGCGAGCCAGCAGAGGTGAGCAGCCCACCCCTCCATCTCTCCGGCGGCCGGTGCGTCCCGCTCCCAGAGGCTGCATTACATAAGCCGGGCTCCGCAGAGTGCCCCCGACGCTGCCCTCGGGAAGACCGCCACGCCGGGCCCGCCCGCAGCGTCCCCGGCCGGGCTGCGCCGCCCCGGTCCCCACTCGCCCGACGGCGCGACCCCGACCCTGGCTCCGGGCCGCGCTGTCAAGGGGTCCCGCGGCCCCGTCGGCGCCGCCCTCTCGCCCGCTCCTTCCCGGGTCCCCTCCTCGCTTCCCGCCGCCCAGGCCACTCTCGGGGTGGGCCCCTGGGGTCCCGTCCCTGGCCTCTCTTGTTGGCCCCTGGCGGAGTCCCTCTCCTCAGCCCGCCGTCCCGAGCCTTCCCGGGGTCCCCTCTTCTCGCCTGCAGCCCCGGCCCGGTCCGGGGGTCCCTTCTGGGTCCCCTCCCTCCAACTCTTTCTCGACCCCTCGCAGGGTCGCCGCCGCGCACCCGCCGTCCTGCTCCTCCCGGGACCCCTCCCCGCACCCCGCCGTCCTGCTCCTCCGGGGACCCCTCCGCGCACCGCGCCGTCCTGCTCCTCCGAGGACCCCTCCCCGCACCCCGCCGTCCTGCTCCTCCGGGGACCCCTCCGCGCACCCCGCCGTCCTGCTCCTCCCGGGACCCCCCCTCGCACCCCGCCATCCTGCTCCTCCCGGGACCCCTCCCCGCACCCCCCGTCCTGCTCCTCCCGGGACCCCTCCCCTCGCCCCGCCGTCCTGCTCCTCCCGGGACCCCTCCCCGCACCCCGCCGTCCTGCTCCTCCGTGGACCTCTCACCGCACCCCGCCGTCCTGCTGCTCCCGGGACCCCTCCTCGCACCCCGCCGTCCTGCTGCTCCCGGGACCCCTCCCTGCGCCCCGCCGTCCTGCTCCTCCCGGGACCCCTCCCCTCGCCCCGCCGTTCTGCTCCTCCGGGGACCCCTCCCCTCGCCCCGCCGTCCTGCTCCTCCCGGGACCCCTCCCCGCACCCCCCGTCCTGCTCCTCCGGGGACCCCTCCCCTCGCCCCGCCGTCCTGCTCCTCCGGGGACCCCTCCCCTCGCCCCGCCGTCCGGGTCCCTCCGGGGACCCCTCCCCGCACCCCGCCGTCCTGCTCCTCCCGGGACCCCTCCTCGCACCCCGCCGTCCTGCTCCTCCGGGGACCCCTCCGCGCACCCCGCCGTCCTGTTCCTCCGGGGACCCCTCCCCGCACCCCGCCATCCTGCTCCTCCGGGGACCCCTCCCCGCACCCCGCCGTTCTGCTCCTCCCGGGACCCCTCCCCGCACCCCGCCGTCCTGCTCCTCCGGGGACCCCTCCCCGCACCCCGCCGTCCTGCTCCTCCCGGGACCCCTCCCCGCACCCCGCCGTCCTGCTCCTCCCGGGACCCCTCCCCGCACCCCGCCGTCCTGCTCCTCCCGGGACCCCTCCCCTCGCCCCGCCGTCCGGGTCCCTCCGGGCTCCACTGCCCTCGCCCCGCCGTCCCGGTCCCTCTCGGGGACGCCTGCCCTAGCCCGCCGGTCCCGTCCCTGTCGGGTGTCCGTCCTTCACCCCGTTGTCCTGAGCTGACCCTCGGGCCTCGCCCCGGCCCCGGCCCCTCAGTGTCCCCGCCCGTCCCGGGTCCGGGTCCCGGTCCCTCCCGGGTCTCCGCGCCACAGACCGCCTGTCCCACCCTCTCCCGGAACTCCCCTCGGCCGGGTCCTCCCCGACCGCACTCCGCCCGGGGTCCCCGCGCCGGGGCTCACGCTGTCACCACTCTGCACCCGGGGACTCTCACCTTAGACCTGCTGTCACCACCCCCGGGCCCGGCGTCGCCGCCGCCGCTTCCTCTCGCACACTTGTTCCCGAGTCGCTCTCCGGCGGCTTGAACCCCGGCGGAGCCGCGGGTCGCGTCCGTGGGTGCGGGATCCGGCTGTGCGCAGCCTCCGCCCGCGGTCTCGGAGTCGCGCCCCACTCTCCACACAGGACCCCACCGCCCCGCGCCACACCAACCCTCCCGCGGCCGCCGCTGCTGCTGTCCGAGGTGCGGCTCCGCCAGGGGTGGCCAATCGCACCCGACTGCGCCGAGCGCGCTCCGCCCCACCTTCCTAGTCCGCCCGCCCCCTGCCCCTGACCACGCCCCACTCGGCTCCGATAGGCTCTCTACTTACCTTCCCTGATCGCGGAGCACAGGACCGAGGCCGGATATAGTCACTTGATTGGAAGTGCCTGGGAAGCCGAGCGGTCGATGGGGCCCGAGCATTGGCAGAGTGGACGGCGGGCGGGACGGGGAGGGGCGGGGCTTCCTCAGACGCGGAAGACCTTGCAACTCTGGTTACCCACGGGCCCGCCTGGGGCGCGGTCAGTCTTGTTTGTGCTGCTCTGGGGTCAAAGTTCATGGCACTCCTTCCCCACGCCTTTACTTTTCTTGGGAGACTCCCAGAGACCACCATGTGAGAGCGTTCGGAGAGGACCCCGTTCTCTCGCTAGACCTTGAACTGATTTCTTAGTAATTCTGCCATAAATTAATACAGTATTTATTCGCTTAGGTCTTGCAAATATCTTTTGGATCTCTT
Source organism: Sciurus vulgaris (assembly GCF_902686455.1). NCBI lineage: Eukaryota > Metazoa > Chordata > Mammalia > Rodentia > Sciuridae > Sciurus > Sciurus vulgaris. Next base: position 139,620,811 of record NC_136468.1, on the reverse strand, counting down.
GGCAGGGGAGTTGCCATTCCTGTTGGTGCGTGCAACAGACGTCATTTTAATGCTGTTGGGTGGGGGGAAACTGTATAGTAGGTGCATACTCTGTGCACTAAACGTTCAGCTCAGACTAGGCACACTTTGATAGGTCCAAGAAAAAAAAAAAATTGGAAATAGTTCATGGGTTTTGATGACCACAGGAATCATGGCATGAGAACCCTTGTTAGCTTTGGCAAGATTTCAGCAAGCATGTTCAACGTCACCTCTTTTCAGGGCCACAGGTTTTAATGATTCAGTGTGAATTTATGGCCAAAGGATAACGAGCTTTGACCCGTGTGCAACCTGTGATAATCAGAGACCCATCTTGACCCAAGCCAAAAGATAGTGCCTGCCAGGGGTGAAAGGGTGCCATGGAACTCAGGGCCATTCTTTATTATTTTTGTGAAACTGGATATGTTGATTAAATCAGCACTGGGCACTGAAAACTGCTTTCCTCACCCCTGAACCCAGAGTAAGTTAATGGACTTTGACAATTTGGCATTTTAAATTCAAAGTGGGGCTGGCTTGCCGAGTACCATTTTGGGAAGATGCAGAAAAAGATTTCAAATGGCAAATTTGATTTTGAGTTAACCTGATTTTTACAAGAATAAAGACTGAATGGAATCACATTAAACAACCATAAAGGATGTGTAAGACTAAAGCCATGAAATTTTTTGAGCAGGTGCTTCCTTCGATGAAGAGCGTTTATTAGTTAAGAGCTCATCCTACCAGTTGTGCAGTTGGCAGACTGGATAGAAAAAATGAGGTAAATTTTCACCACTCAAGTTGTGCCTTTGCAGTACATATAAAAAAGGCATGACCATTAACAGATGCTGTTTGCAATCAAGAAGACAAAATGTAAGAGAAAAACCTCAGTCTCTTCTGGTACAAAGGATTGAACCCAGCAGCACTTTAGTACTGAACTACATCTCCAGCCCTTTAAACTTTTTATTTTGAGATAGGGTCTCATGGAGTTGCTTAGGGCTTCCCTAAGTTGCTGAGGCTGGCTTTGAACTTGTAATCCTCTAGCCTCAGCCTCCACAGTTGCTGGAATTATATAGGTACGTACCATTGCACCTGACTGGAAAAAAAAACCAGTTAACATTATACAATGAAATCAACTATCTTCTGATTCATTATATCAGTGAACTCTGATTTCTGAAATGTTGGTCCTTCTGCTTTATGAATATTGTTACTGATAGGCACCCTAGTTGTAATGGAGGTGATTACAAATAATTTAGATGTGATCTAACAGCACAACAACAACAAAAACAAAGAAGGAAAAAAGAAAAAGAAAATGACTTCATCTTTGGACAAGAGACAGTTCTGAAATCCTAGTTTAAATATAGACGGCAGACCTACAGTGAGCTGAGAATGACTCTTATTTAGAAGGAACTTCAGAAGATTGCTGAACTCCTGGAAAGACATCTCAGCATTCCATTCTGGAAATTCTTGTGTTTTGTTGGGAGGAATTATCCCTTACAAAGAGAGCCAAGATTTTAATTAAAACAAGGTAGTAAATAAGAAATGTCAAAATAAATGGGATGAGAATAAAATTTTACATTTTTAGAAGACTCTGAGGGCCAATTTAGAGATAAATTGTGATCACACAGGTTCTGAGAATCAATGCTTTATTAGGCTCCACCCTGGCTTTCACATCTATGTTTAGTTTTACTACTTGGTACTTTTTCTATGAAGACTTGGATCTAAAATAGAGTGAAGTTACTCCGGACAGATCATTAAACACCTCTGGGCACTTTTCTTTATTCCTGTTTCTTGTTATGCACAACTAGACCACACTGTTCTCAGCATAAGAGATACCCTAAATTTGTTCGTTAAACTAACTTTGCCACATTGTCTTTCCCTTCTATTCAGGGGGAAATCACACAAAGTAATTCATGCAGATACTCAGCTTTTCCCCCTGCGTGTTGGCCAAATTGCTTCCTGTAGGCAAATGCTGTGCTCATTGAGCTGAGAGCTGGTTAGCAAGCTATTGGATTGAGCAAAAAGAGTTTCTAAAAATTAATATTCGAGGAAACAGGAGGCAGAAGTATGGGTCTGGAAGTCTAAACCAAGCATGGTGGAAGCTGCCATTTTCTCCCCCTTAAGCAAATGACAGCTCTTTCCGTCAGTTGTAAAATTAGGAAAAGACCTTATGGAGTCAACCTATACAACAGAGAGATTCCGGAGGACTGCGAAAGTACGTTTTGCTGACTCCAGGATGGAATATCAGCATCCTTGTCTTTAATTTAGTTCTCCCATTAGGGGAGGAGCCTGGCTACCTCCCCCCCCCCCCCCCATTGCAAAATCATGCACACTCTGGCCGTCCAGGTTTCCTGACCTATTAAGAGGACGGTGCATATTGTTCATCTGCTTAGATCAGAGACCACCTCCACCTGCCCAAGGCGGGGCAAACCTTCCGCCCCTCAGGTCACTTACTATCCTCCTTTAGGTTTGGCTCCGGGCGCCGCCTGGCGGCTGTCTCCGGAAGTCTCCTTTGAGCTCCGGGGGTCCTGGCTGCGGGTAGGGCTGCCCACAAGTTTGCCTGACTCCAGAGAGCCTGCCTCCGCCCCTTCTCCACTACCGCTGGAGGATTTGAAGGCGGCGATGAGGGGGCTGAGGTCCCGCGAAAGGGGCGTCCGGCGTCCTCTCCACCCTCTCAAGGATGGCGGAGTCAGGCCGTGGTCGGGCAGCTCGCGACCCGGAAGTCGCCTGCAGCGCGAGGCCCCCGTTGCCGAGCGCGGGCGCGGGGGGCGGAGCTCGGCGCCGACGGGGAAGGGGTCGCCGGGGCTCCAGCTCCTCGAGTTGGGGGTTCCCTCCGGCGCTGCTAGGCAGGCGTGGAGTCCGCAGAGCGGGTGGCCGTGGTCGCCCGGGGGCACGCTCAGCCGCGGCTAGAGGCGACATGAGTGCTGCGGGGCTGTTGGCTCCGGCTCCGGCCCCGGCTGGAGCGCCGCCGGCCCCGGAGTACTACCCGGAGGAGGACGAGGAGCTGGAGAGCGCCGAGGACGACGAGCGCAGCTGTCGGGGCCGCGAGTCCGACGAAGGTGCGTCGGCCGGCTGGCCCCACGGCGGGGGGCTGGGTGGGGCCGCACGGAGAGGGGCGGGGCGGCCTCCAGGGTGAGGGGCTGGCTGGAGGGGCGCGGGAGGAGCGGGGCTCCGGGCCGCGGAGCGGGAAGCCCTGCGTGCGTCCTGCCCTCCAGCTGTGGGGGAAGCGGGTTGGAGACCCGGAGCGCTGGAGGTCCCTTTAAGACCTGCGCCCCACCCCCCGCCCAACCGTCTTTGATGGAGCCTCGGGGTCTTCAGGGGTTGGAATGGGAAAGTCATCCGTGGAGTTCCTGGAGTAGTGCTCCCCCCAGCCCCACCAAGAGGATCCAAGTAAAGCCAAGTCCCCCGAAATGCTTAAATCAGCTCTGCCTTAAGTGGTACAGCCCATGGCTGAGAATACAGGTTGGTTAAAAGAATGAGACCCCCTGAAATCTCCTCGTCTAGGTTTAAACTTGGCCGTCACTTCAACCAGCTTTGTAACCATAGACAACTTTAAGCTTTCCAGCTTCGGTTTGCCCAACTGCCATGGTTTCCCTTCCTAGTACCCCTTTCCCAGGGTGGGTGTGGGGATTGAGATACGTGCATCAAGTACTTAGCCTCAATCTCAGTAAACACCCAGTCAGGTGTTTTCACCGCTGGAAAAACAGGCACAGGGGAAGGTAGGGATTGGCTTACTGGTGCCCAAGTGAATTTTCGTTTCTGTACTCTACATTATCATTTTTGCCTCTCAGCCTTGCTTTTCAAGTTGGATTTTACATATTGGCAAGTGTGAGCAAAACTGTTCTTGGAGGAGTTGAGGAAGAATTGTCTGGAGGAGGAGAAAGGTGCAGAAATATAAAAGGGCAAGGGCGGAGGAAGAGATGGAGAACCGGTGGAGCATTCTGGCACAGAATAGGGCTGTAAAGCAGTAGCTAGGCCAGCTGTCTGGAGTGAAGTCTGTTTTAATCATCTCAGTCTCTCCAGTGCCAAACAGTGTGGCTGGCTGGCACATGACAGGTGAAGGTCTTTTCCACTGAAGGAAAAGAGAAGGGTTTGTGGAGAACTCGATCTGAACAGCCTCTCGAAAGGCAGGTGCATATAGGAGAAATAAAGTCGAAGACACATTTGTTTTAACTACATTCCAAGGCAAGACTTAACCAGACATTTACGATGCGAACTAAGGGCAATGCTTTTAATGCCCACCAGGGGGAGCGGTGAAGCCAAGTTTGATTTTTTTTTTTTTTTCTTCAAGTATAAGGGGCTGTTAAAATTATGTAGATAATCCAACCGTTTGCTTGTTCTAAGAATGGTGTTTTAAAATGTTTTGAAACATTCTTGTTTTATATTTTAGCCTCTGTCCTTCCTTTGATTGTAACTTTACACTTCAGTTATTAGAATTCAATTTGTTTGGGGGGTATCTTCCCTTTTCATTGTAATGTAAAATGTTAGAGGGGGTTAAAAATGAGCAAGTATCAGAAGAGAATGTGTATGCTAGGATTTTTTCTTTTTTGGTGCTGGGGAATTGAACCCAGGGCCTTGTGCGTGCTACCCAAGCACTTTCCCACCTAGCTATGTCCAGTGAGTTTTTCTTGACCAGTGATGTCTTAAGGCTGGTATCTCCTTTCCTCAAGTGCCAGTGTTGTTGCTTCTGCAGAATAGCAGCCTTGATCATGACTGCCCATGTCTGATGCTCCCTCTTCTCAGGCTGCATTTCAGATAAAGGCAAGCTCTTTGTGTAAATATGACTGTGTATAAATGGCATTTTCTTTCCTGTCTTAATGATATTTAGTATTTTTCATTGATTGCTGCATTGAGTAGAAATTCATTTTATAGAAATTTATTAACTTATGTTGTCAGGTAATATCATCTATAAATTATGATTTTTTTCTGACTCCTTTTCCCTAATATTATTCAGACACTGAGGATGCTAGTGAAACTGACCTGGCAAAGCATGATGAAGAAGACTATGTAGAAATGAAGGAACAGTGAGTATGATTTTTGTATTTCTTTTCTGAAGTGTAGAATTGACAACAAAATTTTTGTAATGATCGTGTGTACATAGTTTTGATCATAGTGCTTCCAAAGCCCATTTATATATGTAATTTTTCTTACCTTTAAATTAGTCACATTTAATCAGTCTTCCTAAGACTCACTTGAAGGAATCTTGATGGACATGATCACAGGATGAAATAACACCATATAACTGGGGAGAACCTCTTACCATGGCCTTTTCAGATGTGAACACTAATGTTCAGAGAAGTGTCTCAAAACACCTGGGCTCTCAAATGCACATGAACCGCTGAGGGCCTGCCGCATGAGCCCGAGGAGACTGGGATTGCAGAGCAGGCTGCTGCTGCCTGCCTCCCTGCTCTGCATGTTCATGCACTCCATCGTCGTCAGCCAGCCAGACAAGCCCTGCGAACCCCCAGCCTGCTATTTCTGGGCTCAGGTGATCCTCCTGCCCCAGCCTCCTGAGTAGCTGGTATTTCAGGCCTGTACCACTGCGCCCCACTTTTATCACATACCAAGATGGAAGACAGTGTAAGATGCATACCCGATAAGCAGTTATTGAAGATATTTTAAGGATATTGATATTGACTTTTAAAATTCTTTAAACTAGATGGTCCACATTCTTTCCCTTTTCATTCCTGTTTGCAAATGTTCATGACCATCCTTTGGATTCTGTCATCCCTTTCAAGCTTTGGAACCCAAAAGGGATGATTCAGCCAAGTCTGACCAGTGTTCAATGAAGAATTAAAAATTCATGTGCTCTTTCTCACAGTTTCATTCCTGAAACTGCTTGGCTGTTTTTTTTCCTTTGCAAGCTTTTTACTGATTCACCTTGACCCATTTGAGATGTATTCTCACACATCTATTCCTTTCCCTGTATGTGATCTCAATGAATCTGATGTTTTTTGTTTCCTTCTTCAATCTACTAGTATTACTTTTCAAAGACATACTCAGTGTATTAGTGTTCTTTAGAGGAACAGACTCATAAGGAAGTATGATTATGAAAAGAAATTTATTAGATTGGCTTACATGACCAGAAACAGGGTAGTCCACAATGGCTGCCTGCAGCTGGAGAGCTGGAAGAAGCAGTAGCTGTGCAGTCCAAGAGGCAGAAGAACAAGAGGGATCAACAGTGCTACCGTAGTCTGAGATCAAGGCTTCGAGAAACTCCCTGGAGAATCACTGGCAGAGTTTGCTTTAGAAGAGTGAAGAAGTGAGAGTCCAGTGTCCTCAAATGATCAAAGCAGCAATCAAGAATCTGTTCAAGAAGAGCCAAGCTTGCATCTGCCTCTGCTTCCTTGTTCTTCCAACTTTTATTGCATCCAAGCCATCATCCTATTGGACAGTGCTGCCCACTCTTAGGGAGGGTCCTCTCTTCAGTTCACTATCCCACATTCCAGTCATTCCTAGTTACACCCTCGTTGATACACCCTTTTAATCATCAGCATCTCTTAATCCAATCAAGTTGATTCACATTAACCATTACAAGTCCATCCTTTGTCAACATGATGTCCAAACATGACTTTTTACATCATACTTAATCTCTAAATCAACACAATAACTTCATAATTTCACCAAACATAACTATCCTTCATATAACTGAAAACATACTAGTTCTTTTCCCAGAATAGAAAAAAAAATTACTGATGTTAAGTCAGTCAGTACTATATTACATGATGAGTAACAGGAGAACAACATTTCTTCTTAATGCATGTGTAAGTATGCATAAACATGTTCTTAACAGAATAGGGAAGAAATATCCACAGCAATTACAATCTTTTTTTCTGTAACTGGTCAGGTAGCCATAGTTAATATTTATATCTACCTTCTTCTACCCATTCTCTATTCCCTCTACCTTCAGCAAGCACCTCATCAAGTCTTGGCTCTTTACCTGGAGGTGTGACCCACACCTTCCTTCCTGAATGGTCTGAGACATTTGTTTTCTTGCCTGGATTGGGTTGTTGTAGTTTCTTACTGATCTTAAGAACAGGACAGGGTACTACCAAGAGATGCCCTTAGGGATCTCCTGCATTCCAGAAGTATACTTCCTTACCTCCATTGTGGAGTAATAGTTCAACATCCCCTTGGTTATCTGGATCAATCACCTCCGTAACTCCTGTCTTAGCCTGCTGACTCAGAGGCATGAGGAGCCCAAAGTGGCCAGGGGGAAGTCTTAACTTCCAGTTTAATGAGATCATTGTTATCTCTCCTGAGTGAAGCATTTCTCCTTCAGGAACTAAGACTTCTAGGCCTGCAGAACATAAGGTTTCAGGGACAGGAAGCAAAAACTTGCTAGTGGGCCACTAGGGTTAATGGTGAGTGGTACCATTCCTGTCTCCACCCCTTGATTCCTGGACCCATGAATTCTAGCACTAGGAGAGACAGAACCATGTAATGCTTGCTGATTCAGAGTATAGACAGCCTTTGAAGAACCTTACCCCAGCCCTGCAAGGTATTGCCTCCTAGCTGGTGTTGTAACTGCATCTTCAAGAGTCCGTTCCATCATTCTATCAAACCAGCTGCTTCAGGATGTGGGGAATGTGGTAAGCCCAGTGAATCCCTTGAGCATGAGTCCATTCCTTCACCTCTGGCTGTGAACTGAGTTCCTCGGTCAGAAGCAGTGCTGTGTAGAATACCATGACAATGGATAAGGCGTTCTGTGAGCCCACCGGTGGTGTTTTTGGCTGAAGCACTACGTGCAGGGAAGGCAAATCCATACCCAGAATAAGTGTCTATTCCAGTAAGGACAAACTGCTGCCCTTCCATGATGGAAGTTGCCCAACATAACCTACCTGCCACCAGGTTGCTGGCTGATCTCCCGGGAACGATGCCACATGGTTGATCTCTGCTGCTGGCAAACTGGGCACTCAGCTGTGACCATAGCCAGATCAGCCTTGGTGAGTGGAAGACCATGCTGCTGAGCCCATTCATGACCGGCATCCCTGCCCCATGACCACTTTGTTCATGAGTGCATTGGGCAGTGACAGGTGGCTGAGGAAAGAGACTGACTGCTATCCACAGCTCGGGTCATCCTATCTACCTGATTATTGAAATCCTCCTCTGTTGAGGTCACCTTTTAGCGGGCATTTTCTTGAGACACAAATATCTTCACATCCTTTGCCCATTTGGAGATGTCTATCCACAGACCTTTCCCCAGTTGTCCTTGTCACCAATTTTCCAATGATGTTCTATCCAGTTCCCTGACCAGCTAACCAAGCCTTTGGGTATGGCCCATGGGTTGGTGTACAGTCGCACATCTGGCCATTTTTCCTTCTAGGCAAAATGCACACCAGATGCACTGCCTGAAGTTCTGCCCGTTGCGAAGATGTGCCCTAACCACTGTTGCTCAGGGTGTTCCAGAAAGGGCAGCAGTGCTGCAGCTGTCCACTTCTGGCTGGTTCCTGTGTGTTTTGCAGAACCGTCCACGTACTGGGCCCTAGTCCTCTTCCTCTGTTACTTGGTCATGAGGTCACAGGTTCATGCTGAGGGACAGACAGTACTGCAGCTCGAGTCGGAACCACGGGCATTTGGGACACTTCTTCAGGCAACCTACTTGTGCCTTCAGGTCCTGCCCGTGCCCGAGCATGTGTGTACCACTTCCACTTGATGGAGTGCTGTTACACACGTCCAACTTTATGGCTTGGTGGGTCAGATAGCCCTGCAGTCCCTCCAGGGATGCAGTATTGCTTTTGATTGACTGTTTTCCCAGGTATAGGCAACTCCAGAGGCTTCCATTTGGCCTTTCCCATCATAATAACCTTCACAGGTTAGGGAACCAAGTGCTGAGTGTATCTATCCAGTTCATGACAGGCAGCTCAGGTTGCATAGTAACCTGGTGGCCCATGGTCAGGCATTCAGTTTCCACTAAGATCCAGTAGCAGGCCAAGAGCTGCTTCTCAAAGGGAGAGTAGTCTGAAGATGATGGCAGGGCCTTGCTCCAAAATCCCAATGGCCGCCTCTGTGATTCTCCTGCGGGGGCCTGCCAAATTGACTATTTTCCGGACAGAGTCCCTATCTGCCACTGATACTTCAAGTACCATTGAGTCTGCCAGGTCGTATGGCCCAAGTGGCTGAACAGCCTGCACAGTAACCTGGACCTGTTTCAGAGCCTTCTGTTCTGGACCCTTCTCAAAACAAGAAGCTTTTCTAGTTACTGGGTAGATGAACTGAAGTAACCCACCCAAGTGAGGAATGTACTGCCTCCAAAATCCAAATAGGCCCCCAGGCATTGTGCTCCTTTCTTATTTGTAGGAGGGGCTAGATGCAACAACTTATCTTTCACCTTAGAAGGAGTATCTGGGCAGGAGCCGCACCACTGGATCCCTGGAAACTTTACTGAAGTTGAAGGCCCCTGAATTTTAGTGGGATTTATTTCCTATCCTCTGATGTGCAAATGTTCCACTAGCAAGTTCCTGTTGCAACCTCCTGTCATCAATGTATTGGACCAGTGTAATACCTTGTGGAAGAGAAAGACGATCAAGATCTCTGTGAACTAAGCTGTGCCACAGTGCTGGAGAGTTGACACCTTGAGGAAGGACAGCGGAGGTATATTGCTGACCTTGGCAGCTGAAAGTAGATTGTTTCTGGTGATCCTTATGCACTGGGATGGAGAGAAAAACATTTGCCAAATCAATAACCACATACCAGATACCAGGAGATGTATCAATCTGTTCAAGCAAAGAAACCACATCTGTACAGCAGCTGCACTTGGAGTCACCACCCGATTAAGCTTACGATAATCAACTGTCATTCTCCGAGAACCATCTGTCTTCTGCACAGTCCAAATAGGAGAGTTAAATGGGGATGTTGTGGGAATTGCCACCCCTGCATCCTTTAAGTCCTTGATGGTGGCACTGATCTCTGCAGTCCCTCCAGGGATGCAGTATTGCTTTTGATTGACTGTTTTCCCAGGTATAGGCAACTCCAGAGGCTTCCATTTGGCCTTTCCCATCATAATAACCTTCACAGGTTAGGGAACCAAGTGCTAAGTGTATCTATCCAGATCATACATTCTGGGACTGGGGAAATAACCACAGGATGAGTTTGGGGACCCGCTGGACTCACTGTAAGTCAGACCTTGCCCAAAATTCCATTGATCACCTGACCTCCGTAAGCCCCTACTTCTACTGCAGGGCCACAGTGACGTTTCGGCTCTTCCGGAATCAATGTCAGTTCAGGACCTGTGTCTGGTAGTCCCCAGAAGTTTTGATCATTGCTTTTTCCCCAGTGCACAGTCCTCCTGGTAAAAGGCCTTAGGTCCCTTTGGGGAAGGATGGGAGAAAGATTAGCAGTAAAGATTTCGGTACTATACCAGGGTCCTTCCTCAAGGGGACCTGGCCTTCCCTTCATTCACGGGGTTCTGCATCGGTACATTGACTCAAATTTGGGAAACAGTTGAGGGGCCACGATTCTCTGCTCTTATGATCTAGGGTGGACTTTTGTACATTTGCCCTGGAATTTTTCTGCTTATATAAGTCAAGTAAGAATTTGGTAGATTTCCCATCTGTTTGGCTTCTAGAAGCACCATGATTAATTAGCCAACACCAGAGATCTACACGAGTCAGAACATTGTGTCCATTTCTTCCCCTTTGCTGTCCATTGAAGTTACTACGACTACGCTGTCTTTGGCGAATGAGAGCTGCCCCTTGGCCTCTTCCTCCCTGGATCCAGTCATTCCCATTGCATTCAAGTCTTCCAGTTGATTGACCGCAGCTCCCACAGTAAGGTCTGGAGTACAGAGAAGAGCAACGACAGAGCTCTTCAAGGATGTGGGTGCCCCCCTCACAAATCTGTTTCTTATAGTTTTGGTGAAGAGCACGTCTTCTGGACCCCCAAAGTATGGAGGAGAAGGTCGTACATGACAGATCCATTCCAGCATTCCCATCTCTCTGAGCCTCTGGATTCCCTCATCAACAGTAAACCAAGGGATGTTAGGCATTTCCAGCTCACTTATTGTAGGCCGTCTTTGGACCCATACTTTAGACAACCAGCCAAACTATTAGTACATTTTTTTTTAACACTGGGAGCTATTACATTAAATCTAGAATCTCTGCTTAATGAGCTAATAGCAATAAATTCAACCTGATCTAAGTTTATGTTCCTCCCACCATTATCCCACACCCTTAAAATCCATTCCCACACGTTCCCCAGACCTCTGCTTGTATGAATTAGAAAACTGAAGAAGTTCCTTCAGGGAGTAGAGTGTAGCGTACCTCCTCGTGGGTCACACTCTGTACCTCACCTCTAGGGACCTGCTTAGAGTTGGATCTAGTTGTAGATATGGAGGCAAAAGTAGCTGGTGAGGGTGGGTCCTGGGGAGTATCAACATCTTCATGCTGAGTAGCTGAATGACAGAAGGTTTTTACTGATTCCATGAGCAAAGCAGGATTAGTTCTCTCCAGGAAGGTGGAGAAGCCAGTGCCACAGAGGTGGGGGTAGGGATGCCTGGTCACAGCTAAGGGTGGGGACTCAACAACTTCTGTCAAAATAAACTCATGGGAGTTCAGCGTCCCCAACCCCTTCAGGCTTCTGCCATACATTGCCACCCCAACTTGCAGGATCCCTTTCTTCTCCAAGCAGTGCTCAGTTTAACTGCAGACACCTTCCGAGGCTGAGTTAAACTTTTGTCTTAATTCAGCCAACTGCTGGATGAGGGTTTATGTTTGGTTTTCAGCAACCTCAGCCCTCTGACTACTAGACAGAAGAGTCTCCTTCAGAACATACTTAGCAGCTTTCAGATCAGTTATATGCATCTGCGCTTGAGAAACTGAATTTCTGAGCTCATCATTCGCCTTTGTTACTTTGTCCAGTGAAACCAGAAGCAACCAGCCAACCAACATCATCACATTTCTTAGTTTTCCAGAACTGTTCAAAGACATCATGTATAGTCACTAAATGCCTTGCTTTTTATAGGTGGCAAATTGGGAGCATCAGATGCATTTACTCTGTGAATATCTTTAAACAGTTCCCACTATGGATTATCAGTGCTCTCCATAGTACCAATAGGAGAGAGAGACTTTAATAACCTTAGCTCTAGTCAATTTAGACAGCCAACTCCAAAACCCACAAAACCAACTAAGAAAATTCATCCTTACAATTGTTTCTCCAGAGCCACTCCTGGTACCAATTTCTGTATTAGGGTTCTGTAGAGGAACAGAATCAACAGGAAGTATGATTATGAAAAGGGGATTTATTAGATTGGCTTACACGACCAGAAGCTGGATAGTCAACAGTGCTACTCTAATCCGAGACCAAGGCGTCTGGAAACCCCCTGGAGAATCACTGGCAGTGTTTGCTTTAGAAGAGTGAAGAAGTGAGAGTCTGATGTCCTCAGATGATCAAAGCAGCAATCAAGAACCTGTTCAAGAAGAGTTGAGCTTGCATCTACATCTGCTTCCTTATTCTTCCAACTTTTATTCAAGCCACTGTACTATTGGGCAGTGCTGCCCAGGCTTAGGGAGGGTCTCTACTTCAGTTCACTATCCCACTTTCTAATCTTTCCTAGACACGCCCTCCTTGACACATCCAGAAGCCTCTTAATCAACAGCATCTCTTAATCCAGTCAAGTTGACGATTCAGATCAGCCATTACGCAGCCATGGGTGTTGGTGGAAAATTTAATTTTCCATGTGGTGAAAAGTTTAATGCCCTGGGTTCCAAATACTGACTTCCCACATGTGGCCTACGCACCACTCCTGTGCTTGACGTTCTTAGGCATCACTTTTAGAGATAATCTTTTGCTTCAATGTGCCTCCTTAGTATTTAATGAGAAAAAAATAATTTTGATGAAAATTGAATGTCTCCTGTGATTTAAGGTGGACCTCGGGAGTCTATCAGAATTTGCAGTAAATGGCAGACTCGCTTCAGGGTTCTCAGGCTCTTCCTACCCTTTCCTCTGCCTACAGAGAATTGGTCATTTGCGCAATTAAAGAGCCATTGTGCTGTGTTGGTGGTGCACACTAGCAATCCCAGGTCCTTGGGGAGGGAGTTGGGGCAAGAGGATGGCAGGTTCAAGGCCAACCTGGGCAAGCAAGTCAGACCCTCACAGAATAAGATGAAAGGAGGAGCTGGAGATGTAGCTCAGAGTAGAACACTTGCCTGTGCAAGGCCCCGGGTTCCATCCCTAGTACTACCAGAAAAAAAAGGCCGTTGTGCCTTCTTTATATGTTGGACAGTGTTCTTTCAGGGTGCAAATCCTGTCTTGTTACTGAGAAATTGGAGGTGTTTTTCAGGTAGTAACAAAAATATTGTCAAAATGTAATTTATGTGTAGAATCCACGGTTCAGACAGACTTGCCAGAGTGTGTAATTGCCTTTAATCCACTGGGTGCGAGAGGCGAAAAATAACATGCCATGTTCCCGTGCTATTGTGTGCTGTGTCCCTTATCCAGCTGGGGCTGCAGGTAAAGCCTGCATTTTAACTTTCATTTCTGAGTGACTCTTCTTTTTCTGATCTTGAAAGAGTTGTGCTTTCAGGAATCACGTGAAGGTTTATTGACTGATGCTTACACAGCTATGCTGTCTGTATAGAAAGACATGCTGGGGGCATAATATTACTCCTTTGCAATTTATAATCTAATTGCAGAGTTGATGTAAGTGGTGTTTAGTGCTGTTTATATGTCCCTGTTATGTGTGTGTTGCTTACACTTGTAACTCCAACAAGCCCGGCAATTCCCCCATGTAGAATGTTTTGGAATAGGGTGCTGAGTGTTTGTCTTCAATGTGGCTTTTCTTTTTTTCAGGATGTATCAGGACAAACTGGCTTCTCTCAAGAGGCAGCTGCAACAGCTGCAGGAAGGTGGGTGTCCAGCTGCCTTTTTCACTTCGAAACATTCTTAATGTTACAGACCCTTTATCTGTATTTCTTTGTGGGAGTGATCGAAAACTTAGTCCAACTGATTTTAACTAGTACACATTTTGCTCTCCTGTCAGTAAAGTGTTGATATTTCAAATTTTTATTTCAAATTTATTTTCAGCATGTAGCAGATTCTTGCAGTGAAATCTCATTTGGGGCTGTCTGTGGGGCACAATTTGAAAATCATGGTGCCTAAAGATAGGTATTTTTGGGGACATGTTGTTATCAAAGAACGAAGTTTACTCTTCTTCTCAACCAGTGTTGATGGACTGTGCACTAGCCCGCTGTCTTCAGTTTCTGTTTGTTAAATCACAAGCAGAGTGGGTCTTGTCAAGTGCGGTTGGCTGCTAAGGTGGTGTGGCCTGGGGCTGAGCGCAGGCTCCCAGGTTCCATGATAGGCACCCCTTTCACTGCCTTCTAGCAGGTGACTGGGTATGTCACTTTCTCTTGCTTAATCTGTTTTCTAATCTGTGACATGAAAATGAGAGGGAGCATGCGGCGTGAGGACTGGGGACAGTGCACTGTCCATTCACTGATTTCCTGTTGGGTCCCCTTGTCAGGGAAGCTGTATTTTTTTTTTTTTTTTTTTTCTTTCTTTTTTTAAACCTTGTGGCAGTGCTGGGGATTGAACCCAAGTCCTCGAGCACGCTAGGCAAGTGTCCTCCTGTGGAGCTACATTCCAGCCCTTCTCCTCGGGGGGGGATCCGCTCACTTGGACTAGCCCATGAACAGGTATTATGATCAGGAGACACTTCTCCACACATCTGGGGTGCTCTTAATGAGCTGCTTTGGAGAACAGTGAGCGAGTGGGGATTTCAGAAGCTATACCTGAGCCTTCTGGTATTGTCACTAGCCACATGTGGCTTTTTTCATTAATTATTAGTTAAATTAATAATGTGGTTCCTCAGTTGCACTGACTGTATTTCAAGTGCTACAAGAGACACGTGTTGCTCGTTGCTACCATGGTGGATGGTACAAGTGGAGTACATTTACCACTGCAGAAAATCTGCTGGAGGGCCCTGGCCTTGGATGACAGGGGCAGCGATCAGGATCACCTGGTGGAACGGGTGTCTGCACCCTCCAGTTCTACTCTTCCGCTGCAGAGGTCTGTTTATTTTTGGTACCACAGATTGAACCCAGGGGTGCTTTGCCCCTGAGTTGCATCCCATGTTTTCCGTTTGTTTGTTTTGAAACAGGTTCTTGGTAAGTTGCCAAGGGTCTTGCCAAGTTGCCCAGGCGGGCCTTGAACTTTTGGTTCTTCTGCCTCAGCCTCCTGAGGTGCTGCGATTACAGGCGGCCACCGCTGAGCTCAGCTTCACTGGGAGTTTTGATGGACTGAGGTGGGGTGAGCTCCACTTAGGTCCCGGGCAGTGTCCGCTTTGTGCCTTAGCAGAGAACCAGAATCCAGTAACTGCTCAGCTGTGGCTTTCCTGGGTTTTATTCTGGCATTAAAACCATCACTGTTGGCGTGAGAAACTAATTTTAGGAAATAAAATTTAGAGTAGATTGACCTTTAAAATGACTTTGTATTTTGTACATGTTCAATCAGGTACCTTGCAGGAGTATCAGAAGAGAATGAAAAAGCTGGATCAGCAGTATAAAGAGAGGATCCGAAATGCGGGTAGGCTCTTCATGGTGGGAATCACTGTCTTCAGATTTACCACCTTACCATCATGTGATGCGACCCTAAGAGTATTTTCCAAAGTGTATCTTATATCTTAGATATTCCACTGCTGGGAGAGTTTGGGGGAAGAGAGACCCCAAAGCTGCAGTTATATGAAATTGGTTTATCTTTTTTCCAGTAGTCTTGGGTGTTGGTCAGGTGTTCTCCCTGATGCCCCAAAAGTAATCTCGCACACCTTCTTGCTTATATATCTGTGACTGACTTACTGGACAATCAGAGGTGCTGAAGTGGAGAAGGATCGTGGGTCATTTTATACCCCTTTTAATGTTTCTTTTAGAATTCTGTCCTTTGGGGTGGGGAGGTGTCTTGTTATTTCCCCAAGTATTTTATTAGAATCATTTAGAGAAAAGGAGCTTGCTTTTGGTCTGTTGTACATGGTAAACATATTCATTCAGCATATTTGGTGAACATCTGCAGCATGTAGGCACTGTGAGTGGTATGACGTTGTGAACACGTTGTCCTTGACTTAGGAAACTTGCTGTTTCATGGACAAAGCATATCTACAAGAGTGGTTGAGGAATAGTCATGCAGAAAGTGAGATGTGACTACTGTTTTAAATTGTGTAAACAGAGATTCTTGAGCTTACAGGAATTTTTTTGCCTGTGAAATTTTAAAGTCCATCATCAGCTAGCATTTTGAGTGCCAGCTGGCGTTTGTTCCTGCCATGGTAGAAGTATTTTGGTTTTAAAATAACGTCCACGTGCCACTCCTTGGGTTTTCCTTGAGTTCTGATCCAGTGACCCCACAGCTTCCTGTTGGAGGAAACCTTTGTCCTCTCGACTAAGGAGCACGTGTGCAGTGTGCACCAGCAGACAGAAAAGGAGCAGAGGGGGTGGGTGCTGGGAAATCAGAGCTGCAGCCGTTAGCCCTCTGCCCGTCCGCATCCTGCGGTCCTTGCCGCTGGCCCCGCTCCACTCCGTTAAAATCTGTAGCCCTCTTCCTGGAGCTCCTTTCCAGTGCGGGAGGTGGCGCTGTGGAAGGAGATGGCCTGCGTTCAGCTCCCACCCTCATCACCCTTGGACTGTGCCTTTACACAGGTATTGCTTCTTGGGGCCTCAGTTGCCCCATCCTAGAGGGGAGTACAGATTGCCCAGGGAATTGGCTTAAGATGTAAATACAGGAAGGGAAATTGGTGTGAGCCATTTTTCCTAAGCTGGAACAGCAGGATGTGTATCGAGTCGTTTTTCTTGATTCTTGCAGCCGCTCAATCCTGTCCTTGTGTTTTTCATGAACGTCTCTTCCTCCCAGGTGAAAATGCAGAAGAGCTCCTACATCAGGCATGACTTGAGCTTTAAAAAGCACGTTGCATGCGGAGGTAGTCCACCTGCTTTTGTTGTGTCTGGTGTCTGGCTGCTTTAAAACAACAACTGCCAACTTTTAAGTACTGATTGTCATTTGACTTGTTGCAGGTGTGATTTCTCAGGTGGCCCAGGACTTGGAAATGTCTGGTCCATTCAGTCTGAAGCAGGCCTAGGAGTGAACATGGTGGGCTAGGTGTGCTTGGGCTGCTGTGTCCGGTGACTCCAGGGCCAAAGTTATCAGAACTTCTGGGGGTCAGAAAACATGTGGCATGTCCCTTTCCTCATTTAATTGTTTCCATTCAACAGTTTAGGGCTTTTAATCTGGAGTTCCTGGGACTCTGAAAATTCTAGAGTATGGGTGAATGTGCTTTTTTCTTGGAATGGGTCTGTAGGATTTATCAGGTTTACAAAGGGGACCAATTATAAACTGTAAATGGCACCCCTGGAATTACTGGTCCTCCAGCAATCCTTGTGGACCTTATATAGCAGGTTCACTGTCACCCAAAAAATATTAGAGGCCAAAGACCTATTTTGTTTAAAGTATGGGGTTTGTAGAGGGGCTTAAAGGGAATGGGCTGCTAGGCAGACAGTTAACGAAGCACCAGGCAAACAGGTGCTGAGTAAGTCATTGAGTCCTGCTGGGCATGTCTGCTAGGAGCTTGGTGGGTGCAGCGCTGCCAGGAAAGGCCTCAGGGATGGGGTTTGGTTAGATCAGGAGCTTGGGAATGTGATTGGAGAGGCCCGTGGCATCGTGGGCAGGTGGCGGAGGCCTGAGGGTCAAAGCCCCAGGAGGGCCCGGAACCTCTGTTGTCTGGATTCTTCTTATCGCTCAGAGACCTCCGCACAATACTTTGGGAACATGGACGTGGACTTTGTCTCAGGAGTAGTCGCGTTGCTTATTCCTGTCCTGTTCTGCAGTCTCTGGGACTGTGGGACAGTGAGGACTGGGTGGAAGGAGGGTGACTTATTTACAGTTTGGTTCCACTGCTTGCTTTGTCCCTCAGGCAGAACTGCCAGAGCTTATTCTGTTCAGGGTCACATTTTAACTGGACACAGGTACCTCTTGCATCCTTGCCTTCGTATGTATCAACACTTCACTGATGACAACATTGGCTTTGTGCACTGTGCTTCCAGAAAGCAGTTACTGCTTCTAAACGAACCTCAACACCCCTGTCTGGAAGGTGACAGCCTCGAGACTCTAACCGCGGTTTCTCTCTCTTTCAGAGCTCTTCCTCCAGCTGGAAGTAAGTACCTTGGGGCCTGGGTTTGTAGTTTGAGACTGGAATTTGACTCTGCTGATCTGTTGGCCTTTCCTTCCGTCACCAAGTAGATAGTTTGGAAGCCTTTGCCACAATTCAGTTTGACCAAAGGACACTTGATCCTGATATAGACGTTCTGTCTGTTCTTTGTTGCTGGGCAGCCTCTGCTTATCACAGGGAACTAGGGACACTCACACTCCATTCCTTTATTGGTGGATTTTAGCTTGTGCCAAAGTTGGAAGTATCTCTGAATTATAGTAGCCTAATAATTTGTTATTGGTCCTCAGAGCAGCCCAGCTTCTGAATTGGCTCAACAGTTCCTCCTCCAGCTAAAACTTTCTGGGCCAATAGGTAGGATGGAGTTTTGATGATTTCTTCTGCTCCACAGAGACCCCAGTGCTGCTGAGGTCAAATGATGGTCTGTTGTGGTGGCTGTAGTTGGGGTACACTTTGAGAAGGGCGTGGTTTGTCGGAGCTGTATGACTGGAAACCATTTTAGTACGAAGTCAATTCTGTGTGTATGGCCACAGCCAGAGGGTCACACAGTCCACACCACGCCCACCGCAGGCCCCTTGTCACTTAGCACATGGTGAGACTCTATAAGTGACTGCTTAGGCAACTTTTAAAGTCTGAGTACTGTAGGGTTCAGGTACCAAATCAGTGACCTACTGTGCTCATTCTGAGCTCACTGAGAGTCAGAACTAGCTTGCAGTGCACCAGCAGTGCATGCATACACCCTTTTTCTCACATTCTCACCCACATTTATTGTTACTAGCTTGTGTCATCTGGCCTTTATATCATAGAATTAACTTTCAAGATAGCTACTTCACTTGGAATGAACTATTTTCCTTGAAATTGTGACTTTAAAAGGGATTGTTTACTGTCTTTGAGAGACATATGTTGTATTTTAACATTAAAGCTATATAATGTGAGGTGTGGGAAAGGGGACCTACCTGATAGCAGGTGTGGGCAATGACACACGAGTGGCAGTTTTGTGTACTCCTGGGGAGCTTGCTCCCGGACCCCTTTGCTCCCAGCTTGTGAGAGTGAGAGCTTACGACGCATGTTCTGGGGAAGGGGCTTTCTCTGCTGTCGAGGACAGAGATGGACTTTGAGTTGGAGCTCCCTCTGGCTGCCTGGCTGTGTACCCTAGCCTGTGTTTCTCTTTTACTCAGACCGAGCAAGTGGAAAGAAATTACATTAAAGAAAAGAAGGCAGCAGTGAAGGAATTTGAAGACAAGAAGGTTGAGCTGAAAGAGAACCTAATTGCCGAACTAGAAGAAAAGAAAAAAATGATTGAAAATGAAAAGCTAACAATGGAACTGACTGGAGGTATGAAACCCCATGGGCAGGATCCTGGGAGCCCTGGGGTCTTGGTAGGTTGCTCTAGTGACGGCTTCTGTCTCAGACCCCCGGAGCAGAGCACGGTGGTGGAGGGTGGGCTTTCACGTCTCACTTCTGGCTGCACCTTACACGGGCTGTGTGCCCTTAGTCAAGCTGCTTCCCCACACCATAAACCAAGGCTGACCCTATCCTGTCTCAGCAGTGTGGGTAGAAATACCGATGCCTAGTACAGTGACCTCCGCATGACAGGTATTCAATAAATGGCAGACCTTTAACAATAATTGCAAGCTCTGGCTTGTGCTTTAATTAACGCCTGGGTCAGCTGTCATTTGGTCGTGTTCCTGAATCACTTACTCTAGTCCACCTGGGGTGACGGGGGAATCCCTCTGCTATTCTTTCAGTCGCCTTGATTACAGAAAGGGCATTATATTCCTTCGACCTCCACGAGAGAACAGTGGCTTTTGGCTATATCGCCTGTGCTATTAGATCCCTCAGGTGTTGCTGTTCAGAAAGAGCTGATTCAATTCCAGCAGGGTAGCTAAACTTAACTCTTCTCATGTAAAGGGAGTGAAGTTACATGAGACTTGGTGCCAGTTCCTCCCCAGCCTTCTAGGATTTAGCGATCCGCATATGGGGAACTCGGCAGGTCGTAGGCAAGTTTCAGAGAGAAGCAATATGGCCGACTCTTCTGTTGCCATATGTAGTCGGATGGATCCTAGAAGGATGTGGGGAATCGTTGTGAACGGCTGTTTTGAACCTGGCAAGTACACTTGGGTTCATGTAGGTGGCATGCCTTCGGCACACCCAGAATTTAACTTTCAGAGTCTTCTTCAGAAGGTACAGGGGCTCCACCACACTTTATTTTAATGGGGTTCTGTAGGAAATGCAGTGTTTTTGTAGAAGTTCTTGGAGCTGAATTTGAAATTGAAGGTAACCAGTTAAGAAAGTAACCTCCCTACGTATTCTGGCTCTGTGAACCAGCGTGGCCCTCCTGGTGACACGACTGTTGGCTCCAGTTCCCGTGATACCTGATGAGAATGCGATTGTGTCTGGTGGCAGAGGGGGTCTGGCTTGTGAAGAATCTCCCCTCTGGTAGCTTCCTCAGTGAGAGACTTGGCAAAGGAGCAAGTTCCTTGAAGACCTCCGAAAGCAGCTTAGAAATGCTGCTTTTTGGTTTTATTTTGGCAAGAATACATGCTAAAATAGCATCTTCAGACAGCACTGTCTTGTTCCTGTTGAAACGCCTTTTTAATTAGATGGCTAGCACTGCAGCGCCCTGTCTGGTGCCAGTCTGCTTGCCTGTTTTCTGACCGGCACACCGTTCGTTTTCTTTGATAGTGGCTGTGACTGGCATTGATGCCTCACTGCGCTCTGCTGGAGCCACCAGATGTTCGGGAGCCTTCATTAGGCTAGTGGGAAATATTGTCAGTTCATAGCTGCTCCCTTTCCATCTGCAGGGAAGGGTATTATCACCTTACCTGTGATTTGGCATCCTAATTATTGACAAGCAATAGACATTATTTGGCCAGGCAGTTTTATAGCCAGAATCTTAAGTGGGACAGGAGACATCCTCAGTGACTTGAAGAAGAGCCTGCCAGGGTGGAAGAGACACATTTGTAACACACACACACACTCAAAAATTACAGAAGTGTTTAAAGCTAGCCATGGGCATTAATGGTACTGATGTCCTTCCTCAAGCCATTTGGTACCCTTGGTATGGAAAGAGCTGCCAAGGTGGTGGTAGAGTGTGGAAAGAAAAGGCACTGGAGCTAGGAGGATAATCAGCTTCTGCACAGATGGTGCTGCCATGGTGTTGGATTAAAGGCCTGATTTCCTTCCTCTAATTGAGTGACTTATTTCACCTTTGTGGATTGATGCCCAATATCAGTGTTGCCCAGCACTGCCCAGAAAAGATATTTTTAAAAATCTCCTTTTCTGATTCAGTGTGAAGATCTCTTTAAAACAAAGAGGGAGGATCATGGGTTTGAAGCCAGCCTCAGCAACTTAGCAAGGCTGTAAGCAACCTAGTCTCAAAATAAAATTAAAACAGTAAGAAGGGCTGGGGATGTGGCTCCATGGTTAGGTGCCTTTGGGTTCAGTCCCTAGCACCCAAAAAACAAGTGGAATAAGAGGCTGCTGGGATGTGAAGCTATGTCCAAAGAATTTGTTGGAAATGGCTGTGTCGGGTGACCTGCTCTGGTGAGCTTGAGAGCTGGTACATACCTCCCGGGAATCAGCAGAATGTGCTCTTCAGAGCCCAGACCTCTTGTGGAGAGCTTGGGAAGGCTGTGCAGGCCACTTGGTGTCCCAAGAAGCTCTGGGGCACCTCTCCATCCCTGCAGCTTCTGCTTCAGTGTGCGCCCGGTCTTGATAGGGCAGGTTCTGTTTCCGGCCATGAGGGGCAGGGCCTTCACCTGCAGGAGTAGAGAGGCTGTAGAAGTTACCTGACCGTTTTCTCTGATGCTAAGGCCCAAACAGTCAATGAGAACCAGTAGCTTTAAGATGTGAGAGCCTTACATTTAATTCATCTTTCTTCCTGTCACAGAGCAGCCTCCTTTTCTCCTCTCTTCCGAGAGCTTGCCAACTGCCACTTCATCTTCTGTTGTAAGTTCTTGCTCACCAGCCATCTTTACCCTTAGGCCCCTGTGGAAGCTACTCATGACCTCACTAAAGCCTGTGAGTTTCCTTTGGAAAAAACTGGATGTAGCATGGTGGTGCATACCTGTAATCCCAGCCACTCGGTAGTCCGAAGCAGAAGGGTGTCAAGTTTGAGACCAGCCTGGGCAACTTAGGAAGACTTTGTTTCAAAAAAAAAAAGGACTGATATGTAGCTCAGTGGTACTTGTACCACTGAGCTCAACCCCCAGAACTGCTCCAACCACCCCCTCCCCCAAAAAATACTAGATTGATAGCACAGGACTCATTATAACGTCAGTTTAGAAGTTTCGCTTTCTGAGTGCTTGTATCCAGTGAGGCATTGCATAAATACATCAGAGCTACTGCTGCAGGTGACAGACCTGGGGAGAACCCTGGCTCTGATTGCCAACTTAGTTGAACTGGGCTTCCTCATTCAGCAGAGATGGTGGAACCTGTTAGGGAGAGTCAGTTGGAGATGAGGTGAACTTTGGAAAGTGGCGGCACTCAGGACTCGGGGAGTGAAGCCCATTTAGTTTGCGCAGCTTCACTTGGCTGTCATTATCCTGAATTTACAGATGGCAGAGCTGACTCAGAGAAGTGGAACCATTTGCTCAGTCCCCCACAGAGCTAGATGGTGTTTATGCCAGAACCTGTCTGGCCACAAGTATATTCTCTTAACCAGCAGGTTATACTGACTTTTCCTGGTAATGTGAGTACCTGTGGCAGTAAGTGAACCACAGAATTTGGCTGATGGGTGAGGTCAGTGTCCTCAAGGGGCTTATGTCCTGATAGCAACAACAGTGACACAGCCTCCTTGTCTTTCCCGGGATAAGGTGGTGTTGAGGTAGAGGGCCCGGAATGAGGATAAAGATCTGACAGACTTGTCTTCATGACTTTAAAACCATAAGGCATGTGGCGGTCCTGCGCAGAAGTGGGCGGTCTCACACAGCACTCAGTAGAGGGACCTTGGAAGTCGAGGCCAGGGGAAGAGGGCCCACGCAATACCTGGCGAGGGAGGAGGGAAGAGACCTGGATGTGGGGTAGGGTGGGCTGCTGCTGGCAGTGTGGCATCCAGGCTGCTGGTCATGGTTGAGAGGCGGGAGGAGGGCTCCATTGGGTCACTCTTTAGTAATGTCATCCCTCCCGTTAGGCAGCCTCGGCCTCATGGAGGTTGATCCCTTTATTCCTACTCTGATTTGAACTGCAAGGAGCTGACCTTGATTCTTTTTTTGACCCTGGGGAATGAACCCAAGGGTGCTCTACCACTGAGTACATCCGCAGTGTGATTCAGGGTCTCACTAAGTTGCTGAGGCTGGTTTTGAACTTGCACTCCTGATTCAGCCTCCTGGGACTGCAGGCGTGTGCCCCCAAGCCCAACTCCTGACCTGGATTGTTATTCCACACTCCCACTTCCCATTTCCACACGGCAGCACTGATTT
The DNA here is from genome assembly GCF_902686455.1 of Sciurus vulgaris. Classification (NCBI taxonomy): domain Eukaryota; kingdom Metazoa; phylum Chordata; class Mammalia; order Rodentia; family Sciuridae; genus Sciurus; species Sciurus vulgaris. The sequence goes on along the minus strand of NC_136468.1, from coordinate 139,597,237 downwards.
GTGACGATAGGTTAAGCCTGCTAGAGGGACGACGGATGTGCTGGGGCTTGCTCTGCGCCTCAGTCTGGCCCGTGTTGCCTTGCCCTGGTTTGAAGGGGTTGCCCATGGCTACAGGTTTGCTTTGCAATGGCTTTTCTTCCCATCACACATCCTGTTTCTTAAGAATCCTCCTTTGAGTCACTGCAATTGTTGTTTTTTTTCCCTAATAGCTGAACAGGTATGAGCTTGTTTTTTTCCTCAATTTTTGTTTTTAATTGACACATAATTGTACATACTTATGGGTGCAGGGATATTTGATACATAAACTTACATTGCATATCAAACCAGGTCATTAGCTTGTTCATTACCTCATAACACTATCGTTTCTTTGTGCTAAAGAACATTTAAAATCTTACATTCTGGTAGCTGTTTTGAAATACACAGTACAATATTGTTGACAGTACAATATTGATGGTCACATCGTTATGCAGTAGGACCCTAGAACTTATGCCTCCTGTCCATTTGGAACTTGGTGGCGACTCATGTCTTACTGGGGCCTTTCCCCTGCCCTCCCTCGTTCTACTCTCTGCTTCTCTGAGGCCAGCTTCTTCGCATTCCACGTATGAGTGAGATCCTGCAGGAGCTTGTTCTGATGGTCAGAGTGTTCAAGTGAAGCTTTCAGTGCCGTTGAGTGCTGTGGGCAGATGAGCTGTTGGAAGCAAGTGAGCGCATCGGCCTGCAATAGCACGGAACACGAGGCCGGTCTGGGAACTGGTAATTGCGTGTCGACTGCAGGAAATTAACGTCAGGATGTAATGACTCTGCCTACCACTGAGCCAACCTGTACCCCCACTTCTTAGGCAGGCCCTGTGCTGCCTGGGTGGGTGTGGGGTGCCTGCGTCTGCTGGGTTTTGTGGTGAGCAGAGCAGCAGGAGTTGCACTATTAAGGGTCGTATATGGGATGGTTTGGAGGGGAATGGGTCCCACATAGACTTGCCCAAGTCTGGTGTAATTGTTTGATGTTCAGTGGGATTCTACAAATAGTACCCCCTCTGGAGCAGATCTCTGAGGAGTCCTCTGGATCTGAGATCTTAATTGAAGCCAGTTAGAGGTGTTCATGGGTTGTTGCTCGATGTCTGAAAGGAAAACACTAATTCCTCGCTCAGGGATCTTCTTCAGGGTCGTCAGACTCCAGGGCTGAGCTTCAGTTCTGGGAGTTGGAGTTTCATCAGTGCCCTCAGCTTGAACCCCCAAGATTCTTACCGACTGAACCTATTGGAGGCTGACGTCATAAACTCAGTGTGCTCCCTGTCGCATACAGTGAGAAACAGAACTGTCAGGCAGACTCAGGCCCTGCTGGTCAGGCCGGCCTTTCTCTCTTCGAAAAATTTTCAAAGCCGACTAAGCAAACCTGGGATTGGAGCAAGGCAACTTGGTGGGTTGTATCCTGTTGGAGTTGTGACGCTTAGGTTGATCTCCCCCTAATCATTTCCGCATGGGCCACTGGCCAGCACTGCCTTCTGCTCTCGCCTCTTTTCTCAGTGGTATTAGAGACACATGATGAATTCTAGGGCCTCCCCAGAGCATCTTTGTTCTGCAAAAGTAGTTTTGTATACAATTTGTCAGATCATTGCTATGACCAGGCTAATAAAATGGATCCATTTTCACATTTTACAAGAATTTGATTGTTTTCTGATTTGTCAGGGATGCAGTTATGATTTGTCTGACTTTAGGGGCCTGATTGTACTCGGTGTCCCCTTAGCTCCCCCTTTGCTTGGCTTCTTTCCATCAGGTGGTGCCCACCCTCCCACCCTGCAGTCTTAGCAGTCCATGGAACAGGGTGCACTCAGCCACTCCCTTTGGACAGGACGTTCCCTAATGTTCACAGGCTACACGCTTTGTTCTCTGGTACGCTCTTGGATTGGGTTCTTTTCATACTTTGGTTTGCAGATTAGGTCTACATGTTGCAAAGCCTCGCAGTTGGTACCGGCTGCTTGGTGTAGTGTGTGATTTCTGTTTGACTGTTTGCACCTTGTCTTTTTAAGAAAGATCTTCATGTAGTTTTGTCCTCCCTGAAAACAGGATAATAAGAGCCAGCCTCATTTCGTTCTTGGGCACTGTGCTGAGGGCCTGTGTCATCTCATGCAGCCCTGACGGTGCCCGGTGAGGGAGGAGGTGCCGGTGTTTCCATCCTCGGGAAGAGGGGTCTAGATGTGGAGCCTTTACCTGGCCTGCCCAGGTTGCATGGCTGCTGTGGGGCTTCAGGCCACGATGGTGCTGTGCCACCAGCCAGGGAGTAAATGGAGAAAGGTGGCATCTGAACAGAGGATAAGGTCTTTCTTTTAGGAAGAAAGCTCCCCTCCCCAGGGTCTGTGTGCACATCCCCTTCCTTCCTTCCTTCCACGCCCATCTCATTGGGCCAGTGGTTCCAGTGTCACCTCCATTCCACTCATAGGAAGAGGATTCCATGTTGCCCATTTCTGTTTAAGAGTGACGTGCAGAGGCATTTCTGACTCTTCACTCCTAACGTCCTGCGCGTTGCCCGGTGGACTGACCGCACTCTCCTGACGGCTCTGCTGGAAGTGTGCTTCGTGAGCGAACTTTATCTCTTAATCAGACCTGACCTCAGCCCATCGTTCTGCAGAAGACTTTGCGATGGCCCTGTGTGCCAGGACTGTCGCGGGTGCTGGGGTCGAGGCAGATTTCATGCGGTGGTGGAATTCTAGCCTCTGACGGGAGACATCCTGTGGCACTTGGTGTGCGAGAGGGCTGCACAGGTGCCCTGGTCACTGGGAAGATGGAAGTGGCCTGTCACGGGAGGGAGTATTGAAAAGACTCTTAAAGTACGAGGAGTTGTCTGGGCAGAAAAGAGAAGGCTAGACAGATAATGACAGTACAAAGCCTTGGTGTCCGAAATGATGTCTTGGGGCAGCTGATGCTTCTCAGAATGGGGGCAGAGGCAGCCTTGGAGGGGAGCCAGGAAGAGGAGTGAGTTTGCCTGGGGAGGGTGGCGTCGGGTATGGGTTGCCATCCAGAGGGCTGGGGATTGAGGGTTCGCTGGGATATAGGCCGAGGACTGACAGGACCCTGGAGATCACCAGTGTGTAAGGAACAGGCCAGGAAAAAAGGAGCCCAGAGGCGTAAATCAGCAGAGATCTGGGCGACTGTGCCTGGGGCTGCACGGCAGAGGCTTCATGGCGTGGGGAGTCAGCAGCGACGCCAGACGAGGGAGAGAAGTCGAGAAAAACGAGAGTCTTTATATAAAATGTGCCTTCGTTGTGTTACTTTTGAAGTCAAGTAGCTACAAAAGGTTATAAAAAGAAAAAAGAGTTTTAAGTTTGTAAATGAGACTTAAACATGCCAGCACTGAGGCCATGGACTTGAAAGAGCCTTTGTGCTCGTGGGCCACACGTGTCCACCCTCTGTGGGAACCGTGGGAATTAGTCCAGTGGGACCATCTTGAGGTTCCTTCAAGAGTTTACAACTCTGTGGCTTCCTAATTTGAGTGAGAGGAGGAGTAGCCTTTAGTTTTTGAGGGTGCTGGAGAGATTCCTACAGTGGCCATAATGGTGGACTCTTGGGCTGGATTTCTGGGAGGGACGGGGACCTAGTATAGCTGGTCTGAATTGCATAAGCACCGACTCTTTAAAGTCTGACACGGGTGTCTGGTTTGGGCCATGTATAGACCAGACATCGGCAATAACGTAATTCTGTTTGGGTGTCCGTAGGCAGATGTTCTTACACTGTAGGAATCCTTACTGGCCTCAAGAGGGAATTGAATAGATTTACCCATTCCATTCTTGCCATAGATTCTATGGAAGTGAAACCCATCATGACCAGAAAGTTGCGGAGGCGACCAAATGATCCTGTCCCCATCCCAGACAAGAGGAGAAAACCTGCTCCTGATATCCATTTGCATCAAGCTTCAATTACTTCTTTTTTCTTAAGACTATTGACTCTCTTGTTTATCCAACCGATAAGAGTATAAGTGGCCGTTGTCCTGCAGAAAACAATATTTGATGGAAAAACATGTAAGATATTTATGCATGGGTCAGGGGTTGGTCATTTTTGTTTTGGAGTCCTCAGCTGCTACTGCTTTTAGTGGGAGAGGTTTATACAGAACTGTTATTTGGAAGGGTACTTTATGTTGTATTTAGAACCTGGTTTTAACACTTTAAGATGCAGGGGCAACTGAAAACTTGACATGCCTGAATTTTTCTACTTGTCAAATGAGGACAGTAGTTATCTGCCTTTGGGTACCACAGTTACCCCATCCCTACAATAGTGGATTGCAAACAGTTTTTAAATGAGAGCAAATGATATTTTAATCAAAATAACACAGTTCTTTAATTATAAAAATGGTTAATGGGAATAGGACACATGAAGAGAAGTGTTTTTCTTGTTCTCTTAAGAGATAATAAATAGCCATTTGTCCAGAATGGTTTGGTCATTTGCTACCAGGAAAGGAAATAACTTCAGGTCCTTTCACCTATAACTGAGAATTTAAGTTGCTATGGAAAACTAATCTTCCCTTTGAGTGTGTGTGTGTGTGTAAGTCCTGAGATATTTGGAACAAAGGCACTTTATAAATTCAGAAAGCAGTCTGACTGTTTTCTGCCCTCTCACTATTGTAGAGATCTACTGGTTCTTATTGGACCATCTCATAGCAGTTTGTAAGATGGGGCATGTGAATCCATTTATATACTTGGTCACCATGACAGTTGGATAGTCACCTTTCTAAGGAGTAAGTTGTTATTACAAAAACGTCATTCTGCATAGTCATACCTTGTGAGTTCTGAACTACAGGTACCATTTTGTTGGTACTTGTTTCCTTGGAATCCATACTTTTTAGATGCATTTCTTTAACTCTCAACACCTCAGCTAAACTATTTGTTAACAGATGAACAGATCATGGAGGATCTGAGAACATTAAATAAGGTACAGTTTGATTTATTTACTTATTTATTTGAAAGCTCAGGCTTGACATGGTTTCTTCACTTTGTTCATGTGATACTTGTTAGATCATTATGATACCTCTGACACCCACAGTTATATCCAGAATGATTTTCTCTAAGATTTTTTTGTTGTTCTTCCTACAGCTTAAGTCACCCAAGAGACCAGGTAAGTGCTTAATGTTATTGACATTTGTACAATCTTTTTATCATGTTGTTGGAAAAGCATGTGAATACCTGTCAGGGAATTGTTGCACTTTTCAGAAGTAAAGCGTTTGTCATTTGCCTAGGAGTGAAACTGAAGGGAACCTTAAATGTACCCTACCCCTCTTTATTTTATTTTTTTAACCTATTATTTTTGTCTTTTCATTGTGATTTATTATAAAAAAAGACATTTGATCAGCTGTTAAAGGTTTCCTTCTGTGTAGGCATGAGGCATAAGAATAAAGTCTCTATCCAGTTCTGAAAATGAAACCAGAGAATTTTTCAGTATTCCTCGCTTTCTGGAATCAAGTCCTAGGCATTGCTGTGCCAGTGGCTTTTCACGGCCTGGCTCTCGTAAGGTACTCGCAGGCTGTGCCAAGTCCCTGGGTATAGATGAGGCCAAGGCCCAGTCACTGTTCCCAGTGATTCCATCCGGAGCAGCACAAGAACTGAAGCTGGTTGCAAGTCATTTGTTGAACTCAGTGCTGTGTTAAGTCACACATTCCTCTACTTACAGTCTTGTGGAAGAAAAACCCAGATTCTTCTTTCTCTACATAATGTCTTCCTGTGGGCCCCTGTAGTCCACAGAGAAGTCCTGAGCTTCTGAGGCAGGATGGGGAGGGTTATGTGAGTAAGTATGTAAATTCAGATCATTCAAACCTCCTTTAGTTCTAAGAATGATTTTAATTTTTAAGAGATTGTCATACTACTTGCCCTTTTAGGCTTTGGATGGTCATTAGGATTTAATCCACCTCTAAGTGCTCTTGTGCATTGGTACCTTTGACCTTGGCCTTCCCAAGCCTCAGGTCTCTGTGTTCATTGAGGTTAATCTGTGCCTTTCTTGTCTCATGGGATGTTTTGAGGACAAAGTTAGATGTGATATATAAGAATTTTTTGCATGCTGTGCCAATCAGGTCTCCACACTAAGTTCTGTGTCAATGTGGTGACCTCCCAGGAGTGCACATGCTGATCAGCACTGGGGTCTCTCCTGTGCACAGCCACGGTGAGACCCCATCGCTTTAAAACATTTTTTGCTTTAATTCCCAGGAGTTACCTCTGTAAGAACTTGATGGTCATAATTATTACCACGCTCTAATAGTGTTTCAGTTAAAGGATGGGAGCTGGTGGACTTGCACCTGTGTTACATGCTTGGTCACGTAACTGTCTCTGGCTCCTCTAGCATCCCCATCCTCTCCTGAACACTTGCCTGCGACACCTGCAGAGTCTCCAGCCCAGAGATTTGAGGCTCGAATAGAAGATGGTAAACTGTATTATGATAAAAGATGGTAAGTCATGAGAAAACGGGACTACTCCAAAGAGTCAGTAGGACGAGGGCTGGGCCTTTCTGTAGCTGCCATTTCAGAGTATACCTGCCACTTAAACTTTAAATGGAATTCCACTTCTAGCACTATGTGTCAGCAGCCATTTGGACATACTTCTGTCAGAGCTCTGAAAACTGTCTCCCGATGTGTGGGCAGTGGTCCTCTTCCTCTCCATGCTGCTGTCGTCTCATGAGAATTTGCAGGTTTATGTACTCATTGATTTTTTTGGTGCCCCTGTCCAGTGGGGCCAGGGCCTATGTCCTGTTCTGCCTCCTCTTAAGTCTGGTCCTGTGTCCTAAGGTTAGTAGGTATTCTGTGGATAAAAAGATATTGTGGGCAAATCAGTTTAGGGATGATCTTGTTAATTAAGATAAACGAGTTCCCTTCTTATCGCCCTCGTTGGGTCTTGTCATATGCTGATGTACGCGGTGAATTTCAGGATGTTATTGGGTGTTTTTTATCTGACAGCTGTACTGGTTCCTCATGCATCATCCTGCTGCCAGAGTGTTCCAGGAGACCTTCTTAGGGGAATTGTGTCCTAAAACTCGACGAGTTTAGATTGAAGACTGGTTGAAACCTTTAGATTGCCAGCATTTTTCATTGGAAAGGAAATGGCAAAACAGTAGAATAGAATCTTAAAAGCTCATGCATTTATTCATTCAGCCATTGATTGCCTTGTGCGTCACGCGTTCTGCTAGGTGTCAGAGCACCCTGGATCCTGCGTCTTCACCGCTCTTCCACCTCAGGTGCAGTATTTCTTCCTCTGTGTTGTCCCTCTGCAGACATACTCTTCCTCAGTTCCAGTCAAAGGTGCCCTTGTCGTTGTGTTCTGCCTTTCCAGTTGGTTATATCAGGAGTGTCTTTCTGAGTTACTGTAAGCTCTCTGTAGTTATCATTTTTAATGGCTATGTAATAATTTGGAGTTCGAATACCTCCATTTGGCCAAAAGTTCCCCAAAATCAGGATAATGGTTATTTTGGCTTTTTTGAATGTGTTTTTTTTTTTTGTTGTTGTTGTTGTTGTTACTAGGCATTAAACCCAGGGGTGCTCTATCCCCAGCACTTTTTATTTTGACAGTCTTGCTAAGTTGCTTAGGGCCTAACTGAGCCACTGGGATTATAGGCATGTGCTACCATACCTGACAGTTTTTCAGTTTTATGTTGCATTACGTTAGTTGATTATGATAAAATATTGAATACTCATTCCTCTGGATCCACGAGGGATTGGTTCCAGGAACTCCTTCAGATGCTCATGTCTCTCATAGCATGTATTATAGAATTTGCATATAACCTAACACTTCCTCCTGCATATTTTAATCATCTCTGCATTACTTATAATACCTAATACAATATCAATGCTGTGAAAGTAGTTGTTAGTGTATTGTTACAAGCAAAAAAAATTCAAGTTCCAATATAGACACAGTTTTTCCCTGAAATACTTTTGATCTGTAGTTGGTTGAATCATGGATGTGGAAGCTGCAGATTGAGAGGGTTGATTGTTCTTCATAAATGCCTGTTGATCTAGTCATGCCTGAAATAAATCATTTCCACCTAGTAAATAACAGTCAATTGCCCAGCAGATGAAGGAGGCTTGCTTTGTCTGTAACCCTGACCATGGTGATTTCCACCCCTGTGACTTGACTGTTCTTGGCATTCTTTAGTTGTCCTAACATTGCTCGTCAGAACATGTCACCACTAGGTGGCAGGCCCTGGCTGCTTATCACAGTGGGCCAAGATAAGATGAAAAATGTTTCTAATAATGAAAACCAAATAACCTTTAAAGATCAAGCCCACATATAGGAACCGCCTTTGAAAATGATGAGATTTATCACTAACATTTTTACGGATCTATGAGTCTTAAAGCCATGTGATATTTCAAATGATGTTCATTTTATAACTACGTTGCTTCAGATCCTTCTCTTTTTAGACTTAATCCTTATGACTTTATGAGACGTGTCCCGAGGGTGAAAAATGCAGTAAAATAAAATGCTTGGTGGTTTTTTTTTTTTTTTTTTTTTTTTTTTTTTTTTTAAGGAAAAGATTTACTGTGACTGGTGTTTCATAATGTAAACAAAGTGGTCGGGCTGATGATATGGTAGAACTACCAAGCAGTTTGAAGGAATTTTCACCATCTTGCTCATGTTAGCAGAAGACATTTGCAAAATAATGTCTCTGGAAGTGTTTGACTTTCTCAGTGAATTTTAAGTAACTCATTCTACTGTTAAATATATTTTGAGAATGTTTTCTTCATTCTTCTGTTTTTTCTTCTTTGGCCTTAGCAGTCAGAGCTCATGATGAGTCATTGAAAGGTGGGTCCCTTCGTTCCCTGATGCTTGTCGAAAGGGTCCCTCCAGGCCAGAGCTTCCTCAGAGCTGGACCCAGGTCTGATGGGCTTTGGTATCCTTTTGCATGTTTCTTGTGGACACAGCCCATGGTGGAGAGATCAGCTGAATTACTTGCATGCTGCATCCAGTGGCGTGGCGTAATTTGGTATAACAGTATTTTTGGCAAAACATGTTTCATTGAGTGTTAAATGACTTTAGCAAAACGAGTCTGAGTCAGGCTTCCCATCTGGGCGACACATAACGAAGCTACATTTTATTTCGAAAGCTAAGCATCTTCCCTTTGCCTGGTCTTCATTTGCATTTAAGATCTTTTATATCATGCTGTACGATTGCCTCACATTTTGATCTGGACTAATGACCCCTCTCAGGAAATACTGTGGAGCAGCTGATATTTTAAATAACTAACTAACTGTTGGTGCTGCTGGACTATTTTCTTCTCTCTTCACTTTAAATCTGGAGCTGCTAATGTGAATCAGAAATGAAGTCACCACTCGCTCAAGTAGACTTCGCCCTGTAGCTCTCAGGTGACACAAAAGGATGTCAACTCCAAGCAGAGGATATTTCCAACAGGCATCGGGCTCCCCGAGGTTCTGTAGCTGTGATGTGGATTCAGTTGTTGGGAAATGAAGCGTTAATATCAGGATTCCCAGTAGATTCAGAATTCAATTACTTCCCTCTTTGCTCCACTTTTAGATCTACCTGCTAAAGAAATTGCTTTCTTTCAAAATAGTGATAGTCATTCTAGTTGGTTGGGTTTAATAGTAGAGGCACAATGCTTTAAGAGCTTAATTGTTAGGATTCCCAGATCAGAATTTTCATTAGTAATAAAGTCAATTTGACATTTAGGTTGTATTCTCTGAGGTTGTTTAAAATTTCCTTTTCCTTTTTTTCTTTTTTTTTTTTTTTTTTTTTAGCAGTTGAGTTGTAACTTGTAAAATGGGCTAATTGGCAAAAGAAGATGTATATTTTCATAAATTAGCTCTGTTGATGTTGCTTTGTAACATTTTTTCTAAATATATTTTAATTCATTTTCTCCTTTATTAGTTTTTAGAAATTGAGAAGTAAATTTATATGTTAAGGCTATCTTTTTTTTTTAATCTTTAAAAACCCTCACCTGAACACTTTAATTTCTGAGGACTTTTCAGAGAATTCAAATAATTGAATAGATTTGATAATCGGGGTTGGTGATTCCCAAAGGCCATTGTGTTGTGTGAGAATCCCCTGAAGGTCCTGGAGACCTGGGGGCCAGTTGAGTTGGAAGTTGGCTGCTTTGGGAGGCATGCTGGCCTGCTCTCCTGTGGAGTAGATGGGGACCTGGTGGACGTCCAGGCTACTACTGCGTGGTGAGAGACCAGAGGTGTGGGCCACTTGGCCACCTTTACTCCTGATGTTCATAGTTGAATCAGTCAAATGTGTTAGGTTGTTTGGGTTCTAAGCATAATTGAAGGAAAATACAACACATCTCCTGAGAACTGCCTGAATGATCTTAGAGAATTAATATTTAACGGAGCTTTGCAACATTATTTTCTTTTTGCTCATTTGTCTTAATTATTATTTAACGTTTTCTAATACCATAATTACAAAATGTTACTTTTAAATATAAATAATATTTGTCCTAGGGAAAAGAAAGCCATGCAGTAAAAAGAATACCATTCTTCTTTAATTTTACATTTTTATATACATTTAATATGTAAATTGACCGTTTTTTTCTTTGTGTATAGGAGACACAGGAAACGTGTGTGTTTTATTACAAACACAGAAACAGTGGGGACTCTTTTTTCCACTTGTCTTTGTTTTGAGTGCATTTCCACCATGCCCATGACCTTTCTGTGTGTGCATTGTGGGGTGCCGGGGGTTGAACCCAGGCCTCGTGTGTGCTAGGTGAGCCTTGTACCACGGAGCTAGATCCCTAGCCCTTGACCTTTCTCTACTAAAGTGTTGAGAAAGTAGAATCAGGATGACTCGAGGCTAGTTGCATTTTGTTTTGTGTTTCTCTTTAATAACTCATAATCCCCACAGAATAATTGAGTGTTCTGTATTTTTATTCAAACCATAATTCAAAGACGTTCCTGTTGACGTGTGAGAGCTGCCTTAAATGTAGGGGAGGAACCAAGGGGAGTGTTCATGTCGGGGACCGTTCAGCCTTTCCTTGTGCATTATATAATTTGGTTCTTGTCCTGTTAAATGTTTAGCATACCAAAGGTCCTCTGACCCAGTTTACCGACTAATATATGGCCAAAAGCAACTTTACAGCCTGGATCTCCTCCAGTCTCACTATTGTAATTGCATTTATGATTCATTTTCTTTAACAATGTTTTCAGAAAGTGAATTAACTTAGAAACCTGAGTTTTCAGCTCCTAAGTAGCAGGTTAAAGAGCACTGAGATCCTAGATTGGAAAGAGCTCACTGTGGGAGAGAAGTACATTCTTTACTGAGATATCTTGGCAGTAGATTATTTCATTATACTAGCAAAACAGAATCTGCCTTCTTCCTCCAGAGGAATAATAAGATGCATCGCTTTGCTGGGAGATGTGTTTTGGTGGAATGTACATGAATTCGTGGATCTGTTTAGCTGGGTGTGTGTGACTAGAGTGAATCAGAGGTTTAATCTCTTTGTAAAGTGGGCCTGGCCCTGGGCAGGTCAGCTGATATTCCCAGTCTTGCAGTCTGGCAGCTGCTCTTCATCCCTTTGTCCCACTGGGATTGGCCCAGGCTTCCTTACTTCCATCCTCAGCCTTGCCCGTAAGTGGGAAGTGGCCCTGCGCTCCAGGAGGCCAAGAGAGTAATTGTGGGGGCTGAAAGGGGTGTGTGTGCCTTATCTGTTCCATTCAAAGCAGCTTTCCCCACCCTCTGGGCCAAATCAGATGATACCCAGAACTTTGCCTGATTAACATTTGCCAGGTGTGGTTATTTAGTATTCCCTCTCCTCCCCTGTATTTGAAGCCCTGTGACAGCTAGACCTGAGCCTTCCACCGTCTTTCCCCGTCCTCTGGATAGTCAGTGGTTCATAGTAAGGGCTTGATGAGTATTTTCAAATGAATGATTAAAGGAAGGGCTGAATTCAGCCGTCCTTCTTGTTAATGACTAATTTGGACAAATTAATAATAAGAGATATTTGTTTTGTCCAGAAAGTGGAAACAGAGCTATTTTACTTTAAAAGGTTTATTTTGCTTTTTGAACTGGGTTATATAGTCCAAATAAAAAGGTGAATTATATTCTGACCCTTTCCTCAGCCCTTTTTCCTCTTTTCAGAGGGGCCAGATTAGGAGGCCAACCATTCTGGGATGGAAGTCTTTACATGACACCTTCCAAAGTCTAGGCTCTTCCTCAAGTTATTCTGTGGACCCCCGTCGTTACATCCCCATGGTGGTAGTGTTTTGTTTTGTTCCTCCCTCCACGGCTCCCTTTTTCACTTTGTGCCCTGTTTTTGGCAGGTACCACAAGAGCCAGGCCATCTACCTGGAGTCAAAGGACAACCAGAAACTGAGCTGTGTGATCAGCTCGGTCGGAGCCAATGAGGTAGGACACATTTCCACACCCTGAAGATGAGAAATGAGCTCTTTGAAGTGTGGAAAATATGACAAACCTAAACTGAAGGTGCCACCAGGGAAGTACGGTGGATTCCCATCTCAGTTGAGGGGGACTCTGAAGTCAGCACTTTTCAGGCAGAAATTGTGCCTAGTCAGAAACACCCTTGAAAAATGCCTTCGCCTGCTGCAACGGTACGTGCAACTCTGAGTTCCTGGTGATCCTGGAGACCCCCCAAGGCGGGGCCGATTTGGGAGCTGCTGAGCTAGACTGCAGGAGAGCGTGGCAGACAGCGTGTGCCATACGTTCATGTGCAGCTGCTCCGTCAGGTGGTCATCTGCTGACAGGACCTGCCTGTGGAGCTTTTTTTGTTATTTCTCTAGGACCTTTGTATGTGCTAACAGATTTGTTTCTTGCTGCGAGAATTTAATGAGGCCCCTGGCACAAGGTCCAGTATTGAGTTAAATGCTCAACACAGTCCAACCAGCGTGCAGCAAGCTGCCAGGCTTGTGCCCTTGGGTATTGGTCTCCTTGAGGTACTTGGCAGGATCAGGTCTGGTTTTAGTTCCTTGGTTAATGCCTGAGGATGATGTGGCTGCCTACGAGTTCAACTGGCCCTTCATTAGGAGGATGTTGGCAGTGTCTGACTTGTTAGTAGTTAACAAAAAGTTTAGAACTTTAATAGCTAGGTTGACTTGATCTCTTATCAGCCCACAAAGTCTGCAAAGGAATTGATTTTTCCATGTCTACCCTCTGTAACTTATTCGTGCCAGTGCACAGTAAATCTAATGAAACTGGATTATGAAATAACTTAAGCGGCTTGTATTCTCCCAGCTTCCTGAATCGAAAATGCCCTCAAATGTGACTAGTTTGCAAAATGATTATTTACTTACAAGTTAGGAGGGCCTTCCAGACAGGCGGATGTCATTCTTCTCTGGACTCAGGATCTGTGAGAGTCATTGAAGCCAAGCCAAAACCAGATCCAGGGCATCTCATGGAGACCTCGTGTTCCTAGCCAAAGACTTCACCATTGCACCATAGGGGATTTGTACCTGGCTGTCTAGGCTGAGCTACAAAGCACACGTGGCTTCCTAGTCCCAAGCCCAGCTTCAGAACCAGTCCGTTATTCTCTTCTGTGACACCTCAAGAAAAGTAGAGATTCAGGCTCTTGTTCAAGATTGGCATTTTTTGTCACAATAGAGTGTCGGTAAGGTCCGACGAAAGGGTGGCGCTGCAGCCGTCTCCGGGAGGGGAGGCCTCAGGCACGGGAGGCTTGGGATTCTGATGCCGGGAACACTCGGCACCCACTCCTGGAAAGTGTTTCAGCTCCTTTCTCAGCTTGGATCCCAAGTGACGCTGACCTCTGTGTCTGAATGTTGCTGACCCTGCCGATTCAGCCCAACCAGTTTAAAATGGTTCTTCGAAGTCCTTTAGAAGCTCGGCTTCAAGTGAGATCTTTAACTTGCTTTACTTTTATTTGTTTTTGTGGCACTAGGGGTTGAACCCAGAGCACTTCACTCTTGAGTTAAGTCCCCAGCAATTTTTATTTTGAGACAGTTGTTGAGGCTGGCCTCAAATTTGTGATGCTCCTACCTCAGCCTCCCAAGTCATTTGGATTAGAGGTGGGTGACACTGTGCCTGTTTTTTTCCCGTTTTGGGGATTGACCCCAGGGCCTTATGTATGCAAGGCAAGAGCTCTACCCCTAAGCTCCAACCCGGGCCCAACTTGTTTCATTTTTAAACCAATGTACTGACTTTAAAACATCTTTAATTAATCACATCGAAGAAATTGAGATGAAGCTGAAAATATGCTTTTTAAAAACCTGAGTCTTGAGTTGGGGAAGGAGGTCCATTTACAAACTTGCTTGTGTGGCTGAAGTGCAGACCTTTCAAAACGTCATGCGTCTAGCTCCACATAACTGCCCGCTTAGAAGGCGGGCTTAGTGGAGGAGCCAGGGGCTGTGGTATCGGTGCCCACGTCACATGGGACAGGAGGCGCTGCCTTGCTGAACCTGGCTGCTCTCTGCAGTGGGCCCGCGACAGAGCTTCCTCGCAGGGCTGAGGTGGGGCAGCCAAGTGGGATGTCCGGTGGCACCCCGCGCACCGTAGCCCTTCCTGGCCTGCCCAGGTGACAGAGGTGGCAGCCCTTCTTCCCTTCCTGGCTACAGGGTGCCACTTACTGAGTCCACTTGTCAGCCCTGGCAGTCCCCCTGCTGCAAGGGCTCATCTCAGTTCCGCAGGAGAGCGCCTCTGTCCTGTGAAACGGGAAGTCCCAGTCGGCCTGCAGGAGAGGGAGTGGCAGGGAGGGACGCTGTCTCACGTGAGCTCTTCTGCTCTGGGCCTTCCCGGGCCCAGGTCCTTCAGGGACATCTTTTGTGGACGGCGTGTTTTAAATATAACAGCCTTAACTGTCAGGACCCCAGAGACTGAAAGGCCCTCCGATAGGGAAGCCCCTTTGGGATTTGAAGGTGTGTGTTCTGGTGTTTGGATGATGCCTGGCCAGACCTAATCAAGAGCCCTCACAGTCAGGGCAGAAAGGGGACCCAGGATCGCCGTGCTCTCCTCTTGTGCCACGTGCGGGGAGGTGGCCTGGAGAAGGGCGCCCGCTGCGGCTGCTGGGGGTGGGCCTTGCGCGGTCAGGTGGGGGCGCCCCTCCGCAGAGCTGGCGGCCGCTGCCCGTGCCCGCTCGCCCGGCTCTCTTCACGCCCAGGGAGTTGGCGCCCCGCGTCTCTCGGCCACTCACTCGCTCTCCCCTGTCCCTGCAGGTCTGGGTGAGGAAGACCAGCGACAGCACCAAGATGAGGATCTACCTGGGCCAGCTTCAGCGCGGGCTCTTCGTGATCCGCCGGCGGTCAGCGGCTTGACTCCCGCGCTCCCTCCCCTTGGCCCTTTTTCTGTGTGGTTTTTGTTTGTTTTGTTTACTTCTTAATAGAAACAATTTAACTTACTGGGAATAACTTCTTGGCCTTGAAGTGAAGAACTCCGTGGACTCTGCGGGGCACTTGTGGCCGGTCCCTTCCACCTTCGCGTCGTTTTTCCTGCCTCAGCTTCTTCCCAGACGTCAGTTGTCGTTTTCAGGAGTATTGGGGCGTTTGATTTCCTTTCCTTTCCTTTCTTTGTTTGCTTATGCTTTGTCTTTTTAGCCCCCTTTGAGTTTGCAGAAACAGCTCTGTCAGTTTATCCTCCTGCCTTGGAGAAGCGGGAGGCGCTCGCTCTGGTGCATTTCCACGTTTGAGTGTGATAGCGGATCACGAGCTCCTGCCTTGGTCGAGCCCCCTCGCTGTTTCCCCAGAAGCGTGGGGCAGAGGTCCTGGCAGAGGGAGATTAGTTCTGGCTCTCAGCCTTCTTGGAGAGGGAAATGCCTGTGTGACATCTGGCACATGCCATCCCTTCCACTGGCTGAGCGAGGGAACGTTTGCCTGGGAGACTGTGCGTTGAAGTAAATGGGGCAGGGGGAGGGACATTCATATCCGCAATGTGCTAGAGTCACCACATTTTAAATGTTATTTAATGCAGGCAATTTTTCCACACACATTTTGTTCCAGCTTGGGCTGGAATGAGAAGCGGTAATTTCAGAAGATTTTATTTGAAGTTTCTTTCTCTCCCCCGTTCCCAAGTAGATTGAAGGAGCACGCCCCATAGGCCGATTACCTGGTATCTCCTCTAGGTGGGGCGCAGAGGTGGATAGTGCAGTGATTAGCCACCTGTAGACTCGCAGGCCATTGGGGCGTCACCCTGGTTGCTGATGCCGCTACTGTACACTGGCTGTCCCACACAGTGGAACCTTGTCTCAGGCCCAGGCCCTCATGGCCTATCAGGAGACCTGGTCCACTCAGAGACGGAAGCCGCCATGGCCACTGCCAAACACCTGCACTTGTCCTGACGTGTCCCCAGGACGCTGCCTTCCCTGCATTCCCTGCTCCTTCCCAGCGGTCCTTGGTTTGGAGAAGCACTTCCGTGGGTGTTGTCCATGGTCCGTGTGCATCTTGAGATGTGTAAGGAACTCGGATCGGAGCCCCGGCTGGCGTCTGGGCAGTCTAGACCTTAGGAAGATGTTGAGTACCCTGTCAGCTCAGTCCTGGGCCTCCGCATCGTCTCTTGCTGTACAAACCCAGCGCAGGTCGGGCTGGGAGGACGCACTTAGCCTCTGTGTTCTGGCTTCCACGGGAGCAAACCCTGCCGACTCCGTAGAGACGCCTACAGAGACCGTTTTGTTTCTATATTCATTTTCCTCATTTTCTCTGGTGTTTAGAAAAGTTGCCTGGCTGCTGTTTCTTCTCCGCCCTCCAGCCCCCCAGTGTTACCATGTTTACTGCCGTGAGCCAGGTGAGGCAAGTGAGCTTCCCCTGCCCTTGAGGGCCTTTGCTGTGAGGGAGGACTTGCTGGGATCACTGCTGGCGTGTGGCACCGTGGAGCCCATAGCTGCCGTTTACCTTCAGGTGCCCCGTGAAGGAGGCGTATTTAGATACACTTGGTGTGTTTTTGCCATTGGACTTTTCTGTAACTATCACCTCCTTGTCCTCAGGGATGGTGTACCAAAGTGCGTTTCTCCTGGAGGGGACAGTGTCCACAGCCCCTGGGGTTCCGCATCGAGCGGCAGGTTGCCTCTTCCCCTCGCCTTGTGTGGGGTCCTTTGGTGCTTTTGTGAAGTGACCATGTGTTTGAAGGCCAGGGTTTGGTGCTTCTGCCTTCTCTCTTCTGTTAACTCTTTGGAGTAGGGGAGACCACACAGAGATCGGGCCTCCGCCCAGCCGCTGCCTCCTCCGCTTCCCTCAGCCCCGAATCAGGATCTGGTGAAAACGGGCAAAGGTGAGGTAGACTTGACGCAGCACAGGAGGTTATATTCCCAGTCCCAGACTTAAGTTTTATTTAGTCACCTCAAAGGTGAAAAATTGGCAATCGAACTGATCCGACTGGCCTCTGGTGACCAGGGGCAGAGTAAGCCCTGTCAGTAGATGGAGGGCCTTTGTGATGGGCAGCGGAACCCGAGGTTCCTGGAGGAGGCCGCTTCCCACCCGGTGGCACACCAGGCGAGCGCCCACGTCAGGCGTCCTGCGAGGGACCCTAGGAAACGGGCTGGGCCAGGCAGCTCTGCCTCCGGGCTGCGCGGGTCTCTTGGGCGTGTCCAGGATTTGCTTTCCCTCGCCGTGGGGTTGGTGCCCTCCTGCCCCTCCTCTCCAGAGAGATTTCTGTAGCCATACCAAAGCCAGGGCGCTTGCTTCCCTTGGATCCCGTATTTATGGACTCACTACCTAGCTCAGTTCTTTATAAACTTCTGCCTAGGACCAGTGTAAGATCCCAGAGGCTGATCTGTGTCCGGGATTGGGGGATTTTCTAAGGGAAATAGAGGGGGTTGGGTGGGGTCGATTGCATTTTTTTTTTTTTCACCTAACTCTGGGTGCGGGGGGTGGGGCCGGGGGGAATCCTATTTTTTACAATGTTTTTTGTTTTGTTTTTCTTTTAATGTTTCCTTTTAGCCTTGAATTTTTACGAAATGATTTCCTCCTTATTTAAAAATTTTTGTTTCATTTGGGATTTAAAATCTTGGTACTTTGTGTTACACCGATTTTTTTCCAGAGGCTTCAAACCATTTTAATACCAGAACATGGTAAAATTGCAGCCATTTCAAGCAGCTGGTGGGCTTTTTATATAACATTATTAGCTGGTACCATTCAATATTCTGAGAAGTGAATGTAAAATGTGTCATTAAGTTTTTTTTTTGGTTTTTTTTTTTTTTTTTTTTCTAAATAAACTTTCAAAGAGGAAACAGCGTGGAGTCTGTTGTATCTGTGGACCTGACCAGATCAGAAGGCGTTCAGGTTCTCCTTCCACTGATGACGGGGAGGAGTTGGGACAGAGAAGTTGGTTTGTCGTCAGGGGAGAGTGGAGGTCACGAAGGCGCGGGTTTCTCAGTTTGGAAGCGAAGCGTGGGGCTGTTGGCCCTGAGGAGCGCTCTCCATTACTTGCTGGAAATGATAACATGATTTAAAATCGAGTAAGTGAAATCCATGATGGGTGGAAAAGCCTCCAAGTAAACTCGCCATGCATGATGTTCATTCGTTACCCCAAACGCGGTCCTGCTCCCGGGGCCAGCCTCCGGCTGCCCTTGTTGCCACTTGTGACCTTGTGTGACTAGTGAGCCTGTGGCCCGTCGGGGAGCCAGTCTGCACTTTGTGTGTCTTACGCTGTAACGTGCCGTTCACACAGAGCCATGCGCACCTTCAATGAGACGTCAAAAGGTGGCATGGGGACCAGGACCCGTGGGCCCTTGGGCCCCTTTCTGGTGCCTCCTGGCTCGTGTTCTGGTTTCGCCTTTGCCTGTTTCCGTTCGGTGCTGGGGAGGGCCTCGCCCGCTAGCCAGACCCTCTGGTCTGAGCTGCCACCAGCCCGTTTCCTGTTTGATCACGGAACCGTGAAGCTCTTCCGCTCCTATCGGTGTCGCAGTCTGAACCTGGCCTGTCCTTCAAGAGGCCTGCGAATCAAAGACTCGTCCCCATCTTGGCACCCTTGAGAGGCAGGTGGGGCTGGTGCCTCAGTTCAGGTCACCGGGGGCCTGCGTGTGAGGGAACTGTGGGACACTGGTCTTGTCCTGCCTCCACCTCGCAGTGGCCCCAAGGCAGCTCCTACGCACGGCCACCATGACGCCCTCCGCAGACCCGGGCTGTCGCGTCACCAGAGGCTCAAAGGGACGTGGGCCAAAGGCTCCGAAATTGGGAACCCCGGGAAACCTTTCCTCTCCAGCCTGGTCCTTCGGTGGCTCTAGGAGAGCCGGTGCCTGTTGTCACTGGGGACTGGGCGGGTGTGGGAGTCGGCAGGTGGGGCGTGGCTGAGTGAGGACCGGCCAGAGCTGCCTGGGTGCAGCCTCCCCCTGCGGGCAGGCCTTCCCTTGGGCTCTGTGACATGCCAGGCCTGGGCTAGGCCCTCCCTGGAGGCGTGTTCTCATTGCGTCCTCACAGTAAGGGGGTGGGGGGGACTCCTAATGTTGCCCAGTCGAAGATTGGCCATTAATTGTAATTGTGCATATGATCGGTTCAAGCCTGGACTCAGTTCTCCTTTAAACTCAGTGTGCCTAGGACTTAGTCAATGCTCCTTAAATGTTATTTGTCAGTCAGTCAAAATGAGGTGTGAAGCTGGGCAGTGTGGCACACCTCTGTCATCCCAGTGGCTTGGGAGGCTGAGACAGGAGGATCGAGAGTTCAAAGCCAGCCTCAGCAACTTAGCAAAGCACTGAGCAACGTAGCAAGTCCCTGTTTTTAAATGATTAAAAAAAAAACGACAAAAAAAACACAAAAATCAAACAGCATGTGGCTCAGTGGGTAAGCACCCCTGGGTTCAATCTCTGGTAGAATAAATAAGTAAAAAAAGAAGGTCGAAGAACATCTGCTAAGCAGCAACAGCTCAGGTTCCAGGTGCGGTACCCTTTGCTGGCGTTCTCTGCTCAGCTTCTTAAGAACCCTAAGGAGCATAGACCTACCTTCCAACCAGTGCTCAGCGACCAACTGAGAAAGGACCTGGAGGGGTCATTGGTGGTCCAGTGGCTTTCTAAGGGGTGGGTGACAGTCTGGATCTCATCCCAGCTTGTTTCTCATTACACTGTACAGTCCTTTTCCTCACCCCTTGTGGTGAAAATTGCATTTGAGTTGGGGACAGTGATGTGTCACCTGGTGTCCCAGCTACTATGGAGCCTGAGGTGGGAGGCTCCCTTGAGCCTGAGAGTCTCTTTCCCCGGGAGACCCCATCTCTAAACCAAACACGTTCTCTTCAACCTGTCGCCTCTCTTCCTGAGCGTGTCCCAGGAGCTTCTTGTTTGGTTTTGGTTTTGCAGTCTGGAGATGGAACCCAGGGTCCTGCACATGCTAAACAAGTACCTTGCAGCTGAAAAATCTGCTTTTGCCTCTAACCTGTAGGCACAGGGCAAATGCTAGAGGTAGAGTCTGCTGGAACCGTCGCTCCTGCTGGCGAGCTCCGGCCAGTTTAGGAGGTGCTGTTCACTGACACTGCGTAATTATAATCATTCTAAAAAAAGAAGCGCTTTCGTCCACGGCTGCTGGTCTTCCTGGACCTACTCATACAGTGAGCAACGAGAGCGCCAGATTTGTCCAGGTCTCTCTCTTCTGCCCTTCTCAGCTATCCGTGGAGTAGGGAGGCGGGTAGGTGCCATGGACCTGGTTTCTAAAAGTGGAGGCAGAGAGCTGGACAGAGTCCACCTTGACGCTCTGATGTCAGTGGCCTTTCACGTCATGCCCTCTGGTGGGTGCCCCCGTTCCAGGTCACCTGCTTTAGACCGTCTGCTCAGTTCATCAGTGACCCGCTTAGGAGCCGTGCCGTTGGGCAGAGGCAGGAGTGAAGCCTGTTTCTGGTCTCACTGTGGTTGAAGGTGTCCCAGGACCTGACCTTGCAGGGCTGTGCACCTTCCCTGCCCCCCCCCCCTTTTTTTTTTTTTAAAGGCAGTAGATGGAAAGAGCTAGAAACAGGCACCATTTCGCTCTCTTTGGACACAGCATCGCGGTGAGGACTACGTTACCTTTAGGAACTTTGGTGTTTACCAGAACGCACATTTGTCTGAATAACTGGTTATTAAGGCACAGAGATACACATGTTGAGGAGGCTCGCCAGAGGAAGGAAGAGATAAGATGCGGCTCAGGTGCCTAGATGCTTAATCCCTCTGCCCATTTCCTCTAATCTGTGTTTGCTCGATTTCCTGAAAGATATGGATCTGTAAAATAACAAAATTCACTTTCCTGATATGAGAAGACCAATAACCAGAATCTTAGCGATCCCGCCCCCGCCCCCGCCCCTTTCCTCAGAAGCTGGGGACTCAGCCAAGGGTTGGGTTTGCTGTGGGGCGATGCTGGGACCTCCTGGTATATCCTGGTATCTCCAGGCAGAATTCCCGGTCCCGGGATCAGCAGCGGCAGCCGGGAGCCAGCAGACATGAAGGTAGGAATAGGGCCGCTCAGGCCAGCAGCCCCTGCAGGTAACCTGAAATCACCTCTGTTTCACCACGGATTCTTGCAGTGACTCTTTTACTGAGATGCAGCGTGACGTGACCAGGAGCAAAGGCTTTGAAGTCAGAATGTGAATCTGGCTTTGCTGCCTAACTTGACCTTTGGCAATTTAATTTCCCTGAACTTAGTTCTTTTCATCTGTTAAAATCTACCTCAGATATTTTTGAGGATTCTCGTAAACACATACAACACTGTGTGCTAAGTATATTACACAATAATGAATTTTCCATTCACTAGTGAATCCCTGTGACACTTTGAGGTAGGTACAATAATCTCATTTTATAGTTGAGGAGACAGAGAGGTTAAGTCACTTGCCTAAGGTCACACAGCTAGTAAATGGCAAGCCAGGATTCTAAGCCCAGGTGGTCTCTCCAGAGTCCTTGTCCTTCACCGCATTGCTGTACTTTGAAGCATACGTAGCACAGGTTGAACACGGCGACTGCTCCGTCTGTGGAGACTGTCCCCACAGTTGCAGTTGCCGTTGCCATTTGACCACTCTTTGCCTTTGGATGTTAGTCTGAGTGGCAAATCCTGAGAGATCAGAACAATTTCAGGAAGCTGGTTGACCTCCGCCAGGCCATGAAGTAAAGCTGGCTTCAGAGATCAGGAGGGGCATCAGCTGGGTTGTGACTGTCCCCTGGCAGAGGGGAAAAGGGCTCTGAACCCCAGGTCCAGGTGATGCTGGCAACTGCCCGAATCAGTGAGTGTCTGCCGCGCACAAGGTATCCCACGATTTGTCCCCCTTGACTTAGTTTGGCCCCTTCATTTTGAAGATGTGAAGAGCTGAGGCCCAGAAATGTTCATGGAGTCTCCCAAGGTCACATGGCCAGTTTTAAGCAGGGTTGGGACAATTATTTGAGGTCCTGCTTGCACTGGGCACTGTGCTGGAAAGTGCAGGCCGAGCCCACTTGCCCTGGCCAGTTGGGTGCCGTGGGGTTTGTGCTGGCCTCTACTTTGTGCCTGGGGTGGAGGTCGGGGTGGTCGGAGCCCTGGCTCAGCTGTTCGTTAGCTGGGACTCATGTGCATAGTGCCTGTGTGTCTTGGTGTTAGAGCTCACTTGCCTGGGACCTTTCTGGTTTTAGCACCTGTTAGTGTTTGGAGATGAGATGTTCTGCAAAAGCTCACGGGTGAGGCAGTGCAAGACTGAGCTGTAACCTCATCAGTGGATTAATCCACTTGGATGGATTAACTGGGTGGTAACAGTAGGCAGGAAGGGTGTGGCTGGAGGAAGTAGGTCACTGGGGGGTGCCCTGGACGGGCATTTCTTGCCTCTGGCCCCTGCCTCTCCCCTAGCTTTCCTGGCTACCACCAGCTGGGCAGCTTTCTTCACCACTCTCTTCTGCGTTCAGAGTCAGTCAGCCGTGGACTGAACCTCTGAAGTAAACTTCCTCCTCTGAGTTCTTGGATGTATCAGTCACAGTGACACAAAGCTGACAATGCACCAAGTCTTGCATCCCAAGAACCCCCGAGACCCAGGCAAATGAGGACGCTGGGGGACCACCTTCTCGGTTTCCTCTTCATGAGGAAGAGATGAGAATTGCCCCTTTTTCCCAGAGTTGACTTGTGGATTAAATGATTATTGCGAAAGCAATTAGAAGCAGTGTTGGGCCGGGCGTGGTGGCGCACGCCTGTAATCGCATCGGCTGGGAGGCTGAGGCAGGAGGTTCTCGACTTCAAAGACAGCCTCGGCAAAGGCAAGGCACTAAGCAACTCAGTGGGACTCTGTCTCTAAATAAAATACAAAACAGGGCTGGGGATGTGGCTCGGTGGTCAAGTGCCCCTGAGTTCAATCCCTGGTACCAAAAAAAAAAAAAAAAAAAAAAACCAAAAAAACAACCAAACTTAAAAAAGATGTAGTGTTTGGGACATAGTAAGCTCTCAGAACACATTTATCATTTCCATTTATATTGGAGCAGTCTCCACCACATAGGACATCTCTGGAGAACTTAACTGTCATCCCAAACTAAACAGACGCCTTTGCCATGACCATCTTTGGTCACCTGCAGCCAATTGTTTAGGTTTTTTCTTCTACTTGGAATGGTAACTCATCATGAACTTGAGTGTGTTCGTCATTGCATTCCATTCAAATCACATTTATTGAATTCTAGTGCATGGTGTTGTCCTGGTTTCTTTTTCATTTTTTATTTTTGGTACCGGGGATTGAACCCAGGGGCACGTCACCACTGAGCTCCAGCCCCAGCCCTGTTTATTTTTTTAAACTTTGAGTCAGGGTCTTGCTAAATTGCTGATGTGGCCTCAAACTTGATCCTCCTGCCCTGGGCTCATTTGGGGGATTCAGAGAAAGGAGGGCAGAATGGGAATTCCAAGCAGAGGAGGTGGCCGGAGCAAAGCCCAGAGGTGAGAGCGCGCGGGGCGTGCTCCCTCGGCTTCCAGCTGGCCCCATGGCTTTGAACTTGGAGATGGTCCTCTCTCAGCCAGCACCCTTTCTTCCTTCCACCGGACTCCCCGGCTTTTGCCTGCCGCCCCTCTCCTCCCTCCTGCCTCTCCCCCGCTTCCATATCGCCAGCGCGGTGGCTTGTGGCAGCCCTGCAGTGACGGTTTCCAATTTCACACTTACATGCTCCTGAAAGTATTCGCAAACCGACTGGTATGTAAAACCAATAAAGGGCGACAGCACGCGTCCCTGTTAGACAGTCTTTTCTCCGGGCTGCCTCTCTCCTCTCGGACCCGGTGATCGGCCTTTGCCAGAAGCAGAAGCTCCCAGAATCCAGCCCTGATGAGCCTCTGCTCGCCTTCGTCCTGGGCATTTGAATTGGGGCTTGTGTAGATTGAGGGACGTGGGCCTGGGCAAGTGCCGCTACCCGCTCGTTATTGAAGACGCCTGACCACTGTGTGATGTGCGTCTGAATGCTCCCATTTCACAGATGAGGACATCGAGGCTGGGAGGATAAGTGAGTGTGGACTCTGCACCACATTCATACGCTGCCTCTGCCCCGGGGCTGCCCCGTCCTGCTGCTTGCCGCCAGAGCTCAGAAGACTTCAGTTGTCTTCTGAGCTCACCGCCAGAAACAGCCAGAAGAGGAACTTGCCCCGTCACACAGGTTAATGGAGGAGCAGGGGCTAGAACTCGGGTCTCGTTATTCTCAAGTCAGCGACTCAGAATGAGAACACACCAGTCTGGAGAGTTTGCCCAGGGGACTGAATTTCAGCTGCACTGCGTATAAGCTGGGTGACCTTAGGCAAATCGCAGAGCCTCTGGGCTCCAGCTTCCGCATTTGGAAAGCGGAAGGAACAATAGTCGCCATGAGGGAGGTCTCCCGTGAGGAGCCTAGCGGCACCAGGACCAGCATGCTTAAGACAGGCCTGAGGTCCCCGGGTGTTCAGAAAACGTAACCCGCGCTGCACAGGCCTGGCCGCATGGCCGTGGTTGTGTCTGGGCTTGTGGTCCCTCTTGCCCCACCCAGGGAGACCCACAGAAGCCACCAGTCACAAACTGTGACAAACCCAAGGTGAGCACTGTCCAGGCATCTGTTCCCCGCACTGACCTTGGGAGAGACTTGGAGCCACTCCCGGGAGGGACTGAAACGAGAGACCTCAAGGCGGGAAGGGTGGGACTGGATCCTTCCTCCTCCACATCCTGGGGGCTCCGGTATGCCCTCGGCGCACCTTAAGGGCTGGCTGAGTGAATGAATGGTTGGCTACTGCCTCGTGCCCTGTGGTGGTGGCTTGTTAACCTTCAAAAACCAAAGGAACGCACGTGCCGGATTCTACATGGTGACCGTGAACTATGCCGAGCCCCTGCCCTGGGCTCCCCCTCCCAGGGATTTTGTCCCTTCCTTAAACTGATCATTCTGGTACCTAGCATCTGACTTCTGTGCAGTTCGCCCGGTGGAAGTCGCCGCCACGGTCTCCTCTGTGCAGTTATTTCATTATTCTGAGTAGGTCAATACTCGGTGTTGACATTGTGACTCGGTGCACTCGGTCATGCCGAGTCACGTTGTCAACTATGGTTGCTTTTTCTTTCCTTGAAGTGCTTCCTGTTCCCTCTCCCTCTTAATCCCTCTTGTATTTTTCTTCTTTGTGTTGTTTGCCATGTTCTTGGGGCTAATTCAACCCCCAAGTCCTCACCCAGTGTCTGCGTTGCCATGTGTCAGGTTTTCTATCCCTCTTGTCACCTTGGACAATCCTCCTCCCTGGGGAGCCCGCCCTCCTTTGCTCTGGGCTGGTGTAGCCCCTGGCCCAGCCCAGCTGTCACTCCGGGATCTCCCTTCACCACCTCCTGGGGCTCTCCTTTCCCCTTCCTTGGGTGTGGGTCATCCATTTCTCATGGGGGTGCCTTCCTTTGCCTCTACCCCCACACCCCGTTGTGGAAGAGCATCTTCTAGAACTTTCCCAGCCATGACTAAAAATACTTTATCCTGTTCACGTCATTGAAAGTTTGGTGTAAGTACATTTTGTAATTCCCCAAACGTAGGTAGAGCCTCACATTCTGGAATTGAAGAGGTTCGCGATGTGTCTTTTACTGAGCATCCCTCTGGATCACTTCTTTCTACCTGCTAACTCTACCTTCTCTCTTTCCTTGGCTGTTAACGTACCATTCTTGGCTTTCTCCATTGTCAGTGTTTGGGGTGTGTGTGTGTGTGTGTGTGTTTAATCTACTTTTCAGCTTCTAACATTTGTTCATTTCCTCTATTGCTCTCCATTCTTGCTGGTTTACTTCTAACTTGCAAATCATTTTCCGAAGGTGTTGCTTATGGCTTTGAGCTTCCCGCGTTGAGAAGTCTGAAGCCATTCTGATTGCTGAGTCTTTGTTCTGACTGTTTCCGTCTCTGGGAGCTTCTGGGGTCCTCAGGGGATTGAGATTCCGTGCTGACGGGCCTCGGTGTGGGCCCAGTGTGCTAAGCAGGTCCGAGTTTCCCAACTTTGGAAACCCGTGTCCTTCAGTTCTAGAAATAGGTGGCCCTCTGTCTCTGTGGGCTCTGTATCCACAGGGTCAGCCGACCACATAGTAAAAATGGAGTCGGGCCTACGGAGTCACCGTGATAGTGAACACGTGAGGGCTGTTTTTCTTGTCACTGGTGCTTAAAGAACAGAGTGTAACAGCCGTTCACCTGGCATTTACACTATGTCAGGTGTTATGAGCAATCGAGGGATGAGCTGAAGAACGTGGAGGCTCTGTCCAACTCCGTGCCAGGGAGGGTCTGAGCGTCCGCAGGCTTTGCTGTCTGGTGGGGCGGGACATGTCCTGGAGCCAGTGTGCCCCAGATCCTGCATCTTTGATGGATGTGGTGGCCAGCCTCCAGGAGGGCCCCTTGCCTCCCTCCCAGCCACACCCTGTGCTGTAGGTGCCGTCCTGGACTGGGGTGGCTTTTGTGACCCCACCCTACAGCAGAGGTAAGTCACTCCTGAGGTTGGGTCATAGCAGACGCTGTGGATGCGTCTCCGCTGCTGCTCCTCTCGGATCGCCTGCGTGGGGGAGGCCTGCCCCCGTGTTCAGCAGCCCTGCGGGGAGGCTCCACAGCCAGGAACTGGGGCCTCCTACCCGTATCCAGCCAGTAGCCCTGTGAGCAAGTCATTGGGAACAGATGCTCCATCCCAGTCACCCCTTCAGGTGACAGTGCAGCCCGGCCGGCAGATGGACCACGATTGCATGGAGACCCCGAGCCACAACCACCCACCTGAGCTGCTCCAGGTTGACCCCCAGAAACTAGGCCCGATGATTAATGCTTTTCATTAGAAGCTACTGAGTAATTGGAACAATTGGTTATGCAGCAGTAGGTCACTCAGGTAAGAGGTGGTTTCCTCCCTCCCGATTGTCTCTGTTTTTGCTTTCAGGGGTTCCTGTTGCTTGGATTGTAGGCTTCCTTTAACAGTCTTCACATTTTCTTAAGTCTCCCGTTTTCCATCTCTCAGTCTGTTTACTCTGTGTTCTGGGAAATTTCTCAACTTTATTTTCTAATCCTTGTATTGAGCTTTGCTTTTGCATTTAAAAAATTGCTGGAAGTTATTTTTACTTTTAAATCTCTTCTTTTTAAAAAGCGTTACCCTGTTCTTAAGTCTCTTAATTCAGAGACCCTTTGTTTTGCCTTCTCTAAAGAAGCCCCCGGTCTTTATGCCAGGCTGGTCAGGATCTGGTCTGTCTCCTGTTGTGCTGGGGGTTGAGCCCAGGGCATAGTAGGCGATGCCCTCCCACCGAGCCACACTCCCCAGCCCCTGCCACCTGCATTGCAAGAGGGACCTGGAGCTGCTAATCCACAGTTCCCAGCTTTCTCCTCTGTCAGCTAAAGATTCAGCCATGTTTCAACAATTTATACTCAGCTAATACAGTTTATTTTCTAATTCTCTCCATTTCAGTGACTTGATGATTTTTTTTTTTTTAACTTTACCTTTGTTTTAGTGGGATTTCATAGAAAAAACAGATGTGTATTTAACTAACCCTCTTACTCATTAATGTCTTGCCTGCCCCCATCTCTCTGGGACCTTCCCTGACTCATCCAGCCCTTGCTTATCAGGATGATGAAGGGACATTGGCTGTCTCATGGTCACTGTGGTTCTGAGGTCACAGTCTATGAATAACTGCAGTGGGAACATTAGTAGGTCGTTCCCAAATAATCGGTACATCCTTGCTTATTGCAAAGCTGCCGATGTGCCTGAAGTCATGTCAGTGGCCTCTAACTGCAGACTTTGGCTTCAGAGCGGAGTGTCAGGATTTAAGAGAGGAATTTACATACACACACTGAAGGTCCAACGTGTATATTTAACACCATGCCTGTGGGCGTAGATGCATGTATGTGCAGTACGCACATCTCCAAAATGAGCTTCTTACAAACAAAACCCACCTTTGGACCCTGGGTGAATTGAGAAGCAGGAAAATGTTTAGCCTCAAGTGTATTTACATATTCATGACGTCTTCAAAGCAGAGCTGTTGAAAAGGCTAAGCCACCTGGAACACAACTGTGATGATACAATGAGGCATCCTGAACAATCAGAGTCCTAAGCAGGGCTCAGAGGAATTTTCAGAGGTGACCCAGTCCAGCCCGCTGCTGCCACTGTGATAAAGACTATTTTGGATTTGCCACATCCATTATCAGTGTTGACTCCTAGGCTTCCTCATGTGATGTGGCTTTAGGGCTGGCAATTATGTGGCACACACATCACTATCCCGGGTTGTACCCAGGGCAGACATTACTAATCAATCAGTCACGGCCCTCATCCTCTCTAGGCTCTGAATCCTTTTCCACAATGTTCCTGGCAGCTGGGAGCATGGACTGGGGGGGTGGGGGGCTCACCAGAAGAGGCCTCCAAGCCATTTCTGGTTGGGTTTTTTTCTCACCAACCTCACCTGGACATATTGCGGCTCACATTGCTACACCCAGAACTCATGTAGGCAAGATCCTTCCAGGACAGAGGAGAGTAGAATTCATTTTTTTTTTTTTTTTTTGTGACCTAAAATAGCTTTAAAGTTTTTGCTTTGTTCTCCCATGTCCCATGATTTCCCTGAGTTTAAGTGCATGTACCCTTTTTTTTTTTTAAATCGTAGTTGGATAAAATACCTTTATTCATTTATTTTTATGTGGTGCTGAGGATCGAACTCAGGGCCTCACACATGCCAGGCAAGGGCTCCACCACCGAGTCCCAGCCCCAGCCCTACAGGTACTTTCTGGACTTCAACACACTTGACATTTACCCCGCGGCATGTTGTCCTCTCTGAACTTCAGGGTCATCAAGTCATGGCTCACAGGCTAGATCTGGCCCACCACCTGCTTTTGTAAATAAAGTTTTATTGGAACAAGCTGTGTGTTATTGGAGCCTATGCTTTGTCCACGACTGCTTTCATGTTAGAAGGGCAGATTCAAGTGTTTGCTGCAGAGAGTGTCCAGCCTAAAAACAAAATATTTGCTGCCTGGCTCTTGACAGAGTGTCCTGATGTATTTCTGAATTATCAAGCCTCCTTTGCTCTCAGCTCTCATGCAGACTTTTCTCCAGGTACGCTGAGCTCTTCTGCTAACCCACTTAATTATACTTTGATCCAGCCTGCTTTGCTCCATTGTACTCATCAGGCCTCTAAGTGCCTCGTTGCCATTGAGATGCTAGTGGTAACATGCCACACTGTTTGTTGAGCACTTACTATGGTCCAGGCAATGCTAAGCACTCTACATGCATTAAGTGAACAATGACAGATGAATTGCTTGGCCTAGTGCCTGGTGTAGGGTGAGCACTCAGTTGTGATTTTTAATTTTTATTAACAGCCCTCTGAAGGGGTAGGTGTTATTAATGAGTTTATGTAGCTGACCAGGGCAGCCAAGCAGGTAAGTGGTAGAAGTAGATTCTAACTCAATTTGGATAGGTTAAAAAATGTGGTGTCTTTTCTTTAAACCTTTGTATGATGTTCTTCTGGCTTACCAGTGTAGTAATCTGTCAATTATTATAATGGTCATTATGTAAATACAAGTACAGTTGTCCCTCTGTATTCCAGAGGAGGTTGCCCCAGGACCACACCTCAGGTACTCAAATACACAGGTGCTCAGTCTCTTGTGTAAAATACCACAGTGTTTGTATCCTCCTGTATAGTTTAGATCACCCCTGGCTACTTATAATACCAAATACAATGTAAATGTTAAATAAATGGCTGCTACAATGTATCATTTAGGGAATGATGACTAGCAACAAAGGTCTGTGTGTATTTAGTATAGACAGCGCCATTATAAGCCTAAGTATACGGTATGTCATTTGGGGCTCGTTGATCCACAGAATTGGCAGAGGTGGAGGGTCAGATGTGTACCTCTGTCCCTACATATGAGGGGTGCGTGTGGCAGTGTATTATCTCACATTCTCCCAACAGATGGTTAGGTTAGTTATTGTCCCTGTTTTACAGATGAGGAAACCGAGGCTGAGACAGCTCTTTGGTAAGCTGCTCGTTAGTGTAATTCCAAGTTGGTTTGATTACAAAATACTTCAAATGGCACTGCTCTGACAAACATCCCTGCTCTGTGACTGAGCTGACTTTCATACAGCAATTTGCAATACACATTTATAGAGCACCCCCCATACCAGATACTGCTCTCAATTTATAATATTTTTTTTTCCTACAGGGAGTTACTTTTCCAAGAGCTCACAAACTTTAAAGTTTATTTTCAATTTAGTGAACATGGTAACAGACTTGGGGTTGCTTTCTCCACTTTCCACTGGATCTGAAATCTTAGATACTGCCTCATGCCTCAGTTTCCCTAGCTGAGAAGTGGGAAAGCATATCTGTTTTTACATCTCCTAATTCTCAAAGGGTACAAGATCTTGAACAAGAGGGTTTATATTAAACAGAGGTCGTGGTGTGGCAGTCTGTGAGCAGACTCCAACCTGGAGATATTTTCTTCAGCTTACATTGTGGATTTTAAGAAAATAAATTTAGAAAGGTTAAAATTCCAAGGTTTTCTAGTTTCTCTTGCAAGCAGGGGCTTGTCGTCCTGGGCACCTGGGGGCATCTAAGTGGAGGCCTCCTACGCTGGACAGAGGACACAGGTATACATGGAGTCCACCTGTCTTCTCGTGTCTGTCCTCTCCACACTCGAGACATGCCAGCTGCTATTTAAAAGGGCCCGTTTTTTTTTTTTTTTCAGTCACTTACTTGGTCCTCTGGTCCTTGAAGACCTTTGAACTTGACCTTCCACATTTAAACAGGAGCGATTTCAGCTGGGCCTAAGAAAGAACATCACCGAAATCAAATGTGCTTCACAACCCCTTGAACGGAATTGATGGTAAACCTTAATTCCCTGATTCTGTGCATCTTAAAGGAACTTACCTTTAAATCAGAACAGGACATCTGAAATAAGAATAAATGAAAGAAATGCTATTTTGAACATGTCCATACATCAGCATAGACTGCTGACCTCCTACTTATTGAGGGCAAAATATTACGTGCGTAAGGTCGTGGGTGAGGTAGGGACGCAGGGAAGCCTGCCTGCTCCTTGGAAAGCGCTCCAGTTCTTTCTCACGAACTTGATCTTCTGTGGGGGAGACACCGGCAGTGACGCATCACTTCACAACTGTGGCGCAGTCCGAAAAACGCACCCTTAGGTGATTTTGTTTTGTGACCCTCCCAGAGAGTGCTCAAACAGATCCAGATGGCGTCGGCAGGTCCCTCTGGCTGCTTCGCACGCAGTGGTGAGCGGGAGGCACGAGGCTGCTGCCCTCGCAGGGCCATGTTTCACAGAAAACGTGTTTTTTGATGAGTAGGCCTGTACTTTAAAATACCAAGCGTAATACACCAAATACATAAAGCAGTCAGTGGTTCATCAAGCGGTAGGTGCTTGATTGTCTTCCCTGCTGTCCTCCTATGCTACTGTCACATGATGGGTTAGCACCAGCACCAGCATGTGGGCCAGGCGTTATATAACTCGGCGACAGGAATTCTTCAGTTTCATTTCATCCATGGAACCACCATTGTGTATGTGGCCCATCGTTGACCAAGATGGCATTGTGGCTGGGCACGGTGGCCCACGCCTGTGAGCCCAGCGGCTCGGGAGGCTGAGGCAGGAGGATCTCGAGTTGAGAGCCAGTCTCAGCAAAAGCGAGGTGTTGGGCAACTCAGTGAGACCCTGTCTCCAAATAAAATACAAAGTAGGGCTGGGGATGTGGCTCAGTGGTCGAGTGCCCCTGAGTTCAGTCCCTGGTACCCACCCCCTCCAAAAAAAAAAAAAAAAAAATGGCGTTATGGACACATGACTGTACTTTATTTGGCTTAGTCTTACAGTCTTTTTAAATTTTTTTCCCCCTTCAACAGACACAGATTTGTTGAATATTACTATGTGCCAGGCCCTGTTCTAGGCGCTTTGGCAAACTCTCTTCAAGCACGGCTAGCTCCGGCCTCAAGGTTTCCAAGTTTCATTCTTACAAAGGGGACTAAAAAAGGAAAGAGTGGGTAATTCTGCAGAAACGTCAGTTCTTGGAACATTGACGTGGTTTCCCGGATGTTCCTTTTTGGTTGACCTAACTGCCTGTGTTCAAGGCCTAAATGGCGTAGGGTTTCTGCTGTTCCCGAAAGCTCCCCCTCTGCTCCTGGCTTCCTGCACCGCGGCTGTGCACAGTACCTGGGGTACTGAGTGCTCAGTAACCCTCCGGGCTGCAGGCCGCCCTCCCGGGGAGATCTGCAGGCCTCATCTCAGGCAGGGAAAGCCCGGGCTAACGGGGAAGGGGCAGAGCAGGTGGTCCCTGTGGGGAAAGCGTTTGGTGTGGTGTCTGGAACAGGTGCCAGTACTTCCCCTGCCAGCTCCGTTCCCAGGAGGAGAATGGAAGAAGAGAATCGGCCTGGCTCCCTGGCTCCCTCCCTCTCAACGCACACTGATTCAGAGTCCTCCCCACAAAACAAAACACAGGCCACTGTCGCACACCAACGTCAGTCCTTGAATCGAGGACCTTGCTCCAACTTCTCAAGCCCCGACTGGACAGCAGTCAGCCCTTGTGGGGGTGAGCGGAGACCTCCCTCCTTGTCCACACTGCTTCCTATTAATCGCGTTTCTCCCGGATCCCCCGGCTGCACAGTTGGCAGGAAATCACGCACATTTCCCCTTCCGTTATTTCAACCTGGTGTTTAACCTTCCGGGAGGGTGTCCTCTCCCTTCTCCATCACATGCAAATCATGGAGAAGGAAAGCAGAAGTCAAAATGGGCCCCCCTGAACGTGGTAGTTCTGTTTTTTAGTTTGGTTTACCCTCAAAGCATCGGGGGGACAAGCTTGCTCATTTGGGAGACGATCCCATGTAACTCGGTGAGGAGTGGGAAATTGGGGTGGGCCACCAAAGGAGGACAGGAAGAGGTAGGATGGAGAGTGAGTCACCACTGTGGCCAACTGGGTACCATCCTGCTGGGGACCCTCGAAGACCACTCTGTCCAGCAGAAATAATGCACGCCAAAAATGCAAACCACATGTTTGCATTTTCCTGTAGCCACATTTAAAAAGTTAAAAAAAGAAATTGCTTTAATAATATCTCACTGACCCTAATATATCCATAGTATTACCCTTTAAGTGTGTCCTCACTCTAAAAATTGAGATTTATTATATCCTTTTTTTCCATCCCAAATCTTTGAGGTCTGATGTGTTTTTATTTATTTTTTATTTTTTTTTCCACTTGGATGAGCCACATTCAAGTGCTCAATAGCCCCATGTGATTGATGACAATCAAATAGGACAGACCAGCTCCAAGGGACAATGTCAGAAGACAGCCTGGAATTGTCCCACGGAGGGGAGTGTGACCAGTTTCTGAAGATTGACCAATTTCTGTTAATTGGTTGAGAGTCGCTCTTGGGAATATTGTCTCCTAGGTAATATTATCTCCTGGTCCACTGTACCCCAAGAACATCTTCCGGTTGAGAGACACAGGAAGCCATAACCATGTACAGGAAATGTCTACAGGTGACCTTCTAGGAATATGCAGGGAGCTTGCAGTTGCTGCTATTTCCCAAACAACAATGTGTTGGTTGATTGACAATCTCTGGATTCCTGCCTTTTGTCTTAGGTTTTGGCTCAGAATAAATACTACCATGCGTGGTTGTGCAGGTTGAGCAGTATACCACCCTAGGGGGCACCATTCACCTGGACCTCCCATACGGCAATACGCAGTGCCCAACCTGCCCAACTCCCCATGTGAAGACTGTCAGCCTCTTCTTCCTCTGCTCATCACTTTGGGGACAGAATACAGGATTGTAAAAGCAGACATATTCACTTGGCCTTCACGACAATATTCTGTCTTTTAAGGGTCACTAAACATTTGAAGCACCTGACACCGTTTTCTTGCAAGCCGGCATCATGAGTAATCAGCGGAAGCCCGCACCTCGGGGCCCTGCGGTCCCTCTGAAGGAGTTGGCTTCCCGCCCGCTGCTAATTTTAGCTTGCAATCTGCAGAGGGTATCAATAAGTCTTTCTGACAAGCACCCTTGCAGACGTGTCTGGGAAATGGCTCTGGCGGAGGCTGGGAGCTGGGTAGAAGCGGCACCTGTGGTTCAGAGCTTCCTCCCCGGGGGGCCTTCCCCACGTCCCCCTGCCTGAGCCTCCCTTTCTGCACTGGGGTTCCTTGCTACGGTCACCCACAAGGTATCTGGCTTGTCAGAGAACTGGACTCCTGGGTTCTGTCACGCAGTCACGGAGGGGCTCTTCACTGACCTTGCTCCTCTTTCTTTTGGTCCTCCGTGGTGGGTGACAAGCCACGCGAGTAGGATCAAATGGGTCTGATTGGGAGCATCTAGGAAAAAAGGGAAACAACAACCTTTAAGCAGTTTGCAGGAAGGAAGTCAGAATTAATTGAATACAGCATGCAAAGCAACTCAGAAAGCAAGTTTCCAGCCGTTTCCTGTTACGGATGATGAGTCGGAGAATCTGAGAGGTCAGGGAGCTCCTTCAAGGTCAGGCAGTGAGTGAGTCATGGAGGACCAGCATCCTTCTTGGAAAAAGCCTCCCCAAGCATCGTGCCTGGCCCAGGGTGAAGTCACCATGGTGAGCGCTCTGTGGAATGAATCAAGGCCTGTTTACGACGTCTGGCTTTCCTAGTGGCAGAAGTATAGACGTTTTTTGGTGTGTGCATTTTTTTTTTTTTTTTTTTTTTTTTTGGTTTTGCAAACACAGCATCCCTTCCAGCTTGGGAGGGCTGTCAATCTCTTACCTCTTACCATGCTCATCACTCTGGGGAAACAACAAAGGGTTGTTAGAACAGATGTGGTCACTTGGGCTTAACAGCCACATTCTGTCTTTTAAGGGTCGTTGAACATTTTGAGCACCTGACACCATTTCCTTCCCTGCCAGTGTCATGAGTAGCCAGCAGAAGCCAGGCCCTGTCCTGAGCCCGGGGAGGGGCCCCAGGGAGCCCCTCAGGGTTTTCCATTCCCTGAGCCACGTGCTCAACAACGGGCACGTGATCCAAGCCGGCCGGTGGAAGCCAGAGAGACTCAGCTGTGGGCTTCTGGTCATGTTGGCACCAACAGGAGAGCCAGCCTGAGCTCAGGGCCAGTAGAGAGGAAAGCAGACCTATGGGCCTGAGATCAAGGCCGAGTTGCAGTGATGGCCAGTGGCCGCCAGTATCCAGGCGCATCTGAAGCCAGCGTCTCTCCCGGACTTCTCAGCTCTGCGAGGTGGGAAGCCCGCTTTTAGAAAACCAGGATTTTATCATTTGTACCCGTAACCCAGTGGCCGGTCAACTAGCTTTAAAGCCTCAGAGAATAAAACAGACTCGGATGAGCTTAGTTCCTTTGACGTCTCGTAATGCGTGGACATTCACCTTCTCACGAGCTCAAGGAGAGTGGCCCCCTTAGTCTCAGAGGATGAATGTCCATCAGCCGAACACTAGCCCCATGATTTTCTTGGCCAGTGATTTCTCCTGGCATATGCGAGTGAAGCAGTCCTGGCGAAGGAGACCTAAGGAAAGTTTGACGTGTGGATTCTAGGGTAGGTTTTGTTCTTGGACAGAGAGAAAAACTGCTTTTTTTCTGCCATTGGACTGTGTGAGGATGTGATGGCTGGCTCTCCAGCAATTGGTTGGGATCACGAGGAACCAGGTCTGAGAATAAGAGCCAATGTGGTAAAGCAGAGAAATATGAAAAAACCTGTGTTGTTGTTCTTCTTTTTTTTTAGTTGTTGACAGACCTATATTTAATTTATTTATTTATATGTGGTACTGAGAATCAAACCCAGTACCTCAGATATGCCAGGCAAGCACTCTACCACCGAGCCACACTCCCAGCCCCAAGCCGTGTTCTTGGTGTTAGCATAGGACTGCTAAATTTCATTATTTCCAGACTTTAAAAAATTCGACATGCTATAATATATATATATATATATATTTTTTTTTTTTTTTTTTTTGAGACAGAGTAGTGCTAAGTTGCTGACGATCTAGCTAAGTTGCCATGGCTGGCCTTGAACTTGCAATCCTCCTGCCTCAGCCTCCTGAGTCACTGGGATTACAGGCATGGCCACCATGCCTGGCTCTAGATGCCGTAATTTTTTAATGCTCTTTTCATTTGGAATTCTATTGTTTGAAAATTTCCTCTGAAACGCTGGGCCTCTATGGAGGCTCATTTGTAGATCAGCTCCTAGGCTAACTTTTAAACTAGAACAAGGTTTTTAAACCTTGGCCCTTTTGACATTTTGGGCCATAATTCTTTGCTGTGGGGGACTGTCATGAGCACTTACGAATCCACCAGCACCGTGGCCGGCGTGCACTAGATGCCAATAGCCCCTGTCTTCAGTTGTGAAGGCTTTGGACTGCCAAATGTCCTCCAGGGACAAAATTATCCCTAGTGGAAAATCATAGAACGAGACTTACTCACTACCCAAGTATTTTAGAAAAACAAGTTTACTGTACTAGAAGTTAATTTTATGTGTAAGCTTGCCTTGGCCATGGGATGCCCAGATAGCTGGTGAATCGTTATTTTTGGATGTCTCTTTCGGGGTGTTTCTGGAAGAGACTGATGTTTGAATGGTAGAGTGAGTTTTGAAGATGACCCTCTACCACGAGGGTGGATACCACCCAAATCACCAGGGTCAAAGCGAACAAAAGAGGTTAAGGAAAGGCAGATTTTCTCTCTCTCTCTCTCTCTGACCTGGGACATCTATCTTCCGCTTCTGGATAGCGACACTCTTGGTTCTGGAAGTTTCAGACTGGAACTGAGTTACATCGTTGGCTCTCCTGTTCTCCCAGCTTGCAGTGTGGGATTTCTCAGCTCCCAACCGTTTGACCCATCCCTGGAACACACGCACACCCTACTGGTTTTGCTTCTTTGGAGAAGCCTGACTGTCACCTGTATTGCTAGATTGTGGAGGAGCTGGGACCCCGTGCCTTGCTGGTAGAAATGTCAAAACGGTGCAGCTCCTGTGGAAAATGGTAGCCGGCTCTTCAAAAAGTGAAACAGAATTTCCAGAGAAGTGCAGCAATTCTACCCCTAGGTATATACACCAAACAATAGAAAGCAGGAAGTCAAACTGATATTTGTACGTGAAAATTCATAGAGCACTCTGCGCAATGACCAAAAGGTGGAAGCAGCCCAGGTGACCATTGGTGGATGAATGAATGAAACAGACGTGTATATATACACTGGAATATTACTGAACCTGAAAAAAGAGTGAAGTTCTGTTATATGCTCCAACGTGGATGATCCTACATGCTAAGTGAAATAAGCCCTTCAAAAAGGACTGATGATGCCTTTCTGCTTACAGTAAATATCTAGAATAGCTGGGTGTGGTGGTGCACATCTGTAATCCCAGCAGCTTGGGAGGCTGAGGCAAGAGGATCACAAATTCAAAGCCAACCTGTGCAACGGTGAGGCACTAAGCAACTCAGTGAGACCCTGTCTCTAAATCAAATACAAAATAGGGCTGGGGATGTGGCTCAGTAGTCAAGTGCCCCTGAGTTCAATCCCTGATACTCACCCCCAAAAAAACAATAAAAGAAAAAAAAAAAAAAAAAGAAAGAAATATCTAGAACAAATTCATAGAGACAGAAGATAGAGTAGAGGCTATCAGGAATCATTATTGGTTAATGGGTACAATTTCTATTTGGATTGATAAAATTTTTTTTGGAGCTAGGTGGTGGTGATAATTATACAACATTGTTAATGTAACTACGGCCACTGAATTATACACTTATACTTGTTGAAATAGTAAGTTTTATGTCACATATATTTTACTGCAATAAAAGAAATTAACAAAAAGCCCCTAAATGAGTTAAAATCATGGACTTTGGCCAAGGGTTATTCTGTTTGTGTGATGCATTACCAAGACGCTGTGGCATAAGGCAAAAGTTGAGGGGAAGGAGTAGGTGGGATGTGGGGACTGTTTTCTGTCCATTGAGATTAGAGTCTGGCCAGGTGTGATGGCCTGTGCCTGTAATCCTAGAGGCTGGGGAGGCTGAGGTAGGAGGATCCCAAGTTCAAGGCCAGCCTCAGCAACAGCGAGGCGCTAAGCAACTTGGCGAGAGCCTGTCTCTAAATAAAATACAAAATAGGGCTGGGGATGGGGCTCAGTGGTCAAGTGCCCCTGAGTTCAATCCCTGGTTAAACCCCACGCCCCCCCACAAGGAAAAGATTAGAGCCTGCTCTCAGAAAGTCAAGGGCCAAATGTTTTTTCTCATGTGCAGAAGCTAGAGAGAAAAAAGGAATAAAAGATGGGGACCTCATGGAATTAGAAGGGAGAGCGGTAGAGCAGAAACCTGGGTCCAGGGGTGGGGGAGGAGGAGGCAAAGGGGAAGCACTGGGGAATGGAGTTGACTGAACTGTGCTAAGTGCATGTGTGCATAAATCACCATGCATTCCAATTTTACCGATAACTGTAATGCACCAATTAAAAATGAAGGAATAATACAAGGAAGACCAACAGAATAGAGGAAGTTGGATCAGGGGAGGAAGGCAGGGAGGGAAGGGATAGTACTGGGGATTGAAATGGAGAAACGTGTTATTTGCATTTATGAATATGTCAAAACAAACCCCACTATTATGTACTACTGCAGTGCACTTAAAGAAGAAGAATAGAGTCTGCTGAGTCCTAAGGCATCAGCGTCAGAGTTATGGGTTTTATTAAGTATTTGCCACGGACCAGGCACTGCATTCAAATGACCTCATTGGACTTTCCCATGAATCCCACAAAGTGCTCACATCGCCCCACTATATGTGTGGATAAACTGAGGCTCAGAGGAAGTGGGAGAGTCCATATTCAAAGAAATCCAGGAAGTCTGAGCCCACGTGGGCTCCTGCTTCTAACCCTTGGACTCTTTTATTGCTGAGGTTTGGAGCTGAAATGCTTAACTTTGGATTAAAGAATGTATTTTGAGAATTTACTTAGTTATTCAGTAATAAGGAAGAAATGAAGTTGTTAGCAGCTCCTAAGCAACTCTGGTCTCTCGGAGCCTACAGTTTAAGAAAAATAAAATCGTATTCACCCACGATGTGTTTTCCTCTGAACAATGTCAATCGGATCAGAGAAGCACTTCTCCTTGGAGAGAAGCACTTCTCCTTGGAGAGAAGCTGGAGCGCAGGGGCTTCTCCGTGGTCCAGGATGCTCCTGAGAGGTTAATTTGCAGTTCCCCACGGGGGCTTAGACAGCTGTATCTGCATTTTCTTGTCTATCTTTCTGTCTTATCAGGGGGTGGATTATGGCATTTGATGATTTAATCTGTGTAATCTCTAGACAAAACATGTCTCTACTTCACTGCCAGGAAAATGTTAATTTATTCTGCTCTGGAGCTAGAGAGGTAAATGAAGTGATTGAAGATGCAGCGTGTGTGTGTGTGTGTGTGTGTGTGTGTGTGTACCTGCATGCGTGCATGCCCCTGCATTTGCCCGTGTGCCTCCGCACACAAAGGTCTGTGCATAGAAAAACAAACAAGCCTAAAATCAAGGGATTTTAAGCAGCAGGCTCATGTGTTTGCTTCAGGGAATTGCATCCCCTGCTAAATTGTATGCAAAACATTGCGTCTATGGCATGGTTGGTTTCCTGGAGGGTGCACCAGGCAGGGTTCATCAGAATCCCCAAGGGGGTTTAGAGAATGTCAGCCTGTCATTTTGTGGCGTGTGTTACCTGGCACAGCTCTCTCTTTGAAGAGCCATAATCATCTTGGGTGTAAAAGATCCTTGGTATTTAAGAAGCACCTTTTTTTGGGTACGGGGCTGGGGGCAGAGATGGGACTTGTCATTATTTTGAGCTGGTTAAATTTGAAGCTTGGAAAAAAAAAAAAAAAAAGCTTCACTGGAATCCACTTTGGCAGCAGGAGCCTGGGCTCTGCAGTTGGTCCCTCAGCATCTGGCCCCCTTTCCCGTTTCTTCCGGTCCTTCTGTTCTGCACCAGCCTCTGCCCGCCTCCTGGACGACAGGTCCACAGCAACCTGGCCCTGGGAAAGTGAAAGCCCAGACATCCTCACTGTCTTCAACCTGTGTTTGGCGCATAGTAGGAATTCAGCGACTGGTAGCTTAAAAGAGTACAGCCCATCTGGAGCTCCCAGAAATGGTGATTTGCTGAAGACATAGAACAGAGAGAGGTTCCTGTTCTTTTGTAACCTAGGTGGAAGAGATAGGTAAGCTCGGAGATCACACCTCCATAGCCACTGGGAAACCATCCCCACCTGAGTTTCTTAAACACAAATGAGTTGTGAGCTTTGATGTGCATCATCTCCTCCAGTCACTACAGCGACATCGGGAGGTTGGTTCACTCAGACCCATTTTACAGAGGAGGAAACAGGGGTTTACAGACGGAGCATCATGGGCGTAAGGTCAAACGCACAGCAGGCACCAGGAGTCAGGATTCAAACGCCTGCTGTTTCCGCCATGCTCAGTCAGCTCGTGTGAACCTTTCCTTTTCCAATTTGATTAGGGAAAGCTTCCTGTGTGACCAGGACCATGCACTGAATGTTCAAAAATGACGTCATACATACATGGATCCACAAGACGTTAAGTTCTGCATGTGATTAGCTTGCTTGAGATGAAGCAATTCTTTCCAAAACCTTACTGTGTATGTGTATCACCCAGGAATCTTATTAAAATGTGGATTCTGATTCAGGGTGAACCTGAGATCCCCATTTCCCCAACCAGTTCTTGGGTGACACTGCTGTTAATCTGTGGCCATGTCGAGTAGCCAGGAGGTAAGGTAGTGGTAAATGTATAAAGGACTTGCTCATCGACGATCTCATTTATCCTCACCTGAGCCTGATCAGGTCCCTGTTACCTCTGCCTTATAAAGGAGAAAACCGAGTTTGATTGTAAAACGGCCATCGCTTTGAAGTGTCAGGCATTTCCAGGGGTATGATAGCAAAAGAGACAGACATGGTTCTCTTGTCAAGAAATTTAACCTTCAGAAAAGAAGGCACCGAATAATTAAATTTGGAAATTTCTGAGTGCCTCAGTATTCAGACAAATGACTTGGGCTCTGACCATTGCCATTTATCACAGGAGGCAGAGAAGCAGGCCTGGGGTAGGGGAAGAGGTGCATTTTGTCTTGAACAGTGCAGGGACATCCCCGTACAGCTGTCTCGTGCGCAGGCTGAGCCTGGAGTTTGGGAGAGAGATCTAGGGTGGAGAGAGTCGAGAATCGGGGGAACCCTCAGTGTACGGGTGGCAAATGGGGTCACAGAAGATTAGATTCAAGACACAGAAGAGCACGCAGTCACCTGGGAGAGTTGAAAGTACGAAGAGTCTGGCATAGATTCTTAGAAGAGGAACTTGCCAGGCCAGCCATTATGGTTTGGCAGAGGAAGGGGAGCCCATGAAATAGACCAAGAGGCATCTGCTAGCGAGGAAGGAGGAAGCCACAGAAGTCAAAGGAAGAAGGCGCTGTAAGAAAGGAGTGATTTATCACTGATGGTGGGGTAAGCCAGGATCACGCGCCTCAGGATACCATGGACCGAGGAGGACACGTCGTTTCTGGATTCCTGTCACGAATGCATGTTTGGAATCTAACCACAAGAAAACATCCAAATTGAGGGGCAGTCTACAAAAATAACTGGGCTGTTCTTTTAAAAAAAAAAAAAGACCTATATCTGAAAGTTAGAAAGATCCAGGAACTGTTCCATATTAAAGGAGATGAAGGAGACATGACAACTAAATGGAATGTGTGCTTTAGATATGACCTTGGATCGGGAAAATAAAATGGCGGAAAAAACACTATAAGGGCAATTGATGCCATTTTTAAATGGGCTATTAGATAATAGTATTGCATCAATATCATTTTCCCTGAATTTGATGATTATGCTGAATAATAGAATATCTTTGCTCTTAGGTAGTGTGTGCTGGAGGGTGGTCACATCTGCAAATCACCTTTCTGCGGTGGTCTGAGTGTTTGTGTGCACCCCCTCACCCCGCCCCACCCAATTCTGGAATTGAAAACTAATCTTCACTGTGAGGTTTTGGAGGTGATTATGTCATGAAGGTGGAGCCCTTATTAATGGGATTAGCATCCTCATAAAAGCAACCTCAGAGTTTTTCCCATCCCTCCCACTGGTCAGAACACCAACTCTAGTGTCCCTGCTACAACGTCCCTCCACCCCCAGACCACATGATATCCAACAGTGACTACTGAACCATGCCTCTCCATCTCTACCCATATTATTTGATGATATCCTTTAAAAATTCAGAAGGTTGGCTTATTTCACTTAGCACAATAGTCTCCAGGTCTATCCATTTACTGGCAAATGTCATTCTTCTTTATGACTGAGTAGTATTCCATTGTGTATATATACCACCATTTCTTTATCCACTTGTCTGTGGATGGGCATCTAGGTTGGTTCCATAGTTTAGCTGTTGTGAATTGAGCTGCTATAAACATCGATGTGTGGTGGCATGCTAAGTGAAATAAGCCCATCCCAAAAAACCAAAGGGGAAAAGTTTTCCCTTGATAAGTGGAAGCTAAACCACGATAAAGGGTGGGGGAGGGGAAGAAGAGAAGTTCAGTAGATTAGACAAAGGGGAAAAAGGGAAGGGAGCAGGGATAGGACTAGGAAAGACAGTAGAATGAATCAAACATAATTTTTCTACGTACACATACGAAAATACCCGAGTGAGCCCCACCACGGTGCCCACCCACAAGAATGGGGCGCTAATTAGAATAAGGTCTATTCCATGCATGTATAATTTTACCAACATGGATTCTACTGTTATGTGGAACTAAGGAGCACCAATAAAGGAAAAGGCTCAGGAGAAAACATCAAGGTCTTTTTTTCCCTTTTTGAGGGTGCTGGGGATTGAACCCAGGGCCTTGTGCTCTCAAGGCAAGCACTCTACCGACTGGGCTACATCCCCAGCCCTCAAGGCCTTGAATCTAGTCTACCGAGTCCTGGGTCTTCTGGCTTCTGCCTCTC
Organism: Sciurus vulgaris; assembly: GCF_902686455.1. Lineage (NCBI taxonomy): Eukaryota > Metazoa > Chordata > Mammalia > Rodentia > Sciuridae > Sciurus > Sciurus vulgaris. The sequence goes on along the minus strand of NC_136468.1, from coordinate 139,554,122 downwards.
TCTCTGGTCCTCCTCGGTCCAATCCTCCTTCTTCCTCAACCCCAACCACACAGGTTTATTTTGTTTTCCGTTCTCTGCTGGGACAACACTCTCTGCTGCTCCGGGTCTAAGATGAAGGTGTCAGCAGGGTTGGTTTCTTCTGCGTCCCCTCTCCTGGGCTTGTCAATGGCCATCTTCTCTCTGCATCTTCTGGAGGTCTTCCTTCTGTATGTGCATTGCTGAGATTTCGTTTAATGAGGACACCGGTCAGATAAGATTAGGGTCAACCCTCATGACCTTCTTTTAATTTAGTTATCTCTTTAAAGGCCTTACCTACAAATGCCTTCTGAGGCCTGGGGTCAGGTCTTCGACAGGTGTGTTTTGTGCGGATACCACTTAGCTCACAAAAACCCTTCTCATTCTTAAGGTTGCAGCCTGAATGACCCCAAGAAATTTTTCTCTGGTAAATCCAAATTAGATGTCCCATTATTCTCATCTCTAAAGCCCTGTTTTTATTCCCCAGCTCCCGTTCACTTTTTAATTGCATCTTCGCTGACAGGTCTCCATCTACCTCATTTAAGTGCCATGCATTTCAAGGTCTGCACCTCTTCTGGTCACCGCTCTGTCCCCAACACCCAGCATGGTTCCTGGCTCATTGTGGGGTGTCTGCATAAATTTGCTGAGTGAAAGAAGGAATGAAAAGTGCAGAGAATCTAGCCCGCTGCTTTCAGTGAAACCGAGACCAAAACCACCGAAAGGAGAAGTGATTCTCACCTGTGTTTAAAGATCCACGGAACAAACGATTTCACACCAACCCTCAGGACCCCCACCGTAGCCTTTTGGCACGAAATGTGCACACTGTGACCGGAAATCGATTAGAGCTCATGGGCAGGCAGCTGGGAAGAACACATTTATAAAATTATTGCTTATGTCTGCTGTGACACGGTAGCACAGCATGGCGTCACAGACCAGTGTCCGACCAAAACAAATGGCACTGGGTCTCCTGCTTCCAAGAGAAGAAAATCCAGCCTTCGGTAGGGACGCAGAACAAATTTCTTTCTTGTTCAATTTTTTTTTCAGAAAGTTTTTAGATTTACATTGAATTTGAACTGGTTTCCTAAGTGAATCCATTAAATTTCAAAATTTAATATCTGGGTCGCGTTAAGAATTAGCAGCATATCAATGCAGATTTTCTAGCTTCTGACACATACAGAGTCTTTGGCAGGCCACCGTGCGTCTCAGCCATTCTTAGGCAGGATTATAAATTCCAAGAATCCTCTTGCTGGAGAGTTGTTTTGTCTAGTCCCCTGTCTGCTGAGGGATTCTTTGATTTGTCCAGGGAAGACTGTTCATTTATTTTTATTTATTAGCAAATATTTGCTGGGGGTTCACTCTCTACCAGGTGCACGGGTTAGCGAAGAAGATCCAGTCTCTGTTTCAAAATTACTTCTTAAGGGCAGAGTCCAAATTTGGGTCTTTTTGTTTTTTCTTAAACAGCACCTGGCTCAAGGTGTGGAAACCACCCTTATAGTAACAATTGTCATTTCTTGCTTCTGCCCACTTTAGAATCTCTATCCCATCTTTGGAACAAAATTTTAAAAACCCATCAGATGATTCTCGGGGGAGGTGGAACCCTCTTTCTACACTAAGATCTCCAAAGGGAAGGTAATCGCCTTCCCAAGCTCCTCTGCAGCTCAGGCAGAAGCATGTGACCTAGACTTGGCCAATGAGGCGCACATCTGTGAGAATTTTAAGTGGGAGCAGGGTTGTGTATAAAAGGGGCAGCGAAGATCTATTTTGGAGGTAGCAGGAATAGCCATGGATTTCCAGAAGCAATAAGAGTGCCAATAGCAGCTCACGGTGCCCAGGCTGGTGGGGCTGGGGTCTGAGCTAAAGCACATTTATTTCTGTGGCTGCTGCAGTCCCGGCCCCCAAAGTTGCTCTTGACCTCTGGGTTTGGCGGGCGGGGGGGATCCCAGCCTGGCTTTTCACTACCTGTTTGCGAGGCCTGGCTGTCCTGTCTCCCTGGTCATTCTGAGTGTCCCACTGTCCCCAGAAATGCTTAACAGCAAGAACTGGGTTCTGTTCCTTGTAACTAAGAAATCTGACCGTGTGTGTGCTGGGTCTCTTAACCCAGAAATGACCATAAAGGAACCTTCTTACTTTTCCATAATTCAATTTAATTTCCATTCTAGTCCCTTATGGTGGGTGGTAGGATATTTGATGTCAGTCAACTGAGGATCTCATCTCCCATCCACCTTTTTCTGGAGGTAACATTTTAAATTAATTTTTAATATTATAAAGTGCAGACAGATGAAAAATAGAGGGAAGTGCCACAGGAGCCTTCTCATGAGAATGTATCGTTATTCACATCTTCATCTTTCTTGTGTGGGTTTTTATAAATATGGGAATGTACTTAACACAAGCCATTCCTTATGCAACAAAGCGTTTGAACAATATTACTGGAGCTTTTTTTTTTTTTTTTTGCGGTGCTGGGGATTGAACCCAGGGCCTTAGTGCTTGTGGGGCAAGTACTCTACCCACTGAGCTATTTACTGTGTCATTTTTAAAACAACTAAGAGGCAGGGTCTTATTGTGTTGCCCAGGTTGGCCTTGAACTGGGTTCAAGTGATCCTCCTGCTTGAGCGTCCTCAAGGGATACACCATCATTCCGAGCTTTTTGCATTAATATTTTTCTTCAGACTTCTGGCATTCATGATTATAATTATGTTTTTTATTGTAAAATGTTGTTATAAAAGTTTATGTATTTATCAAAAATTAAGACATATAGAACTTACAAAAATATTACTGTAAACACTCTTGTTAGCTCAGTTGTTAACATTTTGCTGGATTTGCTTTCTCTTTTTGAAAATAATTTGCAGAAATGATGACATTTTTACCTCTTACTACTTTAACATATATTTTCCTAAGTAATAGGACTTTCTCCTACATAATCGCAATGCCAGTATCATAGTTAAGAAAATTAGCAACAGTTTCATAATATCATCTAAAATCTAGTACATACTCAAACTTTCCCAATGGACCTACGAACCCCTTTTGTACTTGTGTTTCTAGAGCCTAAACCTATTTTTGTTTTTTTAATTTCCAAGAGATTTGAATAATACCACAGGATTTGAGGGCAGGGAAAACTGATTGATGTGCCTGGATCGTAGCTATTTCCCCTCTTGGGTTCCTTGCTGGTTTCTTGGGTGAACACTCAAAGCGAGTCCAGACCCCCCAGTTCTGATTCCCTTTCTGCAGTTTTCTGGATCGTTCTCCTAGGGGGACAGGAGCTCCCTCATGACCAAGTCCTTGCCTCCCCCTGCCTATTTTATCTAGTCATCAGGATCAGAAACAGGGGTTGGGGCTGTAGATCAGTGATGGGGCACTTGCCTGGCATGTGTGAGGCACTGGATTCGATCCTCAGCACCACATATAAATGAATAAATAAAATAAAGGCAATATGTCCACCTACAACTAAAAAAGTATTTTAAAAAATGTCAGAAAGGCTGGTCACATCCCGTCAGGCTCAGGCGTGCTGAGAGTGGGCATCTTGTCTTGTTCCTGCTTTTGTCAATTAAAAATAAAAGACGACTTTAAAAAAAAAAAAAGAGCCTTTCTTCTGCTTTCAACTACTGTGTTCTGACCACTGAAACAGAAAGGTCGTGGGGGTAACACAGCATACTAGTCGTGAGAGACAAGAACATCACTTTCCTCCAAAATACAATCCTGGCTTCTTGGTTCTGTGCAGACGCAGATGCTAGGACATGTGCTGTCCCCGTGAATGGCCACACTGGCTGTTAAAGCATTAAAGTCCTTCTGAACTAGACCCGTGGTCCTATCGCCCTAATTCCCAGGACATGTGTTTGCTTGAGAAATTCCTTCATCTTTCATTATTTTGGCGGTGCTGGGGATCGAACCCAGGGCCTTGTGCTTGCAAGGCAAGCACTCTACCAACTGAGCTATCTCCCCAGCCCCGCTTCATTGTTCTTGAATGTATGTTTTTAGATGTAATTAGCACATTGGCAAATGATTACCATCCAAAATAAATCAATCCAAACAAAAACTCCACTGTCTTGAGCCCCTTTCCCCTGGGCAGCTTGTCCCTCTCCCGTGGAACACTTCCGACCTTCATCAGTCAATGGGTGCACGCCCAGAGGAGCAGGGCACCTTCAGGACCTTGTCTAAATCCATTCTAGGGGTCCCTGCCAAGACTTCTGGTAACTGAGTGCTTTGGATATTCCCACACAGCAGAGGGAAATGGGATTAATAGCACTCTCGTGATCAAAACCCTCTGCTGCTTCCTGTTTCACTCAATCAAGTTCTAACTGCAGTACAAGGTCTGGCCCTTGCCTTCCCCATTAGCTTCTCTCACTATTTCCCCACCTGCTCTGTGCCCGATTTCCTGCACCAATGTCCTAGCCAGACTAGGCTCATTTGTGCTTTAAAGATTCCAGACTCGTTGGGGATACTGGGTCTTCTTGAGTTGTTCCCTCTGCCTGGAGTTGCTCACTAATTATCACCCACCTTTAGGTTAAATACGATTTCTTCTGCACAGTGGTCTCTGGACCTTCTGGGTCTGGGTTCAGGCCTCCCTACAACTTTCTGAACTTCTTTTATTCTAGGACTTTTCATAAGAATTTCTTTTGTTATTCAATTATTAGTCTTCCTTTCAGGAGTCTGAGTCCTAGAGGGTCAGCTCCGTGCCTGTCTGGCTCATCAATGACCCCAAAGGTCTAACATCATCCTAAATGTTCCTGGGAACAAATAAGGAAGTTTATATACACAGTCGCAGACACATGTATAACCGATGTACACACATACATATGAGGGAATGGACAGATGAGAATTGGAAGAAAGGCAAGATCTGGAACATGGTATAACCAGAATGATATCATCTCAACTTCCCAAATGGGACACCAGTGCTTGTGTGTAGGAGGAGGTAAAGTCCGGTGCTTCGTGGAAGGCAGAGCTGATGCAGACTGGGAGTTTACTTGATGGCTAATTCACATCCTACGTGCCTCAGCATAGTATCTTAGGGTTCCTTAGAGATAAAAATTTAGAGAAAAGCTTGAGTTACCCTTACTTTTAGGATGCAAAGAAAGCAAGAAAATAAATGTGGATAATCAATCCCTCCATGCCCCGAATCTATGAGCACTAGAGCAGAGATTCCTCTTTCTCGTCACTATGGGAAACGAGGCGTTTGTGATCAGTATTGGATCCCAAGGCCATTAAGAAATAAGAACAAGGCTGTACCCCAACATGCTTCTCTCTGTTTTATTATGCCAACCACCCTGCCGTGAGGAACAGGGGGCGGGCTGGGACCCTCAGGGGACAGATGTTCCTCTTGGGCTATAATCCTGGGGAGTCTGCATGGGGACATTGTCCACTCCTGGTCAGCTAATGGAGTGGTCCTTTAGGGTGGGGCTACTCTATGCAGGGTTGTCCCAAGAAAGGCAATGACTGATCATCCAGGTCTTGGCACCAGGGGATGCGTCTCAAGGAACTGGTTTTCATTAGTGTTATAATTCATATAGTTTGTTCATTTTCTGACTTTTTCTTCCAATAGTCCCCACTGCAGGGGTTAGAAACTGACATCTCTGCCAAGAATTGATGTCATAGATGAAGAATAATGAATAGGAAGAGAGGCGTGTTTCCCATTCAGGAGCTAATGTCCCCTCTGAAGGAGATGGCCGCTCTTCAGCTCTAGCCAATTATTTCTCTGCGACGGAATTGTCTCGCTGCTTTGCAGACATGCCAGCGGCCCCCCTCCGGAGGGATCCACTATCCTCATCCTGTTGTCTGGTTTGGCCAGTGGTGTGTGGGTGGAAGAGGCGTGTGTCACTTCTGGGTTAGAACTTGAAGAGAGGGTGGGTGGTGTGGTTGAGCCTCAGTTTCCTTGGGACACGGGGACTGTGGATGTTCCAGCTGGAGCTGGGGGCGGCGGGGCTGGGGTGCAGAGACCTGACCTGCACAATGCACTTGCAGAGCGAGTGAGCTACAGTTTGCACATGGAGATTGTCAGGGCAGGGTGGCACGCCTCTCCCGAGTAACACCTGCCTAAATTCAGATCATTGGATTCTTTTATTTTGCAAGAGAAGCCAGAAATTCAAATTTTTGCAAAGTATACACATCTTGACTTTCTATCATGAATTTGAACGGTAGGAAAAAAGGCATTGACGGAGTGGGCCCGATAGCCGTGGGGGTCTGACCGTGGAGTGGAGGAAAGGCACACGAGACAAAATAAACAGAGAAGCAACCATGGATTCATCCCGGCCATGAGCGCCACAGGCAGGTTAACCTGGAGAAACTGCCCGGCGTTCGTGCTTAAGTGTAATGTCGGGAAGAGAAGTGCCCTCTAAGAGTCAGTGACTGTATGGTCATTGTCATCTGCTTATTTACCACAAAGAAGGGAAGAAGAATTCTAAGATCAATACGACTGAAGATGTTGGGTGTAGATGGTGTCAAGCAGGAGAAATCGTGGGAGGATCCAGAGAGGCTGGAACTAGTCAGGAGTGGCAGGCGTGTGTGTGTGTGTGTGCACATGCATGTGCACAGACACCCATGAACACTCAGGCATGTGGGGGGCGCCAGGGTAGCACACCCCGGGTGGCAGAAATACCAAGATTATGACTGGGAGGTCTCTGAGTTAAGAGAGGGACGGAGGGTCTGGGGAATGGGGCTGGGAAGCTCAGGCACTGAGAGGTCTGGAGGGGACACAGGAAGTGAACACGCAGCCATTTCCTGCGTGATTCAGGATGCCGAGTGGCTTGGAGTGCGTCATCATCGGCAGGATGGCCCTAATCCTTTCTGAACTAAGAAGGCAAAGAGAAAAATAAGAGCGTTCCCAGGAGCTCGTCCCTTCCGTCAGGGCTCTGCGACGTGGGATTAAGTTGGCCGGGCTGAGGAGAACCCAAGGCTGGGCCCAGGGGCACCCTCTGCATTGGAATCAGGGCCTCCAGATGATGGGGACTCTATCTTAGTGGACACTGAAGAACTGGCAGATGTTCTGACGTCAAAGAGATCTTTCTAAGTATTTGGTGATCATAAGGTGATGGAAGCTATATAACGATGTTACAGTCAGAGCCATACATGGTGGCGCCCGCCTGTCATCCCAGTGACTCAGGAGGCCAAGGCAGGAGGATCGTGAGTTCAAAGCCAGCCTCGGCAACTTAACAAGGCACTGAGCAGCTCAGCAAGACCGTGTCTCTAATGAAATATATATATATATATACATAAAGGGCTGGGGATGTGGCTCAGTGGTTAAGTGATAACCCTGATAACCCCCCAAAAGAATTAATTTTAATAATGTTCTCTTTAGTTTAATTTACCAAAAATGAAATGCTATAATTTCAATGTGTAATCAATATAAAATTAATATTATTATTATTATTTTTTGGTACCAGGGATTAAACTGAGGGGCATTCAACCATTAAGCCACCTCCCCAGCCCTATTTTGTGTTTTATTTAGAGACAGGGTCTCACTGAGTTACTTAAAAGTTGCTCACTTTTGCTAAGGCTGGCTTTGAACTCACCATCTCTCTGCCTCAGCCTCCGGAGCCACTGGGATCACAGCATGTGCCACCTGGCCCGGCTCAATATAAAATCATTAATATAATAGTCTACATTCTGCATTTTCCCTTCATGTTTTTTTAATTGAATCTTAGTGTGTATTTGATACTTAACAGTACATGTCAATTCTGAATAGCTACATTTCAAGTGCTTGCTAGCCACAGGAATCTCTGGGTTACTGTATGTGACAGCACAGAATTATAGAATAATGATTTTCATTACAACTCAGTACACACACACACACACACACACACAGAGTTATAACAAAGTAAGAGTTTCATGAAACAATACTCAATTGTACTATGAATCGTACACTCTGATATTTTCTATTCTCTTCTGTTTAATTTTAAAAAGTCTGCTGGTCTTGACTCATTAAATCGATATAATGACCATGGAAGCTAGAAGCTTGGAGTTTGAAAACCATTGATATGGAAAGCTGTAGGGTTATTTCTTGAATGGGAGGTTAAAGGGAAAGGTTCTAATGTTAGTGCTTAAGGCAAAAGTTCTGTGTAGCCAGAATTATCTTAAAGTGCCCTGATCTTTACAAGGTCAAAAGGCAGGAATTAGCTTAATTTTTTTTTCTGAATTTTGATTATGACCTTCCTTTCTCTGAGGCATTGAGGCCAAATTCTAGCATGATTGGCATTAAGAGTAGAGGATAAAATTTTCTTTTTCTCATAATTGAATTCAAATAAGTGTGTGTGTGTGTGTGTGTGTGTGTGTGTGTGTGTGTGTGTGTGATGCCAACACACTGGATACATGTTTAACTCATATTTTATGTAAATATATATGAGAATATTCTTATAGGATTCGTGAAATGTCCTTGGAATGAGAACCACAGCCTTGAAATTGTATGCAATATAAAAATGTTGTTTGCTGTCTTCCACAGGGAATTTGTTCCAGCTACAGCCAAGAAAACACATGGGTGTAGTATACTTAAAATATGATAAGGAAGGGGAAAAAACTTTTCCTCTATTTTCTTAGCATCAGAGAGGGTTAGACTGAGGAGCTTATATACCATTTTGACAAAGAATGGTAAATTTGTGGAGAAGGGACAAGGCAAAGGAAAAGGGATTTGGGCTTCTTGGAGTGGAAAATTGTGGGAAGGTAAATATTACTATGCGGATATTATTATTACATAGTAATAAATTATAACATAATTTAATATTATAAATATAATCATGGGGAAACTACTGTAAGACAAGCATTATTGCATTATGGGTTGTTTGTGCAGGCTCATCCGTTTCAAGCAATAATAATTGGTTTTCCTCCCAGTGTGCGGGAAGGGAGGGGAACACCTTACAAAGGGAAACTTACGTCCCGCTTTTAGGTAGAAGGAGGGCCAGCAGCTCCTTTTGCCTTCGCTGCTTCTTAATCATCTCCAGCTCCAAATAATCCGTGTGCTAAAATGGCAAATCTGTGGGCGGCATATTCTGATGCCCTTTAATGCACAAGGGACATTTCCCTATCCTTGCAGTCTTAGTTATTTGAATCAGTCCTGAGAATCCAAAGGGAGTTAAGAGAGGTCTCTGAAGAAGCAAAACAAACGTCTTGAACCATCTGGGACTTCTCCTTGGAGCCTTTGAACACAGTATTAAAAAGCATATGACTGACCTGAAACAAAAAATTGATAGCAAGGAGTGGGGGGTGGGCTCCAGGGCAGTGGGAGATGCGTTTGAGTTCTACTTGAGGAAAAGAGAGAAGGTAGATGCTTCTTCCTTGGAAGCACCCCGGGATCCCTGCTGAAGGGTGGGAGTGAGACAGGGGTTCCCAAGCACCTTCCAGGTGCATCTTCTTTCCTAGTGACAGCTGTCTGGACACCTGACCTTTGCCCAACCAATCAGAACCTTGGTTTCTAGAGAAGAGATGGAGACACCTACCATATTGGATGCTGGAGATTTGAAGAACAAGATCCTGTACAGTGGCCAGAGTTGGTTTCGTGTCAAGATAAAATGCATGTGGACTTAAGTTATGGGGAAACAGAAAGGGTGACATTTGCAGAGGAAGTGTTTTGTAGAGGCATCTAAGGACTGGAAAGACGCTGAGAGGATGGAGCTGCCTGGACCAATGACTTTCTGGGTCCTGAGAGGATATGTCCCCCCTGCCCCCATCATGGTTCTCAGCAGGAAGTGAGAACCTTTTTGTCCCCCCTCTGCCCCAGGGAAATTTGGTGAGGTCTGGAGACCTTTTTGATTGTCATAACTGGGTGAGGGACATCTAGTGGGTCGAGGCCAGAGATGCTGCTTAAACTTCTGAAAAGGCATAAAACAGCCCCTCTGAACAGGGTTCACTGACCCTGAAAGTTAGTGCTGCCCAGAGGGATCAGGGCGGAGTGTGTCAGAAAGAGCTCTCTGAGACAGTGCAAAGTGGACCTTGGCACAGTGAGCAAGTGGAGGCAGGGAGGCTGCCAGGTAACGCTGACCTGGGCTGGAGGGAGGAGCACTGTGAAGATCTGAGAAATATTTCAGAGGTGGAAAGGTTTGGCTCAGCAAGTAACTGGGACTTAGGGACAAGGGAGAGAAAGAGAGAAGGAGAGGGAAACGGGAATTAATTTAAGATCTCAAATGGGGGATTAAACAGTTGGTAAATCTGGGGGAGAGAAATATAGCAAATGAGACAATTTAAAAATGTAATTTTTAAAATTAAACACAATGCAATATGCCTTTTGAACGTGATTTATAGTGTAAAATTCTCCAGTTCTGGGAATTAAGGTCCCCAGAAATAATTTGGCTTTATCTATGGCATAAAAAATGCATTATAAATGTGTGTGTGTGTGTGTGTGTGTGTGACAGAATCTTATTGCATATCTTTTTAAAAAATTTTTTAAAAAAATCTTTGTTATTTTTATGTGGGGCTGAGGATTGAACCCACTGCCTCACTCGTGCCAGGCAAGTGCTCTACCACTGAGCCACAACCCCAGCCCCTTGCATATCTTTTTTTTTTTTTTTTTGGTGTGCGCATTGAACCCAGGACTTTGTGCATGCTGGACAAGCATCAGATCACGGAGCTGCATCCCTGGTCCTGAGCACATTCCCCCCTGGCCTGCATCTTTCCAAACCAACCCAATTCATACACATGTATGTTACACTGCCAATGGTTACACAGGATCCTGAGTAGGGACCTGTGTGCTTCTATTAAGATTCAGTTAGCCAGTCGACTATTGATGGAAATTTGGGTTGTTTCCAGTTTTTTTTTTTTCCTTTCTGTTATTACCAACAAAGCAAGGAATGACTTTGTGTACCTTTAGATTTTTGTGACAGTGAATTTTATAGAATAAAAATTTCAGAGTAGCTTTACTGGGTCAAAGGTTAAACACATTTAAAATTTTGATAAGTTCTTCTAAATTGCCAGATGGCCAGATTTTTAGGGAAAGGTAATGAGTTCTGGTTTGGTCAAGTGAGGTCAAGGTGCCAGAGGCCTGAGGTCACTTTCAAGGCCCCTGAATCAATTAGTAACACAGGTTGAGACTCTGAAGAGAAATGTCAACTGGAGATGTGCCCAACCCCCAGAGATAGGAAAACTCCAAACCTCATCATGATTTCAGACAATAAACTTGGCTTCAAATACAAGTAAAAGTATATCAGGCACATTATTTAGAAAAGGTCCCACTGTACTCTGAAAGTGTCTATATGACACATAAAAACACAGTCGCCTCTTAAATTTACCATAAACTAATTCGTTAGCCATGATCAGTTTTAATTATGCATCCAAGTAACTTTTTCGTGCCTCCTTAAACTTTGAAGTGCTTTTGGAGGAGAGCTTAGATTCTTCCGATCTTTTAAAAGCCTTTACCAGGGTCAAGGTCCTTCTGCTAAAGCCCAGTAGCAACACACTGGCCGTGGAACAAGTTGGGATTATTATTCATTTCAGGGACGGAGAGCAGGTGCCAGGGGAGTTGTGGGGCACTTTAGTCAGCAGGGGTTAGGGAGGACTGACTTCAGAATCTGGACTTCGGGTGAGTTAGGGGAGGGTCCTAGGAGGTGAGACTGTCTCTGGATTGGATCCCGGCAGGAAGCGGGAGTCATCCTATGGGGATCTTAATACATTGAGAGAGAGAGAGAGAGAAGACTGCCACAAGAGCGACTGGTATTAGGACGGGGGACGTGTGGTCATTGTGGTGGTTTGGACAGTGTTCACGTCTTGTCTCGCCCCACTGTGGTCTCAGGGTGGCCTTACACTCCAGGGTGAAATTGCTCATGCTCAGCAGGAAGACTCCAGGCCCGAGCTGGGCAGGCCAGCAGATCAGCTCCTGGCAGACCAAGGCCAAGTGATAGTACAGACAAGCTCCTGGATGTCAGGGCCGTTTCGCTCTTCCTCACGAAAACTCTTGCCCCTGACTTGCCTGGTGGATTCCTCCCGATTCTTTATATGTCAACTTCACCTTCCGTTCCTAAGTTAAGTCTTTTTTGACTCCCGTACCCCCTTTTCCTATTACGCAGTCCCTCACAACTTCTTTTTCTCATTGTTCTTTTTAGATACACATGAAAGTAGAGTGTATTTCAACACATCATACAGACATGAAGTCTAGCGTCCCACTCTTGTGGCTGTACCTGATGTGGAGTTTCACTGCTCTTGTGTTCCTACATGAACATAGGAAAGCGATGTCCGATTCATTCTACTGTCTTTCCTAATCCCGTCCCCCTTCCCTTCCCTTCGTTCCCCTTTGACTCATCCAATGAACTTCTATTCTTACCTCCCCTGCCCCCTTACTGTGTGTTAGCATCTGCCTATCAGAGAGAATTTTCAGCCTTTGGTTTTTGGGGTTTGGCTTATTTCACTTAGCATGATAGTCTCCAGTTCCAGCCATTTACCAGCAAATGCCATAATTCCATTCTTCTTTAAAGCTGAGTAATATTCCATTGTGTATATGTACCACATTTTCTTTATCCATTCATCTGTTGAAGGGCACCTAGCTTGGCTATTGTGAATTGAGCTGCTATAAACATTGATGTGGCTGCAACACTGTACTATGCTGATTTCGAGTTATTTGGGTATATACTGAGGAGTAGGATAGCTGGGTCAAATGGTGGTTCCATTCCAAGTTTTCTGAGGAATCTCCGTACTACTTTCCATAATTGTTGCACCAATCTGCAGTCCCACCAGCAATGTATGAGTGTACCTTTTCCCCACGTCCTCGCCAACACTTATTGTTACTTGTATTCTTGATCATGGCCATTCTGGCCGTCCCCCACAACTTCTGTTTCCCCTCTGCTGCACTGATCACAGTTGTCATTGCTTAGTTGGGGCCATGAGTCATCTAACACCTATCCATCTGCCCATCTGTACACCCCAAGATCAACAGCCCCACCCATCCTGTTCAGCTCAGCATCTCAGCAACCCTCATGGCAGTGAGCACTCAGTAGGTGCTCAAGATCAGTACTGAGTGAGTGACTGCTGAATGAATACAAGACAACGGACTTCTGTGTTCTCTGCCTTTGTCTGTATTCCAGGGCCTCGCTTGCAGTAAGTGCTCAGTAAATATTTGCATAGTAGGTTCTGTTGTTTGATTTAATGTGTCAACCTGACTGGGCCACAGGGTGCCCAGATAGCAGGTTAGACATTATTTGTGGGTGGATCTGGGAACTTATTTCTGAGCATTTCAGATGGGGGGACAAGTAAAGCAGATGGGCCTTCCCAGTGTGGGTGGGAATGATCTGAATCACTGAGGCCGGGAACAGAAGACAGAGGCAGTGGAAGGTTGAATCTCACACCAGTTTCCCTGGGTCTCCAGCTTGCAGATGGCGAGTTCTGGACTCTTAACTTCCGTAATTGCATGAGCCAATACCTTGTAACACATCTCTTCCGGTAAGTCTATATTTATATGTATGTCTCTCTCTACCTATCTAGATAGATAGACGTCAGTAGAAATATATGGAGATACATATTTCATCGTTCCTCTGGAGAACCCTGTCTCATCCATGAGTTGATGGTCGAATTCTTCCCCATTCATTTCATTCTATCCAAGAAATCATTCCACTGGCCTTAGTCATCCTAAATAATCAAGCCTGGTTAACGCAAATCTAGTTGGTGGTAGAGGCTTAGGTGGGAGGAGTTAGCTGGCAGGCATTTCAAAGTACAAGTTTTTACCCGGTTGGGCTCCTCCTTGCCTCACGCGCCTTTGTATCTTGTCAGAATCTCTGCACAGTCTGGGGTCAAATAAAGGCCCTCAAGGACCCGGCGATGGCACCCGTCATCGGCAAGCTGTAAACATAACTACCAGATCATTAAGGAACATAAAACCGAAGCTCTAGGCACAGCGTTGCCTAGTTGGGCATGGACGATGTTCCGCGCACACCAGGGCCTCCTTGTTGAGCCAGGTAGGAAGAGACAGGGTTGTTTGTTGAAAGGACACAATCTGGCAGGCCCAGGTCCCACTGGCTAGCAGGGCTGCTTACCTGGTGTCTTCTTGGGCAGCACACTGGCCTCTGTGCGCCTCCCTTTTCTCCCTGTGGAATAGAGTCTGGAGGAGGACTGCCTTACTGTCTTCGTTCCTTGTCCCTTGCATTCATTTTCAACCCAGAGCTCCCCTCCTTCTCTACGCCCTTTGCGGCTCCTCTCGTGAAAGGAGAGGAACAAACTTTTGGATTCGCGTGGTCCCGGGACTTGCTTTGGGCGGGGGCACATCAGCAGAGGTGGTCCAAGCAGAAGTCTGGAAATGTGCTCCTTGGATTTCCAGGTCCCATGCAATTGCCCTGGGGAGATTCCTGGGGTAGCCTGCAGGAGGATGAGAGGCCAGGTGTCTCAGTCACCCCTCGAAGGCCATCCTCCATCAGCCGACAGCCAGCAGGCCGGAGTGAGTCCAACCAAGATCAGCAGAGGTGCCTAGATAACCGTAGGTCACCACGGACGTGCGCGGGAGACAGCAAGGTCTGCTGGATCCCGCGCCAATGCTACTGCCCTGTGCCCGCGGTTTTCATGATTGCTTGTTATGCAGTGTGGTTGGGGACAGGATGGGACTTATATGGAATTAGCAATAACTCACTGAGTTGTGTGGACCTGTGAGGGAATGCACGGCCTTATTCACTGAGCATTAAGCAAATTGTGGCCAGAGCATTAGTGTTCTACAAACCCTTAAGTCTGGTGTGGAACTAAGGAGTCACCCATCCCCCATAATGTACCGTGGTGCAGATTCATTGTTCAAGTCAACAACTCAACAGTTGTATTGGGTTGAAATGAATATAACTAATAAGCTCTGCGCTGGCTCTTACACACAAACATAAATCTCTCACGCACCGTGAACACTCATAGTGTTACGTGAGGTCGACCCTGTGCAGATTCTTGGAGACCGTCTGTGAGAAAAATGAGGCTCAGAGAATCACAGTGACTTGCTCCAGGTCACATAGACCGGAAGAGGCAGAGCCTTTGCTGGAATATGAGATATCCGTGGTTTTCCTACCACGGGAAAACGGGGTATTTTCATATCTCCTTCTCAGGAAGCTGTTGACATGTTAAAAGCGAGTGAACTGAGATTATTGTTTCATCTCTGGAAATCCCGGGTCTTGATTTACAGCTTCAAAAGGGGCGGAATCAGGCGTTTGATCATTCGTTGCTGCACCCCTTGGGCACACGTGCGTGGGCCTGCCTGGCATGGGGCACTGTCCTGGACTCTCCTCTCCTCCCACTTCTAGCTTCTTTTCTTCCTCTTGGGGTCCCCTTCTTTTACGCTCCTCCGTGAGTGCTGCTGAGGGGGGCTAAGCCCTCGGGTGTCAGGCTGAGTCGGTGCACGGCCCATGCTGGAGGGGTGGTTCATTTAGGAGGTAACCGCTGTGGCCCACCTGGGCACCCCAGCCGGGTTTTGTGTGTTTGAAAGACCACGTGGTACGGCGACTGAGCAGCAGGGAGGGCTGAATGCCCCATTGCGACCCGTGTTTCTGAAGTCCGAAGTTGTTTCCAGCCACGGTTCGTCCATTCACTCATTGTTGTGGTCACTCTATCGTCCGAGGTGGGTCTCGATGACCACATCAAACCTAGGGGTGGACACCACTCGTTCTGCTCTCCTCGATAAAGATAGCCTGCGGCGGTGCCCAGTCGATCGCAGGCAGCGCTGTTGCAGGTGGTTTACAGACACTGTGTCACGACCTGTGACGGACACACTGTCACTCCTTCTAACAGATGAGGAAACTGAGGCACAGGGAGGTGCCATGGAGACGCAGATGGTAAGTGCCAGTGCCGGGGTTTGGCAGGGGATCTGGAGTCTGCCCTGCATGCCGCCCCTCCAGAACTTCCTGCAGGGTCCCCACGGAAGGCACTCTTCCAAAGCTAACCCATAACAGAACATTCGTTACTGCTCATCTTTGGACCAGATCAGAATAGAGAGGAGGAGGAGAGACATTCAAAGACATGTAATTCAAGGCTCAGTTTCCTCATCTGTGTAATGGGAATAAAGTTAAGTGAATAGCATTACCATTAGGTGTGGACTTCTATTGATTTTTTTTCTTTTTTGTGTGTGATGCTGGGAATTGAACCCAGGGACTCATGAAGACTAGGCAAATGCTCTACCACTGAGCTTCATTTCCCATTCTGTTGTCATTTATTCTTAAAGTCACATTTGAGTAAGGCAGGCTCAGAGTAGTTTAGCAATCTGTCCAAAGTCACATAGTTAATAAAAAGGAGGTAGAGGGGGCTGGGGTTGTGACTCATTGGCAGAGTGCTTGCCTAGCATGTGTGAGGCACTGGGTTTGATTTTCAGCACTACATATAAATAAATGAATAAAATAAAGGCCTATCAACATCTAAAAATATATTAAAAAAAGGAGGTTGAGTCTGTATCCCAAGCGAGGCTATAGGTGATCAAACACTTCACTCTAATACAGTACTTGTGATTCTCACAGGGGCAATATCACCCCTTAGGGTGATATTCCAGAAATTTGTGGGGATGATTCTGGTAGTTTGACTGATGGGAAGTGGGTGACATTGGCACGATTTACTTTAGCACATAGGTGAGCGAGACCCTCAGCAATGTGTAGGGAAGACTTGTCCTGTGTCTTGCTTGACTTTCCAGCATCCTTCCAGACATTTGGGTAGGTGAAAAAAATCTGTTGATAATCATCAAAGCCTATTTTGCAAATAAATATAGAGTCTACTTTGCATGGCGTTAGCATATTCTGCTTTTTAGAGGGGCGCAACCCATAATGCACATCAAGACCGATTGTAGTTTATTTAAAAGAATCTTCATCCACAGTTGTTCGCCACTTCAGAAAATCCACATCACCAGCGAAAATGTCGTTCCAGGTCCCGGAGGGGCCAATACCACGTGCCTGAGCCAGTTTGCTTTTGTAGCTCTGACTGCGAACCGTGTTTTTATTTATTTATTTATTTTGTTTAGGTGCCAGTTTCCGAGTGTCTCTGTCTTTTAGCATTTACATGTGAAATTGATTTGTGAAAATCGTGAATGTAGGTAAGTTCTTTCTGAATTTCATTCCAGTACCCTAAAGTCACATTACAGTCTTTTTGCTTTAAAGGTTGGCTAGAATGGACCCTGGCTCCAGATTCTTCCCTCTTCCCTTCATGGAACTACAGATCAGCATGCTTTGCCACATGGCTGTATAGGACTTCCCACTGAATTGGGTGGAGACTGTAAGGAATTCCTGTAACGTGAGAGGCAGGCTAACGCAGATTGACAGGTGGTGGGGAGGACGGGAAATTCCTGTAACCGGAGAGGCGGGGAAACACAGATTGACAGGTGGTGGGAGGTGGGAAATTCCTATCGCAGGAGAGAAAGATGGTCTTATATCTTACAGAGACTCTTTCCCTGCCTCATTCATTTTGACCTTGGCATTGAGGCTCTTACGGCCAGTGGAACATGGACAGAATGGAAGTGTGTTTGAGTCCTGAGCTTGGCTCTCAAGAATCACCAGGTATTTCCATTAGTTCTCTTGTGTTTCTGCCATTTGCTATGGGAAAAAAAAAAAAAAAAAAAAAAAAAAATGCCTTGGGAGCCTGTTGAACGGAGAACAGTGGGACCCTGCAATAGAAACAGACCCACCCAGGGTGTCAAGCCCACGGGACTCCAGTGGTCTCAGCATAGCCAGCCACAGACACAAGAGTAAAAAAATCAGATATTTATTCTTACAAGTCATTCAGACTTTGGGATTGTTTGTTATGCATCAGAAACTGACTGATACATGGGGATATTGGATCTGACAGGATTGATAAGCACTACATTCTGTTATTCCTCTTGTAAACATAGCAGTTAGTGGAAGTCTTAGCACAGAGTGAATATAAATAATTGTATTAGCATCATGGAAAAATGTTAAATAATGTTCTGATACCACATTGAGAAAGATCCTATATACACAGTTTAGGGGCTTTGCAATTACTTTTGAACCTTCTGATCACCAGGGTAAGTGCTAGTGGTCTGGGAGGGTATAAATTCACAGAGCAGGCAGGTCAGAGATAATTGATGAGCACTCTTCCTTAAAAGGGGATTCAGCACCATGGAAACGATAAGCACGTTCAGCTTTGTGACTGCGGATTATAATTACCAAGTTATTAACCAGAGCGTTATGTGAAAGATTGATGGTTCTTGCTCAATGTAATGTGTCCTTTAAATGCTAAATAATAAGTTAAATGCAAGGAATAAATAAATTCGATAGCTAATTTATGGGGTAATTATGGGATATTTTCAGCCCATAAACTAGGGCATCTGTAGAAAGTCAATGCCATGGAGGAGAAAGAGCCCTGAATTAGAATTCAGGAGACCTGGATTCTCTGCCACCTGCCAGTTCCTGACCTTGAACACGTCACATCATTGCTCTGAGCCCCAGTTTCTTCACTTGGAAAACTGGAGGTGGAGGTAATAAATACCCATCTCATAGGGTGTGGAAAAGGAGTCAGTGCCATGATTAGCTATATGTGCCTGACATATAATAAGTGGTTACGAAATGTTAACCATCATCAGATCATCATATCTGAAATGACAGATCCGACCCTCTTGTGAGAGTTTGCCTATTTATATTCTCAGCCAATAGGGAATGTTCTAATTTGCAAAGGACCATCGATGAATTCTTAATTATTATTATTATTATTTTTTTAGGAAAACATCCTTTAATTGTCATGTTGTACTTTAAAACAGTCAGAAACTGGGGTAAAATACAGGCAAGAATAAAAACAAAATCCGTCGAATCCCACCATCTAAATATAAACACTGTGAGCATTTTTGTTTTAAATGTAGACCCCCAGTCTCTCTCTCATTTTTTAATGTCATGTATAGAAGTTCTTTTTAAAATCTGCAATGAGAATCATGCTGGACGTGCTGATTTGACACCTGCTTTTGAGATGTTGCCGTGTCATTAGATATTCTCCCCAAACACACTTTTTAATGGCTGCCGAGTGGGATATTCTGGAGAAACATTGTCTAAGTGGAAGTTATTCGTGGAAGCCTACTTAGCCCATTCACTTAAATTATACTTTCAGAGTTTCTGAAATCTTCATTTCAAATTGGTCTTAAATAGGCCAGAGCTTGGCTTTAAGATTCCTGCTCACCGCCTCCTTCCTCCCCAGCTGCCCCCAAGCCTTCCGTCAAGCAGTTAATGATTGTACCAGGCACTTATTCAGTCGGGAGTTCTCAGTTTAAAGGGTCTCCACGGTGAGCCATTTTGTAAAAGGGAGGAATGTCATTCAAATAATCACCCTCTAATTTTTCTGCTAGGCTGAGGGTTTTTTTTTTTCCCGTCTTTAAACTGATTTCTTTCTTAAAGTCCATCTACAGGTAGAAAAAAAAAAAAATTCCCTACTGGCCTTCATAAACCACCTTACTTATGCCCATTCGTTCCTTTTCTCTGAATAACAAGAAGAAATTTAAAAAAAAAATTTTTTTTTTTGGTACTGGTGATTGAACCCAGGGGTGCTTAACCACTGAGCCACATCCACAGCCCTTTTTATTTTTAATATTGAGACAGGATTTCACTAAATTGCTTAGGGCCCTGCTGAAGTGCTGAAGCTGGCCTTGAACTTCCGATCCTCCGCCTCAACCTCCTGAGTCACTTGGATTACTGGCATGGGTCACAGTACCTGGCAAGAAGAAATAATTTTCTTTTCAATGTACAGAGTTTTTTTTTTTTTTTTTTTAGTTGTACATGGACACACTACCTTTATTTTATTTATGGGGTGCTAAGGATTGAACCCAGTGCCCTGCACATGTGAGGCAAGTACTCTACCACTGAGCCACTGTTGTGCCCAGCGGCTCAAGAGCCCACAAAGACCACCAGAGACCACGATCAATGCAAGCAACAGAGTCATTTAGTAGCAAGCTCGAGCCTGGTCCTCCGCGCACTAGGTAACCGGTGACGCTAAGAGGCCCCGAGCCCTTGTTTAGCAGGTTTTTTATAATGAAAGGCAAGCAGTTTTACAGTGCTCTTTTTGATTGGCTAACGTATAAAATTGTATACAAAGCATGTTATTTTAAGTTCTGGGTCACCCTGACCTCCGAGAGGAGGGTCGTCATTATCTTTAAGTTTGCTTTTGGGTCAGCCACCTGGCCTTTACAGATAAGATAAGAGACGAAAATTCTTTGTGGCTTTTATGAGGGGTTGAGGGCAGTTTGGGAAGAGCCTCCTATTTGTATTTACACAGGTGCGGGCTCTTTCTATCTTTACACCACAACCCCAGTCCAAGAGGAAATCATTTCTTTCTGTCCCTTATGCTGCCCCTCTGATGGGGTCTATTGACTACTACTGGTAATATTTGAGATGAATTTGAGTGATTTGTACATAATCATTAAAAATTAATAGTGAGGGCTGGGGTTGTAGCTCAGAGGTAGAGCGCTTGCCTAGCCTGTGTGAGGCACTGGGTTCAATTCTCCATACCACATATCAAGAAATGAATAAAATAATGATCTATCAACATCTAAAAATATTTTTAAACAATTAATAGAGTGATATGCTTATTTTAATGTGGATTAGAAATCTCTACGTCTCTTATTAATGAAACTTGAGATTCCATGGTTATCATTACTGTGGATGAGAATTATCGGAGCATAAGGTTCATTTCTGTGAAAACAACGTGGAAAAAGGTAAGATGGCCTGTGGCACTGGTGTTTGGCAAATCTGGTGATTCCCACGGGAGCCGTCACTTGGTGAGGGACAGTGGGTGAAGGTCCTCCTTCCCGCATCGTATCAGCCTGGCCTTCTAAGCCCACTCCCTCCAGGTCTCTGCTTTCACCTTTGCCCTCCCACAATCCGATCTCCGCCAGCAGCCAAAGTGGATTTTTTCAAAACATAAATTGGAGGCCTCTCTTCATTCATATCTGTCAAGGGCTTTTAAGACAAAAATCGAAATTCTCAACGTTTGATTTGAACTACAAAGCTGCTGCGAAGCTGGTGTCTGGACACCACCTTGTTTGACACATGAGGAGACTCAAGTTCAGAAAGGATGACGGGTTCAAGGTCACACAGCCAATGAGAAGCCGAGAGAGCATTCAAACCCAGGTCTTCGGATGCGAGGTGTCTGTTCCTTGTACCTAGCCTCCCGGGCTCTGATTGGGCCACATTATTATCCCTGGACCCCTCATTGTGGTTGAATGTTCTGACTGGCTTGAACCTGGGTTCCATGTTCTGATCCTGGGCTGGGGAAGGAGCCTGACCCATAGCGCGTTGGCTGAGAGCGGGGAGACGGTATCTCCAGGGGAAACGCAGCCTGCTTTGCCAGAAAAACCAAGGGATGCAGGTTGTCAAGAACCACTGCTGTCTGACCATTTGCATCAACCAAGGGACATGACCCCAAGTATCAGTGTAGACTCTTCAAAGACTTGTGTGGGGGAAGAGAACAACCAGATGGGAAGGAAGAGGAGTAAATGGATTTTGTACATTTTCGTTTGCTTGTATTGCAGGTGGGGTTTTGCTATGTTGCCCAGGCTGGGTTGCAACTCCTGGGCTCAAGTGATCCTCCTGCCTCAGCTTCCTGAGAAGCTGGCACTGCAGGCACAGGCCGGCTGGGCGTACAACATTTGAAGGATGGCCACAAGGAGCTAGGGCAGTGGCTGCTGGGGTGATGATGGTTCTGTCCTGGGCAGAAGCGGTGCCTGGTTCCCCACTTCCCCTGGTTCCCTTCAAGGCTGGCACCAGTCAGGTCCCATGTCCACTTAGAGGAAGTGGATGGAGCTGCTATATTACATTTCATTCTCAGAGATCCTTTTTATATCTTTGAAATGAACATTTATTGCTCCTTTTGAATTATAAAAATAAAACATGTTCATAAAAAGGGAAATACAGGAAATACTTTGTAGGTACACCATAATGATAAGGTTACTGAAGAAATAAACATTACAATTACTCATACTTTTATGACTCAGAGGTAAACCCTTTAACATTTTGGTTTATATCCATCCTTAGATCCAATTTTTTTTCTCTGTATGTGAATAGCATTGGTTGTGTATAATTCACGTGTATACACACATTTAAAAAAAATCTTTGACTCTTACATACAAGACTCTTTAGAATTTGTTTTTTTCCACTTAATAATACATCACAGAAATTTTCCTGTTCATTCAATGGTTCTGGAGAAGGTGAGTTTGAATGACTTCATAGTGTTCCAATATATGCATGTAGCATAATTAACTGAAGCAATGCCCTATTATCGAACGTACTTGATATTTGGAAATTTCCCATATTACAAATAACTTGGAAACGTCCACAGGCGCAAAGCTCTGTTATTTTGTCTCAAGCATAATTTTGAGGTTTGTAATACATATTGCCAATTAGATTGAGGGCGTTGATTTAAAATGTGTCTTTTTATAATAAAGTTCTTATGTATTCTTTAAGATACTCTCAAGTAACAACAGGGTATTAAGTAAACTGCGAAAGCTCTCAACTGCGCCCCCTCGAGGTAAACAACGGTAGTAATTCCAGTGTTGTTTTAGAACTTCTCGGTGAATTCTTGGTCTTCCCTCCTTCTTCTCTTCTGACCGTCGGTCTCTCTTTGCCCTCCTCTCCTCCCTTCCCTGACCTCCCACAAACATTCTCTGAGTGCCAGTTGTGCCAGACATGGTGCCAGGGCCTTGGGTTGGTGGTCATTCCTAGGAATTTTCAGTAGACCATAGGTGTGTGCTTAAAGGAATAGAACACACAATAAATTCATACGGACATTTCCAATTAAATCCTGGTGGGTAAGGTTTTTATTTAACCTCAAATGCTTTCATCTGGATCTCTTTTCCTCCTTGCTGAGACTCTTCCCAAAGATATTAATGTGATCATTCTCTCTCTTTCTTTTTTTTTTTTTTTTCTTTTTGATAACTGTGATCAAACCCAGGGGTGCTTAACCACTGAGCAACCTCCCCAGCCACTTTTTAAATTTTAGTTAGAGACAGGGTCTCTCTGAGTTGCTCAGGGCCTTGCTCCCTTGCTGAGGCTGGCTTTGAACTTGCAATCCTCCTGTCTCAGCCTCCTGAGGATTAGAGGTGCGCCCCACCGCGCCCCGCAACATGTTTATTCTCTTGATTCATTCTGCAACATCCCACATCACACACAAGAGTCTCGAAATAACAATGCCATAATTTACCCCATCAATATGACTAGGGAAAACAGTTGAAGGTTTTTTTTCTCGATCAAGGTAAAATTCATACAATGAAATTCGCCCTTTTAACCACTTGAACGTGTACAATTCAGTGGATTAAGTACATTCAGAATCTTATGACCCCCATCAGTATCTAGCTCCTCATGGCCCCCCCAAAAAGAAGCCCTGTGCCCATTAAGCAGTCACTTCCTGCTCTGCCCTCCCCTCAGTCTCTGAAAACCAGGACTCTCTTACTGTCTCTGTGGAGTTGCCCATTCTGGACATTTCCTATAAATGGAATCACACTATAAGTGGTCTCTCCTGTCTGGCTTTGACCTGCATCTCGATTTCAAGTTCATCTACGGAGTAGCAGGTGTAAGATCATGTTTTGTTTATCCATTCCTCAGTTGACAGATATTTGGGTCGTTTCTGCTTTTTGACTGTTGTGAATCATGCTGCTGTGAACCTTCCTGTACAAATTTTGATCCAATACCCTTTTCCAACTCTTGTGGGTAAATCGTTATTTTTTACTCTTGGGCTATGTGTCAAATTTTAAAGATGCTTGAAAAATTCCTGTCTGATGTGTTTATGATACTAATTGAATACCTAGTTGGATTCACTTATTTTACTTTGAATATTTAGAGACTTTTCAACTTAATTTCATTTGATGGTCAGTTTAAAGATAGAAATTCTTGGCTCATATTTCATTTCTTTGAGGATCCTAAATATGATACTTCATAGCCTTCTAGCATGAAGTTAAGCTGTTAAAGTCTAATGATCTGGGTGCGGTTGCGCATGCTGGTAATCCCAGCAGCTCAGGAGGCTGAGGCAGGAGGATCATGACTTCAAAGCCAGCCTCAGCAACTTAGTGAGGCACTTAGCAACTCAGTGAAACCCCGTGTGTAATAAAATATTTAAAAAAGGGCTGGGGATGTGACTGAGTGGCTAAGCACCTCTGGGTTCAATCCCCAGTACCCCTCTGCCAAAACTCTAATGAGTCTGGTTTTATTTATCTTTGTAAGTGATTTGGTCTTTTTTGCCTGATGTTCAAAGTATTATTATTATTGAAAATCTAATATTTTTTTTTCCAAGAATAAGTTTCAGATTTAGCCTTTCTGGTGGATTATCTGGTGATAGTCCTTAATATTTGTTCTGTTTCACTTGTTAGGGATCTATTCTTTAGGGACTTGTAGTATATAAAATTTTTCAGCCATTTTCTTCATTTCATTTGGTCTGTTTGGAAATACTAGGTTAGAGTCCCCCCCACCCTTTTCCATGGGAATGTGTCTGACCTGCTTTCATTGTCTCTTGACTCTCTTTTTTTCTTATCATTTTGCATGGGATTCGAGAGTGATGCTCCTTTGTTACTTGATTTTAAGGGAAGTGAGTTTTCCTGTGCTCGGTGTAGAAAATCAGGCCGGGGTCACTTGAGCAGCCTCTGGTTCTGGGCTCCAGCGTCAGTTTGTATCCAGAACATGGTCTGATGCCTGCAGGTGTGTCCATTCTCTCCTCCCTCCTCTGCTCACACAGGACCTCTTTCCTCTGGCCCTCTTGTCCCTGTCCTGTTTGGCTTCCACTCTCAGCAGCTCTTCCTCAGTGCAGGTGTGACAGTTTAGACGTGAGGTGTCCCCCCAAAGCTCACATGTGAGACGGTGCAGGAAGGTTCAGAGGAGAAACGATTGGGTCGCGAGAGTCTTGACCCAGTCAGTGAATTCATCCCTGATGGGCTTAACTGAGTGGTAACTGGAGGCAGGAGGGGTGTGGCTGGAGGAAGTGGCTCTTTGGGGGTGTGCCTCTGGGGTATATATTTGGTATCTGGCGGGTGGACACCTCTCTCTCTGCTTCCTGATCACCTTGTGAGCCACACTCTTCCACCATGATGTTCAGCCTCACCTCGAGCCCCAAGGAATGCAGCTGGCCTTTTGTGGACTAAGACCTCTGAAACCGTGAGCCCGCAAATAAACCTTTCCTCCCCTGGCTGGGTCTGACTGAACCAGCAGGCCTTTGTCCTGGAAGAGAGCTTCGACGTGCTAGGCTGGAGAACCCAAGGGGCCAGACTTCTCGAGGATGCGTCACTCTCTTCTGGCAGTCCCCTGCATGCACGTGGGAGCTACCATCTGCAGAGCCCCTCCCAGCACGGACTTGCTTTCCTGTGAGCATCAGATGGGGGTTTGGGGGTGGTCTCAGGAGGACCCCTTTTCCTTTCTTCCATGTCATCTTGCAATTGCTAATACCATTATACCCAGCAGCTATGGATGGTCTGTCCCCACTCCTTAATTTTGGGATTTGTGGGACACGGTGTCACCTACTTCTGTTGAAGTGTTTTCTGGTTTTGCATTTGGTTTTGGGCGAGTCTCCCTGGAAATGCAGCCTGTGATGAGGTTTGTCATGCATGTGGTTAACTAGGGAAGTTCTCCCAGGAGGAGAGGAGGGAAGGGGCAGGAGATGGCAGAGGAGGGGCTGAGCAAAGGTGTGGGACCCCACGAGAGCTCTGACATGTGAATTGCACCTGAGAGCTGTCCCCCCTAGGTGAGGGGGTGGCCTCTCTCCCCACGTCTCTTGCTGGCGTGGGCTGCTTCCTGAAATGCGCAGCATCGCAGACAAGAGGTTCCTCTGTAGCTGAGAGCAACTCTCCAGGGTGGGGGATGGGCGCGTCCGCCCAGTACAGGCCATCTGGGGCACCAGGGGCATCGAGCGCCAGCCACCACCCTCTCCTGGTTATTCCACTTTTCTTCCTTCTGGACATTTTTATGGGAAGATTTGGAGCAAATCTAGAATCATGTTGCCATCTTGGTCACCTTTCCAGAATCTCTTTGTATGGCGGCTCTTCCAGCGAGTGCCCAATCCCTGCCTGTGAAAGGGAACAGAACCCTACTATTGTACATTAAGGATCACATAACAAGGTCCTGG
The DNA here is from genome assembly GCF_902686455.1 of Sciurus vulgaris. Lineage (NCBI taxonomy): Eukaryota > Metazoa > Chordata > Mammalia > Rodentia > Sciuridae > Sciurus > Sciurus vulgaris. The sequence continues at coordinate 139,528,172 of NC_136468.1, read as the reverse complement.
AGGAAGGACTTTATTCAGTTTAGTTGCGAGTCCTCCGTGGTGGGTATAAGCAGCTCAATGGGTGGGCTCACCTTGATGGGAACGAAGAAGAAAGAAACCCACCACCTGTGACTTGCTCTTTCCTATTCTTTTTTTTTTTTTAATTAATTCTTAAAATTTGTTCTGATTAGTTATATGTGACAGTAGAATGCATTTATGCATTTTGATAAATCATACATAAATGGAGTGTAATCTCTCATTTTTCTGATTGTACATACTACAGGGTCACATTGGTCATACACGCACCTGAGGTAATGATGTCTGTTTCACTCTACTATCCTTCCTTCCCCTAGGCCCCTTCCCCTCCCTTCACTCCCCTTTACCTAATCCAAAGTTCTTCCCCAACTTCTTCCCCACTTGCTGCGCCCCCACCCCACCCCGCCATTGTGAATTAGCATCCACATATCAAAGAAAACCTTTGGCCTTTGGTTTTCTGGCTTTGGCTTATTTCGCTTAGCGTGATATTCTCCAACTTCATCTATTTACCGGCAAATGCCATAATTTCATTCCTCTTTAAAGCTGAGTAATATTCCATTGTGTCTATGTACCCCAGTTTCTTTATCCATGCATCTGTCGAAGGGCACCTAGGTCATTTCCATAGTTTAGCTGTTGTGAATTGAGCTGCTGTAAACACTGACATGGCCGCATCACTGTCGTGTGCTGATTTTACTCTTTTCCATTCTTAGGTGAAATCTTTCCCAGGTCCTGCAGCTCTGGAGAACCATTTGGGTACAAGAACTACAAAACCTGATCTGCTACCTAATTTAAATCTTTCCCTCTTCCTTCCTTGGAAGAAGGAGAGCCAGAGGAGGGGTGTGGCTGATTTTCATTGGTTCTCCAACCCACTTCCTTCCGCATGACGTGCTTGGCCAATCAGGATTGGAGAAGGTGGTGGAAGGACAGGTGGAGATGCTTTCTGCAACAGGTGCAGTAGCCATCCAGGCTGCTGCCCCCTGGGCAGGGTGAGATCCGTGCTGAGTCTCTCGTGGGCATCTTTGTGGTTCCCACAGAGCCTCCTACTTGTGTCTCTAATGCTGGGGATCTTTCTGCTCTTACCCATCCCCAAATTCCCACTCCATCCCCCTCAGTGCCCACCCTGCTAGTAGAGCCCGGCAGGGTGAGATGGACTAGCACCTGCCAATCCAGTATCATAGTTCTTTGACATGTCCTTACAGGTGGCATAATACCCGAAATCAGGATGTGACAGTGTTGGCCCAACTCCAAGAAGGAAAATTATTTTAATGTTCCATTCTTCAGCCATTCAATAAATATTTGGTAGCTATCTTACACAGGATTATAGTTCTATTGTTAATGGAGGAAGCTAATCTTCTTTATTCTTTGTTGGGCAAATGTAGGGTATAATCTGGATGTTGTCCTAGGATTAGCATGTTAGAAAAACTTTCAGGACTCAAGCAAGGTCACCTCCCCTGTTGCCTGGTATGCAAAGCCCACGACAGGGATAAAAAGAGAGATGGGTTTGCTGGCTTCTGGAGTTCCTTGGAGGACAGGGATCGGCAGAGAATTTCTAGTCTCCTAAATTAATAGATCCAGCAGGGGGAATCTTGTGGGGTTCCTGACCAAAAATCTGGTGGCAGAGAGAAGAGTTAGGGCTCCTTGAAATAAAACCAGGTTGGAGAAGAGACTGAATAGAGTTTGGTGACCAAGGCTCAGCCTGACGCTATTAAAAGTTCCCCGGGCACAGCAAGCAGGGACTCAAACATACGTGTGCACCAACGTTCATGGCAGTATGAGTCACAAAAGCCAGCAGCCAGAAGCAGCCCCGTGTCCTTCAACAGATGAAGAGATGTGGTCGATCCACACAATGGAATATTATTCGTCTCTAAAAGGGAACGAGGTTCTGATACATTTTACAGTGTGAATGAACCTTGAAAATATCGGGACTGAGAGCCAGTCATGAAGGACAGATATTTGCAATTCCATTTGTACGAGGTAGCTAGGAGAGACAGAGTCAGAGACAGGAATCTGGAACAGAGGTTGCCAGTTGCTGCGAGTTGGGGAAAAGAGAATGAGCCGTTTACTAACGGTGCAGAGTTTGTAGTGGGAAAGATACAGATGTTTCTGGGGATGGACGATGGCCTGGTTACATGACATTGGTGAGTGTACTTATTGCCCTGAACTGGAGACCCCCAAAATGGTTCAAATGGTAAGTTTTATGTTGCATATATTTTGTCACAAGGAAAAAGTTACCTCTGGACTCACCCACTCACTGTGCCCTAGAAAACACCAGTCTGAGTTTAAGTACATGAGGGAGCCCGCAGGTGCCATGCTCAGTCTGGTTGGCAAGGGGGAAGGATGCAGTCTACCTTAGAATAGGTTACTATTCTTGTCCAGGAGCTGGGTCCAAAAGGGACCATCATAGAGTGGCCCAGTATTACCAGGCACACTAGGACACTTGGCTTTCCCTGGTATGTCAAGCATCGGAATCAACCAGCTTCCACCCCACTGAGATGTGAATGTTGGATAATAAATTTTCCCGGAGGGCTTAACATCACTGGGTAATTTAAAGAATTTAGAGGCAAGGGGAAATTCCCATGAAGATATTGACTCCTGCTAGTCTAACCTGTATAATCCCCCGCCCCCCCCGACCAGGTCCTGGGAATTGAACCCAGGGTTGCTCTACCACTGAGTTACATCCCAGCCCCTTTTATCTGTATTTATTTTGAGACCAAGTCTTGCTAAATTGCCTAGTCTGGCCTCGCACTTGTGATCCTCCTGCCTCAGCCTCCTGAGTAGCTGAGATTACGGGAGAGTGAGCGTGTGCCCCTGTGCCCAGTTTAGCACATGGAATTCTTGACTAATATTTCAAAAGAGATCATCAGGCCACAAGAGGGCGATGCTTAACACCAAGGAATGAATTGCTAATGGGGGAATTTCCAGAAAGATTGGGTCGGTACTGTTTGGGGGTGGGGCTTTCCTTTAAATTATATTAACATATTTCATGGATTCTAGCCCTGAGCATGGCAGAGTGTGTGTGTGTGTGTGTGTGTGTGTGTGTGTGTGTGTGTGTGTGCGCGCGCATGCACGTGCTTAAGACACAGGGCAAAACTGGGGAGGAGGAACTGAAGAAAAGGGAAGAATAGACTAGACCTGTCTATGTGGTGTTTTTAATAAGGAAAAAGGACCCAACTGGGAGTTTTATGACCAGGTGTCTATTTGAACTCGACTGGACAGGCCTCATCTTTCAAAGCCACTCCGAGTTGCCTTTAACACTCTCTCCAGAATAGCAGCAGCATCAGCAGGAGCCTTTGCAGGTCAGGCCAACTCTGTTTCCCTGACAATAAGATTATCCTAGCGAGACTCAGGTACTGCTTAACCAAGTTAGGCACAGAATAATTTAAAGCCTCAGCACTCTGGATTTGGAAATCGGCTGAAGGGATGACAGGCTAAAGACTGATTTATGCTTTATTTGGCTGGGAAGGGTAAAAGGAAGAAAGATTGAGCACGTGGGTTTTGGAAAAAAAATTGGTAGGAAGGCATCTTGGAGAGGATTGTTCTATCCTCCAGGTCTCCTGCTTGCACAGCTCTGCTCCTATCGCCTAGACAGGATTTTCATATCAGTTCTGGTGACTGTTAATAAAATGTTCACTCTGCATAAGATACTCTCTGCAAGGGCCCTAAGTGCCTCTGAAGATCTAATCCATTTATGCATAATCCACTCGTCCATCTACCCTCATATTTGCTCTCCCACTCATCTACCTGTCTATTCATATATCATCCATCCATCCAGCCACCCCTCCACCCTTATATGCATCCGTCCTCCCATCCATTTACCCACATATCTGCCTATCTACACATCCACTCACTCACCCATCCACCCATATGTCCATCCATCCATCCATCCATCCATCCATCCATCCATCCATCCAACCGTCCACTTACCCTTCCATCCATCCATCTGTCCACTTACCCATCCACTCATATATCCATCCATCCATCCATCCATCCATCCATCCATCCACCCATCCACTTACCCATCTCCATCCATCCATCCATCCATCCACCCATCCACTTACCCATCTCCATCCATCCATCCATCCACCCATCCACTTACCCGTCCATCCATCCATCCACTCCTCTACCCATACACTCACTCACCCATGTATCCATCCATCCACGCACCTACCCATCTACCCACTCACTCCATCCACCTTCTTAAAATTTTTCCAGTCTGGAAACTTCCCTCCATTCCTGTGTTCTTCGCTGCACATCTGCAACAGCCTCCTCCCTGGTCTCCTCGCCTCCAGCCTTCCCCATCTTGCATGGTTTGTGCCCATTGCAGATCTTCCTGCACTTGGGTGTCCTCGTTTGAAATTGTCAAGGCAATCCAATTTATTTCTCTGGATTCTTGTAAATGGGATTATTATGTATTCACCCAAACACTGTTGACCGAACTTTTAGTTCCTGTGTTGGTCTCCACTGGGTGTACAGCAGCAAGCAAGACAAACAGGTTCCTGCCCTTGAGGGAGAGGCAGGCAGTAGCTGTACAAATTGAAAGAGTGATAAATATTTAGAAGAAAAGTAATATACACGAAATACTCAGCACCATGGCTGGCAGTAGTTGTCATGTTAACAGTTATTAGTATTATATAATTAGTCTCATTAAGTCATTTCGATAATAGTTATAATTATTGAGCACTTCATATGAACCACGCTGTGGGATGGACATGCCGTCTGCTGTCTGTCTGAGCAGACATGATCTCTCATTGTCTTTAAGGAAATGACTGAGCTCCCCAGTTGCGTTTCTGGGCCTTTTATGGTCTGGCTCCGCCTCTCTCCAGCCTCTTATCTTGCCGACCTCTCTGTTGTCTTGTGGCTCTTGTTTCTTCAGATGGGGTTCAGACACCACCTCCTCTAGGGAGCTTTTCTTTACCACTGCTCTCCCCATTTCCCATCATCCCTGAACAGAGTTAGGTGCTTTGCTGCCGGTTGCTGAATGGTGAGCACCCCATCTTGGTACCCATCCTGCCGAGCTGTGTCTGCTGCCTTGCAGATAATCACTTCCCCGAGAGTGGGACTCTCGTCTTCTTTCTTTCTAATCTCAGCCCAATGCCAGGTACATAATAGGGGCTCAATACATGAATGCCTACTGATGTTCTATTTTAATTCTTTGAAGGAAAGGCATTTTCTCTGGGAGGTTGCGTAAGCTGGAGAGGGGTTTCCTTGGGACCCAGTGTGGGTGAGGAATCCCAGGATGGGGTTCTAAGTTGGACCTGTGTGAGTCATAGCTAGTTGCTTGCCCTCCCTGTGCCCCTGCTAGGTGGTACAAAGAGCTCTGAGCCCATTTCCAAGGCCTTTCCAGACCTCCTCCCCTGCCCATCTTCCTAAGGGTAGAAAATACCAGTGTCTATTCCCCAGGTCTTCTGGGGCTGTTGCGGGCACACCTGCAGAGCTTAGGCATATGAACAAGGCGGCCCATACACATGTATTCAAGGCCTCTGGTGGTTCAGGAAGAAGGGTAGGTGGCAGTCTGAGACTTCTATTTGTATTTTTAACTGTCTGCTCAGACCACCAAAACAAAATATCACAGAGTGAATGCCTTAAACATCAGGACTGTATTTCCTTGCGATTCTGGAGGCGGGCAGTCCAAGGTCAAAGTGCTGGTGCAGTTGGCTTCTCCGGAGGCCTCTCTTGACTTGTAGGTGGTCACTTTCTTGCTGTGACCTCCCAGGGCCTCTCCTCTGTGTCTGCACATTCCTGGTGTCTCTCCTCTTTTAAAGGACATCAGTCCTATTACATTAGGGGTCTAGTCTTATGGCTCAATTTAACCTCAACTACCTTCTTAAAAACCTGTCTCCACGTGCAGTCATGTGGGGGTTAGGGCTTCAACATACGGATTTGGGGAGGGTACAGTTCAGGCCATAACTGTGCTTCCGCCCCTGGGACCCTGTAAGTGTTGGGGCGTTCCCGTGGCTGTGAACGTTCTCGAAGTCAGTCCAGTTCCCAACATGCACAGGGCATTCCTGAAATGCTGTGGAGCAGGACGGTTTCATCTCTATGGACATCCTCATCCTAAGTGAGCGAGGCGAGTCTTTCACTGACCCCATTGACCAGTTCCTTTCCTGGAGCCAGGAGGCCCAAACCAGCCACCCTGGCCACCTGGAATCCTCTCATTTCCGGATGCATGCTGCCCTTCCTGCCCCTTGACCTGGGCATGTGCCACTACCTCTGCCGGAAATTCTCCCTGCCTCTCTTTCTTCACTTTTCCTTCAAGATCAGTGCCAGAGAGGCAATGCCTCTTCTCCTCCGCATTAGCATCAAGCTTTCCTTTTGGCACTTGTCTATCTGTGGCCCCTCCAGTGCTCTGAGTTCCCAGGTAGAGAATCTTCAGCACCAAGGACAGTGCCTGGCCCCTTGTATTTGATCCTAGAACAGAATTCTCCCGAATGAAGGCACAGCACATTCCTTCTCCAGCACCAGGTCTCAAGCAGCAGTTTTATCTTTGCTGAAATGGCTAACCTGGAAGCCCATCCCGCTTTGTTTTTATGCACAGTGCTGATCACTTAGTGACCGATCACTCTCGACTGATTGATGAGCAGAATCATTTGGATGGAAAACTTCAGTCCAGTGGCACAAAGCTGGCACAAAGCTGTCAGAGACTTGAGTTCCTCTGGCACTCAGCCTTCAGGCCAAAGCTCTGTCCAGCCTCAGTCCATTCCAACAATACATTTTTATGTATCTCCTACGTCTGGCGTCAAGACAGAAGCAGGGCGATAACATGCCTGGGGGTTCTGCACAGTGTGGCTTGGAGGTCCTTGCTGGGATTGAACACATACTGTTATGCATATTGGAATCATGGGCAATATTTAAAATATCATCGCTGGCATTCAAGATTTGGGGGACAACCAGGTTTGTCTATTAGGATGCCATTCCCTTTTCTTTAAAAATTGAGATAATATTTCACAAATCATAAAATTTGTCCTGTGAAACTGATTATTCACCAAGTTGTACAGTCATCATCACTATCTGATTTGAGAACATTTTCATCACCCCCAAAGAAATCCCACCCCTAGTGGATTCTGCCCTCCACCCATCGACTTTCTGTATCTGTAGCTTTGTCTGTTAGGGACATTTTGTGTCGATGGGATCATACAAAAACTGGCCTTTTGTTTCTGGCTTCTTTCACTTAGCAGAATGTTTCCAAGGTCCATCCATTTATAGTGTGTATATTACTTCATTCCTTTTGATAATAGTCCTGAATAATATTCTGTTACACAGATATACCGTATTTTGTTTATTTATTCATTGGTCGATTAACATTAATTGTTTCTAATACCATTTGTTTTTTTCTTTTTTTGGGGGGGGGAGGTACTAGGGATTGAACTATTGAACTCAGGGGCACTCAACCACTGAGCCACATCCCCAGGCCTATTTTGTATTTCATTTAGAGACAGGGTCTCACTGAGTTGCTTAGCACCACACTAAGTTGCTGAGGCTGGCTTTGAACTGGAGATCCTCCTGTTTCAGCCTTCCGGGCTGCTGGGGTTACAGGCATGCACCACCATGCCCAGCTACCATTTCTTTTTGAAAGAGGAAGAGTGATGTGCCAGATTAGAATTGCCCCATCGCCCAGTTCTGCCTGAATCTTACTCCTCTGACAGGGATCCTGTCTGTCCTGTTCATCTTCTATCCGATAAGCACGGCACCTGGAGTAGAGAGGGTGTCCCAGAAGTGGATGTTAGATGGAAGAACAAATCTATCAATGCCTATCTGTGATAGGTGGTGCTGACCAGCTGACCACGTGCCAGCCACTCTTCTAAGCCTCCATTCAACCCTTACGATAAAATGATGATATTTTGGGTTAAATAGAATAGTGTTAAAGTCATTTGGATCTGTCTCTTTTTATTCATCCTGATGTGAGTATGAAAAATTTGCAAATTATATTTCTGTTGGACATCCTTGTTTAGGCCTTTGGCTTCCTTTGGGGGTATGTCCTGTACCTTTCCTGTCCCTATCTTTTGACCCTGGCACAGAGTAGGTTCATGTTTGCTGGCTATGGTCACATGCAGTACTTGGCTTTCACTGTGATCTTGCTGCTTCTAGAGACTTCCTCTCTGCAAAATGGGAAGAAATCGGTTTGTTTAACTCAGAATCATCATTTAGTCGATCCTGAGTTGGCTGTTGTTCAGGTAGAAGGGGTCCCTTTTCCAAAGGCCACAGCAGGCAGAGGCTGGATTGGAAGCCGCTGAGGCAGAAGCTCAGCACTGCCAGCCACTACTCCATAAGGGCAGCTCAGAAACCCAGATGGTGGCCTCCAGAGGGACGCCTCCAGGACAGATTTGCCTCCAGGAGGTGAATGACTTTGGCTTTGGGAAAGAGAATCTATTCCAGAGGAAGCCAGAGAGAGTAGGTTTTGTTCCAGGGAGGAATGTGGCCCCAGGCACTCCTAGGACAAAACCACACACACACATACAACCCCCGAGAAGCAGCAGATGGGGAATATTGGCCAGGGATCTGATAGTTCTCATTCAATTAAAATATCAAATAGGGAAGTAATAAGAACGGGGTGTTAGGCAGTGGGCTTCTGATAACGGAAGCCAGGCTGGGTGAGCAGGAAGATCAAAGTGACATTACCACAGGTGGAAAGAAAATGGCCATGAATTTTCTTCCACTTAAAAAAAAAAGTCTTTTTCCTTCTTTAGTCCTTTTTAAGCGTTGATTTGACTTACGTTTGATGAGTCCAGGAACCATTTAGAGTTGCTATTCAAAGGAACCTTGAAAATAACTATACAAAGTCAGGTCCTATTTTCCTGCTTTGGTTTCTGAGCCTTAAATGTTCTATCGGGCCTCAGGGTCTGCCCAACTTCCTGCCGGGGGGTTGGAATCACTGGGAGATGAGGATCTAAGGAAAGAGAAGGAGTCAGTCCACCCCTTGGGCAAATATTTACCCTGCCCTTGAGAGAAGGAATCTAATGTCTTCAAGGACATCTTTCTTAGGAATCTTTTGGCTTCAAGGAAAAGAAACCTGCTTGGACTCATTCAGAGAAAAGGACTTGTTGGGTAGATGCTGGGAACCCACCCCCCCAGGACCCCAGGGCATCATGGGATTGAACTGTGGTCATCCAGCTGTTTTTTACCATGTCCCTCTGCGGGTTCGGGGGGGTTCTCTTCATCCTTCCCGTGGTTCCCTCTGCCTTTGCTTCCTCTGCATTTCCTCTCTCTTGATTTCCACCTGGTTTCGGATTGCCGGAGAGCCAACACCAGGCCTGCCTCTGGGATACGGCGGGCTCAGACCTCACCCCCTGTCCTAGGAGCTTCTCTGTCTCTAGGTGGTAAGAGTCGAACAGGGCCTGAAACCTCTTCTTGGGTGAGAGGTCAGGGCTTCACACCTCCCACTAACTTAAAAAAAATATTTTTGTAGGACCTAAGTTTCTCATTGTGGTCACAAGTCCTTTGGGTGGGAATAGATGTTCATCAGGAAGCCCCAGAGAAAGCTACCGGATGCAGCGGGACCTTCAGAGATGACTCTATCTTGGTCGTGTTTCTTCCTCCTCCATTTTTTTTTTCTCTTCTTTTCTAACAGAATCTAAAATTTTGTTTACATATTCTCTCCACCCCCAGTTTTAAGGGTAGATTTAGGTTAGATGTGAGCACACTGTTTGAAAAGGGACAGAGAGTAAATACCTTACGCTCTGGGTGGGGGCGGGGCAGATGGTCTCCATCACAGGGAGCTGCTGTGGCAGCAGCTTGCAAATGGAGATGGACGGCAGGTAATGAATGACTGTGTTCCAGTGACACGTGATAGTCATGCTCTGCAGGAGGGCGTTTCGGTTCATGACACGCCACGTGTGTGACGGTGGTCTCCCAAGACGGTATGGTATGGTGACAGCACAGCCGTCTCCATTTGTGGCGCGTACTCCGTGAGGCTCACACGTGACAAAATTGCCTAACCGTGGGTTTCTCAGAATGTGTCCCTGTAGTTCAGCCATGCATGACCCTATTTACAAGACCTGGCTGGTGGGTGGTCGTTTTCCAATCCCACTCTGGATGCATCAAAACCAGGGTTTCTCACTGACATTTTGGACAGGACAATCCTTCCTGGCTGCGTTGTAGGATGTTTAGCCACACCCCCGGCCTCTACCCATTAAATACCGCCTCATCTGGCCCCCGAGATGTGACAACCAACAATGTCCCCGAGGAGCATTTCCCTGACTGCTGGCCCAAATACAGTCATAGGATCCGAAGTGGTCCGGAGACCCTCTCTCTCTCCTCTTGAGCTTAAATAAGAGAGAATCAGACCGAGCGCCACTGAGGGGGGTCTTCTAAACATGGCAGGGTTCAGCCGGGGCGGAATCTGCTCTGTGGATGGCTGGGCAGCAGGACAGCAAGAACCTGATTCTTCTGGGTCAGACTCTTGAAGCCTTCCTTACAGCTGGGCTTTCCTGTGGTGTGAGTTGGAAGTGTCCCCCAAAGATCCACAATGCAGCCGCGTTCAGAGGTGGGGTCCTTCGGAAGTGACTGGTTCATGATGGCTCCGACCTCTTCAGTGGACTAACCCACTGATGGGTTAATAATTTGAAGACATTCTTGGGAGGTGGTGGAATCTGTAGGAGTTGGGGTCTCTTCAGAGGAAGAAGGTCACCTGGAGCATGCCCTGGAAGCTGTACCTTGTCCCCAGTTCCTCCTCACTCTCACGCTCCCTGAGGTGAGCGCTGTTTCCTTTGCTGTCCCCTTTTGCCATGATGCTTCTGCCTGGCTACAGGCCTAAAAGCATGGGCTGAGATTTCCAAAACCATGAGTCAAAATAAACCTTTCCTCCTTTAAGTTGTTTTCCTCAGGTATTTTGTCACAGTGATGAAAAGCTGACTAATACAGGTGGCGGTTTCTTCCTCTTCTTTCAGTTCTTGGGATTCCACCCAGGGTCTTGGGGTTCGGCGTGCCAGGCCGGTGCTCTGCCACACCCAGCCCTTAGCATGGGCTTCTTTCTGGATGAGATGGAGTATTCACTTACTGTTTCAGAGGGAGTTTCTCAGGGTATTCAGGGAGGTAGTTTATCAAGATACCCAGAAGAATTTCAATATTTCAACTTCCAACATGGCTGCATTTGTGCATAATGGCTGAAAATCAGTCTAGAGGTAGATGGGGCAGCAGGGGCTGCAACGGGCAGATTCTCTTATAAGTGGGGAGTACTGACTCGTTCTTTGATGTTTCTTTTGGTTGCACAGAAGCCCTCTTGAGTTTGCCGTACCATCTAATCCTATGCAGATGCGGTGCTGGATTACTTCTTGGGACCGATACATGGGTATCAGGCCCTCGACTTCCAAGGCAGCAGTTGGAAAGATAATGGGAAACCTTCTCTGTTCAGGTCGCCATTCTTCTAGCTTCAAGCTCCTCCTGTTTTCAAGTCTCCCCCTCCTTCCCTGCACTTTCTCTTCCCACCCACCTCCGACTCTTGGCTGATTCTGAGATGGTAAAAATGCATGTAGAATGAAGTCAATAAACACAAACTTCTAAAAACCTTTCACAGCAAGATACTGAGTGGCGTTGGAAGGCTGCTAGACTCAATGAGGGGTCCTGGCTTTAGAACCTGGCTGGGAGCTTGTGGGTCACTTCCCTTCGCCGAGCCTCAGTTTACTCATCTGTAGGAATGGGCGGAATGACATGCACCCACTTGCGTGCTTGTGGGGATTGAATGAGATTATGAGGTGAAAGAGTGTAAGCAGGCAGGGACTGGAGGAGAGCTCTTTGGGCGTTGTCAGTAAGTTATTTCTGGTGTGCATTCTTCTCTCTTCTCCTCTTGGAGGTGCCTGGTGGTGCCTAGTTCCTTTAAGGCCCTTGGAAGTTTTAGTCTGGGTGGAGATGAACAGATGTACAGAACCATGGCATTTGCTGGCCATGAGAGTGACAAGGACATGAGGCTCTAGGAAGCGGCCTCCCAACTGGGTGGTTAGTGGCACCTCCAGACCATTTCCAGATCTCATAGGCAACTCTTGGCAAAATACTAAGGGTTCCTGGTAGCATTATTGGGAGCTCATGGAAACTGGGAGGTGGGGCTGAGTTGTAGGAAGTAGGTCACTGGGGGGTGCTCAGAAGGGTCTATCTTGTCCTGATCCCCTCCTCCCCCTCGCTTTCTCTGCTTCCTGGCTGCCACGAGCTGAGAACTTTCTTCCAGAACACCCTTCCACCATGGTGTTACTGCTTGGGAGCCAGCTGGCTGCTGATGAGACCTCTGAAATGGGGAGCCAGAATAAATCTTTCCTCCTCTAAGTCGAACGTCACAGTGATAGAAAGCTGTCCAACGCGCTAAGAACCCACAAGAAAAAGAAAAAACCAGAAACCGGTCCTTTCAGAACCAACCCCTTGAAATGTAAAGGAGGAGCCTTACCATCTGTGAGTCTTGAGTTTGAGCCTCTCACTGTCGGTTCTCATATTTGTGACCCCTGGGAAAATTAGTCTCTCTAGGATTTGTTGAAATGGCGATCGTCATAGGCCTTACACCGCAGGATATTTGAAAAAAGGGCACAAGATCCACGCCATTCACACAATAAGCATGAGACCAATGCTAACTTAGATTCCTAGTCTGATTATTTGGAGGCTGGGTCCTCCTATCTTTCCCAACAGGAACTCTGAGTATTTCCATAACTCGATGGCATTCATTTATTGGACACATTCTGGCACGTAGATAGCCTGTCTTCAGCTCATGTGACGGGGAGAAGCTCTGTACTGCAGGTGCTATGAAGGACCCTACAAATGGAGTATCATTCCAGGCGAGGGATAGGGGCGCCTGGCGGTCAGACACATGCGTGCCGGTGCCAGCCTCTCTGGGTTCACGTCCCAGCTCTGGCTTTTGTTGCCAGATGTCCTTTAGCAAGTTCCTTTGACTCTGTTTCTTCTTCTGCCCAATGGGGCAAACATCAGTATTAGCTTCTGAGAGTTAATCGAGGTGACGCTTGAGAGGCCCTTGGCAAGATGCCTGGCCCACTGGGTGTGCTGAGCCATGGTGGCTGTGATTATCCAATTAGCCCATGTCGAACATTTCCATTTCTGGGTGATTTTACAGCCTCTTTCTATTTTTTTTTTTTTTTTTTTTTTTATGTTGAAGTGTCCTTTACCCAACTCTATATTGAGCATCTATATTGTGCTCCGCTCTGGGGACACAGAAATGAACCCATAGACATAAGCTCCTGTTTTCAAAGGTTTCAGTGGGGCAACAGGCTCTAACGAATATAAGTGGGATAGGCAGGATGCAATAAAACTGCACGCAGACGGGCAGATTTGCATGGGTGTTCATGCATGTGTGTGCGTGGGATCAGGAAGTTCTGCTCAAGAACCTAGATCTGAGCTAGAGTAGAGCCAAAGGTAGAGTAAGATCCGTCCTGGGATGGAGTGGCAATGGGGTGTGAGGTGAGAGCTTGTGCAAAGGCCCAGAGGCTGCAGAACATACGGCACATTCGTGACTAATGCCCATCACTGGAAAATCCGGTTATGGAAAACAATGGATTTTTCTGGAACCTTCCCAAAAGAAGACCCTGAGATTGAATTTGTTCTGTTTCTTGGTCCTGGGGATGGAACCCAGGGGCACTTTACCACTGAGTTATATCCCTAGTCCTTTTAATTTAATTTTTAAATTTTGAGATGGGGGTCACACTAACTTGCCTTGGACCTTGCCAAGTTGCTGAGGCTGGCCTCAAACTTGTGATCCTCCTCCCTCAGCCTCCTGAGGTACAGGGATTATAGGCGTATGCCGCTATGTCCAGCTGAATGCCAGAGTCTTATGTAAGAGGTGATCCTGAATAGCGGTAGAGGAATGTGGGGTGAGGCAGGGAGCCCAAGAGGCCAGTCAAGGGGGGTTATCCAGCAGGTAACTGGGGAGCTCCAGAGCCAGTGTTAAGTTGTGCCTCAGTCATCCCACCCACAGGCTGATGGGACTGGGGGCTTCTGCTCCATCTTCCGTCCATCATTGTTCGGGGTCCGCTCCAAGGTGGCTTTAATTCCCCAGCAGTTCCCTCCTGCCATGTGTCAGGGGGCTTCTGCTGCCATAGACAACCCTTGAAATGGCAGCAGGTGGGGGCCATTGGTGTTTGGGCCAGCATGGTAAAGACAGGGGACAGCAGGGTGCCAACCCATCTGCCACATACCCCCACGCTCTTCCATGCCTGAAGTGGTTGGCATGAGCCAGGATCAGCTTGCGAAGGCCCGTGAGAGCTGTTGCAAAGGATTTGGGGTTCTGTCCTTTGGGGAGCCACTCTTGGCTTTTCAGCAGAAGTGAGGTTCCAGAAAGATGACTCCGGTCACCGGGTGGAGGACTGACGGTTGTGGCCGAAGAGCAAACAGACCGTGCATTCAGGAGGCAACGGCAGCTCTCCCTGCAAGAATCGAGGGTGGCTGAGAGCTGGTGGGCCGGACCGAGGGACGCAAGCTGGAGAGGATCGGGAGACGGAGTAGACGAGATTTAGTGAGAGCCTGCATCTGGGAAGGTGGCAGCCCTTTCCCATAAAAATCTTCCTTATGCTAAATTAGACGCAGGTGTCCCCGAGACTTGGCAAGTGGGGCTGTAATTTTCCCGCCCCCCCCGCTGCCGCCCCTTACCTGATAGAGCTCTGTCATCTGCTGCCATCTCGCTGCCCACTCTTCCCGGGGCCAGCATAAAATAAATAGCCCCTGCTTGTCTCTTGCCAGCTCTCCTTCTGCCTTGCCCACCCTGCTGTGCCTAGCAAGGGCTGACTGCAAGTGCCAGCTTCCAAACCAGCGTTATTGTCAAGGAATGTGGAAGCAGCCGGGCCAGGGAGCGAGGGGCGGGCGTGAGCATTCCGTTCGCCATCTGTGGCTGAGTGGGAGCCGGGCCGATGGAGCCCGGCCGCCCCCTGTGACGCGGAGAAGCGCGTTTCAGCTGAACTGGCAGTGGGAAGCCATCGCGAGGCCCAGGTGTGTGTGCCACAGAGCCACCGTCCGCTTTGACAGATGCGCTGGGAGGCCAAGTCGTGGGGGGCTGCCAGTGAGGGGTGTGGAGATGTTTTGTCCTCAAATCCAGATTCTCTACTGAGCCCTGTTGCCCTGGTGGGGTTTGCAGCCTAAGAATGGTGCTAAATGTTATTAAAAAAAAAAAAAAAAATCACATTCTTAGCCATTTTTAACCATAGATGCTTTATCTGGAGTTCAGATCTTAAAATGGTGAGAATTTGAAGGGATTCTTTGCAAATATTTATTTCTGGGAATTTTTTTTTTTGGAATAAAATCGATTCTCACCCCAATCCTGTATTCTAATCACAAGGACATTGAGAAAGCTGGTCTTGCCTGTCAGACTCCCACTTTGGTCTTAAATGGTTAGTCCAGAAATAGACTCCAGACTCAAGATGGACCCAATGAATGCTTCCCTGAGAGTTTGGACTTAAAAGAGTTTGAAAGAAGAGTCAGGAAGTTTCCAGTGTCTGAGATCGTAATACACAGAAGATGACAGGTAGGCCTTTTAATCCCACGAAGATGAGGGACAAGAGAAAAGCTCATCTAGAGAAAGGCTGGGAGGGAGGCAGGAGGAAGAAGGAAAGATGAAAGATGATTGTTGCTAATATCCAACTACTTCTTATTCTTTTAGCTCCATGAAACACCTCAATATTCTTACAATAAATTTGCCCTTTTTGCTTATTTTTGGTCAAAGTGAAAATTTTTTATTTGGACGAAGGAAAGAAAACATCTGTTTGCAGATTGCTAACCTTTTAAGAACACTTTGAGGGATTAAAGGGGATGTTTGTCTCAGCCCCTGATCCTAGGAATCCTTTTGATGTTTACAGATTCTCCCTACAGCAGGCGTCTCCCTGGGAAGGGTAGGTTGGGTGGTTAATGGGAATTTTTAAAGGGAGGCCTGAGGAAAGTCTGGTAAATACTATGAGACCCTCGGAGGTGGACGTCAGAGTTGCTACATAGTCTGTATTTTGGGGAGTTGGACATTTCTTCTTTCCCTCCATTAGATGTTCAAGTGCTGCTAGGCCAGTCCTGAGAGTCCTTTGTTCTGCCTATATTCACTCACTAGGTAGAGCCTTGTTCTATCTTTATGTTTATGACTGTCATGACTTCGATGTGGTGTCCCCCAAAAGCTCATGAGTGAGAAGATGCAAGAAGGTTTGGAGGAGAAATGATTGGGTTATAACCTTAACCTAATTAGTGAATTAATCCCTGATGGGATTCACTGAGTGGTAACTGGAATCAGGTGGCGTGTGGCTGGAGGCAGTGGCTCATTGGGGGCGTGGCTGTGGGGTATATATTTGGTATCTGGAGAGTGGAGTCTCTCTGCTTCCTGACCATCCTGTGAGCTGCTTCTCTGTGCCACACGCTTCCGCCATGATGTCCTGCTTCACCTTGAGCCCCGATGGAGACCTCTGAAACCGTGAGCCCTTAAATCAACTTTTCCTTCCCTACAATTGTTCTGGTTGGATCTTTTAGTCACAGCAGCAAAAAAAGCTGACTGAAATGCCGACTGAGGTCCAAACTGACAAATTGAGCCAGGACGTCTCCCCTAATCTCCAGCCTCAGACGCCCAGCGGTCTACTCGGTATTCCTCGGTGGCTGTCTGAAGGGCCTCTCGCTCAACGTGGCACAAACCAAGTTCTTTTATTTCCAGGTCAACAAATTTTTATTATCATTCACATATTTTATTGGGAAAGGAATGTAGGAAATGGGTCAGGGTTGTATGAGAAAATAAAGTCCTATTTTTAAAATGTCCCTCTATTTATACCTGGGAGCAGGGGTCTGCGGACGCCTGGCGGCAGGAGGAGGAACTCTTCCTGCAGAAGGTGCCTGTGCAGGAACCCGTGCAGGATCCCCGGTTGCTGCTGTCATGGGGATTCACGCTGATTGGCAGTCAGTCTGGTCCCGAGGCAGCTCCACGCAGGCCTGTGAGGACTTGGGGAGTCGTGGTCCGCCCGGCGCCTAGTCTTCCCTGACTGCTCTCCTCTCAGAGGTAATGTTCCTGCCCATTCTTCACTTCTGTCCTTGACTCACAACACACATCTGACCCTTGAGCAAACTCTGCTCTAGTTTCAAAGGTGGTCTCCAATCCTGCCACTGCCACCTCTTGCCTGGACTCCTGCAGTAGCCACCTAGCAAGTCCTTGCCCTTTCCTCCCAGAAGTCCAATTCCCATTCTATTTTGTGTGTGTGTGTGTGTGTGTGTTTGCGGTTCAGGGGATTGAACCCACCGCCTTGAGTTTGCGGGGCAAGCACTCTACCAACTGAGCTATATCCCCAACCTGTCCTCCATTACACCTTAAAGCAGCTTTATTGAGATATGATTTACGTATTATGCAGTTCACCCATCGAGAGTGTGTAATTCAGTGGTTCTTAGTGTATTTACAGAGTTCTGCAACCATCATCATTATCTGATTTTAGGATTTTTTTGTTACCCTAGAAGGGACTCCCATGCCCATCGGCACCCGTCCTCGGACACTTAACTTGCCGAAAGCAAATCAAAATCTCATCCCTTCAAGCTGGAGGCCTCTCACGTTGTCCTCGCTGCTCCTGACTCCCGGCACATCCTCCCCTCTGCCTTTCGGCAGTTCCTTGAGCTGCCCTGGGTGTCCCCTCGTGCCTCTGTGCCTTTGCCCATGCTGTTCCCTCTGTCTGGAACGTGGTTCTCACAACCCCTTCTATAGATGGTTGACTGAGTCCTCGTGTTCATGACCCAGGTGGACATCTCTACTCCTTGGAAGCCACCTCTGCTGGACCTCCCAGTAGAGACTCTGGGATTCCATGACTCTACTGGGATTGACAAGGTCTCCTCCGGACTGTAGATTCTGTGAGTCTAGTGACAGGCAAACTCAAGGCTATGTCCCCAGTCCCCTGCCTGGTGCTTGGCCCCCGGAGAACTCTCAAAAGCCATGGGCTTCTGTGAGTGTCTTTGTTGAGACAGGAACGTGGCAGACACGGACCATGCCACCGTCACATGCCTTTCCGTGAGTTCTGGCCGCCTTCTGACCCCAGTGACTGCATCTGTGCTAGAACTTCTAGAATTTCAACCTTGCCCATGAGTGGCAGGTCAGGATTCAAGGAATCCACACTCCCTGCTTTAAAAGCAGCCCTTCACCAACGACTTGACCACGGACTCTTAAGAGTGGGTTTGCACTAGCTCTCTCGTTCTTTGGCCCCTGGGGTGCCTTAATTCAGTGGAGACCTGAAGGATGAGTAAGAGGGAAAAGCCATTTTGTGCCTTTCCCCAGAGATTCCCCATGGGACTAAGCCCCTGTCGCCCTCTGCGACAGCTCACTTAATACGACAGCAGTTATACACCGTGTCTTCCCCACTTCCGAGTTAGCCTTGCCTCCGCCCCTTAAATATACCAATTTCTCTTAACTCCTCGTCCAAGACAGTGTGATTATCATACTACCACCCTCCCAGCCCGAGCCCCCACCACGCCTGGCTTCCTTTTTTATTTAAGACTAAGATAACACCAGCCCGAACGTATCCACCAACCAAACAAACTCATAAAGCCAATTAGTTATATTGATGAGCAATGTTTACGGGCTCCTACAGATCAATTCATAAATATTATAAATTGAGACAATTTCTAAATAATGTCCTGTGACTAATGGCTCTGGTTGTAGTGGATTTTACCACTTTGTTGAGTACCTAATTGTCCTCAGCGTCACTGAGTGTTTTTGTGACCTCCCCCAGGCATGGTGGTGACTCAGCTCGGCAGCTTCAAGGTCAAAGAGTCTGCATCATTTCCAGCTTGGGTACCAGGGGACAGGGATCCTGGGGTTTAACTTTTGGAGGTAACTAGTGACCTAGTTCATTCATTTTTTTTTTTTTTTTTTGGGTAATGAAGATCTGTCCTCCAGTGTTTTAGAAAATATCATGTTTTTTTTTTTTTTTTTTTTCAGTGCTGGGGATCAAACCCAGGGCCTTGTCTCCCCAGCCCAATATCATGTATTCTGACTTTGTGACTTCTACCTGTGCTTTCAGGAGTCAGTTAATTCATTTAACGAGTATTTACAGAGTATTTTTCATATGCTCAACACTTTTGGATACAGAGAATATAGTCACGGATTGGCCAGGATGCGTTAGATTGTGCCGCAGTAATACATTAACTTTGAAATCCCACAGACTTAATGCAGCCAAGATTCCTGCCCCTCCTCATTCATGCGACGCAAGCCCAACGTGGGTCAACAGAGGGCGCTCCTCCACAGAGTCATTCAGGGACCCAGGCTGCTGTAACACGTGTCTATCGCTGCCTCAGGGAAATTGGTAACTAGAGAGTTACCATGCCAACTTTTCTATGCTTCAGCCCAGAAGTGACATGTATGTGCCCATGAGACAGAATTAGTCCCACAGCCCCAATTAACTGCTGTCCTTGGAGAGTTTGCCTTGTAGCTTTGCATTGTAGAAGTCAGGGATCAAACGCATTACTGCATAAATAATTATTTAGTAATTGGGATGATGGTTACAAAGAGAGTTTGGGGTCCTGTGAGAGCATAAAACAGGAGCCTCAGTGCCTTGCAGGTGGCCTGGGATGGCTTCCTAGGGAGAAGTGATTTCAGAGACCAATTCCCTCAGTTTTACTAAGTGACCACCAAACCAGACTGGCAGGATACGTAGAGAGCTGTTCAGGTAAAGACAGGGGATGAGGCTCCCAGCTGTCTCATGGACAGATCACATCAGATTCTACTTTCAGAGAACGGAGCAGTGTATCTGGAGAGAGAAGAATTGTATGGTGGTGATGATGATGATTATGGTATCAGTCAATGACGGCCGACGTGGATGTGCGTGTGCTGTACTAAGTGGTTTTTGTGCATTATCTCATTTAACCTGCGATCAATAGTTTCAGAAACACTGCCCAGCAAGGGTCTGGGCAGGACTTGAACTTGTGTGTGTATCTGGAGTTTATGCCCTTGGCCACTGTGTGCTCCTTCGGTAGTAATTTCTCAGTGATCAACTTACTTAGTAAAAGACCCTGTGGCCACCAAGGTATAATAGAACAACAACAATAATAATAACAACAACAACAACAATAATCACTTTTTTATAGGCTGATCTTCCCCTGCCTTGCTTGAGTTACTGGATCTCTCTGGATTTCATTTTAATATTAAAATGAGAGCATTTGGCTGATGGGAGCTTTCCAAAAATGTTTAATAGAATATTTCAAAATAATGCAACCCAATATATAAAGCAAATAGAAGTATTTAGTAATCTGGAGAAGATTCTCAAACTTCACCGTCCCCTCTTGCAGCAGTTGGGGCCCCTATGGGGAGCCTGGCATCTGGTAAGTGCTCAATCAGCTAGCAAGCCAGCTAAGTGACTTCAAGTCCTCAAGTATGCAGGGCGTTGGGTTACCAGGACCAACTAGCTGTAGTGATTTGGTGACAAGAATTGGCTCCTTTCTTATCCCTTGTGGTAGGTTGAAAAATACTACCCCATGTCCACATCTAAACCTTTGAAACCTGTTTTAGATAAGATTGAGTTGAGGATCTTGAGCGAGGAGGCTTTTGCTGGATCATCTGGATGGGTCTAGTATAATCTTAAGGGTCCTTATAAGAGGAACAGATGGGTCTGAGAGGAAGATGTGAGGATGGAAGCAGAGGGGCGTGTGTGTGTGTGCGAGGGAGAGGGAGAGGGGAGTGCCCTGCTGCTTTTGAAGATGGAGAAAGGAATTACCAGACAAGAAATGTGGGAAGTCTTCAGAAGTTGGAAAAGGCAAAAAATTAGATTTATTGCAAGCACCTCAGGAAGGAGCAGAGCTCTACTGAGATCTTATCTTTAGCCTTGAAAGTCTCATTTTGAACTTCTGACTTCCAGAACTATAAGATAATAAATCTAAGTTAAAAAAAATTTTTTTTGGTACCAGGGATTGAACCCAGGGGCACTTGACCACTGAGCCACATTCCCAGCCCTATTTGTATTTTATTGAGAGACAGGGTCTCACTAAGTTGGCTTAGCACCCAGGCATTGGTGAGGCTGGCTTTGAACTCAAGATCCTCCTGACTCAGCCTCCTGAGCCACTGGGATTACCACGTGCCATGGCACATGGCAAGCTTTTTTATTTTTTTTAACATCATTGAGTTAAGGTAATTTGTTACATCAGCAACAGGAAACTCATACATCCCTCTGAGATAAGAATCTGTCCCACACCACAAGTTGTTTATGTCCCTACTTAGTAGCCGTTAACACCATGAAGGGGAGCGTCCCCTTATTGAGGTCTGCCATGTGTCAGTCACTATGCTTCACTTTATTTCTCTCATTTAATTTGCTCTGTGGGTAGAGACTGTCTTGTCCATTTAGTAAAAGCGAGGGAACTGGTCTCTGAAGGTGACATCACCAGCTCCGGTGCACACAGGTAGAAAGTGTTGTAAAGCAAGCCGAGTGTGTATAACTCCCAAACCATCATTGTGCTCCTTGCTTTCAGAAGAGGCCATGTGCAGAGGATGCTGGGAAGGCATCCAGACCCCAAGCTTGCCAACAGTGCCTGCTGCAAAGTCGGGCTCCAGACTCCTTGCTGGTGTGGGACGTCAGTGTCTTTGTGAGTGTGTTGCTGAACGTGGAAGGAGAGTAGAGTTTTGCATCGTGTTTAATTTCTGGGTAGCGTGTTCTTAGAAAGCTCAATTTTCTTCCCTGAAGATGGAGAGGAAAAAAATCCTTCCACCTCTCTACAAATTTCTTCTGGGACAATTAAATTGTCTGCTGGATGTGCAGAATTCTCCATTTGGAAGGAAGAGACTGGGAGAGGAGAGTGATTGCTCTTAGCTGGAGCCCAGAACCAGGCCTATGAGGAAATGGGAAATCAGATCTGCTCTTGTGAGTGCAGAGTCCTGCTGTGTGAATGTGCATGGGGTTTGGAAAATAAGCAGTTGAGTGAGTCGACATAATTAAGACACACTAAAACCAAAGCCACCAAGCTCTTTTCAAATGTGCTTTGCTAACTTCTTTTGGTAAGTGGGATTTAATATACTTTTTAATATTTACTGATTACAAAATCATAGAGGCTACTTTTGGAAAATACAGGAAAAAAAATCAAGGGGCTAGTCACCTTAAATCCCACCAAATAGGCCAAATTAGGGTCAGTGTTTTAGGGTGTCCCTTTTTCCTGTGACTTGCGACTTTGAGATCATTCAATTTGGATTGCCTGTATTTTTTCACTTAATATTATGTCATGGGGCCGGGCAGGGAGGTGCATACCTGTAATTCCAGTGTCTCAGGAGGCTGAGGCAGGAGGATCATCATCTGGGGACAGCCTCAACAACTTAGTGAGGCCCTAAGCAAGTTGATGAGACCCTGTCTCAAAATATGAAATAAAAAAGGCTGGGGATGTGGCTCAGTGGTAAAGCATTCCTAAGTTCAATCCCCAGTACTGAAAAAAAAAAAAAACCAACAAAAAAAGAAAAGTCATGGAAAAAACTGTCAGTTCCCAACATCATTAACCTATCATTTGAAATCTGAGGCTGGCGTCCCAGCTCCACCTCTGGCCAGCTGTGGGACCACAATAACCACCTGATCCAGTGGTCTGCACTTAGATATTCTTCTGAGACCAGAATCTGCCCCACCCCACAGGTCCATGCCCCAGGGACATTTGGTACTGTGTGGAGATAGTTCTGGTTGTCATAACTGGGGTGACAGGCAGGAAACTTCTACTAGCATCTAGCGTTAGGGACCAGAGATGCTGCTAAGCACCCTCCAGGGCACAGATTAGCCCCGGCCTCTCCCACAACAAAGAATTAACGGGTCCTAAAAACCAAAACTCCAAGGTTAACCCTGACTTAACTTGTCTGAGCTTCAGTTCCCCATTTGTAACCACCGTAGGTTTTGTGTACTGGTAAATAACGATCCCTCTAATGTCTTTGATGAAGGGTACTCAGAGCGAGCCCCTCATTTCCTAGAGTGCCCATGTTCTTTTCTGTATTTCTGTGTTCTTTTTCTCTTGAGTGGCCTTCTCTGTCTGTTCATGAGTCAACACAGCTGCCAAAGGTCTCTCTCTATATAGCCTCCAAGGTCCATCAGGGGGTGATTTGGAGAGAGAGAGAGAGAGAGAGAGAGAGAGAGAGAGAGAGAGAGAGAGAGAGAGGGAGGTTTGGTTTTCTTTGGGTCCTGAGCCCAGTACTGATCCAATCAGCTGTGACTATGGAAGGCAGGGCCACCGAATCAATATGGCTGCCTGACCTACCCTACAAGTTAAGGGTTCCTCCTCAGGTAAGAAAGACGGGTCGGGTAGGGAGAGGGGCCCCTGAAACACGCCTGCTGCTCCCTAACCTTAAGAAAGTTAACATAATTAGGGATCATCGGTAGGGGTAATGGAGAATGGGAGTAGGCATAGGGGGAATCTAGGATCCACTAGAGAGTCTTAGACTCATTCTTAAGGCAGGATTGTTAAACTTAGGAGGAATCTTAGTGATCACTCAAGTTCACTCCTTTGCTCTTGGGGACACAGGCCCAGGTTAGGAAGCTGTTGGGTGGTAGATCTCAGAGTAGAAAGCAAGAGTCCTTGGCTCTTAATTTACCACACCCCTCTCTCTTCCTCTGATCCCTTTATGTTGGGGTCTTAAGCTCCCTTGCTCTTCTCGACCAGCGGCAAGGTAAGGGGACACTCCCCAACAAGGTCAGACCGGGATAGGTAGGGCCGACTGACCGCCCGCTCCCAGCCCTCCCGGCGGAGGACAATCAGACGCTCAGGGAGACCCGTCACAGCAGGAACTCATTTATTGAGGAAATCACACAGCTTTTATGTAGGGTGGGGGCTGGGCGGGAACCAATCAGCTTAAAGGTCAGCAAGGCCCGGGGTGTTCACGCAGGCAAAAGTCCCATAAGACTATAAGGCAAGCACGAGCTGATCACGTTCGCGGAACTACTGTTAACCAATCCCTGACGGTGGTCTGATTCATCATGATCAACTATTGAAACCGCCTTGGAGGCCTCGATCTTGCTCACTCGCCAGGGAGTAAGGAGTCAGCCTGAGTTAGTTAACGTGTCATGAGTCCCAACACCTTTACACAATGGGCCCCACACGTCCCTGAGGTCGATCTTTGCCTTTGGGGGCACCAGAAGCACCTCCCCCATTTCTCGTCAGGGCGATGTGAGATTCCAGGTCTGAACCACAGACTTCTTTTCTTGTCATTTTCCTCTTTTCCCTTCCATTTTTCCTTCTTTCTTTAATTCCACCCTGTGGAAGTGAATTGCACACAGTGCATTGCACAATTAACAATACCATTATTTTATTTTTATGTGGTGCTGAGGATCGAGCCCAGGGCCTCACGCGTGCCAGGTGGGCACTCTACCACTGAGCCACAACCCCAGTCCTACAATTAATAATACATTAGGGGCATGATATGCTTTGCCAGTAAATGTAATAGTATATTCTAGATTCATTTTAATGACTCTACTTCCTGACATGTTAGGCCATAATTCATATAACGGATCCCCTTCAGGTGGACATTTAGGTTATTTCCAATCACTCATCATTATCTACAAAGTGCTTATGTGACCATTCTTGCAGTTTATTCAGCATCGGGATGCATTTTGAGAAGGGGAATTTCTGGTCAAAGGGTCGGCTCATTTAGAAGTTCTAATGCTTATGCACGGGCATGCTTTCTAAAATAAGACATGAAGCATTGTGACTTCATTGCCCAGAGTCAGGAAATTCTTCAGGTTTGGACATAGCTGCTCTTCTGTCTATGCTGACCTGCTATGGCCTTATCCCAAGCAGATGTTGCTACTAAGGTCAGTCTTATGAGTCCTATTCTTAGTCTGCCAGTTCTCTGCTGCTGGACCAAGGGCAGGTGAGGCCAATCCTTCTCAGTAGGTGGGAACAGAACATGGTCAGTTTTCGTCTCAATTAGTGGTACATTGAGAGACCCAGGTCCAGGGAAAGTGGTTATTTTCAGCTCAGTACTCCTTTCAGCCCCAGCTCCAATTTCCAATTGCCTTTCATCTTCTGGACACACACCTGGATTCTCCTAAACACCATCTGAATTATGAGTGGGAGGTCAAGGGTAACACATTGGCCTTTTCCCGACTTGAGATGTTCATGGACTAGGTTTGTTATGGGGCGCAACTTAAGAACAGACCCATCACCACTGAGAAGTCCAAATTTGAGAGTCTTTATTAAGCTGGCCGGCTGACTGTCTCACACAATGCCCCAAAAAATGGCTATTGGGAGAACAGCCCCAACCACAGGGTTGTAGGGGTTCTTATACCAAAAATCACATCAATCATAAGTGTCTGTTGCTATGATTTGAAATTACACATTAACATCATGAGATCATCGACAGAGGGGGAAGTGGGTCAAAATGACCCTTACCCAGGTACAAACTAAAGAATGGTTACTGACATCCACACAATTACTATTCACGTGGTACATTGTTTAGGAGCAATAGGAATCAAAAGAGAGCAATTCTTTACTACATGGGAGTCGCCATTGTATATTATTAAACATGTCACACCAAGTAACTGATGATGGGCACAGAGGCGGGGTGTTCCCATGGGAGAAGCTTATTTCCTACATGACATGGAGTCTCAGAGCAAAATGGAGTCTGTTTAGTCATTTCCCTTAGAGTCTGGCCTAGGACATTCTCATGGAGCCAGATCTGTCAGCCCATCACAGGTTGGCTTTTGCTTTGGAGACTTGGATCGTTGTTGGGAAGAAAGTAAAAAGCCCATGAAAGGTGAACTGTGACATGCTTCACCCTCACTGAGGCCACTGGAAGCTCTTGTCCAGCAGCAAGTCTTTGGGAGTGTTATGGTTTGGCTGTGAGGTGTCCCCCAAAACTCTTGTGTGAGAAAATGCAAGAAAGTTTGGAAGACAAATGATTGGGTTACAATCTTAACCTAATCAGTGAATTGCTCGCTGATGAGATTAACTGAGTGGTAACTGGAGGGAGGTGGGATGTGGCTGGAGGAAGTGGCTCATTGGGGGCGTGACTGTGGGGTATATATTTTGTATCTGGAGAATAGAGCCTCTCTCTGCTTCCTGATCGTTCTGTGAGCTGCTTCCCTCTGCCACACTCTTCCGTCATGATGTTCTGCCTCACCTTGAGCCCCGAGGAATGGAGCCGGCTGTCTATGAATGGAGACCTCTGAAACTGTGAGCCCTTAAATAAACTTTTCCTCCCCTACAATTGTTCTGGTCAGATCTCTTAGTCACAGCAGCAAAAAAGTCGACTAAAACAAATAGCAATGTGCCCAGACTTCTAAAGGGTGGAGAGATGCTGAGAACAGGTGGAAGGAGGACTAGACATCACAGATTATCACAGATAAAATCTGTAAGTTTACATGGAGGGCTCCCTCATTCCTCAATCAGCCAATCAATCAACACTACTGCATATATTGTTTATGGACCAGGCACTGTCTAGACGCTGAGAATTCACTGGTCTATGCTGAAGAGAAATTCCCCTGGAAAAAAAGATTCTGAGTTGGAGACTAACATGCAGTGGGTGTATTAGGGAGAGCTCTTAGATCAATAGCTTTGGGTGGAAGGACCAACGCAGGACTGGGAAGAGGGGGACGTTATGCTACAGTGCAGTCTACATGGAGGTTTCAGCCAACTCTCCAGGGAATTCTGAAACTGGGTGATCTTTTAGGACTGTCCCAGTTTGGGGGTGAGAGAACCATGCCGACGAGTGATTGGACATGGGCAGCCCTGGGGCATGAGAGCTAAGGCAGCATGCTCAGGAGCTGGAAGAATGAGTCACTCATTCCTGAAGGAGGACCTGGGTGGGGTATCATGGAGTCCAGAACATCCCTCCCAGTGAGTGCGTAGTGAGTGTCTTTGTTTGGGTTCCCTCCAAAGCAGGGCCTGAGACAAGGACTTGAGTGTAAGTAGTTCATTCAGGAGTTGATCCCAGAAAGCATGCATGACAGAATGGGGAGAACGAGGCAGGGAAGGACAAAGAAGTGACAACATGTGCATGAAAGACCCGTTCAACACTGCGCGGAGCCCTCTGAGGAACTGAGGCAAAGGCACTTCAGAACTGTCCCCCTGCAGGGCCGGAGATGAGATTTGCACCTACTGACTTCTATGCTCCATTGGCTAAGGGTTGTTCCTGGTGTCAGGAGCCCCTTCTGTACTGACAGAATGTACCTGTGAACGCTCTTCTTGTAGCTTTGGGGAAAACTTCAAGGTAGAAAACCAGAATCAAGGGGCTGTTGCATGTGGGGCGTCAGAAGACCTGGGTACTCTCCCTACAGATAAAGCTAAGAGAGGGGTGGGTCCTGTGAGAGGAGCCCACGTTTCTTTAGGAAAGATAGAGTCTGCAGTTGACATAATGGGGACGTTAACTTACATGGGATGAGAGCCCAGGCTATCTACCCTGGTTCCATTCCTCCATGACCCTTTACTGAAAACACCTAGGAAATCACATCTTTTCCTCTTAAAAGCAACCGACCAACTAACCAACCAAGTAACTAACCATGTAATTAATGCCTGTTAAGTTCCAGGCATTGCACTAAGGCTGTGAATGTCCCCCTAAGAGTCCCTTCTTCTTCAACCTTACTAACCCCAGGCCCTATCTCCTGTCCAGCCTTTCTTCTCAGGGTCCCTGCAGATGAACTTGGCTTCCACTTGGCTTTCGAGATTGGTGTCATGACACCTGGATTTCTTCAGGGGACGTCTCTATCTTTACACATGTCGTCACTACCATTTCTTCCATTCTTGCAGTCTTGGAGATGGGAAGGTTTCTTTTTCTTCTACAAGAACCTCTGTTCTCCATCACGTCTCTGGTGGTCAAGGTCTCGCTCCAAGAATTCTGTCTCCAGTCAGTATCTTTGATCTCTGTCTCTTTACAGATTCTTTCTTTGCATGGTAGCATCTTAATCATATGCCCATACTATTTAAAAGAAAAGACTTTCCTTGAGCTTCCTTCTCTTTTTGGCCACATAATTCCATTCTTCTTTGATAAATATTTGCAGCCTTATGGCCCACTCAACCCTCACCTCCAAATTTACTTCCACACCCCATCCTGCCCCAACATACTATCAAATCTGAACTTGCCAAGGCCACCGTAGACCTTGTGACTACAACTCTTCATTCTTCTTTTTTTCATTTCTTAATTTTCTTCTCTCTTGTGTCAGGCTCCATCTTCTTTTTGAAATTCTTCCTTTCCCCATTTTTCTATTTTTCCCCTATTTTTCTATCTCTATTGTAATACAAAGCTACTCCCCCGCCCTTTGCATCACAACCTAGCTTTGTCAGTCTGAAAGCTGCTCCCCGGCCCTTTGCATCACAACCTAGCTTGTCAGTCTGAAAGCTGCTCTCCCTGCCCTTTCTGCTGCAGCCATTTCCCCACCTCCAAACTACTTGTCAGTCTGTGAACATCCTAGCTAGCTATTGGTTCATCAGTCAGCTTGCAAGTATCCTTCTCTGTTATTGGTCCCCTGTTAGCCCTGTGGAATTTAACTGCTTAAGGATAGCTTCCCTGCCATCTTTTCTCTTGCTTTCTCTCTCCTATTCACTTTCTTTCTCTCTCTTCCTTGCTTTTCCACTCTTTCTAGCATGTGCCCTTTCTCTTTCCCTCTCATTTTCTCTCTTACCCTGCAGGGAGACACTTTGTTTGCTTAATAAACTCCCTTATGTGATTTCCCGTGTCTGGAGTGGTTTTCCTGGGTTTCTTACATCTCTGTTTTTCTTTGTTCCTCTCTTCCTTTTAAAACTCACTTCTTCATTTTTCTCCCAAGACTAAGTGCTCTTCCAGATTTAGTGCTTTTAACAAACTCTCTTCTTGCTGGTTAGAGTGAAGGATCTCAAACTTGGCTGTGCCTTAGAGTTCCCTGAGATGTTTAAAAACAACTGGTCACCACAGATTTTTTTTTTAGGACAGGGAAACTACTCCGTTAGGATATTACAATGGTGGGTCCATATTATCATACATGTGTCAATACCATGGAGTGTACCACACCAAGAATGGACCTAGGCAAAGATGGTGGTCAGAGTTGGTTCACTGACTTAATAAATCTACTTCTCTGGTGCAGGATGTTTGACATGGGGGAAGGCTGAGCATGCGTAGGGGCAGATATATGGGAACTCTGTGCTTATCACTCCATTTTGCTGTCACCGCCCACAGCAACAATCCCACGGATATTTGTTACCACCTGCAGGAACAATTGTGTGGGTATTTATTGGAGGTGGACTGGAAATAAACTACTTCTATTCCTGTACTGCTTCCTTGCTTGCTTGCTTGCTTGCTTATTCTCTAGCTTATAGAGGGAAAGAGGCTTACTTGATTTTAGAGGAAGAGAGGCTTCGAGAGGAAGATAGGCTTTGCTTATAGAGGAAGTTTTAGAGAAAGACAGGCTTCTATGCTTATCAGAGATCTGTTTCTTCTTAGAGTTCTGCTGCTGCTCCTTAGAGGTGCATCCTGCATCCTGTGAACTAAAGGTGCATACTAGAGGTGCATGCTAAAGGTGCTGTCTATCTGAGGTGCTTTTTAGTGATGTGTCCCACGTACTGTGATCTGTGATCTGCAACCTAGAGGTGTGTTCTCAGTTCTCCGCTCTGTGATCTGCCATCTGCCTTCTGCCTCCTGCTTGCTGCTTACTGCTGCTGCTTTCTGCTTGCTGCTGCTGCTTTCTGCCTTCCGCCTACTGCCCGCTTATATTCCCTCCAGGAGGCAGAGGGCAGGGCCACGCCAGTTAAGCGAAGATCAGGTGAAGAGCCAGCTGCCCAATCACGGCAGGCCCAAGCAGGAACACTCGGGAACACCTGTGCACGCGTTGTGTGCATGGACTCATTTGAACATGGCCAATGATAAATCAGCTGAGTGTGTCTATGTTAACCGACTTCCTCACCGCTGATATGATCAAAACAACTTCTGGCTGGCTGCCGGGCGCCATCTTGGCGTAGTCCGCATGGCATAGCCCCCAACATTTTGCTGTGAATCTCAAACTGTTCTTAAAAATTAAGTCTATTAATGAAAATAATGCTGATGCCCAAGCTCCATACCCAGAGATTCTGACTTAATTGGCTAGGGTGGGGTCAGGGCATTAGTGTTTTTTAAAAGCTCTCCAGTTGATTCGCAAGCAAGATTGAGACGCACGGGGCAGGACTTGGTGTTGATATTTTTTTCTCTCTGTCAAGCCTCACTGATTACTTTCAAGTAAGAAACCACCAAACTTTTCAATGCTGCTCTTTTCAGAGTTCTCAGGTTTGCAACATCCATTTTTATGAATGTGTCTGAGATCACAAGCAACACACCATCTTTTTCCAGATTCCCTTTCTGTCCCCTGTTGCTGATCAGTGCACCCAGTGGCTTGGCTATTCAGGTTTCATAAACCTCAGAATCTCAGTGTATCAGTCTGTGTTATGTTGCTAAAGCAAAATACCTGAGTCTGGGTAATTTATAAAGAATGGGAGTTTATTTGGCTTACAATTCTGGAGGCTGGGAAGTTCAAGTGCAAGGTGCTGACATCTACTCAGCATCTGGTGAGGGCCTGCTTGCTTTGTCAAGATGTGGTGGGACAGAGCAGTGTGCTAACTAAGCTCTCTTTCTCTTCTAATAAAGCCACTAATGTCATTGTGACCCTTATGACCTTATCTAATGCTGGTTACCTTCCAGAGGCCCCACCTCCAAATACTATTAACATAATTTTGAGGATTGTTTCCAACATATAAAGTCAAAGGGACCTGCCCCATCATAGCACCCTGCATCCAGTGTTCTTTGAGTTCAAGTCTCTGACATCCTCTCCAAAGCTGGAACTCTTTTGTCCCCATTTCCTGCCTCAGCTTGAAGTTTTCTAGCCTCGAAGCTCAAACCTCAGCAAAAATCAGCTTCTTTTTAAGAACACCTTTATTTTTTTCTTATTATATAGCTGATTCATGCAATTGCAGAAAAAAATAGAAAAGTAGAAAGGAGAAAATAAAAATCATCCATAACCCCATCTCCTACTAGCTACGACTAACGTTTCGGCACCTAAAAATAAATGTAGGAAAGGAAAAGGTTACCTGGTGATGTTATGTCATTTTTTCCACTGGACATGACATAATGAATATTCCTCCATTACACCCTTCCAAATCATTTAAAATAATTCTTATTTATTTATTTATTTGCGGTGCTGGGGATTGAACCCAGGGCCTTGGGCTTGCAAGGCAAGCACTCTACCAGCTGAGCTATATCCCCAGCCCCTAAAATAATTCTTATTTTTAAAGTAATCATGGCTACAAAAGTTTGCCTGTTCCTTGTGAAAAAGTCAAACAAGGAGAAACAGGAAATCTCTCCCTCCTTGCCCCTCCCCTCATTTTTCTTACTGGGGGAAAGAATTTGATAATTCAAAGAAAGCTTTTGTTGGCATTCCTTATGTTTATTTTCTGGATTGATTTTTTTTTTTTTTTTACCATTGAATTATATAATCTTCCCAGAGCTCAGGGCAGGTAGATGTTTTAAGTAGGCTCTTTGGGGCTGTTCCACCCCGCCCTGCCACCACCTCCCTGGGGCTCCTTGCTTTTAATAATTCCTACATGCTATTTAATGGCTAAGGCGGTCTTCCTTTTGAAGGTTGGAAAGTTCTGCTTTATGTTGTGTTGAAAATTGCTTCTGTCCCTTACTCTGGGCTGGGCTCTGGGCTTTCTTTACGAAGCTAGGAACAAAAAGCAAAACAAAACCCCCCAAAACAAAAACAAAGCAAAAGCAAAATAAAACACACGGAAATCCAAACAGACAACCCCGTGCCTCCTGTGACATGCTCCCTCGCCTTCCTGGCCACCGAGAACTGATCTTTGGCCGCCTCTGTGCAACCAGACCTCCTGGTTCCTTGGGAAAATTTCTGAACCCTGAGTCTCGGTTTTCTCAGCAGTGAAATGGGGCTGCTAACAGCACCTGCCTCCTAGTTTGCCTTGGGGATGAAATGAGTCATGATATGTTTGAAGCCCACAAGCTGCTGTCAGGTATTCACAGTGTCTGGATTCTCCACAGAGAAGGCGAAGGTGGCCTGATTCCCGCTGGAAAGCTCACCTGGGTGCAGGGAGTTTGCTTTTGTTCCTATCTTTGGCTTGGAACTCGTTTCATGGTTAGGGTTGAAGGACTGGCTGTGTGACCACAGGGCTCAGAAATGGAAATCGTGCGAAGGCTGGGAAGAGCCCAGGGGCAGGCAGGGGCCGAGGGTGAGGGAAGGCCCACAGCCAGGTTGTGAACGCTGCCAAAAGGTGACCCCTGCAGCTGTGCCCCAAACCTTAGTAGCTGGTCGAACTTAATCCACCTGTTTAAGCCTCATTTTTCTCATCTGTAAAATGGGTTCAATGCTGGGTGGCGCATTCAGTGATTCAGCTCTTACTCAGTGTCACCCCCTTCTGTTCTTTCATGGTCATAACAACCCTGCAGGGCGGAAACGATCATCCCCATACTACAGAGGAGGACGCTGAGGCACAGAGAGGTGAGCTGCCTGGTCCAGTCCACACACTCAGCAAGCAGCAGGCCTGGGATTGGAACCCAAGGGGGCCCTAGGGTCTGGGATCTTAAGCACATTCTGGGCATAGTAAATGCACAAGGATAAGCCTGCCATTTATTGAGCTTCTGGTTTACTGCTGCTCTTTTCCTTTAATCCTTCTAACAACTCTGCCTAAGCATTGGGTCCTCTAAAGTCATCCAGAATATATGCAAGACTCTGATCCCTCAGGTGGAGCCTGCTTTGTTTTGGAGTGGGGGTGTGGGGAGTCCTTGACCTTGCCAGCTCCTTAGGTCCAAGCAGGGATGCTGGGTGCTGTGATCAGAATTCCTGATTCCATTACTCTGGGGTGGGGGCCCTGCAGGGGGAGTTTTTAAAAGCCCCCTGGGTGGTTCTAGACTCCAGGCAGGGTTGAGGATCTCGGGGTAGAGGGGTTTAGCCCCCTCCCGGGGTGGTTCTCAACCTCAGTTGCTCAGTAGAATTGTCTGGGAACTTCCAGATTCTGAGCTCTTGATTAGAGATGGGCCTGAGCATCAACCACGAGTATTGACCCAATCAGTGCCTGTCAGAATTTAACAGATGCCAGACACCGTGTACACTTAGAGAATTCTGGAGTAACGTAACCTCCTCCTTCCGGTCTGCTGGGGATTTCCCCTCCCCCAAACCCCTCAGGTCAGGTGCAGATGCAGCAACGGCTGGCTTCCCGAATCCTTCCCGAAACCTATGCTTTTTACTGACCTCGTCCGTTCATTTCACAGCAGATCTGAGAGGAAAGTCCTGCTGCTGAGCCCATGTTCCAGATGAAGAAACTGAGGCACAGAGAGGATTGGTCACCCAGTTGGTAAATAATGGTTACCAAATTCTTGTGTGACCATTATTTCATCTCCTCTCAGGGAAACCTCTAAGCTGAGGAGGGATTTTATTTTGGGCTCCATTTTACAGAGAAGAATGAAGTTCAGGGTGGTTAATGACTTTCCTGTGGTCAGTGACCACTATCCTAAATAGGTCAGATCTTCTGACTCCCTGGCCAGCAGGGTTTCGATTAGTGAGTGGGAGTACGGGAAATGTCCCCTGGACAGGGTTGAGGCCCATTGGTCTTGACATGCTTGGCCTCCCCAGGCTTCCTGATGCAGATGCTACAAGTCTCGCTGTGACTGCTTTCCCAGAGGCAGAGCTGGCACTGAGTTAGAAAGGCCAAGACATCCCCAGTCTCCAGCAGGCCGGTGCTGTTCATTTAGAACATCTGCCCTTGGGTCCCCAAAGCCATCTCCATCTGAGGTCAGACGTCCACGGCGTCCTGCCTTGGGGGGGCGGGGGAGATGCGGACAGTTGATCAGGGTGGGGAAATGTCATCTGAGGTGCCGAGTCATCCTGGACATGAAGACAGACTCCTGCGAAGGATTCTTTGGGTATCATCCCACGTTCTTGGGGTAGGTTAGGTGTGGGAGAAAAATGTGAGACACGGGTGGCCTGGTTTCTTAAGGCAGCCAGATTTTATTTAAGAATATCTTTTTAGCATTAGGGGAGTGGCCCGCTGGGTGCTCTGGGGAGAGGGGGCGGGGTCTTCCTGTGCTGGAGGGGGCGGGAAGATTTGCATATCTGAAGCATCCGTGTCCGGGATTCTCATGGTACCAGAGCTGATTTTAGGAGGTAGAAAGACCCATTTAAAAAATGTTCATTGTTATGTAGTTATGATAATATAATCAGAAAAGCTGCATGATCATCATGTCCTACAATGGAAGTCCCACAAAGGCAGGGATTTCCTCTGTTTGATCACTACTGCAGTCTCACACCTGGGACAGTGCCTGGCACATAGTAGGTGCCCAATAATCAATCCCTGAATCTCCCAGCACATGCGATGGATTTGGAATGGAGATTGAGGGGACGGCTAGGTTAGGAAGCAGTGAGACTGGGGGTTAGTGAGGAGAGGGTGCCAGGGACCAGAATAGCAGAGGGGAGGCTGAGAGGGAGGCCAAGCAGGCCCACAGCAACATGAGCTGTCCATCGCAAGCCCTTTCATGGACAGGTTGAACACCCTGCATCCCCAGATCCAAATCCAAAAAAAATGTGAAGTGCCCACATGACACAGCAGAACCTTCCACACCCGGCCTCTGTTCCAAAATCCATAAAAATCCCAAATCCGAAATACTTCTGGCCTCAAGCATTGTGGGTGAAGAGTTCTCAATTAGTATGAGCTCATCAGGTCCTTCTGACAAACCTTACAGTATCTTCATTTTACAGGTAGGAAACCGGGGAGGCCCCAGGTAGTGAAAATAACCCCCTCAGGGACAGGCTGTCACCCTGATGGCTGTTTGCCAGAGTGGGCGAGGCTGTAGGATCGGAGGCCCGAGTGGGAGTCTGGCAGGGGAGCCGTGTCCTGGCCTGCCCCAGGCCTCCGCTGCCCTAGCTTGTGTGGTGAGGGCCTGGCTGGCGTCCTTTCTGCTCTCTGGTCCCTGGGAGTCCGCTCAGCACACACCACGGCTGCTCCTGTTTTAACCCAGCTGCTGTTTTTGCCGGTTTCCATTTTTAGCTCCCTGGACTGGAAGGCGGCGTTGAATGCACTGTAAACCTCAATGTCAGTTTGATTATACCAGACGCGTGTGTGGGCTCCACACTCCCCTTTCCACGTCTAATAATAACCCGCCCGATTCTCTCGCCCCAAGGCCCTCAAAGCATTTTGTAGGCAATGTCCCATTTAAGCTCCTGGTGCCCCAGGGAAGCAGCTGGCTGGTAGCTACCATTGCAAAAGGACTTCCAGAAGTTTCCAGCTTGCTTCAGACCAAAAGGGTTATTATCATCTGTGACTTAAATGTGAGAGAATCCGAGTTATAGGGCAGTACAGAGATGTGCTAAAGGGAGCTGGTCTTCATGAGGGCCCACTATGTGCATCTTCTCTCACTATGTGCATCTGTCCCACCTGGTGGGTGTATCTCTGAATTGCCCTTTCTTCGCAGACAAGAAAAAAGTCCCAGAGAATCTTAGTGACTGGATCAAGGTCATGCAGCTCACAAGTGATCAACTAGGGATTTGACCTTGGGTCTACCCCCAAGGCCTTGATTTTTCCCATTGTATCCATCAGTGGAATGTTCTAGAAATAAGGGCATGATCAGATCTAAATTAATTTTCTTGGCTTCCAGAATAAGATATTCCAGTGTCCCTGTCCTTAGAGCTTTACCTGAGGAAATTTTAGACTGGAAGGAATTATGTCTCATCAGTCTTTTTTTTTTTTTTTCAGTACTGGGGTTTGAATTCAGGGGTGCTCTCCCACTGAGCTACACCCCCGGTTCTTTTTACTTCTTTATTTTGAGAGTCGGTCTTGCTAAGTCACTAAGTCTGGGCTTGGACTTGGGCTCCTCCTGCCTCAGTCTCCCGAGCTGAGTCACTGGGATCAAGTGTACACCACTGCACCTGCCTTCTTATTATTCTTGACCATCTTTCACCCCCTAGAAAATATCGAAAGTAGGAAAGTACTGTTTGATTTCCCTCCCAACCTTCATTCAGGCATTCATTTATTCATGTATTCAGCAGGCACATACTGCTCACTCTTCTGTGTTGTATACTGTAGGCATGAATGAATGGGATGAAGGCACTGTCCCACTGAGTCTCTCTTCTCCAGGTTTTGGTGAGTGATGTGAACAAATGGCTCTACCCCTCCGAGCCCCAGAGTCCTCATCTGTAGAATGGGGACAGTAATGGCTCCTTGTGGCATTGTGAGGTGGGGGTATGTGGGGAGCCACACTCTCTGCGTCAAGGAATCAATCAACCTCCAGGGCAGACATGGAGGTCAGGTACAGCAGGATCCAGGTGCTTACACGATGTCATGCCCTCTCAGCTCCGCTTTCATTCCTGGATGCTTCACTCCCAGGAAGCCCTGTCCTCCTTCCTCAAGACTCAGATAGTACCCACATGCCCAGGGCCACAGGACTGTCTTTTTCTCTATAGAGCAAAAGTCATGGATTTGGGTCCCAATTGGACCCAATTGGGTCACACCCTTACCCTTAAACCAATCACCAAGGCCATGGGTAGATGAACTAAATTGATTGGCCAGGTCTGGAGGTGTGTCCCTGGGGGTGGGGGGGAGGTGGGGCCATCAGCTTTAGCCAAAGCACAGGGACGGGAAGCCGGAGCAGGCTGTTTCCCCAAAGGGAAAGCCAGGTTCCGTTGCTGGAAGCAGAATGGGCGTGGAACAGGCGCGTGAGAATGGCTTCTCCCAGCGGCCGAGTGGAGACGAGCAACTCGTTTCCTTATTAAGAAATGTTTATGGGCCAGGGAAGATAAAGAAAAGGGACGAAGCCGAAAAAGCCCCCGATTTCTGGTGAGGTTCCAGTCCCAGCCTGATCCCGCAGGGAGCTCTGGAGTAGAAATCACCGCTCAGAGTGTGTCCCGCCTCCAGGCAGGGGAACTGGGTCTTGTGCCCAACAACCAGTGGTCAGCAGTGGCTTCCCTGGGGACATACAATCCCAGGGGCTTGAGTCTCCAAAGGAGGGAGGCAGCTCTTGTTCAAGGTCCGTGGTTCTGCTGGAGTTCTCACCACCCAGCAGAAGCTTCGCGGTGTGTAGAAGTGGCAAAAGGGACCCCAGGGGATCTGGTTGTGGCATCAATAAAGCCCTTGAGGGCAGGGAAAAAAAAAATCACAGCCATCTAAGAAGAAGAGGAGCCGAGAGGAAGGGAAGGAAGGGCATCCAGCGGAGAGTTGGGCAGCGGAGGTGACCTCGGATCCTAAGCAGGACTGGGGAGCAGGAAACCAAGAAGCAAGGCACCGTCCCCTCCCTCCCCCGTCACCCTGCCGCACTGATGAGACCCACCATCGATCACAGTGTCTCGGATGGACCTCAGGGACATGCGGGGACTTCACCATGCTGAAGCAAGTCCAGGGACCCAGCTGAGACACAGGCAGCAGGGCAGCCGAGGGCTGCCCAGACCCTTGCTAGATGGATGAGGTTGGCCTGAGGTCACCGGGCCCCGGGAGCTGTGGCCACTACTAGTGCACGCCAAGGTGACACTCCAGCAGCTGGAGGTCTGGAGGCTCCGAAGTCCCTTGGGCTCACTCGGCCCCCACCTCTTACTCGTCAGTGGCTTCTCTCTCAGGAGTAGCTGCCACCTTCCTGCACGGGTCTTCATCTGTCCCTGTCTTCCCAAAGCCACCCGACACTAGAGCTTTCTGCAGAGGGTGTTGAAGGGGCAGCAGGCCGAGTCTTCAGCTCCATCCTCGGTGTCATGGTGACTGGCTCTGATCATTATTTTGAGGGTCAGAAGGTGGATCAGTCCAGGGGCGATGAAATAATGAGTTGTTTATTGAGCACTTACTATGCACCAGGCTCTGTGCTAAGTGCTCCAGCAGGATCATCTCATGGCATCAACAGTCATAGCAACCAGCATTTTAGGACTCTTGGTGACCAATCAAAGAAACTCAAGCCAAACTAGCTCAAGGGGGAAGTACTTACGGAGTCATGAAATGATGAGTTCAGGGAAACGAGGCACAGCTGGATCCAGGAGTTTAAATCATGTCACCAGTCTTTCCCATCCTCCCGTCCAGCTTTCTCCTGGGTTGGCTTCACTCACGATCAGCTTCCCGTCCCCTTCCTTTGGCCAGTGTCACCCTCTCAGCAGGCTCATGGGATAGAGGTTACTTTTCCTCGAGTTCTCACTGTGACCATGTCTGCAGCTCGGAGTCTGTGCTGATCTCTGCCAGTCACTGAGGCTGGAGCTCTGATTGGCCAAGCCTGGGTCATGGGCCCACATCTGGGGGTGGCATTGACCTCATGCGAAACGTGGACTGAGAATAGGGGCATGGGGTTCCCCAAAGGAGAAATCTACATACTCTCGTCAGAAGAGGAGGACTGGTTCCTGGTTTTAAAAAAAGGGGCATAAAGGATGGAACATTCCTTAGGGGTTTATGTGTTATCGTTCTCCATGTACAGATAGAAAGACAGAGCTTTTGCCTGATAAAATAATTTTCTCAAGACCACACATCAAATAGATGTCAGGGGGGTGGTGACTGGAAACCAGTCCACTCTGATTCCAGGGTCTGGGCTCCTGACTCCCACCCCAGGTTGCCATTTTGATGAGAGTGTCCACTCTTGGGGTCTCTGACGTGCGGGGGCATTTCCTGTATCAATAACTAATGATCCATTTGTTGGAACTGGGTCAGGTGTTGGGTTAGCATGGCTTCTACTTCTAGGCTGCCGCTGGTTAGATGTGGGACCTTGGACAAGAAATGTAACCCTGAAGCTCCGTTTTCTCATCGCTGTGTCTATGCCACGAGGTAGCTAATTGGATCTGAAAATCCCTTTGCATCTGGTGTCCCTTCTGCATGGTGGGTGACTTTTCCTATGGATTGAAGGAAGTGTCCTCTCCTCTTGTTATTGCGTTGATCCGGGTAGGAGTCTCTTTTCTCTTGAGAGCGTGCATGGATTC
The DNA here is from genome assembly GCF_902686455.1 of Sciurus vulgaris. Classification (NCBI taxonomy): domain Eukaryota; kingdom Metazoa; phylum Chordata; class Mammalia; order Rodentia; family Sciuridae; genus Sciurus; species Sciurus vulgaris. The sequence continues at coordinate 139,489,416 of NC_136468.1, read as the reverse complement.
CAGGAATGCATCCATGACTTCAGTAAAGGTTTAGAATGCTTCCTCTGCAGTAGACCTTGAGCTCCGTACTGGTTGATTCATCCATGCTTCTCCGGAGCAGGTATTGAGTAGATTTCCTTGAAACTGAACTTTCCTGTCATCCTCCCAAGTCAATGGTGAGCGATCCTCTCAACGACGAGGAGGTCACAAAGAAAAGAACCAAGCTGGCCCGGTCACACGGGCCTGTCCATGACATCACTCCTGCCTTCTGGATCACTGGACGATCAGATGCCACTGATCCCAAGACCCACCCACATGTCATCAGTGACAGACTGCATCTTGGATTGATGAGCTCAGCCATAAAATGGGGATAATAGGGTCTATCTGTGTTATGGAGTGTGCCCTAGCACAGCTGTGGGTCCATCGTAGACTGAGTAAGCAGTGGCTTCCTGCACAGAGACGTGTTATTAGGTCAACTCCACATAAGGAAGTAGTGAGTCAGAGGCCAGGCAGAGCAACCCCAGGAAAAGGAAGCGAGAGAGTGGAGAGAGGAGGCCCGAGGAAATAGCTCTGCTAATGCAGTGCCAGGACCTCGTGAGAAGCACAGCGTCGCAAATGCTTTGGTCACTCGAGTGAGAAAATCAAATTAAACTTTTGCATCTGGGGCTGGGGCTGCTCTAGCCAGGAAGAGATGTCGGCTTCACCGAGGAAGGCAGCTGTGTGCCCTCAGCCCTGGGAACACCAGGAGCTGCCAAGAGATGACTGTCGCCATCTCCGGGGGGTGGCTGCTGTCCAGGACGTGGTGTTTGAACATCTCAGGTGGTTCCACTTGGTAACAGCTGTCCCTTGCTCTGTCGCTGGGTGAAGCTTGTTCTTCTAGAGGAGTGGCCTGTTTAACCCGGGCATCCCTTGCTTCTCAGAGAAAGCCAGGAGGGACGGAGAAGGACAGAGTCACAGAAGAGCAGCAAAGAGGGACTCTGATTTTAAAAAGTCCCCTCCCCCAACTTCGTAGCTGCAGAATGCCGTGATTAAATGGTGTCTTGCTCCAATCTTTAACATGGACAGCAGATCTTGAAGGGAACCGCGGTGGTTTGGTTATGTGGTGTCCTCCAAAAGCAAGACAACGCAAGAACTTTCAAGGCGACACGATTAGATCGTGAAAGGTGTAACCTAATCAGTGGATTAATCCACTGATATGGATTAACTGAGTGGTGGCTGTAGACAGGTAGGGTGTGGCAAGAGGGAGTAGGTCACTGGGGGTGTGACTTAGAGCTTTATATTTTGTCCCTGGTGAGTGGAGCTCACTCTCTGCTTCCTGGTTCCCTGTCCTGAGCTGCTTTCCTCCACCACCCCCTTCCGCCATGATGTTCCACCTCACCTTGGGCTCAAGGTGACCATGGACTGAACCTCTGAAACCATGAGCTCAAATAAACTTTTCCTCTTCTACATTGTTCTTGTCAGGTATTTTGGTCACAGTGATGAAAAACTGAAACAGGAACTCTTTGGTATAATCAGGGTGGACAGCACTTTTGGTGAAAGAAACGTGGACACTTTCTATGGTATGAAATTTCACTCTTTGGTACGTCTCGGGGGAACTGCTTCTTAACCTTTAACAGGCAGATGAAGAATCTAGGGATCTGAAGAAAACGTAAATTCTGATTCAGCAGGTCTGGGATGGAGTCTGAGACTCTGCATCTCTAACCAGCTTCGGGGCGCTGCTGCTGCTGCTGCTGCTGGTCCTCTGACCCCGCTTTGTTCAGCGGGGCCCCAGAGAACTGTTTTCTAGACGTTTTCTTTTAAATTTTGGCTGCGCCTGCCAGTAAGAAATATAATCTGTATTGCCATCTGGCACACACTTATCTATAATTGAAACAAAAGTTTTATGAGGCAATACATATACTCTTATTATAAGATGCCGTTGAATATTTTATCTTCTCTTTTGCCCACAAAAAAAAGCAGCCCTGACCACAAAGCCACCAGAATGATCTCATTACTCACCAGGGGATCTCAAGCCACACTCTGAGAAACAGAACCCTAGAGACATCCTCATCCAGTGCGGAACCAGGAGACAGGAAATTTCACTGATGCATTGTTTGTAATAACAGAAAAATTGGAAAAAATAAAACAAAACCAATAACTTGCAACGCCTACCCACGGGAGAGCATGTCAATAGATCCGTGATATATGCAATAGCAGAAGAGTGAAAACGAATGAATCTGCGCCCCACGGATCAGCATCTGTCTTGAAAACAATGTTAAGTAAAATACAAGTTGCCGAAGGATGCGCGTTGCAGGATATGGTTTCTTTATATACGATTTAGAGACAGGCAAAGGAATCGATCTGTCACATAGGAATTCATACATCTGTAGTAAAAGTATAAAAGCTCTTAAGGGAGTGATTAGCAGCAAATTCAGTGAGTATTTGCCTCTTGGGGAGGAGGGTGGGGCAGATGGGGGAGGATGGGGGCTTCTCACTGGTTGGGACAGTAGGGGGTCCTACATAAACATGGTTTCCTAAGATGGGTGAGGAGTTCAACGACACTCATCTATTTTTTTTTGCAGGCTTGAGGCTGTTTTCAATAATTAAAGAGAAAAAGGAAGTTCTTGGATTGCAATGCGTTAAGGGGTTGTATTAGTTTCTGCACTGCCATGATCAATCACTAAAGACTTGGTGGCTTAACATGCTGGGAATTTATCCTTTCACAACTTTGAGGTCTAGGAATACGAAGTCAAGGTGTCAGCAGGCTTGGTTTCCCCTGGAGTCTCTGGTCTGTTCCACGCCTCTCTCCTCGCTTCTGGTGACGGCTGGCATCCCTTGGCAAAGATAACTGTCGAATGTGCTGGGAACGCACAGCCTGCAGAAGGGACAGGCAGAGCAGGGCAGGTGGGCTCTGCTCCATTCTCTCCTGGACATGGCGGGCCTTTCTGCTTCAGAGTGTCATGGGGCATGAAACCCAGGGAGGGTGCTTCCTGGCGTCCCTCAGCTGTGGTGTGAAGGGACGTGATGTCCAGACAAGACTCCATCTGCCCTAGACGGCTCTCCTGGGCCCTGGAGGACCAGCTCGGCCCTTGCTGTCTGTCTGTAACCCATAAACCCTCATCACGTAACTGGCGTTCTGTCTCACTGGACTCAGGCAGGCGGTGACCAGCACATAGAGGACTCCAGAGTTCTGTGTCTCCATTGTCTCCCATTGTCACCACTTCAAGTCCCAGTATTTGTCTCTTGCTAACGGGAGTGACCAACCTTGCCTCCTAGGGTTGTTCTGAGAAGTCAGTGAGGGAGTGTGCCCAGAGCGTGGGACCTTGCCAGAGCAGCTGTGGGGGAGGGGCTGAGGCTCGGGGCGGGGGCTCCCTGTGTTTGTTAGGGGATGTTTGTGCAGTGAGCACTTACCTTGTGTCAGTCACTGTTCTAGACCCTCGGCTCACAGCTGTGACTAAGGCACAGCCTTTATCCTTAGATGCTAGCATTTCCTTACCAAGCCCAGAGCCCACAGTAGGACCTCAAGAAACACCTGCTGAATGAACGCATGGATGCCGGATGACAGCAGAGAGCAGAGGAGGCCTGCCTGTCAACACGGGCGTGGGTCAGCCGCGGAGCTGCGCAGGCTGGTCCTGGAGTGATGGAGGGGCACTGTCCCCCACTGAGGGAGATTCCATCCATCTGGAGGATGGGGCTGGAACAGGTCCCTTGCAGGACTGCTGGGTGGCTAATTAACCACTCTTTATTAAGTGCCTCCAAAGCCACAGATGAAAATCAAAGTAAAAATGCCTCGTGTACTGATATTAATTTACTGCGCCCCTGGCCTGGGCTTTCCAGATACGTTTCTTGAAACGAGAAGACGTAGCACCTAGTTTTGAGATAATTAATCCTGATAGAGAGATCCTCTATTTCTTTTTTTTTTTTGTATAATTGAGAAATAAACATTTATTGTGTCACTACCCTGATCTATGGTGCACAAACTAATTTGGGGTTGTTAGTGTTTTTGCCCAATGTTATCTTTGTGAGATTCATCCACGAGGTTGTATATGGCTATTGTTGGTTTATTCTCTTTGCTAAATAATACTCTATTAAGTAAATATGCTGCCTCTTCATTCTCTTACTGGTATATTTGATAAAAACCAGTTCTTAATTTTAATATAGTCCATGTAATAAATTTTTAAATTTAAAATTAGCACATTTTAATCCTGTTTAATAAATCCTTATTTACTGCAGAATTATGGAATTATTCTATATTTTCTTTTTAAAACATCTAATTATTTAAAAATTATATTTTAAAATATAATTTATATTTGTAATTTATATTATAATTATAATTTATAATTTTAAAATTATTTTAAAATATAATTGAGATGGGTTACACCTCTAAAGTTAAATTGTGGGATATTTCTTGATTAGAACAAAAACAAGCCCTTTTTCTTTTCTGTTGGGCTGTTCCTTGTTCTCAGGTGAGCTGCCTTGTTTTTGGAACCATTGCTGTTGAGATAGTAAGTTTCTCTGTGTCTGCCATTTAAGGAGGTCTTTCAACTAAAATCTTCCTGGGGCCTCTTCCCAGCTTATGAAGGAGCTAGAAGGCCCACAAGAACATTTGCATAATGAACTGTGGATTTGCTTCACCTCTCTTCATCTGCGTAGGTACACATGACTTGATTTCCAAAAGCCTTATCAGTTTTGTTTACATCATCATAGAAGTGGCGAAGGTCTCAGATCACACAAAGATTCATTCCCTCAGAGCTGTTTTAGGGCTAGAAGAAAGGGACGTTGGTTAGCACCTACTGTGTGTTTACAAATGTGATTTCACTTATTCCACTGTTGCTTCAGTTCGGCTGCACATTGGAATCATGTAGGGCGCTAAATTCACTGAAATCGAACCCTGTGAGCAGAGATTATGTGATTGGTTTGGAGGGCTGGGCAGCCTTATTTAGCATCAGAAGTTTTACAGTCTCTTCAGATGACTCAGCAAAGACTGAGCACTACTTAATCCTCAAAACAAACCCATGAAGCAGTGTCTCCCCCCGCCATTAATGGTCGTAGATACTGAGACTTGGAGAGTTAGGGGACAGTCACTCGCTGTTATTAATAACTGATCATTTTGGCATTTATTGTGTTCCAGATTCTGTGCCAAGTACATTTAGTGTATGTTTAATTCTTGCAGTAAGTTTTTGAAGCAGGGATTAATACAATTTTTAAAAAATAGATGAACAAACGGAGGTGTAAGAAGTACATGATCTGCCCACGTTCCCTTTACTAGCAAGAGGTCACCTGCAGGGGAGAGAAGATTGGCTTGGATTAGGCTTAGTCTGTGCTGGGACTTGAACTTTGACTCCAATCTTTAGTTTACGCAGGATCCAGGCTGCTGTTCCTAGAGGATTCCAACCTTGTCTTCTCCAATGCTCCCCTGGGTTTAGCAGAGCACTGAGCTCTTAGAAATCACCTGGAAAATACCAAGGGGTGGCGTGGAGTGTTTAGGGTCAAGGATTAGACTTCCCAGGCAACAAGGAGCAAGGCTTTTTGGCTTGGTGGACCAATTTTTGCACTTCTCTCAAATATTTATTGAGCTGTGTTCCAGAGACACAAGACAGACAGGGGCCTGTCTGCAGCATCCCACACTTGCAACCAACTCTGAAGCTTTGAATGAACCTGCAGAGGTTGGGATCTGCTTTTCTCTCCCTGTAAAATGAACTGAGGGTGATTCGGGGAAATGGTTTCGGCACCCCAGGGGAACGCGCGATGACTTTTTCTCTGGAAGGCGTTTCCCCACTTCTCATTTGAGAAGCAGCACGAGGAGGCCGCTCATCACATTTATCCGGACAGAGGCTCTTCTGAAGAGAGAGTGATGTGGTACCATGTCACTCAAACATGAATTCGTTCGCTCAATACTTCTTGAGGTCCTGCCAAGTGCCTGGCACTATTGGAGATGGTGGGGACACATTACAAATGAGGCTATGTCCCCTTCTCCGTGGTGGCCTGAAGATGAGAAGCAGCAAGTCGTGTATAAATCTGCAGGAACAATGTTCCCATCTGAGTGACCTGCAGGTAGGGCCCTGAGATGGGAAGGAGCTTGCCTGTCTTGCCTTGAGTCTCCAGTCCTTTCTGACAGGGCTCTCTTTGACTTATAGGCCAAAGCCTCCTAACTAATTCAGTCTGTTTCAACCCTATGTGGATCCTACAGACATGTCATATGACTCACGGTCCCCAAAGGGGCCACCAACATCCTCATCTTGCCCTTACTCTGCCTGAGCATCCTCCCTCCACACCCCCCTCCTTAGATTCCTAACTGACAAAATCCTAGTCACCCCTAATAGTCTAGGTTGGGTGTTACTTGTTCTCCTAGAGCCTCTTCTGTACCTTGGCTCTGGGCCATGGCTGCCTGCTTCCTGCCTAATACCTACAATGGCTCCCCACCGCCTTCAGGACAAATCCTAAACGCTTGACGACACTTTTGCCAACACGCCGTGCAATAGAACCTCTGCCGACGTTCTCAGATCCACCTTCACTCTGTGATCTAGCCAAACGGAACTTTTCCAAGCTTCCGATGTTCTCGTCTCACCTCTGAGCTTCTGCACATGCTCTTACCTGGAACACGTTCCCGCCTCCCCTTTCTCCAGCTTTAGCTATTATCCTGGATGGCATTTCCCTTGGAGGAATCTCCTGAGTTCTCATGCCAGAGTCAGACATTCTTCTTTATTTTCACGGTCTCTCTAGTTTGATAACTTGGATCACAGATGTTTTTGTTCATCTCTCTTTCCTACTGAGGGTTGTGTTCCATGAAGACATGGCTGATTGTCCTGTTTCCCATTATAACCCCCAGTGCCTAGCGTAATGCCAGGCACAGAACGGTAAGTGCACAGTAAATCAGCCCTGGGTGAATGAACAAATGAATGGATGTACTCTCTGGATCCTTATCAAACACAAGCTGCTGACAGCTCTCTATTATTCTGCCTCTTAGGACCGGATGCCAATATTCTGATCTGAGAGTCTCAAAAATAGTCACGGAGCTAGATGGAGGCTCAGAAGTTCATTGAATCCTCTCTAAGTCTTTACACTGAGTCCTGCTTGGAGATCATCCATGATTTGACGGTCTCCTTTTACAGATGCAGGGGTTGGGGGTCATGGACAATGACCAAGACATTGATTCCGTTCAGCACACTTTGCTGGGAATTCAGAAGTGGCTCATCGTTCCCGTCCTGGGGAGGATACAGTCAGGGAGAGAGACTCACAAAGAAGTTTAGGGAAGAAAGTGCAGAAATGGAGCTTCTGGAGCATAGTATAGGAGCGTGAAGAGGGAGTACTTAACATGGCCTGGAGGGAGGGTGGTGAAGATTTAGGAGAAAAAGTGTCGCTCAGTGACTGTTAGGGGTGACTAGGATTTTGTCCTTAGAAATCTAAGGGACGGGGTGTGGAGGGAGGATGCTCAGGCAGAGTAAGGGCAAGATGAAGATGCTGGTGGCCCCTTTGGGAACTGTGAGTCATATGTCTACATGTCTGTAGGATCCATGTAGGGTTGAAACTGACACTGAATTGGTTAGGACGCTTTGGCCTTTATGTCGAAGAAAGCCCTGCCAGAAAGGATTCGGGCATCAAGAAAAGATTAAGTTGCAGCACAAGAATTCTGGAGGGAGGCGGTTCCGGAATGGTTAATTGGACACTCAGCCATGTCACCAAGGATACTCCAGCTTTTCTCTTGTTTGCACACTGTCCTTCCAGGGAATGAGTTGGAGGCTGCATCCTCTCCTGTGGGTTGTTCTTTTTTTTTGTTTCAATCAGGAAAATCTTTTTCAGAGACTTTGCCAGCCCCCTTCTCCTCAACAACCCCGGCCAGGATTGTAGTGCACCCTGTGTCCACCCAGAGTGCCTTAGGCTGATCAAGTCACACCCGCCTGCAGGGATGGGGAAGGATCTAGAAGCTCCTGATGCTCAAAAGATGAACAGAACCATGGTTCTAGGAACAAGGGACAGGAGGAAGGTTGCGAGGCAGGCAATCTTGGTCACTATGGGAATGTGGAGCACCAGGTGCTTTGTCTCCAACCTCCAGCCCAGTGTTGCCCCTGCTAAGAGCCCCCGTCCCTTCCCAACTGCCTGCCCTGAGGACCAGACTCCTGCATCCAGTGTGAAGACAGCAGTCTTACACACTCGGTTGAACAGCCACGACTACATAAGGCCAACCCCTTGCTATATGTTTATATATAAATGCATAATTATGTATATATGTCATTTATATTTTAAATGTTTATGCAATTTATATTTTAAATATAAATATTTATACCCATATTCAGTACATGTCCAGTACACGCAATACAAGAACTGGGAGAAAATCTACCTCTCTGTGCCTGGTGGTCTTGCTCCTCTGACTGAACGCGGATGGATGCGAAAGCGTTCTCAGCCAAGTAACTGCGGCCACCGCCTCACACCGGACGCTTACTAAGTGCCTTTTTAATCGTCGGGACTGTGCGGAGTACTTTAAGCATATGATCTCATTTAATCCTCTCAGCAGTTCTACCAACCGGGACTGTTATCCCCGTTGCAGATGAGGAACACAGGTTTGGAGAGGTCAAGTCGCTTGTCCGTCATCGCAGAGCTGGAGAGTGGCAGAGCTGGGTTTGTCTGACTCGGGAGCTTGCACGCTAAGCCATCGCACCACGCTGCTTCCCTGAAAACCAAATTCCAGCCAGACGCGTCATTAGGACTGTATCTTCCAGGGCGTGAACGCTGGGGCGCCCTCCCGCTGGGGAGGAACAGAAGAGAAACAGGTTGCTTTGGAAACGGGGTGCTCTCAAAGGGGGTGACATTTCCAAGGGACTGATTGCAAACCAAATTAGGGGGCTGAGGCTCAGATTTCAAGTCAACCAATTCAGGGGAGAATCCTCTGGTCTGTGGTTGCAGGGGTACCATTTGCTCCGTGTAGGATGACGTTAGGTCGCATTGAACATGAAGCATAGTTGGATCAGAGTTCTTCTCATTCACATGCCTACTCTGCTGATTAGGGTTGGGAGAGAATTATTTTGGTGCTAATATATACGTCGCTAACACCTTTCAACTGTGGCCAATTCACTTTTGAACAAGAAGACAAACCATGGCCACGAGAGTCTTCAGGAGACAACAGAGCTATGGAGATATTTTACAGCACCTGGTTTTTTGTTTTTCTTTTTTTCAATAGCCTTCTAATAACAAGGGATAGTGGTTTTCAATTTGCACATGTTAGAATTTTCCTAAGTAAAAAGATGAGAGTCAATTTAAAGAAACTCATCAACAGTGCAATTGGCTTGGCTTAATGGAGAGGCACTGTATATATAAACTACAGTTTGGGTTCCAAAGAGTGAGTATGACAAAAAGCACGTAAAATATCTCATTTGTGGTTCTTTATATTGTAGCATGTCCATATTATATTTGGGATATATTAGGTTGACTATATGAAAGTTGACTTCAATTGTTTATTTTTACTTGTTTAATGTGGCTAGTAGAAAATGTGAAATTACAGATGCGACTTCTATTCACACCTATAGTTTCGCATTGGATAATGACAGCGGCTAGTCAGGCGGAGGAAGGACAGAACTTGGCTTCCTGCTTCGCGAATGTACCTTCATCATCTCACTCAGCACCTGCCACGTAGCAAGTGCTCAATAAATTTTTATTAAACCAGATTGGACATGTGAATAATGCAGACACTTATGGGTTTCTTCAATAATTGGATCACCATCCACCTATCATTCTTATTTATTGGGCTTAACTAATATCTTCTGCAAATCTTTAAGAAATGTCTCTCTCTCCTCTCTCGCTCGCTGTCTCTGTTTGAAAGCTTCTCGGATAATGATTTAATTTAGGTTTAACAAGCCAGTTATTACAGGTCAATTAAATGCTACTTTATGATTTAAAACCTATTTATTCAGATTAATAGCCATTAAATGGTTTTTTATCACATCTCTTTTTGGTTAATATTGTTTAAAAGTATTTTCGATTACGTAAAGCCTCATTTTGCATCCACCGACACTTAAAATTAATCCTTTAAAGGAAAAAAATAATTTATGCCTTTAAAAGCTAATTCATCACTGGTGAACTAATTTATTACCAAAGAATAAACAGATACCCTTCTCTAAGGGGAAAATACATTTCAAGTTTCTGTAGACGATAGAAGGTGTTCAGCAAGTAGATAGAGTTGACTGAACAGTGAGCTCACGTTTAAGGGTTATTATATATTTTAATAACAGCTTTATTGAGATATAATTCACATATCATAAAATTCACCCTTTAAAGTATTCAGTTCAGTGACTTTTAGTATATTCATAGGTTTGAACAACTATCATCACTATCTATTTCAGAATTCCAACACCCCAAAAAGGAAACCTCATATCTTTTAGCAGCCAGTCTCAATTTTCCCGCTCCTGTCTCCTGGTGACCATTACTTTTATTCTCTATATAAATTTTCCTATTCTGGACATTGATATAAATGGAATCATGCAATTTGTATCCTTTCTTGACTGGTATCTTTTGCTCAGTGTACGTTTTTCAAGGTTCATCTGAGTTACAGCCTGGACCAGTATTTCATTCCTTTTAATGGCTCAATGATATTTCAATTTTGGATGGATCACAGTTTATTTACTCCTTCAAGTATTGAGCATGTGGGTTTTATGAAAGTAAATCCTCTTTCCGAATTACGTAGCTTATGACAAACTCCACATGATATATGTGCTTACTAATAACGATCGCCAGTGTTTCCCGAGCACTTATTATGTACCAGGTTCTATTTGTATTTATTTGTATGTTTGGCCCATTTAGTGCTCACAACAATCCTTTGAGAGAGGTGTGACCGTTGCCCCCATTATTCTTATGAGGAAATTGGGGAAATAGAAACATTCAGTAATCTAACTCAGGACAAGTGGTCAGTAAGCAATTCCAACCAAGAAGTCTGGCTCCAAAGCCTTCACCTTATGTTTCATTAAAAAAAAAAAAGGGGCTGGGGCTGGGGAGACAGCTCAGCTGGTAGAGTGCTTGCCTTGCAAGCACAAGGCCCTCAGTTCGATCCCCAGTGCCGCAAAAAAAAAAAAAAAAAAAAAAATCATATAATAAGGTTGAATTGGGCAGGGGGAGAATATACAGAGGATATGAATTTTAACATTCATATTAATTGTGTAACCACTACCACAGTTGGATGGAACCTGTTTCATGACCCCATGGAATCTCTTGTGCTCCTTTCCCATCCTTAACTCCTGGCAGCCACAAATGTCTTCCCCAGCTGATAGGGTTTTTTTTTTTAGGTTGTCAGATAAATGGAATCCTACAGTATGTAACTTTTAAGATTCACTTCTTTCCCTTGGCATAAAGCCTGTGAGATTCATCCAAGTTGTTGCATCTAAGAGTAGTTTGTTTCTTTCTTTTTTTTTAAATTGCTGAGGAGTGTTCAGTTGTAAGGAAGTATCAGTTTATGCGTCCACTTGAGAAAAGGCAACCTTCTGAGATTCAAGATGGTGGGTTAGAGGAAGCCGATTTCCTAGTTGCTCCAGAGCTTGGGAGGCAAGCTGCGGCAGTACTGCTTCTCAAGCGGTGGGTGAAAGAGGGATTTCACTAAAATTCAATCCTGGACAGTCAGAGTGACTTAGAGAGGTAGAAATTTGGGTACATTGAACAAAGAAGAAAGAGCCCATTGGAGCCAAGCTGGTTGCGTAGTGGCCACCATTGTTGGAGCAGGGTTGGTTCACCCCAGAGGGAGGGAGAACACAGAGGAGACCCACAGACAGATGTGGTACAGTAAAACCTGGGTCCAGAAAAGCAGCCTGAACTTCCCGGATCTGGAGGCTGCACTGCGCACTGGTGTTTGAAAAGTACTGTTTCCCACGTGGCTGTAGAGAGCTGAGGTGGAGCCATCTTGACTGGCCATGATGCAGCTGGAAGATGAGAAAACACTGCCCATGCTTCCCTGGCAAGTGTCTGAAGTGTACCTAGCAGAATATGAGGGACACAGGCCCAGAGAGGGTTGTACCCAGGTAGGGTCAGGTCAGAAAAGTGAAGGGGAGCCCAGCTCACTACTTCTTTGAGTCTGGCGGCTCACATGCCCAGCTGAAGCGGGTCAGGAATCTGAACTGGCAGTGTGAAAGCTCTCAGGGACTAACTCTGGGAAGTGTGAGTCCCTGGGCAGCAGAGGGCATGAGTAGAATTCTTGGGAGTAGAGGCTCCTGAGATTCAGACTCTGGACAGAGATCAGAAACTGCCAGCCCCTAGGGGTGGGTTTGATCTAATCTCTCAAGAGCAGACATCGCCCAAGGAAGCCTCTGAGGACCTCAGCCTCATCCTCCAGAACCCCTCTCCTAGAGCTCCACCCTGGGAGTGCACCCATCTGGTCTGTTCAGATGAAACTGCATCTGACTGTGCTTCCCATCCTGTCCTACCACACACTGAGGAGAAGGGAAGCTGGGGATTATTTGGACCCGCTTCAGTCTCCGGCAGGCCAGCTGGCAGTTTGGTGAGCAACATAACAAGAGGAAGGGGATGAACAGCCCCAGCCCATGTGGTTCTTCCTCTCTCCCCTCACAACACATGGAAGGAAAGAGCTGGGCATAGGTAGTGACCATCCATTCTCCTTGACCATTTTGACCATCTTGGTGAAGACGATTCATTTTTCATGATCGTTTTTTCTTTGTGTGTGTGTGTGTTCTTGCTGTGCTAATTGGTTCATGAACATGTATAAATAGACATATTTATTTCTCTTTTCTCATTTTTAGCATTTTAAAAATGTATTTTTCCTTGCCTGGTCTTCTGAGGGTCAGGGGTTTTAGTTTGTATATTTTTTTTTTTCCCCCCTCTTGTTTTTATTTTTCTCTTTTCTTCTGCTAACAGCCATCTTTTCTTGTTCTCACTTTCTCTCCCTCTTTATTTTGTTTCTCCTATTTTTCTTCTCCTTCCTGATAACCATCGCCTGCTACATTGCTTCTGCATTCTCTCTGTGTTCACTTTTTAAAATTATAAATGGTCTTCTGCCTTTCTATTTCAGTTTCCTTTTTTACCATCTTTTTAAAAATTACTTTTTATTTTTACAGACTGCATTTTGACTCATTATACACAAATGGGGAACATCTTTTCGTTTCTATGGTTGTGCACAATGTAGATTCACACCATTCGTGTAATCATACGTGTACATAGGGTGATGATGTCTGTGTCATTCCACCATCTCTCATACCCCTCCTCCTCCCTCTCATTTCCCTTTCCCTCTATGTAATCTAAAGTTTCTCCATTCTTCTCTCACCCCCACCCCACCACCCCATTATATATCTTCATCTACTTATCAGGGAAAACATTCAGTCTTTGGTTTTTTGGGATTGGCTTATTTCACTTAGCATGATATTCTCCAATTCCATCCATTTATCTGCAAATGCCATAATTTTATTCTTCTTTATGGCTGAATAATACTCCATTGTGTATATATACCACAGTTTCTTTATCCAGTCATCTTTTAGAGCTAACTGGTTTATATAACTTCTGCCCCCACCATTCATGCTGTTTCAGTTAATATTGCTGTGGATGAGATAGTCAAAACAGGTTTGCTTTAATGCCAGATCTTGTTTCTGGTTACTTGTTCTTTTTGTTCTTAGCAGTTGCTGACCCCACCATTACCGTTTTCCCCCTTCTGTGGTAATTAACACTGTAGATATCAGAGTAGGAACCAGGTACTTATTTTATTTTTAAAATATTTTTAGTTGTCAGTGGATCTTTTATTTTATTTATTTATTTATATGCGGTGCAGAGGATCAAACCCAGGGCCTCATACGTGCCAGGCAAGTACTCTACTACTGAGCCAAAACCCCAGCCCCAGGTATTTATTTCAATGCTATGTATCGTTCACACCAGTTGCTGGTATGGTTTGTTTCCCCTATTCTGTGAGGGGGTGGAAGTCCACAGAGACACTACAAGTCCACAGGGTAGAGGCTGCTGTTGCTGAACTAATCTCAGGCAAAAGACAGCATTTCTTGCTACGCACATAAATTAAGGACAACCAATCTTTACCCAGACTTTAATACAAAGAATAGAAGAGATGAAACTCCAAACTAATGTCCAGGCCCCAGATAGAAATGGCTAGGGTTGGACCCTCAAGTGCCACTCATGGACACTCACTGCTGCAGCAAAAACAGAGAGGATTAACACGAAGGTTGTAGATACCACGCCTATGCAGGGGATCTAATCCAGCTCACTCTAGGACACTTTGGCAAGGAAAGACTGTGCCCTAAAAAGGCCCACACCTAAGAGTGGGGAGACATCCATTTCAACAGATGCAAAAAGCCCAATGCAGGAATTAAAAAAAAAAAAAAAAAAAACAAAAACAACAACAACAACAACAAAAAAAACCAAAAAACAAAAAATCCAAGGTAACATGACATCTCCTAAAGTTCATAATTCACTAGCAACTGACCCAAAAATATTGAAGTGGATTAAATATCAGATAAATTAGTCAAAAGAATGATTATAAAAATGCTCAATGAATTCCATGAGAACACAGAAAACCAAGTGAATGGACTAAGAAAGTCAGTATAGGATATGAATGAGAAATTCAATAAAGAGATGGAATAGTGAAAAAAATAAATTGTGAAATTAAAGAGTCAATAAATCAAATAAAATGTTCAGTTGAGTGTCCCTGTAATAGAGTAGACCATACTGAAGACAGAATCTCAGTGCCAGAAGACAAAGTGGTCAGCATTGAGCACTCAGATAGTATTAAAGAAAAGAAAATAAGTAACCATGACCAGAATATACAAGAACTCTAGGGCAATATTGAGGCCCAATTTAAGAACTGAGGAGGGTTATGAGATGCAGGCTAATGGAAAGGATAACCTCTTCAGGGAAATAATCACAGAAAAATTTCCAAACCTTGAGAATGAGATGGACATCCAGATGTAGGATGCATTCAGAAACTCAAATAGACAAGATTAAAAAAGAACCTCTCCATGATACATTATAATTAAAATGCCAAGCACACAGGACAAGGATAGCCTCAAGGGAAAAACATCAGGTCACATTCAGACGCAAGCCATCAGAATCACTTCTGATTTCTCAACACAAACTCTAAAAGCCAGGAGGGCTTGGAATGATGTGTTCCAAGTCCCTGAAAGAAAATAACTGTCAACCCAGAGTACTACAGCCTTCCAAATTAAATAAGAAATAAAAGTTTTCCAAGATAAGCAGAAACTAAAAGAATTCATGACTACTCAATTGGTATCACAGAAGTTGCTTAAAGAGATACTCCATGCAGATGAAATAAGAAACAAACCCCAGAGCACACAAGTGAAAAAAAAAAAATCTCATTTGAAGACTAGTTAAGCAAATGAGAAACAGGACCAAATTAAACATTATAAATAAATCAAAATGGCAGTAATTAATAAACATGTCTTTATAACAACATTAAATGTAACTGGTATCAACTCTCTAAAAGACATAGGCAGACAGAATTAAAGACATAGGCAGACATGGATTAAAAACCAAGACCCAATTATATATTGTTTGCAAGAGACTAACCGTACAGGCAATGAAAGCCACAGACTGAAAGTGAAAGGATGGAAATTGATGTAACATGCAAATGGAGCCTGAAAACAGGCAGGAGTAACTATTCTCAAGTCTGACAAGGCAGTCTTCAAGCCAAAATTAATCAGAAGAGACAAAGAAGGTCACCTCATGCTGGTAAAGGGAACAATTCAACAAGAATATATAATAATAAGAAATATTTATGCCCCAAATGTGGGCAATTAATTACATGAAAGACACGCCACTCAAATTGAAGTTTCAGATAGATCCCAGTACTGGGTGATTTTAAACACCTCATCACCCAACACTGGGTGATTTAAACACACCTCTTTCACCATTAGATACATCATGAAGACATAAACTTAGTAAATAATCTCTAGACCTGAAGAATATTATAAATCAAGTGGACTTACCTGACATCAATAGAATATTTCATTCAATGATAGCAGAATACACATTCTTCTCAGAGATTCATGGAACCTTCTCCAAAATAGGCCATATTTTAGGCCACAGAGCAATTCTTAGCAAATACAAAAATTTGATATAATTCCTTGCAGTTTATCAGATCATAATGGAATGAAATTAGAAATCAACACAACAAAAACCTTACAGAAACTATATGTACACATGGAGATTGAACAATACACTTTTGAAAGATAAGTGGATGATAGAGGACATCAGGGAGAAATTAAAAAATTCTTAGACTCAAATGAGAATAGTGATACAACATACCAGAACTTTTGGGACACTGAAGGCAGTTCTAAGAGAAAAATTTGTAGCTACAAGTGTCTACGTAAGAAAATCAGAAAGATTCCCAAATTAAAAGCCTAATGATGCATCTCAAGTCCCTGGGGAGGGGGGGGGGGAAAGAACAAACCAATTCCAAAACCAGTAGAAGGAAGGAAATTATTAAAATCAAAGCTGAAATCAGTGAAATTGAGAATTAAAAAAATACAAGGGATCAATGAAACAAAGAGTTGGTTGTTTGAAAAGATAAACAAGATTGATAAGCCCTTGGCCAAATAACCAAAAGAAAAAGCAAGAAGACCCAAATTAAAAAAAATTAGAGATGAAGAAAGAGAAATTGCCACAGAAATCCAGTGGATTATTAAGGGCTATTTTGAAAGCTTATACTGCAATAAATTGGAAAACCTAGAGAAAAGAGATGTATTCCTTGACATATACAAGTTGGCCAAAATTGAATCAAGAGAACATAGAAAACCTAAACAGACCAATAACTTGTGATGAGATAGAAGCAGTAGCAAAAAAAACTTCCAACAAAGAACAGCTTAGGTCCAGACCAATTCTTAGCTGTATTCTACCAGACCTTTAAAGAAGTACTAATCCCAATACTTCTTAGGGGACTGAGAGATAGCTCAGTTGGTAGAGAGCTTGCCTCTCAAGCACAAGGCCCAGGGTTCAATCCCCAGCACCGTGCAAAAAAAAAAAAAAAAAGCAACCGATACTCCTTAAATTATTCCATGAAATAGAAAGGGATAAAACACTTCCAAATTCATTCCATGAAGCCAGTATCTTTTGACAAAATTCAGTATAAAAACACTGAAGAAACTAGGATTAGAAAGACCCCTTCCTCAACACCATCAGTGCTATATATGAAAAACCCAAAGTCATGTTAAATGGGAATAAAGTGGAAGCATTTCCTTTAAAATTGGGAACAAGACAAGGATGCCCACTGTCACCACTCCTATTTGATATAGTGCTAGAAATTCTAACATGAACACTTAGTCAAGAGAAGGAAAGTGCCGGGGTCCAGCCCTAGCAGGAGTCCATGGGTTCCACACTGGTAAACGGGATGTTGGGAGACAGCGTCGGCGATGGATGGAGAATGAAAGACACAGACTCCAGTTCTGGTGCAATCAATCCCACTTTATTCTGGGGAAGGCTGGGTTTATATACATTTTTCTTCAGGCTATGATGACAGGCTTATGATTAATAAAATCAAAGAAGTTTCCAAAGCATAGGGAGAAATTGTTTTTACCGAAAGATTATGAGAAAACAGTAACCTTACAGATTATCCTTACTTAATCACAATTATTTTAAGAATATCTAACTACGTCAATGAGCTAATACAATGTTTATTTCCTTAATATCTAAACTCTATATGACCTAAGACTATTTTTATTACTTTTGCGGTAAAGCGATAGACAAATAATGTCATGTGACCATTTCTCCTAGGTCCTTCTGGTTAATATCTAAATTGCTGAGTTAAGGGTTACAGGAGGGCAGCAGTCCCAATGGTTATTATGTACCAACGTTTATTATAGGGGTGACATATTCTTTGTAGGAAGGAAGGAATGTTGTGAAACCTTATTCTTTTACCTTACCACCACACATTAACAAAGCCATCATCTGGATTAAACCACCCTGTAGGAGATGGGGGAGATCTATGTCTACCTTCTCTAAGGGCTTGCCTTTAGGGTGGTACCAGGGCTTGCCCTAGATAAAATAAGCTAGTCCATATCTAGTAGCTACTGTGGGAGGTGCTTTGTACTTAGAACTTGGGGAAACATTGTTATATATAAATTTCTGTGCCCCAACAGGTTCTGGCTGTGCCAGTAAATGTAGTGTTTGATTTTTAACATAATAAAAACATTCTCCTGTAGTGAGGTTAACATCACAGGGTTTCAACATGTGTTCTGTCTCCGTGATGTTTTTCTGGAAATTTGTAGAATTATTCCCATCACCTCTAGCAAGATCCTCAGACTGAAGTGAGTAATATATTATCAGGAAAACTCCACAGAATAACATCCAAGCTAGGGAGGCATACATCTGGCTACAATCCTTTTAGGATGAGTCTCTGCAATCATCCTTGAGTAGAACTCTGTCAAGCACTGCAAGGAGAGCCAGGTGCCCCCGCAGGAAAGAAAATGGATAAAAGTAGGAAGAAGTTGAATTATCACTGTTTGCAGATGATATGATCCTACAGTTAGAAGATCCAAAACACTCCACTAACAGACTGCTAGAGCTAATAAACAAATTTGGCAAAGGAGCAGGTTATAAAATTAACATACAAAATATCAATAGCTGTCCTATATACCTGCAAAGAAATCAGGAAAACAATTCCATTTGCAATAGCCTAAAAAATAAAAAATCCTAGGAATAAATCTAACTAAGGATGGGAAAGATCTCTACAATGAAAACTATAGAACATTGAAGAAAGAAATTGAAGATGACTTCAGAAGATGGAAATACCTTCTGTGTTCATAGATAGACAGAATTCATATTGATAAAATGACCATAGGACCAAAAGCAATATGGGGCTTCAACGCAATCTCCATCAAACTACCAATGGCATTCTTCGTAGAACTAGAAAAAAATAGTCCACAATTCATTTGGAAGAATAGAAGACCCAGAATAGGCAAAGCAATTTTAAGCCAGAAAAGCTATCCTGAGGTATCACAGCATCTGGCTTCAATTACACAACAAAACTATAGTAAAAAAACCTGCATGGTATACTGGTATAAAACCAGTCACATAGACCACTGGTGCAGAATAGAAGCCATAGAGACAAGGTCACACAGATACAGTCGTCTAATCCTTGACAAAGGTGCCAAAAACATACATTGGAGAAAAGACAGCCTTTTAAACACATGATGCTGAGCAAACTGGTTATGCATATGTAGAAAAATGAAGCTAGACCTTTATCTCTCATCCTATGCAAAAATTAACCTCATAATCAAAGACCTAGTAATAAGACCAGAAACCTTGCAACTCCTAGAAGAAAATACAGGTCAACACTCTAGCATGAAGGCACAGATAATGACTTTCTCAACAGAATTCCTAAAGCTCTGGAAATAATGCCAAGAGTTAATAAATTGGATGGCATCAAATTAAGAAGCTTCTGCACTGAAAAGGAAACAAGAATTTTGTAGATGATGCAAAGCAAGACTTTTTCTTTCATTCCCATATGAATTTCCACTATGAAGTATCAGTTTTTGAAAATAAAGCACTTCCCTATTGCAGCCAATGGTGTCTTTGTTATAAGTCAACTAACCATATATCATAGATCTATTTCTGGACTCCAGATCCTCTTCTGTGGAACTGTCTGTCTGTCTTCACATCATTATCCCCACCATCTTAAATTACTGTAGTTTTCATATATGGTAGAGTGAATCTTTCAACATAGTAATCTTGTCTTGGGTATTATTGACCCTTCTAATTTCCATATAAATCATAGGATCAGCTTATCAATTGAAAGCAAAAAAGAATTCTTTTGGAATTTTGATGGAGTTTCATTAAGTCTAGGAAAGATGTCTTTTTTTTTTTTTTTTAAAGAGTATCGAGTCTTCCAATCCATGAGTATTATGCATTCACTTAGGTCTTGTCTCAGAGTCCATTGAGGAGACAGAAACCAGATCTGTAATTAGAGTAGGGAAAATTTAATGTAAAAACTGTTAACTAGTACAACTATTTAAAGGGAGGGTAACTACTTAGAAGGGTCAGGGAAGAACCACTGCACAGAAAGTAGCCGCTGGGGCAGAGGGATGGTGGGTAGGTAAAGAGAGTTGGAAATGTCCCATTGCCAAGGCTGAGTGAGATTCAGGCACATTTGGGGAAGGTACATCTTATGGATGTACATGGTGTTGGGATTCACTGGGTATTTAGGAAAGCTATGTTAGATTCATTCTACTGTCTTTCCTATTCCAATCCCCTTCCTTCTACTTTCTTGGAATTTGAATCGTTCTTTTCTAACTTCTTGAGATGACTACATCATTGATTTCCATCTTCTCTCCCAATTTATCCATTGAAAGCTCACCAATGGTTTTTGTCTAACCAGAGATTAACCAGGAGGTCTGCAGGCGGTGAAGAAATGGGGGACATTGGGCCACAGCTGATCTGAGAACCAGCCCACGATGGGGTGGTGGAGGGAGTTGCTGGAGGGTTTGTGACAAACAGCAGGTCTGCAGAATTTCAGGCTGGGTCAGTAAAAGTGGTGACAAGATACGTCCTCAGTTTTGACCTCACAGAGCAATTGTAAATATTTACGATTACATATGAAGTTTGCAAGCTATTCCTAGTTTGCAAAAGTTAATCCATAAAAGAGTACTGAATTTTGTCAAATACTTT
Organism: Sciurus vulgaris; assembly: GCF_902686455.1. Taxonomy (NCBI): domain Eukaryota; kingdom Metazoa; phylum Chordata; class Mammalia; order Rodentia; family Sciuridae; genus Sciurus; species Sciurus vulgaris. The sequence goes on along the minus strand of NC_136468.1, from coordinate 139,468,851 downwards.
CCCTCCTCAATTGAGATGTTTCTATGCTCTCTTGTTCTTTCTTCTATTAATGTGGAGAATTAGACTCATTTCTTTTCAACCATGAAAGTAACTTTTTACTCTTGGAATAATGCAAACTTGGTCATGGTACAGAAGTTACAAGTTGTTGCATTTGATTAGATATTTTAAGATTTTACAATTGATATTTGGGTGTTTATATCAAGGTTATGCTGACTTAAAAGAATTGAGAAGTGTTTTTTTTTTTAAATAGGTATTTTTTAAAAATTTGTTTTAATTAGTAAGAAGTGTTTTGTCTTTTTCTTTTTTCCTGTTAGAGGTTGGGTAAGGTCAGTATTATTTCTTTTTTAAAAATTTGGAAGAATTCACCAGTGAGATATCTAGCACCAGAGATTTCTTTGTGGGAAAGTTAATTATGGATTCAATTTCTGAAACAGATATAAAAGTAGTCAGATATTTTATTTCTTATTGGGTCAGCTTTTTTGTGAGGTATGTTTTTCATTTGTATGCTTCACCTAAGTTGTCTGAGTCTGTTGGCATAAAGCCATTTATAATGTTCTGTTATTATCTTCTCAGTACCTGTAGCATCTTGCTTGGCGTTTATCAATTTATATTTATAATTTTCATTTATCAAGAGTCAATTTTGTGCTTTATTGATTTTCTCTATTACAAATTTGCTATCTTAGTGATTTTCCTATCTTTATTATTTTCTTCCCTCTACTTTCTTTTTTAAAATAAATTTTGTGTTTTCTTTTTAGTTGTACTAAACAGTAGCATCTACTTTGGTATATTTATACACACATGGTATATATCTTATTATTTTAATTAGGATCCCAGTCTTATGGATGTATGTGGTGTTGGGATTCACTGGGCACATAGGAAAGCTATGTTCGATTCATTCTACTGTCTTTCCTATTCCAATCCCCTTCCTTCTACTTTCTTGGAGTTTGAGACATTGTTCTTTTCTAACTTCTCGAGATGACAATTTATATAATTGATTTCCATCTTTTCTCCCAATTTATCCATTGAAAACTCACAATGGTTTTTGTCTAACCAGAGATTTAGCTACATACCATGGTTTTTGATGTCTTTTCATTATCATTCATTTAAAAATATTGATTATATTCTTTGTTATTTCTTATTAATTTCCAAGCAGATTTTTAGTTGTTTTTGATTTGTAACATAATTGCATTGTGGTTAGAATATGTATTCTGAATAATATAAATCCTTTGAAATCTGTCTAAATTTGCTTTATGACTCAGTGTTTGATTAGGTAAGTGTTCCAGGTACACTTGAAATAAGGTGGATTTTTCTATTGTTGGTTGCAGTGAATATTTGTCTCCTCTTCCATTAGTCCTTTTTATTTTTAGCTATGTCCGTTCTTATGTTAAACATTGTATTAAATTCTTTTTTTTCAGTTACTGTATTTTTAGATTCTAAGAATACACACACACACACACACACACACACACACACAGATGGTCAAACAAGCCAAATTCATAACTTGTGCTGCTTAGGTGTTCTGTGTCTTTGCCATTTTTTTTTTTTTTTGTCTTTTTAGTTGCTGAGTTAGGATATTAAAATTTTCAACTGGAATTATGGATTTATCTACTTTGTAGTACATTTCTTGATTTGTTTATTTTGAAATTCTATTTTGTGCATGCAAACATAAAATTGTTCTAGCTTCATGGTGCATTAATCTTTTCACTGAAATTTTCCTTTGTGTCTAGCTATGCATCTTACCTTCAAGTTTCCTTGCTCTCATGTTGTTGTAGCTATACCAGTTTATTTTGGATACCGTTTTTTCTCCATCATTTTACTTTCAACTTTGTCACCATATATTTAGGGTAGGTTTCCTGTAAGCAGCATAGAACTTTTATTCTAATGTATTCTGACAAAGTAGGTCTTTTAATTGGAGTATTTAGTCCATTTACATTTAATGTAATTACTGACATAGTGTGCTTTATATCTATCAATTTATAACTTTTTTTCCTCCATTCACCTCACTTCTTTTTTTGTTTTCATTTCCTATTTTCTTGTCTTCCTTTGGACCAACTGATTTTTAAAAATTAAATTAATTTCAGTTACTAACCTGTTATTTATGCCTTATTTTAGTAATTATCCTGGAAATGAAGACATACCTGCTTTGTTTATTTGAGGCTAATATGCATTAGTATTTTTACTACTTCCTAGGCAATACTAATACCTATTATTCTATAAATTAGTTTACCTTTCTTCCATGTTTTGTTCATAATATTTTTGATTTAAATCTACATATATTTAAAACCTCATAAGAAATTATTGCTATGACTGTCAACATCTGTATTTTATCATGTACTTTTCCTGTGGCTCTTTAGTCCTTCCTGTCTTGGGTCATTTCTCTTTACCTGCAGAATCCCCTTTTGTATTTGTTTTTGGTTGGCTGTGCTGGTGCAAATTTCCATGGTTTTAAGTTAGTGGAAAAAAATCTTTATTTTTTTTTATGTTTTAGAATATTTCCCCTTCATACAAAATTTTAGTTTGGATGTTATGTTTTTTTGGTCTTTTTGTTTCCATCATCTGTCTTGAAAAGTCAGCCTTCCAATAGTTGCTTCATTAAAGTTAATGTCTTTTCTTTTTCTCTGTGTGCTTTTAAAAAGTTTTTCCCCCCCTAAAATCTCATTTGTTTTCAGATTTCACCGTAGTGTGGTGTGTCTGTAATTTTGTTTTTGAGGGGGTGGGTATAGGGGATTGAACCTGAGGCACTTTACCACTGAGCAACATCCCCAGCCCTTTTTATTTTATTTTATTTTATTTTGTAAAAAATGAAACCATTGAAAGACTAGGAAGAAATGTGGTTGAAATCACATTAATTTCAGTGGAGTGTGGGAGCTTTTAAACCACAACTCAAAATCCAAGGCAATAAAAGAAATGATTGATAAATCTGAGTACATAAGGTTAAATTCCATGGCAAAACAAAATCCATAAACAAAGACAGCAGACAAACTGGGAGAAAATACTTGCAACATATGTTACATTCAAAGGGTTAAGATCCCTGATGTATAAAGAACTCTTAAAAATTGAGGGACAAGGTTCAAAAAATCCAAAAGAGAAATGAAACAAAGATGAAAAAATTTGCACAAAAAGTGACACATTAATTAATATTTTAAGATTTTAAAGTAGGCTCCAAACATGAGTTTGAAAAATGTTCAAAGTCAAAATTAGAGAAATATCAATTAAAACAGCACTGAGATACCTTTTTTCACTTATCAAATCAGCAAAAGTTTAAAATATGCAAAACATTTTCTTTCTGGTGAGAGGGCAAATGGTACCCTCATACATTTTTTTTTCTTTTTTTTTTTTTAATTGTAAACAAATGGGATACATATTGTTTCTCTGTTTGTACATGGCGTAAAGGCATACCATTTGTGTAATCATAAATTTACATAGAGTAATGTTGTTTGATTCATTCTGTTACTTTTTCCCTTCCCCCCACCCCTCCCACCCCTCTTTACCCTCTATACAGTACTTCCTTCCTCCATACTTGCCCCCCTCCCTAACCCTAACTCTAACCCTAACACTAACCCTTCCCTCCCCCCCATTATGTGTCATCCTCCACTTATTAGTGATATCATTCGTCCTTTGGCTTTTTGAGATTGGCTTATCTCACTTAGCATGATATTCTCCAATTTCATCCATTTGCCTGCAAATGCCATAATTTTATCATTCTTTATGGCTGAGTAATATTCCATTGTATATATATGCCACAGTTTCTTTATCCACTCATCAATTGAAGGGCATCTAGGTTGGTTCCACAGTCTGGCTATTGTGAATTGAGCAGCTATGAACATTGATGTGGCTGTATCTCTGTAGTATGCAGATTTTAAGTCCTTTGGGTATAGGCCAAGGAGTGGGATAGCTGGGTCAAATGGAGGGTCCATTCCAAGTTTTCTAAGGAATCTCCACACTGCTTTCCAGAGTGGCTGCACTAATTTGCAGCCCCACCAGCAGTGTATGAGTGTACCTTTCTCCCCACATCCTCGCCAACACCTGTTGTTGCTCGTATTCTTGATAATCGCCATTCTAATTGGGGTGAGGTGGAATCTTAGGGTGGTTTTGATTTGCATTTCTCTTATTACTAGAGATGTTGAACATTTTTCCATATGTTTGTTGATTGCTTGTAGATCTTCTTCTGTGAAGTGTCTATTCATTTCCTTAGCCCATTTGTTGACTGGATTATTTGTATTCTTGGTGTAGAGTTTTTTGAGTTCTTTATAGATTCTGGAGATTAGTGCTCTATCTGAAGTATGATTGGCAAAGATATTCTCCCACTCTGTAGGCTCTTTCTTCGCATTGCTGATAGTTTCCTTTGCTGAGAGAAAGCTTTTTAGTTTGAATCTATCCCAGTGGTTGATTCTAGCTTTTATTTCTTGTGCTATGGGAGTCCTGTTAAGGAAGTCTGGTCCTAGACCAACAAGGTGAAGATTTGGACCTACTTTTTCTTCTATAATCTGCAGGGTCTCTGGTCTGATTCCGAGGTCCTTAATCCATTTTGAGTTTAGTTTCGTGCATGGTGAGAGATATGGGTTTAGTTTCATTCTGTTACATATGGATTTCCAATTCTCCCAGCACCATTTGTTGAAGAGGCTATCTTTTCTCCATTGCATATTTTTGGCCCCTTTGTCTAGTATGAGAAAATTGTATTTATTTGGGTTTGTGTCCGTGTCCTCTATTCTGTACCATTGATCTACCTTTCTATTTTGGTACCAATACCATGCCGTTTTTGTTACTATTGCTTTGTAGTAGAGTTGAAGATCTGGTATTGCAATACCCTCTATTTCACTCTTCCTGCTAAGGATTGCTTTAGCTATTCTGGGTTTCTTATTCTTCCAGATGAATTTCATAATTGCTTGCTCTATTTCTGTAAGGTACGTCATTGGGATTTTAATTGGAATTGCATTGAATTTGTATAGCACTTTAGGTAGTATGGCCATTTTGACAATATTAATTCTTCCTATCCAAGAACATGGAAGATCTTTCCATCTTCTAAGGTGTTCTTTAATTTCTTTCTTTAGTGTTGTATAGTTCTCATTGTAGAGGTCTTTCACCTCTTTTGTGAGATTGATTCCCAAGTATTTTATTTTTTTCGAGGCTATTGTGAATGGGGTAGTTTTCCTAATTTCTCTTTCTGAAGATTCATCACTTATGTATAAAAATGCGTTGGATTTATGGGCATTGATCTTGTAACCTGCTACTTTACTGAAATCACTTATGAGTTCTAAGAGTTTTCTGGTGGAATTTCCAGGTTCCTCTAAATATATAATCATGTCATCAGCGAACAGGGATAGTTTGAGTTCTTCTTTTCCAATTCGTATCCCTTTAATTTCTTTGGTTTGTCTAATTGCTCTGGCCAGAGTCTCAAGAACGATGTTGAATAGAAGTGGTGAAAGAGGGCATCCCTGCCTTGTTCCAGTTTTTAGGGGGAATGCTTTCAGTTTTTCACCATTTAGAATGATATTAGCCATGGGCTTAGCATAAATGGCCTTTACAATGTTAAGGAATGTTCCCACTATTCCTATTTTTTCTAGTGTTTTGAGCATGAAGGGGTGCTGTATTTTATCAAATGCTTTTTCTGCATCTATTGAAATAATCATGTGATTCTTGACTTTAAGTCTATTAATATGGTGAATTATGTTTATTGATTTCCTGATGTTGAACCAACCTTGCATCCCTGGGATGAAACCCACTTGATCATGGTGCACTATCTTTTTAATATGTTTTTGTATGCGATTTGCTAAAATTTTGTTGAGAATTTTTGCGTCGATGTTCATTAAGGATATTGGTCTGAAATTTTCTTTCTTTGATGAGTCTCTGTCTGGTTTAGGTATCAGTGTGATATTGGCTTCATAGAATGAGTTTGGGAGGGTTCCCTCCTCTTCTATTTTATGGAATACTTTGAGAAGTATTGGAATGAGCTCTTCTTTAAAGGTTTTGTAGAACTCGGCTGAGAACCCATCTGGTCCCGGACTTTTCTTTGTTGGTAGGCTTTTGATGACTTCTTCTATTTCAGTACTTGAAATTGGTCTATTTAAATTGTTTATGTCCTCCTCGTTCAGTTTAGGCAATTCATATGTCTCTAGAAACCTGTTGATGTCTTCGAAATTTTCTATTTTGTTGGAGTATAGATTTTCAAAATAGCTTCTAATTATGTTTTGTATTTCAATCCTGTCTGTTGTGATATTTCCTTGTTCATTCCGAATTTTAGTGATTTGGGTTTTCTCTCATCTTCTCTTTGTTAGTGTGGCTAAAGGTTTATCAATTTTGTTTATTTTTTCGAAGAACCAACTATTTATTTTGTCAATTTTTTGTATTGTTTCTTTTGTTTCAATTTCATTGATTTCAGCTCTGAGTTTAACTATTTCCTGTCTTCTACTACTTTTGGTGCTGTTCTGTTCTTCTTTTTCTAGGGCTTTGAGCTGTAGTGTTAGGTCGTTTATTTGTTGAGTTTTACTTCTTTTATTAAATGCGCTCCATGAAATAAATTTCCCTCTAAGTACTGCTTTCATAGTGTCCCAGAGATTTTGATATGATGTTTCTTTGTTCTCATTTCCCTCTAAGAACTTTTTAATTTCCTTCCTAATATCTTCTGTTATCCATTCATCATATAATAGCATATTGTTTAATCTCCAGATGTTGGAATAGTTTCTGTGTTTTACTATTTCATTTATTTCTAACTTCAATCCATTATGATCTGATAGAATACATGCTAGTGTCTCTATCTTCTTGTATTTGCTAACATTAGCTTTGTGGCATAATATATGGTCTATTTTAGAGAAGGATCCATGTGCTGCTGAGAAGAAAGTGTATTCACTCTTGGTTGGATGGTATATTCTATAAATGTCCGTTAAGTCTAAATTATTGATTGTGTTATTGAGATCTATGGTTTCTTTGTTCAATTTTTGTCTGGAAGATCTGTCCAGTGGTGAGAGAGGCGTGTTAAAATCACCTAGTATTATTGTGTTGTGGTCTATTTGGTTTCTGAAATTGAGAAGGATTTGTTTGACATACATAGATGAGCCACTGTTTGGGGCATAGATGTTTATGATTGTTATATCTTGCTGATTTATGCTTCCCTTAAGCAGTATGAAATGACCTTCTTTATCCCTTCTGACTAACTTTGGCTTGAAGTCCACATTATCGGAAATGAGGATGGATACTCCAGCTTTTTTGCTGAGTCCATGTGCATGGTATGTTTTTCCCCATCCTTTCACCTTTAGTCTATGGGTATCTTTTTCTATGAGGTGAGTCTCTTGCAGGCAACATATTGTTGGATCTTTCTTTTTAATCCAGTCTGCCAGTCTATGTCTTTTGATTGATGAATTCAGGCCATTAACATTCAGGGTTATTATAGAGAAATGATTTGGTTTCCCGGTCATTTGGTTCATTTTTAAAATTTTGTTTATTTATTTGTTTGACACAACTTGTTTCCTCCTTTATTTGACAATTCCTTTAGGATAATTCCTCCCTTTGCTGATTTGCTTCTTTGTTTTTCATCTCTTCCTCATGGAATATTTTGAGAATGTTCTGTAATGCTGGCTTTCTTTTTGTAAATTCTTTTAGCTTTTGTTTATCATGGAAGGATTTTATTTCATCGTCAAATTTGAAGGTAAGTTTTGCTGGGTATAAGATTCTTGGTTGGCATCCATTTTCTTTCAGGGCTTGAAAAATGTTGTTCCAGGCCCTTCTAGCTTTTAGGGTCTGGATTGAAAAATCTGCTGATATGCGTATTGGTTTCCCCCTGAATGTAATTTGGTTCTTTTCTCTCACAGCCTTTAAAATTCTGTCTTTATTTTGTATGTTAGGTATTTTCATTATAATGTGCCTTGCTGTGGGTCTGTTGTAATTTTGTGTATTTGGAGTCCTATAAGCCTCTTGAACTTGATTTTCCATTTCATTCTTCAGATTTGGGAAATTTTCTGATACTATTTCATTGAATAAATTGTTCATTCCTTTGGCTTGTTTCTCTAGGCCTTCCTCAATCCCAATAATTCTTAAATTTGGCCTTTTCATGATATCCCATAGTTCTTGTAGATTCTGTTCATGATTTCTTACCATCTTCTCTGTTCGTTCAACTTTGTTTTCAAGGTTAAATATTTTGTCTTCAATGTCTGAGGTTCTGTCTTCCAGGTGTTCTATCCTATTGGATATGCTTTCTATGGAGTTCTTAATTTGGTTTATTGTTTCCTTCATGTCAAGGATTTGTGTTTGGTTTTTTTTCAATATCTCTAACTCTTTATTGAAATGATCTTTTGCTTCCTGTATTTGCTCTTTTAACTGTCGATTGGTGCGATCATTCAATGCTTGCATTTGCTCTTTCATCTCCTCGTTTGCTTCTCTGATCATTTTAATTATGTACATTCTGAACTCCTTTTCTGTCATTTCTTCTGCCATGCTATCATTGGGTTTTATTGATGTAACATCTAGATTTGTTTGCAGCATTTTCTTTCCTTGTTTTCTCATATTGTTCAGGTATCAGTGGACCGCTGAGATATTGCAGATTTCCTCTATTGACTTACAATGTCCCTGAAGATTTCTCTATATATCCTCCTTAGCCTTCAGTAGGCTGAAGTCATGGAGGAAGTTGATAATGCGGTGCTCCACAAGGAAGCTGCCTCTCTAGGAGTGGTGGCCTTCAGGTGGGGTATAATCCCTGCTAGTGGGCAGAGGTGTCTCCACTTGTTAACCAATGGTCATCCAAAGGGGACCTAGGCTGCGGGCTGAGACAAGGCCTGTTTGGGCCTGAGTCTCTGGTTTTACCGTCCTTGTGGGGAAACCTCACCCAGCAGGGAAGACTCACCCGGTGGGGAGGTCTCGCTGGTCAGTTCCCTCCTAGAGGTTCCCCTCAATTTACAGCTACCGCCTGGGCTGGGCTGCCTTCCTCTGCAAAGTTCCCAGGGGCCCGGCCCTACCTCCTGGGCCTGGGAGCCTCACCCTTCACAGATGAATCTCCTTAGGCTGTCCCTCCTCAGAGAATTTGCCCACAGGACTGGAACCTTCGCTCCGCCCTAAGCCTGTCTCTGTGCGGCTCTTCCACCCAGAAGCCTCCTAGATCCTGGGACCCTGCTCTGCACCTAATCGCCTGGCTGTGTGGCCCCTCCTCTGAGCAGCCACCTGTGGCCCCGAACAATTGCTCTGAGTCCCAGAGACCCGCCACAGGCCTCTTCCTCCAGACAGCCGCCCAGTATTCCGGTGCGGTCACTAGGAGTCCAAGAAACTCACTGCGTGCCTCCTCCTCCCACCAACCACCCGTAGACCGGGGCAATCAATCGCTCCGAGTCGAAGTGACCCTCCCCGTTCCTCCTCCTTCTCCAGATAACCCCCCGGGTGTTCAGGAGCAGTCCCTCTGAGTGGCTCTGAATCCACATGACCCGCTGCACGGGTCCTCTGGGCAACCGCCCGGAGCTCTGGTGTGGCCACTCAAGACCAAGCGTCCCACCACGCTTCTCCTCCAGGCAGCCCCCCTGTGTTCAGGCGCTGTCACTTTAAGTCCAAACAACTCACCACTCGCCTTCTCCTCTGAGCAGCCGCCTGGAGCGCTAATGCAGTCACTGCGAGTCCAAAGGACCCGCCGCGCTCCTCCTCCTCCTTCTCCTACTCCTCCGGGCAGGCCCCGGGGTTCAGAAGTGGTCAGAGTCCAAACAGCTCGCCACGCAGCCCCTTCTCTGGCAACCGCCTGTAGCTCTGGTGTAGTCACCCGAATCCAAGCGGCCGCGCTCCTCTTCCTCCTCGTCGTCCTCAGGGCAGGCCCCGGGGTTCAGAAGCATCGTTCTGAGTCCAAACAGCTCGCCGCGCAGCTTCTCCTCTGGCAACCGCCTGTAGCTCTGGTGCAGTCTCTCCGAATCCAAGTGGCCACGCTCCTCCTCCTTCTCCTCAGGGCAGGCCCCGGTGTCCTGAGTCCACACAGCTCTCCTCGCCACTCTTCCCCTGGGCAGCCGCCGGAGCCCCAGTGGCTGCTCCGAGTCCCAGCGCTGTGCCGAGCGGCCTCCTTTATGGCGCTCCCAGCTGTCCGAGTTCACTGCTCCAGCGGGGGGAGGGGCGTCTCGCCGGCAGCTCTACTTCACAAAGTTTCCTGCGTTCCGGGACCCCCGTCCCATCCGGGATGCCTCCCCAGGGGGTGAGAGTCACCCGCTGCTTTGAGTTGGTCCCAAGTGTCTCAATATCTCCTCTTTTGAATCCTGAGTCCTGGAGCAACATGAAATGCAGCCACCCTCTAGGCCGCCATCTTGAAACCTCCCTTTTTAATTTGTTAATTTTGAGACAAGGTCTCACTAAGTTGCTGAGGCTGGCTTTGAACCTGCAATCCTCCTGTCTCAGCCTCCTAAGTTGCTAGGCATGCACCACTGTGCCTAGCTAGCTATGATTTTCTTTGTATTTGTCCTACTTGGAGTTCTCCAAACTGCTCGCATCTATGTTTTAATGTTTCTACTCAGTTTTGGTGGTTTGTTGGCTGTGATTTCTGCAAATAGTCATACTTCAACATACTTTTTTTAATTTTGTGACTCTGGTTATACCTATGTTAGAACTTTTTAATATGTCTCTTTTATTTTTTGTTATCTTTTCTGATTTTCTGCCATACATTCTCTACTTTCCATCTGGATATTTTCTATAGATGTATCTCCCATTTCGCTAATCTATTTTTTTTTAAATCTATTTTTTAAAAAAATAGATTAAAAATGGAACGTTAAACATTCTGCTAAATTTTTAATTTCAGTTTTTGTACTTTTCAGTTCTAAAATTTCTGTTGGGTTGTGTTTTTACAGATTTACAGTTTGGGGTACAATTTTTCAACTTTTTAGATCATATTTACATTAATGATTTTTAACTAATTTCAAAAATTGGATCCCCTGTGAGATTTTTTCCCCCCTCTATTCCCTATACGTAGGGTCTCTGTTCTTGTTTCCTTCCCCACATTTATTAAATTAATCTGAGCTCTATGAAATGAAATCAGTATGTTGAAAAGATATCTTTAGTCCTATGTTTATGTAGCATATATTTTATTTCATTATTTTTCTCTCTTTCTTTTTTTGGGGGGAGGGTGCTGGGAATTGAATGCAGGACCTTGCACATGCTAGGAAGGTGCTCTACCACTAAACTACACCCAGCTCCATTAAATTAATTAATTTTTTTGGGAGGGGATCTTGCTACATTGCCCCTTCTGGTCTTGAACTCCTGGGCTCAAGCCGTCTTCTGCCTCAGCCTCCTGAGTAGCTGGGTCTTCCGGTGTCTGTCCTAATGCCTGGTTTTTTATTGCAGTATTATTCCAAAGAGCCACCATAGAGAATCAGTTCATCTCTCAATAGTTGAATGGATGAAGAAAAGGTGCAGTATACACACAATGGAATACTCTTCTACCTTAAAGAGAAGGGAATTCTGTCCTTTTGGGCACCATGGAGGAAGATGGAGGACTTCATCCAAAGTGGAATAAGCCAGGCACAGAGGCAGGAGGTAGAATCGTGGTTCCCAGAAACTGGGGAAATGGAAGGTTGGAAAGATGTCGGTCAAAGGGCACCAAGTTTCAGTTAGGAGGAAAAAGCTCAAGACGTCCTTCATACAACATGGCGGCCATGCTTATTTAGGAAGAATGCGTCTTATATTTGACAATCACTAGGAATGCTGTCACCACAAAAAAAAAACACGTATGTGAGGTGGTGCATCCATTAACTGGTTCTAGTTAGCCGTTCCACAATGTACACATGTTCAAAACACCATGTGTATGTGTATGTGTGTGTGTGTGTACATATATATATATATATATATATATATATGTTTTATTTGTCAATTAAATTAAAAAAAAAAAAACTTTGAGCCTTTTAGTGGTAGGAGATAAAAAAAAAAAAGGGATAAGAATCAATATTCCCTAAAGTTTTACCCTCTGTCTTCTCATTTAAGCTCATTAAGGTAGGTGGCTTTGCCATTTTGCATAGGACATCCCCTGACTCAGAGAAAGTATGCTATTTTCCCAAAGTCACGCAGCTGTGCCAGGATTCAAACCCAGGCTTCCCTGGTTCAAGGGTAAGCTCAACTGTCTGAATTGCTGAATTCTTTCTTCTTGCTCTTCTGTGGCTTTTGTACTTTCATAGTTGGCTTTTTGATGGTTTCAAATATAGAATGCTAGGTTAAGGACATCCATTCAGGCCGCTGTAACCAAATATCATAAAGCGGGTCACTTCTGAACATCGGAAACTCACTTCTCACGGTCTCAGAGGCTGGGAAGCTATGTGCAGGCAGACTTGACGTCGGCGAGGGCTTCCTGGCTCATAAGGGGCGTCTTCATGTTGCATCCTCGCCTGGCGGAGGGAAGAGGCACCTCTCAGGGGCGTCTCTCATGAGGCATTGATGCCATTTGGGGGGTCTCTGCTCTGGTGTCCTAATCATTCTCAAAATTCTTGCCTCTTAATACCATCTTGATGGGGTTTAGATTTCCCATATGAATTTTTCTCATTAAATATTTTTTCCTTTTCTTTTTTTAAAATTTAGCTTTTAATATTTTACAGACTGCATTTTGATTCATTGTTCACAAATGGGGTCCATCTTTTCGTTTCTATGGTTGTACACAATGTAGATTCATACCTTTCGTGTAATCGCACATGTACATAGGGTAATGATGTCTGTCTCTTTCCACCATCTTTCATACCTCCCTTCCTCTCATTTCCTTCTAAAGTTCCCCCATTATTCTCTCATTCCCCACCCCCACCCCCATTATATATCATTCTCCACTTCATTAAATATTTTTTATTTGTTCTAATTAATTACACAAGAGAGTAGAATGCACTTTGATACATCATACATAGATGGAGTATAATTTCTCATTCTTCTGGTTGTTCTTGATGTAGAATCCCACTAGTCATATAGTTATATATGTATGTAGAGTAATCATGTCTGATCAATTCTACTATCCTTCCAACCCCCACGCCCCCTCCCCTCCATTCAATCCTGTCTAATCCAAATTTCCTCTCGTCTTCCCTGGCTCCCCACCTTATTGTGAATTAGCATCCACATAGCAGAGAAAACATTTGACCCTTTTTTTTTCTGGGAGGGGATTGACTGGTTTCACTTAGCATGATATTCTCCAGTTCTGTCCATGTACCAGCAAATGCTATCATTTCATTCTTCTTTAAGGCTGAGTAATATTCCATTATATTTTGGGAGACATAACTATTCAGACCATAGCAGTTAGGTCAAGGGATTTTCCTGAAAAAAAAAGAAAAGGAAAAATAATCAAGAAGTCAGCTCTGACTTTCTGTTACCTCAAAATCAAAATGCCATGCTTGACTTGGAAGCTGGTGGCAAGAGAATCGCAAGTTCAAGGCCAGTCTCGGCAACTTAGTGAGACCTTGTCTCAAAATTTAAATAAAAAGAGGTATTTATAATCACAGCAATAACTCTAATTTGTTGAGGTACCTACTGTGTCCCACGTACTTCAGTCATCAGGACATCCTTCAGAGGTAGCTCTCATTTCCAGTGTACAGATTTGGAAACTGAGACCCAGAAAAGTGTAGAACTTGTCTTGGGGAGTTTCAGACTCAGAATTTGAACTTGAACCCCCTGGTGGACTACCAGGAAGATTGCTTATTTCCGTGTACACTGCTTGAAGTATCAAACCCGGACCACAGAAGCAACTTTGCAAATGTTATTTGCTTTTTCCAAATCAGTGGTAATAGAGTGAACTTCCCAGGAAAGAGTTGCAAAGTAATCCGGTGAGGTTTCTTTGTGTCTTGGCAGGGCATGTGAACAGTATCTCCAAATTGACCCTTTGGAAAACACCAGGAGTTCTGAGTCCTTGCAGCTTCCAAGTGTCAGGTAAGGAACATGCCATTCTCAATTGCAGGCTCTATTCTGCTGTTTGCTCCAAATATTTCCTGGTTGCAAATGTTATTGATCTGACAGTTTATTTCCCGAGACACATTAGTTCCAAACTGATGTGAGATGAAACTCTCACTCTAAGGAAATTGGCCTAGTGAATGGTCTGCCCCCCGGGAAGATCATGCTGTACTTATGACCATACTAATGTGATGAAGAAGTGGCAAATATAATTAGCAGGCTTGGCTGGTGATTTTCCAATCATGATGTTTGGGGTATGTTATTGGTTTAGCTGTAATTGAGCTAAGTTGATCTGAAAATGTCTAAACTAGTGTGAAAGTCATTCGCGGTTTTGGCTGCAGTCAGGATGTTCATGGACCAGGTGGACCAGTGACATTTGGATATGCTGAGCCTGGGGAATGTGTGCCAGGATGGCTGTGGCTTGTCTCTCAAATTTCTGTCTCTTTTTACTTTGTCACTAGTAAGGCGATGACTTCTTTGTCATCCTCTGTCCTCTCCCAAGTTCCACCTTTATCATTGTCATTTGGAGCTTGCTACGTATTGTCTTGCTGTCTTATTTCTTGTACAAGTATAATTTATTTAATGTATGCTAAAGTCATCCTTATTAGTCAGGATAATTATCACGAGCTGTCACAGCAAAGGCCTGAAATCTCAGTGGTTGAGAAGCACAAGAGTTTATTTTTGGCTCATGCAAAGCCGGATGCTCATATAGAGTCTGATGTGGGTCACCAGGGACTTTCCTCCATCTGGTGCCTCAGGGATCCAGGTGCCTTCCACCCTGTGGTTCCATCATCTCAACACAGATCTGCTTGGAGACATCCTCCTTGTCTCTTGTGTTCTTGAATGGTCTGAGACTGCCCGTCAAAGTCATTGACAGTATGTATTCAGGGTTGATTGCATAACAAACAGAAAGTAGGGTCTCGTCCTCCTCTGGAAGCGATTTGCTTATGCTCTAGGGTGACACCTGGAGACTCCTTCCCCTGTAGGGAGAGACCTTTGCCCACATCCAGGACGATAGGCAGGTCACCCCCAGCTTCACAGAAGCCCAGAGTCCTCCTAGGTCCTGTGTTAACATTTCCAGTTACCCACATCTAAGTTGTTTGGCCTCAACCCGCTTGCATGGGAGGCTGGGAGATACAGAGTGTCACATGGGTATTCTGTGAGCATCAACCATCTCCACCACATCCCCTAAGCCTCCTTATGGCCTTTGATAGAGCAGAACTTAAAACAAGATGAATCTGATCAGTAAAATAGTAATAAGAATATGAGCTCAGATCTGGGTGCTGTGTGCCCAAGCCATTGTAAGTTAACAAATAAAACCATAGTAAGTGCTTCATCCTCAGAACCATTCAGTGAGGAAAGATACCAGTCTTCATCTACAGATAAAGTGCCCAGAGAGGTCACATGACTTGCTCAAGGCAGTCACCAAGTGGCAGAAAAAGGCTCAGAACTCAGGATTGGCTCTGAGCGTTCAGGGTTCCATTGATGTCGTGGACTGAACGCAGAGCCTTGTGCATGCTCAGCGTGTGATTTACCACTGAGCTACACCCGAGACCTGTGAGTTTTCAGTTTTAGCTTCCATATTATATTGCCTCCAGTAGGGAAGTGCCAAGTAAGCGTTAGCAACAGATTCTGCAGGCTTTGGCCATCATATCCTTTCCTGACGTATCACACACAACAGCGGTGAGGGTGGGGGACAGGGCGCTAGGCAGTTAGATGTGGTGAGGTGAAGGTCTAGAAGGCTGTTGAGATCAGCAGATGTCACCCTGGGGTGATTTTGCTCCCAGAGGGCATTCAACAGTGTCCACGGTCTTTGTGGTCACCACAGCAGGGAATAGGGGAGCTATTGGTATTTTGTGCACAGAGAATAGGGATTCCAGTCACCAACCCACAAGGAACAGAGCAGTCCACACCACAAAGCATTATTCGTCAATGGCACTGGGGTTGAGAAACACGGATCTAGAAAAGCAGATTGACCTCCTGTACGGACTGTTGGTAAATGACTTTCCACTGTAACGGTTCTTAGAAAGTTATATTTTCTACCCAATGGCTCTCTTTCCTTGGATTCACTGGAATGATACTTTTTGTTTCTAAGACATCAAACAAATATGGCATAAGAGGTGGTATTTGGATATTGGAATTTTAGGCAAAGACATGCTCATGAGAATTTCAAGATAGAGTACCAAGAGGGATAATGGAATAATGTGCATGTTTGGATGAATCCAAAAGCTCTTTCTTTGCATCCATGGGACAGATGAGAGACACAAAGAGGTGGTTCCATCTTCTACAGCTTCCAGGGGCCTCTTGGGTATCTGTTGTGATGACTCAGTCCTGCTGTTTGAGGGCAAAGGGAGTTACAGATGGTACGTCATGGACGGGGCAGCTCGTATTTGGCTGTTATTTGTCAACCCTGTTTTATACCAAGGCTTTTTATTTTTGTATGCAGCTTGAGCATAAAGTAAGCATGAATCCCATGAAGGCTGAAAAGTTGGTCAAGAAAATGGTGCAGAAACCAGTGTGTACCTTTCAAAGAATCAGTCCCTTGTAATTCTTTCTGCCAATCTCTGCCCACTCTCCTCCGCTCTTCCTCTTTTGGCAAATGCATGAACTCTCCTTGCATTAGGCTTGTAATGGTTAATTGGAACTGTCAACTTGATTGGATGAAGAGATGCCGATGATTAAGAGGCCTCTGGGTGTGTCCATGCGGGCGTGTCTAGGGATGATTGGCATGTGGGATAGCGAACTGAAGTGGAACCCCTCCCTAAGCGTGGGTGGCACCGCCCAATAGGAGGGGATAAGAGCTGGACAAACAAGGTAGCAGATGCAGATACAAGCTCTGCTCTTCTTGAAGGACTTCTTGATCACTGCTTTGATGGTCTGAGGACATTGGACTCCTGTTTCTTCATTCTTCCAAAGTGGACTCTGCCAGTGGTTCTCCAGGAAGTTTCCAGAAGCCTTGGTCTTGGACTAGGGTAGCACTGTTGATCGCTCTTGTTCTGGGGCTTCTGCCTCTTGGACTGTGCAGCTGCTTGTTCCTCCAGCTCTCCAGCTGCAGACGGCCATTGTGAACTGTCCAGCTTCTGGTCGTGTGAGCCAATCTAATAAATCCGCTTTCATAATCATCCTTCCTGTTGACTAATACAGCATTTTGCACAGGCTGCATTTATTTACTCAGGCTGTCTACCACGTATGAACTCATGCCCGCTGTTCAGTGGGTGCGTTTTTCTACTTGTGAGGATCGACAGGCTTGGGCTGGGAGGCAGCGCGTCCTGTCTTTACCCTAGACATGATTAGAGAAGGTATGACTTCACTTACTGGCCTTTCAGTGGGCTAGGGAGAAGCACATGGTGGGCTTTCATTTCCAGGAGGAATGAACGTGGTTAGGTGAGGGAGAAGTGGACTGGAGAGTGTCACGTGCCACCTCCTCCTCTGGTGGCCGAGACCTCTGCCATCAATCACCAAGAGGCATGCTCTCTCTTGTCCAAGAGTCTTATTTCCTCTGATATCCAAGTAGGACAAGATCCTCACTTTCTGCTGGTGCTCATAGCCCCGGGCATAGTCCCGCCCCTTTGACATGGGGCTGTGACAGGTCCTCAGCAAGGCGGTCCCCATCGCAACAATCAGGATGCAATTTACGGGTCCAGAAAGGGCCGCTCACAGGTCAGCTAATGGCGTCAGGACACACTGAAAAGTCTCCCCTCTGTGTTATTAGACTTCATTAAAATTAATACTCAGCTACCATATGATTATCAATGTCATGATTCAACAACGAGAGTCCTGGGAATTTGTGAATATAGTGCAATGGCAAATTCGTTATTTTAAAGAGTCTCTGTGTGGTATCATAAAATGCAGGCGATTTCTTGGAAAGCCCATTCAGGTCCGCGGATATTTTTCGAGGGCCTCTTTCCCGCTGGCTGGAGGGATCCATGGCATCTCAATAAGACGCTATTGCTACCTCCCAGAGGTCTACAGTTCAGTGATGAACTCTGAGCTTTAACTACTTTGTAGAGTCAAATTTCCTTACATTAGGCTAAATTAAAAGGAAAACATCTGTTCTTCAGTCTACTGATTCCTGTACTATATGCCCACAGTTATCCACCTAATTTTTTTCTGTAAATATTCCTTCTATATTCCATCTGTGTTCCTTGATTTTTCTCATTTTCTTCCTAATTTCTTGGGATCTGCAAATGAATGGGTACATAAGAAGCAGCTCTATCAGTGAAGGCTTCTTCCGTTGCAAGTTACTTAAACTGGCTCAAGCTGCAAAGGGAGCTCAGTGGCTTCTGAGCTGTGGAAGGGAGGAGGGCTTCCTTCAGGCTCAGCTGGATCCAGGGGCTCAAATGATGATACCAGTCCTCAGTCTCAGAAGTCTCACCTCTGCTAATACCTTGATCGTGGGCGTCTAGCTCCAGAAGGATGAGACTGTAAACTTCTGGTCAGCTGCCTAGAGGCTTTGCTATAGTAACCCTAGCAAACTAATGCACAGATTTGGCTCTGGCACCAGAGGTGGGTTTACTTAGTCCCACACTGACCAGCCTATGAGAAGAAGAGGGCAGGGTTCCTCAAAGGAAGCACAGGGGCTGTTGATGGAGGGGAATAATTGATGCTCTAGGGAAGAGAGGACAGGTCTGCACCACCCGGTTAGATTATAATAACTCTTAAACATTCATTATGTGATAGGTCCTACAGCACCTGATACTACAACCGCGTCTGGCAGATGGTATTCTCCTTTGTCTGCACACCCGCCTGGATCCAGGGCCTCAGCTCCTTCCCTCGGTGTGGCTTTGAGAGCCACTGACTTCTACCTTTGGTTTCCATCGCTCGACTCTCCAAGATCGGAAAAGCTCTCACTCAGGCTTGGGGAGGATGTGTGTTTAGATGTTAATTAAGGAATTCACAGATCGAGAAGGAATTCACAGACTGCAGAATTCACAAGTTCATTTCCAGGGCTGTTTTTGATTCTGGCAAACCTTTTCCTGATTCGGGTTAATTAGCATTGCAGAACATGAGGTCCTGGGTGTTGCACCTCAAAATTGGGGCAGGGGGCAGCCAGTGACCTGTAACCACCCCAATGTGGCTCTTCCACCTGAGAACCAGAACGCCAAATCCCCAGTGGAGAGGCAAATTCCCTGTGCTTCTTTTCTCTTGTACTTTTTCTCTGTTTTCTGCCACCTGATTTAGCAGGCAAGTCCCACACCTGGGTCACAGGTTGGCCGATAGATCATGAGCTAACATCTACAATGGAGGAGGGAACCTGTCCTGAGTCTTATAAACAGGATATCTAGTTTCACCATGCAGGCTGGGATTTGAACATTTGGCTTGGGAAACAAAATTGGGAAATATCAGGCCCATACATGGCTACCACATTTCCCCACCCCACCCCACTCCAATTGAGGCTGGTATTTCTGTTGAAATCATCTGGTGCCCCTATGGGTAAGTCCTGAGGGTCTTTGGTGATGCTCATTGGTGTAAGAAAGGAAAAGGCATGCAAGCTAGTTCAAAAACAAAGTTCAAGGGGTTCTCCTTACAGAGTATTTATCATCTGTATCCACGCGGCTGTAAAACTGTGCAGAGAAGAAAGCATTCTTGTAAAAAAATTTTCAGTTTCCACTATTAGAAATTTTAACGACTCAATGACCTTCTCCACTCAACAGCAACATGAACCCTTTTGAATCCTATCAACTTCCTTGTGGGCCGGGTCTCAAGGGTCTCCTGCATTTGGAATGCCTATTTCGTGTCCTTGAGTGGATTATTGTTTCTTCCAACCAATGAGCCCTGTCAAAGAGAATAATCAGTCTCCCACTGACTGACCGACCCTGGTGCATGTGTGATGTAATCCAGCTGCAGATGTTGGAGGGAAAATCTTGATCAAGATGCAGGATGCCATGAAGCTGATGAAAGCGACCTGGAAACACGTTCAGAGACCAGACAAGAATCACAGACGAAGGCACAGGTTCAGCTGTGCGGGTTGTCATGGTGACCGTTCTGCTTGGGCAGTACCTCTATCATACCAGGTATTCAAGATTTTTGTTATCGTCCCAAGAAGAGTTAACCGTCGAAGAAAAAAAAAATTGACAAGGAAAATGAGGTGAGCACTTCAAAAGAGAAAGATTTAAATATCAAAAGATTCCAGAGGGCCTTAGGGAAAATTGGTAAAGCCCATGAATATATATATATATATATATTTTTTTTTTTTAAATGACCCCTTTGCTATCATGTTAAGGAAGCCAAACCTGAAGTGAAGGGTTTTGTCAGAAAAATTACACCCCCAAACACCCACCTCACTACTTAATTCATTTTCTGTACTTTATCAGAATTCTTGCACGGTTGAAATCGTAACCTAAATTTTCTTATCTTGATAAGGTTTAGTTTCATTTTTTTAAAAAAAGATAACCTTCTAAATCATATTCCTTCCCCCCTCCATAATTTGTCATGAAAATATGGGCTGGGTATTGGGAGTCCCTTTAAATATCTTCTACTAGTGTTTATTTTCCTCCCAGGGATGGAAATAGGAAACCCAGGGAGGAACGTCCCTCCTTCCTTCCCTAACGGCCGCAGAGTCTCCCTCTTCTCCTTGCTGGGGTGGCCCCACTTCTCCTGTTCACGTCTGTGCTGTCGGCTCCCTCCTGGGAGCTAAGACATTCCTGTCTCATACCACGTGACACTTTTTCCGGGTTACTGGTCCTCGGACCCGGGGTGGCCCATGACCCCAGGTCGGCCATTCCATACGGGGGTCAAGGACTATCCATAATGAAAGGGACATGAGCTGGACCCCTCTGAGTCACTGTCAGGAATCTCTAAGGACCATGCTTGAACTTGGCTGGGTACCTTGATAGCCTGTGCCTAGGTAACACTGGACGGAGGTCAGGACAGGTGAGAGCAACCTGCAAGAGGACAGCTGCATCATCCAGCAGGTCCTTGGTCCCCAGAGTCCTCACCCAGAGCTCTTCCACGATGGCACATATGCAGGACAAATGTTCCCCCTTCTCCTGGTGCAAGACCTCAGATGTTCCCAGTCTCTGCAATGTGGGCAGAACTGACCTGTCCTCAGATCCAGGGCCATCATTCAACCCAGCTCTGGTCAGTCATCATGACATGCCCTTAGCCATCGTGATTAGTTATGGGATGGGCATGTCACCCAACTTGGGCCAGGAAGCACCCGTGGCAGGACTTTTGTTTAAATTGTCAGGGAAAGAGAACCCAAGAGGCTGTGCGCCTGGCCTGACCGGCCACCATCCTGTTGGGGAAGGAAGCAACCTGGAGGAGATGAGAACCCAAAGGTAAGAAAGTAGGTCCTGCCAATGATGGTTGAGCAGCGGATCCCATCAGGGTGGGGACATCAGACTTCTGGGCAAATTCTCTTTTTGTTGAAGCTGGTTTGAAATGGGTTTTATTTCACTTGTTACCAAAAGATCCCAAACCTATCCAACATGCTGATTTGATTCTGATGATAATAATAACAGCAACCCCTCTGAACTCCAGCTATCCTCCCCCCAATCTTTAAAGCCCCTCAAGACGCAGAGAGGGCAAGGATTATCACCTGGATGAAGGTTGCTGACAGATCTTGGTGGCTGCCGGAATGTTTTCTCAAGCACTTGAAAAACAGGGAGTGAAGTTTGCCTTCTGAGAGCTAAATCATGAAGTCAATATATTATAGATCAAAGCAGAGCAATGCAAAGTCACCTTAAAGATGGCTCCCAGGCCTGCAAGACTTTGTCCTCATGCATTAACATATTTAAAGAGAGACGGTATCCAGCAGGACCCACCATGGAAACCTGGGGTGGGGCAGAGATTTGCAGAGCCATCTTCTCCGGTGGACCCCAAGTCTGAGCTTTGGACTAGTTCTTGCTCCAGTAGTATTTGAGAAGTGCTTTCAGTTCCCGGTTGTACAAAAGCAGATTGATAACTGTGGTCCATTAAAGATGGCTACATCTCTTGCGCCACTTCTTCATGAGGAGGCAGGCTGTCTCTCCTTTCCCCTTGAATCCGGCTTCACCCTCTGACTTACTTTGCAAACCTGAATGAAGGGGAGGTGATGCTGTGTATCTCCCAAGGGTGGGCTGCAGAAGCTATGCTACTGTCCCTTTTGCACACTTCAGAGACCCCTTTTTGGACCCCAGGCTCTGTGCTGTGAAAAGCCTCAGCTGAATGGAGAGGCCAAGCTCTCAGATAACAGCACCAGCTGCCAGCCCAGGGGACGTTCAGATGACCACAGTCCCAGTAAACATCCGTGGAGCAGAATAACCTCCCAGCTGAGCCTGGTCAACTCACCAAATTATGAGGGATAATAAGCCACTGAAGTTGGGGGGTGATTTTTAAGAGTGCAGCTGATAACTGAAACAGCATTGGCTTAAACAACTAAGACATTCCATCATCTTTAATGGGAAGTATAAATGTCAGTTTCAGGTTTGGTGCAGGTAAAGACGGTTAGCAAGCATTCATATTCTTTCTTCCTCTCTGATCCGCAGACCTTAGCACTTTGGATTTTTATTCCCTCATGGTGCAAGGTGGCTGCTGCAGCTCTGGTTATTGTACCCAGGTTAAAAGTGGAAAGAAGGGGAAAGAGGTAGTACCAGTCAGCTCTTCTTATCTCTGTTCCTTTCACTAGGAAGTCACGTCTTCTTAGAAGCTCTTGCCATTATTTCTCATTGACCAGATGTGACCACCTTAGTCACGAGGAAAGTGAGTTCATGTGCACCGATCACTCTAGTGTGAAGCAACCGTGCGACTGGCCTGGTATTCAGCTCTGTTCCTTCTCATCTCCGCAACAATTCCAGATGTCTAGCCCTGACAGATGTGTGTGACCAGAAAGTCAAGTCCCCAGGTTCCCGAGGATCTGGGTGGAATCACCCAATCTGCAGGCCGCCCCTCGAGTCTCTGGGAGACAGTTGCTGGTTCTTTCTTCCGGTGGAGAGAGAATGGATGGAGGAGCGGCAAGACATCTGGCATTGCGGCAGAGATGAGCATAAGCAGAGCTGAGCGCCACTTGTCCTGCCCCCCCCCCCCGCCCTCCCGAATACACGGGAACCCTGATGACTTTAGGATCGTGCAGATATTTGACTTCTCACCCCCACTTTTATGATTCTATTCATATTTTGCACAATTTCCCCATCATCCTCAAAAGGTCAGTATCATGGTTAAGAACACCAGCTTAGCCCTGCCTCTCATGAGCTTGGGCAAAGGTTGTCCCTTTTCTGGGCCTCAGTTTCCTCATCTGTGAAATGGAGACAACGTTCAGACCTTACTTGCAAGGCTGCCATTGGGATTGACCGCCCTGATGTTATGCCAAGTGCTTGGTACAGTGTCTCGCTAACACCGGTGCTCACTAAGCGATGGCGATTTTTATATTCGGAGACCTTGTGTCGCAAGTGGAGGTCAGAAAACCTGGTCACCCGGAACTGTGCCGTCTTCATCTGTCAAGCCCCTATTCATGCATTCTGTGATTATGCGGCGAGTGTCCACGGCGCACGAAATACCACACTCAGCATGGAGGGGGATAAAGAAAAGGAATGTAAGACATGCTCCCCGGGCTCAGGGAAGCGATCACCTGGCTGGAGAAGCCATGCATAAAACATGAAACGGTGCACCACACGTCAAGGTGACGGGGGAGCTGGGAGAGTCACGAAGGCTGCTTCAGCCCGGCGTGACCGCTCCCTGTGGTAGAAATAGCCTGGGACTTGGAGTCAGACAGCCTTCCCGGGATACGCCCCACTCCAGGCTGGGTTAGAGACCACCTGCTGCCCCTGATCATTCTTGTCCATCAGTCACTCTCCTCTGCTAAAGTGGGAGCAATGGTGGTGTGGGGAGGGTAGTCATGCATTTGTTCATTAACTGAGCAAATACTTAATGGGTACCTGCTTCATGTCAAGCACAGCTCTGGGCAATGAGAGCAAGATGGCCGTTGCCTATGTCCCTGAAAACCTCAAGACCTAGATGTGAACAATGTCAGGCAATGGAAGAAACAGAAGGCGGGATAAGGAATGTTGTAGGTGCACCACCACACCTGTGAGAGAGGGCTTGCTGAGCAGCGCAGGGAGTGTGGCTGGCAGGTGGCGCCCCCTGGTGTCTCCTCCTGGGCCTGCCTCTGCTGCCAGCTGCCATCTTGCTTGAGCTCACATCTGTCCCAGAGCAAGCTGCATCCAGTGACTGAGGCAGGGGTCCCTAGGCCAAGCCATTTCAGCCTGACTCAGACACTGAAGGGTGCTGCTTGCTGCAGAGTCCTACACTGGCTTTGTGGAGCTCTACACAGTGGGTCACCCTGCTGCCCTCTCCAGTCCCTCCTCTTTCTTTCATAGAGCCTGATCCCTGGAAGCGTTTTACAGCCCATACTCCATCTCTGTTTGCTTCAGGAGAACCTGACATGTGTCAAGCCAGTGGAGCAGAATAGGAGGGCAGCGGGCTTCCCATTGTGGATGAGGACCTCAGGGAACAGCTCTCAGAGAAGGTGACGTTGGAGGAGAGGCCAGGAGGTGAGGGAGTCAGCAGGAAGGCAAGGCCCAGTGCCCTGAGATCAGATGCGCTCAGTGCACGTGGGACTCACGAGCAGCCTTGTGGGCGGAGGCCCAGGGATGGAGCTGCCTGTTGGAAATGTGGGCAGAGAGGCATCTGGAAGGTCACACGAGCAGGGACATCTCCTCCAGGTATCCTAATAGGTGCTCCATGAATGTCTGCCAAACCCAACTGGGTTCTCAGTCCAGCTCCTTCCTCCCGTCTGTGTGTGATCTTGGACAGGTAAGGACTTCACCTTTCCGTGCCTCTGTTTCCCCCTATAACCAGCAGCAGTGGTGGGACTCCCACCCTCTGGTTTAGAGGTCTTGCCGCCACTCCATCCTCCCTTCAGGGACGTGGGGCACACCTGTTGCACCCCAGCCTCTCAGCATATGGTCCCCACTAGATGCTCCTGGAAGCTCATCCTCACATCCCGGAGCCCATGAGCCGAGGAACAGCAGGGTTAGGTGGATGGACGGGGGAGGCGGCAGAACCGGGAGGCAGAGTTTGGTTCCTCTCTTCCGATGATAAATAAACCTGATTAAGGCATCCCTGGACCTGAGGGGCAGGGTGCTCCTTTGGTGGGCCCTTATTGCTTTGATAAAACCTGCAATATCTGAAAATTGTCTCGGGCGCCTGAGAACTCCCATTTTATGACTTGCACGTGCTTGGGATAAATTGCTTCGGCTGCCTTGTTATATATAATTCAGGTCCTTATGGATGCTGGCGGGATGCAGGCTGCTCTCCTGCAATGATTTATTCATCTGGGAGACGCAGCCCACCCCCACCGGGTTCTGCCCAGCCCGCCTGACAGCTTGCAGTGTTGGCGTGGCAGGCGCAGCTTGGGTTCTCCGGGATGGGGAGGAACCGATGGGGCTCTTGGGCTTCCCTGGAAAGCAGGCCCCGCTGGTCAGTGCCACTTAGTCAGGGCCACTTGTCAGTGCAAGGCTTCCTCTGAGGCAGTCACCAGCTGAGCTAGCGGCTTTGCAAGTGTGAGCCAAAGCTTCTTCACTACCACCTTGGGTGTGTAGGGTACTCGAATGCCCATTTCACCCATTAGGGAATGAAGTTCAAGGACTTGCCCACGGTCACCTAGCCCAGCAGTGAGGGGATTTTCACAGCAAGGGGTGGGTCTTCCCTTGCCCACTCGCTCCGGAGCCAGGGGCGCGCTTACATAGGGACTCACTTCCTCTTGGCATCGCCCAGTGACATACAGGTGATTTTCTTCCCCGCCGCTGCCCTCCTCTCATATGGAGGGAAATGTCTCCAAGAGATGAAATTGACTGACGGCGTCTCCTGGGTTGGGGGTGGTGAGCGAGTTCCATTTTCCAAAGTAGGTCGATGGGCATTCATTCTGGCTTTCGTGTATCCGATGTATTTTCATAAGAATATGTGACCGGCGATCTGGGTGTGGCACTCGTTTTTGTTGACTAAACGTGTGAATGAATTCGAGCGTGGGCGAGGTTGGTTTCCTGTTCTCTCAGCACTTGGGAGCTTTGCGCGGGACATGGGCAAATAGACAGGAAACGATCGCACTTTGTGAGTTTTAAGATGCATGCATTTTTACTTATTAACTTCTCTGGACTCAGGATGCATGTTACAGTGCATGGTGTTGTAAGATCACCGGAGAAGAGTAGTACCAGGATCAGGGAGGCCGGGCTGAAGCTATCTTCGAAGAATTCTTGTAGCTCCCACATCCTGAATGGCACGGAAAATCCTATCCTATAGGAACACAAAAACTTTAGTGACTATGATTTTTAAAATTATTACTTAGAGGCTGAAAAAGTTGTTTAGAGGATCCATCTAGACTTGTGTTGAAGATACTTTCAGAATCTCTTAGCCAATGTATTTTATGTCTATTTTTTTCCAAAGTATGTGCAGAGTGATATGTGATAAAAATTGATGTCTAAATAAATCTAAAAGTGCCTTATAAATAAGTGGAAATAAAAATTCTAAGTGATAAGAAAGCACCGACTCCTCGATGTGCAGCCAAGGGGACCGGAGACCTGCCTAATCCACACAGGCACGCGGGTTTGTAGCCCTCGTCAAAACGTCAAACAATCCAAATGCCCGCCAGCAGACAGGGTGGATAAAGACACTGTCTGTCCACTCCAGAAGGGACATTCCTAACAGGCTGTCTTGGAAGGGGGGACCTCATTCAAGGATGTTGTCCTATTTGACCTCAGAATAGCTTCCTCTCGCGTGAGGCATCTGGGGCGGATCTTTGTGCTCAGTTTTCGGTTAGGCATTGAGAAGCTCAGAGAGGTCGAGTGATCTGCATAAGGTTGCAGGCACAGGTGGAGGATGGCTTTGGGTCAAGATATTCAGGATGCCCCAGGGATCGAGAGTTCAAGACTCATCCAGATGGATGGACTTTGCGAACTGCAAAGTGAATCACTTAGTTTCCCCTTCAGTGAGTCACTTAGTTTCCCCTTCAGTGAGTCACTTAGTTTCTCTGTGCCTCGGTTTCATTTTTTGTTATTATTACTATTAGTTCCCTGGAGAGGAAATTCAGTTTGCCTGTTACTGTGGATAACCCCAAAGTAAATCTGACAGGCAGGGTTAACGAGTGTAGTGTGTGCCCCAGAATCGGCATAACTGGAAGCTTGTTAGAAACGCAGAGTCTCAGGTTCTGCCCCCAATCTGCTGAATCAGAACTTGGCACTGAACAAGATTCATGTGCACCTTGAAGTTGAAGAAGCACTGGCCTAGTCTGATTTTTGTCAACTTCCCTTTTGCATCAGGGTCACCCTGGGAGAGCTTTAAAAATCTTACCTGCCTGGGCTCCATCCTCACGGATGGTGATTTGCTTGGTCTGGAGTATAGATTCTGGACATCATTATTTTTTAAAAGCTCCCCAGTTAGTTCTGATGCACTGCAGCAAGGATTGAGAATCCCAGGTGGAGTGGGGTAACTTGCTTAGGAGTTGGACAGAATTAGGTCTGAAGTTAAGGCCCTTTCCACTGGATGTTGCTTGACTTCTTGCAATATGAGAATACTCCCCTTCTCAGGGTTAACGAAGAGGGAATCAATATTAGCATGTGTTTCCAAATGCTAATATCAGTCACTGTAGTGGGATTGTCTTCCAATATTAAAGCTGAGGCGATTCCTGGGGCATGTCATGAGTCTGGAGACGTGGAAAAGAAACTTGGTTCCTATTTATTAAGTGCTAACCACCCCCGCCCATCACTGCTCTAGCTGGGCTGAGAAAGTGTTTTTAAAATTATTCACGGATTTAATTTAGATCAGCAGTTCTCAACAGAGTCAGTGGGGCATTTTTGATTGTTCGAGCTAGGGAAGGGAGGGGCAGCTGGCATCTGATGGACAGAGGTGAGGGGTGAGGATCACCATCCTGCAGTGAGCAGGCCGGCCACCCCTCACAAAGAATTATCTGGTTCCAAATGTCAGCGGCCCTGTGGTCGGGACATGCGGGTTTAGATTCAAGTAGTTCTGCAAAGCGTGTTACGTCTCCCAGCTCCTGTCTCCCTTCCCTTTCCCTGGAAGCAACCTTTTTTTTTCTTTAATACCTTTTTTTGTGGGCTATTTTATTTACCTGCCATTCTCTGGGAGGGCTGCCTCTTTGGAGATTTCTCGGCTCCTCCATTGTGGACTGCCTTGGCTGCTCTCTGCGGAAGTCGGGCTTTTGCCTCCCTCTGCCTCTACCTTCTCTGCGTGGCCTGTACCCACACCCTCCCCTTCAGATCAACATTGGGGGTTTACATTCCCCTAACTGTGAATGACCTTTGCTGCCCGTGCTGCAGTCCACCGGATGACCTTCCCCTCCTGCAAAACCTTTTGTTCTCTTGGAAGCTAATAATTGCCTTGTTTTTCCCTGGGCTATGTTTCCGGCTGTACTTTCCACCCACCCACCTCTTGCCAGTTGTCTTCATCTCCTTTTGAGATATTCAGACCCATCAGGGAGGAATTCCATCTGGACTCTGGGAAGGAGGTGCTCCTGGAACCGGCTGAGACTTTTGCAGGAATTGGTTTTATAGTGAGACTCTGGGCAGCCCTGCAAAGTAGGTAGTGTCTGCATCATCATCATTTGACATCTGAGTGTGGAACTTACTCTCGGAGAGGTTGTCTGGGTGCCCATGATCCTACAGTGGGATGTGGGGCGTCTGGGCTTGGTTTGAATGTTTCCTCCTGAAATCCATGAGCTGGAAATATACCAAATTCATTGACTGATAGTATTTGGAGATGAGCCTCTGGGAAATCATTGGGGTGAGGTGAGGTCATGAGGGTGGTGCCTCCATGATGGCATTAGTGGCTTTATTAGAAGAGGAAGAGAGACCACCGCTCTGTCTCACCATGTGGTGCCCAACTACATGTTGTAATGCAGCAGTAGGGCCCTCACTAAAGGACAGCACCGTATGCTTGGACTCCCCAGCCTCCAGAACCATGAACCCAAAATAAACTATTCTTCATAAATTATCTAGCTTCAGGTATTTTGTCATAGTAACAGAAAGTGGACTAAGACAAGATTTGATCCCAGGACCATGCGACCCCCGTGGGTCTGGAATTCCTTTTATCCCAGAAGGTCACTCTAGGAGAAAACCCTCTAAAGTACCTGACAACTGGATTGTGATCTATCTCCATGAAACTTCAGTAGCTTATTCATTTCTGTATCTGCAGCAGCCACCACAAGGGCAGGCATGGGGCAGGACTTGGAGTTCTGCTTGCTGAGTGAATAAACAAAGAATTTTGAGAGGCAGCAGGACGGGGACACGGGGCTCCTGGGCAGGGGCAGGTCAGGGGGGCTGGGACTTGGTCAGGTAGCTGTGGGCAAGTTATCAATCTCTCTAGCCTCAGTCCTGACCTCTGTAAAATGGAGCCATGAATATCTGCTTCACGGGGCTGTTTGCCAACAGGCAGAAGCTAGTGACTGGGAGATCATCATCTGCACTGTGCAGATGGTGTCTGGTGCACTAGATGCGGATTGAACCCAGAGGCACTTAACCACTGAACCACATCCCCAGCCCTTTTTTATATTTTATTTAGAGACAGGGTCTTGCTGAGTTTCTCAGGGCTTGCTAAGTTGCTGAGGCTGGCTTTGAACTCATGATCCTCCTGCCTCAGCCTCCCGAGCCGCTGGGATTACAGGCGTGCATCCCTGCGTCCACCCAGCAGGGAGTACATTTTTACAAAGCTCCCGTCTCCCCCTGCCCCAACCCCGTCTCTCCATTTCTCCTTCTTACCTTGGTTTTGTCCTTCCTTTCTTCCTTCCTTCTTTTCTTCTAAGCAAAATATGGCAAAATTAATTTAGACTAAAAAAGAAATGCCTCACGGTTGAGAAAAAGATATATTAGAGCTGAAGCGAGTTCTAATATGATAAAATATTTATACTAATGTGTCATAAAAATTGATCTGCTCTTCCCTTGCCTGGTATCATTAATGGGTAGATATGTAACATCTTATTTTCTTGCCTTTTTTCTCCGTCTCTCTCCTCTGAAGATGTATGGTCTCACATTATGGGGAGGAAACCATTTTTCCTGAATAATAATGATAATAGAAGATGTTTATTTAGTGCTTACTATGTACCACTGCAAGCCCTTTTACACATTAACTCAGTTATTTAAATCACAGTCCTGGGGGTAGGAGCTATCTTTCCTCCTGCTTGACAGATAAGGAAACTGAGGCCCATAGAGGTCACTAGCTTACACCTGTCCTTTCTAACCCCAAAGTCCTTACTTCTAACTCCTCCCTTCCATCACCTCTTTCTGCTGCCTTGCTTAAGCTTTGCAACTGTCAAAGAGGTTGTTCCACAGACTTTTTTTAAAAAAAATTTTTAATTAATTTTTAAAATTTGTTCTCATGTGTTGTACATGACAGTGGAATGCGTTTATACATTTTGATAGATCATACATTTTACTGGGGGAAGACACCTCATATGCAAACCTCTTTAGCTTTCGGTAAACAGATGCACTGAGGACTCTGAATTTCTATTTCTGCATTTTAAATTTGGGGCGATGGGCTGGGGGTGTAGCTCAGAGGCCTCGCACCTACTGAGCTTGCATAGAACCCTGGATTTGATTCCCAGCACGCACACACACACACACACACACACGCACACACACACACACAGAGTGATGCACACACAGGCACACTTACACACAGAAAGATTCATGGGCTCATGCATGGACACAGAAGCACACAGACATACACGTACAGTGATACAGACATACATGTACAATGTACAGTGATGCACACACAGGCACACTTACACACACACACACAGAAAGATTCATGGGCTCATGCATAGACACAGACGCACACAGACACACACACAGTGATGCACACACAGGCACACTTATACACACACAGAAAGATTCATGGGCTCATGCATGGACACAGACGCACACAGACATACATGTACAGTGATACAGACATACATGTACAGTGATGCACACACAGGCACACTTACACACACACATACACACACACACAGAAAGATTCATGGGCTCATGCATAGACACAGATGCACACAGACATACACGTACAGTGATACAGACATACATGTACAGTGATGCACACACAGGCACACTTACACACACACACACATACATACACACAGAAAGATTCATGGGCTCATGCATAGACACAGACGCACACAGACACACACACAGTGATGCACACACAGGGTCGCTTACACACACACACAGAAAGATTCATGGGCTCGTGTATAGACACAGACACACACAGACACGTACAGAGAGGCACACACAGGCACTCTACACACACACACACACACATACACACACACAGAAAGATTCGTGGGCTCATGCATAGACACAGACACATGAAGGCATGTGGGAAGCTGCCCTTATTTAGCAGAACCAGACTAGGTGGATCCATGGGACACAGAGGCCTGGCTTCTAGGAACTGCCGGGAAGCATGTGGCACCACATGGGAGTGGTTCCCTGTCCTTCTGAAATTTTCCCCCTAAAAGAGTGGCTCCCCTAACTCCACCCCATCCTGTCCATCACAGAAGAAGCTCCTCCTGGTCCTGGCCCCCTTTACAAATAAGAAAGTAGAGTTGGGCAGCTCCAAGTGGTTAGAGGAGGCCAGAGCAGGTATGGCCAGGCCTGTCGCGCCCCTACTCATAAAAAGAGCATTGGCTCTTGTGTGTTCATGGAGTAGATAAGTTTTTTGGGTAATAGATAGAAAAACTGCCGACATCCTCCTCTGGCAGTTAACCCTTTCTCCTCCACACAGGACGTGGCAGAGCGGACCCCCAGAGGCACGTACAGGGACACACACAAACACCCACATGTAAATGCAGACACACAGACACACACAGACACAGGCACACAGAGACAGAGGTACACACACACACACACACACACACACAGACACACACAGACACAGGCACACAGAGACAGAGGCACACACACACAACACATACCTCTCTACCCATTTGTCCCCATCATGATTTTTTAGACTCACGATATCCGCCACCCATGGTTTCAGGTCCTGGCACATAGTTGGTGCTCAACAAATCTCCACCGGCTGAGCCAGCGCGGTAGCGATTCAGTTACCCTCTCCCAGCCCTGTCCCGCATTTTGGATCCCTTGCTTTGGCTTGCCTGAGCACAACTGGAACAGAGGACTGGAAGGGGTTGCTGTGTTCCTCTCGGCGAGATGCCAGGCTCCTTACACGGCTTTGAAGGCCCCTGGTGATCTGGCTCCTGCCCACTTCTTCCGCGGCTTTCCCTACAGCTCTCTGCTCTGCTCTGCTCTCGGTGATTTTCAAACCTTTTCCAGCTCACAGAATTCTTGGGGGATCTGATGAAGATGACAGACCCTCTTCTCCAGGGCGCAGACATCGGCACCTTCAAACGGTGTTCTGTGTGTCATTTCTGGGGCTCCTTCGGGCTCATTGAGGAACCTCCAAGAAATGCTCAGACCCCAGGCCAGGAAGCCCTACACTGCCTTGTTCTGCGAAGGCGCAGGGCTGGGGTCACCTAGGGAAAAGAGGCAATTTTAGGGTCACGGATGACAGCATTGGAACCAAGGTCTCTGGATCTCCAATGCAGGGATCCCTCCCTTTGATCATCCTGGACGCCATGTAATTGCTGGATACGAGGAACAATTAAACCAGACATTCTCCTCAGCCTCCTGCATCCATCAAGCCCTCGGCCTGGCAGCTTTGACAGGCGCCCAGACGCCCGCCTTCCTGGAGTGGGGCATCTTTCCTTGTAGTTCGGTATTTTCCTGATGATTATAAATGGGAACAATTACAGCAGGGTCCTGTGGGCTGTTCCACTGAGTATCTGCCATATAACGAAGAAGACTCATCCTCTACCTTGCAGACTGGAATCCAGAGGGCGTTCAAAATAAAAGCCCTGTGTCCCAGCAGTTGTGATGAGCCAAGCTCAGAACCCTTGAGTCTGGGAGATGCGGTCAGCTTAGCCTTCAGTGCTGTCTATATTGTTTGATAGCCGCTCCACCTCGCCAATTTTCTAAGCCCCAAACCACGGCATAACCTGACACATCCCTCCTCCTTACCTCAGTCTCCTTGATCACCCAGACGTGCCTCTTTTCACTGTGCATCTGATCCATGCACTTCTGTCCTCTTTTCTGCTGCTGCTTTTACCAACCAGGCCACCATAATCTGCAGCCTGGAGAATAGACACGGGATGACCTTCTGAGATAGGAGCTTGTGAGTGTTGTTTTTAATTCTTTTTATTTTTCACCATTCTGTGTTTGGGCCAGTAATGAGGTACATCAGTCAGGATGAGGCAACACTATGCTGCTGTAACAGACAATAGGTGGGTTCAAGACAAGAGTTATTTTGCACATGTGCCAAGTTGAGTATCAGTTTCAGTAATGTTCTGGGGGAGGCCATCTGTGATGGGTCCAGCATGGCAGGCTACTCTAATCTTATGGCTACTCTAGAGGAATCCATTCTTCTATAATTTCTGCCGGGGGAGAAAAGAGCATTGTTTGATAGCTCTGCAATGAGTCCACCCAGAAGTAACACGTGTCACTTCTGCCCACATCTTATTGCCCACAGCAAGCTGTGTGACTATGTTTAATTCCAAAGAGCAGTGGAGTCACCGGAAGAAGAAAAGAAGTTGGAACAATTGAGCGAGCAGCACTTTTATCTAATCACTTCCCCCAAGGCATGGGTGGTAGAGATGGGGCTGAAAATCAGGGTGGCAATTAATAAGCTCTTTAATCCAAAATATTGGTCCAACTGAGAGAGACTGACTCAGGAAATCAGCATCAGCCAGATTCTCTCCTCACATCTCTCACTAGAAGCCAGGTAGAAGGAGAGGCTGAGGAGGGAGAGGGAAGATGGGGAAGAGAAAGGCAACAGGGAGGAGAACAGGAGAGGGACGGGGAGAACAGAAGGCAGACGGAGAGAGAGAGAGGCAGAGGCAGAGGATTTGAGATGCGTCCATTGCGCCTCCGTGAGCTGAAGACTGGGGACACCGTTCTAAGTGTGGAGACCCAAGGGTGCAGGACATCGGTGTCTTGTTGGTCTCCTCGGATACTCTGATCGTTCGCAGCCTGGCCCCCTTTTAATGGCAAGAGGGAGAACTGAAGGTCAGGGGTGGCTGAGAGGTGGGTTGGCCCCAGAGGGGATGGGAAGGGAGAAATGGGAGGAGAGAGAAGGCTGATCCCAGGATGAGGGACTAGAGCCGCGGAATGTGAGTGCTGAGATCACCAGGTGAAGACCAAAGAAGGAGGTGGCTCCATCTCAGGGCAGGTCCGCTCGAGAACCAGAAGGGTCATGCGCGCTCGGGGCAGAGGCTGATCAAGAGTAAAGGCACAGGCCCTTCCCCGCCCGGGATACTAGGTGCCCATAGTTCCCTGGAACGGAGCAGGAAGCGGGAGGAGGGAATGAGGGAGATGGAAGGGAACAAACATCTATTTTAGTCAGTTTTTTTTTTTTTTTTTTTTACATAGTGGAAAGTATTTAATCTGAAAAACACAGAGTAAAAATATTTTTAAGTCTGATCCTGAAGAAGTTCTTTTTTGTTTTCAAATTTGTTGGTTCTTTTTAGTTAGGCATAAAACTAGATGCCCATTTTGATAACAAAAAGTCTGGACAAGGACAACTTAGAGGAGGAAAGGTTTATTTTGGCTCATGATGTCAGAGGTTCAGCTCTGGACCTTGGCTGAGGAAGAACATCATGGCGGATGGGCTTGGTGGAGGACGGCTACTGAGTTCATGGAACCAAGAAGCACTCACCAGGAATGAAATATAAACCCTAAAGGCACACCCCCAGTGACCTACTTCCTCCAGTCACACCCTACCTGCCTACAGTGAGCACCCACTTAACCCATAAGTGGATTAATCCACTGATTAGGTTACAACCCTCATAGTGTTATGGGGCGCAACTTAAGAACAGACCAATCACCACTGAGAAGTCCACATTTGAGTCTTTATTAAGCCGGCCGGCTGACTGTCTCACACAGTGCCCCCAAAAATGGCTATTGGGAGAACAGCCCTGACCACAGGGTTGTAGGGGTTCTTATACCAAAAATCACATCAATCATAAGTGTCTGTTGCTATGATTCGAAATTACACATTAACATCATGAGATCAGCAACAGGGGGGAAGTGGGACAAAATGACCCTTACCTAGGTACAAACTAAACAATGGATGCTAACATCCACACAATCACCGTTCACAGGGTACCTTGTTTAGGAGCAATAGGAATCAAAAGAGAACAATTTTTCTTTACGTAGCAATTATCATTCTGTATTGTTGAACATGTCACACTAAGTAACTGAGGATGGGTACAGAGGCGGGGTGTTCCCAGGGGAGAAGCTTATTTCCTACGTAACATGGAGTCTCAGAGCAAAATGGAGTCTGTTTAGTCAGTTCCCTTAGAGTCTGGCCTAGAACATTCTCATGGAGCCAGATCTGTCAGCCCATCACGATAGTCTAGTCATTCCACCTCTGAACATTCTTGCGTGGTCTCACGCCAGAGCTTTTGAGGGGCACGTCCTATCCAAACTGCGACAACGTCTCTAAGGTACGTGACGAGTGACCTGGAGGTTCAGCCACAGGGGCTGGCGATGTGCTTTCTGCATCGGGCTGAACAGAGACTAGGTGTCACAAATTGAGCGAGGCTCTAGAAACCGGCTCCTTTTAGATGCGGCCGTCTCCCTGGGGACCATGAATATGTCACACCACTGCTGCTGGAACTGTCTTGTATAGACTAATGACAGTCAGCGAACTCTTACTGGGGCCACAATGAGGAAGTAATTGGGAGTAAGTGTTCAGAAACTTCTGTAGCCATTTGACATTGCTGTGACATCCAAGCGAATTTTTTTGCTATATTTTACAAAAGTATAGGTCTGTGATGGATTGGGGAAGAAATGGCCCTTCCTGACAGATCGTCTGAGAAGCACTGCGTGGGGTGCTAAGTGGCTCCTCTCAGTCCATGCAGGTCTCTTCCTAATCTGTGTCCCTTAGTGTCCTTTCTAAAATGCCGGAGGGATACCTGCATCTGTCTATAACCCTCCGACGATTTTCTCTGACCCTTTTGGCTAAAGACCGAGTTCTTCAAATGGCCGCCTGCACTCTGCGTCCTCTGGCCCCTGCTCAGGTCCCCGACCTCCTCCTCGTTTCTCTCCCCACTGCTCACCTTTGCTTCCTGGCCGCACTTCCTGTTACAGGAAGCACCGAGCTCCTTCCGGCCTTGAGCCTTCACCTGTGCCGTGTCCTCCGCCTGACACTCTACCCCTCTAACTTGGTGGAGTTAATGTCTATTCTGCCTCTGGGTCTTGTCTCCAGAGTCACCTTCCTCAGAGAGGCCAGGCCGAGGCCCCTGCTTGGTGTCCTGATACCACCCGGTACTTCCGGGAACCGACCTATGAGTAACTTGCAACGTGTGTCCCTTCCTCTCAGATGTGTGAACTCCAGGGGGGCAGTTGTCTAGTTCACCACCGTATTCCACAGCGCCTGGGTCCTCAGGAGATAATTTGGTGAATGAAGAAATGAATAAAGAGTGCAAAATCCAGACTGTTTTGGAGGTCAGGCCTTGACTTAGTAAGATAGTTCCCTGGCCTCCTTCCTCGCCCGCAGCCTGGCAGCCTGTCCCAAGCTCCTGCTGATAAATCATTTTATTGGCACAACTGGACAGGAAAGGACAGAGTGAGTAATGGGAGTCGGGTACCGTGTCGCGGACAGAGGCCCGAGTTGACATGGTAACAACAGGCAGACCGATGTGGCCGGGCTGTAGTCTGGCCTCTTGACATGTCAGAGAACAGGCCTCAGGTCATTTTTCCTCTGTGCTGAGGAGCGTGAAAAGACCGGGAATGGGGGGGAGAAGGCGGTTGGCGGGGCCTCAGTTGCCCCCACTGCAGGGTGACCTGGAAGCAGCTCGGCCAGCGGGGGCAATGCCCTGCATTTTGTGCATGAGAATGCCTTTTTTATTTTTTATCTTTTGTGGTGCTGGGGGTTGAACCCAGGAGGCAAGCACTCTACCAACTGACCTACATCCCCAGCCCGGTGCCTTTGACCAGTAGAGTGTCCCCTCTCTGAAACGTTTGAGACTGGATTTTAGAAGTAAGAAAGAATAAGCAAAACATGTTCCATTTCCTAAGCTATATATTCCCTTGGCTGTGTCTCTCCAGGGATGCAAGTCTCTATAAACATATGTAGGTCAGGACGGGGGTCACCGTGGGTCAGAGGAGGCACCCAAGGTGCAAAACGTCAGGGGGTGCTGGCTCTCAGGTGACAACTCTGCACGTACTTGCACCTGTGAGAGAGCATCTCCTATCTTGTGTCCCAGGTGCCTGGTTCATCTCAGCCTAGTCCAGACCCTGACACAGATGAGGAGACGTCTGCTTCTGATAATGGCAGGTAAGGTGATTTGTATCCGTCCTCCTGTGGGTGACTGAACGGAATACACAGGCGTGCGCACACAAATACACACATGCATATACGTATACACACGTATACGTATGCACGTACCCATGTGTGTGCACACGGCACCCTTTCTGGCACCAGAGAACTAACAAATAGTGACAGTTAACCAGAATTTGTGGATGCTGGGGCCTCGTGTCTGGTTGTGACGAGAGGCTAAAGGACTGAATGATAATCTGAAGACTCACAGGGCCAGGGGCACAGGGATTAGGACCCGGGACTGGTGAACTGTCTTCACCTGCGGTTGGGACGCTGAGGGCTGCCTCCCTGCGGGGAGGGGACATGGAAGGAGAGGGGCTCTGGCAGGAGGCTGCAGCTCATCATTGACTCCCCTCAGTTTCTGACTTTGCATTGAGGTGACCCCAGATCACTCATTCCCACAGCAACTTGAGAGAAGCAAATATAATTTATCCAAGCAGGAAAATAACATCATGTGAGGCCTCAGATTACTTCCACAAACAAGCCCACAAATGCAGTGTCTGGTGTGCAATCAGACAATAATCAGGCATGTGAAGAATGAAACATAGACAGCAACAGGGAGATTGCAAGATCAAGGCCAGCCAGACAATTTAGCAAGACCCTGTCTTAAAACGAAAATAAATAAATAAAAATTAAAAAAGAGGAGACTAAGTGTGTCGCTTGGTGGTAGAGCACTTGCCTAGCATGCATGAAGCCCTGGGTTCAGTCCCTAGCCCTGCAAAACCAAACCAAACCAACACAAACCCCAGTAACAACAAGTGGACACAACAGACTAGTGAAACAGACCCCCAGGACCTCAGATATTGGGGTTATCAGACAAAGACTTTAAAATAATTCTACTTGCCAAGTTTAAAGCAGTACAAGAAAAAAATTGCTAATGTAGGTAGAGAACTGGAAATAATAAAGAGAACCTACTGAAAATTCCAGAAATTAAAAAAAAAATCGCTTTAAGAACTGGGTGGTTTCACAGCGGATCAGACACAGTCAGAAGAGAGACTTGGTGAACTGGAATATTGAGTCAGAAGAAAATTTCGAATCAAGGAAGGAGAAGGTCGGTTAGTTCACAAGAGAGGAAGAGGCTCTACAAACCCCAAGTGGGATAAATATAAAGATAGCACTACCTGGGTACATTCTGGAAAGATTGTGGGAAACCAAAACTTAGAAAAATCTCTCCTTTTTGATTTCAGGGTGGTCAAAATATCTCCCCACTCACTCACCCTGTAGGGAGGGTTGGGAATCGCCTGTTATCACAGAACTTTGCTCACTCTGTGGTGGCCGGGGAGAGCAGAGGTGTGGGGCATGGGCTGGTATAAGCCTGTGAGGTTTGATCTCAGAGTAGGTGACTCTTTTTTAAATGTAGAGGTCCTTAGTATCTCTCTGGTATCAGCTTTGAACCCTCGTCACGACTTTGGGACCTTTGTTCTTTCGCTTGACGTGTATTTATTGAGGACTTATCAAGGTGTCCGACATTGGGAAGCATCCACCAAATGCAAAGGACTCAAACCTTGGTATTCATGGCACCTAAATTCTCCTGCGGTGAGATCACAGTCAAGGAAGGCACATGTTCAATTAGAATGGTGATTATCAAGTACACAAGCAACAATAGGTGTTGGTGAGGATGTGGGGAGAAAGGTACACTCATACATTGCTGGTGGGGTTGCAAATTAGTGCAGCCACTCTGGAAAGCAGTGTGGAGATTCCTCAGACAACTTGGAACGGAACCACCATTTGACCCAGTTATCCCACTCCGTGGCCTATACCCAAAGGACTTAAAATCAGCATACTACAGAGATACAGCCACATCAATGTTCATAGCTGCTCAATTCACAATAGCCAGATTGTGGAACCTAGATGCCCTTCAATTGATGAATGGATAAAGAAACTGTGGTATATATATACAACGGAATATTACTCAGCCATAAAGAATGATAAAATTATGGCATTTGCAGGCAAATGGATGAAATTGGAGAATATCATGCTAAGTGAAATAAGCCAATCTCAAAAAAACAAAGGACGAATGATCTCGCTGATAAGCGGACGATGACACATAATGGGGGGTGGGAGGGGTTAGTGTTAGGGTTAGGGAGGGGGGCAAGAATGGACTGAATAGAGGGAAAAGAGGGGTGGGAGGGGTGGGGGGAAGGAAAAAATAACAGAATGAATCAAACATCATTACCCTGCGTGAATTTATGATTACACAAATGGTATGCTTTACTCCATGTACAAACAGAGAAACAACATGTATCCCATTTGTTTACAATAAAAAAAAAAAAAAAGAAGTGATGCAGGGGAGGGGACCGGGCAGCGTCACAATGTCAGATAATCAGAGATGACCTCACTCACTGCCAAGATGGGACTCGAGGCGAGACCTGGGGGAAGGGAGAGTGAGCCAGGCGGGCGGCTGGGGGCAGGGTCCGGCTCTCGCCGTCTGGCCCCCGTTTCCTTACAGATGACAAGTCGCAGATGAAATCTGAGTTCAAAGAGAGGAGTTGTTTCTCTGAGCCCTCCGTAAAACGCTTTGAACAGAATTTGAAAAGAAGAGTCGCCAAGAGATGCTGTCAAATTAGGGGATGAAAACGGAGAAATTGGCAAAAAAGAAGTATGGCAAGTCTGGAGGAAAATCCCCCCGGGGGTGACTTCTCGCCCGGACCTTGAAAGGACTTGGTTCTAAAGCGTTGGGAATTGGATTTCAGAAGCAGTGCATTACGGTTTTGATTCGTGCAAGGAAGACAAAAGGGAATTCCATTAGGGCTTCCGGGCTCCTGGACAAGACCCTCTCCCCACATCAAAAGATGGGCGGGCGGATGGCTTTGCTTTGTTTTAGGTTAAATGAAAGCGTTTAAGGAACTGATCATGCAGTGGGCTGTTTGATTCTTCGCTTTGCCTTTCTTGAATAAGCCCACGACGCCAGCGTGCTGAACATCAGTGAGCTGGAAGCTGTTTTTCCGAAATCGATGTGTCGTTGTGGCCTCCCCCCTCCCTGCCTGGACCCACAGGCAGGAGAGGAAAGGAGTCTAGGAGGAAGAGAAGACGACAGAAATGGGTGACTTGAACACAGGTAGGTTCAGATCGTTAGTTACCATGAAACCCTAGGCATGACTTTTGCCTCCTGGAAACTCGCTCTCGTCACCAGTATCCTGGTCACCACGGAAGCTCCCCGGTAGAGGTCTCCGAAGAGCTAGATGAAGTGGCACACAGGGTGCCAGGATCATAGCCTGGCATGTTGTAAGTGCCACCAGGGAGGCAGCTACCCTTATCTGACTGTTGACTTGTGTTGAAACTCGGCTGCGGTAACTGCATTGGGTGGCTGATTCTCCCTGACAGAACCTGGAGGGAAAAATGGAGTGGACTTAAAGGAATCGCCTCCGACAGGAGCAGAATAAACCCCAGGAGGAGATGGGGGCAGTGTGGCGCTCAAGCGCCGGCCGGGATGGCTGTCTGCAGGTCTCAGAGATCCGTGGGGTCTTCAGGCAGCAGAGCCTCGTTTTAAAGAAAGAGAAGTCAACCCCCAACTCTACGTGTCCTGGGTGGGAGAGGCCCAGACACCGAGAGTTGGGTGGACCCAGGAAATAGTACAGTTGGTACCATCTGCAGATGATCCAGTTTGGATTCTGAGCGATGGGCCAGTCATGAGACCACATCGGGGATGCCCGATTTCTGGGTGCACCTGCTGTGGCCTTACAGGATGGTCTCTTGGCATGTCCCA
Source organism: Sciurus vulgaris (assembly GCF_902686455.1). Lineage (NCBI taxonomy): Eukaryota > Metazoa > Chordata > Mammalia > Rodentia > Sciuridae > Sciurus > Sciurus vulgaris. Next base: position 139,427,933 of record NC_136468.1, on the reverse strand, counting down.
AACAGTTCCATAGGGCTTCTTGAGATGATGGTGGATGTTCTGTGAAATCATGTCAGATAAATCTGGGAATCATAACATGCTATAGTGAACATGGTCGTAACGAGTGTGTTTTGGGGAGAGAGGTGACCATCGTGTGCAGGACAAAGGATTTTCCAGAGTTTGTCTCACTTAATTTCTCTCAACAGTGAAGCAGACACTATTATTGTGTCCCATTTCACAGATGAGGAAATGGAACATCAAGAAATGATGCTCAGAGCGTTCAGTTAACTTACTCAAAGTTGCACAGCAACTGAACAGAAGAATAAGGATGTGAATTCAAGTTTTCGTTTTGTTTTTATCTCAAAGCACCACTGTTCATGAACTAAGAGGTATTTTTTTTTTTCTTTCCAAATCCTTGAGTTACAATGGCATAAACAGGGAATGTATACAGTATCCCATTTAGGGATATTTGGAGCTGAGCAGAAGCCTGTTTCCAAACTCAGAAGAATGGAATCTCCCACAATGGAAGGGCTCACTCCCCATTGTCCTCTGGGTCTGTGTGAAAGGATAGCAGCTGTTTCTATCCGCAGAGTTGACCTGTGTCCCCCCTTCTGCATTTGATGGAGAATTAACATATGTGAGGTTCTTACAACTCCTGCAATAAAGAAACCTCTTTATAGTCTTTTTAAAAAAATGGGTGCATTATGATTACACACGACCGTGGGATTCATCGCTACACATGTGCCCGCGCACAATACAACAATATAATTTGGTCAATTTCATGACCCGGTTCCTCCCTTGCCTCTCCTCCCTCCCCACCGTGCCCTGCGTCTTCTCTACTGATCTCCCTTTTATTATCATGATCTCCACAGTCTCGTCTTATTTTACTCTGGAATCCCTTCCTTGCCCCTGTTTCCTTTCAAAACAGTCATGAATGTCCATAGAAAGAGTGTCCCATGAAACAGCATTAGTAGCTCCCTTTAGCTGGGGAGGAGTTAAAGGCTGTGTTTAATTTATTCCCCAAAAGGGGGTTAGAAAGAGCCTCCAGTTCACGAGGCAGCTCGTGCTGGGTAGAGACGAGAGCCCGAGTTCTTTCTGTGCATAAAGGACGACATAAACCAAGCTGAGGCATACCCAGGGAAGCTTCCGGGAGACATCGTTCTAGGGATTAGCTATTTGGGATTTTGAGACAGGGAGGGCTTTGGCAGGAAATGGCAGACCATGCTTTATTGATGTACCCTAAAATTTTCAAAGTGTCATAAATAGAAACTTGACAAGAGGGAACCTCTTAAAAGTCCTGGATGACATTTGCTTGAAATTGGCTTATGGTATTTTCCTATCTCCTTTGCAGACCTCGTCCTCCATGTCTATGGGAATAATATCTTCCTTTTGAAAGCTTTTCATTCTTTATATCGTTTTCTTAGTCCTCGGTAAGATTGCTTAGGGGCCTGTATTCATTTCTAATCCATGGAAAAGAAAGCATGTCTCTCCCCGAGACTCTAACCTCTGCGAAGCGTGCAGGATAATGATACTGTCAAGAAGTGATGCAGGCTTTCAATAGCTATCAATGTAAATATGAAACCATAAGACCCGGGAATAAAGCTTCTGGAACACTCTCCAAAAGGGAAGAGAAGCTTGAGGGAGGCTTTTGTAAGAACTCAAAAGACACCACGGATAGAATGGATTATGGGGAAGTGGTGTGGCAGGAGGACCAGCCGATCATGAAACCGACTTCTTCCTTTCTTGCCCAGGCACACAGTCAGACTGCATTTTCCAGCCTCCCTTGCAGCCAGTGTACCATGTGACCCAGACCTAGCCAATGGCGTGCGAGCAAACGATGAGGATTTCCCCCTGGTCCACACTAGAGTCTACCCACAGCCCTTCTGGTCAGACTTAGAAACACTTTTGTTTCTCAAGATGGTGAACCCGTGAGTTGAAAGCATCCTGGGTCACTGAAGTGTTGCTTGGAGGGAGCCGTCTGCTATTCCAGAGCCCTGGGTCTGGATGGAATATTACATGAGCAAGAAATAAATTTCTGTTATATTTGAGCTATTATGGTTTTGGAGGGTTGTTTGCTCTCAGGGCTGGGAGTCTGGACAGGGAGTTTACATTTGGGGCTGTTTTGTGATAGTGTTTGCTTGGAAAGGTCAGGGGGTGGTTGAAAGGTGCCAGGCTGCAGGCTGAGACAGGTGAGGAGTAAAGTTTTGACTCTGTCATTTACTCGACAGGTTCCTTAGTTTCCCTCAGTAATAGTGTTTTTCCTCGAGAACATGGAAAAGTCGAACTCCATTTGTGTACAATGAATCAAAATGCATTCTGCTGTCATGTATACTTAAATGGAACAAACAATAAAAAAGAAAGAAAGAAAGAAAGAAAATGAAAATAACATTTGCCCCCTAGGCTTATTCTAAACATTTAAAGAAAACGAACTCGATATGTCTGGTACCATGAGAGGAATATAATAGGTGCTCACTAAATGGTAGCTGTGGCTGTTGACTCTTCCAGTTACTTTTTAAAGAATTCTATTGTTCTGCTTCGGCTCTGCAGGCTACAGTAATGATCCCCTTCGTAAGCCTCCATCGTCAAACAGGCTCAACAAAAATAACAAAAAACAAAACCCAGAGATGAGGAATTTGCCTGTCTTCTTTTCAGTTTGCTATAGTTGTAATTAAATAGTGATCCCCTGAGCATCTCCTTCCCTCTCCAGGTGAACCTTAAGAGGGTAGGAATTATGTCGTGTGTATGCACAGCCTACCACCTAGCCTCACGAGTAGAGGAGAGTTAATGAACACTTATCAGATTCACAAATTGATGAGGCTGTGAATCCGCCCCCTGTAGGTGGGGGCAGGTCTTCGTGAACACTGAACCCATATGTAGGCAGAGGAGAGACCCTGGCAGGCCAGCCAGCTCAAGGATCTCTTTATCATTGGCCTGCAGGACGCTGTAGAGGTTCCACATGGGAGGCCCAGGTGTCAAATCCAACTCATCAGCATATGTAGTTTATTCTATACTCTGCTTTAAAAATTCGAATTTATTGCCAATATTTAAAACTCAAGGTGTTGCACATAAAAAGTGATGTTTGGGGTTTCTATTGGGAAATCAGAAGGTCTGGCAACTCTGGATTTGATCTTGTCCTGGCAAGAGTTGGCTAGAGTCGAGTAGCCATGTTGTGTTGGGACATGCTCTCCAATTCCTCTGAGACCCCTCAAGCTTTGTGTTACCAGCATGCCCCCGAGCCCCTGACCGCTCCATCGTTATCATCTCTTAGCTCATTCCCTCCCTCATTCATTCAGCCGGTATTCAGATGTTGGTGAAAATATCCAATAAAATTCTGGACCCGTACTTCCTGACCTCAAGAAGTAATAGAAGACATGGACATAGAGTCCTAAAAATGTTAATCAATGGACAGCACCGTCCAACTTAGCAGGTTAAACAGTGTTCCCCTAAAGTTTAGGTTCATCTAGAATCCCAGAGGGGGACATTATTTGGAAATAGAGCCTTTGCAGACGTGATTAGTTAAGATGAATTCGCGTTGGGTTAGGGTGTGCCCCAAGTCCAATAACGAGAATCCTTCTAAGAAGAGTTGAGGACACACAGAGACACACAGGAGGCCATGCGCAGGTGAAAATAGGTTAGAGGGATGCTTTCATAAACCCAGGGACACTTGAGGACACCGGAAACTAGAAGGACCTAGGAAGGATTCTTTCCTAGAGCCTTTGGAGGGAGCTTGGTCCCGCCAACACCTTGGTGTTGGAATTCTAGCTTCCAGAACCGTGAGAGAATACATTTCCATGGCTTTAAACCACCAGGCTTGAGCTAATGGTAGGACTAAGAGATTACTAAACCGCTGATGTAAAATATATATGATGTCATATACAGGTATACACGGAGATATTAAAAGTTATGATCTAATTCTTCATAGAAGAGGGGAGATTTGAACTGAGTCTTCAAAAACCAATAGGAAGAAGGAAAGGCAGGAGTAAGCCAGGCAAGTCCACGTCATGGTCATGAGTGTGGGAGTGGGGGCCAGATCTGGGCACCAATACAGCTGTGTGGTCTCGGGGAAGTCATCGAACCTATTTTAAGCCTCCATTTTTGCAACAATACTGACAGTATATCATTGTATCAGGGATTAAATAAACTAAATCTTGTAAGGCATTTACTACGGTGGCAATTAATACACGCACAGTCAATGGGCTATTAGTATTATTTTGAAAAAAGATGTCTGAGTGGCAGGCCTCTGTTAGAGACAAATATACCCTAGAGTGTCTCAAGTATACTTTGCATATCTATGGTGTTATTGGAGTCTCCAGTATCTAAGTGAATTTCTAGATTCACTTTCTCTTCCTCTTTGCTACTAATCAAACCATCAGCTTCCTGCTGGATTCACCCAATAAGCAGGTAAGGGGCAGGGGAGAGAGGGAGAGAGGGAAGGAGGGAGGGAGCGGGGTGGAGAGGGAGAGAGAGAGAGGTGGATTTCAGGTAAGGTTCCTCTCGTCTCTCACCAACTCCATTGCTATGTATCAAGCATGTGTTTTTATTCTAATGCTTTGACATCTTGGACCTCTCCTGGAGGAAATGCTCCTCAGGGTTAGAGAATTCCTAAAGAGAATATACTACTCACTCCGGGAACACCCCTTTCCCATGCAAACCTACTGGTTCAGAGCCTCTGTCTCTGACCACCTTTTTATTATTGTTATTATTATTGTTGTTATTATCAACCTCTCACATTCTGGGTTACTAGCCACCTAGTCTGAATCACCCAGGTTCCAGAGAACAAGATCAGCACCTAAGTTCCATTGATGAGGAGCAGACAGATGTGAACGACAGCCACATGAGGTTAAGGGAAGGACCCTGGGCCCGCTGAGCTGACTCCCACACGCTTTCTTGTCAAAAGCAATGTACCCGCAGCCCTGCCTGGTGTCAGTCAATAAGATGTGCTTCATTCCTCGGCAAACAACCTGTTACCTGCAGGAGAAATTCTTTCTGAAATGCCAATAAGAACACAGGTATGGGGGGAAGTTGTGATCCTTACCCGACCCTTTGCAGAGCTCAGGGAGATGAGGCTCATTCATAATATCTGTAAGAACAGGTTCCAGTTAAAACTGGCATGGGCCAGAGTGACCCAGAGGTGTCCTGCACAGTGGGGACTTGAAAGTCGGATGCTATCCTGCTGTCAGTCAAAAATCAAGAGGAGGACCCGGGCTGGACTCTCAGGACACTTCCCTGGGGCCCCCCTCTAAGCCCTTCTTCTCCCGAGAGCACCCGCTCTCTCCCTGGGAAGAGTCCCCATTTCCTTTTTCCTAGACCTTCTAATAGACTCAGGCCTGTTACACTGAGCAGTGTGGCAGAAGTCTTTCTGGCGTGATCCCAGAAATCGGTGTGTGAGAAGGGTCCTCTGCGGCCACCTCAGCCTCATGGCCTGCCCCGTGACACCAGAGACTGAGACTGATTCAGACTGGCGGCTCCGAAGCTAGTTTACCGGGCCTCCACCGTTCCTTGCGTGGAAACCACAATAACGACTCTTGCCAAGGGTTTCCTTCTCTCTCTCTGCCTCCTGATGGATGCTGCCACTTTCCTGCAGTGGCCCTGCAGGGCATGGCATGCCCCCTCTTTTTAGGAACTGTGAGCAGCAAACCATCTTCTTGGTGGCAATTGTCTCTTGCTCCGTTGGCCTCGCCATACTTGAAGAATAATTAAACCTCCTTCATACACCCTGCGGGGCCTGAGATGGCTAACGGGCGTGTTCTCTACCTGTGGCCACAGCTTCTGTTAGGAAGTCCCTCTGCCAGGTCACAGCTCTTGCCAGATTCTGGGCTCTTCATTCTTTCCCCTTAGCCCTTAAGGCCTTCTTGGAGGCCACCGCTACCTGCTCTTGCTAGGCGGGGTACCTCCCCATCCCTTGCTAGTTCTGTTAATATTCCCAGACAGGTACAAATAGTCCTTTCATGAGACATTCTTCAAATACTCTTTTGAGTATGCAAGTCAAAACCTTGATTGATAAGCGTTTTGAAGTTTCCAAAGCATTTATCTCTGAGATTCATGATGTCTTTGGGAAGTAGGTAGGATTGTCTTCATTTTAACAATGGGGAAATTGATGGACTGAGGGGTTAACCAACCTGCTCAAAGTCAATCTTTTGACTCCAGATATGGTACTTCTTCCAACATATGCCACTGACCGGTCTGTCTTGTTCATTGCTATTATAGATCCAACTACAGTGCTTGATGTATAGTAGTTGCTCAATTAGCATTGTGTGTGTGTGTGTGTGTGTCTGGTGATCAAATCCAGGGCCTTGCCTGTACTAGGCAACTACTCTACCACTGAGCTACAGCCCCAGTCCCTCAATTAACATTTTTTTTTTCAACAGAATAAAGTAAGTGGCCAGAAATTAAGATCTTGAAGGAGGAGGGCAGAATATGCTGGAAGTCTGAGGTTATCCCTATCAAAATGCCTAGGTTGTAGTAGGTGCTCAGTAAATACTTGCTGAGTGTTGCATGGGTCAAGAGGACTTTGGAGGTAGGCCTTGCTGGAGTACCACAGTCGTGACCTCTGAATACTGGGTGTTTGGTGTGGCAGTCTCCAGAGGAAACTTCCAGACGTAAGCACTATCTGCTCCTAGTCTGACCAGTCTCTACACTGCCTTTTCTACAACACCTCTCTCTAGCACAGGAAATGGGGCTAAATCAAATTGGGCTTCATCTCTCCCTGGCGTTCTGCTCATTCTCTGACTCCCATGCTATGCTAAAAATAGACACTTTGTTTGCAGATGTTAAACAGCTGGGTCTGTGTGAGGCTGGCAGCTGATGGCTCACAGGGCCTGAGCTGCCCCGGGGGATTCGTATTTATGTAGGGACAGCTCTATGAGCTTCCGGATGTGAGGCTCAGGGTAACACAGGGAGATCACAAGAAGCGGGAGAGAGGGATGGAGGGATAGGGTCAACCTCATCTCCTTATTTCTTTTTGTTTTGAAATGGGTCTTCGTTAGGCCACATAGTTCTGGAAACCCCACAGTGCAGCTCGGGTGACATTTCATATTTGGCTGAGCAGAGTCTCCCTCGGTGCCAACAGCCCCTCTGCCTGATTAATGATATCTCCTTCATATCTCCTGGCTGTGTGCCTTTCATGTCTCCCTGGGTCCCCTGCAGAGCTCCTCGCCCTGACGGCTGACGCAGAGCGACTTCATTGCAAACTTCAAGGTCACTCCCTCTTTGTAATCACCACGGACCTGGCTCACACATGTGCCCGCCCACAGCCCACCAGCCTGCTTCACTGAAGTGGCCTCAGGTTAGATGGCTAGGTAAAAAAACCCTCAAAGATCTCTCTAGAGAAAGCCTGTGCACCAGTTCTAAAGATACCCAAGTTTTCTGGGCAAACTGGCATTGACTCTAAAGAGCCCACCAGGAGATGGGCCTGGGTCCGCCGGCAGTAGAATGGAGTCAGGGAAGGCTTGCTGTCAGATGTGCCTGGGTTTGTCCTTCCTAAACACCTCACCTGTCTCTCTGACCCTCAAGGTCCTCATTTGCCAGATGTGGACACAGGACCAAATTATGAGTCTACATTGGAAGGTCAATGAGATGATGCACAAGCCGTATTTTGCATGTAGTAACTGTTGCATAAACTCCATTATTATAACTCAAAAAAATCATAGACCAATTCCCCAAACATCAGAGCAGGTGAAACAGGTTGTTACTACAATTACGGGAAAGGACCCGAAAATAGGCTTGACACAGAGGGTGTTACTCTTGGCTCACAAGTCCTGGAGCAGGAGGTATCCCTGGAAACCAGGTCGGAGGCCATACACGGAGCCGGATATGGGGAGTGTGGATCATGATGGAGGAAAGCAGAAGCCTTCTGAGGTCTTGGTACAAAAGGAATTCAATGCAGGAATAAAGAGGTCATGCAGATGACCAAAGAATGGAGAAGCCCAACTGAAATGGTGAGGCAGCACAGAGATCGGTGACAGCATCCCAGAGGGGAGAGGAGGAGAATCCAGGAACTGAAGACACCCGGCGTGGAGAAGCTGGAACCACTGAGAGATTTCCAGCAGAGTTGGGGAGGAGACCCTGGTGCTCCTTAGAGATGCTGCCTGAGGGAGAGAAGAAGGAACAGAGACACCCTGAGTTCTCTCTTCCTGTCATCCACCCGGGCTCCGCGTTGGTCAAACTCAGCCAGAACCCGGTACCCAAGGGTTTTGGGAGATGCAGTCTGCAGAGGTCAGGCCTCTGCTGTCCAGAGCTGAGGGGCAAATAGGTCCTGTTAGCACAGGGGTTGAAGTAGGGCTGCCAGATAAAACATAGGTTTCCCATTAATCTGAATTTAGGATAATGAAATTGTTTTAGGCTAAGTATATAAAAGTTATTGTCTACAACTCAAATTTCTCTGGTGTCCTGTGTTTTTATTTGCTAAATTTGCTGAAGAATTTACCTCTGGTTAATTCCCCACCCCACTTCTTAGGGAAGAGAAGTCCATTCACATGACCATTTTTTTTTTAACCATATACTAAAGCAAGAATAAATACATAAACTATAACTGTATTTCATTGATTCTAAAATATATGCTGAAAACATTTCATCCTCTCATAATTGGGACGCATCTTATGTTGGATGACCTTTTACAACCACTGCCAGCTAGACAGTCATTTTTTTTTTTTTTTGTGATGCTGGGGATCGAACCCAGGGCCTTGTGCTTGTAAGGCAAGCACTCTACCAACTGAGCTTCATCCCCAGCCCCAAGATAGTCATTTCATGCGGCTGTTATTGTCTGAACATTTGCAAATTGGCTTGTCACCTTGGTGGTCTTACTAGACAACTTGGATCTCTATGTTTTAGTCACTAAAGGGCTAAGGATTCTTTGAGGAGGGACGATGAATTCTGGTTGTTGTCTGAAAACCTTCTGTTGACACTTTTGCTAAGATTAAGAAAGCCCCAGTATCGGCATTTGCAGATGGGGTCAACAGCTTGGAAGAAAACTCCAGACTCGAGTGTGACGCTCTTTACAGAAAAAGCTGTATCACCAATGCAATGTTGTAACAAATGACATGGTGCTGAAGATTCAGAACAAAACACAGACATCCTCCACTGTGAGCCAAAAGCAATTTAGAAGAACTGGATTCAGAATGTAAAGAAGGTTTTGAGACACCCTGCAATTTATTTTGCTTTTATTTTCCTTTTCATTAGACCATCAGAATGCACGCGTGGTGGCTCATACCTGTAATTCCAGGTACTCAGGAAGCTGGGGTAGGAGGATAACTTGAACCCAGGAGTTTGAGGCCAGCCTGGGCAATGTAATGAGACTCTGTCTTCTTAAAAAAAAAAAAAAGTAAGAGTGCATAAGGATAATGTGATAAAAATCTGAACAGAGTTTTGGTTTGCTTTGGGTATAAAGCAAAAATGATACGTGATAAGAAAAACTTGTACCATAGTTTAATTGGTAGCACTCTTTTTCTTTGCTAGGGCTACATAAAACAGTGATGAGTCAAGAATGTATCTCACCAACACAAGGTCAAATGACAGAAATCACCAGCAAAAACTTCCATAATGCTCGAGGCTGCTTAAGCACCACTCAAAGACCCAGGCCACACCAGGATACGCCGTTGGAAGTCAAGGCAGGTAATGCCTTCAAGAGGCTGCACCTCTCCCTTCTGTGGCTTGACTGGCTGGCACACAGGTCTTGGCTTTTGGGATGGTTGACTGAGCTGTACATTTGCATTTTACGTACATTTCTCCATGCATGTTATGCTTCAATAGTATTTTCAAAGATGGTGGGTCTTATGATTACTAGCATCTTTGGTTTGATAAATTGCAGAAATATGGGTGTGAATGTGTGTGTGTGTGTGCGTGTGCATGTGTGCACATGTGCGAGTGTGTGTTGGAGGGCGCTTGCTTTTTTCTAATTCCTGGTACTTAGGCTCCCTGGTGAAATAATGAGAGTGATTCTCTTCTCATCTCACCTTGAAGAGAATCAGGGGTGATGTAGCAGGAATATAATAAGACATGTATATTATAACAAACCTAAGTGTGACAAATATAATTTATACACCAAAAATATACCAAAAGCATATGCCATAATACTATATTTTAATGAACATATATAATAACAAATACTATAATGGATACATATAAGTATTCAGCATTGGGGCTGATTGTAAGAATATAATGTATATTAGAACAAATATCCATATTTATAGCAAACATATAACAAAACCATGCCAAAAGTATACATTATAATCAAAGAATAACAAATATTCATTATAAGGGACGTATGTATGTGTTTAGATAACTATGCACACACACACATATATATCTAGAGCTATGTAAAATTTTAGGCTTACAAAATAGTCTCTTCCTCATTCAGTGGAGAGGAGTGGGGATGGAGTCCATGTGGTACTGGTCACTGAGAGGTCGCCTGGGCTGGGCTGTCAGTGCCTGTTGTCCACCGAAGTGAGAGGCACCAGGACTGGGGGAGGCGATGGGTACAGGAGGTGCCCTGAGGAGGGGGCTGCACCTGGCAGGACCCTCACAGATCAGGGCTGAATTAACATCAAGCCGCAGCAAGGCACACCCTGAGCCAGTGCTAGGATGGGTCTATACAAGTCTGGAAGGAGTTATGTTATTTATTTGTAGGTAATAACATCATATGCATTTTTAAAGTTATTATTTTCCTTGTAATTTCTAAATTTCCTGTAACTTGCATGTAATATGTTTGCATTAAAGAAAAAAAATCTAATCTTAACTTAAAAACATAGGCTGAGATTCCACCTCCGGTGAGGCTGCATTTGGGGCTGGCGGCTAGTGGTGCCTGCGGATGCTCTTACAGTCTGGGTTTGTATTTACAGCATCTTAAATTTTCTATGGTGCATGCAGTGTTCTTAACACCAAGGAGGGGAGGCACCCAGGTTTCCCGTGGAGAGGGTTTATGCAGACCCATCACTTGGAAGGACCCCAGCTCTGGGTGCCTTGTCCTCCTTTGGTGCCTTTTGTCTTATGTCACGTGTGTCCAACTGCACAGAACTTTGGCCAGCGATGATCTGTGGGGGGCAAACAGGAAATTGGTTTAAAGTCCTCTCTCTCCTCTCTCTCCTCTCTCTCTCTCTCTCTCTCTCTCTCTCTCTCTCTCTCTCTCTCTCTCTTTTCCAGTAGCAGCAGCTTTTCTTCCAACTGCCACCACTGCAGCAGAGCACTTGGACTGGTCACGGGTGGTACCCATCTCCCTCCCTCTGTGAGCACCGCAGGGCACTTAGATGCATAGAAAACCTGGCTTATGCCCTCAGGAAATGCACAGTCTCCAGGGGGAGCAGGTGATAGACAAGGAACCGGAAATACAATGTGAGGATTGTTAGGAGAGACGTGTTTCTCCTCCCACCCCTACTTTCCTCGGTCTGTATGAAGACTAATTTAAAAAGAGCTAGGTAGTCTTTTTTTTTTAGCATAGTAATGCATAGGAGATGAGAGAGTTGGGATTGATCTCGGCAGCGTGATTGTGCTGATTGCCTTTTTGATAATCTACGGTAAGGGAGGCCATGGGGAACAGCCCTTCTTCTCTTTTCAAAGGACCTGGGCTCCTCCCAACTCCTCAACTCCGACACAATAGTGGAACAAGAAAAGGATCCAAATGGTTGAGAAAACTGTGCTGGCAACTGAGCCCAAGAGGAATGAGTGATGGCTTGAATAGGCAGAGGCAGCAGGCGGGAGGGAAAGTAGAGAAGGATCCAGGTGGGAAAGACTTCCAGGTTGGATCATTTCTCATGGGATGCCATTCCTGAGGATCAAGAAGAGAACTTCCGTGCTCAGTGGAGTATCTCGTAGGCACTGGCCTGGGGTTTCTTTCTTGTACTGGGGATTGAACCCAGTGATGCTTAACCCCTGAGCCACCTCCTCAGCCCTTCACCTGACAGGGTCTCGCTGACTTGCTTAGGGCCTCACTAAGTTGCTGAGGCTGGCATTGAACTTGTGATCCTCCTGCCTCAGCCTCTCAGTCCCTGGTATTACAGGCATATACCACTATGCCTCAGGTGGTACAGGGTTTTTAATAGAATAAGAAACAATTCCAAAATCTTTATCCCCTTTGGAGTCTGTGGGGATTGGAAGACATCACCCAAACCTCAAGCAAAGGACTATTTTTTATAGTCTTCTGGATTTAGTGTGGAGTTTGATGGGCTATACATGTTTGTTTATGGGCTTTATCAGCCCATCTTGATGAATAAGGACATAATTTGGGGGTTATAGAGTTACAGTCCATATTTTTCAACACAGGTACTGTGTATCAAGAATCTGCTGGGCACAAGGCGCTGTCCTAGGTGCTGAAGATTCAGTCGTGAACAAAACAGAAATTCTAGGGCTCTTGGAACTTCTACTCTGGGAGGAGCACAAAGAGACTGTGACAATTAGTGCCTCAGGGAAGGGGGTCTACCTGGAGGATGAGGAAGGCATCACCGGGGAGGAAGTGGCAGAGGCAGGGAAGAGCGAGGCCTGGGGACAGCTCGTAGGTGTGTTCAGAGACTCTGGGAGGTCAAGCGTGGACTGAACAGGTGGGTAATCGGCTACACCCAGGCTGAACGGGGCCCATAGTCACATTTGGGTGGTGAGTATTGACTTCTGAAAAGCCTGCTTCTGAGCGTGTTTGGAGGACCTTGCCTTCCAGCTCACCCCGGCTCTTTGTTTTCCCTCGCCTGCCCCCCTGGCCTATGTCTTTGACATACATCAAGTCAACATAGTGGCCTCTGAAGGAATTTGCCTTTGCAAACCTATGGACTAGAATTATTCTTTTCGAATTTTAAATGTTTTATATAAAATACAACCACCTAAATAGAGCAAAAAAGCAGAGATCGTAAGTGCCTGTGGTATGACGCGTGTTCGCACGCTTGTCCACAGCCCTGTCACTCAGCGCTCCCCTCAAGAAGAGGGTTGTTACTAGACCTCCTCCAAATCTACCATGACCCCTTTGTTACCACTGTCTCCAGGGGCATCTAACCTAATGCAGGTGTTCCTCACTTATGATGGGGTCTTGTCCTGATAGGCCCATGGTAAGCTGAAGCTGTGACTCAGTTGAAAGGCATCTAATAGAACTAACCGCCCAACATGGTAGCTTAGCAACACAGCACACCCAGGAGCACCTGTCTTTTACCTTTGGGATTGCAGGGCGGCGTGGGAGCTGAAACCCAGCAGCGCAAAGAAAGCGTCGCTCACCTGGGAAATGTTCGAAATTCAAAACCGGAAGCAGGGTTTCTAATGAGCGTATGCCACTTTCACACCATTGTGAAACTGAGAAAAATTTTAAGTCCAACCATTTAAGTTGGGGACCACCAGTATGTTATTTTTCTTGGTTTTGAACTTGGTGTGCATTGGATTCTACATGAATAGTCTGGCTTCTTTAACTCACCATGGTTTTCATCATATTCATCCACAGAGGTACCTGTAGCTGTTGTTTATTGTCATTCCCGTGTTCCGTTATACAGCTGTACTGCCATCTTCTGTGATCCATTAAATCTATTCTACCACTGATGTGCATCTCATTATTTTTCAATTAGGGGTGTAAATAGTGATGCCATGAACGTTCTTATGCCTGTCGTTCAGTGAACACAGATGCCTGTTTTTGTTGAGTATATACCTAGAACGAGGTCACAGGGTGTGCATCGGTTTAACGTCAGTAGTAGCAGTTTTTCAAAGTACTTTTGTTTTTTCGTACTGGGGATTGAACCTGCCCAGAGACTCTTAACCACTCAGCCACATCCCCAGCCCTTTTTTATATTTTATTTAGAGAGGGTCTTGCTAAGTTGCTTAGGGCCTCACTAAGTTGCTGAGGCTGGCTTTGAACTTGCAATCCTCCTGTCTCAGCCTCCCAAGCCACTGGAATTACAGGTGTGTGCTCTGGTGCCTGGCTTTTCAAAGTACTTTTTTTTCTTTTTTCTTTTTTTGTGGTGCTGGGGATTGAACCCAGGGCCTGTGTTTGCGAGGCAAGCACTCTACCAACTGAGCTATCTCTCCAGCCCCTTAAAGTACTTTTATAAATTGACATTTTCAAAATTCCTCCACAACGTCACTGTGGTAGGTAGAGAATGAAGAAAGATGAAACCGGAGAAACCGACCACAGGAAGATGTTGCAAAACTTTAAGAAAGGGTGCTATAGCATGCACGCATTCATTCACTTTTAGAAAGCATTTGGTGGAGATTTGCTGTATGTCTGGCACTGTGATAGGTTCTGGGGATAGGTCTGTGAAAAGACGGACAGAATTCTTGTCCTCATGGAGTTTATAGCCTACTGGAAAAGCACTCATTGTCTGCAAAATGGCAGGTCCCATGTTTTCTGATTTCCATTCCAATCCTAGCCTGTAAATGGATTTTCTTCAGGCCCTGTCCAATTTCTTTTTGGCTACAGTCTGCTGGGTCCCAGCTCATTTGACTGGCTTGCTTAGGGATTATTGATTGCTCGGACATCTGGATGCATTGAATTCCCAAACTCTCCAATGTCACTCCTGGAGGTCAATTAGTGTGCAGACTGGATCTTTACAGCTCGGTAATGCTCCTGGCTTTCTGATTTATCATCTCCATTTCTCAGGCTGAAGGTGGTCCTACAAGATGAGGTCATCCTCAGCCACCGCAGATTCACACTCCTCCTTGTTAAGTAACCAAAAAAAAAAAAAAAAAAAATTTTTTTTAATGAACAACTATCCTACCATGCACCTTATTTTCATCATTCTGTTGTGTCCTTTTGAGATTCCAAAAATCAGGCTTCTCAAAATGCCTGCGTGTGAAAAGTAATGACCCGTTGGCAGAAGGGTAGACCAGACGGCAAAGACGTTCTTCGTGGCTTCCCGTGAAAAAGTTGTCTATTCTGCTTCCAAGTGATTGTCAGAACTGGACCAAACTTGGAAGAGTTTAGGGCTTCATATAAAATTCACTATATATATTTCAACCACAATTTACTGAGGAACTACGATGTGGTCGACATCTGTACTAGGTATAGCAACAAACTAGGGAGCAGGTCATGATTTCTCCCCTTGCAAAACTCAGAGTCTAGCGGGGAACAAAGATGTGTCAGCAAAAAATATTTTGTGATATGTTCACCCACGGATGGGGCACAGTAGGTTCCAGTATCCTTTGTGTCTACAGGACACTAATTAAAAAAAAAATTACACTACAAGTGAATTGAAGAGAGATCGGTGGAGTGGGTGGGGCTTCCATGGGTGGGGGGCATGCTGGGGAGGAGTGAGTGGGTTCCCTACCTTTGTGATAATGTTGGGGTGTATCCTGGGTGCTGTATGTAACTAAAAATGAGGAAAAGAACACTAGGCGATACATAAATACTACCAATACAGAAGTCCAGGATGCTATGGGATTGTCAGGAAGAGACATCCATCCAACCTATGGAATGGGGACGTCTTCCTGGAATTAGAGTCGCTTTGCTGAGACCAGAGGAGGCATAAGCGCGTGGGAAGGTGGGGAGGGACATCACAAGCAAAGGGAAGAGCACGTGCCAATGGCTGGGATCTGGGGGACGCAGTGTGACTGGATGGAGCACTGACCGTAGGGAGAGGAGAGCTGTGCTTCGGAGGTGGGCAGGGACAACTGAGCCTTCAGGCCGAATAAGAGGCTTGGCCTCCTTTACCTCGGAGCAGGGCAGGGTGGGTGTTAAGCAGTGGGAGAGACACAGGCTTTCCGTCTGTATTTTAGGAGTCCACTCTAATTGCAGTTTGGCCCAAAGGTGGTTCTCTAAGTGCCGTGATCAGTGGGTGGTTGGGAGAGGGGTCAGAGTTGTCTTGTGTGGCCTAAAGTGCGTTCAGGGGTGCGCAGCATTAGCAGTGTGGCGTGGTGGCGGAGTCTGGGTGCTCCACCTGTGTGCCCGCCGTTCTGGGCCTCCTCACCCAAGGCTTGCAGCAGCTGGCACCCAGGACCCCGCCTGGATCTTGGTCTAGTACGTGGAGCCCAGTGAGCTCAGCCAGGCAGTGCCAGAGAGTTAATGGCCCTGGGGATTAGCGCTCAACCAATAACAGATGGGAGCCCTGGAGAGCTGCCAGCACCCCATTATCCCAGATGGGACAGCTCTGGTCATCTGCAGAGGGAACACGTCTTCATTGGCTTATTTCCTGCCACCGTCTGTCTCACCCCAGCCCTACTGTGTTGGATGCTTCTACGCAGCCATCCGGATGCCCCACTGCCGATGGACTTAGTGCCCTGCAGCTGGGCGCGCTGCTGGCGGGTGGACTTTAGCCACTGGCTCCTGTCCGAGGCCAAAGCTCATTCTAGGGAAACCCACATCCAAAGACTATTCATGCGAGGTTAGAAAGGTTTAGCCATTCCAGCCAAAGCTGGGGCGGCCACAAAGGTCTGCTCTCCTGGCAGAGCTCCCTGTGCAGAGGGACGGGGCTGTGGCTCAACTTACACTAGGGCTCACCATCCCCCTCGGCCCATCCCTGCTTCTGTCTCCTTCCATTGGCGTTGATTCCAAGGGTGTTGCTTAAGGAACGTCCTGCCTGCTGGCTCCATCTCCGGCCAGCTTCCCAGGGAACCTGACCTGGGATCACCTCCCACATCAACTCCTCCCTGCATTCCAGCACCTGTTTGGGGGAAGCACAAACTAAACTTGTCTTTAAACTTCATCAACCTTACAACCTTAACCTCTCATTCTCTCTCTCTCTCTCTCTTTTTCTTGCTGGGGATCAAACCAGCATGCTTGGCAAGCCCTCCAACATTGAACTAAAACCCAGCCCCACATAGCCTATTTTTTAGACCAACCCAAAGATACTATCTAAATTTAGCGAAAACGTAAATTTGGGGCTAAAAAGCCCTGCTTTTTTTGGGGGGGGGGTATAATATGGTAATAAAAAGAAAAATATTTACATATTTTTTTTTTAAAAAGACTTTCCCTAACACTAGTTTAAATTATAAGTGTGCATTCTTTGGATGGGATAGTGGATCCATGGAAACCTCTTTCCAGCTGGGTGCAGTGGTGCATGCCTGTAATTCCAGTGACTTGGGAGGCTGAGGCAGGAGGATTGCCAGTTCAAAGCCAGTCTCAGCAACTTAGTGAGGCCCTAAGCAAGTCAGCAAGACCCTGTCTCTAAATAAAAGATAGAAAAGGCTGGAGATGTGGCTCAGTGGTTAAGCATCCCAGGTTCAATCCCCGGTACCAAAACAAAACCAAAACCCCAAACAAAACCTCTTTCCATCTGCAGGCCCATTTCCCAGTCTGGGAAAAGAATAGCATCTGGGGGCTCGCGTCTTGTCATGCACGTGCTGGGGAGGAAGCGTCAGGCCACAGCTGAGTTTGGAAGGAGGTCTGTGTAGCTGGTCACCAGCTTCTCTCTCGCTGTTCCTCTTTCCAGGACTGGTTTTTCATTCCACGTCACAAATTTAGGAAAGCCCATCTGCCCGTTTGATTAATGAGCCCTCTCTGCAAAAGCAACAGAGATAAATGTCCTCTAGGAGTCGGGCGAAGAGAAATGAAGAAATAGGGTGGCTAATTTTCAGCCATGATTTTGGAGTCTGAACTCCTTTCCCGCATCAATTTAGCTATTATTTCAAAAACTAATTAATCTTCACTGAGGCAGCTCCAAGGGACCTGTGTTTAGATAATTAACAACCCGTGGATTATGAAAAGTCTCACTTGCAAATTTGGCTCTAGCGTTTGGGTAGGAGAAGGCTTTCTGTCTGACTCCCTTTAAACCCCTCTTCCACCCATCCTTCATTTCCTGACAATTAAGAGCAAATAATTAACCATGATGGATCTTGGCTTGCTTTACTTGGTGCTCAGAGAATGTTCTTCCTTCCTCTTCGTTCTCAGTCCACCTCCTTCTGAGCAGTTCAGACCAGTTTTCTAGGTGATCCTGTCCCGCTGGGTAACCGTTGGCTTCATCTGCAGCTAACACGTCCAGAGAACACTTGGGTTTCTGCTAGTGCAAGGGGTGGAGAAAATTCCAGAGCTCCATCCAAAGAGTTTGGATTTCTTCCTTGGTGCTCGGTGACTGCAGCACTCAGGTCTATTAGTAAGATCTTTTCTTTGCCAAGAGTCAGGGAGAAGTCAGGTTTGACATTCAAGACAACTTCCTGTTGGAAAAGCAGAGACACCTAGGTCAGACTGGCCAAGCACCTGAGAATTCTTGTGACATGTTGACATCACCTCCTTCTGGAAACGCTCGTTCAACATTCAAATGCCTACTGTTGTCCAGGCGTTATAGAAATTTCTGGAAATGTGCTAATAAGGAAGGCAAATGACATTCCTGCCCTTGTGAAATTTTTTTTTTTTTTTTTGTAGTCTAGTGAGGAGGCCGTGAAGGAAATAATTCGCCACATTAAAAATTAGGAAAAAAATAAAAACGACTTACAAGCTGGAGATGTAGAAATACTGTGGAGGCCCAAATGAGAAAACCTGGAAGTGGCGGGGAGATGTGGGAAAGGCGTCCCTGAGCGAGGAACGTTCCAGCTGAGGTCCGAAGGATGAGCGACTCTCACAGAAGGGACGCTGCCTCTGGAGAGAAGCGTGTGCAAAGTCTCTCAGGCTGTCAATGAGCCTGGGTAGATGCAGATCTGGAAATAGCCCAGATCTGGAAATTGGGATCTGGAGGGCGAGGGAGGGAGAGCGGTTCAAGTTATGTATGTATTTCGAGTTTCCATGTAGGTTTTCCCTCGTTATAAAATTAATATGCAAAATGGACAGAATGGCAGGACATCACGTGAAATAAGACAGGTGCAGAGAGAGAGAGAAGCTGCAGGTTGTCACTCAGGAGGGGAAGCAAAAAAAAAAAAAAAAAAAAAATCTGACCTCAAAGGGGAGAGCAGAGTCGTGATTTCCAGAACTGGGAAGGAGTTGGGGCAGGGAGAGGTGGATATGGGGAGCAAAAACTTGGTTAGACAGGAGGAGTGAGTTCAAGTGTTCTGCAGCACAGTAACATGCCTGTGAGGTATTTTATGAAGAACTAGAGGAGATGAGTTAGTGTCAAACATAAAGAAGTGATAAGGATTACACTGATTTGTTAATTACACATTGCATATGTGTATGAATTAAATGATCATCTACTATCCCACGAACGTAGACAATCATTCCATGCTACTCTCAGTGGAAAATGGTAAAATAGCTAAAACTAATACTCAGAAAATTAAAAAAAAAAAACAGACAAGTGGGGGGCAAATTGGAATCAGACTGGGCAGACTTCAGCTACCTAAACATCTCTCTGGAATTTCAGAATTATAACCCTCTCAGGATGTACTGGGCCAGAAAACGGAAGCTCAGAGAGGGTAAGCCACTTGGCCATAGTCACAAAGCTAATGGGTGACAGGTGTCTTACCAGGAGTGTGCGGGTGATTGGGGGGGTTATGCTGCTAAAAATATTTTCTATTTGAAGAGATTTAAATTAAGTTTATCAGGAAAAATATAACCAGTTTGTCTATTTTTTGATCACATGAATCATCTTGCTCAAAAAGGGACTATGTGGGGAAAAAAGTGAGTTGGTTTCAAGTATGCAAAAGCATCATAAATAATGGTACAGCTGATGCAAGAACATGGCAAAAATCAACCTGCTAGGAAATGTAGGTATGGCATCATGTTGACAGATGACCCTCTGACCAGCATCGTTAGGGTAAATTACTAGGGAGAAGAGACTTCCCAGCTAACCTTCAGGATCGCTGGTCCCCAAACCACCAGGGACCTTTCCGTCTTGTGTCTTTGTTTGAATTTCCTCTCCAAGAAAACATCCCTTTGGCTCATCTCTTTTTAAAACTCTAGGGGGAGAAAGAGAAAGGTTCCTGACTTCCTGCGATCTGAAAATACTAGCTGCGACTCTCACTTGGGTTACATGGCAGGTGAGAGAATTGCGAAGGAGGCCATCACGCCATTAAGAGACCAGGCAGCTAATGAACTTGAACTTTGGAAGCCGATTAAGGCACTCTGGCAGGTAAACCCTTCAGCAGGAAGATTATGCTTATTAAGAAGCCAGTAATTTCCTGGGAGCCTTTGCATCCTTTTCTTTAGGAAAATTGGCTGCTCCTCACGAGCTCTCAGGATGAGCTGGAGATGGTTGAGGAAGCCGGCCAGGAAGAACTCTAGTGACCCCTGGGCACAGGCTCTGCTTCAGCTGTCCTGTCAGAGGAGGGTCAGTTCACCCACTGGGCAGTGGGTGACACAGGTGATAGCAAGCACGTTTTAACTTTTTAAAATCAGAAGGGAAAACATGAACAGAATCCTGATTACATTTGCCTTTATACCAGTCTAGTCATAAAAAGATAAAAATACATGTATACATTATATATAAATTAAGTTTATTTTTAACCGATACATAAATAATGATCTTATTAATGGAGGAAGGGATTCATGAAGGTAAAATGCCTAAGACCCATAAAAGTCATCATCGGGCCCTGCATGTCATGGACACCTATATTTTTATCTGTCCAAAATATATTTCTCCTTCTTCTAGTCATGGAACCTGTTTTTCTTGGGGGAACCACTCCCCCCAGACCCTCTGTCGGGTGAGATTCAGTTGGGGGTTTGTCAGTTTTGGTTCCAGGACTAGTTAGTGGGGGGACTCAGGCCCCAGAGAGCAGAGTCTGACGTCTCTTATTCTCTGTGATTGGTTTAGGCTCAGGAAGTCACCCAGGTGAGGCCAATCAGAGCCAACAGCACTGGCTGAGACTTTTCTTGGAGTTACAGGAAGCGGGGCCAAGAATGTAGGTCTAGAGATGCCGGTCAACATGCGTACCAAGGTGTCAAAGTGCGGTGGAGAAGCAGAGGCACTTCTGAGTCTCAGGCTACGGGAGTTCTAACTTTAGACCTGGGACGACTCTCCATGCCAGACTTTCTCAGGAAAGACTCCAGCGCTGGTTCAATCAGCTCACAACTCAGAGGTTGGCATTGATAGGACAAAGCTGTACAGGATTGTCCAGACTCAGTGCTGCCTGAGGGTTTGGGACAGGACAGAAGATGTCAAATACAGTTAATCCGCCAGAAAGAAATTTTGCAAGGTTGGGTAGCCGCAGGAGGTCAGGTGACATGGTTTGGCTTCTGACTTCCAACAAGACCTCCAAAAAGCTTTGATTGGATTAAGAATTTCTCAAAGTGTGCTCCCAGGATTCTAATGCCAATGGAGGTGTTTGAAATGATTTTTGTGGTCAAGTGTGATTGAGAAATGCTGACTTCTTTCAAGTCTTACAGGACTTCCCAGCTCTTTAGTATGTTTGTGTGTATTATGTGATGCCAAAGGAGGAGGGGAGATAGGAGGGCCAATGTTTCTCAAACTTGTGTGACCACAAACCTTAAGAATTTCAAGGAACTCCTAACTTCAAAAATAGTTTAAGAAATGCTGATTGAACATCACCTTTTTTTTTTTGGACTGGGGATTGAACCCAGGGCCTTGCACATGCTAGGTAAGTGCACTACCACTGAGCTTCATCCTCATGAAAATAGAAGGGAGATCAGTGAAGTGGAGGCAGGGATTGAGGGAGGGAGGAGGGACAAGAAATGGGAGAAAGGGTGGAATGAAATTGGCCAAATCATGCCATGTGTATTTGTAAATATGTGTGGTGACTTTCACCTTGATCTATATCTCTAAGGCACTATTTTAAAAAACCACATGTAAATAGAAGGAAGGCCAGTGGAGTAGAGGAGGGAGAACAGGGGGAGGGGAAAGGGCAGGGAAAGAGGAAATACTGGGGCCTGAAGCAGAGCAAGTTATATTCCATGCACATTGATCCTGTCAAAACGAACCCCAATATTACGTGCAACTATAATGCACTAATAAAAACATAAGGCTGATCAAGTTGATCACATTGAGAACATTAAACACCGTAAATGAAAAACATTTAAAAATCTAAAATTAAAAAAAAAAAAAAAACAACGCCCTTTTCTTAAGGATGTTTCTGGGAAATCAGACTTTGACAAGTTAGTTTTTCCTACCAAATCTCATACCAACTCCATCCATATTAAAAATGACCAGGAGCAAACTGTATTTAATGTTTCTTCTAAGCACCAGGGACTGCGCTAAGGAGTTCATATTCGCTGTCTCATCGAATACTTGTCCCAATAAAAGGAAAAGTTATTATTCCTTTTATTTACCTTTTCCTAAAAAGGTAGTTGCTACTGTTAGTCCCATAGACTAACTGGGAAAACCGAGGCCAAGAGAGAAAGTAACCTGGATGTGATGAGTAGCAGCTGTCCTAGTCTGTCTGTCTCTGAGTCACCTTCTTGATCTGTTCATTGAAGGCTTCATTCTAGAGGGCTAAAACCATTCAGCTCTATCTAGATTTTTGGGGGGTGGGTATTGAGGATTGAACTCAGGGGCACTGGACCACTGAGCCACCTCCCCCACCCTATTTTGTATTTTATTTAGAGACAGGATCTCACAGAGTTGCTTAGTGCCTCGCTTTTTGCTGAGGCTGGCCTTGAATGTGTGATCCTCCTGTCTCAGCCTCCCCGGCCGCTGGGATGACTGGCGTGCGTTTTTTTAAAAGATTTCATCATTTTATATCCCTTAACCACACCTTGAGAAAAGTGGCCGCTGATAAAACATCTTCCTTGCCTGCGAGATCCAGTGATGGAAAACATGGAGGGGCTGGGAACTGGGGAACCCCGGACAGCTGCCTGGGGACAGTAGCAGGAGCGCTTAATGAAGGTCCCACCCCTGCACAGGGACATGCCAGTGAGCTAAGGGAGGCTGTAAAAGAGGACTCTGGAGGCATCTGCATCGACTACCCTTCCCAATTTAGCCATTCCGAGATAACGGATGCCCAGACAGCCGTCCATGGCTGCTCCGGAAGCCCAGGATTCTTTCCTGATGTGTGACAGATGGGCGTTCTGGCCAGACTCAGCCTTTGCTGGTTTCCCATCCCTCAGCCTTGAGCCACCTCGCATTCTTCAGGCTCCGTGTTGCTCACCAGGGCCAGATGTCATGTGCCGGGACGGATGTTTCCTTCAGAAACCAGAGGACAGGTGAGTGGAGGAAGCCACGTCAAAGAGGCCCCCGGTGAGGCTGGATGGCTCTGGACCACTTTGCATCTCGTGAGGTCTTCACACTGACCCTGAGGGGTTAATCACAGAAGCAACTAAAAATACACCGAGCACATACTGTGTTCCCAGTGTGTGGGTGAAGGCTCGGGTACATTATTCCATCTCATTATTTCTTTGAGGTCCTTACCGCTCAAGTGGCAGTCTATTCTGGTTTACCTGGGACAGTCCTGATGGCCACCTGCTACTCTGGCCTTCTTGTTAGTAGCATTCTATTTCAGTCTCAAAAGCATGCTATTTTGCACAGTGAATTACAGTCACCTGAGCCACGGTCAGGCTGCCTGAGTCGACTTCCAACACTGCCATTTAGTTATGAACTGCTTGCCTCAATTTCTTCACATAACACCGGGCCCATAATCAAGTATCTCTCACTATCTAAATTATTTTTTATCCAGATTTAAGAATTTCACAGATCCAGATAGCAAAATGTATGGGTACAACTTCATAGGATTTCAGTGAGGAGATTATAGATGGAAACAGATTCATATATATATATATATATATTATATCTGCAGCTGTATCTCAGCAGAGGACTTGGCATTTAGCAAATGTTCAGGAATATGGTAACTTTTAGGCCCCTCTCTTTTTCCATTTATGAAATGATAAAAATAATATCCTCTATTTCTGGCACATACCAGGTATTTACTGAATGATGATTCTTACTATCTTAATCTTGCTAAATATGAGCAGTACGTTCCCAGCTCCGTCTGAGGAGAATCGCCGTATTTCAGGTAAAAGAAACGACGGATTCTATTCAGTGTGGTCTTTTTGTTGGTTTATTTATTTATTTCCCGGCCAATCATGTCAAGAAGAGGCAGAGGTATCCCTTGGATCTTGGGACCTGGTGCTGGAGAAATTGACCTTGTGTTAACCTGGAAGGGCACTCTCCCAGGGTCTGAAGCAGTGTCTCATTTTGTAACCAGAAGGGCATTTTTGAGACCCGTGGGTGCATTTTGTGGTAGACGAATAGAGGGTCTGTGCTCAATGAGTATCGTGGTCCTGCAATTGAAAAAAAAAAAAAAAAAGAAAAGAAAAGAAAAAAAAAGAGCTGAAATATTAATAGGTCTTCTTCCCAACTGCTGGGTGGTTACAGAATGGAAAAGGCACAGGAGGCCTTTGGGACGGAATTGCTCTGTGCTAGGACAGAGATGAAAGGAAAGGAAAAAGCTGTGGGCCGGGAGGAGTGGCTGCCCAAACTGAGCAAGGCTGCTATTTGAGGGTGGGGACCACATATTCTCTCTCCTGTGAAGGTGCATTACGCCCCTGGGATTATCAATGAACCACTTAGACCCACGATTGAGGAGTCCACCAAGCCCTTGGTTGGGGTGGATCATGGCCATGGGTAAAACGATGGAGGAGGAATGGATGGTTTCAGTGTGTCACAACTGGGTACTCGAAAGTCTTCCCATTGTGCGACCTACCATTCGATCTGCTTGCTACAGCTCTGTGTTCCTGCAGAGTTAGGAAGACACTGAGCTCCGGGTTAAACTCATTTTTTAGAGCATATAAGGAGAAGGTAAGAGGCAGATGGTTACTGGGTTCGGTTCAGGGAAAGACTCAGAAATGTCGGGGCCAATGTATCTGTTCTTCCCTCAGCTTGTCCCTCAAGCATGTCACCTTAGGGTCATGCAATAGCAGCTTAAGTCTCAGGCACCTCCTTTCCTTCAAGGCAGAAAGAAGAGAGAGAGGGAAAGGGCACAGTCACTGCACCTTTGTCTCCCCTTCTGGAAAGGCACATGCATTTTTAGGACTTGCTCCCTCAGTTACATTCATTGGCTGCAGCTGGGTCATGTGACCATGTCTAGCTGCAAGGGATGCTGGGAGGAGCGAACAAGATCATCAGGATCAACTGAGCTCAATCCCGACCCACTGTCTGGAGTTCATACTTGAATTTTCGAGATACGGTTTGGTTCTATTATTAAGAAAGAAGGAGAAATGGATATTTCTGAGGCAATTACCAGTGATAGCCATTGTCTTTTTTCTTTGCAATCTGAGCTTATAGTCTTGGGAAGCTTATTTGTATTGTTATTACTTTTTTGTACCTTGAGAGGCTTGTACTATGTATATAGCTGCCTCGAAAATGTTTAAATGAATAAATGAGCCGATTTCTGAATTATCAAGTAGACCAAGTAGCAGTCTCATTTTCTCTTATTGTGTTTTGGTTTGGGGCTAGGATTTTTAATGAAAATACACTGTAATCTGAAGGCGTGGTTCCAATAAAGAGGATTTCAGCCAAAAACAGGCCAGCCAGGGCAAATGTAACTTCTCACGGAGTGCTGGAAGGTGCAGTATCCTTTGACTAAAACTTTGGTTGCTTTTCAGTTTTGCGGTAAGAATTCTGGCACATCAGCCCTTTGCAAAGTCTTTGATAATGATAATCAATAGATAGAATTGCTTGAACTCTTCCCATCTGCTGGGCACTCTAGGACTTTAAAATGACCAATTCATTCAGACCTTATGATAAACCTATGGAGTAGATACGACTATAATTCCTAATTTCACAGAGATAGAAAGATGAGAGATTTAGTAATACACTTGAATTCATACAAAGGATAAACAAGGGAACTGGTGTTCAGATCCAGACCACCCAGTTCCAGGGCACATGCTCATACCCCTTAGACAAGGCAGCCTCTGTGATCTAGTAGCTATTATTATTATTATTATTTTATTGTAAACAAATGGGGTACATTTTGATTCTCTGTACATGGAGTAAAGGCATACCATTCGTGTAATCATAAATTTACACAGGGCAATGTTGTTTGATTCATTCTGCCATTTTTTCCCTTCCCCTCCACCCCACCCACTCCTCTTTTCCCTCTGTACAGTCCTTCCTTCCTCCATTCTTGCCCCCCTTTCTAACCCTAAACCTAACCCTAACCCTAATGCTAACCCCTCCACCCCCCTATTATTATTTTATTTTACTTTTTGGTGCTGAGCATTGAACCCAGGGGTGCCTAACCACTGAACCACATCTCCAACCTTTTTTTTTTTTTTTAATTTTGAGACAGGGTCTCACTAAGTTGCTGAGGCTGACCTCCAACTCATGATCCTCCTGCCTCAGCCTCCCAAGAAGCTGGAATTGCAAGCATGCACAGCATGCCTGGCTTCATCATAGCTGTTCTTGATCGAGAATGTACTGATGCACAACTAGGGCTTATATAAAATGCATTTGTGTAAGCATGCTCCCTACGAGTTTGATTTTCACAGCAATGCTAAGAAGCAACTACAATTCTCATCCTCATTTTACAGAGATGGAAACAAAAGCACAGAGAGGTGAAATTACTTGGCTCTAGATTACAGAGCTTGTGCAGAGTAGGCCCAGGTCTTTCTGGGTCCTGAGCTCAGTATCTTTCCTTATGTCATTCCTTATCTCTTCAGATCAGTTATTTTCGAACTCCTCATTCTAGATGAGATTCAACAGGTATAGGATGAAGAAAAACTCACCGAGGATGAGGAGATGTCAGGAAGTTTGTGCGATAAGGATTGTAAATTCCTTTCTACATATATTAGTTATGATCCCATAGCAAGATGCTATAATCAAGAGGCCCCAGGAGCTTCAAGCAAATAAAGCGTATTTCTCTCCTGTGGAAGTGACTGTTTGGTGGGCTGAAACTGGCTTCCATTTATGGATTCAAAGCAGGTGTTCCCCTTTAATTTCTTAGCCAGCCGAAAGGAGAAAGAAATGCAGAGGGAAAACATATTGTGATTAGAGGCACAATCCGTAGGTTTCCACACACCATGTAGTTTCGTCTATTTATGTCATTGGCCAAAAAGTGGGCATATGGCACCTGTGTGGCCTTTCTCCCCTGTTAGGCAGGTTGGAAAAGGTCTAGATGGTCCACCACATACTCTGGGAAAGGAAGAAGAGAATCATGAACTTTGGTGGGTGCTCCCATCACAGGTAAGGAAATGGCGATTTGGAGGGACAGAGATAGACCCAATGCCACATAGTGGCGACCCTGGAACACGCCCATTTTGAGGAGGACTGGATTAGGAGAAGTATCAGGATGTGGGCCAATAACTTGGCAAGCTGGACACTGGTGCAGAGGAAGCACATTGTAAAGCCCCGAGTGGAAAAATAAAAAAAGCCACCGTGAAAGAATCAGGGACCTCAACGTGAATGGTTATGGAATGAACGGCGTGATCTGATGCATGGACAGGAAG
Source organism: Sciurus vulgaris (assembly GCF_902686455.1). NCBI lineage: Eukaryota > Metazoa > Chordata > Mammalia > Rodentia > Sciuridae > Sciurus > Sciurus vulgaris. The sequence goes on along the minus strand of NC_136468.1, from coordinate 139,400,803 downwards.
CAAGGCTTCAGGACGGCCCGGCTCCAGGAAGACCACGGTCACGCCGGAAGTGGTACCTCTTCCAGGAAGGCCGCCCATGACTCTCTGCTGCAGACTGGGTTCCCTGGGGAAGCAGACGGTGAGGTGGGGATTGGCGTGCGGGAGGTTTCTTAGGGAGAACTTTTGGCAGGGAAGGATGAGGGATGGAAAAGAAAAGAAAAAAGAAGAAGGAAACCTGCCGCATCACGTTCTCAATGGAAAACTGGGCCACTGTCCCGGGGCGTTCTGAAGAGGTGATAATGGCCCCTCACAGAGGGCTGTCTTCCCAAAACACTTCAGCAGCTGGGATGAGAAGCCCTTCGTTTTTGGAAGGGGGGTGGTCTTCACAGCACCTGATAGCTGCCATTGTATCCCTCCGGCTCCATCACAGACACTGTGTTGTCTTGAAGACTCTGGATTCTTGAGAACTCCCTTTTCCCCTCAAATCTCAAATATCTTTGGATTGAGGGAGAGCGGTTGCCTACAGCTTGGATTTCATCATCATGGAATTCACAGTTTGTTTAACTACCAGTGAGCCCCTGCTGGGGGCCAGTTGCTAGCAGCAGAGAACAGTCATGGAGTGGATAACGCCAAGACCCAACAGGGCAAGTGGAAGGGAGACCACCAGGAGGCAGAAGGAGGGCCCCGGAGGGAGGCAAAGCCAGGTTCCTCTTTTCCTCACCTAAATTACTGGCAGAATCTGCCAGGGGCAGGAAGCAGGGGGAAGATGAGGCTCTGCGGGGTTCTGAAGTCGGCTTGCTAGCCTCCCAGTTTTGCCCAAAGTCAACCCTACCTCAGACATTCCCCTGTTCCTTCTGTTTGAATTTCAAATTTTCTGTTTACCAAGATGGCCGCCTCTCAGATGAATGAAAGATCACAGTTTGATCTGATTCAGAGTTTGATTTTTTCCCCCTCCTTCCCTCAGCATAACAGCTCCCACATCTGAGGGTTGTAGCTAAAAAGTGATTTTGAAAGACTTCACATTGGCAAAGAAATCAATGGAAAGAAATCTCTCCCTCCTACCCCCTCTCCAGCCTGCTTTAATTTTTCTCCCTCTCCAATCTCCTGCCAGGAAAGTTTTGTCTGAGGCCATCTACCATACTTTGTCAGACAGTTGCCTTGTTAAGGATTGGGGTCCTGCTGGGTGAGCCGAGGGGGGTGGTGCGATTTCCCCACAGTCTTAGCAATTAACTCGGTTCAAGAAAGGGTGGAATCAAAGAATTTTTTTTTTTTTTTTTTTTAAACCAGGGAGATGGAATCCCAAGACAGAGTCATCTGTGTCAAGGACAGGGCTGTTGCTAAAACAAACTTTGTGGTGGACTACAAGGAACAAATTCCCAGGAGGGATGGCGGGGGGAAGGGTGGTGTTAGCTCCAGGGACAGACCGGGAAGGGGTGACTTGTCAAAGAAGAGATGGATCCAAGGGCTCAGGCATCTCACGGGCTCTGCTCTGCAGGCTGGTGTCTGCATCATCTTGGGCAAGCCAGGTAACATGCTGAGTCTCCGTTTCCCAATCTGTGCACCAGTCGAATACGCATTACATGCTTTAGGGAGGCGAAGCAGAGAGGCAACCGGTAAGGGGCACAGCCCAGGGTAAATTGAAGGAGCTTGGTCCTACAGACTCTGCAGCTGGAGTGGAAAGTCCTCAGAGCATGAAACAGTGCTAATGGCTGTCTTCTCCGTCCTCTGTCACCTCTTATCTCTATTCTCTTTTCTGCCACCAGATCCACTCTCCACTCAACTGCCTGAGCTCTAACTTGCAGCTTCAGCTCATCTAAATATCCACTTGCCTAAGACTTCCCACGATGCTCCAACCCTGCCCTGTTTCAAGACCCTTCACCTTCCCTGCCCAGGAAGAAATTCCTTCCTGTTTTTCTTAGTTACATTTCTGAGAGAGAATCTGATTGGTTCAGCTCATCTTTGCATGCGAAGCCTCTGGATTGGTTGCTTTTAGGTCAGGTGATTAAACCTAAGCCAATCAGCTGTCCACAAAAAGGTGGAGTCCTATCACTGTGCTTCAGGTAGAACTTCATTGCTTATGATTTCCCTGTGTGAAGGGGCTGGGGCGGGTCACGTCCACTGCAGTAATACCTGAGGTGCACATTGACTAGTTCTTATTTGTCAATAAGTATCTTATCAAAATTCTTCAAGCCCCAGGGCTTAGGACTGCCATCTTGGCAAGGAGCATTGGCTTTGGGAGCAGGAGATCCTCATGAATCTTGCTGCCAGCTCATTTGATTGGACTCATTTCACTTCACTTTTCTGGGCTTCTGTAATGGTTAATTTGAATTGTCAACTTGATTGGATGAAGAGATGGCAATGATTAAGAGGCTTCTGGGTGTGTCCATGAGGGCATGTCTAGGATGATTGGCATGTGGGCTAGCGAACTAAAGAGGAGACCCTTCCTAAGCGTGGGTAGCACTGCCCAATAGGATGGTGGGTTAGATGGAATAAAAGCTGGAAGAACAAGGAAGCAGATGCAGATGCAAGCTTGGCTCTTCTTGAATGGGTTCTTGATTGCTCTTTCGATCATCTGAGGATATCGGACTCTCCTTTCTTCACTCTTCCAAAGTGAACTCTGCCAGTGGTTCTCCAGGTAGTTTCCAGAAGCCTTGGTCTTGGACTAGGGTAGCACTGTTGATCACTCTTGTTCTGGGGCTTCTGCCTCTTGGACTGTGCAGCTACTGGTCCTTCCAGCTCTCCAGCTGCAGACATCCATTGTGGACTGTCCAGCTTCTGGTTGTGTGAGCCAATCTAATAAATCCACTTTTATAATCATACCTCCTGTTGATTCTGTTCCTCTAAGAGCCCTGACTAATACAGGGTTTTTATCTTCTTAAGTGAATGATTGCCCTTGACCACAGTTATCTGTGATATTCTCTTGTGTTGTCTCTACCCACCCTTCCCAGAATCATCTCCTACAGACGACTGGAGTAGAGGAAAGTGACACAGAAAATCCAAACCAACTAGGAATGGCGATGACGTCCATTCAGAGGCTCCCAGCTTGACTTTCTTCAGCTCTGACTTGAGGGGGGCTGTATGGGGAGGGAAGCTAGTTTAGGCAGGTGGTGGGGGAGAGAGGAAGTAGCTAAATGGGCAGATGATATTTTCCAAAGGTGGCCAGGGTATCTCTAGTCCCATGTCTATTTCTAGAGACTTACCACTCCCCCATCAAGGGTCTATGTCCCTTCCCCTTGAACTTGACTGGACATTTAAGGTTATGTTGCACAAAACGATATCATAAAAGTGGTGCCACATGGTGTCCCAGCCTGGCTCATAAAAATGCTGTGCTCCTCCCCTTGTTTTCTTAGGATGTTCACTTTGGGGGAGCAGCCACCATGCTGTGAGGAAGCCTAAGCAGCCCTGGAGAGCCCATGTTGAAGGGGAATCCAAGCTCCACGGCCCGCAGCTTTGGCTGAGTTCCTAGCCTGAAACTGGCACCAACTTGCCTGTCATGTCCTGTGTTGGCTGACCTGCATCCCTTGGTGCTGCAGGAAGCAGAGAAGGGGCATCCCTGCCAAGCCCTGGCTGAGCCTCAGGTTTGTGGACAAAATAAATGATCATCATGGGCTTCGGCGACCATGTTTTGGAGGTGGCTTATCAGACAGCAATAGCTTGCAGATATGTCACTGGGTAAATACTCTTGCAAACTTTCCTGTTTCTGTATGCAAATGGAGAACGAGGAGATTTCAAGGCCAAGGAGAGAAAGAAACATACACAGAGACAGATGGACCTGCAGAAGGGCTAAACATGCCCACGGGGAGCTCATGGGCTGGACAGAGCAGGGTTTTCCCAGGTAGTCACACTAACTGCTCACGGAGTACAGGTTGTGGGCAGACCCGGAGTTTTCCTGAGAGGTGAGGACTCTCACTGTCTCTATCTGACGGCTGAGGAGGCTGACACCTAGAGAGCTTCAGTCTCCTGCCCAAGATCACGAAGCCAGCGTGTCAGAGAGCTCACACTTGAACCTGGTCTTCTCAGACACAGCACCATACCAGAATTCACCCTCCCCCAGAGACCTATTCTTTTCTTTTTTTAATTTATTTTTTAAGTTTTTACAGACTGCATTTTGATTCATTGTACACAAATGGGGTCCATCATTTCCTTTCTATGGTTGTGCATGATGTAGATTCATACCTTTCCTGTAATCATACATGCACAGAGGGTAGTGATGTCTGTCTCATGCTACCATTTTTCATACCCCTTCCTTCTCATTTCCTTCTACATAATCTAAAGTTCCCCCATTCGTTTCTCACCCTCCCACCCCCATTATATATTATTTTCCACTTATCAGGGAAAACATTCAGCCTTTGGTTTTTTGGGATTGGCTTATTTCACTTAGCATGATATTCTCCGATTCCATCCATTTATTTGAAAATGCCATAATATTATTCTTTTTTGTGGCTGAATAGTATTCCATTGTGTATCTATACCAGGATTCCTTTATCCATTCATCTGTTGAAGGGCATCTAGGTTGGTTCCACAATCTAGCTATCGTGAACTGAGCTGCTATAAACACTGATGTGGCTGTGTGACTGTAGTTTGCTGATTTTAAGTCCTTTGGGTGTAAGCCAAGGAGTGAGACCTATTCTTAACCCATGTTTAAAACCACTTCCATCAGGAAAATTGAGTTCCCATTGTGATCTATTATGAATTTAGTGATCACTTCCAATGCACACGGAGTGCTCACCGTGGGTTCGTCACAGGTCTAAGCACGTTGGGTATTTTATCTCATTCTCACCGTAAGTCCCATCAAGGTGAGGCCTCTTGGCCAAGGTCACACAGCTAGTAAGCGACAGAGCTGAACTCAGTGCCAGACCCAGACTCTTAACCAAGCCCGTTCCTGATTTTATGGGTAAAGCTGTGAAAGGGAGGGAAGCCACAGGGGGTGGCCGGGCGGAGGTGTGTCGGGAGGGCGCGTGCCAGCTGGCTCCGGAGTCCCCGTCCCCTTGGGCTCCTCTTCAGTGACGTCTTAGAAATATATAGAGTGAAGGAGGCAGAGTCCATTGGAATGAAATACCGTGCGATTCATTTGTCTTCTTTACAGAGGAAATCTCCCGATAATTTATCAGTAGGGAAGGTTTAAGTGAGTTTTGTGACTCTTTTTCTGAGCCCTGAAGGGGACAGCTCTCCTCTGCCGCTGGGAACTTCTTTATCATTCCCTGACCCACAAGTGGAGAAGGAGCTGAGGGGGAGCCAGGGCTTCGACGAAAGATCCTGCGGCCAGAAGGCTCCCCACCCAGCGCCGCGCCCAGGCAAAGACACCATGCGGAATGTGGCCCAGAGCGAACCTCTTCTCTCTTCCCCGATCCGGTCTGAGCACACAGCACGTGCGCACCGTCTAACACGTCCGGGGAGGCACACACAGAGACACACGCGACACCCAGTCCCTTACGCGGAAGCGTGCGTCACACCTAGCTCAGGCGCGCACACACATAGCCACACCAAAGACACACCACACGCAGATGTAGAGACACTGTTCACGCAGGCTCCATCACACACACACACACACACACACACACACACACACACACACACGAGCTGCAGTTCCCGAGTGCAAGAGTTTCCAATAGTCCCTACCTCGAAAGTTCTGGCACTGCCTTTCGCCGGCCTGGGTTGAAATCGACTTCTGCTTGTTGGCTCTGTGTCCTGGGTCAAGTTACCAAACCTCTCTGGGCCTCAACCTCTTCTGTAAAGTGGAGGTCATGACGCATCCACTTTCTAGAGCTGGTGTGAGGATCAGGGGTCCCTGCCCGTAGGGTGGCTGAAGAGGTGTCTGGCAGTGGAGGCTTCTCTGTGAAGGTCAGGGGCTGTCCCCGTGGTGAGGGGGTGGGGGACTCCATCTTCTTCTTCTTCGTCACCGTCATTACCCTCCTTGACATTTGCTGTCATTGAACCCCAGGTGCTAGACCCCGTGCCCAGTGGGTTACTTGCATCACCTAATGCACTGCTGAGAGGCGGTGCGTGGACCAGGGACTTTCATCTCAAGGCAGAAGGAAAGGGAGACGGGAAGGCTTGGCTGGCTCACCAGCTCCCCATCTACCTAGTCTCTAAGCTGGGACTTGGACTCGGGTCTGCCTAGTTCTAAGCCCCGGTGTTGACTGTGCAGCATGATCTCAGCTCTGGGCTCCTCTGCACAGGACAGTGCTCCATAGCGAGGATCTGAGTTCCCCAAGAACTGCCTGTCTTCTCGTCGGTCACTGCTTCTCCGCACACGGTACCAAGCCTGACTCCAGATCTGCTTCTTTTTGAAAGAAGAACAATGGTCACTTGGCCTGCTAGACGGGAGTAATAACATCCACCGTAGAGCACTGCAAAATCAAATAGGATAATGTCTCTGAAAGTGCCTGGTGAGAATCAAGGGCTCAGTAAATGGCAACCATGAGGATATTTGTTGAGTTAGGGAATCAAGGTGACTCAGGGGCCTGAAGCTTTGGGAACAGACTGGCAAGACGGTCAGTGGAACGGGCAGGCAAAGGGGTAAATGTGGACCACGATGGGATTGGGTGTAAGTGGAACCCGAGGTGGCGGCAGTCTGCCATGCTCAGGTGCAGTGACGTAGCAGGTGGTCGGGAACGGAGAGAGCAAAGGGTGGCGAGAGAGCAGGGACACTCCTTAGAGCTGATGGATGCGTCCTGGTGTGGTTCGGAGCCCCTGTGATCGACCCAGTCATCCCCATCTTGTTCTCACGGCTTCGTTTGATCCCCTTCTGTTAGGCTGACTGTGTTAGCTCGCTTCTCTCACATAGAATATGGCAGAAGAATACAGTTGTCACTTCTGAGATTAGGTAATAAAAAGACTGTGGCTTCCCTCTCGGGCGTGCTCTCTCTTGCATCCGTCACTGCCCACAAGCCTACAGCACTGTGTGGTACAGCTGGACCTACCTACTGGGACCCGAGGTCTGCCAATGGCTGTGGGAATGAGACTGGAAGCAGGTCCTCCCCCGGTCAAGGTGTGAAATGACCGCAGCCCTAGCCGATGCCCTGTGGCAGCCTCATGGGGGACCTTGAGCCAGAATCACCCGGGGGATGACGTCACCCCTGGATTCTTGACCCAAAGAAATAGTGGGAACCAGCAAAGTTTTGTTGCTTCCCACTGCTAAGATTTGGGGCAGTTATGCATCTAAGGCAGCTAATAATTTTGCAGCCTTTAAACTGTTGTCTTTACTGTTTCCTTGTTCTTTCTTTAGGAGAGCACCCGTGCATGGCGTGGTGTAAAGTCCCCCTCTGTAGATTCAAGCAGTTAGCTCTGGTTCCAGGCTTGGATTCCATAGTCAGCAAAAGAAAATTCAGCAAGAGGCCCTTGGGAGTTGGGAACCACTGGTTGCTACTCAAGTTTGCCCCATGGGGAGACCTCGGCCCTTCCCCAAGCTACTTATTCAAGTGTGCTTTCACCACCTGTCCCGGGGAGACTCCTGGTAAACACAATTTTCTTCCTTTTGTTACATTTCCAGTGACGTTTTAGAGTCCCATATAGACGGGGGAGCTCCGGGCAGCTGCCTGGCGGCCCTGCCAAGTCATCAGGTCCCAGAGGAGGGAGCATGGCAGATGCTGTTGGATTGGCTCGCGTGGGGCTGCTGAGGACCTTGGGCAAAGCAGTTCCGGCGGGGAGATGGAGGATGCTAGATGAAGGGGAGAGCATGTGTGTGCTGAGGAGGTGGAATCAGATGGAGGAGGGAGCAGGCTGAAGGGAAAGGGCAGCTGTTTTTCTTCAATCCTAGGGAAGATCTGAAAATGTCGCTAGGCAGAGGGGAACGATCATCAGACAGGGAAAAATGCCTCTGTGTAAAGGGGAGGAAGCAATCCAGGGGCAAAGAATGCCAGGAGCCGGCAGGAGTGAGAAGACCCAAGAGTCCCGGGGAGCTTGGCTTTGGAGTCGGGCACACCTGGATCTCAGTTCTGGCTCTGCCTCTTTCTAGCTGTGCTTTCCTTGGGAAAGTTGCTTAACCTCTCTGGGCCTTGAATTCCTCAAATCTGGAATGGGGGAACAATAATACTTATTCCCAGGGTTGTTGTAAGGGCTAAATAAGATCATCTTTGTAGAGTGCGTGGTATAGCATCTGGCATTTATTAATACTTAGTAAATTGCTGCTAAAATTAAAAACAAAGTTAGAGATGAGGCTAGGGTAAAATCCGGGGACAGTTAAGAATGATACAGAGGGCCAGGACTAGACAAGTTTTACTCTTGGGAAACTTTAGAAGTTTTTGGTCAGTGAAATTTAAGAGCAAGAGTTTTGGGGAAAGATTTTTCTTCTTTAGAAGAGGACTAGGAAGACAAATTCCTCTTCTGAATACCTTTGGATGCTGTTGTGTGAGTTGTGATGGACGGAGCCGTGGCAGCTTTTTTGCCACTTCGAGGGCAGTCAAACCTGAAGATAAAAGTCAACAGGAACACGGTGAAATGGAAAAGTAGAAATGCCCTTCATGTGGTTGAGCTGCTGACCAACTTAAAGTTCCCTGTTTGTTAAGCCCCCTTTCAATTAGATATTCTGATCATGGCAGTCAAATACATCATAACTGATAAGGTCTCTGGAGGAAGGTCGGGCATTTGCAAAAGTAAGGAGGTCAAAGGTTGCATGCTCGGGAAACTGCAGATAGTTTGGCAGGAGAGTGGCGGAAGGGTGGGAAAGAGAATTCTGAGAAGCACGGCAGAAATAAAACGGGATGTGAAAAGTGACTTGGCGGAAATGACGTTCACTTCCAGGAGAGTCTTGCACGGCAGTGTCGATGCAAGCCATTTGCTCTTGTGAGGGTCCACGTTCCTTGATCCTGAAGTGTATAAAGCCAAGGCAGGAAACAGTGAGTGACAGGGGACAGAGACGCTGGCAGGAGGCCATGACCACAGACACCCTGCTCTGGACACCTGCTAGACGGAGATCTTGGATGCGGAGCAGAGCCACTGGGAAACTTCCAACAGGAGGAGATTAAGAGCATCGAGTTAGCCATGGGTCAGAACGACCCTTTCCTTCTTACAGAGGGTCTGTTTCCAGAAGGGGCCTGAATTGCTTGTCCTTCCCTTGGGGTGAAGTCCTCACTCTTCCCAGAGGAATGAGCTCCGTCTTCTTCCCGCTCTGTCCAGGTCACAGATCCCAGGACAGATGGGGGTCTGGGTTTTATTAGTCGGCACAGACCCGAGCACGTGCTGAGCCATCTTCCTCCTGTACGTTCATTTCGCAGCCTCGTCTCTTATTAAATCTAATTAGTTTCTCTGCTGCTCAGAGACAGAGGGTCTCCTGAACGAAAATCCCCCATCAGATTTGGCAAGGTTTTCCCAGCCGCCCTCTCCTGAGGGTCTTCGTGTGGGGACCCCAGCCTCCCACAGCCCTGTTGTCAATCATCTGCAGGGTGATGGCCTTTTTAGAGGCTGAAGGATCTTAGAGTGTGTCCAGTATCCTCATTTCACAGCTGAGGAAGCCGAGTCCCGGTGACAGGAAATGAATCGATTGACACCAAATCAGGGACAGGTGGGACGGGGACACTGGACTTCTGCCTGCCCGTCTATGAATGGCCTTTATGGCTGCGTCAAGAATCAAGCCAGCTGTGAACTTCTGAATGCCACCAATCCACGAAAATATCCACCCACCAACTGTTCCCTTAGAAAAGTAACCCCCTTGCAAACCTGTCCTTTGACTGAGCACTAGTCTGTCCCCACCCACCCGGCCAGTGTCTCAGGCAACCTGTCCCTCCATCGTCCCACGCTGGACCAGCCACCCAGGGTCAAGGGGACATATAAAAATGGCAGTAAAGCTGGACTAGGATGTGATTTCATGACAGGTGACAGTGATCCTGGGGAAATGCTCAAAACTCACCCTGGGTCACTGGCGACGGAGCTGCCCTGGTGGAGTGAGGAGATTAAACACAGAACCCTGGACAATGACCCCTCAGCGGCTACTGCAGAGGGAGCCACCGGACAGCGGAAGATGAAAGAGACTCGGGGAAATTCCACGAAGCTCATCCTAATGAACTTGGTGTAAAAGTTGGACGTGAGACGTTGCCTCTCCGCGATAGGTTGGGGTAGAATGCAGTTTGAAGAATTATGCTCTGTCTCAAATCAATCAATGACACATTCTTGGGCTTATAAATCAGAGCATAGAATCATGGCCACTTAATTATAACTTGAATTTCTTTTCATACAAGATCTAAACGTTTTCATTATTTTAAATTTGATTTTCAAGACAAAGATCCCAAACTTTCCCTCATATTATTTTTTTTATCAGACAAGATTTTATTTGGCTTAGAGTAGTATAAACCTAAGCATGATTGTTAATTCCTTAAAAAAATAATGTGAATTCAAGGGAAGGTGTTTTCTGGTTTTGTGTGTTGGCTCAGTGATTCCAGAGTGATGCCTCTAGGATTCTCTTGTATTTTCCCCTCAAGGTTGCAAGATGGCTATTGCGGTTCCAGCCTTCTCATCTGCATCCAATTCATGAAGGGAATGGGAAGAAGATGTCTGACTTTTAAAATTAAAAAAAAAAAAAAAAACTATACATTTATTTTAATTGCCAAGTAAAACTACATATCTTTGTGATATACAATGTGATGTTTCAATACATGAATAAATATTATGGAATAGCTATATTGAGCTATTTAACATGTAGATTACCTCACATTCTTACCATTTTGGGGAGGGTAGGAACACTTAGGATTTATTCTTGGAGTAAATTTCAAATATGCAATTTATATTTAAAAAATCATTACTCGTGCATTATAGTTATACAGATGGCGGGGTTCATCTGGACGTAACCATACATGCAAGGAACCCGACTTTCTCCATTTCCTGTTTCCCTCCCCTCCTCTCCCACTATCCCCCTTCCTTGCTCTACAGGTCTTCCTTCTATTTATTTGTCGATTTTTAATTGGTGCTTTGCAGATAAACGTAAAGGTAGAATCCACTGTGACATCTTCATACCCGCACGTGGTCTCCTTTGGTCGATTTCATTCCTCAGTGTCTCCCTTTCCCCAACCTCCTCTCCTCTTCTTCCCTTCCCTTTCTTGGCTCCGCTGACCTCCCTTCTATTTTCATGGGATCACCCCGCTCCTTTTCTTCACCTTATTTCACTCTCACTTCCGCTGAGGAGAGAAACCCTTCCACCCTGGCTTTCTGAGTCTGGCTTGTTGCACTTAGCAGGATGTCGTCCAGCCCCATCCATTTACCGGCCGATGCCGTGACTTCACTTGTCTGTATGGCTGAGTAAAACGCGGCTGTGTGCACAGACCACATTTTCTTTATCAGTTCATCTGGGCACCTGGGCCGGTTCTGTGACTTGATAATTCACAACAGTGCATTGTGCTGCTGGACGCACTGGTGTGCCTGTCTCGCTCAGTATGCTGACCTCGGTTCTTTTGAATAAACACCCAGGCGTGGGAAAGCTGGGTCACGTGGTGACTCTGTTCCTAGCCCGTGAGGCCTCTCCTTGCTGCATCTCAGACTGGTCGTACCAATTTTCGGTCCTCCCAACAATGTACCAGTGTACCTTTCCCCTCACGTCCTCACCAGCATTTACTGTTATTATTTGAATTCTTATGATCGTCATTCTGACCGGAGTGAGACGAGATCTTGATGTCATTTTGATTTGCACTTCTCAGATTGCCAGGGATGTTGAACATTTTTTTCATATACTGTTGGCCATTTTTTCTTCTTTTGAGGATTTTCTTTTGAAATTTTTTTTTTTTTTTTTGCCCATATATGGATCAGGCAAGAGAAGGGAAATTAAAGGGATACGAACAGTAAAAGATGTCAAATTTGATGACAAGATCCACAAAATGTCACCAGAAGACTTCTGGAGCTAAGTCCATCAAAGTAGCAAGATATAAGACCAACATATAAAAGTTGGAAACTTTCCCATACTCCAGTAATGAATCTGCTGAGAGAGAAATCAGGAAAACGATCCCATCCACAGTAACCTCAAAAAATTACTTGGGAATAAATTTAACCAAGGAGGTGAAAGACAACTACAGAACATGAAGGAAGAAATGGGAGAAGCTCGAAGGAGATGGAAAGATCTCCCAAGTTCGTGGATGGGCAGAATTAATATTATTAAAATGGCCTTACTACCACTTTGTTTTAGCAAAGTGCTTTTGACTTTTAGAAATAGCAACATCCAACCCCAGTGTTCAAGCAGTCTACAGGTATTATTTAATTGGATTCTTATAACAGCCCCCACGAGGTCCACGGAGGGGCCCATGTTATAATTCTAGTATGACAGATGGGGAAACCGAGGGTCCATGGGTTAAATGACTTGCCCATGTTGCAAAACCCATCTGGAAAGTGGTGCAGCCAGAACCTGAATCCTGATTTGTCTGCCTCTAGATTTCTCGTTATTTCCACTTGTAAGGATACAGATCCACGTTTTCCAAAGCACGTCCATGGAAATAAAATTAAGGTATCTGAAAAAAAATGTAGGCGATGATAAGGCCAAGTGCATTTGAGAACCTCCGGGAGGAAGAGACAAAAGCCGTCCCGGACACGGGATTCTCCAGTAGAGGGCTCAGTCTGAGTGTCCCTCCAGATTCCTCGACCATGGAGACTTTAAAAACCACAGTGTCCCATAGGCACGTCCAGTCATGTGTTCATCCAGCAAGTCATTGTTGAACTCTGTCACGTCGTGGACATTTGTCCAGCTCTTGGGAATACTGGTCCTCAAGACTGACCTGGAGTCTCTGTCCTCACTGAGCTACCTGTGCCGCACACAGACTCCTTCTCCACATGCACTTTGGGGAAAACTGTGAGACTCACCAGGTTCACCCAGGCCCAGGGAGGAGGTGCCCCAGGCTTTCCAGGCATAAGAGACCACATTCAGATAGAGGCAGAATGTTCTGGAAAGAAGAGCAGTAGGAGAGGAAGAGAGGTGGACTGGGTGGTCTGGGGATGGCTGTCTCACGGGCTTGGAGCCTGGATGGAGGATTCTCTCAGATCCTCTCTGCTCACTGTGGGGCTGTGTCCTCCGTCCCACCCACCACTCGGACACGTCCCCTGCTGCTTCCTGTCCCTCTCCTGTCTCTTTGAGTCCTTTACCGTCTCTGCTGACAGCTGGCCTCTGTTTTCAATCCACTGCTGGAGCAGCAACTGGCTATAAAATATTAAATCCTAGTAAATATTAATGCCTGCATCTCTGTCACATTAATTCATTCTTGTCACTTGAGGGGTCAGGATTGGGTTAATGGCTGGGTCGTCCACACTCGCCCATTCCCACCCAGGCTGCCGCCCCCACCCCTGCCCCCACCACACAGTTGCTACCAGGACCCACTTGGCAACTGAGAAACTGTCCCTTTGGGTCCTTCAGGGACGATTCCTTCTGCTTGTTTTCTTCACCAGAGCCTTCCTGCAGCACAGAAGGTGTCCCTGGTAGGGACATTAACTTGTAAAGAGCAGTCAATGCAAGGGGCGTCCAGAGACCCCCAGGGCGGATTCTAACTGGATGGGGAAACATGCCCGCTGTCTCCACTTGACTCTTATTTTGTTTTGGTTCATGTGATTCACGATGATGATGATGATGTGATGATGATGATGATTGATGATGATGATGATGATGATGATGATGATTGATGATGATGATTGATGATTGATGATGATGATTGATGATGATGATAATGATGATGATGATGATGATGATGATGATGATGATGATGATGATGATTGATGATGATGATGATTGATGATGATGATTGATGATGATGATGATGATGATTGATGATGATGATGATGATGATGATGATGATGATTGATGATGATGATGATGATGATTGATGATGATGATGATGATGATTGATGATGATGATGATTGATGATGATGATGATGATGATGATGATGATTGATGATGATGATGATGATGATGATGATGATGATGATGATGATGATGATGATGATTGATGATGATGATTGATGATGATGATGATTGATGATGATGATGATGATGATGATGATGATGATTGATGATGATGATGATTGATGATGATGATGATGATGATGATGATGATGATGATTGATGATGATGATGATGATGATGATGATGATGATGATGATGATGATTGATGATGATGATTGATGATGATTGATGATTGATGATGATTGATGATGATGATGATTGATGATGATTGATGATGATGAAGATGATGATTGATGATGATGATGATGATGATGATGATGATGATGATGATGATGATTGATGATGATGATGATGATGATTGATGATGATGATGATGATTGATGATGATGATGATGATGATGATGATGATGATGATGATGATGATGATGATGATTGATGATGATGATTGATGATGATGATGATGATGATGATGATGATGATGATTGATGATGATGATGATGATGATGATGATGATGATGATTGATGATGATGATGATGATGATGATGATGATGATGATGATTGATGATGATGATTGATGATGATGATGATGATGATTGATGATGATGATGATGATTGATGATGATGATGATGATTGATGATGATGATTGATGATGATGATGATGATTGATGATGATGATGATGGTGATGATGGTGATGGTGGTGATGATGATGATTGATGATGATGATGATGATGATGATGATGATGATGATGATGATGAAGATGATGATTGATGATGATGATGATTGATGATGATTGATGATGATGATTGATGATGATTGATGATTGATGATGATTGATGATGATGATGATTGATGATGATTGATGATGATTGATGATGATGATTAATGATGATGATTGATGATGATGATGATGATGATTGATGATGATGATGATGATGATTGATGATGATTGATGATGATGATGATGATGATTGATGGTGATGTGATGATGACGATGATGACGATGATGATGATGATGGGTCTGGCACACTTAACCGCTTACCTCCATGTTAGGAGAACCTGCCATGTGTCCAGCTGCTTCCATTTCCCGAGGTTGGACTTTGAGCAGGTTTTCTGCCCGCAGGCACGTTGGGACCCAAGGTTCCAGGGAAAGTGTTCCACAGGTATATTTTGGGACAGATAAAGACAGTCTCTGCCTATAGTCCTTGTTCTGTGGATCCTGATGTTGGAGGAGTTGGGTATGTTTGAGTAGGAACCCTTGGAGATTTCTGGAAGAAAGTGAGTAAGGTGAGGTCCTTCCCAGTCTCTACCTTTAAAGTTTAATAAAATTAAACTTCAAATATTAATCTTTGATGAAATCTTGACAAAGTCAGCTGATGGGACTCTGGGCGAGGGGAGGGGGGAAGAAGCAGGGGTGCTGACTTGGCTTCCGCTCGGGGCCCAGGTTGTCTTGGGCACGTGCTGTGTGGATGATGCCCAGATGACCTTGGCCTAGCTCTGCTGGCCCTCTGCTTCTGCTGTGGCACTTGCTGCTGGGTGTTTCTGGATGTGGGTTAGCAATTCTGTGATGCATAGCCTTAAACTTGTATCTATCTGTACAAAATGTACCTCATATGCACAAGGGCGTCCTTCATTCTGGAAATGGACGTGCTAGGTAAAGGGGGTACTGGGTAGGATGAATACAACATGAGGCAGTAACGACTCTAGAACTCTCAAAACTACAAAGGCTTATTTCTCACTCATCTGACAGGTACAGTTGAGATGTATTTATGGATTTGCAATCTGGGACCAAGGCAGCTGTGGTTCCAGACACAGTGAGTCCCCAGAGAAGAAGAAACAAGTTCTCAAAAGTTGCATTGTCAATTCGGTGCTCTGGTTTGGATGTAGCACTTATCACATCCTTATATAATGCCTATGCCAAAACCAGGCACAGGGACAGCCAAAGACGGTGAAGTCCAGTCCTTACCATGTCAATCCCACCAGGTGGCTGGAAGGTGGGGAACTGGAAATACTCGGTGAGTGGCATTTACAGCTGTTTTGAAGGTTGTGAATATTGCAGAGATTCTGATCCGGAGCCCGGCAGTGCTGGCTTACACTCACCTGCTAAACTCTCCAAATACTTGTTTTAATAATCATGTGATGGTGCATTGAATGGACATACCGTAAGTTATTTCACCACCTCCCTGCCAGTGGACACTTGCAACTTTTTCCTATCCTAGTAATGTGATGAAGATTTTTGTATATCCACACATTTGCCACTTTATTCTTTTAGGATGAAACCATAGAAACTAGACTGTTGTATAAAAGTATATGCACACACTTAGGGATTGTAATGCATACGATCACACTGCCCTTTCAGAAATGTTGTACCTTTGTGTGCTCCTGTGGTCAGACTGGAGGAGGGCCTATTTTGTTGATCTGCAATCGGGGCAGTATAACAGCTGTGAGCATCTTCTATGTTTGATTTCAGCCTCTAGCCCCAGATGTTCGTGACCTTGGATAGTCAGAGCTTGAGTTCAGACACTCGGATCTGCAGGAGGTGAGTAACAAAAGAGAGCATTTACCTGCAAGGGCCATTTCCAGGCTGGCCAGGTGTGGAGCATTCTGATTGGCTTCTGTCTTAACACACAGAGTGTCTGCCTGTGAGGTTAACCTTGAAACCTTGTCTCAAATCAGCCCAGCTCATGGATGAAGCTCACCTGATGATAGAAAAACTATCACGAGTGAAAGATGTGCTTGTTCGACACACTATATCAGAAGGCTGCTTGGCCTTTGTGACAGTGGCCAAGTCAGTCCCACCCTGGTCATCATTGTATAAAGGGAGAAGACACTGGAAAATCAAAGCCATGGATAGAGTGATTGGAGAAAAGACACAGAGCTGTGGATGCATTTGCTGATGGTGGGTTTATAACTCTGGGGACAGTTAAAGAGCAGCATGTATCAAGAGGGACTAGGGGTTTTGCTGCTCCACACAAGAGTGAATATATCACACGTGGGGACAGGGAAAGCACACCTTAGAAGGGAAGCAGGCTGGGGCTGTGGCTCAGTGGTAGAGCGCTTGCCTAGCATGTGTGAGGCACTGGGTTCAACACTCAGCTCTGCATGTAAATAAATAAACGTCTATTGATAACCATAAAAATATTTTTTAAAAAGGGAGGCAGGCACTGCCTTAATGATTCATGAGGCATTTGGGAGACATGAATTCTCAGATTATCATGTTACTATTTGTTTCTTTCTGAGTTCTTCGTCTTTCCACAATAATAATGTGTACTATAAAGCAGAGGCAATTTTAAGAAGAGTTTAAATACCATAAAGTGTTCACTCTACATTGTAGTCATGTGCGGACATGGGCATATGCACAGACTCACACATATGTGCCTGTATCGATTAGGATATTTTGGCTGCATAGAATAAAATTAACTCAAAGTGACTTAAAAAATAAGGACACATTTATTATCAGTAGGGAGGCCATATAATTTATCATCCAAACCAGGAAATTTTTGTTCAGAACAAATGCTACATTAGACAGTGTGCAGGCACAAGTGTAAACTGGAACAAGTCCAGGGAAAACCAGGATTACAGTCACCAGGATGATCCTACCTATGAAGACAACTCTAGGCTCCCGAGTTAATTCTGGGGTTCAAAGAGATTTGGGCTCTCCAAATCTCAGTGGCTAAGCTTGGTCCTTATTCTTTTTCTTTCAAGCTCAAAGATAGTTGGGACAGCTCCAAATATCAAGATATGAACCTCACCCAACAGTACTGACTTTGTAAGAAAAAGGGAGACATTTCCCAGAAGCCCCCAGCAGACTCCCCACCACGTTCATATGTCAGTCATGTCACATGTTGTCAGTTCAGCCAATGGCAATGAGTTTCACATGTCTCCAGTTCAGCCAATCACTGACAAGGGTGATAGGTGTCACATGTCTCCAGTTCAGCCAATCACTGACAAGGGCAATGAGTTACTATGATTGGTTTTGATTGGTCGAAGCTCACTTCCCCTGGGAGCTGAGAGGGGTTCAACCTCTCTTCCATTATTTCAGTACTAGGGCAGTGAATAAAATTGGGGTTCTGTTGGAAAGGAGGAGGGGGTGAATAGTCGTTGGGTGTGCAGTCTAGAAGGTCTTCCATTTTCCCACTTGGCCAGGTCTCTCATTTGTAATCAACCTGGAGGCAAATCAGGAAGTCAGCCATATATAACCCATGGAACAACATAAACCTTTTGCAAATGACCAAGGCCAAACAGTATCTATGCATATGATGATTTAATGTCAAAAGAACCTTTGTATCATTTATCGCACCAAATCCCCACAACAACCCTTTGAAATTAGCAGTGTGGGTATTGGGTTCCCTGTTCCTCATCAAGAGTCAAGGTCCAGAGGAAGGATTAGGACTCAGTTCTGTCTCTAGAGTTCATTATCATGCTGTGCTGTGCTGATTTCAAGAGTCTGCATATTTTTCTGCAGGGGAAGGTGAGCAGGGGGTATAGGAAGTAAAGAATAGGCATTATTTATAATTGGATTGGGAAGATGAGATTAGTGCATGGTGAACCATATCGAGAATCCTACATTTTCCCCTCTCCCAGGTACTATGGGACACTGGAATATAAGTAATGGAGAATGACATGGTGACTTGAATCCATTTTATTATTTTTCTGAAAGGATCAAAGAAAGGCAGAGAAGAAAGAAAAGGAAGGCAGAAAACATTGCCAGACTTTGGTACTTTTGAAACGCTTGCTAATGAATTCAAACCACAATGTCATCACTTTCCACACTGAAGAACCAGTTTCCAGTTTTCATAACATCAGAGGCTGCCCAGTCACCTTGAACTGGTGCTCTGCTGGCCGCCAGTGGGTGGGGTGGAAGGAAGAGACTGGGGAGAAGTGGAAAAACCCTCACTGTCTTAACAGATGACCCATCTCGCATGGGGGGAACCATAGTCAGTTGCCACCCACCGCCTCTCCTCCTGTGCCTTTATGCCCCACCTCCTCCCTATTCTCTTCTCCCAATTAAGCCTCCTCGGGCCTCGTTCCTAACAAGAGGCTGTGTGTGAGTGCTTCCTAATGATTTCATTTTCAACATGTCATGAGTCAGGAGGCAGCTGGGAGTGAGCGGCTGGGTCTGAGCAGCCCTGGCTAATTAGGTTTCCGGCTGCTTCTTCCTCTGCCCACCCCCACCAGCCTGCTGCCCTGTCACACCCTCGGTTGGATTGCATTCCGCTGGCTGTGTTGGTTAATTTGAAGATCTCATGCAGAACTATACCCTCTTCTATATTTATTAAAGGTTTCTCGGCTGGGGCTGTTAATGTCAGAGATAATTAGCAAATTCTCCATCCCCTATGGAATGTCCTCCATGGGTGATCTTGTAGCGGTCAGGGAGAGTGGACACCATCCAAGGGACATGTGTCAATACATGGAGCCATTTGGGGCTGACGAAGGGACCAGAGGAGGGATGTTTGCATCTAGCTGGAGTCAGAAATCCTAAACTTCTAGCAAAGTCAATCCCACACAACAAAGGATCGCTCTGTTCATTATGTCACTAGAAAACCCTGCAAATTTCAGACAGCAGAAGCGACTGTTGGCTTCTATTGCTTCTTGTTGAGAGGATTCTGATTTAGGCAAAGAGGAAGTTGCAGTCTCTGTCTTAATGTGTTCCGGGGACTCCTGACTCAGTCTGTTTCTGGTTCCTCTCTGGCCCTCCGGGACCTGGCACAGTGTCAGGCACATGGAAGATGCTCAAATCATCCAATGTTGGCATGAATTACTCATGCCATTTCTAACCCGGCTTCGATAAAACTGCAACTAAAAGTCCTCTCTATCATCAGCGTTCAGCAGGGAAGTTAGAAGTAGGTACCTTCACAGAAAGAATTTAGTGTAGGAAATTGGCCAGGCAGGTTATGGAGGATGGAAACACAGTGAAACAGGCCAGAGGCCATAACTGAGAGAAGCAGCAACTGCTTCTATAACTGGGGGAACAGAAAACAGAGGGAAGAACAAAACCAAGAAGCCAGGAAGAAGGGCTCGTGGACATAGGGTCTAGACCTCTGATAAGGTGACATTCCTGGTGTGTGCTAGTTCCTTGTCAAAGGCCCAAATAAGGCCTTTGATTCTGAGAGTGCTGGAAGCAACTGGAGGCTTGAATCACTAGATGGTGGTGGGGAGCTGAGTTGGCTGGGATTGGAGGGCTTCAAAAGCAGAGCATTGCTCAAGAGGTGCTTAAAGGAATGGGCTGCAGACAGGGAGAAGGAGCAAGACTATTCACTCTCCTCTGGTCTTCATCTCCCCCACCCGACCCCAGGTTGACAAAAAGAAAAGAAAAGAAAAGAAACGAAAAGAAAAGAAAAGAAAAGAAATCAACAACCCAGGATGCAAAGGAGGAAGGTGGTCTGCAGACCTAGCAGCACCAGCAGAATGATGGAGCATAGACTTGCAGCTGAGAGTCGGGGGTTGGAGAGTCGCCGCCCTGTTGTATACTAGCTTCTGCCTCCGATCTTGGGAGCCCAGAGGTGAGTCCAGGCTTCCAGAGCCCATCGCCTGTCCAGAGCTTGAGCGGCACCTGGGCATCATTCAGGGCTCCTGTCCCGCCTCACCTGGGAGGTCTCCCCGGTCCCTGCAGGACCCTGAAGCTTTTCCTGCTGAACTCGCCTTGGCCTCCCCTGGCACCTGGTTCTGGGTCTGCTCCTGCTGCCCCTTGGGTTGCTGTCTCAGGTTGCTACGTGGTCCTCGTGGTGACAAATAACCTTCTCTGTTCCCATTCCTCCCAGCTTGACTTCTCTTTGCTCAACTTGGAGGAGCAACTCAACAGATGATTGATTTAAACCTCACTTGTTGTAAAAACCACATATCATACAATTCTTGAGACATAGTTTCTTGTGACTCAAATGGAAAGATATGTAAAAAAAATAAATAAATGACAGAGACCAGCGAAGGTACGAATAGGAAGGAGCTGGCTCTCTGGTAAAATGGTGTGGGAGGGTCGATTCACATCAACTTTGCAGAAGGTAAGATAAATCAGACAGGGTCATATAGGGGCACAGCCCGGAGTAGGGCAGCCTCATTTCCAGGAATTTATCCTAAGGAAATAACAAGCTGGCTTTCGTATCTGTGGGTTCCACATCAGTGGTTTCAGCCAACCATGGATTAAAAAATTTGGAGAAGAAGTAGCATCTGTACCGAACATGCACAGGTATTTTTCTTGCATTATTCTCTAAATAATACAGAGCGGCAATGATTGACACAGCATTGACATTGTATCAGTTACTGTAGGCAATCCAGAGGTGGTTTAAAGCACAGAGAAGGAAGCGTGCAGGACCTGAGCTAATGCTCCACCACTTTACATAAGTGACTTGAGCAACCATGGACGGTGTCTGTGGGTGTCCTGCAACCAACTCTCTGACACGGCTATGGACATATGCGTAGCTGCACTTTGTATAACCGATCTAGTCACCTAGACTAGTGGTTGGACACTGGATATGTGATCCATGACATAGGCATTTTCTTTGAGCCTTCAAAATGAAATTTGGTGATTCTCCCAGAAACTTAGACAGAGGGGAGTCCAAATGTCGGTTCTTGAACCCATCAACTTTCCTCCTCTGGAAAAGTCATTGAAGTTTTGGAGCCTTGGTTCCCTGGTAGGAAGGGAGGGACTGTATATGCTCCTTCACGGGGTTGCTGTAAGGTTGAATGGGTTTTGGGTGAGGAGTGAATCTTCCACTTCTGTAGAAGCTTTTTTTGTGTGTTTTGAACCCTAAGATATTCAAGTTCACTTGTCACCCTAGACTGTTCAGACCAGGCCTTGACCTCCAGCAAGCAAATAAAAGGATCACAGTGCCACCTGTAGCTTTGGAAGCCCAAAAGCTGCGGTCTTGACAGCAATGAGTTTAGGATGACGTCCTGGGGCATCGCTGATCTCTCAGGCTGGAGGAAGGAGGTGACTGAACACTTAGGTGCTTGTGGGACTGGGGCAGAGCATCCTCAGGGCGAAGCTCAGCTGGGGTGTCACGAAGAAGGACTCCACTTTTAGTTTTGGGTTCTTGGGGGTCTCACTATCCTGGTGAAGCCCGGATGTCCTGATTGGAACCTCAGTTCCACCTCCTAACGGCTGTCGATTAGCCAGCGTTCTCCAGAGAAACAGACCTGCAGGATTAGAGATAGAGGTGTATCGGAGGAGAGTTGTTATGGAAATCGACTCACACCTCTGTGGAAGCTGAGAAATCCCACGAGGTGCCATCTGCAAAGCTCGAGAACCGGGAAAGTCAGTGGAAGAGCTGTTCAATCTGAGTCCAAAGGCTTCAGAACATGGGTTTCTTCTGTCCAAGAGAAGAGGAAATGGATGTCCAAGATCACTTTGAGAAAGCAAATCTGTCCTTCCTCCATCTGTTTTCTACCCAGGCCATCAATGGATTTGATGATTTCTAATCCTATTGGCGGGTATTCTTTTATCCAGTTTATTGATTCAAGTGTTAATCTCAAATGGAAATAATCTGCGTGTCCATCACGTGATGATTGGATAAAGAAAATGTGCATATCCACCATGGAATACTGAATTGCATGAACTATTCAGAGGATGAATTCCTCTGTCCTTTGTGACCACATGGGTGGACCTGCAGGTCATCATGTTAAGTGAAGTCAGCCATGCCCAGAAAGACAAGCAGCCCACAATCACGCTCACCTGTGGAATCTAAAGACGTGGAAGAATCTAGAAGCCGAGAGGAGAAGAGTGGTCACCAGAGGCTGGGGAGAAAAGGGTGGGGAAGGGATGGGGAGAGATTGATCTGGGGCTCCTAAGTTATTGTCAGTGGGGAGGAAGGCGTTCCAGTGTCCCGTTGCATGGTAGGGTGTCTAGAGAAAATGATCATGATAGAGATAGATAATGACAGATAGATGATAGATAATGATAATGTAGATGATGTAACACATTTTTAAAAAAACTAGAAAAAAAGATTTTGCATGTTTTCACCATAAAGAAATAATACATGTTTGAGGAAATAAATATGTGTACCCTAACTTGACTATTATAAGTAATTTGATACACATAACTGTACCAAATAGTACATGGCATCCCATGCATACAGATTTTAGGAATCTGTTAAAAAATAAACTTAAAAAATGGGGGAAAAAAGCTGATCTCTTTAAGAAACCCCCTCACAGACACCCTGAAAAATAATATTTACCAGCTAATATTTACTGGCCATCCCTTAGCTCAGTCAAGTTGACCTATAGCGTGAGCCATTACACTGTGTGTCCGGAAGACGGGGAGTTAAGCCCTTTGACTTCTGCATCTGGGACAAGGCTGTTGCTGGGAATTAATGGAGCCCAGCTCATGAAGTTATTAGAATAGTGGCTGAAAAAGACTTCGTAAGTTGCAAAAAATAAAAGCCAAGGGAGGTGGCAGGCTTCCCGGAGATGTCATTGTGGTGTCCTAGCTGAGGGAAGTAGACATGGTAGCTGGGGCTGGTGTACCCAGCATAGGAAATCCAGAGAGAGAGAGAGAGAGAGAGAGAGAGAGAGAGAGAGAGAGAGAGAGAGAGAGAGAGAGAGAGAGAGAGCTTCCTTCCAGTGGCCATGGCGCATCATGGTCCTGGGCCCACCAATAGCACTTGGAGACTAGAGGGAGGGAGGGTGACAGGCCTGGAGGATGTGAGGATCAGAGGAACTTGGTCCCCTCCCAGGGGTCAGCGGCGTGGAGGGTGGCGCCATGCACAGGATCCCTGGGAGTGGATGAAAACATGGACCTGCCTCACCGTCCCCGCCGAGGGGACCTTTACGCACCCGGTGGAACTGGACGGCTCCCCCTCAGAGGGGTCAGGAGTACGAAAATCCTAAGTTTGACTTGGTATGATGGGAAATCAATGAGGGAAAAAACCCAAACATGATCCAAGCGACCGAGTTTGCCCGGCAGTGACAAGAGGAAACGTTCTGGCTCAGAGTTGGGAGGACTCAGGACAAAACCTAAGTCCGCCTGGGGACGCGCGCATATGGGCGCTAACGTGTTTTCTTCCACCCCTGCGGAGGTGCCGGGAAATTCACAGTTCCTGCGTTTGCAGAAGGGCTGGCACGTGGCAAATGCTCCATAAATGGGAAATAAATACCTCCCACCTAAGAACGATCCCATGGTCTAAATCCGGCCCCGCAGTGCGCAGCGTTTCTGGTTGACAGAAGGGCTGGGCGCGGAGGATCAGCTCGGCACCGTCCTCCCCTTCCTCCCTCCTGACCGTCTTCCCTTTAGGAGGCGACACAGCCTCCTTGCCAAGTCTCAAAAGCAGAGACAGCAGAGGCAGTGGACTCTGAGTGCGTGCCACCCCATAAATACTTCCAGCGGGAAGAGAGATTTATGGTGTTATAAATGCCAGCGGCAGGCCCAGTTTGTGTTAATAGCCTTATTAGTTACATTGCTGTAAAATCCAGATCTCCACACTGTTTAACAGCTACAGTTCTGCTCAGCAGCATTAATTCAATAAATTGAGGCCCCTTGACATAAATCTTAAAGCCCCTGGAACCTGATTAGGAGATCCCTCCTGATGGGTTAGAGATGGCCGGATGGAGTGAGGCCAAGGAGCTGCAAGAGGGAATGATGAATCAGAGGAGAGGGCTCCCTCTCTGGCTGTCACTGTGGGTCAGTTCCTACCTATAATTCCAAATGGGTTCAACCTTGACCTTGAATGGGGATAGGCCGAGGAAGATTGCTGATGATCGGAGGTGGTGAATTTGGAGTCTCCAATCCCCCCAAGTGCCTCTGCATAAATTAGAAATTGGTATCCTCTCCAGGTCAATGCAGCCTCGCTGGTGCATCACTTGGTGGGACGATGACACTTTTATGCTGGTGAGATAAAGGCCTGAGAAGCTGCAGGCTGGATTTCAGACCCCAACACATCCCCGTCTGCGGAGTCCAGTGCACTGAAGTACCCGCTTGGGTAAACCTGTCAACTTCTGCTGTAACGAAAGAAGCAAGAGCTGATGATTGAAAGGCCTGTAAACTACAGAGTAAAAAACAAGCAAAACGAAACAGTCAGTTGCTAGGGATATACATGTGGAAGAAACAAAGAGAAAGATCAGTGGAATGATCAATCCCACACTTAGGATCACGATTACCTCTGGAAGGTGGGATGAGGAGATCTCATGGGTCTGGTCAAAATTACTGCTGATAGTTTGGTTCTTTGTTTGGGAGGGGCGTCCCTGGTGTTCATTATATCATTTATGAGATAACAGATAAAATGAAAGAGCTAATCATCAGCTAATATTGAATCCGGTTCTGCGTCCCTGGGGAGAGAGAGCAGCCACACGACAGGAGGCGGAGGCAAACTCTGCCGCTGCTGGTCCCCGCCCTTACTGCTAAGAGCAGGCCACACATGCTGAGCCCTGTATGAGGTCCTTCTGTCCATCACCCTGCTGAGTTCTCATGGTCACCCCATGTGCCAGCAGAGGTCCAAGGCTGAAGCTCGACTCCACCACTTACAAGCTGAGTGACATGGGACTCGTTGCTGGATTACTTTGTGCTCCCTGATCTCCTCATCAGTGAAGTGTGGTTTTCAAAGCTGAATTGCAAACATCAACACGACGTGAGAGTGAGTTTGGAGCATAGCAATAGGCAACAAAAAAGATGATTCACATGTGGAGAGGAGCAGTAGCTATGTGGTCGGTTAGCAGGATTTAAATGAGATAGTACATTTAGACCTGTGCTTGGCAGATGGAATGTGCAATCAGGGTGAGATATCATTATGTCATTATGCCCAGCTTACAGATGAGGAAGGTAGAGGATGGTTGAAAGAGTTAAGTAGCTTGTGCAAATGGCGGAGTAGGGCCAGAGTTTCCACGATTCCCGCAGGTTTGATCTGAGTCCCTCCCTCTGCTCAGCTTCTGTCCACCTCCAGGTGCACTCCAAGGTCCCCTTATGTCCCTTCTCCTGCCTAGCAACCTCCCTCCACCTGCTTCTATGCCTGGGTGGCCACACTAGTCTGCTGCCCAGCCTCTCTGTCTCCCGGGTCTCCCCTTTCCTGCCCATCTTGCACGCGGTCACTTGAGCACGTGTTCTCACACGCAGCTTTACCTCGGGTCAGTTTTCTGTGGAAAATAACAAAACCAGGCAGGGGCTTCCTGATTCCTGCTGGAGAAAAATGCAGCCTCTCTCACATCCCATTTTCCTCCGCGTGACCTTCCACGACGCGTCCCCACCGTGGTTCCATCGGATCTCACCTGCCTGATATAAAAAATGTGACCGGTGGCTGGGGAGTTCTCAAATGACCAGGACAGCAGAGACAGCGGTGCCGTGTGGTCAGATCCATCACAGTTAATTACATGCGCCTTTGGACTTGGCGTGGTTGATGTGGAGACGTGCCTCCCAGGTTCCCCTTCAAGGGATGACTTGCTGCCCAGCCCTGGGAGAGCGGTCAGCAGATGGCCTCCAGCAGTCCTCATTCTTTGACAGCTGCAGAGAGCTGTCTCCCTAAGGTCGTGTCCTTCTGGGGCATTTGACATCCTGTAACTGAGCAAGACAGGGATAAAGACTTGGCTCTTGGGCTCTGTCTGGTTGGCTGTTTCCACTGGACCTGAAATACCATTTCCATTTCCTTCTCCTTCAACATTTTTTAGGCAGTTTATTGAAATATAAATTATATACCATGCAACTGGCCTATGTATAGCATACAACTAAATAGTTTTTAGTACAAATTTGTGTGACTGTCTTTAAAATTAATTTTAAACATATTCATTACCTTCAAAAGAAGCCCCATACCTGTTAGCATCCATTCTATATTTCCACCAGATTCCTAGCTCTAGACAAACAAGAATCTATTTTTCATCTCTATAATATTTGTCCATTGTGGACATTTCTTATAAATGAAATCATATAATTTTCTTGGCATCTGGCTCATTTTTCTTAGCATCCTATTATTGGTGTACATCCAAGGTATAGCCTGTATCAGGAGTTCCCACTTTTATTGAGGGTTAGGGCTTTAATATATATATATATATATATATACAAGGAGAGGGGAGGAGAGGGGGAGAGAGAGGGTGAGAGAGCAAGAGCAGAGGGCAGAAGGGAAGGGCTAAGGAAATAGGGAGGAAAGAAATTCAGAAAACAATAATCTATGGAGAAACCATTTCAGGTCTGGACAATTGGGCTTACTGGTCAACCTGCATGGAGGAAGGGAAGAGGGAGAGATGGAGAGGTCATATAATAGCTGGATTGTTTCCTGCAGCAAACCAGAGGCTAGTTTCAGGTGATTCCTAAGATCCAGATAATTCCTTGCCCATGTATTCTGGAAGGCACTCTGTATCTTTCCCTACCATCGGCTCCCTTTGTGCTTGTGTTAACTTCAGTGGGTTCCTGTTACCTGCTATCAAGGGCAACACAATCTATGAATGACAGGTGCTAATTCCCAGTGGCTCTAGGAGTCAGCCAGCCCCTGCTGCTCAATTGCTTAATATCCACAGGCAGAGACTTAAACTCTGGGTCCCTCTGTTGCCTCATCTATAAAGTGGGGATAAAATAGTATCTAAAGGGTTGGACTATTTTAGGATTTAATGATATGTCACATGTAAAGTCTTAGAGGAGTACTTAGTACCTAGTAAGCACTAATAGACAATCACTTTTCCTAATAGCAATAATTATTGTTATTGTTGTTCAGTGGACCAAATGGACCAGAAAATTCCTGAGATTTCTTCCAGATCTGACCTTCTAATCCCTGAGTGTGTAACGTAGTCTCAGAATGGGGTTTTTTTTTTTTTGAATGTCTGCCACTTTCCTGAAATTTGTTTCTAACATTTGTGCATGCAAAAGGAGTTTTATTTTCTTTTTCTGGTTAGAGGAACCCAGAGCATTCATCAGACTCTTATGAGGGTCTGTGACCCCCCACAGCAGTTATGGAGTGCTTCTAGAATATAAGGATCTTGTAATATTTCAGGGTGACCCCAAAGAAGCGGAAGTTGATATTCCTGAGGATTAGGTCGATACCAAGACAGATTTTAGTTCAAAGCTTTAACAGAACTTCTAGAAAAGCTAGCAATCTAAGGCTCACAATCACCTCTATCAAAGCAATTTAGTAGGAACATAGCTATCTCTCAGCAGTATGCAGCCCCATGGGGAAATAAAATTTAATGGGAGCAGCGAGGCCTCTTGTGTCCTTGAGAAAGGTCAGTGTGATACGCAAAGGAGCCTTGCAGTATGAATGAGTGAGTAAAGCAGATGGAATATTCCAGAATGAATTCACAAGCCTGACCTCTTGTCAAGATTCATGTGAAATTGTAGGGACGAGGGACATTTGCTGCTAACTGTAACCTTGAAAATTATGGACAAGAGGTGTCGTGGCCCAGAGTTATCATCCTAATGTCCGGTGAGCAGGCTACTCCACTGCACAAAACCCTTTGGTGGCTGCCTTTTATTTAGAGGCATATTTCTCACACTGGGGCACCTGTATTCCTAAGATAACATGACAGGAAAGACACAAAGTCACAGGTTTTGCAGGAAGAGCTTTCTGGCATTAGCAACCTTAACATTTGTTTTGGAGAGGAATATTTATCAAGCATTGAAACATAATGAAAGTGTACATGCATTTCTACAAGCTAAGACGAAAGTTAAGGAAGTCTTGCAGTGGAAATCAAACTCTCAGCTGTTCAGAATGAGCTGTCACTCAATTCATTCCTCACTTCTGTTGATGGTACTCTTTGTGAAAAACTTGGTCATGCCCTTAACTTCAGGGTGACACCTTGGTGCTACTGAGCACAGTGTAAAAGGCACTTTACAGTTTGGCTCAAATCTTTTTTTTTTTTTTTTGGCTTGTGATTCTTTTTAAAAAATTCTTTTCAGATTTTATTTGTTCTAATTAGTTGTATCTGACAGTAGAATGCATTTATACATTTTGATAGATCATACATAAATAGAGCGGTTTGACTCAGATCTTATGAAGCAAGATGACCCCCCCGGCAGTAACGGCCTCAGGGTCAATGACATAAGCCATCCAGCACAAAGGGCAGCTTTCCCCAGTGGTTTCAGTAGAAGTTCCAGGGTTGGCGTCCACTGACATTAGTCATGCCACTCACATATCCCAAAGCAAGTCATTGTCATTCTCATCGGCCAGTTGTGAAGCTGGGGTTGGGTCACCATCTGAAATCCCAGGGCTGAGAGTAATCAGGGCATTGTTTTTAGAAGAATATACGGATTTCTTCCTTCTTCCCCTCCCCCTCCTCCCTCTGCTCCTCCTCCTCCTCCTTCTTTCTTTTTATGTGTTGTTTTTAGATATACCTGACACTAGGTTGTATTTTGACATATCATACATACACGGAATACCCCTTCCCACTCTTGAGGTTGAACACGATGTGGAGTTTCTTTGGTCGTGTATTCATACAGGAACACAGGAAAGTGACGTCCCACTCATTCTACTGTCTCTCCTATTCCCATCCCCTGCTTCCCTTCATTCCCCTTTGTCTAATCCAATGAATTTCTATTCTTCCCCTCCCTACCCTCCCTTGTTATGGGGTTAGCATCCACATCTCAGAGAGAAGCTTCGGACTTTGTTTTTTGGGGGACTGGCTTATTTCACTTAGGATGATACTCAGCTGTGGCAATACATTGCGTAGGGGTAGAATACCTAATGAATTATCATCAAACTAAAAAATGCTTCTATGAATACTAACACCAAAGCAAATCACGTCGTCCTGAGATAACTTGAAAAGTTCCAGTGAATATTGCACGACTTAGGGAGGTCTTAACTCATTATTAGCCTCAGTTTTATTATTTGTAGCATATGAATGGCTTGCCAGAATCCACCGATTGAATTGAGCAAATGAAAATGGAAAAATAAAATTCATCACTGAAAGAAGAAGAAGAAGAAGAGGAGGAGGAGGAGGAGGAGGAGGAGGAGGAAGAGAAGAAGAGAAGAAGAAGAAGAGGAGAAGGAGAGAGAAGGGGAAGGAGAAGAAGAATAAGAACAAGAACAGGGATGCCGGGCAGATCAACCACAAGAGTCCACTCACTGCATAAGGCAAGCTCAGTCCTCACGCCCGTGCTGTCTTTATCTACCCTCTTCTCATCCCTTTGATAAAGAGGAAAGCTTTGAGGTCAGAGAGGGGCAGAGACATCCTGAAAGTCACCCACTACATTAGTGGCAGAGGTGGCCTGGGGACTCCAGTCTCCTGAGTTCAGTCAAGGCCACGTTGGACGTCGTGGTGGAGACCCAGGAGCGAATCAGTTTGGCAAGCGTGGGGGATGGTCACAGTGCCTGCTGACCTAATTCCATTTATTAGCTCGCAGACACCGAGCAGAACTCAGGACCTAGAGCACCAAATGCCAATGGAATGGCTAATGCCAGGCACCAGCCTTAAACCAAGACACTGAGGCAGCTAATACGCTTAGCAGGTGGAGGTAGGAACCAGTTGTCTGTGTCTCTTCTCATAAGAGCACCGATCCCAACGTGAGAACCCCACTTTCATGACACCGTCTAAACCTGATCACCTCCCAAAGGCCTGATCTCAAACTCCATCACTGTAGGAGTTACGAATGCAACGTGGGAATTTGGGAAGGACATAAACATCAGTCCAGCTCACACCCATAAGCAGGTACCCTCTTGGAAAATGGGTCTTTGCAGATGTGATTCACTTAAGGGTCTTGAGATGAAGAGAATCATCCTGGATTCTGCCACAAGCCCTACATGCCATCATATGTATCCTTGTGAGAGGGGTGCAGAGGGAGATTTTACATCCCCTGCTGATGGACAGTTAGGTTGCTGCTCATTTTTCTCCACATCAAACCACGTGGCAGTGGGCTCTCTTGTACCTTATGATTTCACGGCTGCTTAAAATTTTCTACTGCACTGGAGAAACTTCTGGAATTACTGGATTAATGGGTACAAGATGTTAAAATTTTGAAACTATCAAGAATTTGACTCTAACTATTGCAGGAGTGAGTTTGGTCCTGTGATCTCTTTCCCTTCCACCTTTGGTTATGGGGCAGAAGACCCTTGGCCTCGGACTTCCCAGCCTATAGAATTGTAAGAAATAAATCTGCTCTTTATAAATTACCTGGTCTGTGGTGTGCTGTTATGGCAAACCGAAGGCACTAAGAGAGCCTTTTCCTCGGTTACTGAGTTGATGGTTATTTTCACACCTGTTGGGTTTTTCTTAAGATGTGGTATGAAAACAGTATCGCATCTGATGAAGTCAGTTGGTATTTATTACCTGCCACCTGCCACATATTGGGCTTGATGCTGGAGGTGCAGCAATGAGTGGATCGAGCTTCTATTCCGTCAGAGGGGAGTTTGGACCTGATAATTCCAAACACGAAGAATGCTATGGGAGAGAAATGGCTTGGGGGTCAGGGATGGCTCCTTGAATCTGTGCCTGGCAGGAGAGGCAGGTCTGGCTCTCGCCACTGCCTTCTAGCACTCTTCAAACCTCCATGCTAAGGAGGAAAAGTCCCGAGAAGGGGTGATTTGTCAGCACCAGGCCTGAGGGGCCTTTGCCAGGGTCTAAATCACAGTTAGAAGCTGAAGAGGCGGCCCTGAGTTTAGTGTGGATTTTACAGGTCAGCGAGGTTGAACAGCACTCCTGGGCTGTTGATAAATGGGCTGGGACCTCTCGCTGGCTCTGCCAGGGCCACTGTCCACTCAGTGTCTTCTTTTCCCTAGGCTGTATTGACAGGCTGGAGAGTCACTCAGGTTGGAATCCCACTATCTACCAGGGGGCTTCAGGAGAAGCATGCTCACGGCCTGGGTCCTGGGAGATCTGAGCATCCTCTAGCCTAGGAAGTGGATAAGACAGGAAAAGAAAACAGTGAGACCTTCAAGCAGAAGGCATGGACTCTCATCCCCATATCCCTGTGCCAAGTCGTGCCTGGCACAAATAAACATTTGTTGGACGATCGAGTTCGCAATGGAAGGATGCCTCCTCTAGAGAGCAGAGGAAGAATTCATGAACGTCTGAGTATCTGCGACATTTCCTCCACTCCTCATTCTCCTGGGACGATTTCTGGCTTTGCTCATTTGGCATCAATCCCTTCCCCCAGCCCAAGTTCAAACGCAGAATGTTCCCATCAGTGGATAAAGAACCAGGGGAAAGAGGGTGGGGTTTCTTCTAAATGACACAGGCTGACTTGTCGGAGAGAAAGGAGGAGACACGAGAATGGAGAGCTCATGGGAGCGCAGCGTGGGTAGGGCGTGGGGAAGTTTGGCATTGGACTGGGTGTGAACGAAGCACTGAGGAGGTTGGGGGGTTGGGGAGCAAAGTAGTGTTTCTGAAGGTCCTGAATCCATCCCCCATGTGCTGACCGGGAGATGCAGGAGTGGGTCACCCTACTTTGGGTGACTGGGCTGGGTTTCTTCAAATTCTACAACGCTCCAGACTGGGCCACCAGGGAACCCGAGTTTGATCAGGGCTACGTGAGTCTTCTTGAACCCATTCTGGATTCTAGGAATTGCTGACCTTGGCCATCCAGGGACCCCATGACCATCGGTGGTGGACTTAACATTCTGCCCAGTGGTACTTATAGTTAATAAATAGCAAGAGCTTACTAAGGGCCAGCCGTTCTGCTCAGCTTTGAAAACGTTTGATCTGCTTTAACGTTTGTGACAATGTTTTTAAGGTATTTCCATTTTATAGACGAAGAAACGGATGAAAGAAGGGTTTAGCAACGTGCCCAGGGTCACCCAGCGAGTAGGTAGTAGAGGTAGCACGTGCACCAGAGCAATGTGACTTTACAGTTCTGTCTTCTAAGTAGCTGTCCAGGCTTCCAACTCCACAGTGCCATGGTGGTTTAGAATTCTCTTACGGAGTGAAAAGGTGCATCGTCTGTCCTTCCTACCTTTAACTCGATGGGGTCTCATGTCAGTATCCTTTTCCCCCAGGGCATGTACAACACGCACCTCCCCATGTGGCTTCTGTCAAATTCTTACTCTTGCATGTCGCCTGGATCTTCTGCTTCCTCCCGTCCTGCAGACTTTGTTGTTGGGTTTCCCTGGTACCAATCCTGTTTTCCCTCAGGAGCTGAGTCATCCCTCCCTACAACTGGGCTTCCACCGTCTGTTCCATCCCCTGAAGAGGATCTTCGAATATGTATAAACTGCTGCTATCAATAGCAATCAAGTTTTTTTTTTTTTCTCCCTGACTTTTATTTCAGTGGGAATAAGTATGTGGAGGAAGGCATATTACTCATCTCTACAGGTCTGGGAATCCCAGCTCTGACCCTGCTGGATTCCGCATGAGATTCCAAGGAAGTTATCTTTCACACTGTCAGCAGCCTCCAAGCGGATCCACAATGTGGATGTTCGGGATGGAGGTTCAGACTCCACCCGTGGGTGCTGTGGTAGACATTTGTGGACCCATGGTGTGAACCCCTTCTTCCTTGACACCAGAGCCCGGCTGCTGTGGTTCGGTACGGCAGTGGTACCTCCCGTCCCAGGCTCGGAGTCATGAGCCGAAGTCGATTACGGCAGTGTCCCCCTCACTTTGCCAGCCTCCCTTGCAGCTAGAAGTGACACAGATCAAGTCAGTGGAACTGAATGACGTTTGACCCTGGGAAAAGCAGTGTCTCCCCAGAAGAGGAGAAAAAGCCAGAGCTGGACCATCTTCCCTCATTTCACTGCAGGACGTGGTGCCTGCAGAGGGAGTGGACTTCCTGGGACTGTTGAACGGATGAACGTGAGGAGGGTTGGGGTACCGAGAACCGCAGTGGCCCTGGTCCCTGGCGACTGCACTAAGGACAGCGACCAGCTACTTCTGGACGTGTAGAGAGAAAAACAACCCTCTCCCCGCCCTTCCTGTTCGTCAAAGCCACTTTGAGTTAGGATTTCTGTTACCTGCAGCCAAGTACCTCCTAAGCTGACATAGAAGTCGTTTATTTTTTCTTACTGACAATGAACAAAATCCTCCTTTTAGAAACTTTTTAATGCGAGCAAGAGAAAGAAAAAAAAAAAAGACCTCAATCCACGAACAATCCAGGTTGATTTCCTTTTAACCCTTTGTACGGTTAAGAGTATCGAGTTGACATTTGTTATTTATAACCTGACAGGTCTATGTTAAATATCCTATAGGCTTCATCTCAGATTATACCTCCCTATAATCTACAAGGTACGTGTCGTTATAATTCAGAAAAAAATGAGCTTCCTCCCTCTGCATTTCTCTCTCTGTTTAAGTTAACATCGCTATCGATTTGTTCTTATGATTCCAGGTTTTTTTTTCCCCTATGCAATTACCCACACACTAAGAAGATTTTGTATTTTACATACTAATTAGATCACACCGAGCATACTGTCCTTCAACTTGCATTTATCCTCACTAATTTGTCTTGAGATTTTTTTTTTTTTTTCTCTGTTAGTTCAGACGTTTTTATCTTGAAATTCTCAATGGTGGTGTAGGAAGTAAGGAAACCCATTTTAAGAGTTAAAACAGTTCAAAGGTGACATGGGATACTTCACAGCTAATGATCTCCCTGTCCCCGGAGAAACCAAGCGGATCAAAGAGAAACACTTGGAAAGAGTGTTTAATACTAGATGGTAGGTTGGACTACGGTGGCCTTTAAGGGCCAGGCTTCTGCTGAAATCCTGTAATTTTATGGCCTGACAGGAAGTTGCATCTTGTCCCTCTCCTTGGCATAGGTTGGTTGTTTATTTGACAAGAGTGGGCCAAGCTATGTCAAAAGTCATGATTAAGAAATGATGTCACCTGAGAGTGAAAAATTAGATCCACATGACAGCAGTTTCCTGGACCTTCTCCCTACTTACGAGGATGCTTCCTTGCATGCGAGGATGCTTCCTTGCATGCTTGCTGGCCGGACAGGACACGCAACTGCTGCCAGGGACGAGGATTGGTGGCTTATTCTCTGGCTGTGAGTGGAGCAGCCTCCATGGGGAGAAAGCTGGGACTGGAGGTAGAAGAATGTCCCCAAAGATGTCCACACCCTAACGCAGGGAACTTGTGACTGCATTATGGTAGGAGGTCAAGGGGAGTTAAGGGGACAGTTGGAATTCAAGTTGTTAATTAGCTGACCTGAAGACGGGGAGAGTAACCTGCAGTTTCCAGGTGGGCGTGATAAAATCTCATGAGTCCTTCAACATGGAAGAGAAGGGAGAGAGCCAGGGGCAGAGGGATTTGGCCTGAGACGGACTCCATGTGCCAATGTTGGCCATGAAGATGGTGGGTGGGGCTTTGAGCCAGGGAATGTGGGTGGATTATAGAAGCTGGAAAGGCAGGGAGCTCAGGAGTAGGCAAAGGCCTTGGAATGCATATATATACATGGATCTGCATGTGAATATGCTAATTGGCTCTGCGTGAAACACCACAGACCTGGGGTTCCACTAGGGGCAGAATGGTGGGCAGACCCTACTCGGAGAACCACAGAACAAGGGTTCTATCGATGGCAGTAGAGGCAGGATGCTGAACTCCAGGAAGACAGCCACGCTCCCGTGTTCTACAACGGCAGTCCTGCGGCGTTGCTGAAGGAGGTTGGCTTCTTTATCTTTTTTAAACTTTATTTATTTATTTCTATGTGGTGCTGAGGATGGAACCCAGTGCCTCATGCGTGTTAGGCAAGCGCTCTGCCACTGAGCCACAACCCCAGCCCCAGGAAGTTAGTTTCTGTGATGAATATATATCTGAATATACATATAACAGTCTGCATTTGACGCCTGGCAAGAGGTATTTCAGGGTCCAAGATATTCTAGAATAGTACTTAAAGGCAGAAATTACTAAGCATATGACCTTGAGAGAGCCACGTCACTTTTGTGAGCCTCGGTCCCTTCATAAGCAAAACAGGACATTGTTTATGCTTAGTTCAGTGGGGTTTGACCTTGGCTGCCTACTAGAATCATCTGGGAGCCTTTTTATCTGCATCAATGAATGGGTCTCTTCTCGGAGCTGCTGAAAAGAAATCTTCAGCGATGGGGCCTGGGCATCTCTAACCAGGGAAGCAGATCCCCCCCGGTGATTCCAGTCACCGTTAGAGCTGAGAACCTCTGATCTGCCTCAGGTCGTTGTAGGGGGTTTAACCAATTGTTGGAATCACCCAGAGAAGCTTTTACAAATCCTGTCACACAGGTCATTTCTCAGCCCAGTGAAATGAGACTTTCTTGAATGAGATTCAGGCATCAATATTTTCCAAATCTCCTAGGTGACTGCAATGTATAATCAAGGTTGACAATTTCTGATAAAGACACTGTGAGTAAAACACTTGGGGCAGAAGAGATTCTCACTATTATCATTACCTTTTTCCCTTTGAGGGCACTACTGCAAATGCTTCTGCTCATGGGAGCTACAGAATCAGCTAGACCTGGCCCGGATTATTACTGAGATTATTCCAGCACTTTCTGGCTACAAGACCTGAGCAAGTGCTTCTCTCTGAGTTTTAGCACCATCATCTATAAAGTGGGGGATAAAAATATACAACGGAAAACTTGGTGATGGTACAATAGCTGAGATATGAAATTAACCTACGTGTCCATCAATAGATGGATGGATAAAAAATCTGGTATCTATATATTGTGGAATATTACGTAGCTATGCAAAAGAAAATACTGCATCTGTGCAACACGAATTAGCCTAGAGGACATTGTTCAGTGAAATGTCAGGCAGAGAAAGACAAATACTGCTTGTTCTCACTTATATGGGGAACTTAAAAAATAGTCGGATCTAATAAAAGTAGAGAGTAGAATAGTGATCAACAGAGGCTGGGTCTAAAGGGAGTGGGGAGGGAAAGTTTGATTAATGAGTACAAATTAGAGTGAGATATAAGGAATAAATTTGGGTGTCCTATAACACAGTGGGGTGACTATAGTTAATAATGTATTATCTATTTCAAAATAGCTAGAAGAGAGGATTTTGATGTGTCCAAAAGACATGATAAATGTTTGAGGTGAGCTGGGCACAATGGTGCACATCTGTCATCCCGGCTGCTCGGGAGGCTGAGGCAGGAGGATCGAGAGTTCAAAGTCAGCCTCAGCAAAAGTGAGACACTAAACCAGCTTAGTGAGACCTTATCTCTAAATAAAATGCAAAATAGGGCTGAGGATGTGACTCAGTGGTTGTGTGCCTCTGAGTTCAATCCCTGGTACCAAAAAAAAAAAAAAAAAAAAAAAAAAAAAAGACTTTGGGCAGCGGTCACTATGATCAGTAACGAGACTCCAGAGTCCGGTGGCACAAACTGGGCTTTGTCTTCTGAGCCCAGTCTCTCACCTCTCAAGCCCCAGTTTCCTCATTTGTGACATGAGACTGCCCATCTTAATGGGTGACTACGAAATGAAGTGAATCACATGTGCAAACTCCACATGCACACGTGTGCTAGACGCTCACCTGCCTGGTTACACACACACTGGAGAGACCCACACACCTGCTCCCATCCCTCTGTCAAACACCCAGATGTTAAAGCCAAGGTCCCGATCTGGCTGCCACTCATCAGAGCCTGCGATGATTTGTCCTGAATCACATTTATGTAGTTTTAGAAATTAGTCATCTCTTTAAATATCAGAAGCTTGCCCAAAAATATCTACATACCCAGTTTCTCGTGAAATATGGGGAGAGGGGGACAATAACTGTTACCAAATCCATAGGGCATATATCCAAAGCTCAACAGAAGCATTTAGGTGACTTCAGTCTCGTCAGAGTCAAACACCCTCCTTACCATTCAGAAATGAATTTCACAGATAATATAATCTATATGAACACATAACTTTGAAAAATCAATATCATGTCCTAACAATATTATAATAGAGAGTAAAGTGAACGCAGTCTGTAATAAGATAGTATATATTTCAATATGTAAATGATTGCATATGACTCTACAATAAAACATAATGATACAGCCAGATAATTGCTTCTGTATATAATCACGGGGATGGCTGCAGCTACACGGGCAAACTGGTACAGATGTGTCGTGTCACTTAAGAAAAATGCAGTGTTGCCCTCAGTGACCTGATTTCCAGAAACAGGGCATGACCTTTGCTGAAGGTCTTAACAGAGCAAAGATGAACCCTGGCTCCATTCACCCGGAGGCTGCATTCCTTTACAATTCCATGTCTACATAAACCATGCAAAAAAATATTTTTTTTGGTTTATATGTCCAAAGGACTTAGATTCAGATGATTACTGTTTTAGTCAGCTCTTCTCGCTGCTGTGACTAAAAGATCTGACCAGAGCAATCATAGAGGTGGAAGAGTTTGAGGGCTCACGGTTTCAGAGGTCTCGTTCCATAGACAGCTGGCTCCATTCCTCGGGGCTCGAGGTGAGGCAGGACATCATGGCAGAAGAGTGTGGCAGAGGGAAGCAGCTCACAGGATGATCAGAAAATAGAGAGTCTCCACTCTCCAGATACGAAATATATATCCCAAAGTCACGCCCCAATCCCAATCTCTTCCAGCCACATCCTACCACTTCAATTAATCCCATCAGGAATTAACTCACTGATTGGGTGAAGACTCTTACAAGCCAATCATCTCTCCTCTGAACCTTCTTGCATTGTCTCACCCATGAGCTATTTTTTTATTTTTTTAAAATTTTTTATTTGTCTAATTAGTTGTACATGACAGTAGAATGCATTTATACATTTTGGTAGATCATTCGTAAATGGAGTGTAATTTCTCATTTTTCTAACTGCACACATTATAGGATCACGTGGGTCACGCAGTCATACATGCACATGAGGTCATAAAGTCTGTTTCACTCTACTATCCTTGCTATCCCCAGACCCCTTCCCCTCCCTTCACTCCCCTCTACCTAATATAAAGTAATTCTATTCTTCCCCATCCCCCACTTATTGTGAATTAGCATCCGCATATCAGAGAAAACATTCAGCCTTTGGTTTTTTGGGTTTGGCTTACTTCATTTAGCATGATATTTTCCAGCTCCATTCATTTACCTACAAATGCCAGAATTTCATTCTTCTTTAAAGCTGAGTAATATTCCAC
The DNA here is from genome assembly GCF_902686455.1 of Sciurus vulgaris. Taxonomy (NCBI): domain Eukaryota; kingdom Metazoa; phylum Chordata; class Mammalia; order Rodentia; family Sciuridae; genus Sciurus; species Sciurus vulgaris. Next base: position 139,362,080 of record NC_136468.1, on the reverse strand, counting down.
TGTGTAGATATACCACATTTTCTTTATCCATTCATCTGTTGAAGGGCATCTAGGCTGGTTCCATAGCTTAGCTATTGTGAAATGAGCTGCCATAAACATTGATGTGACTGTGTCACTGTAGTATGTTGATTTTAAGTCCTTTGGGTATAAACTGAGGAGTGAGATAACTGGGTCAAATGGTGGGTCCATTCCAAGTTTTCTGAGGAATCTCCATACTGCTTTCCATAGTGGTCACACGAATCTGCAGTCCCACCAGCAATGTATGAGTGTACCTTTCTCCCCACATCCTCACCAACATTTATTGTTACTTGTATTCTTGATAATTACTATTCTGATTGGAGTGAGATGAAATGTTAGAGTAGTTTCGATTTGCATTTCTCTAATTGCTAGAGATGTTGAACATTTTGAAAATTTATTTGTCGATCAATTGTATACCTTCTTCTGTGAAATGTCTGTTCAGTTCCTTAGCCCATTTATTGATTGGGTTATTTGTTTTTTTGGTGTTAAGTTTTTTGAGTTCTTTACATATCCTGGAGATTAATGCTTTATCTGAGGTTCATGTGGCAAAGACTTTCTCCCAATCCGTTGACTCTCTTCACATTATAGTTTCTTTTGCTGAGAAGCTTTTTAGTTTGAATCCATCCCATTTATTGACATGTGAGTTTTGGGGGGACCCCTCACCTCCAAACCATAACAATTACAATACATTTATTTTTCATGGATTTCGACGTTTGGCCAGACATTTGTATAATGCGTTACACACACTCAGGCCTAGAAACAATCCGGACACCCCCATGGTTTTCCAGATCTTCCCCTAGGGGAAGCACTATTCCTACTGAATTTTTGTTTTGTTTTGTTTTGAAATGAGAAATTTGCGGGAGTTTTGGGGACTGAAGGATGTTTCTGGAACTTTGTTGCAGAAATGGTTTAGCCAGCATATTTACACTTGTCAAGTATTTGCTATATGGAGTTGTTTTACTTTTGTCCTGTTTTTTTTTTTTTTCTTTTTGTTTTTAAATGGGAAAGATGGTTCTCTGGGTGAGAACTTCTGTCCTTTGGCAGTCGACTGAGGAAGCTCAGATTTATTATCCTAGTAAGAAAAGCCATAACAATGTGAAATTTGTCGAAAGAGCACATCCTTACTCAAAAACTGTTAATAATAATGATAATGGCAATGCTGTCTTTATTGAGCACCTACTGTATACCAGGCACTGTCCTGAATGATTTCTAAGTGCATTCTTATTTAAAATCAACATGATCTCATTGGTAAGGATGTGGGGAAAAGGGCACACTCATACATCGCTGGTGGGACTATAAATTGGTGCAACCATTATGGAAAGTAGTATAGAGATTGCTCAGAAAACTTGAAATGGAACCACCATTTGACCCAGTTATCCCACTCCTTGGTTTATACTCAAAGGACTTAAAATCAGCATACTACAGTGACACAGCCACATCAATGTTCATAGCAGCTCATTTCACAATAGCTAAACTATGGAACCAACCTAGGTGCCCTTCAACAGATGAAGGGATAAAGAAAATGTGATATATCTACACAGTGGAATATTACTCAGCTTTAAAGAAGAATGAAATTCTGGCATTTGTAGGTAAATGAATGGAGTTGGAGAATATCATGCTGAGTGAAATAAGCCAATCCCAAAAAACCAAAGGCCGAATGTTTATTCTGATAAGCGGGTGCTGATCCATAATGGGAGACGGGACGCGGGAAGAATGGAGGAACTTTGGACGGGGAAGAGGGGAGTGAGGTTAGGGGAGGGGACATGGGAGTGGGAAAGATGGTGGAATGACATCATTACCCTATGTACGTGTGTGATTGCACAAATGGTGTGACCGCACCGCGCACAGCCAGAGAAATGAGAAGTTGTGCTCCGTTGGTGAACAATGAGTCGAAAGGCCTTCTGCTGTCATGTGTAACTAATTACAACAAATAAAAAAGGAAAAATAACATCATAGAACAGATACAATCAACATGCTCTTATTTAGATTGACAGCCCCCCTGGCCCAGTTCTGTGTCTGGCCACGCAGGAGCCCAAGGCGAATGGAGACCTTGGAGTGGCCATCGGGACGGAAGCTTGGGCAACCATCTGACTGTTTAAAACCTCGCATCAAAATGCTCTTTAACTTGGTCCTTGGGGGACTGGGCTCAAAGCACGTGTGTCTTCCTTGCCTCCCCCTCGTTGCTCAGATGTAAGCCTGGCCCTGTTGCTCAGGGCTCAAGAGCAACCTGTCACTCAGAGGAAAGCCCGAGTCCCGCCAGGCCCAGCCTCCTCTCTGACCTCAGCACTGAGCCTTTCCCGGGTCCTTCCTTCCCACCACACTGGCTGCCCCGGAAGGAGCCACTTAGCACCTGCCTTGGGCTCTCCCGTGTGAGATTTCTCCGAGGGGCAGAAATCTTAATGGGAGGTGCTGGGGACGGAGCTCAGTGGCAGGTTCCCTCCCCAGCGCAGCAAAAGAAAAAAAAAAATAGCATACCTGGAACTTTAAATTATGGCCTTTCTGCAGGCGTGGGACACGCAATCCATTGCTCTTACCTGGATGGAGGTGCAGCCCAGTGTCCGCGGGGACAGGAGGAGAACCGGCCGGTGTTCCAGAGTCTGCGGCGGGGCTGAGCCAGGGCAGGCGTGTTCTGTGCGCCTTCGATCTAGGAAACTCCCAACGTACGACGGGTTTATTGGGACGCCAAAGTCCCCCGTGAGGAAAGCAGCGCCTGTTCTAAGGCACTCACGTCTTGGGATGGGCTTTTGCCTCCTTCCCGGCACGTATGCACTCAGGGGAAGGACCCTTAGCTTCTTCCTCTTTGGCTCCGCTGCCTGCCTGGAAGGGACCCTGGTACGTGGTTGGTGCTCCATACATGTTAATCCAACGGATAAATAAATTCCCCGTAGCGTTCGCCTTCTGTCCCTGGGAAGCCTATGATGCCATGAACAAGGAGCGAACTGAGGCGGACTGAGCAGATTTTCGGCCAGGTCCCTGATGCCCACCCTGTCCTGTCCCCACGGCGCCCTGTGAGGCTGGGGAAGAGCTCGGGTCTGGGGGGCGGACCACTCGGGTTTAAAACCTGGGTTGGACTGGCCCTAGCTGTGCCATCATTTACTCTGAATGATTCACATAATTTCTCTAGGTTTATTTTCACATCTGGACAAATAAAGAAAAAAAACAAACAAACTCGTAACTGGTTGAATATAGTCAGATGGTAAACCCAGGAGGTGGTAGGAACTCCTTTCTCTCCTTCAGTTTAACATCAGATTCAAGGTCGAGTTTTGACCCGTCTGTCTGTCCCTTTCCACCTTCACCTCAGCTGCTTCAATCCAAGCCGGGAGCATCTCTTGCTTGGACTGGTGCAGTAGCCTCCTAACTGGGCTCCCTGCTTCCATCCCTCCCCATCCATCCTCCTCTCCTCTTTCCTATGGGTGTCATCCTGCTGCTCCTGCGCTGAAGCCCTTCCTTACCTGCCCCGGCAGACGCAGAGCACACCTGGCCATGCCTGCCCATCCCACACCGCACACGGGCCCTGCCTCCTCCTGGCCTGACTGCTCTCTCCCTGCCCGCTAGGCCCCGTTCCTCTGGCCTTCCATGGCTACTTAGGAACTGCCGGAATCTTCCGTGCTTGCGGCTCTCTCTGCCAGAAGTGCTCTTCCCTTGGCACTAGTTCTGGCTCCAGCGCAGCCTCCTCAGAGGGCCAGGCACCGCTGCCAGGCTGGGCAGCAGCGGCCATGGCATCCTAGCAGGAGAGGGGGCTTCCCAGCTTATTTCCTCGGGTCTGCCCTGTGTCTCCTCGTCCCGAGTATTGTCCCATCCCCCTGGGGAGCCACACCCACGCAGGTGACGGATTTGGTGACGCTCTTGCCCTTCCTCCCTCCCTCCCGAGAGTTCTTCCTGGGGCTGGCGTCCTGCTGGGGGGTTGCCACCCGATACCCGTAGTCTAAGGCTAGCTCTCTTTGCGGAGAGTCCAGGGTGGGCCAGGCAAGATGGGGCTTGTTGGTCCTCACAGGACAGGGGCCACCTGGGGCTCGGGGTCACCAGGACTCGACAGAGCCCAGCTGGACCCCGGGCAGGCTCTGCTGTGGGTCACGTCGTCGACGGGGAGGCCTCCCCGCTGCTTCATGTCTGCTGCTCCCCAGGGGTGGCCGGTGCACCCGGTGTGTTTGTTCTCCTTGAAAAGCCTTCTCTTCTGTCCACCCCGCAAAACACCTCCACGGCCTCCGAGGCTCAGCGGGACAGCCGCCTCCTCTCGGAAGCCCTCCCAGGTTTTCCTGCGCGTTCTTCTGTCCTCCTGCCTTTGTTAGCCCAGCGCACAGGCTCGTCCCGGAGGAGGCCATTTCCAGACGTCCACCCGATCCATCTGCTCTTCGTTCGTTAATTTTATAGGAGGCGCTTCTTGAGTGCCAGGCCAGGTTCTAGAACGGTGTTTCCCCAGCACGTTTTGGGGGAACGGACTCCTTCCAAATGTGCACCTCCGAGCTAGCCTGTCTGAAACCGAGGCCCACCACGAAAGCAGAGGCTTGTTCTTGAAAGAGGGTGCAGAGGGGACCGAGGACCTGGTCCCGGCCCTCCGGCTACTCAGCCTCAAGACGGCCTGTCTTTCTCACTAGCTATCGACTATTCGAGAAGAGGCCCATCACTTATTCAGGTCAAGGCCAGCGCCCAGTGCAAAACGGTGAATGTTTGTTGAGTGAATAAATGAACACATTCGTTCAATAATGTTGATTGAGTACCTACTGTGTTCTGTGAACCGTTCTAAGGAGGAGGTGTGCTCTGCCCCTGACCTCATGGAACAAACCAGGTTGATGGCACCTACGGAACAGGGTCATGTACACAGTGATGTCAATCAGAGGCTCATCTCGCCCTTGTATGAACCCTAACATCATCCCATTTACCAGATGAGAAACTGAGGCCAAAGGTCACACGGGCTGGCGCCAGGGCAAGGCAGCCTGTGTGTCCGGGTGCTGTGTCATTGTGGAGGGACCTGGGCGTCTCCGCTTGGCTCAGTACAGCACTCAGCGCAGCCCCAGCAGACCTAAGCTCTCCTGCCGCGGGGTCCGACCTTCTTACTGGGTCTGTGGCTGGAGCAAGAGGCAGGACTTCCGAGGCACTGACTCACCGTGTGGCTCAGGCAGGGAGAGCAGGTGGAGGCCCGGGAGCGAGGCCCGGTCTTTGAGATGCCTGGCACGCGCTGGGAGCTGCTCGGCTGGCTTCCGCACGCAAAGGCCTTTTGACAAACATCTTTATCACCAACATGAAAGAGACCCTTTGGTGCCCTGAGGTTCCTGCTCTGAGGCTGGCCTTCCCTCTGTCTCCACCAGCGCCCAGGGGCTCGGCCTACGTCCATGCAGCATCGACTGCCGGCAGAGCCCCGTGCTGGCCCCGGGGGGTCGCCAGGGAAGGGATGCAGCCCTGTCCCCCGGGCAGCATCATCTCACAAGCCAGGCCTGTCATTTAGACAAAGGTGGTTTGGGTCCCAGCTCCATTATTTACCAGTCAAGTGACTTCAGATGAGTGGCTTAACCTCACGACACCTCATTGCTTCATTTATAAAATCCAGATGAGGTGTCAGAGAGCTTCTTCCAAGGCCTGTTAGGACCTGATGTGTGCAAGATGCTCTCTACAAACTCTGAATGAAATTCCCAATAAACGCTAACCATTAGGGTGACAATGGTGACAGAGGTGAGGTGCCGATGCCGGCGGTGGTGACCGACGGTGATGATGGTAGAGATGGTGACGATGACGATGACGCTTTGGGTAGCGATGGTGATCAGGATGGAGCCGGTGACGCTGCAAAGATGCTGAATTTAGCCCTGAATTCTGAATACCAGTTTTATGCAATAGGCTCCCGTGAATTCAGACTGACCGGGGTTCCAATCTGAGCTCCACTGTGTTTCTAGCTGTGTGATCTTGGATCAGGCCCTCAACCTCTCTGAGCTTTAGATCTGCCACATATAAAAGGTGGATGGCTGCCCCTACCTTGTATCTGTGGAGTGAGGTGGGGGGATACTCAGTGAAGGGACTGGTACACAGTTAGTGCTTGCTGTGGTTAGAACATGGGTCGGACCCCCCAAAATGCACGCCGAGCCTTGGTTCACAGTGTGGCAGTATTGGGAGGTGGGTCAGCTGGATTAGCGAGCCCAGGAGTTTGGATTCTTTTCTCTCTTTCACTTGCGTCTGCTGGGTCTTCTGCTTTCTTCCATGAATTGAAGCAGCACACAGTCCTTAACAGCAGCCCAGCAGATGCCGCCACCTCACCTTAAACTTCTCAGCCTCCAGAACTGTGCACCGAAGGAAACTCTTTTCTTTATAAATGAACCAGTCTCGGGTAATTTGTTACAGCAAGAGATAGAGGGCTAGGACAGCGCTAATTGAAGGGTATTTTTTGTCCATGCCTTTCCTTCCACAGAGAACTCCTCATTAAATCCAAAGGAAGAGTTTGTACTCAAGAACTTAGGCCCTGGACTCCTGTTGCTTTGGTCTCAGAACTCATTTCTACCAGAAAAATCTCAGACTAGTTTAAGGAATAAATGGGGGTTGTGGAAAGCCCAGGAGACCGTCTCAGAAAGCCCGTGGGGGAGCAAATGCATCCAGGCACCACTGGTTGGGCACGTGGATTGAGGGCAGGGTTTGGAGAATCTAAAGATGGCAGCTGAGGGCTTGGCTGGGGTGTGCAGTGAGGGTTTCTCTTAGAGCAGGACCACAAACACCCGGGAAGTTGCTCGATGCCACGGGGCTAAGACCTATTGCCAGGAGCCAGGCGATGGGCTAAGTGCTTCCCAGGTTATTATTCAACAGTCTTCTGAATGGACTTCGCCTTTGATCTGCATTTCATAACCAGGTGAACCGAGGCTCAGAGCAAGGGAACCATGTGCCAGAGCCACACAGGGAGAGGCAGCAGAAACGTCTCCCAGCTCCCTTCCCTCTGCAGCGTCTCTGGGGAGCTGGCTTCTGTACCTGGCGTCTCGGAGGACAAGAGCTTCCTGCCTAATGATAATGGTTACAAAGTGCGAACACCTGAGTGCGGGTCACTCGGCATTAGCTATGCTGGTCATAGCCCGTGTTCCAGAGTGCTGTTGAGAAATGCAATTTGTCGCCTCCCAGGTGGAAGATTTCTGGCGGAGGAGGCCAAGGAGAACCGGTCTCTATCCTGGTGGAAACATAAGCATCAGTTCTGAGAATGACGTGGGGGTGGGGAAAATGAACCCCTGGATAAAGGACGGGGAGCCGGCCGGCTGGCATCTTGAGATCAGCCAGGACTCTCCCGGCCGCTGCCTTCTTGGGCTCTGTCTGCACATTTCTGAGACACATTTTTAATCCTCTTGTCATTTCCTTTGACCTGGAAGAGAATATAGATTGTTGGGTGCTCAGGCTGCAAATTTACACACGGGGAGAACTGACCTGCTGGGGGTGCGGGGGCTGTTTGCTCACTGGCCACACGGTGCTCTCTGCAGATGACAGACGCGTTGGGGACGTTGGCTGGGACGTTGGCTGGGACGTGGCAGGTGCTCAGTGCACGTGCCTTTCCCTCCTCTTCTTTCTGTCTGAGCAGATCTCCTGCTGCCACTACCAGCCGTCTGAGGGGGCGGTGCACCATTGCTGGGAATGCCATTAGAGACCACGAGAGGAAGCAGGAAGTAGCACGGTATCATGAAATGGCACACTGTGTGGTAAGTATACTGATATTCTTCTGGGTATTCAGCCATCAGATATTAAATGCATATTATGTACCTAACCCTGGACTTGAGGCTAGTGGGGATATAATAAGACACATTATTCTCTACCTCCCTGGGCATCGTAAAGCAGAACCTTCCATATACAAGGTCAAGGGGGACAGGGGTAACACAAGCTCTAAAGGAGTAGCTGCCATTTATTAAGCACTCACCAGCTGCCGAGTACTGTGCTAAATGCTTTTCGCATACTACCTCCCTGAAGTCACCAGAGAGCGCCACTGGTGAGTGGCCTTTTACAGAAGAGGCAACTGAGGCTTGTAAGAAGAAACGAAGTCAGTACATTTCCGAGTGGCAGGATGGGAATTTAATCGCAGGTCTGTAGGATGTCAAGGTCCTTGCATTTAATTCAATTTCAAAGTGCAGTGACGTCAACAAGCTGCTTAGACAATAAACTACCTCAATGTCAAATTCACGTGCAACCGTTGGGATGGAAACGCCCAGGCTGTGTACCCAGGCAGGGAAAGTTCGTGATTTTCTCACTGGAAGCACCTGTTCTCGATCCTCTTTCTCTGAGGGACCTGAGGAAGGCGTATGGATAGGTGTTGGGTTCTGGGGGGCCTTCCCTGCCTCTCAGCTTCAACTCTAGGGATTGGTAAGAATAACTATTCTTTCTCTTGATGCTTCAGGGACCCCTGAGCGGTGGACAGGAAGGCTGAACTGTGCGCCTCTTGGCGTGAGATTTCTGATGCTGTAAGGTGATCTCAGGTCTCTAAGGAAGCACAGCACCCCCCACACCTCCCAGACTCCTTTCTCAGGTCCCTCAGAGTAAGAGGAAGGAGAACAGAAACGTGACCTCAGGCATTCCCTCCCTGGTGCGTTCCCGCCCCCCAGGTTTGCACATGAATTTGATATTAAAGTGCTCGAATAACGTCTCCCATTCATAAGGGTATTAGTTATCTACTTATACCGAGCTTATTCCCCAAAATATGCAGGATGGCTTACAAGCATGCATGAAAAGCAGCGGAATAAAATAAATGAAAATTTAAGATAAATAAGATGAAGGAGGAAAACGATCCAAGAAAAAAATCGGATGGACTCAGGAAAGAGAAGGCTGCCTATGGTCCCTGGCAGACAGCACCAGGCTGGTCTGTAAGCTTCCTGTCAAAGCGCAAAGAGGGGACGTGGCTGGTGGGGAGTGCATGGGGTTCCTAAGGCACAGGAGAGGCCCGTTTATTATTGATTCTAAGACCAAGGAGGCATTTATTTTCCTCCTGGAGCCTCATAAAGGAGACACTAAGGGAAGTAATGAACAATATCCTCAGCGATGTTCTTACAGTAAACGCAGGTTTCATTTGGCTGCTTCAGACTGTGTCCCACCAAAATGCAATTCGGAAAAGTTAAGGCGACGGGGAGATGGGTTGTCATCTGCTCCAAGATCGCCTGTGACACCATTCGGATGGCGTCATCGAAGACATAAAGAGGAAGCGGCTAAGGAGATCCTACGCTCAGAGCTGCCTGGTAGTGGAACCCCGGGGTCGGGGGTGGAAGGTGGGTCTCATCGGGCGTGGCCCTCGCGATCCCTTGGTAGTGACTTGCCCCCCTCAATGGGATGAGAAGCGCTTGAAGCTGAGTCTGGGGTGAAAGTGTGCTGTCGCTGATTCGCGATGTCTGCCGCGGGTGAGGGGCACGTTGGTATCAAGAACGTGCCACCCCAGGTTTGGACGGTCCAAGACCCTAGCTCTGCAGGAAGCCGCCAGTCGTAGGGGTCACCATAACCCTTGCTCCCTGATAGTTTTTTCCTAATCGACCGCATGCACCGGGCTGTCTCTTATTTTGACTAACGTCCCTGATTAGCTGACTGTAGCACCGGGGCAGGGGCGCTGCTCAATCCAGCCTCCCGGGGCCACATTGCATCTTGGCCTCCAGCTCTCCGGGGACACCAGGACACACCGCACTGCTGAACTGCATCGTCACGACACAAAGTGGGGCCAGGAGGGGGTCCGCGGAGGACTTTGGGGAAGGGACGTGGCCGGAGGAGAGCGGGGTTTCTTCTGTGTTCCTGGATTTCCCATGTCTCTAAATGGGGGGGGGGGGGGGCTGTCCTTCCCCAGGGTGGCCACCCAGGCAGAGCACAGCTCTGGGAGGAACCCCCTCCGGCGTTCTTCCCGGGCTCAGAGGGCCAGACCCGTCCGTGTGCTAAGCAGGACCTGCGGGAAGAACCCTGGATTTTCCCAAATCATCTCCCACAGCAACAGCTAGAACCACAAGCCAGCAGGAGGAGGTAGGGAGCATCTAACCTGCGCACGAATTCCACCATTCGCTAACTCAGTAAACGCTTCCCGAGCAGCTTATCGGGCCAGGGCCTTTGTGTTTGCTGAAGATAGGGACATAAACCAGCTGTCTTCTGCTCCCCTCCACTGCCCGATGGAGTAGGGAGGTGCCTCCGTAATCCCAGCATGGAATGGCGGTGGCTATAGGGAGGGTATGTTCAGGGTACAAAGGGAAGAATAATGAGAACCGATCATGGCAGCAATCTGTGAGGTGACACTGTAGGCCGTAGATGGCACGCAGATGGCACATCCATTATCTTATGGAGTTTCTATAACCATCTACAACATTGGCAGGCACCCGCCTTTCCCCATCGCACAGACAAGGAAATTGAAGCTGATGGTTGGAGGTCCCCAAGGTGTCCAGAACCAGGATTTGAAGACCAACTGTCTTTAGATACAGGGGTGGGACAGCAGGTGAGCACGTGAGCCGCCAGAGGCATCCCGCTCAGAAAGGGGGAGCCGTGAGACCCAGGGGAGTTCGTTCCTGCTCCATGGCAATTCTGAAATCCAGCTGGGAACAGACTGGCGGTGTCTGGGTGGAGGCTCCACCGAGGAATCGTTCTCCTGGCTCTGGGCTCTGTCTGCTGGGTTCTTGGTTCCACAATTTGAGTCATTTTTTTTTTTCCCTTTTAACTTAAAGGGACTGTGTGTCCGCACTCGGTCATTTCCCAATCCGCCTCCTGCTTGTAGAAATTTGGTGGTCTGAAGGTGTCTTTTAATTTTTAATTCCTTTTGTGCCTTTCATTTCGAGATCACAGTCTTTCTGTAGATACAGTTCTCTTACGAACTGTGTGCGTCTTCAGTGAATCTTATCTAGTTTAACCTTCCAGCTCATGTGCACAGACCACTGTGCTATATTGAAAAGTTTGCCTAGAAGGGTAAAAGCATCGATAAAGAAAAATATGAGACACTGAAGTCCTTCTGTGATGCCTGGAGCAGTTGCAGCCATCTTACGCTATGGAGGCGAGGTCCAAAAGAACATCAGGGAAGCTGATCCAGAACCCTTAGGTGGTTGAGCTACAACTGGGTCTGTCTACTCTTGCACTTCTTTTCCATCAAATAAGCAAGCAAGCAAACCCATTTTTAAGAAACAAGATATAATTGAAAACGTCCTCATTCCTCACACTCTACTTTTTTTGTGACTTGGCATGCCCTCCCTACCTAAGCATCTCTTGCCTAGCTAATTTCTATTTACCCAACAAGACTCAGATCCATCCTCTCCCTGACCTGTCTTACCCTTCCTTACTGCCAGGTAGCACAGGGGCCATTTCTCTGTCCCCCAAAGTTCCTTTTCTTCCTTTGTTCATAAAACCTGTCACAGGGCATTGGCACCTCAGATCCTTTATGTAGCCAGCCAGGAGTAAGTCATTGCAAGGCATTGTATTTGGGGAGTTTGTATCTGTAGAGTCACCTAATCTGCATGCTGGGAGGTGTCCTTTCCCCCTGAGTTCCAAAGCCCACTGTCTGGTGCACAATCTTCAGGTCTTTCAGGCAAAGTGGGGGAGCAAGAAGGTGCACATCCAAGCTTCTCTCAGAACCAGCGTGCGTGTTCTCTGTTATTGTTCAAGACATCTGAAAAGAACAAAAGGGCCTGGGTCCCTGGCGGCTGAACCAAGGTCACTGCTGTTATTTGCAGCCGGGTGTTTTCTGAGCCGAAACAGAAACATGTTCTTTTCATTTGGTACACATGACGAGTAAATGTCCACGGTGGACGAGTTTAAAATCACCCACAAGTGTGTAAGAGATCACCTCCACTAGACTGCCACACTGGAGGCAGGGCCCTCTCCTCTCTGATGTGGAGGTCAGGTGGGGTGGCTAAGCCTGGGTCAGCCTGTTGGGGTCCAGAGTCCTGCCTCTACCACACGCAGAGACGGACAATGGCTTCATCTCCTTCTCTACCACGGCGATCCCTCCTGGGGTGAGCGGAATGAATAAATGAGAAGGTGTCCTGAGACCCTTGGCCCGCAGCAAGCGTGCAATGAACGTCTGCTCTTATTATTAGCAGTTTCCACGTCTGATAGCGAGGGTGGTCCCCTGCAGATGCCGCTCCCCACAGGCCCCTTCGGAGACCCACGGAAGTTCATCAAAAGCCCTGAGCAGCTCTGGAGTTAACTTGGGCTCCTGGAGGGGGGAAGCCCATCGCTGAGAAGCAGAGGCGGGTATGGCGGAGGGCGTGGGGTGGGCATGTGTGGAGAGACCCTTCTGGTCTTCTTGAGACCCTCCCTTAGGAGGAGCCTCTGCTCTCGCCTCTCAACAGGTCAGCCGATCGAGGACCATTACGTTGACCTCTCTGGTCTTTGGGGTCCTGAAGAGCACATCCAGCAACTGCAAACCTCAACTCCAAAGCTTCCCCTTTGGCCTGCCCGGGGTAGGCACCAAGGAGCGATTGGCACGGAACAACCTTTGCCATCTGCTGGGCCCTGTTGGCAGCGAACTGATCTTCACAGGAATCCTGCGGCTCTTACTCATTCCTAAGTCCAGCTCACGCCGCGCCGACCCCCCTCAGCTTCCAGACCCCCCGACTGATGCTGAAGAAGGTGATCCGTCCTCCCTTCATCTGATGAACTGAACGGACTCTTCTCAAAGGAAGAAGTACAAATGGCCAACAAATACGTGAAAAGATGTTCAACATCCTTAGCAAAGAGGGAAAGGCACATCCAAACTCTTCTGAGATGTCATCCACTCCAGCTAGAGAGACCGTCATCGAGAATGCTGACAATAATAAATGCTGGAGAGGATGGGGAAGAAAGGGGACATTTTACACCTTTGGTGGGATTGTAAAATAGGACCACCACCATGGAAATCAGTATGGAGGTTTCTCAAAAGACGAGGCATGGAACCACCGCATGACCCAGCCACACCACTCACTCCTCGGTGTTCATCCTAAAGAATCAAAGTCAGCGTGCTATAGCGATAGATGCAGACCCATGTGTACAGCAGCATAATTCACAATAGTCAAACCGTGGAGCCAGCCTAGATGTCCATCAACGGGTGAACGGCTCCAGAAAATATGGTCTGTATACACAATGGGGTTTTATTCAGCCATAAAGAAAAATGAAATTATGTCATCGGCAGGAAAAAGGATGGACTGCAAGACCATTATTTGAAATGGAATAAGCCAAATTTGGAAGGTCAAGTTCACATGTTGTCTCTCTTTTCCCAGAGAGGACAAAAAAAAGAAAGGTGGGGGGCGGGTCTCATGAAAATCAAAGGGAGGTCAGCAGAGTAGAGGGAAGGGACCAGGGGGTGGGGGGAGGGGAGGAAAAGGGACGTGCTGGGGAGTGACCTTGGCCAAATCACATTGCTACATTATGTGCATGTGTGACTGTGTAACCATGAATCCCTCCGTTAGACAACTGTAACGCACCAATAAAATTATAGGGAAGACTCCCTTCACTGGGGACATCACTACCTAGCTCTCTGGGCAACACCGAGATCCTGGTTTTTCAAAGCTCTTTGGAGCCTTGTCCCCTGCCAACACTGCGTCCTCAGCAGTGATGATCCTTGGACCTCTGGAAGGGACATCTGTCTTGGTGTGTGCTTTCAATTATCTGTGGCCTCCTCCCGTCTCCATTCTGAAGTTAAAAAAAAATTCAGGGGCAAAGGGACATTGTGGGTTTGCACAAGTCCTATAGAGGTCATTAATTTACACCAGTTTATTAAGCACTGGTTATTTAGAATCCCTTTAAAGGATTATTTGCAAGAGCTGTTTCCAGGAGCATGCTGGGTTTAGGTTTCTGTTAAATAATGCCCTGGTGGGTGAGTTGGAGGGGGAGCTTATTGTCCCCCTTATGGAAAAAGCACTAATCAGGGCGCAGAGCTGGATTAACGAGCAGGTGAGCAGGGCAGGGGTCTAGTTTCAAGAGGCGAAAACATCCCTGGAAGTAATAAGATGGAAAAACTGTGCTGGCCAGCCGTCTCTCAGGAAGAGCCCGGGACGTGGTTGTAGGGATGCAGGTTTGAGGTGCTCTGAAGGGGACAGGGGCACCCTGCCACAGCGGAAGTGCATCCAGTTGCTTTCCTGCTAAGCTGGTCTCCTTTCTCTGCTGGACTCCTCCCAGTGGACTGTGCAAACATGGACCTGGAGCTGAGAGCTCTCTGGGCGACAGAGGAGAAGATCCAGAGACTTGGACAGAAGTTTGTTCCTTCACTTGTTTACCCATGACTTTAATCAATCATTCAACCTCCTGTTCCATACGTCTTGACCTGGCGCCTACCTGGAGCCATGGAACATTCTAGATATCAGGGCTGGATCAGTGACCGTAACAGACAAAATTTCTGCTCTCGGGAGTGTTCTAGTGGTGTTGGGGGCAGACAATAAACAAATAAGCCAAGCAGATAATTTCAGGTTGCACTGAGGGCTGGGCTGGCCAGTGACCTATGCCTTTAACAGAGACTGCCCAGCTGGGCACAGAGGTGAGTCCTTGGTCAGTCAGGTTCTCTCTCTGGAGAAGCTCAACAGGTGGGCAGGGTTGGTCAGTTCATAGCAGAAGGAGAAAAAGTTCCACCTCTCTCCTGCCAAGCCTACCACCGCCCAGAACATCACAGCCTCCAGTCTTTGGAAGCGTTGAGGAAGGTATGCCCATTCGGCTCCTCTTTTCCTCACACGGGGTGAATGGAGGGCTGGTTGGTGAGGTTGGGGACAATCCCTGAGCATGGGCAGGTCAGCCTCTGGCCACGGGTCTGTGCCAGGGTCTCCCCTCCAGTCGCTTTGACTCCCTTCGTGATCTATGCCTTGGATCAGAACCCACAGGGGAGGGGGTGCGATGGTCAACTCAGAGATCTCAATGGAACCAGAAAGTTGTGGAAAGAGAGGAGAGAGCGGGAGAGGAGAGAGAGGGCAGGCCAGTTGTGTTGGCGATGGTTCCTCAGAGGAACGGAACTAAAGCCTTCTGTAGGTCAGCAAGGGACGAGGTCACTCTCTGATTCCCAGACACCTTCACTTGGCCCAGTGAGGCCTCTTCTTGGCACAGTCTGGCTGGCTGATTGCTCCGCAGGTCCCTGGAGACACCTGTCTCTGTTCCTGCAGCCACGGGCTTCCGCAAGCTTGAGTGAGTTCTTGGCAACCAGAAGATGCTACCAGAACGAACAGCCTTCCTGTAAAGCCCTCCTCCGTCCCCAGAGATCCACTGTGCTTCAACCAGCAAACAGTCCTCCAAGCCCTGGATGGTGCCAGGCACTTTTCTAGACCTTGAGAATAATAAGAGGTAATATTTCTGGTGCTTCCTGCACGTCGGGCACACTTCCAAGCTCACCTTAGCTCCTCTCGTCCTCTTGGTGCAATTCCATAAGTAAAGTCCATTCCCATTTATGGATGGGGAAACTGAGGCACGGCACTTGAGTAACGTGTCCCAGCAGGCACAGCTTGCAGGAGTTCCGGCTCCTAATTTGGATGCTTCCAGAAGCAGCCGTGGGTGAGGATTTCAGTGCAAGGAAGAGAATCAAGGGGAGTGAGATGAGAAAGGGAAGCAGCTCTTCCAAGGTGCATTCCCCAGCCATTTGCCAACGTGGGTGGCTGAGCTCAGCCCCACTGGGGAGACTCGAGAGCTGGGTGAGCAGGTCCTTAGAGAGGTCCACCCAGGGGCGAGGGAGTCGGACATCGACGCACTCCTTCCTGCTGAACGTTGGTTGGGTAGTGCTTCGGGTCAGGGGGGTGGGTGACCCCAAGGTTGGTGGACATTGGCAGCACAGAAGGAAAAGGACGTGGGATGTGGAATTAGCTCCACTTGTAAGATGTCTGTTAACTTTCCCATGTCAGGTAGCTCCAGGAGGTAGACAGAAAGTGAGCCGAAGTCTGTGCATGCGTGTTTTAAATGCTGCCTTAATCCAGATTGGAAGCCCTGGCTGGAGGCCGGTCTGGTTCCTTCTTGAGCAGCTAATTAAGTCCACATCCCCCCAAGCAGTTCCTGATGGGGCTCCCACACCCTGGGCCTGTTCACCAGTCCTAATTGCCCAGTGAACTAGAGACAGCTCCCTTCCCTGGAACCTGAGAGATCATTCCAATTAGCCAATCCACAGGGAGCTTCCTGAAGCTTCTCTCCCACCCCCACAGCCAGCCTGTCCTTATCCTCCCCCAGGTACAAGCCCTGTGTGGCCCTGCATGTGACCGTCTCATCCGTGCCTGCTGTTGAGTGGCTTCCCACCGTGGAAGAACCCTTCCCGTCTTATAACCACCACCCGGGGCCTGACTCCCTGGTTCTGCTCCTTCCTCCCTGAGTCACCCTGGGTAAGTCACTCCCCTCTCTGAGTCTCAGTATTTTCATTCATAAAACAAAGTCAAAAGTCCGTGCCTTCCATGGAAGGAAAAGGGGAGACCCTCTGGCATGCATGGAACCCGCCTCCCCCTCCCTTCTTCTCACAGGGAGCCAGGGGAAGGGTTGAGCAAGACTTTGGTTTGATGGGGATAGAGAGGCTGACCATGGTCTGGAAATTCTAGAATCAAAATGTCATCTCTTCACCCACCTGGAAGACCCTGGTGGACGTATGCCTTCTGAACACCTGCGCAAGAGCTTCTTGGGTGTGTGTGTGTGTTGGTGGGGGGCGTCCTGGGCGGTGCAGGAGAGACCTGTAGGTGGGCAGATGAGCTATTTTGCTGCATGCCTATCTTGGATTTTTGGTACGTAGGTGTCTGTTTCTTCTTAGTCTACAAATTCCAGAACAGAGCTGAGCATGCCTGTTGGACTTCAGAGACGTTTATGCCAAGGGCAGGGAACACAATACCTCCCACCGGCTGTGGTGGGTTGGGGGAGGGCTGCCCATCTCGGCACGGGCCCCCTCCCACCTTCCAGCTCTGAGCCTCCTTCCCCCACGCAAGCTGTAGAGGAAGATTCTCACGAGACCATCAAGATGAAAAACACCAGCCTATTTTCCACGCATGGGGGGATGTCGATGCGTCCAGAATCAGCTATTCTGCAACCTGTTTGTCCGGAATCTTATATCTAAATTATGTTCCTCAAAATTTAATAAATGAGGTTTAATAGAATGCACTCAGGCGGCACTGATGAAATCTGTCGTGGAAAATATTACCATTTCATTGTTTTTATATAACCTCCTTGGAACCTGCTTCTTATGATTTCCATGCCTCCCCCTTTCCGCCCCCGACTTTCAGGCTTTTAAGTTTTTAGCTTAGCTTTGGAGTCCGGCGAAGCCCCTGGAGGGTGATTTCCTCTCTTTCTCCTCCATTACCCACAGCAGGGAGGGGCTGGGGCTCCGGTCTAACATTTGCAGGAAGTAAACAAAGTTGTAAACAGTTGTTGGAAAACATAGTTGGTTTCAGATGAAAAATTTCTGTGTTCCATTTGTCTTGTGTACCAAGAACGCCACAGTAGCTCTCTTCCCCAGGGAAAGACGTGGGACACTGTGGCTTTGCTGTCCTGCCAGTCACTAATGTCACAGAAACCCACTGCAGAAAGGGACAGAGGAGGTCAACTCGGCCACAGAGAACCTCTCTTCTGGGCACATTGCTAACAGCTTTACCTGATGTTTAACCCTTAGGACACCCGTTGAGGTCGATCCTTTTACTGATGCCAGTTCTTGAAAGGGGACTTGGGGCACAGAGTGTTTCAGCTACTTTCTCAAGTCACACAGCACCAAGACTTAGCTTCTTTACAGTGCCGCTCTGGGCTGTCTCATTTTACAGATAGGAAAACTGAGGCTCACTGAGGAGAAGGAAGCACGGATGGTGATTAAAGCCTGTGTGCTAGAGGTCAAAGTCATTTGCTGTATCTCCTCGGGCAAATTACTTACCTTCTCTGAGCCTCGGTTTCTGCCTTTACAAAATGGGTTGCTGAGAGACTTGGGGCAATAGGACACATCACAGAGTAAGTGCTCAATAAATATTCATCGGAAAAGGAAGGACAGACTCAAGGCCAGTTGGCACTGCGGGAGGCTCTGAGGAACGGAGACCTGACAAGCCGTCAGGGGTCTTGTTCGGTCCACGGAGAGAGGCTTGCTGCCAGCTGCCGGGATTTCATCTGCGAGGGCCTCCGCAGGGCGCAGGACTCCTCTCCTCCCGCCTCTGACCCCTCCAGCTCACGGCGTGCTTTCTCCCTCACCGAGGCCGTGAGGCAGCTGCAGCACAGGAAGCATTTTGCCACAATCCAGGCAAAATAAAGAGGGCCCCGCCGCCCCTGGAAACTTTGTCTCTCCATTCTGGAGGATGCTGTCCCTAGACGCTGCGCGTCCTCGCTGACCATAACCACCCCTCGCTGCAAGGGCCTCTGGGAAGGCCAAGACTTGCTTTTCTTGCCTCTGCTGAGGAGGAAGGCGGGAGAAAGCCAGAGCAGCTGCGGGGTGCGGCCGGGGTGCATCCGCGTGTCTGCCTCGTGGGCTGCACGTCTGTCTATCTGAGCCAGAATTCGAACCCAGCTCTTCCTAAGGCACCAAACCCTGGCATCACCCACGACTCCGTCCTATGGTCTCCTGCGTGTCCCGATGGCACAGGGAGAATCGAGCCCCTGAGAGGGGCGATGACGGACTCGCTGTCCCTGGGTCTCAAGCTGGAGCTGAGGCTAGTTTTCCGACTTCCGGGCCAGTCTTTCCCTGGTGCCAAGGGATCTTTCCAGGCCAGATTTCATGTGTACACGAGTCGAAAGCCTCAGGTTCTAAACCACAGAAACGATCTGCAAAGGAGGAGGCCAGAGGATGTGACGGATGTGACGGGGGCTGGGGGACCTGGTCACTGCGGGGTGAGCGCGGCCTTGGGCGGCCATCACCCAGCAATCCTTCTCTCGCTTCCCACCGTGTGTGGCCAGAGCCCCGTGGTGCTTTTGGGGACCCTGGGCTGCCTCTGGTCCCACCCCTCACTCGGTGGCCCCAAGTGCAGAGCAAGTGCGGCGCTGTCCCCACTCCCCTTCTGTGCCCTCGCCCAGAGGAACTTGCTGTTCTCCAAGGGGACACTCTTGTCCCTGGTGGATCCACAGTGTGTCACCTCTAGAGGGACCAATGACATTGGATGAGTCAATAAATGAGCTCATTGGATGAGTGAACTTGGCAAACCCAAGGCAGATGCTCCCATGAAAGAGCATTTTAAGGCGCCTTCTGGAGAGATCCCTCCGCCTGGGAGGGCCTGGGCGGTCACAGTGCCTGTCGGGGGCCTGGGCGTGTCTGCCGTGGGGGCCAACCGTCTGTCTGAGCCGGGATTTGAACCCAGCTCTTCCTAAAATAGCAGGGCTGAGGCTCTCCTTTCTCCTGGTTGACTGTCAGCTTGCCACATTCTGGCTGAGAGGTTGGGACAGGATTCATAGGGGCTGTCCCCAAGGGGCACGGGATGGGCAGTGTGTCTTGGGGACAGGGTTGAGCTAGGAGTATGGCAGACAGGCAATTGGGCAGCCGGGTGGCTTTGAGGGATGGAGGGTTTGCTGTGCAGAGATGAGGCTGTGCATCCCAGGGCAGCGGTGCCTGTCTCTTTAATATGTGTCCCCTGCCACCAGTGCATGGGAAGGTTGTCCTCTGCCACACCTCTATGTGACTTGGACCGATCTAGTGGGAGTCCTGTTAGAGGGAGCAGAAATATGGTGAAATAAGATCTCTTCCTGAAAGACAGCTTTACCAGGTGACTCTTGGCCTTCCCGTCAACAGAGGATCCACTGCCCTGGCTCAAGTCTAGAATGTTCATTTATTGCCTGGCCTTGGGAACAATTATTAAAAATTAATCTTGGTGGACCATTAGGAGTTCAAAATGAGATAAGGCTCAATTTAAAAGTACCCGACACACACTGGATTCTCGTATGCGTCTGGGTCTCCATAGTCACAGGACTAGGTTATTTATTTGCTTACTTACCTTAAGGAATTGGTTCACATGACTATAGAGTCTGGCAAGGCCTGGGATCGGCAGTTAGAAAGCTGGAGAGCCAATAATGTTCCAGTCCACAGGTAGGTCACTACTTCTCCACTCTGGGAAGAGTCAGTGTTTCCCTTCAAGTTCAAAGTCAAAAGAAAAATAAATAAATAAACTCTGATGTCCCAGCCTGAAGGTAGTCAAGCAGGCCTTCGATTAACTGGATGCCTTTCACATGAGGGGGGAAGTCTGCCGTATGCAGTCTGGAGACTCAAATGTTAACCTAATCCAAAAACATCCTCACAGACATACCCAGAAAAACGCTTGCCCAAATATCTGGGCACCCCATGGTCCAGTCAAGTTGACAAATGTTCAGTAATGATTAATCAGTACTGTTGATTTTTAGTGTTTCGACTGCACTTCAGCTTTCTCATTTTTATCAGAAGGATAAAAGTTCTGATTCTGTCCCCTTGGAGATGTTTATGGGGGCATAAATGAGATATTGTTTATGAGGGTGCTTGGCATCTTTTAAAATATGGCTTCAGATATAGTCAAGATGCAGGATTGGCCCCAATAACCTGTGGAGGTTTCCTTTGCTTCTCCAATTCTGTGGCCATTAAAGGACATCAGTTGTATGCTAAGCACTGCCTGTGGATTTGGGGATGCTCAAGAGAATAGTAATTTCTATCCTTAAGAGATTTGCAATCTCATTAAGAGAATAGCATATTTAAGAAGCTGCAGGTGCTTGGATGCCTGGCTGAGCTTAGTGGAGACGGTGTTCGGCAGGTATTGGTCAGATGCTTGACGGTCTTGTCTTCTTCTTGGGCCCACGGAAAGATCAGATTTCCCAGGTTCCCTTGCAATTAAATGGGAACCACATGACTGGGTTTTAGCCAATGAAACGTGGGCCCCTCTGCAGGTTTCTCCATGCTCCCTCTCTCTGCTCTTTGCCTGTGACTAGAGGTCAGGCATCTGAGATTGCAGCACCACATAATGAAGAGCTTGGGTCCCTGAGTCATCACCTGGAAGAGAGCCACCAGAGAAACTTCCTGATCTGCCTCTGACGATGAGGTCAGTGAGAAATAAACCTTGATTGTTGGAGGCCGTAGAGATTTTGGGTTAGTTTATTATAACCACCAGCAGCGCCTTCTTACATCACAGTCTGTGATGCCAGAAGCGGCTCTTCCTGTGTCTATTTCCATCTAGTAATTTGCACGGGAGTCTTCTGGGGACAAACCACAAAATGCCACCTGTCTCCACAACCGGGGTTCAGGCTGTGAGCACACACAGTGTGGTCTGGTGACAGGAAGAGAGGTTCAAAAAGAGCTTAGGAAGAGACCAAGGGGGACATTTCAGTCAACCTGCTGGGGTGTAGTGTGCGGGGGGTGAATTCAGTGATCACGGTGGCTCAGGCCCTGGCACACACTCCTGGACTTTGGAGAAAAGAGTCACTCTAGACACGTGTGTGTGGCTCTAACTTTTATTGTCCCAGAGTTAGCACTGTTGGGAGAGAAGGGCGGAGTATTGGAGAATGAAAAGCATGGTCCCAGGTGCCAGGGCGGTGGGTGACCGGGCACAGGAGGAGGGAGGTTAGCGCCCATCCTGGGAAGCTCTGGGCTCCATAGCCATGGACGGAAATCTCAGCAGCTTCCAGGATTGTTGAAGATGAGTCACCCAGTGGCTTCTAATCCCAAGGGGAATTTCCAGATGGGCTTGGGAACCTTAAAGGGGAGTAGGGACTCTGCCACTCACGCAGGGGGCAGGGGCTGGGGCTGGGAGAACAGTCTGCCTGTTGGTGGGCTTGCCTGTGAGCCCCCCAACTGGACAGTCCCAGTCCTACTCAAGTGACTGTCTACACCCCACAGCAGATCCATAAAGGAATTCACCAGAAAGGAAGCGCCAGGACGCTGGAGGACTCGGCCTCATCGCCTGGGGACACCGGGAGATGGATGGTGGCTCAAACATCCCAACAACACCCGGCTGGTAGGAGCCCCTGACGCTTCGTTCTTCTCGCTCCCGACTATGTGTCCTCAGATCCAGCTGCTACCTTTCCACCCTGCCGTCCCCCCTAGGAAGTGACAGGCCTGGTTCGGCATGCGCGTTCTGTCTCTCACCAATATTTTGCAGCTTAGAATGTGAACACAAAGGGGAAAATTCAATTTAAAAAAAAAATATTGTGGCTGTAACTGATTATTAATAGCCCATAATGCTGGTAATGGCAATCTATAAGTCTGTTCTTAAGAATTTATAGGGCCAATATTCCAGAACCGTATTAAAGACACCACTCATAAACGCCTGCGAGCCTCAATCTATTAACTTAGGTGGTGGGAGAATATCATCATCTGCAGGAAAACAAACAGATCCAGCCCCAGCTCTGATTTCCTCAGATGCTCCCAGCCCACACAGTAAGTAAGCTGATCGTATGACGCGCCAGAGGCACAGTGTCCTGTGCATAGAAATCAGACGCTGGCTTCCTTAATATATGTGCAAGTGTCTCAGAAAGAGCTTGGGGTCAGGCAGGAGCGGGGTCAGGAAGTCCCTGCTGGCCGGGGAGGGGTGGACAAGAGGCAAAGGAATCAGGACAGGCCTTAAAGCCCTTTCCTTGTTTCTTTATTGGTTAATGTTTAAACAATTCCAAATATAGAAGTAAGTACATCCCCTATAGAATCTTCGACAAACCTTAGCAAGTGTTAAAACATAGGGGGAAAATTGGTCAAGCAACTGTGAACAGACTTCTTCATGGAAGTAATCTTTTCTTTTCTTAATTTTTAAATTTGTTCTCATTAGATATACATGACCGTAGAATATATTTTGACATACATGGAGTATAACTTCCCACTCTTGTGGCTGAACGTGATGTGGTGTTTCACTGGTCGTGTGTTCACATATGAACACAGGAAAGTTATGACGCATTCGTTCTACTATTTTTCCTGCTCCCATCCCCGCTCCCTTCCCTTCGTTCCCCTTTGTCTAACCCAGTGAACTTCTTTTCCCTGCCCCTACCTTATTGTGAGTTAGCATCTGCATATCAAAGAGAACATTTGACCTTTGGTTTTTGGGGGCTGGCTTGTTTCACATAGCATGATAGTCTCCAGTTCCATCTCTTCACTGGCAAATGCCATCATTTCATCTTTTTTGAAGGCTGAGTAATATTCCATTGTGTCTATGTACCACATTTTCTTGATCCATTCATCTGTTGAAGGGCACCCAGGTTGGTTCCACAGCATAGCTATTGTGAATTGAGCTGCTATAAACATTGATGTGGCTGCGTCACTGTAGCATGCTGATTTTAAGTCCTTTGGGTGTATACTGAGGAATCACCATTTGACTACTTGGTATATACCCAAAGGACTTAAAATCAGAGTCATCGTTTCTTATAGCATGGTGGGTGGGTCCTTTGCATCAGAATGGCACCAGGGATGTAATTAAAATAAAGACCTCCTTAAAAAATGAAGATTCTCAGGCTCCATCCAGATGTGCTGAATCAGGTTTCCCGGAGGCAGGACCCTGGTATTTGGGTTTTTATTTTTTTATTTTTTTAAATTTATTTTTATTGTAAACAAATGGGATACATGTTGTTTCTGTTTGTACATGAAGTAACAGCATACCATTTGCATAATCATACATTTACATAGGGTAATGATGTTTGATTCATTCTGTTATTTTTTCCTTCCCCCCACCCCTGTTTTCCCTCTATACAGTCCCTCCTTCCTCCATTCTTGCTCCCCTCCCACCCCCTATTATGTGTCATCATCTGCTTATCAGTGAGATCATTTGCCCTTTGGATTTTTGAGACTGGCTTATCTCACTTAGCATGGTATTCTCCAATTTCATCCATTTGCCTGCAAATGCCATAATTTTATCATTCTTTATGGCTGAGTAATATTCCATTGTATATATATACCACAGTTTCTTTATCCATTCATCAATTGAAGGGCATCTAGGTTGTTTCCACAGTCTGGCTATGGTGAATTGAGCAGCTATGAACATTGATGTGGCTGTATCTCTGTAGTATGCTGATTTTAAATCCTTTGGGTATAGGCCAAGGAGTGGGATAGCTGGGTCAAATGGTGAGTTCATTCCAAGTTTTCTAAGGAATCTCCACACTGCTTTCCAGAGTGGCTGCACTAATTTGCATCCCCACCAGCAATGTGTGAGTGTACCTTTTCCCCCACATCCTCTCCAACACCTCTTGTTGCTCGTATTCTTGATAATCGCCATCTCTCCAGGTAAGTTTGAGGGAGGCATGCTGAGTTTGAGAATTTGGGGGTTTTATGTGATCGTAACTTTAGCACTAGTTCCCAGATGCCAACTCTCAAATAGGTGAAATCAAGATGGCCTGGGGTGGGGCTTTGGTTCTGTTAGCCCATCTCTCTGCAGCCCGCCATGCCTTGTAGATCCAATATATGGATGCTTGTGTCTCTGCACTTGGCTTATTTTTCTTGGCATTATGAACTTCAGGTCCATCCATGTTGCCACAAAAGTCACAGCGGGTCAGGAGGAATCAGTTCTGGTGCATTACTACACAGAAGGGTTGTGGTTGATACTTGTGCGTAGTCTAGTTCACAATAGCCAGAAGACAGGATGCTTAACATTCTCCTCGCCCAGAAATTTGCCTGGTACAAACAAATGAAGGATGTCTGAGATGATCGTTAAATAGCCTGACTTGATCATTACCCAGTGTGTACACGCGGGGAAACATCATGGCACCCCATAACACTGTACAATTATTATCTGTCTATTAAAAAATAAAAAGAGGGCTGGGATTGTGGCTCAGTGGTGGAGCACTTGCCTGGCATGTGTGAGGCCCTGATTTCAATCCTCAGCACCGCATAAAAATAAATAAAATAAAGGTGTGTGTTCATCTACAACTTAAAAAAAAAAAAAGAAAGAAAGAAAAAGAAAAGACAAAAAAATCACTGGAGGACAGAATTATTCTAAGCACCCAAAAGTAAAAGTTTTTAGTCAACTTTTTCGCTGCTGTGACTCAATGATCTGAGCAGCACAACTGTAAAGGAGGAAAAGTTCATGTGGGGGCTCACGGTTTCAGAGGTCTCAGTTCATAGAAGGCCGGCTCCATTCCTCGGGGCTCGAGGTGAGGCTGAACATCATGGCGGAAGAGTGTGGCAGAGGGAAGCGGCTCACAGCATCAGGAAGCAGAGAGGAGCCTCCACTCTCCAGATACAAAATATGTACCCCAAAGCCACGCCCCAAGTCCCACCTCCTCCAGCCACACCCCCCCACTTCAATTAATCCCATCAGGGATCAATTCACTAGTTGGGTTAAGACTCTTACCACCCCATTATTTCTCCCCTGAACCTTTCTGCACTGTCTCACTCACACGTGAGCTTTTGGGGGACGTCCAAACCGCAACAGGCAGAAATCACCTAAATGTTCATCCGTGGCATGAACGGATTAACAAATTGTGCTTCAGCTATACAATATTATTATACGATATTTTTCCATCTTTAAAAGGATGAAGTGCTGCCACCTGCCACGGCAGGGATGGACCCGGAAAAATAGTCGTCGTGATAAGAGAAAGATGGCAGACCAAAGGAGACATAGTGTGTCATTTGACTTGTACAAAATAATCAGAATAGGCAAAGCCAGAGAGACAGAAAGCAGAACAGGTTTGCCAGGAGCTGCTGAAAGGGAAGAGCCAGATATGGGTTTCCTTTTGGGGTGATCTTATGGCTTAGATAGGAGGTGTCTCCCTAAAGCTCTTGTTTTAGACAATGCAAGAAGTTTCAGAAGAGAAATGATTGGGTTATGAGACCCTTAACGTAATCAGTGGATTAACCCACCAATATGGATTAACTGGGTGGTAACTATGCAGACAGGGTGCGGCTGGAGGGGGGAGGCCACTGGGGGTGCGCCTTTGGGGTTTATATTTTGTCCTCTCTTCACTATCTGATGGCTCTGTCCTGAGCTGCTTTCCTCCTCCAAACCCTTCCGCCATGAGGATCTGCCTCACCTGGGCCCCAGAGCAATGCAGCTGGCCGTCTGTGGACTCAGACCTTTGAAACCACGAGCGCCAAGTAAACTTTTCCTCCTTTATATTTTTCTTGTCACGTCTTTTGGTCACAGTGACAAAAAAAGCCGACCGAAAGAGGCGATGGAAATGTTTTGGGACCAGACAGGGTAGACGTCATACAATATTGTGAAGGCGCTCGATGCCACTGAATACACTCTAAAAATGGCTAATTGAAAATTATGTGACTTTTACTTCACTAAACAGTTCATTTGAAAGAAAAAGAAAAAGAAAATCAGTTGACGACGAATCCAAAAAGAAAAAAACAGTCCAGATTTTCTGGCTCTGTCCAGGGAGATTTTGCTTTAATATATCCGGGGCCGAAGCCAGGACTCTGAACCATAAGAGGTACTCCCCTGCAGCTCCTTCTTAGGGGAGGCCAGGTTTCGATGCCTCAATCCCAGCCAGAATTAAAGCTGCAGAGATCCAGGGAGTGGGACAGGATCTGTCTGAGCCACCTGAGAAATCCTGAGTCCCTCCCTTTTGTCCCCTCTGCCTGCCTCCTAGGTCTCTGTTATGGCCTGAATGTCTGGTTGTCCCCCCCAAGTTCAATTTTGAAGCCCCAGTCCCCAAGTGACATATATGGATGCGGGGCTCTTGGGGGTTATTAGGTTGAGAGGAGGTCACCAGACTGGGGTGCTCCTAAGGAGCTGAGTGTCCTCATAAGAAGAGGAAGTGATCAGAGCTCTTTCTTTCTACTGTGCAAAGAAACAGCGAGAAGGCACCCACCTATATTCTAGGAGGAGGGCCCGCACCCAGAACCAGGTCCGCCAGCCCCTTGATTTGGAACCTCTCAGTCTCCAAACTGGGAGAAACAATGCCTGTTACTCAAGGCGCCCAGACTATGGTATTTTGTTACAGCAGCTGGCGCTGACTAACACGGTCTCCCAAGACCACGGAGGCTCTCCAAGGGCAGGGTTTGCACCCTATCCACCCCGGGGTCTCGCACGGGGCTCTGCATATCAGTGACTCCTTCTCCACAGGGTGGGGATGCATCTTCCATCAGCAGACCGCTTCTCCCCTCCCCACCTCCTACAAAACACCAGTGATAGAAGCAAAAGGGTATTAACAGGGTGGTTTGTTGAGCACCTACTACGTCCCAGGAGTTGTATATTTCCTTACGACCATCTTCTTTGATCCTTACCACAGACTTACAGAGAGTGCTGTAATTATCTGCATTTTATAGCCGGATGGACAGAAGTCACAAAAGCAATTTCCCCAGAGTTAAAGATGATGCAAACTCCCCCCACTTCTGACTTCTAACTCTGTTTCTAACCACCACCTGCCACTGCCCCCAGGGTCATTCCCCGAGCCCCGGTTAACCCCCTTGGCCCTACGGTTCTCCTACCATCTATTCACTTCGGAAATCGCGAGGCCTTAAACCAAGCACCGGTGCCTCGGGACGCAAGAAGAAGAGGAAATGACCACGTGTGTTGGGATGCAGCTCTGCTGCTCATGCCCTGACCAGCACCCACATGTACTGGGCTGACCTGTCCCCCCTGGACACGGTATAGCGGGCTCCGCCCGGGCCTGGGCACAGAGTGGGCCTGTGTCCTTAGCAGGGCCCATTTACCATCCCCGCCCTGGATCTGGCTGGGGACCTGGAAGGATCCCCGCCGTGGAGTCCCGCCCAGGTCCGAGTCCCCACCCCTGAGCATCTGTGCTCACTGCTAAGGCCCTGCGCCCAGCTGCCCAGATTCCCGGAGCGCCCGCAGCTTTCCAGCTGCCCGGCTGGCTCGGGCCGTGTAGGTGGCACCGGTGCGCACGGGGCCCCAACTCGGCCAGTGGGGGCAGGAGGCCTCCGGGAGGAGGTGACACCGCACTGGATCTTGAGGAGGCCGCGGAGCTGGTGGGCCATGGGAGGGGCTGGAGGCAGCGCCCGGCCATCTTCTCCCCTCACCCCACCGCGGCCCTTGCGCTGCCGCTGATCGGCTCCTCCAGAACAGACGCGAGGCGGCGCTATCGGCCCGGGGCCACCCGGCTGGCCGTGGCCGGAGGGGACCTGCTCCTGGGTCCCTTGGCAGAGCTCACACGTGGAGATGGGTGTTCTGTCCCCACCGAGGAAGTCGAGGCCGCATCTCCCTGGAGGCGGGGGCGCTTCTGGTCACTGGGAGTTCCATTTCTAGCAATTTCCTCGTGTTCCTCAGGAAGGTCTCTGCTCTCTGGGTGCACGGGGAGCAGGCGCATGTGCATGGCTGGGTCGTTCCTGCCTTCCGCCCAAAGAGCCGACTTTTCAGGAGGGTGAGCAACCAAAGGAGCCGGCGGCCGCCCCCGCTAACTGCCTTGGGAGATCTGAATGCAGCCTGCGCTGTGGCTGGGGACAGCCAGGGCCTGTCCTCTGGGGGGTTGGGAAGGGGTCCACTAAGAGCAGAGTCTGGAATGCAGCCAGAAGGGGAAGGAGGGCCGCCCCCTGCTCTGCGACGAAAAGACACTGCTAAGGATTTGGGATCCCCCACGTGGATACTCCTTTACAATCTACTTGTAAAGAGCAAACTGAACATTGGATCACGCATCTTCTTCCAGCAGGATGTTTGATACTTAATTATTTATATTGACAGCTGTTTATTGAGTGACTACTATGTGCCAGATGCTGTCTTAGTGCCAGATGCTGTCTTAGGTGTTTGGGGATACATTGGTGAACAAAAAGACAAAGAATCCCTGTCCCCAAGTAAAAGCCAGAGTTCTAACGGTGGCCCTCTAGACTCCATGGGACCTGTGTCCTCTGACATCATCAGCGGCTGTACATGGATCCAGTCATACTAGTCCCTTACCTGTTCTACGAACAAGGCAGAGGCAAGTTCCTGCCTCAGGGCCTTTGCACTGCTCATCTCTTTACCTGGAATGCTCCTTAGATGTCACAAGGATCACTTACATTTCCTTCAGGTCTCTACTTCTCCATCAATGGTGTTCCTTGGCTCCCTATTTAAAATTTCAAATCCCCCACCTACCCAAATATTTTATGTCCTCCTGTTTTCAATCTTCACCTTAGCAGTTATCTCTAACCGACTGTATATCTTTTATTTATTTTCCTTGTCATCACTGTGTTCTGTAGATAATACACTCTGTAAGGGCAGGGAGTTGTGTCTGTCACCCACCATTGTAGTGCCATTGCCCAGACTGGCACATACTAGTTGCTCAATAAAGCACGTTAAACTAATTGAAGGGATGAGGGAAAGCAAGTTGCTTTTTACATGTTTCCTAAAATGTTGGCTGTGAATCCTATCTTCTTTATTTTTCATTTCCTTGACTAGAGGCAATGCTGAGGTCTTTCTATGTATTCATTAGCCATTTGTATTTCCTCATCTACAAACTGCCAATTTTTCTCCTGAGTTGTGTTTTATCCTCAGAATTTGTAGAAATTCTTTATTCATTTGTGCTCTTAACCCTTTGTTGGTTTTGTGCATTGCAAATACTTTCTCTGGCTTATGACTTCTTTTTTGTTAATCTTAGGGTTTGCAGTTGGGCATGGTGGTGCACGCCTATAATTCCAGTGACTCTGGAGGCTGAGGCAGGAGGACCCCAAGTTCAAGGCTAGCCTCAGCAACTCAGAGACATGCTGTCTCAAAATTTTTAATGAAACAACAAAACTTAAAGGGTTGGGGATGTGGCTTGGTGGTTAAGCATCCCTGGGAACAACCCTGGTGAAACAAAGACACACACATGCACACACACGCGCGCGCGCACACATACACAACTTACTGTTTACTTTTACTCGTAGTTTTTTTGTACTGTAAAAAAATTTTTAAAAAATTCTGTCCCATGGAGCACAGATTCAGTGGGAAAAGATAATAAACAGTGTTTTGAAGTTGTATGTTATACATACATTATATAAAATATATAAATGCTGGGAGGAAAAATCAAGAGGGAGGGGATCAAGATGTATGCAGTTTGGGGGGCTGGGGTCGTGGCTCAGTGGTAGATCACCTGTCTAATACGTGTGAGGTCCTGGGTCCGATCCTCAGCGCCACATAAAATAATAACGTTACTGTGTTCATCTACAACTAAAGTATTTTAAGAAGAGTACGTAGAGTTTTAAATGGAACAGTCAGGAAGATCCCCTGAGGGTGAGGGGTACATTTGTTAGTATTGCTTCAATCACAGGTTCCAGAACCTCCGACCCTGTCAATTCAAAGGGACCTGAGCTGGGAGGAGGGTGCAGGAGAGAGCCACGGACTCCCAGGACAGGTGCCCACCCGGGGCTGGGTAAGGTGGAAACTGGAAAGCGTCCTGGACACCCCCCCTGGTGTCCCTTCCGCCATGTGCTTTCTTGACAGATGGAGTCTCTCTGCACCTGGTCTGGGTGGAGTAGTCTAAGGTAGCTGCTGCATTAAAGGTCCAGTTACACAGGGCGACCGATCTTCTTGGTTCCACCTGTGTTGCCCACGGAGTGGAATCTGATTGCTCAGCTTGGAAGATTGGCTGGGCTCATCCCCAGTCCAATCAGCAGTGGCCACGGTCCCGTCCTGCTGCGTTGGCTTCTGGGTATGGGGGCTGCGAGGTTCCCTTTTAAGCGCTCGCCCTGCATGCGTGTGCCTGGGCAGGATGCAGACATGCATGCTTGTGTGATCAGCGTCTCATCTGCTGCTTTCCACCTCGACCCCATCTGTGGGCTTTCCACCTCGACCTTATCATCAGCTAAATCTCCTTTGTTCTGAATTCAAGGGACAGTTGATAACGCTTTAGCAAAATTGCGGAGGGGTATTTCTCCCCAGAGAGCACCCTACTCTTTGGTAATCTTAAGGGCTTGCGTTTTGTGGCAAATCCACGGAGGATGCCAATTGCGGCAGCCAATTTTGAGACGTCCCTGCTGCCTGACATTTATCCAGCAGCTGACTTGCCTTCCGAGTTCTGCAGAGAGAAACTGAAAGGAGAAAGACCTCACTTGTTTAGAGTGGGTTGGGACCTGGGACCCTCTGGATCTTCCTCTCTCCTTGAGCCAGTGCATCTGCTTGAGAGCCTGTTACCCAACCTGGAGTCAGGAAATAGTGCTGAAAAGACCAAGAGTCTGCTCTCCTCCTCGTGTGCTGCGGGTCAGGTCTCCATACAGCGCCCCTGTTAGGATGAGTAAAAGGGGCGTCACACGTGTCCCCGACCCCAGGGAAACTGGGCGCGCATGGCCCACAGACAGGGGACAGTCTTCTCTGAGCAGGATGGGCATTCCCTCTGGGGTCAGCTATTCCTGATGAGGGTTGCATGCCTCTTCCCACCACCTGGTTGGTACTGGTTGCCCTTGGTGAGCCCCTCTGGGCACCAGACCTTGCATGTTCCATCCCGCTGCATCCGGGGAGGTGGGAATGCTGGTACGTCTCCATGTACAGACACAGAGTCTGAACCTCAGAGGGGTAAAGTTGGTATCATTTTGTTTCATTTGCATTCTTTAAAGAAAAAATTTCTGGAAAGGCTGAATTTTTTTTTTTCTTTTTAAACCCAAAGCTTCTCAGACACATGCATTTATTCTACTGAGAATGATTCGCTTGTCTTTTGCTAATTTTCTTTTATTGGTGTTTTAATTTTTATGTTCTCGGTCTGTAAGCACTTTGCATCTACGACAGAGTATTTTGGTTTGGGGTAACGGGGACGAGCCTTTTCCTCTTGGTCTTTCCCAGTGGTTTCAATTTCTTGGTAAGAAATCGATGGCTTGGTTTCCTAATTTTGCTTATGATTTGGGGTGAGCACTAAAGATTTCGGTTTTTTTTGGTATCTTGGTCAAACACACTGATCTCTTCTTTCTGATGAGGTTTGAGAACAGGGATGTAAGACTTTACCTGACCGACTAGTGTACCCATGCCCCCTGCTTTCTCTAACCCCTGCTCCCTGGGCATCACTGCCAATAAGGATGATCTGGAATTTTTAAAGCAAAAATCTAATTCCTAGAATTACCACCCCAAATCAGTCAGATCAGAATCTCCCTGGAGATTGAGGTTGGAATCTGGCATCAACAATTTTATTTTCTAAATATTTTTAAATTCATTTTTTATTTATTGTTTTTTTAAATTCATTTTTATTGTAAACAAAGGGGATAGATGTTGTTTCTGTTTGTACATGGAGTAACAGCATACCATTTGCCTAATCATACATTTACATAGGGTAATGATGTTTGATTCATTGTTATTTTTTCCTTCTCCCTACCCCTCCCACCCCTCCTTTCCCTCTATACAGTTTCTCCTTCCTCCATTCTTGCCTCCCCACCCCGCATTATGTGTCATCATCCACTTATCAGCGAAATCATTCGTCCTTTGGGTTTTTTTGAGATTGGGCTTATCTCACTTAGCATGATATTTTCCAATTTCATCCATTTGCCTGCAAATGCCATAATTTTATTATTCTTTATAGCTGAGTAATATTCCATTGTATATTATACCACAATTTCCTTATCCATTCATCAATTGAAGGACATCTGGGTTGGTTCCATAACCCATTTTTTATTTTTAAAATTTTGTTCTATTGGTTATACATGATGGGAGAATGCATTTAGACACCTTGTATACAAATGGAGCACAATTTCCTCCTTCCTCTGGCTGAATAGGGTGTAGTCACACCGGTAGTATAATCATACATGTACATAGGGTGATGATGTCCATCTCATTCCACCGTCCTTCCCATCCCCAACTCCCTCCCCCCAACTCCCCCTCTGCATAATACAAAGTCTGTTCATTCCCACCCCCACCATTATGGATCAGCATCTGCTTATCAGAGGAAACATTCAGCCTTTGGACCTTGGGTTTGGCGTATTTCACTTAGCATGATATTCTCCAGCTCCATCCATTTACCAGCAAATGCCATGATTTCATTCTTCTTTAAGGCTGAGTACTATTCCATTGTTTATATGTACCACAGTTTTGTTATCCATTTCTCTATTGAAGGGCATCTATGTTGGGTTCCATAGTTTAGCTATTGTGAATTGAGCTGCTATAAACATTGATGTGTCTGTGTCACTGTAGTAGCTGATTTTAAGTCCTTTGCGTATAAACCAAGGAGTAGGATAGCTGGGTCAAATGGTGGTTCCATTCCAAGTTTTCTGAGGAATCTCCATAGTGCTTTCCAGATGGTTGCATGAATCTGCAGTCCCACCAGCAATGTATGAGTGTACCTTTCTCCTCCACTTCCTTGCCAACACTTATTGTTGCTGTGTTCTTGATAATTGCCATACTGACTGGAGTGAGATGAAATCTTACAGTAGTTTTGATTGGCATTTCTCTAATTGCAAGAGATGTTGAACATTTTTCATGTGTTTGTTGACTGATTGTATTTCTTTTTTTCTGTGAAGAGTCTGTTCAGTTCTTTAGTCCATTTATTGATTGGGTTATTTGTTTTCTTGGTGTTAAGTTTTTTGAGTTCTTAATATATCCTGGAGATCAGTGCTCTATCTGAGGTGCAGGTGGTAAAGATTTTCTCCCATTCTGTAGGCTCTCTCCTCACGTTATTGTTTCCTTTGCTGAGAAGCAGCTTTTTAGTTTGATTCCATACCATTTATTGATTCTCGATTTTACTTTTTGTGCTTTAGGAGTCTTGTGAAGGAAGTCAGGTCCTAAGCCGACATGAAGAAGATTTGGTCCTACTTTTTCTTCTATTAGGTGCAGGCTGTCTGTTCTAGTGCCCAATCCACGTTGAGTTGAGTTTTGTGTAGGGTGAGAGGTAGGGGTTTAATTTCATTTTGCTCCATATGGATTTCCAGTTTTCCCAGCATCATTTGTTGAACAGACTGTCTTTCTGTAGTGTATGTTTTTGGTGCCTTGTCTAGTATGAGGTTGACCATATTCATGTGGGTTTG
This sequence comes from Sciurus vulgaris, assembly GCF_902686455.1. NCBI lineage: Eukaryota > Metazoa > Chordata > Mammalia > Rodentia > Sciuridae > Sciurus > Sciurus vulgaris. The sequence continues at coordinate 139,328,494 of NC_136468.1, read as the reverse complement.
TCTCTGTGTCCTCTGTTCTGTACCATTGGTCTGCCTGTCTGTTTTGGTGCCAACGCCATGCGGTTTTTGTTACTATTGCTCTGTAGTATAGTTGAAGGTCTGGTATTGTGATGCCATTAAACAATTTTAAGTATTCCCAGGTGGGTGCAAAGGGCAGCCAGGAGCCCAAGGACTCAAGAACCACTGCTATAGCCCCCTTCTTCTCTTTAGGGCCATGGTAGGTGATGGAAACCAGTAAAAGTCAATGCAAAATCTAACTAGTGCAAAATCTGACCACTACCTCCTGGACCAGGTACGCTAATACTTCTTGGAGCAGAAGATTGGGTGTGGTGAGCCAGGGGACCTTGGGCCATGTGACGGGCCCTGAACCTCTCGAGGGAGGTAGATATGCTCTTCAGAAGGGAAGGGCACCGAGGCAAATCGCTGGAGAAGAACAAGGATAGAGAAGAGACAGCAGTGGGTGACACTCGATGTTTATTATCTGTCTTTTACTCTCCAGAAAACGAGGACCAGAGAACCTGAGCCAGTTATCCCTGGTTGCTCAGCAATCTATAGATTGAGTCACATGTTCTGATTTTGAAGGGAAAAGGAGGAGACATTCCCCAGGCATTATGCCATTTCTTCATTATCCTGGGAGGGTGTTAGGTGTGGGTCTCTCCTTTGAGGGTCTTTCTGTTTTGTTCTGTTTTTTAGGTACCAAGGATTGAACCCAGGGGCACTTAAACCACTGAGCCCACATCCCCACCCTTTTTCTTATTTTATTTAGAGACAGGGTCTCCCTGAGTGCTTAGGGCCCTTCACAAGTTGATGAGGCTGGCCTTGAACCTCACGGTCCTCCTGCCTCAGCCTCCCAAGGACGCTGAGATGACAGGTGGGCACCCACTGGGCCGGCCTTCCAGGGTCTCATCTGCATTGTGAGCAACCACGAAGGCCAGAAAGGTGTGACCTCTTTTTTCATTCTTCGCCTGGGAGCCGAGCGGTTATGAAAACAGCTCAAACTAAATGTGCTATTTTTGGTTACATGTGTCTGGAAGGGCACAAGCAGTTGGAGGCTGATTACAAATGATCCTGGTATTATTATTAATATTTCTGAAGGATGAAAGTTTGCAGGCTTGTGAACTGAGACCAAGGCAAACACAACCCAGGTCTTGTGGAGTCCAATCCTCGGTGTCTGGTCCATCGTGAGCGGCTCTGGAGGGGCTGGACGCCTGCACTCTAAGTGGACTTGGGTCCATCTCACGGCAGCCTGAGGAGCAGGTACCAGCCCTCACGCCTATTTTACGGAGCTGGAAACTGAGGACCTACAGCTGCCTCCGCTGCTGTGGTCACTGCCAGCTCAAGGTCACTGGTGTGATCGTGGTGAGCCCCCAGCCCAGCCCGCGGGGGATCCCCATGTCCACTGCCCCGTCCTCCCCTCCCCAGGCCTCTACCTTCCCAGCCTGGCCTCCCTCCACCTGCGAGCTGCTCTGAGGAGCCTCTTGCTCATCAGAGGGGATTGTTCCCCACCGGAGGGCTCTTGTGTGTAATTACTAATCAGCTGTAGGCAATCAAGCTGCCTTTCTGGCACCCCGGCTTCCTCTCCTCCGCCCCTCCTGGGACACCTTTCTGGGAGGAAGGTGACTCCTTTAGGAATTCAGATGAACATCAACAGCAGGGGGACGGGGCGAAGAGAGGCAGCTCACTCCTTTGCAGAGCGCAGCTGACGGGCACCTCGGCTGCTGGTTTGCTCTCTGCTATTTTAAGGGGCCTCGTTTAGCATAATATTTGCATCGTTTGTGTCTTACCCGGTAATTAGGCGGAGAAACAGATCCTTCTTGTTCCCAGACTAAGGGCACTGGGGTGCAGCATAAGGCAGCTCTGGGGACTCTCAGGCAACGCAGGCTTTAAAAGTGGCTCCCTCCAGGCCCCTCCCCCTTGCTAACATCCCCCAGAGCCGGGTCACTCTGGGCTGTGCCCACTGTGAGGCTTCAGGGAGCCTGCGACCCTCTGAAGCTCTAAGCCGACTGCTGTTTTGGGAATGGCTTGCCATTTTTTTTCCTCTGGGGAGAAGGTCCACCGCTCTCCTCCATCTCAGAAGTCTGCAGGGTGCAGGGGGCCCTCGTCTGCCTTCTTCACCAGCCATTTACCTTTCTTATCTTGATGTCCTTTGGGGAAACCCGCCCTCCTGGGGCGGTCCAGTAGAACCTTTTGGAATGGTGGGAATGCTCTGTACAGTCAGCTTTCCCGCCAGAGACCTGAAGGGCTGCTCTTGCCTCAGGCAGCGGCCTCCAGGCTCTGGGTGGTCCACACTGGCCCGGCCCCTCCTCTCGCTCCCGTCCCCTTGGCTCCTCTGCCCAGTGGCTCGGGCCCCAGGAGTCATGGCTGAGCATATTTAAATGCGAAATGCCATTATGCTGCATTAAGAGCCCGTTGCCGCTGGCCTCTGGGTGCCAGAGAGTGATCATGCTATTAAAAGCCCCTTGACGCATGGCCCAGGAATGGCCAGGCCTTCCCAGGCCCCCGCCTCCTCTCCAGGACCCTCCGTTCGTGCCCACAGGCAAAGTTAAGAAGCCGCAGTGATGCCGAACCTGAGCCCGGGGCAGGGCCTGGGGGAGGGGTTCCCAGGTCTCTGGGCAGAGCTGCATGGCCATCTAAGACCACTCCTCGTCTGTCTGGCTGGACTTGACCGCCTCACTCTCTTCAGTACGGCTTTGGAAAGCGACTCCCCTTGAATTGTGTGCCATTCAAACTTGGAAGGTCTAACTGGTGCCCAGGAGAGACTTTGGAAAGGGGAATGACCGGGTTTATGTTTCTGTGTGAACTTGCACAAGTTATTCAACCTCTCAGAGCCTGTTTCCCTAATTTGAAAGGGTGATAAACAGCCACCATTGGTTTCTTGTTCGGTAGCCACGACCTATTTCTTTTGCTCATGCTCACTTTAAACTTCATGTTCCCAGCCTCCCTTGTGGACTGCAGTGTCTGTGTGACTGAGCTTTGGCTGACTTTTGTTTTGAATTCATTCATCTATTGATAGGGCCCTGGGCTGAGTCTATATCTTGGCTATTGTGAATAGGGCTCATGTTTTCATTGACGAGGCTGTTATGTGGGGTTGTGATGTCTGGAGCCACAACAGCCATCTTGTGACCATGAGTCAGTGCACCTGTGAATGGAAAGTCAGTACTGAGAATGAGAGAAGAGAAGTACGTAGCAGTTCGATTCTTGATGATGTTGTACAGATGCTGGACCAACAATGGGGCATCTAATTTCCTTTGATCAATAGCCTTAAGGGGCAAGCTCTTGGTAGTCAGGATTCCCATTTCTGGCAACCGAAGGCATCTATAAATATATCAAGCCCAGTCTCACAGGTTGTTGTGAGGAAGAAACAAAATTGTTTGAAGATTCCCTGTGAGGTCCAGAGAACATAATGGGCCTAGCGTTTATCACTGGAGAGAAGAGAATTTGCCCTGGGACACCTAGGTGGGACTTGAAGAGGCATTGGAAATTTGGGGATCTAAAATTTGTCCCTCTTGTCCCCTTGCTTCCTACTTGGAAGGACACTGGAATCTGTGACCTTAGGTCCAAGCTCACCAGTGGAAAAGGGACCCGCCGCAATCACTGATCAGGTTGCAGCCAGGGGCGGCAAGACGAGGGCCAGCACCTGACTGCGTCTTGGACTTGGAGGTGCAGCTTCCCTCACCCCGCGGCTGCCCTGCATCTCAGCCCGACCAGCTCCACGGTCGTTTCAGGGAGGGGGACACTGAGACATGGCACCCAGCCAGCTCGAAAGGCTGGGGAAGCCCCTGCAGGTAGGGCTTGGCTCCTGAGAGCTGGCAGGAGGAGGCCTCCGCAGGGCAGAGGGCTGGCCGGCGGCTCTGAGCCTGGCTGGCCGCTGCACCTGCGTCCACTGGCTTGTGGTCCTCTCCCCGCAACGGAGCCACTCGGGAGGTGTTCACCGCGCCCACCGCCAGCCACAGCCACCAGCCGTGGGAGGCCGCGGGGATGAGCGGGCGGAGGGTGAGTGAGGCGTCTGCTCCCGGTCGGTCCCTCCTGGTGTCACACGTTAGGTGTCCCTTTGTCACCGTGGATACGTGTCCAGCTCTGCTTCCCAGTACGTGCACTGAGACCTGCGATTCCCCTGCAGGACGGTCCTTCGGGAGGATCAAGTTCCCTGATGAGTTAGCGACAGTCTTGGGAGCCGCGGCTGATTCCTGGCCTCTTCCCCTGGAGGCGGTACCGCCGCGGAGCCCGCGTATGAATCCTGGCAGTGATGAGACCCTGCGTGGGGCGCAGCGGTGGCCACCGTGGGGCTGGGTGCTGGAGGGAGAACCAAGCTTCGCATCGTTGAGACCCGTGTTCGAATCCTGCTCTGCTAATTCCCAGCTGGGGGTAGTCGGGATCTGTGTCTCCGGTGACATAAAAACTGGTCGAGACGACAGGGGACGTCAAATTTAGACTGCAGGTTAAGGACTGGGGTGCGGGTGGTTTATTTGGAAGGGGTCCCAAGAACGACAAAGCAGAGGAAACCGCGCCAGCCAGCACTGCAGGCGCCCGGACCCCAGGCCCTGGGCCTCCTGGAGGTGGTGCAGAACCCCCCCCCAGAACTGTCCCTCTGGAAGCCAAGAGTCCAAGCTGCTTGTCATCCGCCTCCCCCCGGGTTCTTGGATAGGAGCTGCCTCTGGGGCACAGACTCCCAGAGCTCCAGCAGGATTTCGGAGCGAGCAGGGAGGCTGTCCTCCACTGGAGGCTGGCCTTAACTGACCTGCCGGCTTCGTGGTTGAGGAGATGAGAGCGTCAGGGCCAGGGGAGCTGGAGAAGAAAAGAAAGAAACAAGTAAAGGTAACTACGACCTGTCCCTCCCTTTATCACACCACCTCCACGCCCAGATTGGTGGCCTGATATTGAGCCCCAGTGAATATAGTGGTGAAGGTGGAAAGTCAGACCTATCTTGTTCAAGGAATATGTGAGATGCAGACCCAAGCGGGGTGTCCTGGGGATGATGTGGGAGCTTATTTTAAGGAACATTCCATCTCCCCACGTCTCAGGTCTCCTATATTACCTATGAGGAAACAGAAGTTCAGAGTGGTTAAGTAACTTGCTCGAGGTCACACAGCCAGGAAATAGTACAGTCTGGGAGTTAACTTGACCTCAGGTGTGCTTAAAGGAGGCTGGGACAGACATGGTCAGGTGGCAAACCTCGAGGTCATGCCAAGGGAACATGACGTTGGCTCTCAATGCTTGCTGTGATTTTCCTTTGCTGCTGCCAGCCATCTTTAGTAAAGGCACATTTTTACACTCTTGATTCATTTGTCATTTATTCGACAAAGGTTCCCAGGAAGGCTGAGTGTGTGCCAGGCATGGCTGAAGGGGCTCAGAATGCCAGGGAGTGAAGTGGAGGAGCTGACTGTGTGGCACTCACCAGTGTGCTGGGAGGGGGGAGATGGGGGACGGGTGTGTTATCAGATATGTGTCAAAGGAGACCAGGGAAGGGCTGCGGGGGCCAGGACGTGGGGGATGAGTGCTGTGGCTACCTGGGAAGAGCGCTCAGTCATCAGGAGGACGACCAGGGCGTGCTGACTGTGGTCAGGAGCAGGAAGGGACAGGGTGGCTGGAAGGGAGTGACGAGGAAAGAGGGGAAGAGGCATGATCCCAGACGTCACTGGTGCTGCAGAGGCGGTGGTACTGTTGAGACTGCTGTCCCTCTGAGTGCCGTGGGGAGCCACTCGAAGGTTTTGAGAAGAGTAACCAAATTAGATTGATATGTTTTTAAGAAATTCATGGCATACTGACATCGCTGTGTTGGGATTGGGCTGTGGAGAGGCCAGGATAGAGCCAGGTGGGATGGTGGGGCAGGGGCAAGGTGGAGCACATTCCACATATGGAGACCAAGGACTTCCAGCAAGCCTGAGTTCGGGACTTGTCTTGTGTAACTCGATCCTTCGGCATTGGAGGAAGCCACTGAGACCCCTGACTCCTCCTTGAGGCTGCACCATCAGACATCCTGGCACCGGGTGTTATTGCCAGCAAAGTCTTTAGTCTCTGAGGAAGGCAGATCAGCAGAAGCTTTTATCTTAATTGAGTTACAATGGCTATCATCCTCCATCCATCTTCTCCAATTAACTTGGGGAAGACTGAGGGCGGTGGTGGAAGCGAAGACAGCCCTGAGCTGATAAATATGGATCCGAACAGACTGGATGGAGTCTCTGAGAACTTGTCAGACAGGAGGAGGGAGGGAGAGGGGGTTGTCAGAGATGTTTTGGTGGAGCAGAGAGTTCAGAAGGCTGTTCTGGGGTGGCGGTTGACTTGGGGATTGCCCCGTGGGTGAGCCATTCCTCATGAGTCTGACTTAAGCCACTTTTAACCCCAGTCTTGGGATACTGTTGGGCTACCAGGCTGGCCAGAACGTTGGGATCCAGGAAACTATGGATGGCGGCAGTTGGGGAGGACTCACGCAGAATGTCACAGCTGGATGGGACACGGTGGGATCTCGGCCTGGACATGCATTAGAACAGCAGTGGAGATCCAGAAAGTAGGGAAGGAAGGAGGAAAGGAACACCTCGTTCTCAGGTCTACCAGACTGCCATCTGTCCAGGCGGCCGGGAGAAACGCCCTGGGTCTCTGTCCAAGGTGCTGATTCTCTAACCGCCCGAGTCGCTGTCCAAGGTGCTGATTCTCTAAGTCGTCTCTGGAGGCCTCTTCCTGCTCCCTCATTCCACTTCCATCAGTACTGACAGAGCATGTGGGACCCCTCCCCCACCCGAGGTCCCGATCCGGCTTTTGGGAATTGAACAATGAGCAAAACTGGCTGGGATCTCTGCCTTTCGCCAGCCTACGCTCCTGTGGGTGGAGGTAGTTCAGAATAGAGAAGGGCAGGCGGCTGCCAGCCAGGGTGCTCGTTAGTACAATTTCTATTAGGAGGTAAAAGCGCTTTGGAGAAAAATAAAGCAGAGACCTGGGGCAGGGAGGGCGGCCAGCTGAGGCCTTGTGATGGGGCATCTGAACAAACACGGGGAAGACCAGGCGGGGCAGCTGACAGCATCAGTGCTGGTTTCCATCAGATTCCTGCTTTTTCCTAGCAGTGATTCTGCCCATGATACCTTTTCTCTTTCTGGCATGCTCTGACCCTCAGGTCCCGACACTACCATCTTCAAAAAGACCCTTATATAAATCTTGCCTTCCTCAGAAGATGGACTCCGGCTGCTGGCTGACAGGAGGGAAGCTAAGGGACCTTCCCAGCTAACATTCCTACCATCCGTATGCATCTCCCTCTGGCTCGTTTTATTTTCTACTGTGTTTCTGTCATTGTTTTGGCCTCCGTTCCTTTATGAATCTGGGAATCCCTAATTTTTTAATTATTTTTTTTTTGTGGTACTGGGGATTGAGCCCAGGGATGCTCTACCCCCTGAACCACAGCCCAGCTGCCACTTTTTAATCTTATGTTGAGACAGGGTCTCACTAAGGTACTTAGGCTGGCCTCGAACTTGTGATCCTCCTGCCTCAGCCTCCCGAGTAGCTAGGATTACAGGTGTGCCTGGTCAGTCTGGAAGCTCTACAACCAGGAACTGTGCTTTGATGGTTGAGATCATAGTGTCTGGCTGGGTGCGTTGGTGCAGGCCTGTAATACCAGCAGCTTGGGAGACTGAGGCAGGAGGAGCACAAGTTCAAAGTCAGCCTTGGCAACTTAGCAAGGCCCTAATCAACTTAGCAAGACCTGTCTCTAAATAAAATATAAAAATGGGCTGGCAATGTGGCTTAATTGTTCAGCGCCCCTGGGTTCAATCCCTGGTACCTGCCACCACAGATCATAGTGTCTGGAATCAGACAGACCTAAATTCCAATCCTAGTTTCTCTACTCATTAACTGTGGGGCCTTAGACAAGACAACACATTTCAGTGAACTTTGGTTTCTTGACCTGTAATGGAGGTAATAATATCACCTGAGTTAGGGGGATGTTTTGATAAGTAAACATTAGCAAATGCAAGGCATTGGGCAAGGTTAGCATTCAGGAAATGGCAGCCAGCATTATATCCCAAGACCTATTCCAGGTGCTGGCAGATAGTTTTTATTCCATAAAATGTGGGCATGAATGTGCATCTATTTGTAAATTGTTCTCAAACAGTGGTCTGTTCAACCACCTATAGGAGAACCAGGTTACGGAGAAAGAGCTTGAACTCTCAATTTGAGATAATGTTCTACATGATTCTTGGACATGCTACAATAGGAGAGCCACCAAAGATGGATACAATGTCAAGGTAAAGAACCTTGAATGCTGCAACTGGACTTCCTGGTTTTAATCCTGGCTTTACCATGAACAAATTGTGTGGCCTTTGGTGAGTGACTTGGCATTGCTTTGCCCTGGCTTTCCCCTCTGCAACTCTGAAACTCTAAAACTTGAGAATGAATCTAGTGGTAGCAATTGCATAAACATTCTTTTTGGAAAATGTATACGCATAAGAGATAATAACTATGTACCCCAGAGGGAGAGGGCAGGCTATTCTGAGCTGCACGCCTAGAACCATGCCTGGCACTCAGGAGACTGAGCTCTTCTCTCTGGTTTGTAAGCAGAGTAGTCAGTGAGCCCACATTTGACCAGGGGGCTCCTGAGCTCACTGCAGAGACTCCTCATCTGACAGCCTTGCTTGCTCTTCTGTGCACAGCTGTTCCAATGACATGAACCTCAGACAGAGAGACAATGAACCCTGCACAAGCCTCGGGCACTTGCCTTGCTGCTGTTACTGCTGGCAGGAAAACTGCATCGTCCCTGCTCTTTAAAGAATTCCTCTGGCAGCTGTGCACACAGGTGTTCCAGCTCCGTCCTGCAGGCAGAGAGCAGGCAGACGCTACCAAGCGATCAGAAAAGCATGCTTGGTCAGTGGGGCCCACCATGGCTTCCCCCGCCGTCACTGGGCTCTTCTGCTCCTTTATTTTTCTCCAGGGAGGTAATGGGGTGAGAGATGCCTCTCAGTTCTAGTTGCTTCCGGAAGGGGAACTTTATGGACAGAAGCCCCAAGTAGGGAACATTGCCAGGAGGGGAGAAAGGGATGAGAGAGAGAAGCTGGGTGGAATGTGGATGGCAGCAGTGGGTGTTGATCGCATTACATCCCAGTAATACTACCTTGCTGTGTGACCTTGGGAAAGTCACTTCACCTCTCAGATTCTCATTTCGGGAACAGCAGAGAGTGGTAGCATGAGCCAGAGATTTGGAACTCAATCCATGTAGACTGGAACCCTGGCTTTGGTGTGACCTTGGACACAGCTCTTCCCTTCTATGCATGCTTAGCTCTTCTCTATAGGAAGAGAGTGTTAGGAATATTTCCCCCGTGCACTCTGCGGATATCTCAATACATCCTGTGCTGTGAGACGCAAGAACAGTGAGCTGTCACCCATTCTACCCATGGAGACCTGGCTGCCTCTTCACCCTGAAGTCAGGGCCAAGTTCTGAGAGGAATGTCCCCCAGTGTAACAGGGGTCCACTTCATGCCTCAGGGGTGGCCCTTGATGCTCTGATTTAAAAAAAAAAAAAAGAAAAAACAGGTTTCTTTCTCTTCCTCTCTCCCTGCTCCTCCCTAATCTCTGGCCTTCTCTGATCTCAGGGGACACAGGATCACCTGTCTTCCCCGTCCCAGGCAGAGTCTCTGTCCTTGAGCATACATCCGCTCCAGAAAGGATGCAATCCAGACTTTGGGGATGACACAAGAAGCTCTCAGAATGACTAGCTCCTAAATTAACAAGCGAAGGACAACTCCAGACAGAATGCTGGTGACACAGCCTTTGAATCACCTCTTTAAAAGTCCCCTGTTCCCCAGGGTGGGCAGAATCATAGCCTCTGGGACAGAAGTCCCCTGTGTTTCTCTTTCACTAGCAAAGCAATGATATTTCTTTTTCCTTTTTTCTCAAAACCTTGTCCTTATTATTGAGCTGGCAACCGGGACAAGGACCGAGCTTTTGGTAATGGCAGGAGAGGGGCTGCCTGGCTCCAGATGCTGCCTGCGGAAGGATCAGGCGTCCACGTCCAGCTCTCTCCACTGGCTAACACAGCCCCGGGCACTGGCGGAGGAGAGGGGCCTGCCTTTCACCCATCTGGTTAACCATGGAGGCGCTTCCCTGCAATGGTTGACACGGGAAGCTTAAGAAAGGTCTAAGTTCCAACCCTTAGTCTGTTGCTCATCCATGTGGAAAGTTGGGTAAATGGTTCAACTTCTATGAGGTTCAGATCTCTCTATATTAAAATGGTGGGTCATCACAACCACCTCCCAGCATCATTGAGGACGAAAGCTTGGTACAAGCCCAACGCTTGGTACATAACAGGTGCTCAGCGAACAAATGCTAGTTCTCCTTTGCATACTTAAGTTTTGAGTTGGAGGGCGGGGCAGCCTTGTCAGGTTTACAAAGGGATCATGTGGCCACTGAGGCGGACAGTGCATCTGATGGATGTGTGAGGCGTGTTGGAAAGAGTTTCCAATTTGGGAACAACATTGTGGGGCCTGAGACTTGCTGGTGTTGTGCGACCTTAGATGTGCCCTTTCCCCTGTCTAAATTTTAATTTTCTCCTCTTTAAAACGGGAGTAGCCGGGTGCCATGGTGCACACTTATAATTCCAGTGGGCTTGGGAGGCTACAGCAGAAGGATCGGAAGTTTGAGGCCAGACTCAGCAATTTAGCGAGGCCATAAGCAACTTAGTGAGACCTTGTCTTTCTGCCTCAGGATTACCGGTAGGCTCCAGTGTGTGCATGAGAAAGCGGACGGAGTCTGGCTACCCACCTCCCTGAGCCTGCAGGACCTCTGCTCCTGGAGAAGGCTGAAGATTGCCCTGGCCACCAAGCTCCACCCACTTGATGACATCACAGAGCGGAACCAATCAGTGGAAGATCCTTAGAGCTCCTCCCACCGGAAATTTACCCGAATGACTGAGCGGAGAGCCCAACTCCTTGAGCAGGATCCCGAGCTGCCGCTCGCTCGGGGTCCCACCCCGCATGTTCAGGGTCCTATGGGAATAGAGTTGGGGTTGGAAGGAAAGTGAATGAAAGGGTCACAGAGGAGGGGCGGTTAGGAGGACCAATGGGCATGCTGGGCGCCCGAGGCTAGCAACCGTTGGGAGCTCTCACCACCCCTGGGAGAGGAGTGGACTCTCCAGAACCCGGTGAGAGGTCCAGCCAGGGAAGTGGGCAGCTGGAGCCGGTGTCCCCGAGGGACTTAAGTCGGAGCCAGAACTGAGCCACGCAGGCGGGCATGGTGGGGGTGGTGGGTCGGGGCCATTGCTTTGAACTCGTCCAGCTTTCCAAACTCTCTTGATGATGTCCATGAGTGGAATCCACTAGGAAGCCCCTGGACTAGCCAGGCTGTGGGTGCCATCCCTGCAGGTCAGCCCCCCAGGGAACAGGGCAGTGCAGAGAACCCAGAGGGCAGTGGGCCTGGGGAGCGTCACACAGAATAACCAGCTCACTCCAAACGCCCCTCCCACGTGACCTGTCGGACCCCCAAAGATGATAAATATGTGCGCCACTTTTCTGGAATTATTTTTAGAGCAGAATTGTCTCCCTTTAGGATTCTCTACTGGGAACTAGGACTTCCACCAAAACTGTCATTTTCTTGAGAAAGTTAAAGGCAAGGTGGAGGAAGAGTTGGTGTCTGAGTACTTTAGTCGCCGGCTGGGGTTGAGCTAGGAGGTCAGCGAACCCAGGAGCCCACCTCTTCCCCCGCCAGCCCTTGCTTTCTTTTCTCCGTGCAGCTTGAGGGATATTTCACGTTTGTGGCCACAACCTAGCCATGAAGATGGTGGCTTGGGAGTCACACAGACTTGGCCCTTCCACTGCTGGCCGTGTAAATTCGGGCATGTTTGTCAACCTCTCTGAGCTTTGATGGTCTTATCCCTAAAGTAGGAAGAAATCCGTTTCATAGATTGAATGAGGTGTGGAGAAGAAAGGAGCTGCCCATCCCTCCGGCCCCAGGAAGGGAGAGCTGCAATGTGACACTGGGCCTGGTACGTGACCCTCCCGGGTAGGGCCGTTCCAGCTGGAGCGCAGCCCTCATGGGATACCACCTCAGTATCCTTGCGTCTCCCGGATGCACGCTGGCTGCTGGCCCTGCGCCCCAGAAGCCGGCCGTCTGGCTCAGCTGCACGCAGGAGGGGCTGGTAGAATGCAAATGTGGCCTTATCTGAGTGCTGGCAGCTGTTCCCGCCCTCCAGCCCATCCCCGGAACAAGGGTGGGCTCTGGGCCTCCCAGGATGCCACAGGCTTTCTCCGGCCCTGCTGGGTCTATAATATCAGCAACAATAATAATATCCAGCCACACTGAAAGCTTTTCTATTTGCAAAGCATTTTGATTTTTTGTCCTCTCATTGGAAACTTGCAAAGACCCTGGCTTATCATAGCCCAGGGTATTGCACAGAGGAGGAAAACCAAGGTCAGCAAGGTCAAGAGACTGGCCCGAGGTCACGTGGCTAATTGTTGGGGGGAGTGGGAATTAGAATTCTTGCAGCTTAGCAGCAGCATTCAAGTTCATGGGATCCGTGGGGGTGCATCAGGCTGCAAGTAACAGAAAAACCCTGATTCAATATACTTAAGACAGACTTTCATAAAGTCCACATCAGGTGTCCGGACGCTATTTGGTTCTGTGGTTAATCAGCATTTCAATGATGACATCTAACTTGATTTCCACCCCCCAACCTACCTTTTAAGGTTTAAAATGGCTCCTGTGGAGGTTATGTCATCTGGGAAGAATGAGAAGCCTCCTGTGACTGTGTCTCTTTATCAGCAGAGAAACATTTCCCCGCAACCACTGGTCAGAAACCATCTTCAAACCAATCCCTGGTGACGGCGTGGGACTGCCTTGGACCACGAGATCTTGTCTCCGAGTCTGGAGGTGGAGGGCGAAACCACCATGGGAGTCAGAGAACTGCCATCTGCATCCGAGCTTGTCATGTTAGTCAGCTCCCGATCGCTGTGACCAAGATACCTGTCAGGAGTGGCTCAGAGGAGGAAGGATTTATTTTGGATCATGGTTTCAGAGGTTCAGTTCTTGCTCAGCTGACTCCAAGGAAGAAGCATTATGGCGGAAGGGCATGTTGGTAGACAGCTGCCCGGCTTATGGCGCCAGAAAGCAGAGGGAGGGGCAGAAGGGACCAGAAGGAGACAAACCCTTCCAGGGTCTGCCCCCATTGACCCACTTCCTCCAGTAAGGCCCACCTCCCAGCAGTCCGTTCAGATTATTCACCCACCATATGCATTGATCCAGCCATCTCAACTCTGGATGTCACTGTGTTGCCTAACACAGGAGCTTCTGGGGGAACATTCCAGATCCAAACCATAGACTTATGACTTCTGTACTGCTGATCCCAAGCCCATGACTCCGCCTCTGCCTGTGACCATCATCAGCTGCAAAGCAGGCTTCATGGTGTACACGAAGCAGCTGGTGTAGGATGTTTGGAGTCTCACTGGGAAGAGAAACTTTGAGAAACTTCTCCTCTCTGGGTGGTATCAACTGTAGTAGGAGGGGCTTCACCTCTGGGGTCAGAGAGCTCTGACTCCCAGTCTTAGCTCTGTGGCCCTGGGCGGCCCTCCCTGACCACCTTTCTGCTTCATTCAAAGGGCCTGTCAATGGCCCATGTATCTAGACAACAGCAAGGATTATAGAGAAGATGCAAAAGCACCCAGCCTATGCCTGGTGTCTGGTAGGTACTTAATAAAGACTATGGATGTTATCCTAGGTGTTAACTTTCTCCTTCTCGAGAATTAGGGGAGTCCGTCAAACATTCCTTTGAGGTCACATGTTTCACGAATCATTTGGCCTGATTGATCCTGGCTTCATATCCAGCCCTGTGGTTGGGTTGGGTCTCACTGGCCTTTCTGGAAGACAGGGACTCTTGATATTCCTTTGGCTCCAGAGGGGCTTCCCAGGCAGCCATATGTTCAGGCTCCTCACTCTGCTAAGCTGTTCCACAGTCCACACGCCATGCAGAAAACCCTCCTGACTCTTCCTTCTGCCTCATCAGAGCTGTTGAAGTTGGCACCCAGGAGCCTGGTCCACAGACTCCCCCAGCAAACGTCAGGAGGTGGCGGCTGCATCTCAGGTAGAGATTAATTTCCAGGATATAGAAAGAGCTCAAACACTTAACACTGAAAAACCCCACGAGTATCCCAATCAATAAATGGGTCAAGGAACTGAACAGATACTTCACAGAAGAAGAAATATGATCAGTCAATAAATATATGAAAACCTTTTCACCATCTCTAGCAATTAGAGAAAGAGAAATCAAACCTACACTTGTGGCTCAGTGGTAGAGCACTTGCCCCTCACCTGTGAGGCACTGGGTTCCGTCCTCAGCACCACATGAAAAAACAAAGTTATTGTGTCCATCTACAACTTAAAAAGAAAAACTTAAAAAATGCTTTAAAACAAACTACACTCAGGTTTCATCTCACTCGCAGTCAAAATGGCAATTATCAGGAATACAAGTAACAATAAGTGTTGGCGTGGACGTGGGGAAAAAGTTCACTCAGACATTGCTGGCAGGATTGTAGATTGGTACAACCACTCTGGAAAGCAATGTGGAGATTCCTCAGAAAACTTGGAATGGACCCACCATTTGATCCAGCTATCCCACTCCTCAGTCTGTACCCAAAGGACTTAAAATCAGCATAGTACAGTGACACAGCCACATCAGTATTTATAGCAGCTTAATTCACAATAGCCACGCTGTGGAAACCAACGTCAATGTTCTTCAATAGATGAATGGATCAAGAAAATATGGTTCATCTACACAATGGAATATTACTCAGCCATAAAGAAGAGTGGAATGATGGCATTTGCCAGTAAATGGATGGAACTGGAGACTATCATGCTAAGTGAAATAAAGCAGTCCCCCAAAACCAAAGGCTGAAAATGTTCTCTCTGATATGTGGATGCTAACACACAATAAGTAGGTGGGGAGGGAAGAATAGAAGTTGACTGGATTTGACAAGGGGAATGAAGGGAAGGGCCGGGGGATGGGAACAGGAAAGACACTAGAATGAATGGCACATCACTTTCCTATGTTCATATGTGAAACTCCACATCATGTACAACCACAAGAGCTCCATGTGTGTTTAATATGTCAAAATACAGTCTACTGTCAACTAATGACACCTAGGAGTCACCGAGGCTCCCTGGTGAGTGGCTCATGTAGCTATCATCCTGGAGATGGCCCAGGAGTGGTGACCTGGACAGACCATCGTCAGCTAAAGCTTCTGCATCCTGAATTCAGGCTGAGAGTCCACTGTATGTCAACAGGAAGTGCTGCTTAGGTGGGAGCAGAGGTCCCCTGGGAACCGCAGCTCTGATCTTCAACCTGGGCCATCATGAGCAAATCACTTTGTCCTTCAGTGCTTCCATTTACCACTCAGAACAAGGATTCAAAGTGCAGATTCTAGCTTCTCCCTGGGTTCAATTCCCAGCCTCATCCCTACTGCATGACCTTTGGCTTCAGACTTAACTAGTTAGGGCTGCAAAGTCTTTTAAGCTTGGATGCGAGTCCCTGATAATCTCCCCATCCGAAAGTCCTTAGCCGAACCACACCTGCCAAGTCCCTTTTGCCTGCGAGGTAACAGATTCAGAGATTTGGGGGATTAGGATGTGGGTATCTTTCTGCTTATCACAATACTGTGCGAATCCATTTATATAGAGTTCAAAACAGGCTAATCTAAATCTAATCAAGAGCGTGGTTGACTTTGCAGGCGTGGGGCTCACGGGGGTGTCAGATCTGGGTGTTGTTTACATAGGTGTGTGCAACTGGTGAGAACCCAGAGCCCTTTATTTCTTCTGTGCACTTTTCTGAGTATCCATTATATTTCAATAAAATAATTTATTTCAAGAGAGAAAACTCACCTGATCGCAATGATCTCCACCCCATGGAGAGGCTGGCAGGGGCAAAGTGTGAACTGATGTGAGAAACGCTTATTATTATAACCAGGGGCTGATTGTGTGGCTGGTTCTTTCAGCCAACACACCCTTTCCCACCTTTTTTGTTTTGGCGGAAGAAATATTCCACACACACCAAAAAAATTAAATAGGATTCATGGTCTGCGTTCAGAACTTTTCCATCATCAAAGAGACTTCAGGGAAACAAAGAAATTGTCTTTTCATTAAAAGTGTTTTCTGTTGATTCAGGAACAACCACCAAAATGCTAAAGAGAAGCAGCTGAACCAACATGCAGTCTTTAAAATGCTGCGTTTTTAAGATGGGGAGGGGTGAATGTTAAATTAGATAATGTGTGGGAGCCACATCCAGAGACTTACCAACCTGGTGACCCAGAATCCATGGATGCCGACCCTGGAGAGCGAGAGATCAGGGCCAGGTAGGGAGGGCTTGTCACAGAATGAGCACTTTTAAATAACCTGGTTTCTGTTTGGCTGGTTTTGCAGAGGAGATACTGGAGACTTGCACGATGAGGGGACAGACCCCTGGCCTTCCAGGTGAGGCCCACAGCCAGTATCTGAACGTAGGGCTGGGCGTGTGCTTCAGGAACCCTGCCAGCCTGGCATCTGGCTCCAGCCTGGCACCTCCTACACCAGGCCTCCGACTTGGCCGGGATCCTGGTTCTCTCCCTGCCTCTGACTTAGCGAGGCCCCCGGGCCTCTCTGCCTGCCTGGGTTGGCATCTCAGGCCTGGCCCTGGCAGAAGCATCCTTATTCCCGCCTGGGCTCAGCTGGCTGTCCTCTATCCATGCAAAATCTGATGTCTGACGTCTCGTTTGTGCTTGACAGAGGGGAATGATGCCCTTGGGTCTCCAGGGCTGGGGGACTAGAGGCTGGGGGAGAAACTCTGTCTCTGCAGCATTGGGGACAGAGACAGGAGACCCTGTGCCCATCACTGGAGAGAAACAGCAGTGCCTCCCCAGTCTCCCTGCTGCCAAGGACCGTGGTCCAGCGTGTGGTTTGAGCGCCAGGATCTTCTCAACCTCCCCACGGATGCTAAGGCACAGACAGGGAATTCAAGACCATCACAGAAGCAGGGGTGAGGCCCTGGGTGGGGGGTGACTTAGGAGGTGGCTGGTTCTTGATTCAGCAGCTCCTCCCTCTTCCTCTTCCCGCTCCCTTTCCTTGGCTGACCACCATCTCCACGCCCGTCCTCACAGCCTCTTCCATTTAATTAGTGCCTACTACGCTCCACGCGCCGTGTGGACTTTTGTCTGTATCATCTCATTTTATCTCCAGAAAACTTCCTGTGCTGGCAACTATCCTCACCTCCACTTTCCCAGAAGGAAATTGCCAAACCTCCGAGAGGTTAAGGAAGGTGTCCAAAGTCACACAGCTGGTAGGATAGGCGAAAAAAATCCAACTTTGGTGGTCTTCTCTCTCTTCTTTCCTCTCCTCCATCCTTTTCTTTATTCCTCCCTCCATCCCTTGGCATCACCCACTCCTTCCCTTCACCTTTCCACTGACTCTTCTCATCTCTCTCCCACCTTCTTTCTTTCCTGCATTTATATGATTTGTACAAATTCATGGAGAATAGAAAGAAACAGGTGATAAGGTGTACGTCCTCAAAGAACTTTGACCTCGCTGCAGAAGCAATACCTCCACGTGCTCATTCACACATGCATTTCCCAGCAGTTTTATATTAAGCCCCTTGCTATGTTCCAGACATTGACCTACACGCCAGAGCTGCAGCTGTGGACACGACTCTCTGCCCTCCTGGGCCTTGCTTGCTATGGAATAGTCACATGGGAATAGTTCCTATCTGAAGAGCTGCTTTAGGACAGTGTGGCCAGGTGGGAAGGTGGCCAGCAGAAGGAGTGAAAGGTGCAGAGGAGGAGATCCTGGGGAAACAGGGCTCTTGGGGCAGGAGGTAAAGTCATTCAGAGGAATAGGCAGTCTCTTTGTCCACTTTGGGACAGTCCATCTTTTTTTAGCTTCAACAGCATCAGAAGCTGGAGTCCCAACTGCCACTGAGTACGAACTCTTCGGTATCCTAGTTCCTCCTTCCTGGCGAAGGAAGATGGTGGCCATCTGAGTTGAGGTTCCAAGTTCTTTGGGGTCTAGATTGGCTGCTTTCCTGGCAGCCTGAAGAATCTTTAGGGAAGACCCTGGGCTTATTGGATTATTCAGGCTTCATTAGACAAAGAGGCAGAAGAGATTAATTGAGACCAAAAAAAATGCGTATGTTCCTGTAGGTTTATCTGCATTTGGGGTGTGCGGATCTCCGCAGAGGCAGGTAGCACGAACATGCGAGGAGCATGTGCAGGAAGATGGGAGTGGCGGTAGGGACCATGTGTGTGTGTTTGTGCAGGACTGTCTTTAGAGTGTGTACCTTTGTGTGTGTAGGTGTGTGTATGCACTCATGTAAGTCTGCATGGTAACCTGTGTATGAAGGTGTGTGTGGGCATAGGGACCTGCTGGGCATAGGGACCTGCTGAGCATGAAGGGGGATCTTTATGCCTGTTTAAGGTGTCTGTGGCTAACTTGAGATGAAACATGTACCTGTACATGTGTGAGAAAACAGATGCTATGGGAAAGTATCTGAAGTGTTGTTATTTGTAGACATGAATTAGTCAGCTACTGCCACAATAATGCTGCGTAACAAATCACCCTAGTTCTCAATGCTTTATAACAGCTGGTGTCTATTCTTGGGGTTAGGAAGTCTCTTCTGTAAGGGGTCAGATGGCTTGTTTTTTAGGCTTTGTTGAGCATATAGTGTCTATTGCAGCTGTTCAAGGGAACAGCTTGAACTCTTATAGAGGGAAAGTAAAGACAGACGAGATGTAACTGAATAAGCATGTCCGTATTGGTAAATCCTTATTTACAAAAATAGGGATGGGTTGGATTTGACTCATGGGCTATCATTTTCTGACCTCTGTTCTGGTCTCACTCTTATGGGTCTGAAGGTCAACCATGGTGTGGCTGCTCAAGGCTGGGTCACCTGGCTTTGGCTGAGCCTTTAGCTGGGCCGAGCTAGAAGCTGCATGTGAAGTTTGGAGCTGCTGCATGCTGGTCCTGGGGCCCAGGCTGCAGAGGAAACTTGTACTCCTGCAGGATCCCTGGGGACCAGGCTTACGAGCATCTTAAAACTCGTGTCCCATCTGCTAACATTTCATTGGCCAAAGCAAGTCAGACGGCCATCCTCCTCCGGCAGGTGGGGAAGTGATCTGTGTCCCTAGGGAGAGGAAGTTATTCAATGAAGGACATGGATGCCTGGTTTTCATACAAGAAGGATGGGAAGACTTTTAAACAAGGATCGTTTGCTGATCCTAGATGCTGCCACATGCCTGGAGGCCGTGTGTGAGATCACAGGCATGATGGAGTGTGTGGAAGGGGGTGTTTTGTACGTGTCTAGTTTGCACAGGATGGATCTGTGGCTGCGTCTGGGGAGGATATTTAAAAGATGGCATGCATATGGCGGACTCTGTGTGAGAATGTTCGTGGGTATGTGTGTGTGTGTGTGTGTACCTGGTTGTGTGGCTTCAAAGGTGTCTGTGTGTGTGTGTGTGTGTGTGTGTGTGTGTTGGGGTGCACGTGGGTACCTACGCATGTACGCATGGGATGGAGATCTGTCTGGGCACGTGGGTGTGGGCTGGTGGGCGTGTGTAAGGGATATGTGTGCTGGGGTATGTGGGTGTGCGTCTGTGTGTCCGGGTGAGACGTAGGCTCTGCATGCTGCTCAGGGGTGTGCTTGTGTACGCTGGAGTGTGGGCAGGGAAGGCAGAGAGGGAGGGAGAGATGGCACAGTCTTCCTCTGGCACCGTCTCAAAACCACTCCACACTCGCAACGTGAGTTCTTTGTAGCTAAGATGAATTTTCTTATTTAGCATTTATGTGGCACTTTGGATCTGCAAAGTGCTTTACAATCAGTTTTATTAGTTGTGCTTGTGTGTTATATATAGCAGCCACCTCAGCTGCACCCAGAGACTCGCTCCAGAGAGGGAGACCGGCAAGGCCAGCTTCCCCACACTTGTCCCTTCTGCTGGGACTGTCCCTCTTGTGTGGGCCCCAGCCAGTATTTCCGCAGGTGTTAAAGTGGTTGGTGGTGGTGGCGAGGCTTGGGGGCACTCTTGGGGGCCCACCCTTAAAGGCTTCCCCTTTTTTGAGGAGAAGCAGGTGGTCCTCACTAGATTAGCCCTTCCCTTCAGATCCTTGCTTGCCGGGGCTGGCGGATGAACAGTCTGCCTTCCACTCTGTGTCTGCGCCCTTGCTTCTTGTATCTGTCTTGCCTGAAATTCTTGAAATCTGGCTACTTACTTGTGTTACTGTGTGTTCTCGCCAGAGAAGACCATGAGACAAAGACCTGGGTGCGAATAATTTACGAGGGAGGTGAAGCGGAAGTCAGGAAGCGGAAGTCAGGAAGCAGAAGTCAGGAATGGAGAAGTGACTGAGTAGATTACCACTGGGGGCAATGGAGCAATTCCCAGGTACACTAAGAAAACGGGCTCTTTATCTACCCACTCGCATGCTGCCTTTCTTAAGAGTTTTCTTAAGGATGTTAACTCCCCTCCACCTCCAGGTCCAGACTCCTGCAGGCCAAGCAAGTTCCTTGGGATCTGGAGAGACTCCTCAGGTTGAGAGGACAGACAGACACAGGTGTCCAAGGTGGGAAAGCTTCTGCATGGGGTGGGGAGCTTCGGCAGCAGCAGGTGAATTCACGTGGGCCCAAGTTCTCTGTGGCTGGCATCAATAGTGAATGCTATGCACTCCTGCATTCCAGGGTGACCTTCTTCAAGGTCAGCAGTGACCTTCAAGTTCATAAGTCCTCTTGGTAATTTCTTGGCTTGTCCTCATCCTCTGCAATAGTTGACTGTCCTGAGATTCTTCCCCCTCCTGGTTTCTCGCTCTCCAATGGCTCCGTCACTAGTTCTCTCTCTTTTCCTTTCCCCAAAATTCTCTAGTCCCCATGTATCTCTGTTTCTTCTGGACCCACACAGAAGCGCATGCATATCCGACATGACGTGCGTGCAGGACACCGCAGACCCCCACCTCTCTCTCAAGTCCTAGCCCTGGGCTTCAACAACCTCAGCAAAATATGCATTGGAGAATCACTTGAGCAACTCAAACTCAGCATTTTCAAATTGAGCTCATCATCTTCGACCTCTTGCTCCAATCAGCCGCAGCCTTGGTTCTCAAGTATGCTGCAGGGTCAGCTCCGTCAGCCTCACGTGGGACCTCACAGATGCAGAGTCTCAGGCCCTGCCACAGAACAAGCACATCAGGGTGTGCATTTTTAACAAGCCCTCCAGGTGACACCTGCATGTTATATCTGGTATGCTCTGGGTTACCCTACTGATGCTCTTGATTCCTGTTGGTGGAACCAGGGTTTGCCAATATCCCACTCTTGAAACTTTGCAATTACTTGAGTCCCAGGAGTAAGCAAAGACTAAGTCTTCTTTAAATCAGGATTTGGTGCGGGACCCAGGACTCAAACAAGAAGTAATAATAGTCATATAATCGCTATTGATATGTTTCAGTTGAACAAGTCCGGGACAATAACATCGTACGTGTCATTTCATTTCAATAAATGACATTATTATTCTCCATGACTGACATGTTCAGCGGCGATGACGCGATATTGTACAAGACTCGGTTCTTACCCTCAAGGAGGATGGAGACTGAAAGGTGGGGAATGCCTTGGCAGTCAGAGCAGGGGCCCCGACCCAGGCCTGCGGGTCCTGAAGAAGGAGAGCCAGCCGGAAGCAACCTGAAGGATGAGTGGACCTAGCCAGTGAAAGTAGGAGACAGAAAGGGCTTTGGGGAGTGGCTTGCATGGACACTGGATCTATGCTGGGCATAGCAGCAATGGTGGACTTGAGGTGGGCAGGGTGCACTTGAGGAGTCTGCCCTCTTCCCAGGTTTGTGACCTGAGGGGAAATCAGTGCATCTCTCCTGCCTCAAATGTAACAGGGAAACAGCAGTATCTTCTCAGGGTCATTGTGGAAATTAAATAAAAATCAGTAAATTTCAGAATTGCTAATACTCGGTCCTCATAAATATTGATTGCATGTAAATCTGTCCGCCACCGGAGCGCACACCTTAGTTATAGAACTAATCATCAGAAGAGTGGATTGAAAGATGGCCCTCCAAAAGGCACAGCCACGTCAAATCCTTGGAACCAGCGAATTTGGAAAAAGGTCTTTGCGCGTGTAATTAAGGATCTTCAGATGAGCTCAAACTGGATTGTCTGGGTGGGCTCGCAATCCAACATCAAGTGTCCCACAGAATGAGGGAGAGGTGCTGAGAAGATTGGAGGTGGGTTGGCAGAAACCAGGGAGTACCTGAGGCCATCAGAAGCTGAAGGAGACCAGAAGGGATGGTCGTCTAGAGACTCTGGAGGGAGCATGGCCCTGTGGCACGTTGGTTTGATATTTCAAGTCTCCAGAACCATGAGAGGTTCTGTGTTTTCTTTGGTGGGGGGAATACCGGGGATTGAACTCAGGGGTGCTTGACCATTGAGCCATCTCCCCAGCCTTATTTTGTATTTAGAGACAGGGTCTCACTGAGTTGCTTAGCACCTCGCCATTGCTGAGGCTGGCTTTGAACTCTAGATCCTCCGGCCTCAACCTCCCGAGCTGCTGGGATGACAGGCATGTGCTACTGTGCCTGACTAAATTTCTGGGTGTTTAAAGCCACAAAATTTGTGGTAATTTTGTTACAGAGTTACTGATACATGGAATTACAGGCTTTTGTACATTCTGCACCTACCTGGATTCCTTCTCAGTGATCTTTTGAAGAGATCTTTTCTTCTTCTTCTTTTTTTCAATGGGAAGGGAGTAGTAAGTTAATGGAGAAGACACTCTCGACCATTCATTCACTGGTTATTGACTGTGCTGGGCGGGAGGGGGAGAGGCAGAGGGGCTAATAAGTTAGCAAAGGAATAGCCATCTCTGCTGGGTTGAGTATTTCTCCCTGCTTCACAGTTTCAGGTCCACCTGCACTCAGAATGTGACCTCATTCAGAGAGATGGAGTCTTTACAGATGTCAAGTTAAAACAAGGCCAACCTGGATTAGGATGGGTCCTAATCCAAAGAACGGTCTTCTCACAAGATGGGGGAAATTTGGACAGAGGAACCCAGAGAGAAGCCATGTGTCCAAGGAGTGCCAAGGAGTGCCAAGGGTGGTTGGCAGCCCCCAGAAGCCAGGAAGAGGAGGAAGGATCCTCCCCTAGAGAGTTCAGCGAGAGTGTGGACCTCTGGCACCTTGATTTTGAACTTCTAGGCTTAGAGACCGTGAATGTCTGTTATTTTAAGCAGCCCCTGGGCACGCAGGTGCCACACTTTCATACCCTTCTAAGTGCACACGTGGAGCTGTGGGCACCCGCGAAGGCGAGTGGACAGGAGAGACTTCCCAGGAAGGGGGACTAGAAACTGAACGTGAAGACCGGATGGGAGTCAAGTGGGCAAAGAGGTGGGAGGTCAGGGCCAGGGGGAACAGCATCTGCTAGTTAGAGGCCTGGAGGGAAGGTCAGAGCCCAGAGGGGCCCTCGGCTAAGTGGGCGGAGCTTGTGCGCTGACCACTGTGCTTCCCACCCACTGCCCTTCTGACCCTGGACTTCTCCTTGCGGGGCTCCGGGGTCATCTACGGGGACGCTCGCCTCTACCTCCCTTCCCCTGCCACCGCCTGGCGTGCAGGGTGTTCAAGCAGGAGTCTGGAGAGCCTGTTGTCCTTGGGCGCTGCGGGGGCACCTGGAGGGGGCACGGAGCCGCTTTGTGCGGCGGCTCCGAAAGCGTCTCCGCCGGGGAGCCGGCTCTGCGGTGAATGGGCTGCGGACAAAGGCTCCGCAGCCCGAGTACCTGTAATTGGAGCGTCCACGTGCGCGGGCGCCGCTGCAGAATTGCAAGGCACAAAAGGGAGATGAATGGCTGCCTCTCCCCGCTGCCCGTTGCTATGGTTTCTGCGGGCTGGTGGGGAGGGCGGTTACCAGGCAACGCGGGAGGGACCCAGACAAAGGGAGCGGGTCTGGGGCAGGTGTGAGAGTAACTAGCAGGGTGAGGTGGGAAGGGGACGGGATCAGGGAGGGACAGAGGACAGAGGGAGAGGCAGAGGCCTTCAAACAGGGAGAGACATCAGGGCATCTAGAGACAGACAGACGGAAATGGGGGACAGGTGTTCACCCAGGACTGTGGGTCCAGGCCTCCACGTCCTCCAGGGAGAGGGAGTGAGCAAGACAGCTGCCACCTCTGCCTTCGGCGCTCTCAGACAGAAACCCTGATAATAGATGGAGCCGGAGGGAGGCATCTCCTCCCTCCCCTGTACTGATGGGGCTCTCTCTTGGAAGCTGGTGACTTCTGGGCAGGGCGTGCCAAGAACCCCTGTACCGGTCCTCCTGTGCCCAGGCAATATCCTCCCAGCCCTTGCTCCCGGGAGGTCAGTAAAGTGACCCCTGATCTCCCTAGGTGTTCTCGGGTGGTTGTCTACTGTGATGCTTTGCATTTCCCAACTGTGGAGACCTTGGACTTGGTGACCATAATAGCTACAAAATGCTTGTAAGCATGTCACTCAATTGCTCCTGTATGCTAGGTATTGTCATTGGCCCTGGTTTCTGGGAGGGGAAACCGAGGCCCTGTGCTCTTCCTGAGGTTAAGGCACTGAGGTTTTCTGATCTGCAGCCCCGGGTTCCTTCTGCTGCCTCCCCATCTGGGCCGCGCCTTGTTTGTTTAAAGGAACAGAGACTTAAATTAACTCTAGTGAAATAGGGATTTACTAAAAGGGTACTGGGGTGGGGCAGGACTCAGAGCTGGTTATCCCAAGAGTCCCCTGGGGCAACGTGCAGACTCGGGAGACCAGGAGGACCATTCTCTTTCTGAAACCACAAAGTGGTTTCTCTGATTTTTCTCTGGTTCAGCTTACAGGATCCAAGAATGCCAAGGACGACCTTCAAGGAAATCTCCTTCCTTTCACAATTCAAATGCTCAGACAGAACCTGATTGGCTTGTTTAAATCAAATGTACAATCTCGGACCAATCAACAGCGGCCGGGTACTATTGAAAGGAACTCATTCCTTCGAAGGAATGTGCTGTCAAGTACCACAAAAAAGCAAGTCTTTATTTAGGCACAAGGGGTGTCTCTGGGAGATGGAACCCTCCTCCAAGCTACTGGTAACCTACCAGGCAACTACGAATCTCCAGGTGTGCTACCAGAGAGATGGCATGGCATCAGAGGAGGTGACTTAATCCAGGAAGCACCGAGGAAGGCCAAGAGGAGGTGAATCCGGAAGGGCACTGGTAGGGTTAGGGTTTATGCCTCTGTGATCCTTCCAGAATGCCCTGGCTTGATGGGGGAGCAAGGGCAATGGCAAACCAGGCTGGAGACTACCAAGGAGCTAAAATAGTCGGGCTCCATCCTCAGGACACTGGGAAGCCATGAATAGATTTTAACAGGGGTGCCACTTAAAACTTGTCTTCTAGGAAGGTAACTCTAGCGCAGGACAAAAGCAGGAGCTGGGGGTAAAGAGGTCAATGAGGAAGGTGCTTCTAGTTGTTGAAAATGCCAAATTTTGGGGCGCTTTGGGCAGTGATTCTCAGATTGTCCTGTTCTAACGTCCTTCTGGTGGAACTTAGCTCAAAGTACTGATTTCAGGGTCCTGCCCACCAGAGATCAGTTTAACAGGTCAGAGACAGAACCCGGGGATCTGTATTTTTACACAGTACCCTAGGCGATGGCTAAAGATGGTTCCTAGGCTACTCTTTCTGAAACCTCGGTCTGAGGAGTAGCAAGGCGTGGTCCCGCATCAGGAAGTGCCTTAGACACATCTTGTGTTCCTGCTTTAAAACCAAAGGCCCTGGTGGATTTAGACCAGAGTGGTTCTAATCGGTTTGCCATTATCGTTTCTCATATATACCAGGCTACATATTCAACCTCCAACATCTGTTGCCTGTAACCAGGGAATAAAAGCCAGCAGAATGAAACTTTAATCGTTCCTCATTCTTGCCATTTTTAATGTGCGTTCCCAAAGTCCTGCTGTGGCGAGAGTCATGGAGGGAAACCTCGATTTTTATTAAATGCTTTCTGCGAGGTATTTTGCAACGTTGCAGACCTGGTTTGGAATTCCAAGACCCCACTGATGAGCTGTGTGACTTGGGGTGAGAGACTTTACCTCTCTGTGTCTCAGTTTTTTCACTGAGGCTTAGAGCTAATTAGGACTTCCCTCGTAGAACTGAAGTGAGGATTTCATGAAACGACTGAATTAGGGTTTTGATGCCATTTGTGAATTCATGGATCCTTCGATGTGCTTAACTCCACTCCCTTTTTATTTATTTATTTTCCCAGTACTGGGAATTGAACTCAAAGGTGCTTTATCAGGGAGCTACATCCCCAGCCCTTTTTATTTTTATTTCTTAAAATTTTGAAACAATCTCTTTATATTGCCCAGGCTGGCCTCCAACTTGCGATCCTCCTGCCTTAGCCTCCCAAGTTGCTAGGACTCTAGGCATGTGCCACCAGACCTGGCTTGCATTATTATTCTTATTGATGCTCAAATTGTTGATTATTTGGCTAGTGGAAGACAAAGTTGGCCCTTAGAGTCTTTTATAAATGACCCTAACATGTCAATAGCTTTCTCCCCATGGGATATGGTGACACTTTTGAGCTCATCTTCTACAGTTTCTGCTTAAAGCAATAGTCAGCCATTTCTTCAAGGAGTTCTGGATCTCTTGGAGCAGGACAATGGTAGGCGGAGACCACAGTCCCAGTACGGAGAGTGCTTGTTGCTCTCAGCTCAGTTACCAATCCTAGACACTTCTTTAAGAGGATAGTTGGGAAATGTATATACTTTTCAGGAGAAAACATATGCTGAATTTGTACCAGTATTTCTCATTTAAGATGAGAATGGCTAGGTGCAATGTCACACACCTATAATCTCAGTAACCCGGGAGGCTGAGGCAGGAGGATCCAAGTTCAAGGTCAACCTGGGCAACATAGGAAGACCCTGTCTCAACATGAGAAATAAAAAGGACTGGGGATGTAGCTCAGTGACAGTGTGTTGCTGGGTTCGATCCCCAGTGCCCCAAATAAATAAATAAATAAACTGAAGAGGTAGTATTTGTTTCTTTAATTTCATACTTATATCTCATTTAAATCAAAAACCTCAACTCCTAATGACAAGAAATTAGGCACTTATTTGCTTTAGTTTAATATACAAATGTATTTGGGAAGAATAATAATCATATAGTTATTAATATGGTTACTGAAAAAAATTATTTAAAAAAGAGCAAACTGGCATTTATTTCAGGTTTCCACTCTGTGCTAGACATTGGACATGCAACAACCCAGGGAAGGTGGGAAGGTTATCATCCCCATTTTACTGATGAGAAAATGAAGCCCAAGAGGTCGCCAAGTCACAAGTGGCTCAGTGTTCAAGGTGATCTTTGGACCCCCCAGCTGCCTGACTCCATTGCTGTCCGCAGCTCTGGTTTCTTACGGCCCCCTGCCTTTGGAGGTTGTAATGTACCTGCTATCTGACTGTAAGGGCCACCTTGGTGTTTAGTTGTCTTAACGATGACTTTACATTCATGATTTGGGAAAGCTCAGGGGAGGGAGGCTCAAGGAAGTTTCCTAGATCAATGTTATTGTGAAAATAGCGAACTTCTTGAGAAACGTGTGGGCTCCTACTTTCAAAGTGACAAATTATTGCTTTCAGTTTTATTAGCTAATGGGCTCCATTTACAGGTGGTGCGTGTTTCTCCTCCGCTGCCAGATGGTTTTAAGTGGGGCAGGCGAATGGGAGGAGTCAGAAGAGACTGGAGAAAAAATATTACCAGTCACCCTGGAAGCCGGCGGAGAATTTCATAAGTGTCCTTGGCCCCTCACCTTAGGGGCGAGTTCAAGCAGTTTCCCCCAACAGAATGTCCTTTCATTTTATTCACCTGGCGCAAGTCCCGATCATCTCAGAGACCCAGCTTCTCTTTGAAGCTTCCCAAGGGGCTGGGGCTGGGGCTGGGGCTCAGCGGTAGAGCGCTTGCCTAGCGCATGTGAGGCACCGGGTTCGATCCTCAACACCGCATAAATAAAAGCAGGTAAATAAACTAAAGGGACCTGCGACACTTTGCCCGTTTGTAAATTGGTTTTCCGAGGCTGAGTAGTGTTTCCTCCAAATCCACATCCCCTGGCAACTTCAGAAGATGACCTCACTTGAAGATAGGGTCTTTGCAGATGTAATTAATTAAAACACGGCATTAAGATGGACCCTAAATCCAATGTCTGGTGTCCTTTTAAATGACTTTGCAAGGACACACAGATGCACAGAGCAGAGGCCACTATGGAAGGCCCGAAGGCGGAGGCTGAGACTAGAGAAGGGCAGCACCACAGTTTGCCAGGATCCACCAGGAGCCAGGAGGATGCCGGCTGGGATTCTTCCCTAGCACCCACGCAAGGAGGCCTGGTGACATCCTGATTTCAAACTGCTAGCGTCCCAAGGAACTGTGAGCGAATGCATTTGTTGTTGTTTAAGGCACCAGTTTGTGGTAATTGGTTACAAGAACCCTAGGAAGTCAGGCTTAAAAGACGACCAGCATCCTCCTGGCGAGAGTGGCCAACAAAGAACCTTCTGGGCAGGGGGCAGCCTGAGCAAGTTTCCGGGAGGAGACGCAGCTGCTGCCCAGGGCTGGGGGCAGCTTTTCTTGAATGATTCAGGACACACATGGGATGAAGCTGGGAAGGTTGGCAGGGTCCAGATACTCAGGGTCCCCTAGGCCACGTGAGGGACTTCAAGATTTCCCGGGCACCAGGGAGTGTCTGAGGCATGGAAGCAAGAAAGGGAGGGGGCAGTAGCCCTGACCCCTGCGCAGGGCCAGGCCTCTCCTGCTGAATTTAGACCAACTCTTCAGGGGACCAGAAGTCTCCTCCTTGGCTGGGGCTCTGCTTCTGGGCCCTCCCCAGACTGGTGATGCTTCTGGGTGAGTGGGTACGACCGGACCCAAGCGTCTCTCCAGCCCCTGTTGGCTTGCCTTTCCCTGGAAGGCCAGCCAGCCAGCCAGCAGCCGCCTACCTTCATTTGGTCATTTCAGAAGCTTCTGCGTTGATAAATCTTTCTAGCCAAGAAAACCAAGGACCGACATCGGACATTCCATGCCTCTGCCAGCCAGCAGCCTCCGTCTCCGCTGGGTGCCTTCTCTAGGGAGGGGAAGGGAGGGATGGAGGGCAGGGAGAGTCTCTGTCTTCAAGGAGACCCAGGGATTCCCCCCCTCCCAGGCCTGTTTTAACTGGCAGGACACACCTGGGAATGGTCCTGGGATTCCTCCTGTGGGGGTTGAGGGAGGAAAGAATGCTAGGAGGGAGGAGCGGCCCAGCCCACTGACCATTGGTCTAGTTTTCTGTCCATCATGTTTAACCCACTATTATTCCCACCTCCAACTAAGGCTCTGCTCCTCAGCAAAACCACTTGGATCTTGGTCAGACAGGATGAGAGGACCTGGGTTTGTCAGGGCAAGTCAACAGCGTTTGTTGAGTCAACCCCAGAATACATCCTGGTGGTTATGGGCTCTGGAGTCACAATAGCTGGGTGCACACCCCAGCTCTGCTACTTTCTAGCTGTGACCTTGGACAAGTATGAATTTCTCTGTGCCTCAGTTTCCGAGTCTGTCAAGTGGGGATAAGTGCCCACCTCTGGCAGCTGTCGTGATAATTATACCAGAGTACGTTGGTAGAGTGTTCAGCCCAGAGTCTTGCATATCTTAATTGCCAAGTAAACGTTCATTAGCCTTAATAAGGGTGGCTGCTTGTATTTCTGGGAATGAAGAATGGTTGAAGGACACCCAGCACCAAGAGGCACACAGACCTACCTAGGTTTTAAGTTCCACTTTGCTGCTTACTTGCTGGGGGTTAGACCATTTAACTCTCTGAACTTCAGTCTCTTCCTCTTTGAAATGGAAATCATCTCTAACCTCTTAAAGTTGTACAGGCCAGGGTGAGGTAATGTTTATCCACTGCTGGATGCTGAGTAGGGGCTAGATAACTGGTTAGTGCCATTGTTTACTATGACTTTTGGCAAACAGCTCTCTCTTCTGCCTTACTTTTCTCATCTAGAAAATGGGGGCAAGAACAGTACTTTGAGCTTGCTGTGGGGATTCAAAGTATTATTTAAAGCAAACTCTCCGAATGTGTTCGGCGCGGTTAGATATTATAGCCGCTGTTCCTTCTAGTGACAAAGGTTGATGGCCACCCTTTGTTACACACTGTCCCAGACACTGCATCACAGTGCTGAGTCAGACACGCTGCTTTACAGAAGACCACACTGAGGCTTAGAGAAGTAAGCTCACTGGCCCAAGGTCACCTTGCCTAGAAGTGGCAGAGTGGCCATCGCCCCCAAGAATGAGCGCGGAGGTCTGGATGTGTGGGAGCTGCAGGCAGAAGCCCGCACCAGGGCAGCTGTCCTTGTGATTCAGGTCTCAAAGGCCCCCAGGGAAAGCGACTTTGGGCAAAGCTCATTGGGGGTGACGGATGAGCGGTGACGGCTCTTGCTGCCGTGTAAACACAGAAATGTGGGTCAGTCCTGGTAGCCAAGCCCCCACCGGCTTGTTTTACCCCAAAGCCAATCTTGTCAACTTGATCTTCTGTCCTGAACTCCAGCTGTCCCCGGGATGCGCCTGCTTCATGCATTATGTAGACTTAACAAAATGTGTGCTCCAAGGATTAGAGACGCTGGTCTCCTTTCTGGAAAGCTTTTCCTTCCCTGCTGGATTTTTCTCTACCTCTTGATCTCACAGCACATTTCTCTAGCCATCCTGCAGAGCCCCTTCTCTCGGCTCCTTTTCAGCGCCTCCACTCTAGACTCCGTGGCTTGTTTCTGGCCTCACTGCAGATTCTCTGGCCTCCCCCACAACGGTGACAACCAACGCCTCGGGGGATCCCATAGCATCCTGGACCAGCTTCTGAGGATTTCCCGGAGCACGTTCCGTGGATTAGAACTCAGCATGGCTGTCTCTGATAATATGGGTCCAATCAATGGTGCAGTAGTAAACTAGCTCCGGGATAAAAAAGAAAACCTTAAGCTGCTAATTTCCACGGT
This sequence comes from Sciurus vulgaris, assembly GCF_902686455.1. NCBI lineage: Eukaryota > Metazoa > Chordata > Mammalia > Rodentia > Sciuridae > Sciurus > Sciurus vulgaris. Next base: position 139,297,557 of record NC_136468.1, on the reverse strand, counting down.
GTAGATACTCCCCCTGTGGCTGATTTCAAGCTACCCATGTGACGTCTTTGAACGTGAACTTGGGAGGAGATGCTCACAGTCGGGTCCCATGAGCTGAACGGACCCAGCACACCAAGGTGTTCAACACCTGTCTTGCTTTGGGTCCTGACCATGCCACTTATGGGCTGTGTGAACTTGGCCAATTTCCTGAACCCCGTGGGGCCCCAGGGTCCTCATCTGCGAATGGGTAAGCCAATAGGATTTCCATTTGGAGCTGTGGGGAAAGTTATAGAGTGTGTAGAGTGAGCACTGGGCCCTTCATCTGACCCACAGAACTTCATAAATGGCAACTGTACGACTTCAGGCTGAGAAGGGCTTCCATCCATCAGGCTAGGCTAGGGCGTTGCTATAGTAACAGCTAATCCCAAATCACCGAGTCTTAATGAAACTTTATTTTTACACTCATGTGGTTTGACAAAGGCGTGTGATGTTGCGTGTGTGTTGTGAGGAGGGGTAGACTTTGCTTATCAGACTTTTTGGGAAAACTGGCTAATGGAGCCTGCGTTTGGAAGCATTTTCATGATCACCAGATTGGGGAGAGAGGACTACGCTGACCTGCGCACTCTCTTCTAAAGCTTTTGCCTGGAAGTAGCATACCTCACATGCACTGGGATTTTATTGGGTAAAGCAAGTCAGTGGACATACGGAAATTCCAAGGGCGAAGAAGAGTAATTCTACCGTGATTCTTGGTGAGCAGACGCGAAGATCAGCTCGATCTCTTAGACACGGTTTTCTCAGGTAGCTTTTAGTTTTGCTCCTTAGGCAGCCGTTGTGGAGGCTGAGCAGAGTGGGCGGGTGTTATCCCCCAGCCAATCCAACTCCTTGGGGAGAGGCCCCCCCCCACCCCCCCACGCAGCCACTTGGAACGCCAGGATCGCGAAGAACCGGATTGAAGACCTTCAAGTCTCCTTCCAGCTCTCATTTCCCAGCTGGGAGCAATCAGAGGGCCTGGGGCTTAGCCCAGGCCACAGTGTCGAGGGTCAGAAATAGGAGGGGAACTTTGCACTTAGGGCTCCTTCTGCTGCATGGCACCTGGTCACCCCAGACATCGGGAAAGGCACATATCAGTCATTCAGCACCGGCCAGGTCTAAGCCAGAGGAGGGAAACGGCCACTGGCATGTGTGATAGTTCCATAAGCGTCTTTGGAAGGCGAGTTCTTACCAAGTCGAGATGGAGGCAGAGGCCACATGAGGGAGAGCAGAGTAAGCTTTAGGGACAGGGAGAGCTGGGGAAAGCTTCGGAAAGGATAGCCATTTGGAACCGCATTTTGAGGTGGGATGGTGTATCAGGGAAGTGCTCTCTCTCTCTCTCTCTCTCTCTCTTTAAAGAAACGTTTATTTTCCATACCCTTATTTCCATTTTGCTTAATAAGTGTCCTCAGAACAGCTCAAGACCACTCGGTGGTTGTTCCTACCCACTCAGTAGCCCGAGCAGTGGGAGCTGAGACCAATCTTCAGTGGCCGGCTGGGCGCTCCGGTCTTCAGTAGGGAACAGCTGGATAGGCAGAGGGCACCTGCACACCTGCAGACCCGTCTGCAACCTCAGGTCGAGTGGCAGTGAACTCAGGGGCTGGAGCCGTCCATTCACCCTGAAATTCCTCCCGGGTCTCAGCTTTCTCAGCCGCAGCCTGCTCCTCCTTTTCAGTCTCTTCGGGATCTCTGGAGAAGCAGAGATCCTCCCCAATCGCCGGTGGATGGTCCCAGGAAAGGGTGCCACGCATGCGCAGAACTTCCCGGGCCAGCATCCACCACACCCGACCCACAGAATGAGCTCCCCCGTGGTTGCACGGAATGGCAACGCCCACTGAGCGCAGAGGCGAGTCTGCGCTGCACAGAGCAACGGTGGGCAGATGGACCTGGGCTGCTTCTGTAAGAGGCGGGTGGTCACCCCTGGGATCAATAAGCGCTAGCGGATGTGGCTCCCGGAAGGCTGCCTGGATCTGGTCAGTGAAGGTCTCAGGAGTGAAGCAGTCAGCAATGAAGTGGCCCCGGTGGCAGCAGCCAACCTCAGCACAGCCCGCTGGCCAGTACCCCTAGAGGCTAGGACACTGACATCAGCAGGGTTTTCGATGGCACAGTGGCCTGGGCTGTCAGCAGAAGCTTCTCCTGGGTCCTCTTCGGTTTGTGATGTAGAGGCCTTTGCTTGGCCTTTCGTAGACCTACTGTTCATCCGGAAATCAAGGTTGGTGCCACCTCAGTGGGTTCCTGACATGCTCCTCCTTCATTTGCAGGATGTCCAGGGCTCTGGACATTGTGACAGTTTCCCTTTAAGTTAGGACAGGAATCAAGAAGGACAGTATCTGAACCCCTCCCTGGGTAACATGGAAAAGAGGGAAGACTCTTCAGGACATCAAGAGTCACACTTAAACAAGGAGGAGAATTAATGGCCTGGGGTAACTGAAAAGCCAGAGGTACATCGGGACGCATCCTATGTCACCAAGAACCCAGGTCCTTTGTCTTCTTGGGCCCCTCGATGGCCGCGTCCTGCCGCCCTGGAATGGCTGCCACGGTTCTTCACACGGTTGTATCCCAGGGAGGAGTCCTAGTGCCTTCCGTCAGTCCACAGGGAAGACGCACAAAGCTCTTTCCCCAGAGCCTCTGCGAACCCTCAGCCGGGCTTGGTGGTCTTGGCTGGCTGCGTGCATCGTCCCTGAGCCAGTCATGCGCCAGGGGAGGGGATCCCCTGCAGGGCTCAAGTGGCTCCACCCAAACCACGTGGCTGAAGAGTGGGCGTGGCCAGCTCTTGGCAGGGTCTTTAGGGAAACTGTTAGGAAAGAGGAACTGGGTCCTGGGAGGCCACAGACATGGGAGTATCCACTGCGGCTGGGTGGACAGAGGACCGGCTGCGGTTTGAGGTGGGCGGGGAGCAGCCCACTCAGCGAGTGTAGATCTGCCCATCAGAACTTCTGCCAGCCCTGATGAGTCCTGGACCCCAGTCCCTCCTGCTGTTATTCTCTGCTTCCCTGTCTGGAATATTCCATGACCTCTGGCTTCCCTTTGACACATGTAGACTCCTCGTGGGGTGCATGTGACTTTGAAAGTTAATCTTAGGGTGAATTAATCATTCCTTTCTGGACTTTGACGTCTGGTGCCTTGCTGATCTTTCAGTGATGGTACCTGTCTCGGTTAGCTAATTCCAGGAGGTAATAACGTGCTGTGGAGCGTGCTTTCCCAATGCAAACCCCCACGGGAGGCCGCACCCCACTATCTCCTGGACCTAGCGCTTATCCTCCAGTCCGCTGCCCTAACCTTGCCAACTAGCCAGTCCGGACCCGCTTACCTGTTTCACTTTCCCCTTCCTACGGACACCAGGGTACCGGCACCTCCCCACAAGACCCCGCTCTCCTTTTACCTCCTGGTGGTTTCTGGTGCTGCTCCACGTGGCGCCCGCTGGTGTACCCCCCGCCTCTCCTTTGGGGAACGTGAGGAGCAACCTATTCTTCCCATGGCTGTCATCTCCCGATCCGTTGGCTGCACATTCCTCAAATTTTCCATTATTACACTCTATTTTAAAACATGTGGATACCTGGTTTCAACACCCTGACATCTCTTATCTTTAGTTCTGGAATCTTCCCTAACAGATATGGAAGCTCTGGTCTAGATGCACCTTCTCCAACAACCCCGGTGGATGCTTCTGCAGAACACAGTGGAAGACAGCAGCAGGGGCTTCTAGCTGAGTGGAAACCGAGCTGGGGAGGGTGGTGTGACAAATCTGTCCCCTACCCCACTCCACCCTATCCCCTCATTCCACGCTCAGCAGCTGGAGCCCGTCTCTCCTGAAGCATTTGCCGTAGTCACTTCTAATGCATCTTCTCCACAGACCCCAGGGCTTTGGCAAAACTCTTTGAGGCTTGGTTGATTTGGCTGCTGCATCGGAGAATTTGGGAGCAGATTCCTGCAGCTTCTGCCAAGGAAGAAAAGAAGGAGGCAGGTGGGGATCAGCAAGGGAGTCTGTATTCTTCAAGGTCCCAGCAGCAAACAGATGGCGTATTCAAGAGGGATAACTGAGAAGAGAGAGCTGAATTATTTACAGAGGCAGGGGCAGGTTTAAGGGGACCACCAAGGAGTGGTGAAGCACCCAGGGGCTGGTGTGAGAGGGGAGCTGTTAATGCGCCAAGTCTGGAGGGAGCAGGGGAGGAATGTTGTTTCTGGAATGGTTAAGGCCCCCAGGTTGTGAAAGACGATTCACATGATGACACCGGGCCGTTGGTAGGTACAACCATTGGGAAACCATACTTGCAGGGAGGGAGCCAGGCAGAGAAATACCCTTCCTGAGTCAGAGGACAAGGTGGCATCTCCATGTAGTTAGTAGAAATCAGCCTTCTAGGTAAAGGGTTCAGTAAAGAACAGCAGGGAATAGTTCTGGAAGGTTTTATGACCAGTATAAGGTCCATATTAGTAACCCAGGCAAAACCGAAGGGGCTTTGGTTTGAAAAAGCAAGAAAGTAAGGGCGTTGAGATGGGACATACATGGAATCCTGTTCTCTGGCCAACTTCTACTTCTTAGCCACATTGGGATGGTCAGCAAAAGGAAATATAATGGTATATTCCAATGGAAGCCGTGATTGTCATCGAGAAAGAAGTACAGGACTTGGAGTCATATGGTAAAATTTATACTATAGTGTTAATGACTGACAATGCTATTGGTCCACTAAGGAGAGAGTAGAACTTAGAACAGTGAAACGCGCTGGCTTGGAAAGGAAATGGGCCAGCGTACTGAAGGGTGAAGACGCTGCTTACTGAGAAGCAGGAAGGACGAGAGACTGAAAGAAAAAAGGATCCAGAGACAATCTCCATCTATTTCCTAGTTCAATCAGAACCAATTTCCACTAGAATTGGCCTGATGGATACAAATATTAAAACCATTTTAGCATTTCCATGTGGGAAGCAAGAGTATAGATGAGAAACTACAAGGACATTTCTCAGAGGCCCCAAGAACTGACCAGGCCAAGAGGAGATCAACTTGGGTACCAAGATATAGCACCAGAAATGGCGATCAGAACCGAAGGGATTTATTTTCAGTCCAAAGAGAACCCTTGTCTCCCTTCCATGAGTTTGTGCTAGTCTTCAAAAGATGACCTGGGACAGAAGTGAGATATTTGTGTCTTTATCACCATCTCCGATCTCAGAAAGACATTGCAGAGAACTCCAACTTCCAGTCTCAGGTCTAAGAGATGAATAATGGTCTTGAAGATGGCCCCTAGTGATCCTTCCCTCATAGGATTTCCTCCAGAGTTGAGTGAGAATTTTATCATGGGACCAGTAGAAGATGAGATGTGAATTCTAAGGATAGATCATAAGAGACACTGCAACCTCTACCTTGGCCTGTGGAATTGTTGGCTCTATTTACTGAGCACCTATTATAGGCTAAGAACAGGAAATACTTCTGTGAAGGCAAAACCACAATTTCTACTCTTGTTGGGCTTACAGTCTTGTCTCTTGATTAGAGGAACCATTGTCCTTATGTATATGGGGACATATATCTGCCATCTGTCATCAAGTCCTATCTTGGACATTCCCTAGCTATCTAGTTCTGGAGAAGTCTCCTCAGCTAACCTCAATTTCCTTATTGGTAAAGTGGGCACAAGAATAGTTACCACCTCGTAGAGTATTGTGAGAATTAACTGAGATGATGAAGTACTTTCCATTGTACCTACTGAGTACTTTATAAATGGTACCCATGATTAGCAATGCTAATGGTATCTCCGGGGAAAAGCATGTATCTGTTCCATTTATAGATGGCCAGTTACCCTCAGAAAGGTCGTGTGACTTTGCTCAAGATCTCTCCAGCCTTCAGGATCCATGATCCAGTGCTCATTCTGGACGAGATACTTCTCAGAGAAACCATGGGTTGGGTCCCACTCCAGATGTAGGCTGCATCCTCAGCTGTTGGGATAGTGTCCTGTCTTGGTACAAGTCGTTCTCTTTTGCCAGCTGCATTAGTTTTGTTTTATGTTGCTAATAGCATCATACCACAGGCTGGGTAAGTTATAAAGAAGAAAGGTTTATGTTCCCGAAGCCATACAGGGCACCATGAGGAACAGATGAGAAGCATGCATGTGTCTCTTCCTTCTCTTATAAAGCCACCATACTCAGTAATAATCAGGGCTTTTCCCCAGTGACCCTATCTAGGCCTAACCACCTCTCAAAGACCCCACCTCTAAACATCAGAGTTGGATTATTTCCACCCTCTAAATGACTCACAGCCAGTATTAAATGGGGAACCCTCAAACCATGTCCACACCATCACATCAGAGAACAGAATGGTTTGGATTTATAGGAAGATACCATGCTTAGTGCACAGTTCCCACCTCTTGCACACCTAGGTACTTTTCTCCTAATGATGAGCCAGCGTTGATACATGACTGTTCTCTAAAGTCCACAGTTGATTAGGTTCTTTAGCTTTGGCCCGATGTCTTTTCCTATTCTGGGATCCCCCCAGACACTGCCTACACACACTTGCCACGTCTTTTGGGCCCCTCTTGGCTGTCCCAGTTTCTTAGACTTGCCTCGTTGTTGACCTTGACCATTTTGAGGAGTCCTGGTCAAGTATTTGTAAGATACCCCTCTATTAGAATTTAACTGATGTTTTTCTCATGATCGGATGAGGTAATGGGTCCCGGGCACGGTGGCTCTCGCCTGTAATCCTAGCAACTGGGGAGGCTGAAGCAGGAGGCTGGCAAGTCCCAGGCCAGCCTCAGCAACTTAGCCAGATCCTGTCTCAAAAAAATGGAGTGGGATGCTGGGGATGTAGCTTGGTGGTAGAGAGGCCCTGGGTTCAGCCCTCAGTCCTGCAAAAGAAAAATAGGAAAGGTGGATTATGGGCTTTGGGGAGGGAGACCCTTGGGCAAGGGAACGTGCTGTCAAAATGACGTGCAGCTACTGATGTTGACCTTGATCCCTGGCCTGCGGTACCGTTTGTCTAGCTCTCCACGGTGAAGTCCCTCCTTATCTCCCTTTCCCTACTCTATTTCTCTTGGAAGGAAGCCCTGGCGTGTGGTGGGGGTTCGTGCCTCTCTTCTTGATGACAAAGAACCTCCACGGAGGGTCAGCTTCCACCTGGGGTCCTGGTGGTGGGATTTTCCCATTGTCCCACCCTCTGTGGAGACAGGCGGGGAGCTTGAGGCAGGCTGGACCCACGGAGGGGAGGGCAGGATCTGCTACCAGAAGCTTCAGGTTCCAGGTCGGACCGATGGGTCTGGAAAACGGTGTCCCAGAGGTGGGAGATTCAGCGCTAATTAGACTGGGCAGATTCCTGTCTGCGGTTACACCCCAAATAGATAACTCACCTGGCATCAGGGTGATGGGGAGGCTTGGGGGACCCCGCAGAGCTCAGGGGGGGCGGGAGAAGCACCTCCCCAACCCTCAGAAGCAAACCCTCCAGCGGGATAGGAGGCAAAGCTTTGAACTTGGACTTCACACAATAAGAAACCAGAGAAGCCCACCTAGGAAGTGCAATTAAAAACCCATGTCTGTTTTTGCTGAGCAAAATGGCAAAGTAGAAAAGTACAGAACACACAGAGCTGGAACAGCTGTGGACTTTGAAATTCTCCCTGGACGGGCTTCTCTTAGATGACCATGAATCCGGACAAAGATAAGACTGTGAGAATGTTCACTATGGTTTATAACGTTAAATTAGAATTGACCTGCGTGCTGAGTGACAGGTGAGTGGGATAGTTTCATGGAAGTTACTAAAATGGTCCTACATCACAGGGGTCCTCAAACTGTTTGTGGGAGGTGGGCATGGTCAGCACCTCACATCCCCTGTCCTGGTCACTTCATTAACCTTCTCTCCTTTAACATCTTTTTTTTTTTTTTTTTGCCTTGACCCTAGTCATTGGATGTCCTTCTCTGGTTTTCCTGATGAGATAACATCCTTACCCCAATATTTCTCAACCCTCGACTGGTAAGAGTTGCTCCACAGCAGGAGTCCCAACAGCAGGGGCAACTTGGTCAAGGTTGGGGGACAGTTTCTTTGATCAGGACTGGGGAGGGCGTGGGGCCCTCCCGGCGCCCAGTGAGCAGAGACCAAGATGCTGCTCAGGGCTCTGTAGTGCACAGGACGGGGAGCCCGTGAGAGAACGACCCAGCCCTGAACGTGGTCAGTCATGCCAAGGCTGAGAAATGCCTTTCAGTATCCCGCCCACAGCCCTCAGGTGGACTCCTGGCCAGGTGCGCATTAACCCGGTTCCCACGGGGTATGGTCTCCAGCCGCCCACAGTGACAGCTGGCTGGAAAGGGCAGCTGCCCCCATCTCCTGTGGCCGCTTCTTAAATCTCTCAGCAAACTTATTACTGTCCTTGTCTCGGGATCCGTGTTTTGGGAGAACTCGGCCTGTGGAACCCCACACTTGCCGCACTTGCCGGAGGATTTGATAATGCTTCTCTGGTCAACAAAGTTTGGAGCTGCAATACACCGCAGCACCTTTTTGTTTAAATACACAGTGCACATTTGCATGTTAAAGGATCCTAGAAATCCCCCAGCAAAAGCAAACAAATCTCTTCCCTCATGTCCCTTCATCCCTCCCTCCCTCCTTCCTTCCTTCCTCCCTCCCTCCCTCCTTCCTTCCCTCCTTCCTTCCTTCCTTCCTTCCCTCCTTCCTCCCTCCCTCCCTCCCTCCCTTCCTTCCCTCCTTCCTTCCTTCCTTCCTTCCCTCCTTCCTCCCTCCCTCCCTCCCTCCCTTCCTTCCTTCCTTCCTTCCTTCCTTCCTTCCTTCCTTCCTTCCTTCCTTCCTTCCTTCCTTCCTTCCTCCCTTCCTTTTCTCTCTTCCACCCTTCAGGAAACACATCAATAATTCAGCTCCTGAGACCCCATGGTAACGGAGCTCCGTTCTTCTGAACGTGTCTTGGAAACTGTCACTATAAGAGATGAAGCTATGGGATGGAAGGTTGTTCCCCTCCTCCATTCCTGTCTGGGTCCTTGGCTGGGGTGTCTGCACCCCTAGCACGGTCCTGCTCCGAGCTGACCTGACGTGGCTCCTGATAAACGAAGGAGGGATGGGCCACGGTCCTTCTGCTGGCCTCCTCCACTACCTGACTTCCCAGCCACCCTCACCCCTGGCTTCTGGGACCCTGAGTCCAGTTGAAGAGAAGGATGAACAGAGGTCCGCTGCTGTGATGTATCCGAGCACATGTACTGAGCACCTGCTCCCTGCCAGCACTGTGGAGGACTCAGTATGAATCACCCTATTTACTCCTCATAACAATCCTAGGAGACAGACACTGTTGTTATCATCCCAGTCTCGGGAGACGTGAGGTCCAGAGAGGAGAGGGCGCCTGCCAGAGTTCATAGGGTCATCAGGTGCCAGTTACAATTCCAGTACCGTACTGGCTGATGGCATAGTCCCTGTCCTGAAGTGCTGTTCCATCCTGGAAAGGGCTGGAGGGAGGATGAGGGTCTTGGCGGGTGGGACCCAGCATGCTCCATGGAAAGACAGGTAGCACTGCCAAGTGTTTGGACTTGCAGGCTCTGGAGCCAGGTTGCCTGGGCATGAATCCTAACTCTACTTTACAGCTGTGCAACCCCGCACGATTCACCTAACCTCTCTGTTTGTCTGATTTCTCGCCTACAAAATGGAGACAATGATATTTTTTTGCCTCCTAAGACAGGATTAAATGAAACAGTATCAATAGATGTCTCGGATAAGCGCTGCAAGTGTTCAGTAAGTAACTTACGGTCCTCTGTGTCCCAGGCACTGTCAGTAATACTCTCACTGAAGCAAACAGGACACATGGACGCTGTCAGCGTGGAATGTGGTATCAGACTGCCTGATTTTGAAGCTCAGCCCTCATAACTGACCAGCTCAGCCCTCATAACCCAGCTCCTGAGCCTCTTCGCTGTTCGTTCCCTCATCTGTAAAGTGGAGCTAGTACATTCTTCATCTCTGAATGGCAGGTGAGGATTAGCTGGGTTACTATGTGGTCAAGTGTTGTCTTGGGTATAAACTGTAAACTGTCATTCTCATTATACCCAGGTTGGTTAATCAGGTTGGTCCTGTCCTCACCCCCAATTTACCGAAGATGACACTGAGGTTCAGAGGAGCTATGCTGCTTGTCCCGGGTCACGTGGCCACATCGGGTCTGGAGCTTAACCTGGCTGACCCTGGTAGCTCCACTTCTGAGAGGCCTCTCCTGGTGTCTGGAGGAAGCCACCTGTCCCTCCCTTACGCGCTGTATCTGAACTCAAGGGGATACGTCACACAGGGTCTGGGGGATTCTTCTGCCACACCGGGGGCTGTAGTAATGAGACACGGCCAAAACCAGTCCCTCATGACCACGCCTTGGCCACCTTGCTCAAAGCAAACATCTCAATTAACACAGAAGACCTTTCTGGGTCTGCAGCTGCAGGCGAGTTTGTCTTTTGGATCAATTAAATTGTTGCGAGCACAGGCGGCGACATACAAATCACCTGCCAAGGTGCCTTTTGGAGCAGGCGTGTGAGGTCCAGCTGGGCTATGTGCGTGGGGACCTGGACTAGAGGCAGGTCAAATACTTTAATGTGACCCTCAGGCAGAAATGCGTTTTATATCACAGCTTATATAATGCGTGCGTGTGCGTGTGTGTGTGTGCGCACACACGCGCTCACACACACCTGTTGCACTGGTTTATATGTCATTCCATTTTTAAAAAAATGCTGTTTCCAAAGCACCACATTCATTTCATGGCCTATGAATAGGCGGCGATGCAGGAAAACCTTGGATCAGGCTGTGGGCGCTAAACTCCTAGATGGGGCCGCTCAGGGACGCTGGGAAGATGTCCTTGGTGTGTTGCCATAGAGTGAGGCACACCAAAGCAAGAAGACCTTAGCGCTTAGTCCTGCCGCTCCTCACGGGTCCCTCCGTCACTGTGACCACCCTTTGGCTCTTTGCTAGTCTCCCTCTTGCTGACTTCAGCTGGCCATGCTGACCTCTTTGCTTTTGCCATTAACACCCCAAGCTCAGCTGTGCCCTGAAGCCTTGGCAGCAGCTGCTTCCGGTGCTCAGGCCCTCTGCTTCCCTGGTCCCACGTCCCTCCCGTGTGACTCTGCCAAGATATCAGCTCACCAGCAAACTCGCCCGTTTCCCCGTCCATGCCAGTGAACGCCAGGTCATGTTTACACGTTTACCTTGCAGTTTTTCTTCTTGACAGTCATCACTACTTAACGCATATGTATTTCTTGTCTGTCTCTCTCTACTCAAGAGTCAGTTGCAAAAGGCAGGAAACTTAATTAATCCTTCACTGGATCTGAGTCTAGAGGGGTCTCTGGTACATAGATATACTTTAAAAGCTTTTATCCAATGTCTATAAATATTTAGGAAATATTAGTGGCTATTTTATCTTCCAGATTTTACTTTTTTTTTTTTTTGGTATGATTTTTAGAAAATCTTTTTCAGAGACTAGCGGTGTAGCTCAACAGCAGAGCATTTGCCTAGCATGTGGGAAGTCCTGGGTTGCATCCTCAACACCAGAGAAGGATAAAAAAGGAAAGAAAAGAAAACCTTTTTGTTTTTTAAAAAATAATAGCTCTATTGAGAAATAATTCACCTACCATGTAATTCATTCAACTAGAATATGCAATTCAATAGGTTTTTGTATGTTCAGAGATATGGACAAGCATCACCGTGATCAATTTTAGAATATTTTTTATCACCCCCACCCCACAAAGAGACTCTGTACTCTTTTAAAATTGACAATGAGAAATTGCAGATTTTTGGTGGGTACTGCACATCTGTTATCCCACCTACTCAAAAGGCTGACACAGGAGGGTAGCAAGTTCAAGGCCAGCCTGGGCAACTTAGCAAAACTCTGTCTCAAAATAAAAAATAAAAAAAGGACTGGGGATGTAGCTGGTGGTAGAGCACCCCTGGGTTCAATCCCCAGTACCACAAGCAAATAAATAGAGGCTGTTTTAGTCAGCTTTTCAGCCACTCTGACTAAAAGACTTGAACAATTAGAGGAGGGAAAGTTTATCTGGGGGCTCACAGTTTCAGAGGTCTCAGTTCATAGAAGGCCAGCTCCATTCCTCGGGGCTCAAGGTGAGGCTGAACATCATGGCGGAAGAGTGTGGCAGAGGGAAGCCGCTCATGGTGATCAGGAAGCAGAGAGAGAGGTCTCCACCTGCCAGATACAAGTATATACCCTGCAGCCAGGCCCCAATGCCCCACCTCTCCTCCCACCCCTGCCTGCCTTCCGTTCCCACCCAGTTAATCTCAATCAGTGGATTAATTCACTGATTGGCTACAGACTCTCATAACCCAATCATTTCACCTCTAAACCTTCTGGTATCGTCTCACATGTGGGGTATTGGAGGACACCTTCCTTCCAACCCATAATAGATGCATAGGTAGAGAAATAAAAATCTTAGACTTTTCATCACATACATTGTTTTGAAATTTGTGTACCCTACGGAATGACTAAATCAAGTAACTAACATGCGTAACCTCACATACCTATCAGTTTTTGAGTGTGTGGTGGTGGTGTGTAAAATATGCTCTCTTAATAATTTTCTACAACACAATGCGTCATTACTAACTCAAGTCACCATATGGTACAACGGACCCCTTGAACTTCTTCCTTCGGTCAACTTTAATTTTGGACACTCTCAACAGCCTCTCCTGCACCCCCATCTCTGCTCCAGCCCTGGAAAATACCATTCTACTCTCCACTTGCAGCAACTCAGCTTTTCAGAGTCCAGAGATAAATGAGACCTTTACATAATGTCCTCTAAGTTCATCACAAATGAGAGGATTTCCTTTTCAAGGTTAAATAGTATTCCATTGCATGTACATACCACATTTTCATCCATTGATGGTCATCTAAGATATTGTTTTTTATATTATGTTTTTTTACAGACTGCATTCTGATTCATTGTACACAAATGGGGTCCATCATTTTGTTTCTATGGTCGTATACGATGTAGATTCACAACATTCGTGTAAACCTACATGTACATAGGGTAATGATGTCTGTCTCATTCCACCATCTTTCATACCCCCCCATTTCTCTCTATGTAATCTAAAGTTCCTCCATTCTTCTCTCACCCCTACCTCCCACCCCCATTATATATCATCATCCACTTATCAGGGAAAACATTCGGCCTTTGGTTTTTGGGATTGGCTTATTTCACTTAGCATGATATTCTCCAATTCCATCCATTTATTTGCAAATGCCATAATATTCTTCTTCTTTATGGCTGAATAATATTCCATTGTGTATACATATCACTGTTTCTTCATCCATTCATCTATTGAAGGGCATCTGGGTTGGTTCCGCAATCTAGCTATTGTGAACGGAGCTGCTGTAAACATTGATGTGGCTGTGTCACTGCAATATGCTGATTTTAAGTCGTTTGGGTATAAACCAAGGAGTGGGATAACTGGGTCGAAAGGTGTTTTCTGAGGATTCCCCACACTGCTTTCCAGAGTGGCTGCCCCAATTTGGGCATGCTATTGGCAAAAAATAGATAGGTAGACCAACGGTACAGAATAGAAGACACAGAGATGAACCCACATAAATGAAGTCACCTCATACTAGACAAAGGAGCCAAAAACATACAGTGGAGAAAAGAGAGCCTGTTCAACAAATGGTGCTGGGAAAACTGGAAGTCCATGCGCAGTAAGATATGGTTGATTCCGTATCTCAGCTACTGCAGATAAAGCTGAAGTGAGCCTGGGATGCGGATACCTTTTAACACACTGACTTCATTTCCTTTGGCTATGTACCCAGCAGTGGGGCCGCTGGATTCGGCAGGAGTCCTATTTTTAACTTTTCAAGGACCCTCCACGTTGGTGACACAATGGCGCACTGACTGTTCTTCTCCACGTCCCCACCTTCACGCATCTTTTTTGTTTTCACTAATAGCCATCCCAGCAGTTGTGAGTTGCTACATTATCGTGGTTTTAATGTACATTCCTCTGATGATTAGTGATTTTGAACATTTTTCATGTGCCCACAGGCCATTTGCATCTCTTCTTTTGAGAAATGTCTATTCGCGTCCTTCCTGCGATGAGAAGGGTCAGGTTGCTTTCTTGCTATTAAGTTGCTGGAGCTCCTGATCGATCTTAGCTATTAAGTTCACTTCTGATTATGGGTTGGGAAGATTTTTCTCCCACTCTGCAGGTGGGGGCATCTGTAATCTGGTTGTTAGAGAAGTTTCTAGTTTGGTGTGGTCCTGCTTTTGTTTCTGGTGCTTTGAAGTTCCTCTTTTTCAAAAAAAAAATAATCATCTAGGCGAATGCTGTGGAACTTCTCCCTATACACTGTCTGAGCAGTCTTCCACGGAGATCCACTCTCCAGCTATTATTTCCCCAATCCTCCACTCCTCAGCCACGAACAACCCCACGTTTACTTTTTGCCTGTGATGGATCTTCTGCTTCTGATCCTCTTACGTAAGGGATAAATGGATAATGGAAAGAAGCCAGTCACAAAATACCATATAGTACATATTGCATAATATCTAATCTATTATTATATAATTATGTTACATAATTTCCTTAATATCGTGTATCAAAATGATATTAATATGGAATATAATGTTAATATAGATAAATAATATAATAAAATGTAAGCCCCTAATATGAATATCAGTATATTGATACGTAATGTTAACAATTACCTAGTATCTCAGTATATAATAGCGTATGTCACATTAGGTGGTATATGCATGTGTATGACATCTTTGTCACTGGCTCCTTTCGCTTGGTACAGTAGTTTTCAATTTCGTCCACCTTGCGCCATGCCCCAGAACCTGCCTCCGTTAGGATCACACCATGCGGATACACATCTTGTCCATCTGTTCACCACTTGCTGGGCCTTTGGGTAGTTTCCACTTTGAGCTTCCGTGGATCGTGTTTCCTTGTGGGTGTCTGTTTCCCTCTCTCGGGTAGATAGGGAGGCTTGATTTGCTGGGTCCTATGGCACCTCTTTGTTTAAGCATTTGGAGAAGAACCAGACGCTTTTCTCAGTGAAGGCTGAACTCAGTGCACGTGGGGTCAGTTCCTGCAGGTCCCTGTCAACCTGGCTGACTTTATTCCAGCCCTCCCAGTAGGGGGAAAGTACTATCTCACCGTGGCTCTGATTTGCGTTTCCCTGACGCTGAGCATCTTTCGATGTGCTTATTGCCCATTTATCTGTCTTTTTAAAAGAGGTCCCCAGTCAGATCCTTCGCCCAGTTTCTAATGGAGATATGTGTTCTACTTGGGCAGCAAGAGTTCCCTACATTCTTTAGATAAAGCCCTTTATCGTATCTGCGATTTGCAACCATTTTCCACCTTCCGTGGTTGGATTTTTTGCTTTCCTGTTAGTATCTTTTGAAGCAAAAAGTTTTAAAATTTGATGATGTTCAATTTTTCTAGTTTTCCTTTGTTTCTTCGGCTTTAAGTGTCATATCTAAGACTCCACTGCCAAAACGAAGGTTGTGAAGATTTACCACTATATTTTCTCTCTTTTTTTTTTTCATATTTCATTGGGGGCATTATAATCATACATAGTCGTTACGTGCAAATGATGCAACAATGTGATTTGGTCACTATCATTCCTCGGTGCTTCCCCTTTCCCTCTCCTCCCCCCTCCCCCTGGTCCCTTTCCTCTACTGATCTCCCTTCACTTGTCACAAGATCCCCACCCCCACCACACACACACACACACACACACACACACACACACACACACACACATACACACACACACACACACACACACACACTTTCCTCTCTAGGAAAAGGAAACATGACCCTCGACTTTCTGCACCTGACTTCTTTTGCTTAACATAGGCTCCCAAGTTCCATCCATTTTCCTACAAATGACATTTTATCCGTCTTTATGGCTCAATAAAACTTCATTATGTACATATACTTGATTTTCTTTATCGTGCATCCATGATACACATTTTCTTTATCGATTCACGCACTGACGGACACAGCGTGGTTCCATAGTTTGGCTACTGTGAATTGTGCTGCTATAAACATGGGGGTGCAGGTATCACTGGGCTATGCTGACTCGAATTCTTCAGGGTAAATACCCAGGAGAGGTACGGCTGGGTCATATGGTGGGTCCATTCCTCGATGTGGGGGAGCCTCTATACTGATTTCCATGGTGGTTTGTCCTCATTTATAATTCCACCAACAGTCTAGAAAGTGTGCCTTTTCCCCAGACCCTCTCCATCTTCTCATTGCTGGTATTCTTGAGGACTTCCATTCCGACTGGAGTGAGCTGAAATCTCAGTATAGTTTTGTGTTTTCATTATCGCTAAAGATGTTGCATATTTTTTCATATGTTTGTTGGCATTTGTATTTCTTCTTCTTTTAAGAAGTATCTGCTTACTTCCTTTGCCCACTTATTCATTGTGGAATCTTTTTGCCTTAATTCTTTTTGAGTTCTTTATATATTCTGGATATTAATATGTTTTCTTATAAGAATTTGACAGTTTTAGCTCTCACATTTAGGTTTTAATTTTGAGTTTTTGTGTGACATGAGGTAAACTCACCCTTCACTATTTTGCCTATGACTCTCCAGTTATCAAAACTCTATTTATGGAAAAGGCTGTTATTTTTCTCATTGAATGGTCTTGGCACACTTCTGGAAAATAAGCTGGCCATAGACACATGGTTTATTTCTGGACTCTCAATCCCATTCCACTGATTTATATCTATATCCTTATGTCATGGCCACGTTGTCTTCATGACTGTTGTATTGTGGTAAAGTTTGAAATCAGGAAAAATATATTCTCCAGTTTTGCTCTCCTTTCTCCAAATTGTTTTGGCTATTGTGGGTTGCTTATGATTCTATGTGAGGTTTAGAATCAATTTGTCCGTTTCTGCAAAGAAGCCACTTGGGGTTTTGAGAGGGATTGTGTTAAATATGCAGATAATTTGCAGAGGATTGCCATCTTAACAATACTGAGTCATCCAAAGAACATGAGATGTTTTCCCACATATTCACATCTTCTTTAATTACTTTCAATATTATTTTGTAATTTCCAGGGCATAAGTTTTATCTTTTGCTGAATTTATTCTTCTATATTTGGTTCTTTTTGCTGCTATTACAAATGGATTTTTCTTTTTCTTCTTTTTGTACCAGGGACTGAACTCAGAAGCACTTAACCACTGAGCCACCTACCCAGCCCTATTTTGTATTTTATTTAGAGACAGGGTCTCACTGAGTTGCTTAGGGCCTCGTTTTTGCTGAGACTGGCTTTGAACTCGTGATCCTCCTGCCTCAGCCTCCTGAGTCACTGGGATGACAGGCATGTGCCACCAGACCTGGCAGGAACTTTCCTAATTTTTTTTTTTCAGATTTTTTTGATGGAAGTATATGGAAATACACCTGGTTTCTGTATGCATCTTGCATCCTGCAACCTTAGCTAAAGCATTCTCTCTTTTTAATCCTTACCAAGATCCACTTTTCATTGTATTGATTTTTCTCTGTTGTTTGCCTATTTTCCATGTCAGTAACATTGACTGTATTATTTTTCTCCTGGTTGTCTTTGATTTAGTTTGTCCCTCCTTTTCCTTTGTCTTAAGGTGGAAGTTTATTGATGAGACTTTCTTCTTTTTTAATACAGGCATTTTGTAGCTATCAGTTTCCCTCAAAGCACTGCTTTAGCTGCATCCTCTAAGTTTTGGTATTTTATGTCTCCATTTTCATTTATTTGTTTTTTTCTTTTGATATATTCTTTGGCCCATTATTTACTCAGGAAGTGGTCATTCAATTTTGATGTATTTATACATTTCCTAAATTTCTTTTATTAATTCCCGATTTTATTCTGTTGTGGCTGGTTTCATAGTTTGTGTTAAATTTTATGTGTTTTGAGGTTTATATTATGGCATAACATATGGTCTATCTCTTCTATCTCAGAGAGTGTTCCATGTGCCCTTGAGAACAATGCGTGTTCTGCGGTGTTGGTGTGGAGTTTCTGTAGTGTCCGGAGCTCTAGTTTGGTTATGATGTCCCTCAAGTCTTCCATTCCTCTGTTGACCTTTTGCCTTCTTTTTCTACACATTATTGAATGTGGGATATCAAAGTCTCCACTAGTATTTTTTTTTTTTTTGGAATTAAGGTTTTATTTTTTATCTATTCAACAAATTTTGAGCCCCTATTGTGTGCTAGACACATATCTTGTATAGAAACATTGTGGGGATGATTAAAACCAATATCTGATACTGTCCAACTAGTATTTTTGAATTCTCTGTTTCTTCCTACATGACTGTCAGTTTTTGCTCA